>NC_067144.1:35294909-36757409 GCF_903995435.1 Acomys russatus | reverse complement strand
GTTTCAAGTCATGTGACCACAAAACTTGTTGATTTTTACATGCTGTCTGTAGGAGGTACTTAAAAGAATTGTGAAGTGTATTTTAAGATTCAGTGTAATAGTGAAATGTTTTTGTTGTATTTTAAAATTGATAACTGAGTATTTACATTCTTAAATTAAGTAAAGATATTTGATATAAATAAATGAGATGGGTATACCACTAATTAAGGCACTTGATACAGAAAAACTATTCTACACTTTTCGTATAACCTTAATCACTGTTAGATATATGTAATTTTAAAAGTGGCAGCCCTTTTTCATTGTAATGACAGATATGTTTTGTAAATTATCTGACAACATAATCCATCATTCAGAAAATGGTCATCTCATTAACCTTTTCACTGCCACATTACCTGCATGTAAAAAAATTTGTAAATTAGTTTTAATTTGTCTTATTTTTCCTAATTCACTTATGGTATCCATAACAGTTTTTTTCTCTTTAAATAAAACTGAAATCTATCTGTCTATCTATCTATCTATCTATCTATCTATCTATCTATCTATCTAATCTGGTGCTCTTGTATTGTGTAATATCTGCTTATGAGATATATACCATGATAATATACCATGAATGTCTTTCTGGGTCTGCATTACCTCACTCAGGATGATTGTCTCTAGTTCCATCGATTTTCCTGCAAATTTCAAGAGTTCTTTGTTTTTGATAGCTGAATAGTATCCCATTGTGTAAATGAACCATACTTTCTTTATCCATTTTTCAGTTGAGGGACATTTAGGTTGTTTTCAGCTTCTGGGCATTATGAATAGGGCTGCTATGAACATACTTGAGCAAATGTCTTTGTTGTATGGTAGAGCATCGTTAGGGTATATGCTCAGCAGTGGTCTGGCTGAGTCTTCTGGTAGAGTTATTCCCCGTTTCCTGCAGATAGCCCCAGACTGAATTCCAAAGTAGTTGTACAAGTATGCACTCCCACCAGCAATGGAGGAGTGTCCCCTTTTCTCAGCATCCTTGCCGGCATGCGCTGTATGCACTCCCACCAGCAATGGAGGAGTGTCCCCTTTTCCCAGCATCCTTGCCGGCATGCGCTGTATGCACTCCCACCAGCAATGGAGGAGTGTCCCCTTTTCTCAGCATCCTTGCCAGCATGCGCTGTCACTTGAGATTTTTATCTTAGCCATTCTGATTGGTGTAAGATGGAATTTCAGATTCATTTTGAGTTGCATTTTCAAGAAAACTAGGGAGGTTGAGCATTTCTTTAAGCATTTCTCGGCCATTTGAGATTTCTCTGTTGAAAATTCTCTCTTTAGCTCTGTACTCCGATTTTAAATTGGGATATTTGGCTTGGTGATGCTTAATTTCTTCAGTTCTTTGTACGTTTTGGATATTAACCTTTTGTCAGATGCAGGGTTTATGAAGAACTTCCAGTTTGTAGAGTTTCATTTTGTTCTGTTGGCTATTTCCTTTGCTTTACAGAAGCCTTTCAGTTTAATGAGGTCCCATTTATTAATTGTTGACCTTAGAGCCTGGGCTGTTGGTGTTCTGTTCAGGAAGTTGTCTCCTGTGACAATGAGATCAAGGCTCTTCCCCACTTTTTCTTCTAACAGATTTAGGATGTCTGGGTTTAAGTTGGGTTCTTTATTCCACTTGGACTTTAGTTTTATGCATGGTAATAAAAATAAGTTTATTTGCATTTTTCTACAAGTAGCCCCACAGACCAGTACCATTTATTGAAGATGCTATCTTTTTTTTTTTTCCATTATATGGTGTTGGCTTCCTTGTCAAAAATCAAGTGTTCATAAATGTGTGTGGGTTTATTTGTGGGTCTTTGATTCAATTCCACTGATGAGCCATGCCAGTACTTTACTGTTTTTTATTACCGCTGCTCTATAGAACAACTTGAGATCAGGTATGGCAATTTTTCCAGAAGATCTTTTATTGAACAGGATTATTTTAGTTATTCTGTTTTTTTCCATATGAAGTTGATATTTGATCTTTCAAGGTCTTTAAAGAATTGTCTTGGAATTTTTGTGGGAATCGCATTGAATCTGTAATTGCCTTTGGTAAGATGGCCATTTTTACAGTGTTGATTCTCCCTATCCACAAACATGAGAGATCTTTCCATCTTCTGACATATTCTTCAATTTCTTTGTTTAGAGATTTGAAGTTGATTATTTTTTTCATACAAGTCTTTCATATGCTTGGTTAGAGTTACACCAAGATACCTTATATTATTTGTGGCTATTTACAAGGCTGTAGTTTTCCTAATTTCTTTCTCAGCCTGATTGTTATTTGTATACAGAAGGGCTACTTAAAAGAATGACATAAGTCCTGAGGATTTTATACCTGAAAAGATTTATTTGCTATACGTAGACATATAAATCTCCGAAAGTCGTAGAGATGTTCCCATAAAAGGAGAAACGTATAAATTATCTGCTTGGGTATTTATTTGTTTCTTCTTGTATATAGCCAAGATCTTCAGGGGTCTCCCTCTGTCAAATCTGATTTTTATCAGTTTGGATGGGAAGACAAAGTTTTTCTCCTGTATGAACACACGTAAAGTCTCCTCCCTGACACAACATACCTCCTTTCTTCCATTTTGGAATTAGGTACTTTATATGCTGATCTAAAATCTATTTGGTTTATTTATTTATTTATTTTCTTCTTTTTATATTTTATTAATTTATTCATATTATATCTCAATGGTTATCCCATCCCTTGTATCCTCCCATTTCCCCCTTACTCCCCTCCCCTATGACTGTGACTGAGGGGGACCTCTTCCCCCTGTATATGCTCATAGGGTATCAAGTCTCTTCTTGGTAGCCCACTATCCTTCTTGCCACCAGGCCAAGGAAGGTGAACACCACAGAGGTGAGCCTTTCTAACAGAATCCAAGAGATGGAGGAACGAATCTCAGGTCTAGAAGATACAATCATAGATATTGAAGCAACCATTAAAGAAAATGCTAAATCTGGAAAAATCCTGACAGAAAACATCCAAGAAATCAAGGACACCATGAAAAGAATAAATCTGAGGACAATAGGCATTGAGGAAAGAGAAGATGCCAGACTCCAAGGCCCAGAAAATATTCTCAACAAAATCATAGAACAAATCTATTTTTTAAAAGGAGAGATTTTTAAAGAGAACATAGAGCAGCACTATAGTTGGGCAGGTACACTTAGGATTTTAACATATTCCAGCATTGCTATCTTATTTAATTGATGGTTGATGCTTTATAATTTGTCTTTAAATGAAAACTTAAATATTATAATATAAGAATTAATGAAATTATTCTTAACAATATTCTTCCATACTTATAATTCGGTACCTTGCACAGTTGCTATCCGAAAGGTCATCCAGCAGCTGATGGGAGCAAATACCGAGATCCACAGCCAAACATTAGGAAGAGTTGGTGGAGAAGATTGTAAGAGCCAGAGGGGCCAAGGACACCAGGAGACCATGGACCACAGAATCAACTAAGCAGTGCTCATGGGGTCTAACAGAGACTGACTCAGAAATTATGGAGCCTGAACGCGTCTGAAGTAGGTCCTTTTCATATATGTTATGGTTGCTGGCATGGTGTGGTTTTGGAACTCCCAACAGTGGGGGTGGGGGTGTCTTTTACTCTTGCTTTGCAATCCCTTTCCTTTTAATGGGTTGCCTCATCCAACACTGATATGAGTGTGTGTGCCTGGTCTTATTGTAACTTGTTATGTAACTTTATTTGGTATCACAGGAAGGCTTATAATTTTATGAAGGGAAATGGAGGAGGAATGGATCTGTTGAGAAGGGAATTGGAAGAGAAAACTTGGAGGAGTAGAGAGAGGAGGAATTACAGTAAGGATATAATATATGAGAAAACAATAAATAAACAAATCACAACAATACCACCAAAAAGTGGTCATTTAAATATGCTGTTACTTTCTCCAGGAATTTTCTCCTGCATTGTAATTCACAGCAGGCTAAGATTTTTATTTCTTTTCCCCCAAAGAAATGGTAATGATTTCTTAAAGTCCTCTTCCAATAATTTTGCTTACTAAATATAATGAATGATAACTAACAAAAACTTCAGTTTTGTGCTGTCTCTATGTTTTTATTCTAACTTTTATCTCAAGCATTTTATTTTTCCATAGAAATATATACCAAGCTTGATATACGCCTCATAGTTTTATTTCATGGATTGATTGAATTGTATTTCTCATGAGGTTTTTATAGTTGTTCTGTTTATTTTGATGCTTGTTATCACTGAGGAGACCATTGTTTACTTAATGACAAAAAGGACACCTAAAACCCATGGGATTAAGATCCACCTTGTTAAGAGACACTGCTGCTGACTCTGTTTTACTAAACTTATGCATTCAGCTTGATTTTAATTTTCAATTCCAAAGTTTAGGTTTGAAAAAAACTGAAAATAGAAAGTAATGAGGAATGACTACAATGTGCTAGGTAATATAAGTGTCATTTTTGCTTATTGATGTTAATGTATTTTTAAAGTGATATATATTATGTGATGGGAATGATATAGAAATTTGTTGATGCCTATTAAATAATTTGATGTAATACAAGATGGCATCTAAAGAGAGTTGCCCTCAGAACCAATATGCCATGAATTACATGGCATGATACATTTTAGATAATTAACTTATATTTATTTTCAAAAATATTTAATTACTTTTATTATTTATACCATGTTACGCCTGCATGTATGCCTGAAGGCTACAAGATAGTGCCAGATGTCACTATAGATGGTTATGAGCCACCATGTGGTTACTGAGAATTGAACTCAAGTCCTCTGGAAGAACAGCCAGTTCTCTTAACCGTCTCTTCAAGCCAACTTCTACTTATTTTCTAAAGTAAGGTGATAAATGCTTTATTGACTTTGAGAAATCAAGATTAACTTTTTTCACTACATGACCTTCTTGATACAAAATGAAAAAGACTACATAGAGGCACATCACATAGATAACACATTTTATATTCACATAAAGGTCCATCTGCTACTGAAAAGTATTGTTTCAGTATTGAGTCTATCAGAAGGCCAAAATGAAGAAAATTTATTTCATCACTTATTTATATTGCCCCATGTAATATTTTATTTCTCTAAGAAATCTATTTATAGACCATGGTATTACTGAACATTAATTTGCTATATCCAGTGACAATGTGAGCTGAAAAATACATAGATGAAGTTGTGATGGAGACAGAATAAGAATAACTCTTACTTTTACAGTCCATTCTTCAGAAGAGACTAAGACAAGCAAAGAGAAACATAATGACACAATATGTGAAATAATTTTCTGTCAAAGAGTGTATCTAAGAAGAATGAATACAAAATTACCACAGGCATAGTGTATAACTACATCGGAATTGTTATCAGCATTTGTTTATCTGTAATCTGATTTTGACACGATGAAATTGAAAGGCAGAATTTGCAGATATTTCTGTTTTTCTAAAACTCATTCATTTTTCTTTTCTTTTTGTTAACTAAAAATAGTTTTTCCCCACACAAAATATTCTGATTATGATTTCCTCTCCCCCAACTCCTCTAAGATTTCCCTCACATCTCCACGCATCTGGATCCACACCAGCTCTTGTTCTCTCTTATTAGAAAATAAACAGACATATAAAAAATAAAAAATAAGTAAAAATAATCAAACCTGCACAGAATAGTTAAAAAAAAATGAGCAGAAAAACAAAGAACCAAAGAAAAAGAATAAGAAACATGTAGGCATAGAAACACACATATTGGCACATACAAAAATTCCCAAAAATGTGAAATTTGAAACTATAATATATAAACAAAAGACATGTATGGGAAGAAAAAATTAGTATGAGACAAGAATAACTCTAGTACCTCTGACTTTATTTGTGTTGAACATCTATTGTTTGGCAGGGGACCTGACCATATGTATACTTTGTTTATGCCGTGAGGCTGCCAACTTGAAAACTAATTCTTTTCATTTGTGAGAGATTATCAATTGTAGGGAGATTCTGGCTTAGGAATTTTGGCTTATGTCCATTTATACTATCACCACTGGAAGTGAAGCAGGCCCAGACAATGCTTGCTGCCATAGTCTCTTTTTTTTTTTTTAATTTTTATTATTAATTTATTCTTGTTACATCTCAATGGTCATCCCATCCCTTGTGTCCTCCCATTCTTCCCTCCCTCCCCTTTTCCCATTATTCCCTTCCCCTATGACAGTTCCTGAGGGGGATTACTTCCCCCTGTACAGCCTTATTCATAATAGCCAGATCATGGAAACAGCCTAAGTGTCCCTCAGTAGAAGAATGGATAAAGAAACTGTGGTACATATACACTATGGAATACTACTCAGCTATTAAAAACAAGGAATTCCTGAAATTTGTGGATAAATGGATTGAGCTAGAAATTATCATAGCCTCTTTTATATGGGCATATGTCCTGCTATGTTTAGAATGCCTTGTTTTCCTGGTACTCTACATGCCCTCTAGCTCTTACAGTCTTTCTTCCTTCTTTTTTCTTGGGTAGTTTTCTGAGCAGAGCAGGGAGGGCATCGGTGGAGAGATCTCATTTAGAATTGAGTGTTCCATGGTCTCTCACTCTCTTCACATGTACTAAATGAGAATCTCTGTATTTATTCCCATATACTGCAGGAGGAAACTTCTCTGAAAATAGTTGAGCAAGACACTGATCTACGAGTCTAGCAGAATGTCATTAGGCACAATATTGTTGTTATGTTCCTTTAGCAGAACAGTAGTGTTTGTTTTTGCTCTAGGATTCTGACCTATCTAGACTCGAGTTCTTGGCCACATGAGCTGTGTCAGGGATGGGTCCCATCTCATGGAGTCGACCTGAACCCCAACTTGATATTAATTGGTTAGTCCCAGAAACCACTGTTGCACAAATGTATCTTACAAATCACCATTGTAAGTGGGAGGGCATTCTCTTATGGTAAAGTGCACAGTTCCTTTCTGTAGTGTGAACACCAGTCAGTATGGGTGAAGGTACTAGGTAGACTCCAGCTTAATTTCTCTATGTTCAATGACATATTTGTCTTCAGCAATAGGATCTTCCCAGTTTGTGGAGAACAGCCAAATGTCTTGGAAAGGCCTGGGTTGTTTAGGTGTTCACATGAGATCTCTTTGGCCAACAGCTTGATTAGCTATAACCCATTCCTAAAACTGGAAACTTCATTTGGTAATGAGGAATGCTTGTTTTGCTCATTTTAAAGTCTTATTGAGATTGCTTCTCCCATGAAACTGTCAATAAAAGATTCATCATAAGCTACGGGTCTATCTCTTAGAATCCCAGAAGTCTGGAAAGACTAATCCACTGAAACTTCACATTTCATAATACTCTTATTAAAAACCAATCAAGCAAAAGTTAATAAATGTTATAATAGTGTGAAGTCAAAGCAAATCCGATGTTTTATTATAAATGCTATTTTACTTAGGGAATACCTCCGATATAATATTGTGTCTTTCCTATCTAAAGAGCTTGATTATGTATTTCATAGATGATCTCTTAAAGGATTAACACAAATAAACAAAGGACACAAATTTGGGTGAGTAAGAAAGGAAGTATAAAGCAGAGAAGAATTGGGACACCAGGTGAATATGAATGGAGCATATTTTGCGAAACTGTCAAACAATTAATAAAAATATAGTAAACCATTTATTAAAGAGTATATGAGTATAAAAACATAGCTTCCTAAAGCCATGCAACAACTGATAATTATTACCTGCTGGGAGAAAGGACAGACACACAGCTATGAAGCAATCAGAATTTCTCTGGAAGGAAAGACATGCGCATTATTTTAAAATAACATCATAGATAGTGTGATAGCTTTTATTTGTGGTAAATTTTCGTGCCTACAATTGCAATGATAGTTTACAAATCTCTTACTTTTACATGTGCTAGTTCTGACTATTTGCCAACATTACATTCTTGATCACTAGCAAAGGAACCATATTTTGTCTTATTTGTGATGACATATTCTTTGGGAGATGGACGGATTCATGTAGCGTTTAAGGGAATAAGGGTTTTAAAAAAAAATTTATTGTGCTTCCATGTTTGCTTCCAATTATTCTATGAGGGATAATTCTGTTTTCTTTTTCTGCATTCTCACAGTAGTTTTTTCACTTTGTCAAAAAAGACATTAATTCAAGTTATAAGTGGGGGATCAGAACAGATACAGGGATATGTAGCCAGATTCTGGGTGAAGAGCTGCAAACTGTATGCAAGAGTTGGAGGATGGAAATATGGGGCTGGGGAGGGCAATTGTCAGGAGCTCCACAAGGAGATTATCAAGGCTGGCAGACCTATACCCAGGGGTCCTGCAAACACTGATGCACCAACCAAGGATATGGCAAACTAAGGATCTAGATCCCCAATCAGATGTAGCCAATAGACAGCTTATTCTACACATGGGGTAGGGGGAGCGGAAGATTACCTCCAACAAGACCTCTGGTGCCCTGAATTTGATCATTGCACCTTAGGGAGAGGTCCTGTTAGAACACAGAGGGAGGGGAGGCATGTTATCCAGATAGGACCTCATAGGCTGTGGTCAGACAGTGGGGGAGGAGGACTCTGCCTGTCAGGGGTCATGAAGAAGGGAATAAAATGGAAAAGGGAGGCATGATGGGAACAGGAATATAAGAGTGAGGGGATTACAATCATGATGTAATGTGAATAAATAATAATAATAATCATAGTAATAATAAATTTAAAAAGAAAAGTATTACATCACATTTTATGCTGAGGGTTCACTGACTTGAGCAGTCACAACTTAAATCATCTTCCACAAAGTACTACATAATAGTCTATATCTTTGATATGTAAGCATAAAGTGATTTCTTGTATAATTATTTTGTCAAAATTGTCTTTATATTATCTGATCCATTGTGATTAGTTATAATTATATACCGATAACAGCTACAACAATAAATCAATAAAAAATATATTGTAATACTAACGTTTGTATTTTTGTCCTGTAAGGTATGCTATAGAGATCTATAAAAAGAAAACATCTTTGAGCAAAAAAATATTGTTTGGATGAATGCTGAGAATGGAAAAAATGAGCCTAATAATATAGGTGAGTTGAAATTTCAGACTAAAATATGAGTTTATGTACATTTGTTGTTGAATAGGTGTTTGAAACTTTCAATCTCCATAGTGTTTATAGTCTCTTTTCTTTCATGAGTGTATGAGAGTAATACAAGCTTAGTATTCACATTGTGTCCTTTAACTACAAATATTTGATTAAAACCAAGCCAATCTTGGGGAATAATGAGTGCTCTCAAGACAGAGATGCAGAACATACTGAGTAACACCTGAGAGCTTCATTTTCATCTGCAGGAAAACAACTAAACTACAAAAAAATATAAGTTGAAGAAAACTAGTAGATTGTTTTGCAAAGTAGCAGATTCTTTTTCTTTTTTTTTTTTTATTAATTTATTCTTGTTACATCTCAATGTTTATCCCATCCCTTGTATCCTCCCATTCTTCCCTCCCCCCCCCATTTTCCCCTTATTCCCCTCCCCTATGACTGTTCCTGAGGGGGATTTCCTCCCCCTGTATATGCTCATAGGGTATCAAGTCTCTTCTTGGTAACCTGCTATCCTTCCTCTGAGTGCCACCAGGTCTCCCCCTCCAGGGGACATGGTCAAATGTGAGGCACCGGAGTACGTGAGAAAGTCGTATCCCACTCTCCACTCAACTGTGGAGAATGTAGCAGCTTCTAATGGACAAAGGTGAACATCTCAAATAAGAAAACAGTTATTTTATTGGAAATTTTGAATAAATCTTAAATTTTTAAAAATGACAGTGAAAAATGAAGGGTGCTATAGCAAAGTATGCTGCATAACAGCAGATTCCGACGTCCAGCTTGTGTTGCAGCTGAACTGGAGACTGGTGACTTACTCTGGTATTTGACATTTTAGATATCTTTCTTTTCTACATTTTCATGAAATTATAAAACAATTCTATCGTTTCCCAGTTCTGTTTCCTCCATCTGACACCTCATGTACAAATCACCTTTGTTCTCTCTTACTTTCATGGATTCTTTCACTTTAATTATTGTTACATTGTTTTAGTTTGCTTTTTCTTGTGACAAAACCCCATAAACAGAAGCATCTTGGGGAAGGAAGAGTTTACTTCTGCTTCCAATTCTCAGGTCACAGTTCATCAAGAAACCAAAGCAAAAACATGACTCAGTGGAAGGAGGAGAAAATAACCAACCCACAGAAACTTAGGTCAAAAATGTACCCTGTCTACAAGATGTGCAAGGATAAAGATAGGGCAGATGTAGCAGAGATTGAAGTAATGTGCTACCAATGTCTGGCCCCAGCCAAGTCCCACCCTATGGAAGAAAGCCAACCCTGACACTATTGCAGCTACTCTTCCATGCTTGCAGACAGGTGCCTATCAGAGTGGTCCTCGGAGAGGCTCCACCCACAGGGCTTTGAAACAGATGCTGAGACTCACAGTCAAACATCAGGTAAAGAATTGAGGGTATAGTGGAAAAGTGGACGAATGGATAAAAAGATGGAGAGGCAACAAGACTTTGACAAGAAGACCAACAGAGGCAACTAACCAGGGCATAGAGGAGCCTGTGGATTCTGAAGCACCAATGAAGAACCATTCATGGACTGAATCTAGGTCCTCTACATAGATATAACTAATGGTCAACTCAGGTGTCATGTGGGTCTTCTACTAAGGGTAATGTGGGCTGTCTCTATCATGGACTCTGTTGCCTGCTTTTTGATCAGGTCCCACTGATAGAACTGACTTGCTGGCCCACAGGGAAAGAGGATGAACTCAATCCTGATGTGCCTTGAAAGATGGGGTAGGTGGTTAAGGGGTCTCTCCTTTTCTAAACATTGCAAACTTTTGATGTTCAGCAATGTATGACATTTATGTAGCTCTTCAAAATATCTTTGAAGGTTATGTGAAAATTCTCTTTTTTCTTATTTGCATGTGTATGTGTGTATGTGTACGTCTGTGTTTGTGTGCACTAAGAATTTTATGTATGTATCAAAGATAGAGTCAGATTTATTTATTTATTTATTTTTTTTTTTATTTTTTTTGTTTTTTCGAGACAGAATTTCTCTGTGTAGCCTTGGCCATCCTGGACTCACTTTGTAGACCAGGCTGGCCTCTAACTCACAGCGATCCGCCTGCCTCTGCCTCCTGAGTGCTGGGATTAAACGCGTGCGCCACCACGCCCGGCTTAGAGTCAGATTTCTTAGAGATAGATTTACAGGTGTTTGTATGCAACAGAACATGGGTGGGAGAAATTTCTCTGGAAAAGGGAGAAATTTCTCCGGAAAAGCCTAGAAATTTCTTAACCACTGAACTATCTTTCCAGCACCATGAAGAATGTGTTTTATATCACTAACCTATTGAACAGTACAAATAGCTTAGTCTTGCATTTATCCATCCATCTATTGGCCATCCAGAGACTACACTCATGGTATTTAATTAATATAGACATAAAGGGGCTGTGTATTGATTTCCTAAGATAATAATTAATTAATTATATATCTAGCATTTTATTGGTTCATTCATAAAATCACATTCATTCACTTTTTTACAGATTTATTTATTTATTCAGATTACATCTCAATTGTTGTTGCATCCCTTGTATTTTACAGAATTATTTTACTGCTTATACTTGTGACACTTTTTAGGTGATTCTTGAGGATTTTATAAATATTTTTCAGTCCTTTCTGGATTTGAATTTCCCATTCTAATTTTCATCATTTATGAAGCGTAATATGCAACCATACTTGCCACTTTCACAGTGGACACTGGGGTCACATATGAAAGGTTTACTGGCAAAGTTTTTTTTTGTTGTTTTTTTTTTTTTTTTTTTACCATTATAGGAAAAGAAGTGGTTGAATGTGGTGTGTATTTGAAAAAATGCTGTGATAAAACTTCCTACATAAAGGAGCTTTCTCTTCATTATAAGTAGGTGTCATATATTAAATCACAGTAACTATTTCTTTATTAACCAGAAAATGGGAAGCTATAGTGTAGGTTCCAGAATCATACTCTAAATTCAAAGCCGTGCCACAATCCAATATCGTGTCTTGTATTAGAAAATGCAAATAACCTAGAGTGTTAAATACCCAGTTTATAAAACCAATATACTGGGAGTAAATGGATCTTATATTTATAGAAATAACACTTAGACTTTATTACAAATATTACACCTTAGTAGTACACATCTTGGTGCTGTAAAAGTAGATCATCTTGGTACTGTAAAAGTAAAAATTCTGTGAGAGATGCTTCTGCCATTATCTTACATTGAAATGTTTGTACAGCACATTTCTGAAAATACATACCACTTAAAAATATGTTATTGTAAACCTGGAACTTGAGGTTTTGTATGCTTTTTTTTCTATAATATATCAGTACAAAGATCACATAAAGCAGGCAAGATGGGGTGAAGTTCCATTAACATATAGACTTCACGCAGCATTCTGACAGAATCAGTACAGAAGAGTCGCACTCTATATCAAACACACTTTGAATGCATAAACACCAATAAAGTCTTACATAATCAGGAGTGAAGGCAAAATGGTGTACTGATGCTTTACAAATCATTTCCATCCTATGCTCATACTATTATCTACAGAATACAAGTGGAGAGAGACTTCCAAAACTCAGATGTCATAGGCTCACAGACATCTGGGAAGCTATAAAGCTCTGGGGAATATAGTGGTTATTTAAAAGAAGTACTTGAAACTTTCTCATAAGAGCCTTTTACCATCAGAAGCTGGACAAGTGGTCTTGCTGCAGATGCAGACATTAAACGGGGTCAATAAATGTCTTTGGGCAAACTATGCTCCATTAGAGTAAGGTTTATTTGTAGGCGAGGATGAGGCTGCAGCACAGTTTGAATTGAAGGGCTTTCCAAGGACTCAGGCCTCCATTGTGTTTTCTGTGGCACACACACATCTCTCCTCCTTGGTTGCTGTACGTGATGCCTGTTTTGATACTCCTTGAGCATGTTTGCAGTATAAACATTCTTACTGTCCGGAATGTTGTTATTTTTCATTGTGGATACCATCCTTCTTTCTAGAACTATTTACTTTTACATAATTTACTAAGGAAATAATTTCAAGATAATCACAGTTTCTAGCAGATCCTTCCCTTACATTCATATTTCTTATACCCCCAGGAAACACTGAGATTTTCATGGTTAGTTTTTCCCCAACATTAAACTTAGTCATCTGTATGCCATTTCTTTCAAAGAAAGGCATGGCTCAAATCAAATTTCTGAATGGGAGAGCTATAGTTCTCTCAAAAGGAGTGCTATTGTGTGAAGTTCCTCTGTCTAATCTCCTCTAACACTGTGTCTTCTATAATACTCAGCGTGTTTCAATAATAAATTATTTCTACCTTAAAACAAGGGAAAGCAACACAATGAAACTCTCTCTTGAATCTCATGTCTGCTTAGCTTTAGCTCATGCAGCCCCCCTTTGTATAGAGGATATTTTAAAAGCTGTACACTTTTGCCACATTTAATGAAATTCTGCTTCTGCCCTATTTCTCCACAGATGCTAGCAAAATTTATCTTTTTTTTTTTTTTTTTAATGATCCGCACACATCAAGAAGCAGTAGGAAATGAAGGTTGTGCTCACTCATTTCTGGAGATCTTAGAGCACTTAGTCTGAGCAAAGTTCTGATGACAGTGAAGGCAATAGAAAAAGGACGGGTAGCTGTGTGCATTTGGATGTGAAAAATATCTAAAACCAACTCACACTAGTGATGCCAGATGAGGTGATATGTGACAACAGTCCAGTATATTGCCTTTCTGACACTTTCAACCACTGATCCTATTAATTCTTCAGCAGAGTGTCTTCACTTGTGAACAGAGACCTTAAGATAAAGCAGGAGGTTACACAAAACACATTCACTAAGAAAAAATAGTGGAATGTATGTGTGGTTCCACTGTACATTAGGACCCCCAACCTGTGAAGAACAACGTATTCTTTTTTTATTGTCCCATATGACAGAAATCAATAATATTTAAATTGTATCTTAGATTATGTCAACTTTAAGGATACTGAGACTTCTGCCATCCTGGAAGACTCTTCTTTCAGTAGACATGGCATTTTTGAGAACTAAGGACAATGAAGTTATATTGTTTAAAATATTCTTTCAAAAATTCCTGCAAAAGATACAGTATCCAGAGTGGCCAATTTCAGCATAAATAAAAAACCTTTATGTTGAATCTTAATCTTACATCCTGGTTGCAATTCTATTATCCAAAAGAGAATAGAACTTGAAAGACAGAAAAGAAGAAAGAAAAAAGGTAATCATGTATAAAAATGGTGGCTGAAGAATAGAGAACCATGATTTGTAAAAACTGTAAAGAAAAAAATCTCTATTCCTTTAAACTAAAAGTGTTCCTTTTCTGCTTATTTGGCATTTGATACACTTTTATGCTTTTTGAATGGTTATCATTTTTGTATAGTTCTCAATCAATCTAATACATCACGGCCACTTGAAAGGGACACTGAGATCTTATGGAACCAGATTCCTACAGTACTTAGTGAGCATTTTATTTTAAATGAAGTTTTAGAAAAAGAGATTGAAATATAAATGTTGTTATTATATGTCACATAAATAATAAATCATTATGAGTAAATTATTAAACAAAAGTCTTTACATATTTCTTAACTATACGATAGAGATAAGAATGGGGCAGATACAGCATAAATAAGTACAAACAGTGTATTTGGATTAGCTGGCAAGTCACAAACATCATCCTTACCTAGCTTTCCTAGCTAGGCTTTTACACATGACACATTATTCGCCCAAGATGACCATAGTCCATACTAGTTATTTGTAGTGTGAGAGACAGAAACCTGGGTCTTATTTAACCAATCAAAACATCATGTAAGAAATCACGATGTCCCATTTCCATTAAGGGTGATTGAATGCTTTCTTGGGCTATTGATGTTTATTTCTGTTGGGAATTGATTATAAGTTAATATTGGTCTTATCTAGACAGAAAATGAGGTTGGACTCAAGGATATCTCTCTTTTCCTTTATCTTCCCTTCTTATGTTTGGAGATAGGGAATGAAAATAAAGAATGCGGAATATAGAAATACATAGTGATGATAGGACAACAAGTAGCTTATTGAGTCTACTCCTCAACTTATTGCGCTAATTGTGCTCACAATATTTTTAATTCATTGCTATAGAAATTTGTATATTGATTTTAAATAAGCTTAGTTTTGACACATTGATATAGAATTCCAATTTAGGATTATTTTTCACACACATTACATTATTTCTACTCTAATATGAGGTACTGTACCCATACCACTCAAGTGGAATGAAAGGTTTACCTCCAATACATTGAAAGTGCTGTTGAGGGTTTAGGATAAATAAGTTAGACAAATTAATTGTCAATTGATCAAATCATGATCATGTCAATTACTAGTCTATTTATATAATGAGAATATACATCCTAGATGTAACAGATAGGTATGATTCTATAGACAGATAAGGTAAAAGAGTTAATTAAGATCTTCAAAAACTTCAGAGTCCTACAGAATATGGCATAAAAGATGTTTTTATTGTTTTAAGGATTCTTTGAGAATAAGACAGGTTAACTCCTGGCAACACCCAGACTACCTCAAAGAAGATGATGAGTATTAAAGACCCTCCTTACTGATGTGGCCTCAAATGTGGCAAACCAGTCACTGGGAAAAATGTTCTCATTTCAACCACTGACAAATTTCTGCCGAAAAAAGGCAAGCTTGGATGCCGATAGAGTCAATGACCAAACTCTTCAAGGTCAGGGTAAGCAAGTCCTCAATAGTTCCTGCCTTGCAAATATGTCTGTCAGATATATTGGGCCAGAATGCTGAAGACAATGTTCCAACATTATAGAGAGTTGTAGGTGACTGTTCAGGCAGCAAACTGCCTCTGATATTTTTTTTTTTTTTTTTCAGTTTGGAAGCTGCTAACCTTCACTTACTGTTTACTCAGCTAATTAATTTATTCCTTCTCAAGTTTCTGATGGAGTTGAATACCAAATAGATTAATTTCACAATGAGGCTTAGTTGTTTAGGGGTTAAGAAGTTTTTAGGTCTAGATAGATGTTTTAAGTAATGGAGATGGGATATGATAGATATTGATTTACATTCAGAATTTTAGACTCACCAAGATAGGAAAACGTTTTCTTCAAGGTTGCCAAATAGAAATAGCCAAAACACTAAGAATCTAGCATTAATATAATTCCTAATTGTTTTGTGGCTCTTCTTGCTATATTCATTTATTTTGTATATGTGTAATAATATAAATGTATATCTAAAAATTAAAAAATTAACAAAATAGAAATCAAAGAGACAAGAATTTTGCACATGAGCCTACTGCATCTAAAATCAAACATTTATAGAACCAGGATTATCTGTGTGTACAACAAAAACATTATGTTTTTATATAGGGTGTAGACATTCAGAGATGAGAAAGCCGAGGAAGCTGACTACCTTCTATATCATGTCCAGATGACTTTTTTTCCAGCTTTATATACTTTTTAAAAATTGAATTGAAATTGAATCCATCACTTTCCCCTTCTTTATCCTGGCCCCTCCATAATCTCCTCATAGGACCCTTCCCATGTCCCCATGCCTAAATTTCATAGTCTCCTTTTCTATGATTATTGTTATTACATATGTGTGCTTGTGTGTGTATGTGTACACACACCAGTAAGAGGTTTCTCTTGGAAAATGTTGCTTCTTCTCCCAATAGCCATTAGTTGCCTGCAGTTCTTTTTCTAGGAGTGGGGACCTGAGTTGTCCCCTTCCATATTAATATGTCCATTGATGTTGCCACCAGTTCTGTCCTGTTTATGTAGCCATTCTCAAGAAATAATGATTCCATGTAGGACTTTTGGAATTCTGGCTCTTACAGTTCTTCCACACACCCCTCCCCTGTAATGCTCACTGAGGAGCTGTATTGTAAACACATCTCAGCTGCCTGTAACCTGTTGATCTCTATACTGTGTCCAGATGTGGTTTTGTGTGATAGTCTCTATTTGCATTACAGAACGCCTTCTCTCATAAAGAGCAGCAGCTACACTTCCCTCTGGGTATAGGATGTAAAATACTATTTGGAATGTAGTAAGAAATTATGATGCTCCATCAAAGTGGCAATTAGTAAATTCCTTTCTAAGGTCTATGACCCAACATTTCTGGGAAGCTGGCTAGCTTTCCAGGTATGGTTTTCCTCTTGTTTAGTAGGCCATACATTGAATTAAACAGTAATTGGCTATCATGCATCTAATTATAATGAATGATTACTATTTATGATTTAATTTCACTGTAATATAGGATTTTTATTTTTTTTCCTTAGGCTTTCAATTTGCTTTCTGTTATTCTAAACAAATATTCTTAACACATTCAGGTAATAAAAGACTTACTTTGTTGTGCATGTGTGTGTGTGTGTGTGTGTGTGTGTGTGTGTGTGTGTGTGTGTGTTCATGCATATATGTACATGTGTAGGAAGAGACCCAAGATTGATTTATAGAATTTTAATAATTCTTCGGCCTTATTCATTGGTTCAAGGTCCTTCAATCAAACACAAAAGTCATAGACAGAGCGAGTCTTGATAGCCAGCTTGGGGATTTCTTGGATGTGGCTTCCATGGCCTGAATTATAGGCTTACCACCATGCTCAACCAGCATTCAGATGGGTTATAGAGATCCCAACTCTGGTTCTCATGATTCAGTACCAAGGACTTTACCCATTAGGCTATCTATCTTATATATATATATATATATTTAAACTTTTATATTTAAGAATTTCATATGTGCATATAATTTGTTTTAATCAAATCTTCCCACTTCATCTTTCCAATTCTTCCCCACCACCTCTCCCTTTAAATTTAATGTTTTTCCTCCTTTAGACACTTAGTATCCATAGTGCTTACCTTGTATACATGGGTATGAGATCCTCTGCCAGTATGGATGGCTTCTCAGAGACTACATGCCTGAAGAAAACCGTCTTCCATTCCTTAGCAACCAACTAGCTTTCAGCTAAAAGAAGAGCATCGTGAGCTGCTCCCCTATCCATGCTGAGACTGTTTTGACCTCTTATGCACATGTAGTCACAGTCACTGGGTTCACATCTACAATGGCCCTATTATATCCAGGAAATAGTGTTTTGCTGCAGCCACCACTTTCTCTGGCCCAAGAAGCTAATATTTATTATTACCATTCACCAATGGCTTAACTCATATATTTCTAAACTTTCCTCAATTTTAAATAGTTTTCTTTAAGATTCTGATACATTTATTTCCTAAGATGAAATGATTTAGGTTGGACACATGTCATAAGAAGTAGGAATTTAAAAATTAAACTGCATTAGAATTTGAATCTAGAATGTCCCCATAAGCTAAAGCATTGAATATTGTTCCCCAGGGGGCAGTGCTATTTTCAGAATACATGAACCATTTAATAGATGAAGCCTGGCTTGTGAAAGTGAGCATTGTAAAGGCTTTTAAAAATTATACCTGTTTCTGTTTCTAGCCTGTTTTGGTTTGATATCTGCTTTGTATCCTGTGAACAAAGCTCCCTAGAAAGCTTCTGCTACCAAAGACTGATCATCTACTGCCATGAACGGTTGTGTCTGTCTGAATACATAAGCCAAAATAAATGTTTGTTCTTTTAAGCTGTTCTGTAACATGTCCTGTCATAGTCACTAGAACAGAAACTAGTACATACAATTTTTTAAATCATGATCTATGTTTTATAGAAAATATTGATATGAACAGTATAAGAGTCATAATTAAATTTATTAACTGAATATACTGCTACTTAGCTAAAATATTTAGAATTTTAGCCATTGTATTTATATTTTGTCGGTTCCAGAAGAAGCATCAGTGTTTAGTTGAATGATAAAAATTAGGTGCCAGCCTTAGGCAAAGCTGGTGTGTCTCATTTACTCCCACCTGTTACCAACATTTTATGTTGATTTAGACACTGTCATTTAACAAGGCTAAAATTCAATCAGAGAATTAGATGGCATGTATGCAAGTGGTCCATAAATGCTCTGTTCAGTGCTGGATTGTCCTTAGTGCACCTGGTAACACTGCAGCAAAGTGCTATTCAGTTAGTTAGAAGTGAATCAGGCAAACAGTTACAGAAAAGGGTAAAATCCAGGCAAAGGTGGATGGAGCATTTAGCTAGTGCTCTTAGAGCACGATGGAACTGAATGGCGACAGTCGTCAGAGACACAATAAAAATAATTTTGATTGACATTCTTTTGATTCATGAGGAATATAATAGTAACTTTGGTGTGTTTACATGATGACAGAAGAGGAGGCAACATCCCCAACCTGGTATATTTATGAAGGTTAGGATATTGTAAATGGGCCATAAGCCTAGGTCACATTGTTTTAATCTTATTTATTTTTCTAAACAATTCATTTTCCTGTTTTACTTTTAAAAGTCATCTGGCACCTGTCAGTCTTTCCGTTTCATTTCTTGTGGTTCTTAGTACCCCTGTTCCATGAAAATGTTCAATTTTACTAGCTTGATAATTTTTAAACATGTGTCTAAGACTTCAATGATTTAATTAACTACATAGTATAAACTGTTAGCAACAGGGGCGATTTCCTTCATTGGTTCTCCTACAATAAGCCATTAAGTTTATTCCTCATTCCTGACATTAACAGTTACTGAGAATCAAGAGTTCAACTACGCTCCAAGACAAAGTGAAAAAAGAAAATCCACTGAATACTCTCCATTTTCTTAGTAGACACATTCACAGTTAAATAGACAGCAAACTGGAGTGGAATGTGCTACGCTCCACATTGAAATAGAGTTCAGAAAAGTTGGCTATTAAAATGATGAAAAAGAATATGTTGTTAAGTAAAAAGAAAAACAGTGTTCTGGAGAAAAATAAGAAACATATATAAAATATTGAAGGCAATAAATACTCCCAAACTATTGGCAAGTAGCTTGCTTCATGCAGTATGCACAAAAGGTGGAGTTATTTAATGATACAAGAAAAAGAGAAATGTTTCTTGAACCCCTTTATGTAATGCTTAAATCTTCTACTGAAAAGATTTTACTTTTGTTACCTATAAAATCTCTTTTGAAATCTTAATTAAGTGAAACTGTCTTTGAAAATTGAAAATTGTAATATTAAGTGCACAACAGAAGTTTTCTTTCTTGAGCCCTGAAGGATCTTTCTAGTCATATCCAAGCAGTAATTTTCTCTCGTTACAGTTTTTTTTCTTTGTTATATTTAAAGAATATTCTAGGTTTTTACACTGAAACTACATGTGACAGTCTTTGGGATAAAAACTCTATTGCCATTAGAAAAGTAATTGAAATAAGGCTACTAATGTTCAGATTGATCTTTCTAAATATGTTATCCAAACTTTTTCTGTCTCCTGTGAAACTCGGATGCACACCTGAAGGCCTTTTGTATGAAAGCCTTTCTTACGTGACACCAATTTTTGCAATACTCAGATCTTTCCACTGGGGGGAAAAACACAACTAAATGAAGATACTTATTTCTTCAAGTCCTCAGGACCATCAGCAATATTATTAAACTTTATTTCCCAGTAGTACCTAACCCAAATACCATCCTGTTATTAATTTCACCACAAGCTGCTGGCCTGTGTAGTGTTTCTTAGCTCGACTCTTCTCAGTATTTTCTTGCACCCTTCATGAGTTAGGACAGCAGTCTATCTTACAGCAATGACCTTGACACTTAGCTAAATAGTAGCTCTTCCTTTTTCTGTCTCCAGCTAGACAAAACAGACAGTTTTCCGTTGTGATTTCATGCTGATACAAATGGTGGGGGATCTGAGCTATTTTCTTTAGATACCAAATAATCTTTTAAGTAAGGATTCTATTCATTTATTCTCAAGGAATATAAGGTTTAAGAAGACATGTTACAATGATGTTAAACACAGGTCATTATGTAGGTGTGAACCAAGCAATGAGCAAAGCAGCATTTCCTGATAATAAACGTAGACTATATAGAATCATTACATATGACAATTTTTATTGATAGGCATAAAACTGATACACATTTAATAGAGACTGTGAAAACTCTTTATAAATTAATGAAATCATTAGGAGGACAGTGTCTTTCCTGGAAATACCTAAGTGAACAGGTATCCCGAAATCTCAGCACTAGAGCAGGTTTTTCTAGAAATCCTTGTTTACATATGAAAGAACTCTACAAATCTTGGTGTCTAATTCAGTTCATTTGGAAGCACCAAAAACTATCACTTAATGAAAAAAGCTGCAAACTTGCATGTCTGGTTTACTCAGGTAATTAAGTTTTATTCTTTGTCAAGTCTGTGATGGGGTTGAAGACCAGATAGTCTAATTTTACAATTAAGCTTAGTTGTTTTGTGATTAAGATGTTTGTAGGCCTAGATAGATGTTTTAAGTTGATAGAGATGAGATATGATAGATATTGATTTATATTCAGAATTTTAGACTCACCAAGATAGATGTCAGGAGCCATAGGACCTTGCCTGACCTGCCCCAGTGGCTGAGAGGCCCTGCTGGCTGAAAGCCACAGCTGTCTGCATACTTGAGATAATTATTCTGCCTGGCAACCACAAAGATCCAGCCTGACCTTGAGAAAGAGAACATTTGGTGTATCAAGACTTCTGTATAATCGTCCCACTCCACACCTGCTGTCCTTGGGCCTGGCCCAGAAGATTTTGTAACTTTCCACTGCATTCCTTCCCACCCCCTGCCCTCTCAGAAGTACACTTTAAATTTGGATACCCCCTTACAATAAACGGCCCTCGATAAGCAACGTTTTTCCTGAGCCCGTGCCTCTTTCTCGCCCAATTCTTTATTCACAGGTCGCGACCCTTCTCGCCACTCCACGAATAACTGAACCCGCGGGTCAGGGACAGTGGCACCCAACATGGGGCACGAGGCACGGATCGCCCCCAGATGGATTAAGGGATCCCGCTTGGTTTTCCATAACTTGTCCTGCGTGCCCGGCTGGTCTTGTTATTAGGTGAGTCATCCATCTGCATTTTTCTCGAGAATGGGCCATTCTATGTCCAAGGAAGTCCGATTCGTTAAGGACTTAAAGGAAACTCTCAGAGAGAGAGGCATTAGGGTTAAAAAGAAAAACTTGGTGCAGTTCTTTTTTTTTTTATTGCTGATACGTGTCCATGGTTTATGATTGATGGTCCTACTGTTCACTCTAAAAAATGGCAAAAGGTGGGCAGGGAACTAAACGCCTTAATTGAAAAACAAGGCAATGATGCAGTCAAACACAGTGTATTCTCTTACTGGGGACTTATTAGAGATGTAATTGAATCGGCTGAAAACGATATGGCCAAAAACAACTTCTTTCTGTTGCTGAATTATGCCTGCGTGAGTCCCTCCTGCCCTCTCGCCAATCTTCCCGTGCCTCTTTCTCGCCCAATTCTTTATTCACAGGTCGCGACCCTCCTCGCCACTCCACGAATAACTGAACCCGCAGGTCGGGGACAGGAAATATGTTTTCTTCAAAGTTTCCAAATACAAATAATCAAAATACTATGAATGTAACATTTATATAATTCCTGATTGTTTTGTGGTTCTTCTTGTTGGATGTAGTGTATTGTTATGTGTAAAAAGTAAAACAAAACAAAACAAAAACACTTCACTTAATAGCTGCCAAACTGACCAGGGTGAAAAGCTTATGAAATTTTTAAGAGATTGGCCACAGTTATAAAACTTGTCATTGATTATGCTAAACTAGTTCTGAATTTCCAGTTGGACATTCTGGTCCTCCCTAACTACAGACATCACTAGTGACTGAGAAACATGGATGACAAACATCATCCACTTGATTGAACTTTTGTGAGATTATGTTACTCATTTCCTTTAACATGAACACTCATTGTTGCATCCTAAATTATGCCACTCTTTAATCTTGTTAAATGTCCTCTTTATATATATTGAAATGATACTGTATTTTATTCATGATGTGTGCTACTTTGATGGCTAATCTTAGTTGTCAATATGACCGCATCTTGAGCCAACTAAAGTTATAGCTACTACATACTTTCCTGGGGAATTTTCCTGACCAGATTACTTGTCAAAAAAAATACCCTCCATAAGAATGGTAGGACCTTCTGTTGCAGCAATAATGAAACGACATCAAAAAAGGTTACTTCGTTTCTTTTGTTTCCTTGTTCTCACCTTCATCCCTACTCCAGTGTAGACAGAATATAAGCAGTTCTGCTAAAATCCTTCAGGTTTCTGGTGCCATATTGGGATTACTGAAAATATAAACTCATGGACTGAATAGTGCACTCTCTACCTCCCCAATGTAAGACAGCCAATGTTGGCCTAAACTGACTGCATCCTGATAGAAACGAGTTTAATAAATCCTATCAGTTCTAAGAAGACCCTTGTTGATAACCATTTGTATTGCTATACATTTTAAAACTTAATCTCACTTGTCAATGGTAGATAATATCTTTAATGTGTTGTTGAATTTAAATGACTAGCATTTTTTTCTTTTTACACCTGTTATTGATTCTTTGTGTGTTTCATATCATGCACCCCGGTCTCACTCATTTCCCCATCCCCTTATATCTACCCATCCCCAAGTACCAGGAAGTTGCCCAGACCAGAAAACCCACATTTCCTTTAGCAAGCCTATGAGCCATTGGACATAGACACTAACCCTTGACATCGCATGGCTATGTATTCAGACAAGACCATCAGTGGCAGCACGTATGACATAATATTAAAGTATTGTGTCTACTTTTAGATACTCTAGTCTCTAAAACTGATGACACACTGTTTAGGGACAACAAGTCTCAGTGTCTGGTTGACACTGTCTCATGAAACAATATAATTTCTCTCCTTTCTGGTCTACAGTAAAATCTCTATAATAACATCATTTGGTTGGCACTTGGGTTTCTCAGAATCCTTCATGTTTTAGAGTAAACTCCATAATAACGACCCACCACATACATACATTTCACGGTTTATTTTTCCCCTCCAAATGACAGGTTGCAATAGTGATGTTATTAATTTTTTAAATCTCAGATGCTCATGCTTGTGAAGGTGATAAACACATGTTATTCCTTAATATACTTTATCTTCACCACAGGCTGTAGTGATATATAGTGATATAGTGATACACTGTTACCCCTGATTCATTTATCACTATAGATCTACATGTTCTAGTATTCACAATAGCTATATATAATAGCTCTGAAACATATGCTTATTGTGTTTTATTGTATCTACCACTTCTAATTTTCACAGCTAGATACTATGAATAATAGGAAAGAAGATTGTGGACTTCATAAGTAACTGAAGAGATATTTTATAGTATAGTACTACCATGGCCAGCAAAGGTTCCTGAGTTACAAAGAAGTTTTATATATATATATATATATATATATATATATATATATATATATATATATATACTGTGCATAAGTTTTGAGGGTGTTCGATAATTTCTGAGAGTCAGAGAGCATATTTCAAGAGGAAATAATGGCATCGTCGATAACTAGTGAGGTCAAAAATTGTAGGAGAGTGTGTTTCTACACCATGCAATAAAATGAGAAAACTTGAATGTTTTACTTAGTGACCTATTTTCTAAAAACAATTATAAGGAATATAATGTTGGAAATATTAATGTTCTGGCTATGGATAAGATGCATTATGACAGGTTGGCATAGTAATAAAGTAAGAACATTTGTGTTGGGTTGAAGGATGATCTAACAGTTTTTAGTCATATTAATCCAAATTTCTTACTATTTTCATAATGTCTATAATGATATATCTTATGAGTTTTTATATAGATTCTAGTTTTGAAAGCAATATAGCTTACTTTTCATAGAAAAATAAACATTTTAAATAAATTAACATGTGAGTTGACTAAATCTGTGGCACATTTGGGCCAAGGGAACCCGCTCAAACTAAGGCACCAGTCAAGGACAATACAGGCGGTAAACTTTAAACCCCTTCCCAGATCTAGCCAATGGTCAGGACATTCTCCACAGTTGAGTGGAGAGTGTGATATGACTTTCTCACGTACTCTGGTGCCTCACATTTGACCATATCCACTGGAGGGGGAGACCTGGGGGCACTCAAAGGAAGGACAGCAGATTGCCAAGAAGAGACTTGATACCCTATGAGCATATACAGGGGGAGGTAATCCCTCTCAAGAACAGTCATAGGGGAGGGAAGAATGGGAGGATACAAGGGATGGGATAAACATTGAGATGTAACAAGAATAAATTAATAAAAAATTTTTAAAAATTGAAAAGAATAATTTAATCAATTGCATGTTTTGATTTCAGAAGTCAGATATGTCATCTGAAAAGTCAAGCGTCTGTGTTTTTGGAAGGAAAAATAATCAGTTAAATGAAGAATGTCTAAAATAGATTACCCTATGTTATCCGAAATAATAGATGCCTCTGAAGTTATGATTAGAATTTCAGGGGTCAGAAAGATTAATAATTTTTGGAGTTTATTAATATAGACTAACATTGATTTATACATCTCTATTATATTTCATAGAGACTGACAAGTAGAATTATATTCATTTTACTAAGCATTAATAGGAGTTTCATACTTAATAATTATTATTATCAAATGAGAATATTTGGTCATTTGACAGCAGCTATATCATCCATGAAAAACAGAGGTAACTAAATGAAAACAAAGGGTATGAAATTTACATATTGGAGAAATGTTTTTATACTACTCAGAACATTTTTTCATGTATTAAATATAGTACAGAAGAAAGTCCTTGACAAAGAGAATGGTTCTAAATTTTCTAATGGATTGCAACAATTTCAGAGGTCAATGGCTACTATTTCATAGTCATGGCTATGACAGAAACTGAAATGCATTGAGTAATTATGAAGCCATTGCTTATTGATTTTTCTGACTGTCTTCATTTGACTTCAAAATGATGCAAGTCATCATTCTTTCTTCGTTAAAGGTCTGCAGAACAAAGTAAGAGGCCTTGAGAACTGGCCATGCAAATAGTTCTTGGTGTGCATGTCAACAGAAGTTAGAAGCTAGATACAGGAATACAAAAGCATCCCTCTTTATTGTAATGGTATCACATAATTTACATACAATAGAATTTAAGTATGAAATATTTCTATTGTTATTATCATTTGTATGCTTTATCTGCAGATGGTGGTACTATTTTGGTCAGTATAGATTCCTAGGCAAGAAAGTGGATTGTTATAATTAGATCCTATGGAGCTATTGTCCTTGTCCCTGTTCCTGCCTTATGCTTGTCTTTCTTGCCAAGACAGAAGGTGTTTCAGCCACACGTTCCTGTCTCCATGTTTTTCAACCTTAGCACATGGATCCAAATGCCTAGAGATATGATTCCTTGAAAATATGAGTGCAAATAAATCAGTCCTCCTTTATGTTGTATTCTAACACTTTTTATCACAGTGACACAAAAGTATGACCTGGAAATTTGCACCAGACAAGTAAAGTTGTGGCTTAACTTGAGTTGGCTGGGTGGTACAAGCTAGTGTCCGAAGAGCTATATGTGTAAAAAGCACAAACATATCTTAGTGGGTGATCTGGGCAGAAGCCAGGATATAATAGTGTGCTCTGGAAGAGTGTACATATGTTATGTTGGTACTTTTCTGAGGTTGTTGTTTCTTACTTATTCAAGTAATTTGATAATGTTCTGAGTGGCTTCTCAGTGGGTCCATGTCACAGGTAAGGATAGGCAGAGCTGCCTGGCTGCTTTTTTGGAGCTACAGTGGAACAGGTTTCTTACGGATGGGTATTAAGATTCTTCTCAGGGTTGTAGGTCAGGGTTTGGGGCCATCCACCCTCCGAGTTTCTGTTAAGGTAAAAAGGCCCCCAGGAAGGGTCCAGAAATAGCAATGCCATGCTATTTGACAACAGTGACTAATTGCTCATAGGACACCGAGTTGTCATGGTCTCAAGATAGACTCTATGTTCAGATCATTGTCAGTGGAGGCCACAGTGTGAATGTGAATTTTACTGGACAATATACTGGTATGAATTACCTAACAGCATCTCAAAGTGACACAGGATATTTGAATTCTTTCCATAAAAATATATTATGTGCCTATGACTCTAAAGATACTGTAGAGAGCCTCCTGTTTACTCATTCTTTACTAAGGACAGGGTAGCATTTTTTTAATGTTTGATCATAACAGCAGACAATTTGATTGATGTTGTGTGATTATCCCCTTTCCTTTTAAAAGACCATCAACTATCTTGCTGGCCAGTAGTATCTCTTCCATATCAATATCACAATCTGGCACTATGCCTAGAATTCATCATTTGAATAGATGTTGTTTCTTTCTTGATTTGATATTCTGTGAGCAACTTTATTCAACCATCACATTGACATCAAATATATTTCGGTTTAGCTATGCTATTCTTCAGCTGCCCTCTTACTGCCGAGTATGATCTTCCCCAATTTGTCATTATTGCTTTCTGAAAGCTGAAAGTTAGCTGATAATGCTGTGGGTTGAAGAAAACAGGCTCCTAGGTCAATGTATTTTTTGTCTTGTTTATTTAACTTAATATTAATGTGGTCATCTCCAGCTGCATCCGTTTTCCTTCAAATTATATAACTACATGATTCATTAGTGCTGAAAATTTCCACTGTGGGTACATATCATATTCTTTTTTTAAAAACTGTTTTTAATTTTTGAGATGATAAACAGTTACCATTCTCCATTCTCCTTTCCATCTAAACCTCCCATTTCATTCTCCTTGTTTCTTTTCAGATTAATGGTCTCATTTTTGGTTGATTGCTACTTACATAGATGTATAAATTTATACATTCCTAAATATTAGGTTCTTAAACTGTATAATGTTACTTGTATGTATTTTTTCAGAACCAACCCTTTGGCACTGGACATAACAAGCTGCTGTGCTCTTCCTTGGGGAAGATGCTTTTTCTTGCTCGCAGCATTCCTTAGTTGCCTGTAATTATTGTTGTAAGGTTGAGGCTTCCTAAGGTTGTTGGAAAAGCAGTCATCTTAATTGGCCAGTCTAACCATAGAGTAGACTCTATCTCTATTTGTGGCCAGCTTCTTAGGAATATTGATTAACACATGGAGATGAGAAAGTTGCTGTGATTTAATTGACTTACCTAGTTGCTGGGGTCCAGTCCCAGGGTAAAGTGTCAGGGCCTGAAGAAGCATGGATGCCGAGTGGTAAAGGAGATAAGGAACAGAGGAAAGGGAGGAATGAGCCAGGCATGGGCATTGGAAGGAGTTTTGCAGTCTGACTGACTGGCAGTCAGAGTGCTTCTTTATTTACACAGAATGCGGTAGGCAGGGATAGATGGATGTTGTTCTAAAATATGGATCATATCATTTTTGTGCCTGAACACATGCTTTCAGTTCTGTTTGGTTAGAACTTAAGTCATCATTGATAAACCATAACAGAACAGAATTATCTTTTACAGTCATTTTCCCTCATCAATCCCACAAACCAACTATTAACAATATTGAAATTTCAAGGGCATATATTGTCAAAGCATGGCAACCTGTTCTCAAGCTCGTAGCTCTTGCAGTTTCAAGGGCACTAGACAGAAAGAAAATCTTTAAGCCATCCTCGGCAGATTGTCTTCTCCCAAGCAGTATATTACCAACTTTTAAATTTAAAAGATTCTTTGACAATAAGACAAGTTGACTCCTGGCTACACCCAGCCTACCTCAAAGAAGAAGTTGAGCAACAAAGAACCTCCTTATGGAGATGGCTTCAAATGTGGCAAATGAGCCACTGGGCTAAATGTCCTCGTTTCTGCCACAGACAGAATTCTGCCTAAAACTGGGAAAGTTTAGATGCAGGCAGAGTCGACAGCCAAACTCTGCCAAGACAAGTTAAGCAAATCCTCAATAGTTCCTGCCTTGCAAATATGTCTGTCAGATATACGGGCTACAAGGCTGAAGATGATGCTCCAGTGTTATAGAGAGTGTTGGATGACTGTTCAGGCAGTAAACTGTCTCAGTAATTTTTTATTTTGGAAGCTGCTAACCTGTACTGCGGGTTCACTCAGGTATTTAAGTTTTATCCTTCTCAAGTCTCTAGTGGGTTTGAAGACCAGATAGGTTAGTTTTTCAATAGAGCTTAGTTGGTTAGGGATTAAGATGTTTTAAGATCAAGATAGATGTTTTAAGTTAATAGAGATGAGACATGATAGATTTTACTCTTCACTCAGAAATTTAGACCCAACAAGATAGGAAAGATGTTCACATAAATTTGCCAAATACAAATGGCCAATTCACTATGAATGTAACATTTATATAATTCCTGATTTTCTCATGGTTCTTCCTGCTGTATGTAGTTTATTTTACCCATGTGTAATAATATAAACATATATGTTAAAAAGAATCATAATTAAAAAAATATAGTCAGAGATCAAATTGTCATTAGGCCCAAGAAAAGTCTTCAGGTTAAAGCTGTTGCAGTTATTATTCAATTTTTAGCATAACACAATTTTTACATTTTATATATTTATAGAATTTATTTATATATCTAATTTTGGTATATTTTGTTCCTGGGTCATATGACACTTCATTAACCCCGTATGAGTTATCTTTTTTCTAAGAAATGGAGATCTTAATATTTTATTCTTTATCCTTTGTACACATCATTGTTTGTCCATTAATATAAGGAAGAGGCTTTTAATTTGATTTGTTTCCAACTCTAGCCTATTGAAAATTGTTTACCCTTTTAAGTTTACTTTGTTTTGATGATATTATTGCTGAGTAAGGAACATTCTCGGAGAGGGCATGAATTATGAATAAGAAAATTTTCCCAATCCAATATCCCCAAGTTGTACAAATAATAAAAGTGCCTCAATCATGCAACACATAGAGATCAAGGCCTAAATTGGGGGACCATACCACAGCGATTGCATCCCTCAGCTCAGCTTTGCTGGAGCTATGCCAAACAGCTGTGCTGGCTTTGTGACCTTTGCTGTTCCTCTTAGATATGGTTGTGCCATTTAGTAAATTAGGAATTGTTTTAACTTTCCCATGTTTATTTTGTGTATATTTACTCATTGGCTCTCTTTGTAGCAGTGATTTTATTTAGTTTCTGTAATGATGAGTACACAAATGATGTTATTTAGGTATTTATAATTTATGTATTCTATAAATTTCTATGTTCCACAAAGACTTATTGAGTATTTGGATTGCCAAAAATATCTAAGCTTAATTTTACTTCTTAATTAGAAAAATGTATGTGTTTTTTATTTTAAATATTTGACAGTTCATTTCAGCCACTACAGTATGAGTTGCCTCTGGTAAAATCTTGCATGTGCTTGAAATATCTATATTGGCCCATTGTTCCTCTTAAATATTCAACCCCTAATTTCAATGTGTTAAATATAAATGTCATATCACTTATAGATTGCTGTTTAGCATTCAATAGCTCTAATTCTGAATTTTAAAAGTACTTGTAAATAATCACATGTTATCATTTAAAGCATTAACAATTTCAGATTGCAGTAGATTTGTAAGGTCTAAAGAATCAAATGAAGCAGTTTACTCAGGAGAACCTTCTGGATAAAGAAAGTTTGTGTGAATTAGTGGTTTTCATACCAGAGGAAAACATCTAGGACACACTGAAAAGACCAGTCTTAGTTCAAAGAATTGACAAATAGAGTACTATTTCCACTTTTTCCTCACTCTTCATAAAGCATACTGATTTCATCTGTATTTATTTTGACAAATAGTGCTTTCCATGATCTTAAAATTCTGGTAGTAATTATACCTCGCAAGAAGTAAACTCAGAAGCTTCTAATAAAATATAACAACAACAACAACAATAAGTAAAAAACCAAGAAGAGTTGGTGCCAGAATCTTCAATAGAAAACAAAACCAAATATACCAATACTAGAAAATAAATATGCTTACATTAAGGCATACTACCCAATCTTCATTGTGAGTATGGTTGTAATTTATAGACTGACATCAACTTACATGTACAACAATGATCATTTGTATATTAAGTGTTACTTTGGCATTGAAGTTTGTTTCTGAACCTGCATTGCACAACTGGATATGTCTAAAAAATACACTTTGGGATAATATCTTAATATTCCACTTAAGTTAGGAGGTTACCCTGAGTGAAGCAATGCCACATTTTTATGATGAATGGTTTATCTTCCCCACCTTTCAAACATTTAATGTTTCTGAATTACCTTGGTGTGCTGTTTAATGTTTTGACAAAACACTATATTCATTTGGGAGAGATATTCTCAACTGAGAACATGCCAACATGAGATTTATATATAAGCCAATGTGTAGAGCATTTTTATTAATAATTGATAGGAGTGATCAGTTCACTGTAGTTAGTGCTACCTCTAAGTAGATGGCTCTGGGTGACATAATAAAGTGAACTGAGCAAGCTATGGACAGCAAGCCAATTAGAAACATTCTTTCATGGTCTCTACTTCAGTTCTTGCCTTGTTGAGTTCCTTCCCAGAGTATACTCGGTGATAGTCTGTGATGTGTAACTGTAAGTGAAAATAAGCCCTTTTCTCCCATTTTGATATTTGTTCTTTTTAATGGCAACAATCCTTTTAAGGATGGTGGCTCCTCATTACTTTTTAAAGGTCCACTCCTGCTCAGTATTGTTAAAATAGGAAATGAGTATCAACAAGGTTTTTGGCAACATCAGTGTTCAAACTATATGATTTGATTATTGTTAGCACATAATATTCTGTAGATGCCCACACATACATTAATATGTCCATATTCCGCATAAGGCAAACAATAAATACTTTTATTATATTTTTACATATATATTTATATTATTCCAAATATACACAATAAACCCTCTATAGCAAGAAGAACCACGACACAATCAGGAATTTTATAAATGTTACATTCATAGTGTTTTGGCTATTTGTATTTGACAGCCTTTAAGAAAACACCTGCTTTTTAGTAAGGTATCTCATCATAGCAGTGGAAGCTATAACTAAGATACTTGATATTTTCTATACTTTTGATTAACTTGTCATATCATTCCATCTTTGCACTTTAATAGTGTTTATTTTTGTGGTTTGTAGATTTCATATCAAGTTCAGATCTACCTCCTGAACTAAAAACTTACAACTGCTTTACCTGTTCAAACTGTACATATATTACATATAGAGAAATTTCTGTAAATCTATTAAATCTATTCATTTTATATCTAGCATGTTTAAGTTTCTATCTCTTAGCATGCTACATAATAATCATTTCTATACTAAAAAATCAACATACCGTCTCTATTTATTATTTATATTGTTGCAACTTGAAGTGGTGGCTTATTTAGGCTCATTGCTTAAAAGGTAGACTCTACCATGGAAGGCACATCATGGTGGCAGGGGATTGAGGCAGTTGATCATATTGCCCATGTAGCCAGGAAGCAGGAAGAGCCTGCCTCGGACATGAACTCTGGTGCCTGTGTGAATTGATCACTTCCTCTTGGCAGAGAGGCACTGTGGGCACACAGAGGAAGGGAGTGCAGGCTATCAGGATAATACCTGATAGGCTGTGTTCAGCTGGAGTGGGAGGAAGCTCCCCTGTCAGAGGTCTAAGGGAGGAGGAAGGGTGAGAGAGGGAGGGAGGGAGAGTGGAAACAGGAAAATAAGAGTGAGGGGATTCCAATCAGCGTGTAATGTGGAAAAATAATAATTAAAAAAAAAGAGAGAGAGAAAAGAAAGAAATAAAGAAAGAAACTGTGCTCTTACTTTAGATTGCTAGCTTCCGCCACTCAAAATAAATATCTCTGTTTATGAAAAAATTATGGAACCAGCATCGCATCTGAAATAGAAAATAATAAGATGGAAAGAATGTTTATGCAACAGTAGTTAGGCATAAATAGAAAATAAATTAATACATGGAAACACTGACATTTTGGAAGGAGCAGAGGGTACGTATAGTGAAGATTTAGAGAAATGTCTCCTATCTACACATATTTTTACACATAATACATTGGAGTTCCACAGCACTCAGACCTGCAGAAACACTCGGAACTGTGGACATTTTCCTTCACAGTGAGCACAATAAACGCTTGGTTAGTGGTGCACATTGTGGAGAGACACTTTTGGAATAAAGACTTATATACTTGAATTTCAATCACTGCCATTGCTTTTACTTGACCATTGTTGTATGTGGGGGTGGTAAGCATCTGGTGTGACTCTCCTAGGTCATGGGCACAGAAGGTTTAATTTTGTGTGTGTGTGTGTGATCTGACATTCATTTCCCAAGCCTAGTGACTACCTGGCTGCTTCCCTTACAATGTGTACTGCTCATTAGGTCTTGCACACATAGCCCCTTCCATTCTCTCATATAGAACATTTTCTACCAGCTTTGATTTCTGTCTCTGTGCTGTTCTGCCTGCCTCAGTCTGGCCTGACCTCTGAGTGAGATTCTTGGCTATCCAGTGAGCAGGTACTACACCTTCTCTTACATATTAGAGTCTACTTTGAAAAGAAACTTCTTTTTCAGGTTTGGCTGTCCTTAAATATACGGTGCTCTTCCTTTCTAGAGTTCAGCTTAGAACATTTTAATTCCACTTTTATCTTTTTACATACCACTCAGCAGCCAGAGGATTTCCGTTAGGTTGAGTTTGGATATTGTCATTCTTTACATCACAGCTTTTTGGTAAGTTCCAATTACAATCATAGTAAAGCCAAAAAGACAATTGCTATTTGGTCTTCAACTAATAATTATGGTCCCCTGGCTCTCTTCGGAGAGATGACTTCAAAAAGATGCTCTTATGCCCAATTATAAATGTTGCCATCTATTTTTCTTTGCACACATTTTGTTCAGATACGCACATCTCTCTGCAACTCATTTGCTTTACTTCTATTCTAAAAGTATCTGGAAGAATTTTCATGGATAATGAATAGAGTGTAGACATTGCTGTGGCCCCATGCCAAACACACTGCCACTCCCTTTCTATACACATCACTTTATGTTTGCTTCAGTAATTAATAATTAGCTTTACACTTTTGTTAAATTTTGTTTCTTCAGTTATCATTTATACAATTTCACTTTATTAATTGCCCATTAGAGTTATTACCTTGTGTCTAATTCATCTACAATATGCCACCTTATATCAACTGTAATGAAAACTTGTGATGTATTTCTCTGAAAACAATTTAAGTGATGTTAGTGTCTTAATAATCTTCTAAGTTTTAGGTGGCATTAATTAAATGATGCTAGGGTGAGTTCATGACTTATGAATAAGTCTGGCAAAGACATTGGGCTAGAATGCCAAAGATGAGGCACCAACATTATAGAGAGTGTTGGGTGACTGTTCAGGTAATAAACTGTCTCAGTCATTTTTTTCACTTATGAAGCTGCTAAAATGCACTACTGGTTAATTCAGGCATTTAACTTGTATTCCTTCTCAAGTCTCTGAGGGTGTTTGAAGACCAGATAGTTTAATTTTATAATCAAGTTTAGTTAGTCAGGGGATAAGATCAAGATAGAAGATTTAAGTTAATAGAGATGAAACATGATAGGTATTGAATTTTATTCTTAAATTTAGACCCAATGAGATAGGAAAGATGTTTATTTCAAGTTTGGCAAATACAAATAGCCAAATCACTATGAATGTAACATTTATATAACTCATGATTGTTTCATGGCTCTCCCTGCTGCATGTAGTTTGTTTTATTCATATGTATGTTAAAAATGATGCTAAGAGGAAGGATAAGGGGTCTACCTGGCCATATTAATGATTTTTTATACTAGAGACAGAGTCAGGGCCTTTCTCATCCTAGACAAATTCTTTTCTCCTGAGAGCTATCTCAAGCACCATGCATTATATTATGCTCTGATTTTACCACTGTTAATTAACTGATAGGAAGTATGTAAAAGCAATAAATAACAATTTTAATTTTGAGTGGAAGGTAAGAGATAGGGACTTTTGTTAATAATAGTAGAAACACAAATAAAAAGGAGTTTTATATCTCTGCTTGCTTTTAGGGAAAAAAACCCACGTACATATCTGTTGCAAGGTGAACTGTATTTTATGCTGTAAAATATGTACCTACATACAAATTGAAAAAATTTTCCATTATTAAAATATATTTCTGAAGTGTCAGAATGACTTACTAGGGACCTCAATTTAAATAGATAAAGATATAGGAAGGATGCTACAAAGAGAGATAACTGGATAAGAAGAAGAACAGTCTTGTTCAGTGATCATAGATCTGGAATGCAAGTACTCAAATGTTGCCAGTCAACAGGAATATTTACCAAATCAAGCAGTTCTTAAAGCCAGGCAATAAAGACATAGCTATAACTACTTCATTAATTCTAGTGAAAACTCCTTTGTTTGAGATAATATGGACTATGTTGCAGATAAGTATTTATTTTAGGTTATGTATAATTTAAAACTGAATTCAATAAATAAAATATGCAATTACTGAAAAGAAATCATTTCTTAAAATTTTATTTAATGCCATGGTATGTTACAGCCAGGTATTTTAGAATTTTAGAGTTATTCTTTACAAAAATGTGATTAAAGATAGATGGTTTTAACCTTCATTATTAAAATAAGGTAGTTCTATGGCATATGCCACTTAGAAGAACTGCAGACACAATTGAAATTGCAGAAAACATTAGGTGCCGTAGCCTTAAATGTTTGGGGTTATGAAAGTTGGAAGAAAAAGTAGTTATTTTGCTTTCAAATGTACTTAGGCTATGTAGGCAAACATATTTTTGAAACAATATCCACATTGGTTATTATATATAACAAGCTACTGAATATGTGGTGTGAGGTGCAAAATTAATTTATGAAGATTCAGAAAATTCAGATCTTAACCAAAATTACAGAGGAGTTGTCTAATCTGAATAATTTGTAAATGAACCAGCATCCAGTGCTTGGAGAGACTGACAGGCATGCAATTATATTTCAGGAGAGGTTGATTGGCACTAAAAAGTATTGCAAGTATATAATGAGAACAAACTTCCTGGATGAAATAAACAGACGATACTTAGTGTCTTTCGAGACAATAGGATGTCTAATTGAATGATGTGCTGTTTTCTGTGGTAGACTATGTGAGCCGGTACAAAAGTTTTCTCTTTTTATGCATCAGAATTAGACTTCAGCTTCATATTCTTAGTGCATGAATGCTGGATTAAGAGGAAAAAAACTCAGGTGTTTAAAACATTTATATAATGAAAATAGTGTAAGTCAGACAAAACTATGATTAATAGTAAGTAATTCCCCCTGCATGAAAAATGAAGTATAAAAGTACCTTCTATATTTAACAAGGAAATATGAATTTAGTAGATATTTGAGTACTTGAATTGACAAAAGCACTTCAGTTTATAAAAACTTACTGGTCAAGGAATTGAAAAGATGATTCTTTACAGGCGTTTGCCATGTAAATATGTATGAAATGACATTAGATAGAGGAAGTTCAGATATGAAAGTATCTCCTAGCTTAAAAAATACCATGACTCTTAGACTTATTGGACTATTAAGGACATTAACTAAGATGCATGCATCTATATGTTTGGAATACTAGAAGATCAAAAGTTATATATATGTGTCGCAAAAAGTTGTTAGATGATACAATTTTTTTTTCAAAGAGTTGTCAATTAGGTAGTGCGTTTTCTTCATACCAAAGTACTTTGCTACCTATCTCTTAATCCAGGAATTTCTCTCTTATGGCTAATGGCGGAATATGTAAAAATGATGTGAAACAAAAGCAATTCAAGAACTCTCAGATAACGTATTGATTCACATTCCATCTGACAAATGCATTATGTGGTCATATACAAGTTAGAAGGCATAACAGGAAGTAGAGAGAGTGTGGAGTAACAGAGAAGAGGAAGTGCTAGGGAATCCAAAAAGTGCTGAGTGATCTGAAATGCTATTCAGTAGCACATTAATTTTAGTGTCATGTTTCAGGGCAAAGGTAAATGAAGACAGTATATTAGAATCTATAATCCATACAGTTTTGCACTCCCAGGCAAAGTGGCCATGAAGCAGTTGAAGGTAATGTTCTCAATGTCTTGTAAACATTAAAGTTCTGCATCAATTTTACCTACTAATGATGCCCATTGAATCCATCACAATATCTCAAGGACTCTTTTGTGCAATGCAGATCTGACATTAATGGTATATATTTTTATCTTCCTTATATGTGTAGTTCTTTGTGGTAGAAATAAAGCAGGATGTGTTTCCATACTTTGAATTTATCTTCCAAACAACAACAACAACAACAACAACAACAACAACAACAATGATAAACTTACATGCCTGTCGGACTTGTTGACTATCAAATTATTTGGAGGTATAGGAAACACGTGGCTCATCTTTGGAATCTCAATATCTGGCTCGTTCTCTGACCTTTAGCAAATGCTTAATTGATGGTGTTTACCAACCAGTTCTATTAAAGGAACAGTAAGAATACAGAGGACTCAGTTGTGTCACACAAGTAGCATTGCCCATCTCTCCTTTCCTCTCATTTTACTGATTGTTCTCTGAAACTGTCATACGTGGTAATGTGCACTTTGACAATTAGAACAACCTCAGGCTCCCTCTCACCTCTATTAATCTCCTTTTCTTTCAATACAAGTATCCTTCTCACTTTCATGGCATCTGTGTGCCAATGAGTTTAGAACTAGTCACTTAATCCTTTCCCAGAATCCATTGGTAGCCAATCGTTTAGCAAGGTTGCTAGGGTCCTAATCAGACTTTTCATGATCGATGACTGACCAAGGATAGGCCTAGTTGGCTGTGGGTCCTTTGTAGTCTGCCTCATGTGGAATGAGGTCACAATTGCATTAGTTCTATCATGCCTAGAAGATAGCATTTCAAATTTCTCCTCCCTCCTTGTGTTCTAGCTCCTTCTCTCTGCTTGTCTTTTGCAACATTCTAAGAATACAGAATACTGACATGCACTCTCTTCAAAGTTTCACAAAACCACATAAACACATTTTTTTCTAAACTATTCATATAGCAAAATGAGCAATACAAATCAAAGGCCAGGTTGAGTATCTGGGTATATTATGTAGTTATTATTAATAACATTAAATTATTGCAAATAATTACTCAATATGTTAATTTTTATGATTATCAACATAATTAACTTAAAGTACGCATTATTAAACCTAATGGAAGTTCTTCAATTTTCTTACTGCTTTGCTTACCATTACAATGAGAGGCATCTAATGTTCTTCGAAGCCTGTCCTATATTGACTTGTAGCTTGTATTTTGGGCCACATCTATACTTTCCATATGTTATTATGTCAGAAGCTTATAAGAGTGGGAACAAAGAGGAAAGACAGACTACTTTGGCTTCATTTTTTCTAACTTCTGAAGACAATCTATATTTTTTTTAGAGCCAGGAGAGAATGTGAGAACAGTCCCTGAACAAAGGTGAAGGACCAGGGCTACTTCTGAGCATCTTGCACTTCAGAGAGGTTCTCTTCATCAGTCTAGCCAAAAACACCAGTGGCACAGATTTTGTCAAGATACAGTAATGTCCTGGACTCTCTTGTATTTAAAACATGTTGCGAAGTTTGCATTGGTTCATCTCTATTTTTTTTTTTAAAGAAATTTTGTCTCCATGGAACATTTTTAAGTGATAAATATACCACCTCATCTCATTTAAATTTTTTAGTATCAGCTCAGATGGCATATTTAGAAAATTCTATATATCTCTCCTTCACTTTCTATCATTTGAGTTATCATTTTAACACACTGAAATATACTGAATTTGAGTGTGCATACAATTCACAACATTATTATTGTTTTATTGTTAGGTTTTTGTTCTATTCTGTCCCTAGGGATATGAGTTCAACTGATATCTCTTTTTGGTAGAATCTAGAGCATTTAAAGCATAATAGATTTTTAAAAACATGGTGAATGAACAATAAGGTAAGGATGAGTTGTGTTCTCATAGTTAACTCATCCCAGTAATTGTCCTGTATCTATGTTGTCATATAATGATGTTTTGAGTGTTTTATTCTTCTGCATTTGACTTACAGTTCTTCTTGCTTACAGTTGTTCTTTGGAATATAAAGTACCTGCATTTCTATTTTCACTAACATTGTCAGTATTGGTGTTCATGACTTCAACCACTTAAGTAGAAATGGATGCTGCAACACATCCTCTGTAGTTTGCTAATAAAACATCAGTAAAATTACTCTCAACTATCAAGTTTGAATCCTGCTTTGGATATTATTTTCCTGGTTGACTAACCCTTACATTTTATGTCAGCATATGGTTTCAAAATTGGGATATAACATTTTGCTTAAAGTAATAATGGTCAAAAGTTTGACTGTAAACATAAATTCAAATTATCAAGATATCGTCTTCACATTGAAGAAAATTTATTCGGACACATCTCTTGGGATGGTCCACAAAAATTATTCTTTTTCTCTGATATGTTTTGTTTTTAACTACTTGATTTAGGAACCCAGAATTAGGTATTAATTAATTAACACTAAATGTTATGGTTGATAACATGGGTAGAAATTGAGAATCTTAATCACTTTGAGATAGAGAATAACACTCAACTTCTGGAATGTGAGTTTATACAGGAAGATAATATGAAGTTTGGATTCTTGGCCTCCTTGGTAGACAAACCTTAACTTCTGGGCGTTGGATAAAAATACCAAGGCAATTTTAGGTCCTTATTCTCATTTTTGTAAGTATTATACATATTGTATGTTTATATATGTGCATGTAAATGTATGTGCATAAATGTTCTATGTGCTACTTAGAGCTTGCTTATACTTTTCCTTTAAATATCTTAATTATATTTATTACAATAAGATCTTGTAATTTAGATAAAGTACAACTTATTCAGGATTTAAATGTTCCATGAGTTCAGCATGTATTTCTCCCAAGGGATACCTTTGTATAACACATAGTTGTGAGCATTTTTTTTTTTTTTTTTGGAGTTTTTAAGAACTGGTATAATTTTATATTTTTACATTTTTAATTAATATTAAATTACCATATTTTTTTACAGTAATGTAAAACTGTTTATATTCATGATTTCTACCTTTGTGGTTATATGATGTCTCCTGCTTGAAATTTTTGTAGTTGCTGATAAAAAATAAGTAGTCATATATTAGTATATCTAATTTTACTTATTCCCAGGACAAAAGGACTGTTACTGAACTGGGAAGCTTGCTGCTCCTGGACTGGGCTGCTGGCTGCCCCACCTCATAAGCCTTTGTCTCCCTTTCCACACTCACCACCGGAGCACCACAGGTTACAGGAGCACAGTCAGCCTCGCCTTTTATGTGAGGACCGGGCATATGAAGTTAGAGGTCCTGATGTTGGGGGAAAAACATCTTACCACCAGAATGGTCTGAGTTTGGGTATGATTACCAATTATCCTCTATAGTATTTCTCTGGTTTGCACGTTTTACCTCATAGCACACTACCCAATATCTTCAAGAGTAAGTTTATATTAAACCTGAAATAACTTATCATAGACCCATAAATATGCTCAATTATAAAGATTTTGTAATTAGGCAATTTCTACATAAATACTTTTTGGAATTGTAATTGATATTGATTAATACCTAAAAATTCAATTCAGTCTGTTTTTGTAATATTATATTTGTCAGTCTATAAATATACTAAAGTTCCACATTTTTATGTCTTTATGAATTTATCTTTTTAGTGCTTTTCAAGTTTAAATGACAAAGTTTTACTTATAGGTAGCTGGATACATTAGTTTAATTTTTTAAAACTGATATGTCATTATATTTTTCTTTTATTTCCTTGTTGTTAGTATGTAGAAATTTAAATGAGTTAATAAATCTGCTATCATACCACTTTATTAAATTCACTTCTTGAAGTAATTGATTAGTTTGCTTTTGTAGAATATTAAGAGCACAGTAACACTGACCTTTGCTTGTATTATAAACACATTTATCTGTTTTCTATGTAGTACTCCTTTGACTACACATGCTAAAGTATAACACATTCATTTGTATTTAGTTAAATACGTTTCGTTTTTTTTCCTGAAAGATTCTCTTTTGACTTGTTAATTATATTACAGTATCCTTCTTGCAAGGTTATGTTTGTCTGATGCCAAGCATTGTGCCATTGTGAAGAGGATGATCATATGTATTTATATATACTCTCTCAACTTTTTGTATAAGCTTTGTAAATTAGACTATTGGTTTCTCTTTGAAAGTCTGGAGTTCAGTTGCATTCAATGTAGAGTGTGATGACACCTGAATTCTGAAGACCTTCCTGAGTCACCGAATTACAAACAGTCCTTAGCTTCAGATGGTTCTACTTTCTTTCCATTATAGTTTGGCTAATATTATTTAGACTTCTGTAGGATGCTTTTTATAGATGAATTCATTCTTAATAGTGGATACATATTTCTCCATTCGTTGGCTTATTTTATGAGCAAAGGGGTTAATTTTGTTAATGGCGCATGAGCAGATAATCATACTCATTCATGATTTTTCTGTGTGTTCTATTAGCAAATGAAAAAAATGTTAGCTTAGCAACTAAACTTTGCCTTTTCTTTCAAGCAAAGTTTTGTCTTCAAGTATTTTAGTGAGTATTCTTTTTATTTTATTATGTTATGATTTACTTATATTACATCATGACTGTTATCCCCTGGTTTGCATCTTCCAGTTTCTACCCTCTCTCCCTCTTCTGCCCCACTCCCATTCTCTAGACCCGATCAGAGACTTGAGCAGGATTAACATTGATTACCTGAGTATACAGGGAGTGCAGATTAGTGGCTTTCCAAACGAGAAGGTGACAAGAGACAGTTTGCTACCTGAATAGTCACCCCAAACTCCCTACCTTGTTGGAGCATCATCTTCAGCTTTCTGGTGCAATATATCTGACAGATATATTTATGAGGCAGGAACTATTGAGGACTTGCTTACCCTGTCTTGGCAGAGTTTGACTATGGACTCTGCCTGCATCCAAGCTTGCACAGTTTTAGGCAGAATTCTGTCTGTGGTAGAAATGGGGACCTTTTGCCCAGTGGCTTATTTGCCACATTTGAAGCCATCTTCATAAGTAGATTCTTTGATGTTCATCGTCTTTGAGGTAAGCTAGGTGTTGCCAAGAGTTAACCTGTCTCATTTCAGTGAATCTTTAAAATAATAAAGATATTCTTAAATACCATATTCTGTATGTCTCTGAGGTTTTTGAAGACCTTGTCTAACTATTTTACCTTATATTTCTATAGAATCATATCTATCTGTTGCAATACAGAATTATGTTCAATATGCCAAGTATAAGACTATGTTAAAGAGTTTGCTAAGCTGCATGTTATTGTGATAGTATGCTTAACTGAAAAGTCAACAAATTTAACCTCTTATGTTGATAAAACAAGCCAATGAATGCAGAAACATATATACACTATTAAGAATGAATTAGTCTATAAAACACACCCTACATAAATCTAAATAATATTAGTCAAACTGTAGTGGAGAAAAAAAAAATAACATACAACAAAGAAGAATTTTAAAACAGTATAATAAAAAGAATTGGCAATGGCAAAATTGTATTTAAATACTCCACATCATCTTTAATTAAAATTATTGATAGCATGTCAATTCTTGGTAGCAGATGAAGTCTTACTATGTAAATCTAAACAGTTCATAACCAGACACACTAATGTTATATCTGATAACTTATGTGAATCACCCATGTAATTACAAAAGAAATCTTGAGTTTATCTTCTATATAACTAATTCCTTAATTTGGAAACTTAAAACCCATTTTTTTTGGAAGAGGAATGTTGAAGTAGATAATCCAAATAGAAAATGTTGGAGTCACTTGGGAATTCCTTGTAATCCCTTCTATCACAAGGAAAGGAAGAAAAAGCATTTTTCTAAATAGGGAGGATATTTTTAGCATGGAATATAAAACATACAGAAATATAAAACAAAATGTGCTACACTATTTGTTTTTCTAAAACATCATTGTCTTTAATAAGAGTGTTTTAACACAATACTAATTAGGCATGTTTTAAACAATTCCTACAATCCATCTCTTTTTGAGAGAATAGACTTTTTATGATAGATGAGAAGGATCAATTTAATAATTAATTAAATGTCTCTAGTGCATAAATATATTTTCACAAGTATTTCAGGTCTTTAGAGATAATGTCTTGATTCACTGAGATCTGCTTTTAGAAGTCAGAGCTGTTTTACTGAAAGCACCCTGGAGTTTCAAAAGCTTTCTTATTCTGAAATTAAATATATATATATATACCCATATGTAAAATTACATAATTTCCTCCCTTCTTATAAACTTTCTGTTTCAGGTGTGTGTGTGTGTGTGTGTGTGTGTGTGTGTGTGTATGAGTGTGTAAGTATGCACATGCCTGTGTGTGTGTGCGTCCCTAAATACATAAGCACAACCTTCTGAGTCCATACAATATTCCCTGTAGTTGCATGATCTCTGGGCTGATCACTTGGTGTTAGGTAATCTATTGGACATCTCTTCCCTGGGGTAATACAATTTATCTTGCTCTAACATTTCCATAGTCACCTTTAGTTCTTTGTCTAGGATTGAGGCACTGTGAGCTTTCTGCATTCCATGTTTTCATGACCATTGGTCGAGTGACTGTGAGAGTAACAGAGAGGAGGCTTACCAGGGTAACGTTTTTTTGTTTTTTGTTTTGTTTTTTTGTTTTGTTTTGTTTTGTTTTGTTTTTTTAGGAAAAATGTAAGTGGGAAGCTTCAATTAGAGAATGGGGAGGTGAAAAGCAGAAATAGGAAGGAGATTAGAATAGGAATAAGGTGTCTGCTCATAGGGTATCAAGTCTCTTCTTGGTAGCCTGCTATCCTTCCTCTGAGTGCCACCAGATCTCCCCCTCCAGGGGACAATGTCAAATATGAGGCACCAGAGTAAGTCCCCCTCAGGCACAGTCATAGGGGAGGGGAGTAAGGGGAAAATGGGAGGGAGGGAAGAATGGGAGGATACAAGGGATGAGATAACCATTGAGATGTAACAAGAATAAATTAATAAAAAAACATTAAAAAATAAGAATAAGGTGTCTGAAAAATAGGAAGGAAGCACATAATCTTTTATCTACCTAAAATAATATATAATACATACAATTATTTGTGTGCATATGAATACATTTATACATATGCAGTTTAAGTGCTCACCCCAAGAGCCATGGACTACTTAGGTAATGCCTCCAAAACATACACATACACACACATACACACACACACACACACACACACACACACACACACATACACCAGGCAATGAAAGCCCTTTTGAGTTGTTGGTCAGAGTTCTGAAAGACACTCCCAAAGCATTATAATGCACTGACGTTGCCGTTGGTTGGCTCACAAAAGTGGAAGGTAAGTTCCTATTGCTGAAGACACATGCACTTCAGACATAGGACACAAAGGGCTGAAGTTGGATCTGTCCTTAATTCCATTTTTAAATCTGTCAGTGTCTCTTTTGAGAATGCCAGAATTGATGAATGCAAATGGAAATGAGAAATCATACACAAAAAGCAATAATCTAGCAAGTGCATTCTTATATATTGGTTCCTAAATTGTTTTCAAACTAGAAATCTGATTTTCTTTAAATTGTTGTTTTTAAAAAAACATGCTCTTTGTGCATCGTGCTTTCACGGGTTGTGAAAATAAGAGGCAAAAAATAGATAAGAAAGTAAGATGACCCCACGGATGATTCAGTTTTGTCATTAATAATTGGTGACTATGTCTTATTATACAGCCCTGGGTGATCTAGAACAAACCATACTTCTCTTTCGGCCCCTGAGTGCTGGTTATATATATTTATATGGATATTACTCTTACATATGGGTCTTTATTGCCACATGACTAACTCTTACTAATCAAGTACATTAACTATTCATGGGAGAACTGAAAAGGAATAAATGATAAACCTTTTTAATATATTTAATAACCCTCATTTTTTTATTTGACCATGGAGGGTGAGGAAGGTATGATCATTAATTAATTCCTATTTTTTCCTGCCTTGTCACAAATCTTAAAATGCTGTAAGCCTAGTGTATAAACCAAATAACTTCTAGTAATATACACATGTGAGCTAAAATGAGGACCATTAATTTGGTCAGATTTTCGAAACATTTTGATCTTCTATGGATCTGCTGAAGAACAGTGCAGACCATCTACTTGATCAAAATGCCCTACTTTCCCATGCTGCTATCAGCATGTGTTACCAGAGTCTTGTCATTTAGTTATGGATACTGATTATTGTCTGATATAAGAGTGTGAGGCGTGGTAACTCTTAGTAGATGAGGTTATACAAGTGTTATATAAAGAGAAAATAAAAGTTCCATGACTACAATGTTCCCACATAGCTCACAAAAATAAAAAAAAATTAATATTAGGGAAAATATCTTATTTATTGCTTAAGTGTTATTTATGAAAGAATAAAATTTGGTGATAGTTTTAGCGTTTTTTTTTTTTTTTTTTTTGATAGAGTATCTTCTATATTGCCTGATTTGTCTATGACTATTTGGGATTGTATTGAGATGATCACTACCTATGAGACAAGGCCAATTTTTTTTTCTCCTTTCAAACCACAAAATGGAAATTATAGATTTTTAAAATTTTTTTTTAATACTTTAGCAGAAAATGCATTTTATAAATTTAGGAATGAGAGAACAGTCAGAGCTATGCATTTTCCCCAAATGGTCAGTTATAGATAGGTGTTGAAATTTTATAAACCATTCCTTTGTGACAAAAACAGACTAGCAATTGCGATGTCCATAATTTGATCAACTGACAATTAACTTGTGTAGCATAATTATCCTACACAGCCTGCAATAGCACTCTAAAGTATTGGAAGTACACCTTGTATTACAATCGAGTTAGATGGCTACAATACCTCATGTTAGAGTAGAAATATATGTAATGTATGTGAAGAATAGTCTTACATTTGAATTCTATACCACTGTATCTAAAATTAAAGTTACTTTGCATCTGTACACAAAATTCCGTACCAGTGAATTAAAAATAACCTTGTGTGTGACAACTAAAGCATTAAATCGAGAAGTAGATTCACTTATCTACTTTTTGTTCTAGCTTCCCTATATATTTGTATATTCCCCCTTCTTTCTTTTCAACCCCAGTCTCCAAACCTAACAATGGAAGATAAAGGAAAAGAGAGACATCCCTGAGTTCAATCTTCTTTTCTCTCTAAATAAAACCAATAATAACTTATAAAGATTGTTAGTTTCTAATTCTCCCTATTTGTCAGATTTACGTTTACTATAGTGGGTAGATGAGGCATAGCTCAGGAGCATCAGGTAATGTGGGGCAGGTGGCACAGCTTTTTAATCCTTCTGCATATTTTAGTTCTTGGTGAATGACTGAGTTCGGTTTTGTTAAAAGGATAATAAATACAAGAAATAAGCAGGAACATACGGCACTTGGAGCAAATGGTATAAATAAGTTTAAGAGTAAATTAGACATTTTTATTGCGAGTGAATGTTTCAGTGACAGTGGATTAAAGGAACAGGAAATTAAGGCAGGACTTGAAGCTGATGAATCATGTGGGGCAAGTGGCCATTTTCTACCCTGCTGTTCCTTATGTCTGACTGGAAGAACCTCTGCTTTTCAATAATTATGTACAGTCAGAGAAATAGTAACAGCTGCATTTTGGCAACTTGGCATGCAAATTACTAGTTCTATTCAGGTCATGTAAGCTTGCGTTGATGAGATATGTGAGACAGAATGACTGTCAACAGCTTCTGGTTGAAAGATCTAATCAGCATTGTGGAAGTTAATGAAAGTATGAAGACTTAATGCTGTCTGAAATGGCTCCAGGGTTTCAAATCCAACGGAACTAGGAAGTTAAATCACACTCATGAGATAACTCAGAGGACACCTATCTATAGGGAACATGGCATCATTACGTAGTCTGATTTCTCAAGCCAGTTATATTTTTAAGTTTCATTTAGTAGAGCTAGAACAATCCAAATTGAAACAGCTGCAAATGGCATATAATTGGGTCAGAATGCTTTGTTGTCTGGATTCTCAGTTGCTTGCATTGGCTTTTGAAAAGGTCATTATGAGAAAAGGGATGTGAATAGCAAAGAGATTCCAGCTGGTTAGCTATTATTTTAATTATGTAATGGAATCAGCTATTTCCCTGCCAATAGCTGAAGTTACTTATGGAAAAGTTATTCAAAGACTCTGAAGATACCCATTTTGGTTTTATTCTCACTGTATGTCAAAGATCTCTTTACCAACTTTATTATATCTTTTAAACTACTTATTTTTTTAATTAAATCTATTCCCATTTGTATTTCTGTTAGTAAGCCTATTGCAATAGGCAACCATCTCTCTCTCAAGCTCCAGAAAGAAAAAGGATGAAAAATAAAATCAAACCAATGATTTCCTTTAACAAATTTAACAATCATTTGCAAATTCTGTTAAGATCACACATTTAAAACACACTGGTAACATCCACCATCAATGAAGGTATACAAGTTTTGTGAGGAGTTGAATTAAAAATGGCAGAAGAAATTATTACATTTTATAAATAAATTCAGTTTGTAGCTAATTGTTAAGGGAGGATTGACTTTGATGACTAAAATGTGAGTTAACAATTGCATTGTGAGCGGTGGACAAAGCAGAAAGTAAGATTGGTCTTTGCAGAGGGACTTCAGTCCAGCATCTTTCATAGTACCACAAAATTGCTTGGATAATTATAACAGTTTGACTATGTGGCAGCATTAGGAATAATAAGATTAAGTAATGCAGTAAGAGCCAGTTATTTCCTGTTTTAGGATATTGGCTATGAAATAAGCATTTAACCCTAGGGTTTTGGAAACTAGAGTCATCTATTCAGATGAATTTTACCTTTTTGTCCTCTTCCCATTTAGTACAAATAGCATTTCTTCACTGTTTTGAGGTTTTATGGTTGCCAGAATTACATTTCAATTATTTTCTGCTAATCTAAATTCTTCCATGCCCCTGTGGACCACCTTAAGTTGCTTCTCATGCATCAAGCCCTCAACCTGCAGCTCTATTATCTTCATGTTGATCTCTACTGATTTGCCTATTTTCTCAATAGTTCCAACACAGAATATAAATATACAGTTAATTTAAAGATCCATTTTTTTTCAGCTTTATATTTTTGTCTGTAAGGATTTGATTTGGAGATGTAACATCTCTATAAATATGAATATATTTGAATAATTAACATAATTTTGAATAATTCCTACAAATATTGTTTATGTGTATGTACATATTTAGTCTCTTGATAATGTAGTCAATGATACTTATAAACAAGACCCCAAAGACCATTAGTATATTTATATATATAACTATGATCCATCACTTGTGAACCAATGATAAAATTTCCTGATGAATGTTGGTCACTCTGAGACTAGAAATAATCATTTTGATATGGAAATTATATGAATGTAAGTGGAATATAGAAGTTAAATATCTTCATGTTAAATAGCTGGACCAACTGTTTCATCCAAAATTGTATTAGATCTTGACAATGACTCAAGAAACTAATCTTTAAAATTATTATTTTTCCTTGAATATAGCCTCATCAAGAACAGCTTTAAATCATGTTGTTTTGTTTTCAATGAAAATGAAATGAGAAAACATTTATTTGTTTTCTTATATAACATTTTTATATATTCATTGAGCAAATACACACAGAAATTAATTAAAAACCGTTTTATTATTTACCTGAAGTTTTAATATGGGGATTGTTATATTTTATGTAATGTATGTGTATATAATGTATATATTATAATATACATGGATGCAAAGTATAATCAGTCAAAAGCTACAAATATAGTCAGGATATTTATATGATCAATATTTTATCACATGATATGTTTACGCATTTTCCTTTCCCTGTTACTTATCAGAGTAATATGAAGGGCTTTACTACTGAATTCAAACAGGGAAAAAAGTAAATGTTTGAGTTTTATTTTTTGTCTCAATATATAGGCATTAGTAATCTCAGTGGGGGTGGATACTTGCAAGTGCCATAGATCAGAGCCACTTCTATTTAATTCCTGTTAACTTAATTTTATCCTGAGAGCTGTTTTTTCACAGATTGTTTAGAAATATATGGATATGTGGGAGAGGACAGAACTTCAGAGCTATAACATTAAACATGAGTATATACATTTCCAGAACCTATAAAGCATACAATGTGTTGAAGCAGCTGGAGTGTTCTTTTTTTTCTGATAGCAGCTAGAGACAGGAAGATGAGCAAAACTGGCAGTTAGATGATAATGGAAAAAAAACCCAGCAAATCGTGCAAAGAATTCACTGTTAGTAGGTCTGAGACTGATATGAGGGATCACATAACACCTTCTTTGGCAGGCAATGCTGTGATTTTGAATATATATATATATATATATATATATATATATATATATATATATATATATATGAGAAAGGGATCTACATGAAATCCACAAATACCAGGAAAACAGAGTCCCAAGTAGCCACCATTCTGAACATCAAAGGCAGAGGGAAGGATAATAGAATGAAAAGAAATGCTCCAAAGTTGAGAAATACAAGGAGAGAAGAGCAAATTTTATATTCCAGTTACCATCAAATATTACATAAAAGTTAGTAAATTTATGCTGTGAAATATTTTGCACTTCTAGTCTTCAGATTCAAGACTTACCCAAATATATGCATAACTCTTCTGCCAAAATATGTGAAGATGTCATAAATGGATTCTAATCAAAGCCATGACAAATACTGAATTATTTATACAGAGATTATACAAAGATAACTTATTTACACAGAAGTGTGTTCTGGAAATGAGTGTACATGCTCTCATTTTGGAAAATATATAATTAGTTTATTACTTAATTTATTTTAAAATGCAATAGTTCCAGCATAAAATAATAGAAAACAGTACAAAAAGTGAGCCCATGGTAAAGAGAAGTAGATAATCTTCCCAATAAATGAAAAAAAGAAAAGATATAGATATTGGAACTTTCCAATATGTTTCTTCTCTGACTTCAAATCCTGGTTTCAAGTAGGTTTTGGACTGGACCCCAGCTTTTTGTAGAGTCTCATAAGAGCAGACTGTGAGCCAGACATGTGAGATGTCTTTATGAGATTCAGGTGGTCTGAAGTTTCTGCCTCACTTGTTTTGTATCTTTGTAATTTTTCACTCAGCTTCCTTAAAAAAATGCTTTTTCCAATGAAATGATATTATTTTTTATTTAGATATATCATCACATTTCAATACTCAGGAAATAGATTCAAAGACCAAGAAAATAAATTAGAATGGCGTTTTTACTCAACTGACCTATGATTGGTATTTAAAAAACACTAGCTTGTCTAGTGTTATTTAATTGGGATTTATTATTCTATATTTAAATTTTTTTATATTCTATATTAAACCTTGAATAGTATATGGGGCAGTATTCCAGGAACTATTTCTATTGTATACTTGGTATCTTATCTGCATATGGATTTTAAGTTTGCAGTGAAATATATATCAATTACTCTTATTTTAATTTAAGTTTTATGGTCATTTTAATTAAGTAATTGAATACAGGTATTGGTGAAATCGAAGAAATAGGCCTGGAATGTTTCTTTTATTTTGTTTCCATGATTATGGTCCAGTGGAATAAAGTTTTTCTTTTCTCTTTGTAACCTCTACATAGGGTATGTTTTGGCATCTCATGCTACTTTGAGACTGGGAAAACAATAGTAGTATTCTAACTTTTATGAACAGGTATTCATTAAAACTTGCTATAATCATTCTATTTGGAGATACAGCCAACCTCCACATTCTCTGAAGATCCACATAAGTGAGTAAACTGAGTTAGGGAACTCACAATTTAAGCAAAGACCCATTTTGATTGGCTAATAGCAGTTTAGCTGAAATGGATTTTATATTATTTAATAACATCCAACTCATATTATATGCAGGTGGGTGAGGTCATTAGATCACTTTCTTTTCTCTAGCCTGATCTTTCTCACAGCTACATAGAGAAAAATAAAATAATCAAATTTCAGGAATTTGTTTCAATTTTTCAAAAGTCCTATTGTATATATTAATGAACTAATAAGTACCCTAAAGGAGGATTTGCGTATATTTCCTAATCTTTAAGTTTTCAATTGTATTTTTAATTAAAACAAAAATTAAATTTATACATCTATAGAATTATATTCTTCCGCTCCTCCACATAGCGCCAGATCCTCTCTATCTTCAACTTAGCCAACTTCTGCTCTTCCTCCAAAGCCAGACACTAAGTAACTTTATGTTATTTGGCCAACTACTCCTCAACATGAGGCTTGTCCTGGAGTTGTTGATATATTAAGTGCCAATCTATTGTATAAAACTGATTTTTCTTCTCCCAGGAGGTAAAAATGACAGTTCAGGAACCCTTTATTTTAGTGGCTAGGTTTTTTATTTATTGAATCATGTTTTCCAATATATAAAAATTATTAATGTAATAAGATACAACAAAACCTTTTACATTGAAGTTGGATAAGACAAAATAACAACAACAACAAAAAAACTTAATAGTTTTTGGCTTTACATTAAATCCCTGGGCTATCTAGTACCGGGTTCTTGGTCTCCCAAGCAGTGTCAGGTATGGATTCTATCTCACGGAACCACCTTAGGTCTAACCCGTCATTGGTGACTTACTCTCCCATGCTTTGTGCCCCCATTACTCTAGCGTATTTTTGCAGGTGGACAGCATAAACCTGAAAGGCAATTTTCTGATTTGTACCTAAGATAGCTGTAACATAGAACATAGATCACTAGCTTCTAAAAGAATAGAAAACACCTGTAACATTGTTGCTTAATCAGGAAATACTTTACATCTGTTCTTTAAGTCAGTACTTTTAAATCTGTTCAACAACTGACCGACAGGTAATGCTCATTATGTAATCTGATTATGGTGAGTACATATTGACAAAGGCACCACTGATACACATCTGTACCTTAACTGCACCAAGACTTCTGCAAAGTTACCTGTGGGTTTATACTCTCAAATATATTCAGTTCTCTAGAATCTGAAGAGAAATTTAGGAAATAAAAGATATATTTTTTCCAACACTCAGGGATACAGAGGCAACCAGATTTCTCTGAGTTGAAGGCCAGCCTGGTTTACAAAGTCAGTTCAGGAAAGTCAAGGCTATACAGAGAAACCATGTCTCGGAAAAGAAAAATAAAAAAGAAGAAAAAGAGGTGTTTTTGATTACCAAGCTCTATCATTGACTCACACATAATCTATATGATCAGCACATTCTTCAACATAACAAATTATTTTTGCATTGATCCATTTTATTCCAGAAAAATTGTCCCAATTTCCTGAACGTTGCTTCCTATCAGTACAGAAAATGTAGTCACCCAATTTCCCATTCCTGTTGCCGTGCAGTGCCCTTCTTTATAAACTCCAGGCCTCAGGAACTCTTAGTCAAAACTCACTGTTTTCCTTAAGTTGCTTTAGGTCATACTATTTTACTACATTAAAAAAAAAAAAGTAACAAATAGACTCACTCCCTGATCATAATCAGGACCAAATTGAACTTTTTAATGCGTTGTTCTTCTGTGCTGGTGCCTTTTAAATAAACTCTACCATAAAATATTTAATAAACAAAACCCTTTGTTAAATTGTGACATTTATATTTTTCCAGCCATTGATTCCAATTTCAATTCCAGTGCTTTAGACAGAATGAATGAACAATTAACGTTAGGTGCATAAACATAAAACAAGGATGATGACATATCTCACCATTTTGTTAAAAACAAATGAAGTGTTTTATAGTAATTTTATGTTCTTACAAGGCTACGCTTATATTTTATAGAAGTCTTAACAAGTACATATTTTATCATTTTATATCTGTTGGTTATAAATGGAGAGCATAACAGTTCAGATAAATATATAGCTTTTATGCAGATTAATCTAAGATATTGTTTTTATCTATAATGCATAAAACAAAAATACATTTTTGCATAGGAAAGGTTATGTTATATAAGCTTTTTTATACAAGCAAAATAATTTGCTTCATTTTTCTTCTGTAGTCTCCAACATAAGTGAGATTACTGTAAAACACACTTACAAGCAGCATTCATAGAAAAGGCTTACCTAGTTATGAAATAGACATAGATAATGAATATAGACCTATGAGAAGACTAGAGAATACAAACAATTGTAAAAAATTTTTTGTATGGGGACTCTTTTATAGTCAAAAAATTTTGAGGCCCAAATTTCATATTAAAAATACATGCCTTTATATTTTAATAACTTATACTTTACTACCTGAGAATAGCATGAATTATTAGTGAAAGTTTCCCACAATTCCTATATGCTTTTTGCTTACGATTAATTGTGCTACTAGAAAATATGTCCTGAATCACCACAGTAATATCTCTTTTAATACCTACCTAAAATCGCATTTGCCTGTGTTTCTCTCTTAGTATTCAGAATGGCTCATAAAATCCAATTATGACATTAGACTTTATAGTGAACTATAAAAATGTCTTTAGTTAATTCAAATTATATTTCAAACCAGTGATAATCTTACAAAGGAACCACATGCTTCTTTAATCGGTATATTTTATGGGATTTTCATCTCATCATAAGTCATGTCTCTTGTCATATGTTTTAAAACATTAAAGTACCTTTTTGTCTTATTATTAGGGAAAATATCTGCATTAGTACAGTTAGTTATTGCAATTTCTAGTCATTTTTCACTTACTGTCAAAAATTATATTTTATCTCTGTTGGATACAGCTGTTTTCAAGCTTTCCTTCTATTACATTTTTACAAGTGATTCACTGATAAAATAAGTAATAATCATGAACTTGCATTATTCATTCCATAAAACACTTAAGAGAAAATAACCAATAAAGGATGCAATGTGTAATTTGGGCATATTTTTTCATAAATTAATAGTTCAAAAATATTTTCAATTCATCTCTGGGTCTTCGATTCCACTGATCAATCTTTAAACCCCTTCCCAGATCTAGCCAATGATCAGAATATTCTCCACAGTTGAGTGGAGAGTGTGATATGACTTTCTCACATACTCTGGTGCCTCACATTTGACCATGCCCCCTGGAGGGGGAGACCTGGTGGCACTCAGAGGAAGGACAGCAGGTTGCCAAGAAGAGACTTGATACCCTATGAGAATATACAGGGGAAGGTTATCCCCCTCAGTCACAGTCATAGGGGAGGGGAATAATGAGAAAATGGGTGGGAGGAGGGAGGAATGGGAGGATACAAGGGATGGGATAAACATTGAGGTGTAACAAGAATAAATTAATAAAAAGAAAAAAATGGAAAAAAAAATTTCAAATAAAATAGAAACTGAACCACAAGTAAGGAAGCAAGGAAGGGATAGAAACATGGGAGAGAAAGACATCAGTAGGAGACATGGCTTGTCCATCAGCTTTGCACTTACTCAGCCTTACAAGCTTTTCATTTCAAAATACAATGCGTGCACAAATGACTAAGAAATTGCAACTTCTGAATTACATGCAAAAGGGGAAGATCAATATTAAGAATTCAAGTATGTGTTCGATAATTTGTAGCATTAAAAGTTTGTATTCCTATAGTATTTTTCTCATAATGAAAGTATTTAACCATGCAGTACTTCTCTGACTATACCAAATGAATAAATGAATAAACTCAAACAGAAAAAAGATGAAGCAATTTAATAGCATAGAATGTAGAAGAAAACACTAACATAGCATGGCTGAATTTACATTTTTCCATGTTTTCATAATCCTGAATGATTTTTTTGCATTGGCTTTAGATCACACAAGTTAGCATATAAAATAAATGTAAAGGGTGTGATGTAGTTTATTTGGTTCCCTTCTCCAAAGAGTGAAAATCATTTAATGAATACAAGGAAAAATTAATGCTGACTTGAATCTGAATCCCAATTACAATCTTATTTCTCTATCATTTTTATTAATGACCAAGGTAGGGATGATATGTTTTTAAAACATGTTAATAAAGCTCAAGAGCCATTGTAATATCTTAAATTGTTAAATGCTTTAGTGAGGTATCTTTCTACTTGTTAGCATTATTTATGTATTTTTCCTCATTATATACCGAATTAAAATATTAACAATGAAATTGTAGATGATAGAAGGTATTTCACTTATTTGAATGGTATGTGAAGGATAAAACACTAACAAAATTTAAATTTAAATATGCACATACTGATCCATATTTCTGTATGAGGTGGAATTTTAAAACCAAGTTGGATGCAGTGACTCAGGTTCATGTTTTCTGGTTACAGTCCATTGTTTTGCTTGTTTGTAAAAACATGAAATCATCTTCTCTCATCTTTTGGCAAAGATTTTAGTAGACGTATTGCTTCAAGTTATCCAAAACTTATCTGCATAAGCTAGCTCTAGGGCTTTCTGCTATTCCTCAAGTTCACAGTATGACAACTGACTCATGTAGATAGTCATTTGCATGTACCGTTCAGAAATGAAAAGATAAAATGTTTTATTTCCTATCTATACTCAACAATGACTAGTACAGCATATTATAACTTCGCAGTCATCCTTACATGGTTATACTTCAAAATGCTATTTAATTATTTCAAGCATGTTCCAGTCATTAAAAAAAAGACATGTAGCAGGAATTGGGACAATGACCTATTAAAATCACGATTTCTCAGGGGACGATGAAGTGGCTCTCAGTTGTTGCTTTAGCTCTTTTTTTTTCATACTTATCCTTCACATTCTGCTTGGGCTACATTGGCTAATCATGTTTTTTCAGATATGAGTTGAAGCTCCGGTTCTTTGTAAATAATGTTACATTATAGTCAAATGAACTTCCATCTACAAACCCAGAATTTGCATAGTTCAGTCTGTGACTTTATTAAATCACACAAAAGCAAGTAATTATGTGGGCCTTCTTGATCTATATATCCTGTACTATAATACCTTGTCCTTAAGTATAAAATACACTTCTTCATAATCCTATTTATACTATTACTACATATATCAAATAGTAATTATAGCCTATTTTATAAAGTGTTGATTCTTTTTTAATATTTAACTATTGTATCTTATTAACTCACAAGCACTCTCAATACCCCTGAAATTTGCAATGAGATTTTATATACTTTTCTAAAAGAGTAATAAATGCACTATAGCTTTAGAAGTTTAAAGCTATGTGTAAAACATAGACTGAGAGTAAATAAAGGGAAGATTATACCATGATTATTTCTACTACCATTATTGGAGTGAAGGTTTTTACATATTTCTTTGTTTCCTTCACTTATGTCCAATTTTACAATACATGCTGTTCTTGATAAGTCAATATAAGTATTAAATATAATTTGAGAATGCTTTCATAGTTTTACATGTAGATATTATGTCATTCTCAGAAATTATCAATATTTATTTAAGTACTATATTAATTCAGAAATATATACAGATTAAAAAATAGAAAATTTAATTAGAGTGTCTATCCTTAATTTATTGGAAGTAAGATGTGTGTATAAACATGTGTATGCATACATGTGTGTTGATGATAATCTCACAAAGTATCATTCTTCATGATTAATTGAGTTGAATTTCCCTGCCTACAACAAAAGGGCAAAGGAGAAGAATGGCGGGTAGAGCCAGGTAACTAGAATTGTGATTTGGACACAGATTGTTTCTAACTTATTCTCCGATCATGTATGATTTTCAGATAATAACTGATGTTATACATCAAATGTTGTTTCCAGTTCTAGCTTTTTCTGTGGTATTTAGGTGCAAAGGCATAGAAATAGGCTGTTTGATAAATGGAATCCAATTGAAGACACAGAAATAAACCCACACACTTTTGAGCACTCCATTTTTAAGAAAGAAGAAAAAGCCATACAACAGAAAAAAAGATAGCATCTTCAATAAATGGTGCTGGTCTAACTGGATGGCTACATGTAGAAAAATGCAAAAAGATCCATATTTATCACCCCACAAAAAACTAAAGTCCAAGTGCATTAAAGATGTTAACATAAAACCAGACACACTAAGTCTGTTAGAAAAAAAAGTGGAGAAGAACCTCAAATTCATTAGGACTGGAGACAATGCCATGAAGAGAACACCAACAGCTCAGGCTCTAAGATAATTAATTAATAAATGGGATCCTATGAAACTAAAAATCTCCGTAAGGTGAATGATACTGTCAGCAGAACAAAATGACAGCCTATAAACTGGAAAAAGATCCTCACCAACCCTATATCTTAAAAAGGGCTATTATCCAAAATACATTTTTAAAAAACTCAAGAAATTAAAACACCACCAAAGCAAATAACCAAATTTTAAAAAGAGGTACAGTGCTACACAGAATTCTCAAGAGAAGAATATGGAATGGCTGAGAAACACTTTTTAAAATGCTCAATGCCCTTAGTCATCAGGGAAATGAAACTCAAAGAATTCTGATTTTCCATCTTGTACCCATCAGAATGGCTAAGATAAAAAAAAAAAAAAAAAAAAAAAAAAAAAAACCTCAAACTCAAGTGACAGCAAATGCTGGTGAGGATCTGGACAAAGGTGAACACTTCTTCAGTCCTGGTGGGAGTGCAATCATCTCCAACCACCTTGCAAATCAATCCGGCACTTCTCAGAAAATTGGGAATAACGCTACATCAAGACCCAGCTATCCCACTCCTGGCCATATACCCAGAGAGGCTCCACCATAAAATAAGGACATTTGCTCAACTACATTCATAGTGCCTCTATTCATAAAAGCCAGAATCTGGAAACAACCTATATGTCCCTCACGCAAATGGATAAAGAAACTCTGGTACATGTACAGAATGGAGTACTATTCAGTTATCAAAAACAAGGAAATCTTGACATTTGCAGGCAAATGGTTGGAGCCAGAAACAATCATGCTGAGTGAGGTAACCCAGACCCAGAACAAGACCCATGGTATATACTCATCACTTATAATTGGATATTAGAACAACATAGATGTCCTCTGAGAGACTCCACCCAATAAGTGATGGGGGCAGATACTGGGACTTGCAGCAGGGCTCCGGGGGAAGAGCTGCAAGTTGTATGAAAGAAACAGCGGATGGAAGGAAAGAGGTCAGGAGGTGTGTCAGGAGCTCCATGAGAGACTATCAAGGCTGATAGATTTGGACCAGGGGCCTGCAAGGACTGATACACCAACCAAGGACAGTGTAAGCAGGGGACCTTGACCCCTGTTAGGACGTAGCCAATGGACAGCTCATTTTCCACAGTGGAAAGGAGAGGAGTGGAGGACTGCCTCTGACAAGATCTCTAGTGCCTGGCATTTGAACACTCCTCTTTGGCTGAGAGATCCTGTGGGGAATCAGAGGAGGGAAGGATGCAAACTCTCTGGATGAGACCTGATAGTCTGAGGTCAGACAGACAATGAGGGAGGAGGAACGGACCTATCAGAGATATAGGGGAGGGGAATATATCTGAGGGGTGGGGAGGGTGGGAACAGGAAGATAAGAGTGAGGGGATTATAATCCATATGTAATGCAAATAAATTATATTAATAATTTAAAACAAAAAGATACAATAAAATTGTGGATAAGTTATCCTTCTCTCTCTTGAAATGTTAATGGGTATTTTTTCATAGTAGTGTGTGAGCCATGGTGAGCCAATTCGTCATATATGCTGGAATTTTGGCTCTCATGGTCTATGCTCCACCAGCCAAACTCTACCAATTTAAAAGCTTGATCTCTGGGCTATCCAGCCTCTGGTTCCTGACTCTCTAGACACAACAGCCACACCTGCACCACCTCCAGTGGGAGTGAGTGACATTACATTTCAAAGGAAAGAGTTTTATCATCACTTGGCAATAATGAAAAAAATTTAAATAGCATGTGCACTTGATTTCCAGATTTCCACTATCATGATTGTTGTTGCTGGTGTAGCCCTGCATCAAGTGGCTTTATTCCCGTGATATTTAATGTTATTTTCTAGATTTTAAGGTTTATACTGTACTTCAAAGGCTAAAATACTATATAGAGATATGGAGATTTACCATTGGATGGACAAACTATGTTCTCACAACCTGTGACCTTGTGTTGCTAGACAAGAAAGAGAAATAATTACATACTATTTGCAAATCTTTATTCTTTTACATGTACATTTATATTATTGCACAATAATACAATAACTCCCTATAGCAAGAAGAACCACAAAACAATCAGGAATTATATAAATATTACATTCATAGTGTTTTGGGTATTTGTATTCGATTACCTTGAAAAAAACATCTTTCCTATCTTGGTGTGTCTAAAACTCTGAATATAAATCAATCACCATCACATCTTCTCATTATCAACTTAACATCTATTTATACCTAAATATATCTTAACCCCTAAACAACTAAGCTTAATTGTAAAACTAAACTATCTGGTCTTCAAACCCATCAGACTTGAGAAGGAATACAATTAATTACCTGATAAAACAGGAAGTGCAGATTAGCAGCTTCCAAAATGAGAAGATGACAGAAACAATTTTCTGACTGAACAATCATCCAAACTCTATATAATGTGGGAACATCAACTTCAGCCTTTGGGACAAATATATCTGACTGACTGACATATTTCTGAGGCAGGAACTATTGAAGACATGCTTACCCTATCTTGGTAGAGGTTGGATGTCCACACTGCCTGCATCCAAGCTTGCCCATTTTTAGGCAAAAATCTGACTGTGGTAGAAATAAGGACATTTTTCCCAATGGCTTGTTTGCCACATTTGAAGGTATCTCCATAAGGAACTTCTTTGATGTTTATCATCTTCTTTGAGGTAGGCTGGGTGTTTCTAGGAGCTAACCTGTATCATTGCCAATGAATCTTTAAAATAATAAAAACATCTTTAAATGCCATGTTCTGTATGTCTCTGAGTTTTTTCAAAACCATATCAAACTATTTTACTTATCTTTCTATAGAATCATAGCTATCTGTTATATTTAGGATTTATATTCTTGTGATAAAAATAGACTAGTAATTGACATGACCATGACTTGATTAACTAACAATTAACTTGTATAACTTATAGCTTGCAATACCACTTTCAAAGTATTAGAGGAAAACCTCTAATTGTATTATAAATGAGATGTAGGGGTACAATACTACATATTAGAATATATATATATATATAGTGAAGAATAATCTTAAATTTTAATTCTATACCAATATATCTAAAATTAAATTTATTTTGCATCTATATGCAAAATTCTATACCAATTAATTAAAAAACAACCTTGTGAGTAACAATTAAGGTGTAAGTTGAAGAGTAGATTCACTCATCTGCGTTTTGTCCTATCATCTCTATATATTTCTATATCGCCTCTTCTTTCTTTTCAACCCCTACCTCCAAACCTAAGAATGAAAGATAAAAGCAAAGAGAGACATCCCGGAGTCCAATCTATTTGCAAATCATGATCCTTAAAAGATTTGCAAATAGGCTATCTTTCCGAGTCTTGTTAAGAAAACAAGACCTATATGTGCCCCCTCCAACCATATGTGTAATCTAACCATGCATGACTGGTCCAATATTTCTCCTTACCACTAAAATGAAATATACAACACCAAAACAACGCACAGAAGATCAACTAACCTGGACTCATATGGGCTTATAGAGACTGAACTGCCAACCAGAGAGTATGCATGGAAAAGACCCAGGCAGTGTGCACAGATGTAACAGCTGTGCAGCTGGGTTTTACATGGGATTCTTAAAGCTGGAGCACGAGTTATTTTTGATTACATTGCCTGTCTGCACTTTGCCTTGCCACAGTAGTAGAAGCTCTTAGTTTTACTATAACTTTAAAAAATTAATTGTGCACAAATTTAGAAAATTCCTTGTTTTTAATAGCTGAGTAGTATTCCATAGTTTAAATGTACCACAGTTTCTTTATTCATTCTTCTACTGAGGGACGCTTGGGCTGTTTCCAGGTTCTGGCTATTATGAATAAGGCTGCTATGAACATGGTTGAGCAAATGTTCTTGTTTTGTGCTGGAGTATCTTCTGGGTATATTCCAAGGAGTGGAATAGCTGGGTCTGAACTGGAAATGATCATAATGAGTGAGTTAACCATGAAGCAGAAAGACTCAAATGGTATATACTCACTTATATCTCCACACTAGCCAAGGGGCATGTCCCATGAAAGTCCTCACTTACCAGGAAAGTGAGACAGAGGGGAGGACATCCTATTGGGACTCTAGATGAGAGAAGCATGGGAGAACAGGGAAATAGAAGGATCCAGAGGGTCCTAGAAACCGACAAGAAGAACATTATGATGGGCAAATCTGGGCCCAAGGGTTCTGTTCAAACTATGGCACCAGCCAAGGACAATACGTGCAGTAAACTTCGAACCCCCTACCCAGATCTAGCCAATGGACAGGACATTCACTACCATTAAGTGGAGAGTGGCGTCTGACTTTCACACTACTTTTGGTGCCCCATACTTGACCACGTCCTTTGCATGGGGAGGCCTGGTGGCCCTCAGAGGAAGGATAGCAGGTTACCGAGAAGAGACTTGATACCCTATGAGCATATACAGGGGGAGGAGGTCCCCCTCAGTCACAGTCATAGGTAAGGGGAGTAAGGGGAAAATGGGAGGGAGGGAGGAATGGAGGATACAAGGGATGGGATAACAATTGAGATGTAACATGAATAAATTAATATAATATATTTTTAAAAATGAAGTGTGAATAGAGTAGATATTGAATAGCTTATTCCAAAAGCTTTATTTCAATCAAATAGCACATTTCATACTTCTGTGTATGACTCATATATATACACCAATAATCCCATAACAAAAGTCTTTTTTTGAATATTTTATTGTTTTTAATTTTTTAAAATTTTTTATTAATTTATTCTTGTTATATCTCAATGGTTATTCTACCCCTTTTATCCTCCCATTCTTCCCTCCCTCCCATTTTTCCCTTATTCCCCTCCTCTATGACTGTTCCTGAGGGAGATTTCCTCCCCCTGTATATGCTCATAGGATATCAAGTCTCTTCTTGGTAACCTGCTGTTCTTCCTCTGAGTGCCACCAGGTCTCCCCCTCCAGGAGACATGGTCAAATATGAGGCACCAAAGTTCATGTGAAAGTCATACCCCCTCTCCACTTAACTGTGGAGAATGTTCTGTCCATTGGCTAGATCTGGGTAGGGGTTCAAATTTTACCGCCTGTCTTGTCCTTGGCTGGTGCCTTAGTTTGAGTGGGACCCCTGGGCCCAAGTCTGCCTTTTATAATGTTCTACTTGTAAGTTTCTAGGACCCTCTAGATCCTTCTACTTTGCTATTCTCCCATGCTTCTCTCATCTAGAGTTCCAATAGGATGTCCTCCCCTCTGTCCCAGTTTTCTGATAAATGAAGGCTTTCATGGGACATGCCCCTTGGGCTAGTATGCAGATATAAGTGAGTATATATCATTTGAGTCTTTCTGCTTCTGGGTTAACTCACTCATTATGATCATTTCTAGCTCAATCCATTTGTCCACAAACTTCAGAAATTCCTTGTTTTTAATAGCTGAGTAGTATTCCATAGTGTATATGTACCACAGTTTCTTTATCCATTCTTCTACTGAATGACACTTAGGCTGTTTTCCATGTTCTGGCTATTATAAATAAGGCTGCTATGAACATGGTTGAGCAAATTTTCTTGTTGTGTGCTGGAGCATCTTCTGGGTATATTCCAAGGAGTGGAATAGCTGGGTCTTGAGGAAGCCTTATTCCCCATTTTCTGAGATGGCACCAGATAGATTTCCAAAGTGGCTGTACTAGTTTGCATTCCCACCAGCAATGAAGGAGTGTTCCTCTCTCCCCACATCCTCGCCAGCATGTGGTGTCGCTTGAGTTTTTGATCTTAGCCATTCTGATGGGTGTAAGATGGAATCTCAGAGTTGTTTTGATTTGCATTTCCCTGATGACTAAGGAGGTTGAGCATTTCTTTAAGTGTTTCTCAGCCATTTGGTATTCCTCTGTTGAGAATTCTCTGTTTCGTTCCAAGCTCCATTTCTCAGTTGGGTTATTTGGTTTTGTGATGTTTAATTTCTTGAGTTCTTTATATATTTTGGATATTAGACCTTTGTCAGATGTAGGGTTGGTGAAGACAGTCCTAGGCTGTCGCTGTGTTCTCTTGACAGTGTCTCCTCCCTTACAGAAAACTTCTTAGCCTCATGAGGTCCCATTTATTAATTGTTGACATTAAGGCCTGGGCTGTTGGTGTTCTGTTCAGGAAGTTGTCTCCTGTGCCAATATGTTCCAGGCTCTTCCCCACTTTTTCTTCTAAGTGACTTAGTGTCTCTGGTTTCATGTTGAGGTCTTTAATTCACTTGGATTTGAATTTTGTGCAAGGTGACAAATATGGGTCAAATTGCTTTTTTTTTTTTACACATAGCCATCCAGTTAGACCAGCACCATTTGTTGAATATGCTATCCTTTTTCCATTGAATGGATTTGGCTTCACTGTCAAAAATCAAGTGACCATATGTGTGTGGATTCATATCTGGGTCTTCGATTCGAGTCTACTGATCAACTAGCCTGTTGCTGTGCCAGTACCATGCTGTTTTAATTACTATTGCTTTATAGTACAGTTTTGTTTAGTACTTGTATAGTACAAGATTGTTTTAGCTATTCTACCAAAACCAATATACAGATTCAATTCTACCAAAAGCAATCTACAGATTCAATGCAATCCCTATCAAAATACCTACACAATTTTTTAAAGACAGTGAAAGTTCAATTATGAACTTCATATAGAAAAACAAAAGTCTTAATTTTAGTGTTGAGTCTTCTATCCTTCAGGATTTAGTTTTTATTTTTTATAGTTTTTTTTTAATTTTTTTATTAATTTATTCTTGTTACATCTCAATGTTTATCCCATCCCTTGTATCCTCCCATTCCCCCCCCTTTCCCATTATTCCCCTCCTGTATGACTGTTCCTGAGGGGGATTACGTCCCCCTATATATTCTCATAGGGTATCAAGTCTCTTCTTGGCTACTTGCTGTCCTTCCTCTGAGTGCCACCAGGTCTCCCCCTCCAGGGGACATGGTCAAATGTGAGGCACCATAGTATGTGAGAAAGTCATATCACACTCTCCACTCAACTGTGGAGAATATTCTGACCATTGGCTAGATCTGGGAAGGGGTTTAAAGTTTACCTCCTGTATTGTCCTTGGCTGGTGCCTTAGTTTGAGTGGGACCCCTGGGCCCAAATCTGCCTATCATAATGTTCTACTTGTAGGTTTCTGGGACCCTCTGTATCCTTTTACTTTGCTATTCTCCCATGCATCTCTCATTTAGAGTCCCAATAGGATGCCTTCCCCTCTGTCCCAGTTTCCTGGTAAGTGACGGCTTTCGTGGGACATGCCCCTTGGGCTAGTATGCAGATATAAGTGAGTATATACCATTTGATTCTTTCTGCTTCTGGGTTTTGCTATCTCAGAAAAATGGGAATAGGGCTTCCTCAAGACCCAGCTATTCCACTCCTCGGAATATACCCAGAAGATGCTCCAGCACACAACAAGAAACTTTGCTCAACCATGTTCATAGCAGCCTCATTCATAATAGCCAGAACATGGAAACAGCCTAAGTGTCCCTCAGTAGAAGAGTGGATAAAGAAACTGTGGTACATATACACTATGGAATACTACTCAGCTATTAAAAACAAGGAATTCCCAAAATTTGTGGATAAATGGATTGAGCTAGAAATGATCATAATGAGTGGGTTAACCCAGAAGCAGAAAGAATCCTTCAGGATTTAAAATGTCAGATTTCTAAAGTTGTTTTTCTCAGCAAAGTGACATCCTTTCTTTACCTTTCCTAATGCTTGCACAGCTACTTTAGATATGCCAACCTCCAACAACTACGGTCACCATTGTCCTTCCTGTCCTAATATTTTAAAGCACATTGGTTGTGGCACAAAGGTTGAGACAGGATTATTTTTCCTCTGCACACAGTGTCCATTCAGACAGTATAGGGTTGTCCTTGTAGCTGGAGGAAGGATAAACAGCTGAGTTGACATGCTGGTTGTAGAGGAGAAAAGAATAGTGTTGTAGAGGCTGACTAGAAAGGGTTTTCCTCAACTCTCTGTACTCACTGCTAGGGAAACCAAGAAGAGGGCAGCTGGATATTTCTCATTGAATAAAACATGGATATGGTGAATTTTCTGTTAAATAGCAAATACATAGATTGTAACAATATAATTGATGTGTTTGCATTCACTAATTCATTCCATAGTGCATCCCCAAATATAAGCCATGTTGTCTTTGTCATTAACTGAAGGAACTTAGTCCTGATGTAGTATTTAAAGATTTTGACCTGAAAATCAGACGAAAGCTGTCACCTGACACAGTGAGTTACTGCTTTTTATTTATTTTGCCTTTTAAAAAATTTTCCTTTTTTATTAATTTATTCAGATTATCACTCAATTATTATCCCATCACTTGTATGCTCCAGTTCCTCCCTCCTCCCACTTTTACCCTATTCCCCTCCCCTAGGTCTATGACTGAGGGTGACCTCCTTCCCTACTATATGGTCATAGGCTATCAAGTCTCATCTTGGTAGCCTGCTTATTCTTTGTTGAGTGCCCTAAGGCACTCATGCAGTGTGTGTGACAGTGGAACACCAGAGCTCCTGGGCTGAGGAGTTACTGCTTTTTAAAGTAAATGTCTAACCCACTTTTCCAGTTCTAATCAGATACAAAAAATAAGTGAATACTAATTTAAATTTGTACCTTGATAATATTCACCTGCAAACTTTATAGTTTCTGGGCATCACAAGTCAAAGCTCTAGGAAAATCCTAATGTATACATATACTCAACACTTATCTTATTAGCTGAATACTGTTAGTATTTGGAGACCCCTTTTTAAAAATCTGGTGGTCTTATTAGTAAGCCCAATCATAATCAGAACTCTGTTTTGAAAACTCTGTTGCCATAGAAACATTGTCTGTCCTATTATTTATGAGACAGTTTTAGTAAGGGAATTGACTACATGTAATACTGAAAATTATTTATGATACTAAATTCTGAATGTCAGTCTTGAAGCATGTAGTAAAGATCAATGGAAAAGGTAAAGGTTTGTGAGTTAGACATGGGATCCCACAGAAATACTTTACTTGAACCTTGCCGCTGTTAAGAAAATGAGAGAACTATTCTTATTCCCAAGGTCTTACACAATTTCCTTTCCATTAAAGACAATGTTCTTTGTTCCTTAACCCAAAGCAGATAATTGGTTTCCCTATTTGATTCTCAAGTGAAACTCTTGAGAATAATCCTCCAGTTTCATGATGCATGCCGTGTTTTTAGTGCGGCTTCTCTGCTCTGCACACATCGGTGAACTTCTGGAGTGGGGTCAAATCCCCATTGAACAGCAAGTGTCTGAGCATTCCCAGGAAGCTTAGGAGGATTACAGAGGAGCCTGGACCAGGAGAATTCACTGTTATAAATGACACAGTTTCTTAGAAATTTCTGAGGGGCAACAAACAGCTGAGACAACTACTAAATCCTGGCTTCCAGTCTCCTCCTCAGACTTAATAAAAGGATTTCACCTGTCACGGGAATTACAAAGTGGGACAAAAATGTCTTTTCCAAGACTTCTTTTAACATAGGATATATAAGCTTTGATTCAATTTTATGGTCAAAATTTATTTAATAAGGCTTCCCCAAAACATCCTCATGTGATTTAATTTAATATAAAAACAAGCATCTTTGTGTCTTCCTTGAAGTCTTCTTTACTTGAATACAAATCATGACTGGAGTACTACCTAAGACAAACAGAAGCCCACTGTGAAAGCAGCATCATTGCATCAGCCACTTTCTGCTCACTGCTGGGCTGCTTAACATAACAGAAAAGTGAGCAGTACTATTTCATTCATTTGCTAATTTGTTTATTTACTAGAACATAGTATTTTGCCAACTGATATTGTATAAGTGGAAATGTGATTACAATTTCTGTTGTTACTCCATAACTTTTGTACTCTGTGGTTTGCAAGAAGTTATTGTCATCTAAGGCACTCAATGCCTGGCATGCTCTTTGATTGCTTGCTCATATTTGAATTAGATTATTATTTGATTTGTATTAAAGACATAGTTCATATTTTTCATAATATTTAACATTCAAACTATATTTTGTAAAATAAGTTTAGAAAGAGGTAAGTGATGGGGAGGATGAGGTGAGAAAGAAAGAAGGGAGCAGGTAGAGGATAGAAAAAAAGGAAGTCAGTCAAATAATTTTTGACAGACAAATAAAAAGTTCTTGTCACATACCAAGTTCACCACAAAGGGATTGTATGGCACCAGAATGAGACACTTGCATAGTTTCAGGCATCAGTGGGGGTTTTGGAACATTATCTCCCGGGATAAGAGAAAGGACTCTGTTTGGTGTACACATAGTCTTCGCAATATCACTATAACACAAGGCAAGTTGCAATGAGTTTAGAATGTCAGACCATATCCTGTGTGTCTTAGGAAATCTGTAGGTCCATAAAAAAGAAAAATGGGTTATAGGGGAAGAGCTGCTCACTGATGTATCAGAACATGCACAATATTTACCATTTTAGATGAATAAGCTTCATGGTATTTGAACATCAAGGAAAGTTAAATAAGGATTGGATGTAAAGGCAGAGAGACTGTGAGTCAAAATTAGCCAGATGGGATCATAGGGGATGGAGGTTCTAGACCAGTTGAGCTACGTGAAAGGATGCTGCCTCCAAGGAGAGATCACCATAGGAGATATCACGACAATAAAAAGGTCCGAATGTTACTATTAAGTGCTACTGAAATGTGGCATGGACACTTCTTGGTGGCAAAAATAAATAGTGCAAAATCTCTGGATTAGACTAAGATGTAAAACTATCTTCTTATCCCTGGAGGCCATAGAATTGACTTCTGAATATCTGATGCTGAATTTTATTTGTTTGTTTTTTAATTGTTCATAATTAATTAAATTTAGCTTTCATTCATTTTTCAGTTTTGTTCTATGTATTTTGATCACATTCATCTCTTCTCCACCCAACATTATGAAATTTCCACAACCCTTTACCTACTTACCCACTGTTGCGTTCTTTTTTAAAAGCCCAGCAGGACCAAGTTGTGCTTTCCAATTATTCTTGGGTATATGATCTCCTATTGGCGAGTGCTTGACTTCTCAGTGACTACATCGTGGGTGAAAACTGACTATCTTCTTGCAGCTATAAATTCGCAATAGCTGCAGTGAGTGCTGGAATATTTCATGGCCACCTATCATCCCTGTGCTTGAATTTAGGCTGTCTTAGGCTCATAGAGATTTTGTTCATGCTGTCACAGCCACTGTGAGTTCATATGTGAAGCTTCACGGCCATGTCCAGAAAGCACTATTTATTTGTAGTCTTCCGCCACCTTTGTCTTTTATAACATTTTACCCTTCCTACACATAGATCTCAGCACCTTAGGAGTTAGGTAAGAGATGCTGTTGAAATGTTACATTTAAGGCTGAACATTTTTCAGTCTCTTATTCCTTGTACTTTGGCCAATTGTGCTAACCACCCTATGTGTACTAAAAAGCAGACGCTTAAATGTACATGTGCACTTGTGTTATTAATTTTGTCACTCATTTGATTTATTTTAAATATTGATAATTATATCTGGTTTCACATGCAGATATTTTTAGGAAAGTCTTTAAAATAAATGCCTATGTATGTATGTGAAATGAGGGTTGGATTACAAAATAAAGCTATGAAATAATTTTATGATGTAGGCATATAATTCTGGATGCATACATAGATGTTTCTTTCTCAAAGTAGTGTTTAGAAACAATGTATAGTGTATTTTTAAATGTCATAGTTTTAATACACACAAAATTTCTTATGTGAATAAAGGAATAAATTAGTAATTATTGAAGATTATGAAGCATGATGGTTATAAGGAGAATATTATTCAATTACAAAAATTTTATGTTTATATACATATTTTATATATGAATTCAAAAGCAGAAACCAAGAGTAAATTATTAAGAATATCAAATACAAAGTCAAACACTTTTCTTTTTATTACATGACCTCCTCTTTTTAAATTGATTATAAAATGAAAAGGGCAATTCAGCGGTAGGTTTTAAAAAATATTCGTGTTCATCATTTAAATATCCATACTTGCTGAAATGTGTTTTTTGGGGACCTTGGCATCACACTAACAAGTCAGCAACACTAATTTTAGTGGAAACATATACATTACAGATGGAGTAAACAATGTAAAAAAAAAAAAGGTTTGAAACTCAAAGCAACATTTTAAGAGCTGAACTTGCAAACCTAAAAATACAAAGTGATGACAGTATTATCAGAGACAGCTTCAAAACTTTAAAGGAATTTAAGTGTGAAGCCTACTGTTTGTTTTGACAGAGCTGGAGAGCTGATAATTCCTTCTTGCTAACCCATTTTCCTAAGAAAATATCTGTCTAATAAATCCTTTCTGATGAATCACATCAGGAATATTTTATTTAAGGAGGCAAAGTAATGTAATAACCAGAAAGAGAGGTTGTTTAGGCACGATTTGATGATGGTTAGATGAGAAAGTTTGCTATACTACTTACAGAGTTTTACTAAAAATTTACAGACACACACATACACACATACATACACAAGAAAAGGTACATATATTTCACACATATACATACTTATGCATATAAACACAAAGGCACACATTCACTCACACTATGCATACTTACACACAAACAAAAAGGCACACATATGTACTACACAAGTTCATATGCATGTACACACATATATGTACATTAAAACAAACACTTGCACACACATACACAGACAGACATATTCTGCGCACACCTACACACAAACTTATTCAAACGTGGACACACAATTGCAAGCATATACCACACATACATACCCATACGTATAGGCATACACAAACACTCATACATGCACCCATATATACATACAAATATACACACACACATACACACACCTATACACCTAGTAATTCTCATGAATATGATCTGGAGAAAATATTTAGAAAATTTCATCTATTTTCTAGAGCTTGATATTATGAAATCAATAACCATTAATGTCCTTTATTTAATAATAAGGAAGCAAATCAGTTGTTTGAAATTCTCACTTTAATGTATAGGCTCAGAAATTGTACCTGCAAAAGATCTTAGTCTGCTGTAATTCCAAGAATATTCACGTAATACATAATCTCTTAGTTCAAAGGCAAATGACTCCACTACACACCATTCGTTCCCAGGCTAGAAAGTCTCAGAATCTGACCTAAATTAAGTGTAGTCTTTAATAAAAAACTAGTAAAACAACTGCAATTGGAATAAAATATGATGCCTCATTAAATAATTATTTGATTGCTTTTGTCTTTATAATGTTTTTCACAATTGAAGAGTTTAAAACATTTTTCTCTTACTGTAGTTTTAGAAATTAAACTATGGATTTTTTTTTTATCTTTTTAAAAAAATTTATTTTATTAATTTATTCATATTACATCTTAATGGTTATCCCTTCCCTTGTATCCTCCCATTCCTCCCTCCCTCCCATTTTCCCCTTACTCCCCTCCCTTATGACTGTGACTGAGGGGGATTACCTCCCCCTGTATATGCTCATAGGGTTTCAAGTCTCTTCTTGGTAGCCTGCTATCCTTCCTCTTTATTTTTAAATCTAGATAATATCTGACTTGCCTTTATGTTTGCGATTTTTCTTCCATTGGAAACTTCAATGGGAAACTCTTATTTCTGCTCTTGTTGCCTATTTTATCAACAGCATTGCTTCAACCACTGTTGTCATTAAATTCTTTTCTCCAACTCTGACTTTCCAAACTACACACGCCTTTGTAAGAGGAATTGTGATAGCCTTGGGCTCACACTCTTAATCCAGAATGGTCTTTATTTTCCATTGAAGGAGTTCTTAATTACATCAGATAAGTCTGTCTGAACATTGGATTTATATATTCACAAACTAAAGAGATTATAAGACAGATTTATTTGGGGTAGGAGGTCCACTGTTCTTCCTACTTAAGAAAGGCATGCATCTTTGTGGTCACAAGAAATAAGACTAAGATAAAATATAATTTTAGTTGGATACTTTCTGTTTTGACATGTGGTGAAAGTACTAATCTTCTAAAAATATATGCCAAATTGGACACAATAAACTTTATAAACTGGACTAAGGCACTTATAGAGCAGGGGACAAACCTTTCTGTTTTTTCATGAAGGGTGTTGTTATTCATCTAAAAGAAAGTGTTAGAATGGTTTCAATACACTAGTGAAAAAACGTTCTGCTGATGAAAGCACAGTTGACCTTAAAACATTCCAGCATTAAAACTTCAGAGCTGGCTTATTGCTTATGTATTTCTCAGATTATTTACTAGTATTCTGTGCACAAGTTCAGCGTTTGAAGCTCAAATTTGAAGACTACATTTCATTCCAAAACTTGATAGTCATTTCAAAAGGAGGAAGAAGCAGATCAGCTTCTTATCAAAACATGGTAATGTTTTGAAATGACTGTCTACTCTGAAGTCAAAAGATTGCAAAGGGCATGCCCTTGGAGCCTCTTTCTGATGTCACGGTATGATCTGGATGAATATTCATGCTATCTCGTGTCTGCGATGCTGTCATGGTCCCATCAGTTATTAAGCAATGACAACATGATGTTGTTTTGATGATTCTTGTTTTATTATTCCTACCAAATGCTGTACTTTAGACATAAGCATCAAGGTTCAGTCTCCAAACTAATGCTGACATTATTTTAATGGCATTTAAAAATAACATGCAAATTGTGAAAAAATATAAGAAAGTATAGCAAAGAACTAACAAACAAGCACCTTTAATAACTTTGTGTTTTTCACATAAATGTCAAGGCAAGTCTTATTGATATGCTTAATTACTATGCATTGATTATATATAATAACATCACAGATAAAAATCTTAAGTATGGTTATGAGTAAAGCTTTTACATTATTGGAATATTAAGATACCTCCAACACAGTAAAACTTTATCAAAATACATTTCCATACATTTGAAATTTAAGTGGATATCAGATTCTTACTTTTATATAGTGATTCAATATTAAATATATCTAATTATTCCTTTTCTTCAACAACTACCAGTGTCTGCTCTACTTTCCCTTCTGAATGAGAATTAACCATCCTCCCTTGGATCCTCCTTGCCATTTATCTTCTATAGGCCTGTGGATTGTAGTATGGTTATCCTGTATATTAAAGCTAATATTCACTTATAAGTGGGTTTCTGGGTCTGGATTTCCTTACTCAGGATGATCTTTTCTAGTTCCATCAATCTGCATGCAAATTTCAATATTTCCTTGTTTTTTAATACTTCAGTACTATTCTGTTGTGTAAATGTACCATAATTTCTTTATCCATTCTTCAGTTGAAGGACATCTATCTTGTTTCATAATTCTGGCTATTATGAATAAAGCTGCTATGAACACAGTTGAGTGATGTCCTTGTTGTACAGTGGATTATCTTTTGGATATATGCCCAGGAGTGGTATTGCTGACTCTTGAGGAACCTCTACACCCAATTTTCTGAAAACGACAAGAGCCTACCATAGAGGTTCTCTGAAATACTCTACCCAGCAGGATATCAAAGCAGATACTGAGACTCAGAGCCATACTGTGAGCAAAGTGCAGGGGGTCTTATGGAAGAGTTGGAGAATAGAAGGACCTGGATGGGACAGGAGCTCCACAAGAAGACCAAGAGAGCCAACAAATTGGGACCCAGGAGTGCCAGCATAGCCTCATGCACCAACCCAGGACTATGCCTGAAGAGCAACTAGATCTTCTGCTCAGATGTAGTCTATAGGCAGCCTAGTCTCCTTGTGGGTTCAATAATATGGAGAGTAAGGGCAGCCTCTGACGTGGACTCTGGTGCCCACTCATTGACCACTTTCCCCTGGCAAGGCCACCTTGCCAGGCCACAGAGGAAGAGGACACAGGCAGCCCAGATGAGACCTTATAGGCTGGGATCAAATGGTAGGGGAGGATGGCTCCCTGTTTCCGAGGAGTAGCAGAGGAGGAGAGGGAAGTGGGTGAAAATCATGATGTAAAGTAAATGAAAATAAATACACTTAATAAAAATATATATCTCATTGTATCAATTGAAAGGTAAAAATGGTTATAAGTAAAAGTTATTCGTATCTTCTAGCCCGTCAGGGTGTGTTTAGTCCACAGTGCAGATAACTAAGAATCTAAAAAAAAAAAAAAAAAAATCACTGAAAATGTGGACATGTGTCTAGAGAGACAAGATGGCCTAAGTTTGAAATGCAAAGTACCATGCAGACAGCAGCTACAAGAGAATGTGAAGGACCTACAGGAGTTGTTTATACATTTACCATCAAGTGTTGACTGAATATTGGTGTGAGAAAGCATACTGAGCCTAAAGAAATAGATGCTCAGGACTAACAGTAGCACTCCTACATGACTTTGTGAATAGTGATTGTTGCAAGTAAAAGCAAGAAACTTTCCACTCAGAGAAAACTGAGAAAAATAAACATAGTTTAAATTTCTCTTTGGAAGAAATTACTATGTAACAAATCTTCAATGTTGGCTCAGAGAGACACAAACTATATTTTTGAAATCTAGTTTCATCAGCATTTGAACTTGAGATAAAGGGATATAAAATATCTACCAAGCAAAAACTAAAAATCACCACACTTGGCGTTTATTAAGCAAATCAATAAGGGAGCAAACAAAAGAAATATACACGAGCTAGGGTTGATGCAATTAGCAGACAAAATTATTGGGGATACTGCAGTTGGACTTATTAGCACAAAAGTTATTTTGATATATGAAAAATAGATATGCTTGGAATTAATAATTATGATGAAATGTATAGTACTTACAGTAGCTAGAGGTACAATCAGTAGCTCAGAGCACTGGATGCTTCAAAGGAGGGCTGGCGTTGACTCTCAATATCCCAATGGTGGACACAACCATTTGTAAATTCAGTATCAGGGGGTCCAATTTCATCCTCTATTCTCTGTGGGCATTAGGCATGAAAATGGTACACAGACATACAAGTTGACAAATCCTTATACATACATGATAAAGTATTGTTAAAGTATAGTGTTGGAGACTGTGTCAGACTAGATATTCCAGAAGAATTAACAAGCTTGAATCTAGAATATATAACTTTACTGAATGAAATTCATAGGACAAGAGAAAATGACAACTATGCGAATACAAACAATGATAAAGTTTGGAGTGATATAATTTACATACAATTAGAGTCCATATAATTGAGAATGGTGGGGAACAGGTAATTAAAGAATGACATAAATTAGTCTAAATTAGATGAAACTCATAAACATAAAATAGAAAAACGTCAATGTTCTTCAATAAAATAAACACAAAAAAAGTATACCAAGGTCATATCATTTCTTAAGTTTCTTACAATTAAAAATGAAATAAATATTTTATAAACAGATTGTGAAAAACTCCTGTCATCTAAGGAACAAATACTTTAATGGTGAAAAGAGAGAACAGAATGGAACATTTCTTTAGGTTACAAACCTTCTGAAAGGAATTTACACTGAAAAACATATTTATTAAAATGAGAAAATTATTGAGGCATGAAAAAAAGTTCTATTGGGTGCAAATCACAAAAGTATTATAAAATATATCTTTCTTTTTGTTGTTTTTTTAAGACAAAATTTCTCTGTGTGGCTCACTCTGTAGACCAGGCTGGACTTGATCAACAACAACAGCAACAACAACAAATATCCCACTGGACCTGCCTCCTGAGTATTGGGATTAAAGGCATGTACCATCGTGCCCAGCTAAAACATATCTTTCTAATAGAAAGAAAAGGATTGTTGACCAGATAGTTTTACATGATGGAACAAAATCATTACTATTTATGTCTAAGACAAGGGATTGATATCTGATATACTTTTTTTAAACTACAAAAATTAAACAACAAAACCTTCAAAACTGTCCTAAAATGACCTAACAATCCTCAAAAGAGGAGCCAAACAGTGTATATATTAGTTTTGAAATATTCAGTATTATTACCCATCACAGAAATGCAAATCAAAGCTATTTGGCAATGCCATTTCATCCTAGTCAATATGGCTGTGTTTAATAAAACAAATGATAAGAAATGCTATAAAGACTGTAGAGAAAGAAAAACTCCTGCCCTCTGCCAATAGGATTTTCAACTACTGCAATCACTAGGAATCAATGTGAAGTTTCTTTTAAAAAAATAACAAAAATAAAATAGAACTGTTCGTTGCCTCATCTATAGTTCCAACTTCCAGGAATGTATCTAATTAATTGTATATATTACCATAAAGACACTTCTACATCTGTGTTTATTGCTGTAATATTCACAATACCATGGAGACAGTATGATGCTAGATACCCATCAACCACAAGCTAGACAACGAAAACTGATATATATCCAGAGTGGGATTGAACTCTTCTGTTAAGAAAAATATAGTTATTGTGGTTGCCTGCACAAGATAAAGCTAGTCATGAAGTCTATTGCTAGTTAATGTGCTATGGACAGTTGATGGCTTCCGGCTGAGGAAGAGTCAGATTTCAAGGGTGGCTCCTATTAGTTCAAAAACGCTCCTGACACAGACAAATATGGCACGAGAGGGAGAGAGGGGGGGGGGGGGAGGGAGGGAGGAGGAGAAAGGAAGAGAGTGAGAGGAGAAAATATAAAGCACAGCAGAGGAGAAGGAAGTGGCAGCATATCTAAGGAATAACTGGACAAGAAGGTTGTCTGTTAGTCTGTAATCATTTTTAATACATTTTTATCAACAAAATTAATTATATCCAATTTTCAATTTAAACTAAGAATCACAAATTGGCACTTTCACTTGAACATTTGGAGGGCACTATAGGATATTAAATGGTCTAAATTAGATACTGCTATGTCTCGAACAAAAGGTAAGCCCAAAGGGAGGGGCAAAGATGCTGTTAGGTGATACAGTTAGAATATAAGCAACAATGATATATTTTTCTACTTTATGTGGATAGGAGTTTTGTTGTTGTCAATTATAGTACTAATGTCAAAAATTACCAATCACAGATTACCACAGTTTATGTAAGATGAAAGGATTTAATGTAGTGGCAATTACCCAGATCTGACAAAGGGAGACTGAATGATGACATGCTATTTGAGGAATAGTATTAATAGAATTTTCTGACTCATATGTTCAAATGTTTAAAATGTTGTATCTGCTCAACAAAATGAAGAAATATGCAACTGGATATGTATGTGTTCATTTGAATACATCAGAGATTTCTTTTAAATTGGTCTTGCATTATTTTTCTTCTTGGAGTTCTCTGCTTTCTTATATCTGAGATTTATTTATTTTTTATATTTTTAATATTGTATATATTTAATTTTGGTTAATTCAGGAGAATATCTTTTTACCACACACAGAATTCTGCCTAAAAAAGTGCTAGCTTGGAAGTAGGCAGAGTCGATGGCCAAACTCTGCCAAGACAGGGTAAGTCCTCAATAATTCCCGATTCACAAATACGTCTGTCAGATATATTGGGCCAGAAGGCTGAAGAAGATGCTCCAACATTATCCAGAGTTTTGGGTGGCACTTTCACTTAAATATTTGGAGGTCAGAATAGGATATTAAATGCTATTTACGTAGCAAACTGACTCTGTTGTCCTTTCACTTGGAAAGCTACTAACCTGCATTCCCAGGATACTCAGGTAATCAAGTTTATTCCTTCTCAAGTCTCTGAGGTAGTTGAAGACCAGGTGGCCTAGTTTTACAATGAAGCTTAGTTGTTTAGGTGTTAAGAGATTTTTTTTATGAAAAAAAAAAAAAGAGAGTTTATTTGGGTTTACAGTTCCCGAGGGATAAAGGTGCATAAAGGTGAGGAATCATGGCAGGACGTGGCAGGCATAGCGGGAGCAGGAAGCTGAGAGATCATATTTTTTTTATACTTTTATTGAATGTTTGTGACTTATACATCATGCACCAAAATCCCTCTCCTTCCCCCATTAAAATAAAGCAAACAAACAAAGTGTCTTGTCACAGAAGCTGTAGTGTATCACGCAGTATAGCCTTTTGTCCACATATGTTTACTTTCAAATGTTCATTGCTACTAGTCAAGTGTCTGGTTGGAGGCCTACTTCCAACTATCCTTACAGGATCCTCACTGGGACTGTTGTCAGATATCCCATTGCTGCTGTGTGTCAAGGAGATTCTTAATCTTTGGATCTGCAGGTGCAGCCCCTTCATGTGTTCCAGCTGGTCATACATGGGGTAGATGTTGGGGTGAAGTCCACTCAGAGCCCTGGATCAGCTCCCACTCCCTTGTCCTCAGGGCAGAGCCAGCTGACCCACCCCCTGCGTACTCAGGGCAGGGCCCACTCTCCCACCCGCATGCCCATTTTATATGGCACAGTTTTAACTGAGTAACAGACACTATATGGAGAAGAGAAAGTGAAAAATGAATCACGGTTCTATATGTCTCCAAGTTAGACTTATCTGCCAACAGGACGCAGCCTTGTACATTTGAAAGAAAACCTCAGCTGAGGCGTTGTCTAGATAATATCAGCCAACCTGTGTTCTTTTCTGTCAAGGATACACTTTTTGTTTTGTTTTTGTTTTTGTTTTTGTTTTTGTTTTTTTGTTCTTTCTTTCAACAATGTGGAAAAGCACAGCTCACTGTGACTGATGGTATCTCTAGACCAGTAGTCCTAAACTGCATAAGAAAGCTAGCTGGATTGTAACTGGGCATTTTGGCGACTTTATTTGAGTTTCTATATCTATCACCCTTCTCCTTCACATTCTCTGCCAATTCCCCAACACTATGAAGGTGAGGAAAGAAGGTTAGAAAGGACAGGGGTCATAGGTCTCCTTAGACTCCTTTCTGCAAAATAGAGACATTGAGTTCTTTGGGGTAAATCACATATTTGTAGTCAGAATACCAGCAATCAGCAATCCAGAGATCCTGCAACCCTGCAACCCTGCAACCCTGCAACCCTGCAGTCCTGCAGTCCAGAAATCTAACAATCCAAGTGTCCAATTGCAGAAGCAGCCACTGGGGCAGAAGCAGGGGAGCTGAAGCCTCCACTCTCTAATTTATACCCTCTTAAGATCTCCTAGAATTCAAAACATAAATCATCTGCAACTGGCAAAAATCACTCCCCTTCTAGAGCAAAAGAATAATCATACTTACCAGATGTGGACAATTTAAGGCACCCCATATACCAAACCTGGGATTAAAGCAAAACCATACTCATAAAACATAACTGAGTTGTTTTTTAAAATCCCCAAATTCTCACTGTACTGGGTCTATTATGGTTCCCATCTAGCAAGCATTCGTCATCCGTGGTTCCTGGTGGTCCTAGTCTGTGAAGGAATTTTTAGATCAGCTATAATGCTGAATCAAAGAGCAAGGTAGCTTCAGTTTTCATAACTGGTAACACACCTTGTCTCTCCAAGTGATTAACACTACCTTTGATTATAGACTGAGTTTTTGTATTACTTGTCTTCCCTTATTTAAAAATGTATCGGTATTTGCTAATTATGTAGAATAATCCATTTCATTTCATTGTATCATTTTCATATATACATATGTTTCAATTAAATAAGTGTTACCATTTTTCTCTTTTGTCCCATTAGTCTCTTCCTGTTGATATGCTTCATTATCTCTTGTACTTTAATTATATGTACTTATTATTCAAAATTTATTCATGTATAGAATTTTTATAAATATATGTTGTATGTTGAACATATTTCCCATAAATTGCTTTGTCTTTTAACCCTCCTCTCATTGTGTTAGTCTCTTTTCTACTTAAAATCTTACTTTTACCTTCATGTCATATATTCAGAAATGATATTATGTATCTGTGTTAAATTTCAGAACTGCATATGATAGAAAATACATAATTTTATTTTTCTGAGACTGCCTTATTCATTAGGATGTTTACTTACAACTGAGCATCTATTTTCCTACAAATAATATAACTTTATTCTTATTCTTTCATGAAAAATCATTAAGACACACATATGTACATATGTTTATATGAACGAATGTACATGTGTATGTATTGTGGGTGTATGTATGTATAACACATAACACTTTTTTATTCAGCTCTTTCTTTTTTGGACTCATATTGGTTCCATAACTTAGCTGTTGTGAACAGTGCTGCATTAAACATCGATGTGCTAGTATCTCTGTGATAAGTTGAATTTAAATCCTTGGGGTAAAAACCCAAAAGCGCTATAATTGTGTCATATAGTCAAGATATTTTTAATTTAGTTTCTTTTTTTTCCCAGAAAGGTGCATACTAACTTTCCTGGTTGCTGGTCTGATTTACAGTCTCACTATCAGTATATAAGATTTCCCCCTTTTCTTTTTCTCACCAGCATTTGCTGTTAGTTGGTGACTATCATTCTGAGTTGTGGTTTTGAATTGCATTCCTCTGACTGTTAGTTAGGGTGACTTTTTTACATGTTTGTTGTTCCCATGTATCTCATCTTTTAAACTCTGCTGTTTCATTTATTTTTATTTTTTTATTAATTTATTCTTGTTACATCTCAATGTTTATCCCATCCCTTGTATCCTCCCATTCTTCCCTCCCTCCCATTTTCCCATTTTTCCCCTCCACTATGACTGTTCCTGAGGGGGATTTCCTCCCCCTGTATATGCTCATAGGGTATCAAGTCTCTTCTTGGCAACCTGCTGTCCTTCCTCTGAGTGCCACCAGGTCTCCCCCTCCAGGGGACATGGTCAAATGTGAGGCACCAGAGTACATGAGAAAGTCATATCACACTCTCCACTCAACTGTGGAGAATATTCTGACCATTGGCTAGATCTGGGAAGGGGTTTTAAAGTTTACCTCCTGTATTGTCCTTGGCTGGTGCCTTAGTTTGAGCGGGACCCCTGGGCCCAAATCTGCCTATCATATTGTTCTACTTGTAGGTTTCTATTATCTCACTCATGGCTTGGGTTTGTTTGATTTCTTTGTTAATTCTAGTTACTCAGCGTTTCAAGTTATACCTTGAGGTACTTGATTAAATTAAAGTTGACTTTTATGAAAGTTTAGAAGTAAGGGTCTAGTATCATTTTTCCACATGTGGATAGCCAATGTTCAGGGTTTCCTTTGGATGGGTGTCTTTGGGCTATTTTTTGCAGCATAGGGATATAGATGCGATTCTAAGTAGGTAGTGGAATTTTAGAGCATGTTCATCCCAACTTCGGACATTCTTAAGGAGTCTGTATATGAATACTGGTCTCATATCTATATGGTCTTTCTATATGTTCACTGTGATGCTTATACACTAAGGAGAAGTTCCTTTTGAAATATTCTGTCTTTGGAGAACTTTATACCTCCCAGAATAAGAAGAATTTTGCTTTCAAATATCTTTTCCATGGGTTAACAATGTTCTACTGGCCAGGTTTCAGGATGTAGTCCCCAAATGCTTTCTGTGAATTTCCCAAGAGTATGGTTCACAAAGAGTCTCTGGCAGACAAACTGCTGACTGAATAGGATCTTTTAAAAATGGTACCCAGACAGCAGCTCCTGTCATTGCTTGGAGCAGAGAAATGAGGTTTCCCTGGCATCTCTCCCCTCTGGTAGTCTTGAGGCTGTGCACTTTTGTCTGGCATTCTGTGCTTCTGCCCTTTAAACTGTCCATTTCCTAAATTAAGGAGCAGATTTTCTAAGCCTCTCTGTTTTAGCCATGAGCACTCTCATCTTTTGATGACACTTTTTTTTCCTCAGAGAGGGAGAGGTCCTAGGACAAGCCAATCCCTCTGGACCAGACTTGTGGCTTTCTCATCTGGTTTATAAAACTTCTTATTTTACCTTGCTTTTTAAAAAAATATTTATTTATTTATTTATTTATTTATTATGGATAAAGAACTTGTTATAGATGTTTGTGAGCCAACATTTGATTGCTGGGAATTGAACTCATGATCTTTGGAAGAGCAGTCAGTGGTCTTAACATCTGAGCCATCTCTCCAGCACTTTATCTTGCTTTTAAGTAACATATAGGCTATTCAGGAATGGCTGAGCAGCAAGATTGTATTCTTTGGTTCTTCTTGCTGTAGATAGTTTATTGTATATATGTGTAATAATATAAATAGATATGCAAAAATAAAAAATTTAAAAGAGTCTATTATTTATCCAGATAGCCAGAATTCAGTTCCTAATACCCAGGCCAGGCAGCTCACAGTCATCTCTAACTCCTGTTCTAAAATATTTGATATATCTGACCTCTGCAAGCACTTGTATTCATTTAAATACTTCCTCCCCCAGAAAATGCAGTCAGCATAATTAAAAGTAAGAAATGTGTGTTTTAAAGTTACAGATATCCAGGATTCACCCACTGCTTCTCATAGAAATTACCAACTTTCTCTCAGTTTATCTCATGGAGACTTTAGAAGAACATGCCTTAGTGTTGTCCAGCATCTCCCTTCCTCTCTGATTTACTCTGGTTTAGGATCTGGGATCATCTCACCAATATCTGCATACCTCAAACATCATCACACCATAAAAAATTTTCAACATGGGAATGGAATCAGCAATTTCATCTGAAAGATAGCTGTCACCTCCTTCTCTGGGCCAAGATTGTCACCAATGATTGCTATTGTGAATCAGATAGTTTTCAACTAATCCTTGTACACTTAAATGTTAAGAGATGGGCATTGACTTCTTAGCAGCCTCATGCTATTTCTTCATCATAGTCCAGTTCTGTTTTCTACCTATGAAAATGGAGAGAGATGTGACTCTCTGTCTCATAAGAAGCAACCACAGTTCTCATAGAATTGGCATGTATTCTTGGCCTAAACATAGAAATAATTTACCTTTCCTCAAGAACAAAGATTGTGCCTATGTTATGGATTTAGAAGTAATTTCTACTCATGTATCAGAAGTAAATTAATTTTGTTCTTTTTTCTCTACCAGAAATGATGGCTTTTTATGAGTTTAAGGTTTAATAACTTAGCACTTACACATTACTTTTTTCCCTTTAACTTACTACGAGCATAATCCAAAGAAGCAAGTTAAGCTTTACCATCAACTTCCAGAAGCACCTGCTGATATCCTCCATGGTTATGACACCAGCATGTGCTTTTCTCAGATCACTCCCTATTCATATTTTTTACATATACATTTATCTTATTCCACATATATGCAATAAACTACTGGTAGTGAGAAGAACCATGACATAATCAGGAATTATATAAATGTTACACTCTTAAGGTTTGGCTATTTGTATTTGACAACCTTGAAGAAAAAATCTTTCCTATCTTGGTGCATCTAAAATCTGAATGTAAATCAGTCTCCATCATATCTTGTCATTATCAACTTAAAACATCTATCTAGACCCAAAAGTATCTTAACCCCTAAACAACTAAGCTTCATTGTAAAATTAAGCTAACTGGTCTTCAACTCCATCAAAGACTTGAGGAGTTCTCATTTGGAAAGCTACTAACCTGCACTCCCAGCCTACTCAGGTAATCAAGCTTATTCCTTCTCATATTTTTTCTGGTAGGTATATCGAGTGGATTTGTTGAAAATATATAGACATTAATTACAAAATTCCTTTGAGTCTAGTACTCTCAGGGCATTACATACTAATATGTAAAATTTACACTTAGTTTTCAGGGATTAAAAAGAAAAATAGAGATGCTTTTTATTTTTTTATAGTCACAGTGATTTAGTGTTGCTGTTAATGTTACATAGTATGAAAAGAATCTAGTTCTTCCACTGAGAGGATGTTTATATCTTGAAATAGGCCTGTAAAATTTTTCTGATTGACTTAAGGGTGGGGTGTTTTGTAGATTGATCCTTTTTGTTTTGTTTTTTGTTTGTTTGTTTGTTTGTTTTTTTAGTCTGGGGATATATTTATTTATTTTACAGGATTTTTTTTTTCATAAATAGAACTCTTTAAGGATGTTATTTTTATTTCTATTCATTTACAAAAGAACCTATATATGGAAGAATTTCCTCATGATTTTTGAGCCGAGAAGTACATCTTCATTTTCATTGAAATTAATATTACTAATTCAGATATAAATTAGAGTAGAAGAATTATTGACTCACAATTGTCACATTTTCTGACAGACGTACTTGTTATACAGAAAATGCAGTTAGCTTGATGGCATCCCCATGTTTCCATGTTTTTCTCATAATTAAATGAGAGTGACCCTTAAAAACATAGGAAATCAAAGGTGGTCTTACTAAAATTACACACAACTCAAATTTTCACTATTGCGTAAGCAGTGTTTCTTTGCTATAAAATGTTCTTGTGATATTTAATGGGCACTGATAAGAATGCCGTACATTTATTTAGAGAAACTAAAACATTTGAAATTCTCAGGAATGTTACTGACAAGTACTACCACATAACTTCCATATGTTTAAGTATGACAGCATATTAAACATTAAGAAATAAAAAAAAGATTTTACTCAGAAGGAAACATAGTTTCTACTCTTTTCAATACTATCTTAGCATTGTCACTGTAAAAATGACAGCATTTTTGAATTTCATCTTAAAGGAAAGACAAGTTAGTAGCTTAGCATTAACGATTTGTTAAACATATATTTTTAGTCTTTGAATTTATTCAGTTTTTCAATAACAATTATTTTGTACCTATTGCCTCTTCTTTGTATAAGACCTATATTAGCTAAAAGTATAAAACCATATAGAAAAATAGGGCTTATCTGTTTACATGTGTCTGCCAGTCTGCAGGACAATACGCACAATAGTCTAATATACTAAAACCTATAATTGTGACCATATTTGATCACATGGAATCAAGGACAGAAATAATACACGCTTGGTTGTATTGGGTTACTCAGTGGGAAAATTTAAAGAAAAACTACTTACACTCTGGGTTACTCAAACAATATGCAATTTTTAGGTTCTAAAACATACATAATATCAGGAAAGACCTCTGATTATCATTAGAAGGAAGGAAATACCATTTTGAAATGTAAGTTGTAATTTTCCATATTTGTATGAAATACACAAAATTTTTCCTGAGTGGAAAAATTGATCAATAACATGTTCAAGGACAGCCATGATGTCAAGAAGTATGAAAATAAGAATTGTAGATGGGCATAATAAAATGGTGACATCTGAAGAACAATCATACAGGAAGACCACTGATTATTTGCATTTCCAATAACAGAAAGAATGCATTTCCATTAATTGTGTAGCAAAATGATCCACTTACAAAATGTAAAGTAGCAGTGGTCTTGGGAGTCTTCTGTGCACTGTGAAATTGTTTGTTATTATGGTCTGGTGGTAACTGAGTCTCAAGATATACACCAAGCAATGAGGTACCTGCAACAGCAGTGGTGACGCCCTAGCAGTCACTGTCCTTGACTCAATAAAGTTACACTTGCTTCCATTTGATAGCACCATGGATTATCAGCTGACTAAAGAACAGACCACTGAATTCAAGAAATATTTCACCCTGTTTAATAAAGATGATGCTGCCACTATCACAACAAAGAAGTTGGGACTGTCATGTGGTATTCAGGCAGAGCCCAAAAGAGGCTGAACTGTAGTATATAATCAACGGAGTGAATGATGATAGGGTTGGCATGATTGACATTTGAGATGTCTTGACTCAAATGGCTAGAAATATGAAAGGTCCAGATAGAGATGAAGAAATCTGAAAAGCATTTAGTATTTGACAAGGATGGAAATGTTACATCAGTGCAGCAGAACTATGTCACACCCTGACGAACTTAAATGGAAACTGAGTAGAATAGAAGAGTTGATAAAATGATCAGAGAAGCAGCTATGGATTGAGACTGGCAAGTGAACTATGAAGAATTTCTAAAGATAACTGCAAGAAAGAAAAGAAAGCAAAAAATAAAATAAAACAAAGTTCATTTGTCCATTCTCCTACTCTCTAGTGAAGCTGAATGTCAAATGTATCTTTTGCCTATGCACAATGTTTATATAAATATATTAGGTGGTGATCCTATCCTCTAAAATAATCAAAACTCACATCCGTTTTGCTGCATAAATACTCCCACATCTTTAGTAACAAGGACGAACTCACTGGTTTTTTTTTTTAATTAATTTATTCTTGTTACATCTCAATGTTTATCCCATCCCTTGTATCCTCCCATTCCTCCCCCCCCATTTTCCCATTATTCCCCTCCCCTATGACTGTTCCTGAGGGGGATTACCTCCCCCTGTATATTCTCATAGGGTATCAAGTCTCTTCTTGGCTACCAGCTGTCCTTCCTTTTTTTTTTTTTTTTTTTTTTTTTTTTTTTAATTCCATTTTCTAACGATCAATGCCTTAGGCTGACCAGTTTTTGAATGCATGAAGCTTGAAGGGTAGACACAGCCAGAATTTGGTATTGACATAAAAATGAAGAAGACAAATACAAAAACTGCTCAGATGGGTCTAGTGTAATTTGTTTGTATACATTGTCAGTAGCCAGTTTACCGCAAACAAACACATTTGAAATGAGTTTCCTTGAGAATGCCGCGCAGAAAATGGGTGAAGGCTGAGCTTTGAGACACAGCCCTAGGAGCAGAATGGTGTGCTTGTACTTCCAAATATCTCAACGTCATAGTGACAGTGACACCCTGGGGGAGGGGGCAAATATGTTTTAGTGTGTGTGCTTTGTGTTAGTGTGAGGGTATGACAAGGTGGTGGAGAGTCAAACAAATTTAAAATAAGAATTCTTTAGGTCTGGCTATTGGAGTGTGGTTGTCCTGTATTATGTGGCTAATATCCGCTTATAAGTGAGGATATACTTATAAGCGGATATTAGCCACATAATAGAGGATGCCCCATATTTTATGTCCTCTCCTTGGTGGGGAGCTCTGGTGGCACTCAAAGAAAGAATAAGCAGGCTACCAAGATGAGACATGATAGCCTATGACCATGAAGTGGAGGAGGCGGTACCCCTCGGTCATAGACCTAGGGGAGGGGAATAGGGTGAAAATGGGATGGAGGAAGGAATGGGAGAATACAAGTGATGGAATAACAATTGAGTTGTAATGTGGATAAATTAATTAAAAAAATAAGTGAGGATATACAATGTTTGTCTTTCTGGGTCTGGGTTACCTCACTTAAGATGATCACTTCTAGTTCCATACTTTGCCTGCAAATTTCAAGCTTTCCTTGTTGTTAACAGATGAGTAGTATTCCATTATGTAAACGTACGACATACAGGTCGTTTCCAGATTTTGTCTATTGAGCATAAACCTCCTAGGAACATAGTTAAGCCAATGTCCTTGTTGTATGGTGGAGCTACTTTTGGGTATATGCCCAGAAACTAAATAACAAAGAGATCCTTAGGGAGAATGCTTAAGTCTCATAAAACAGACATCAGAAGCAGTTGAAAAGAAGGAACCAGACAGAAGCCTGCCAGAGAGGTCCTCTGAAAGACTCCATCCAACAGGGGATCCAAGCAGATGCAGAGACTCACAACCAACCTTTAGGATGGAGTACAGGGAGTCTTATGGAAGAGTTGGGGAAAAGAAGGACCTGGAAAGGACATGATTGCACAAAGAGACTAATAGAGCCAACAAATTCAGCTGGAGGATGGGGGTGTTTCGAAACTGGTGCACCAACCAAGGGCCAGGCATGGTGAAGACCAAGACCCTCTGCTCAGATGTAGTTGATAGGCAGCATTGTCTCCTTGTGGCTCCCATAATATGGGAAGTATGGATGACTTCTGACAGGGACTCGGGCCTTGTTGCATAGATTACTTCCCCCTAGCAGGGCAGCCTTGCCAAGCTACAGAGAAAAAGGATACAGGCAGTCCAGTTGAGACTTGATAGGCTGAGATCAGATGTTAGGGGAGCAGGGCTTCCACTTTCTGAGGACTAGGTCATGGAGGGAGAGGGTATGAGGGAGGGAGTGTGGGACATGGAGAGGATGAGGATGGGGGCTACAATCAGAATGTAAAGTGAACAAATTTTTCAAAAAGTTTTAAAACATTAAAAATAAGTAAAATAAGAGATCTTACAAAGGGAGCATCTTTGACCCTTGCTTTTTAATGCTCCAAAGTGTGATTTGTAGCCTACAGAGTAACTGTGGACATCAGCACAAATGTTAACACTAGTCTTTGAATAATTATAATTTACTTACATTCCATGTTGTAAATGCTAGTAATTTATTTTATCCAATAAAAAAAGGCCATTAAATTACAATATTTGAAAAAGATAAAATGAAGAGTGAGTCTTTTTAGTTTGGAAAATCAGAACCTGCTCTATGAATTTCTGAAGTACTATAGAATCCGGGTTAACAGTAGTAGACACAAAAGTTTTTTTCACTGATCAATGTTTTAATACCACTTAATTATCACAAAAATATGGGGATATATTTCTTGTATGTGTAAGTAATTACTTCCCAAATGCAATGAAGTTTATCTTTTTTAAATTATAGTTGCAGGCAACTTCAAATCTTTTTGCCAGAGCTGATACTTTTCATGGCAAAACACATTGTTTTAAGCAGAGGAATAAAACCACGATGAAAAGGTTGAATAGTATCATCATCCTAGTGGTCAGTGCTATAAGAAAGACAAAGACACTGTAGTTAAGAAATGTAAGCAGTAGAAATAGAGAGTGTATTGGGATGAACTGGCCTTAGAAGCCAATTCAGAGAGACGGCGTTTAGTGAGTATTTGAGCAGAGACTTGAATGGTGACCAAAATCAGCTTACAAGAGGAGTTCATTTCAGATAAAGCAAAAAATAGGGAAAGTGTTTACACACACACACACACACACACACACACACACACACACACACACACACACACAATCTATTGAGTTGACTATGAGAAGAAGGCCAAAAAGTCAATGAAGACGATAAAAGAGAGAAATTTGAGAAATTATCAATGAACACATTATTACATGTGGGGACTTGTGTAGAACTCTAAAGACTTAGGCTAGATTAAAGTATTTCTGGACATCACTGAATGGTTAGGTATAAGTTAATTTTTGTTTGGTACATACAATTGTACATAGTTGGATAGCATCATGTGAGATTTTAATAATAGGATATATTGAGCAATACTTATCCAAATCAATCCTCACATATCTGCAGAAACTGTTAATGATTACCTTGATCAATGTATTTTTATGAAACATTTGTTCAAGGCCAGAACTTTTATGTGAAATGATAGGAATGGAAAGGATGTGTGTGTGTGTGTGTGTGTGTGTGTGTGTGTGTGTGTTTGCATGTGTATGTGTGTACAAAAATATGCACACACACACACACACACACACACACACACATATATATTTCTCTTCAAGTTGTTGAATCTAATTGATTTTAAGTATCTTTGAGGCAGCTTTGGGAACTTAAGAAACCTATGTGAAACCTCTTGAGTACCACTGATACTCTCCAAATGAACATATTTTGTTGTCTCACAGGGCCGTGTCATCCTGATTTTTAAGGTAATGAATATGCTCTAGTGTATGCTCACCCTCAACAATCTCTGTCTGCCCTGCTGCTATTAAAGGGAGGAACACTATGTTATTGGTTTCATAGAAAACTACCTCATGACTTAGAAACCAAAAATAAACATTTTGTGCTAATAATATTGAAATTATAATTTTAGTAGATATCATTATTGGTTATTAAATAATATTGATTAAGATATCGACTACATAACTTATTCTGTTTAACAAAAATGAAGTACTTTGATAAAATTATAGATGTTTTCTTGTAGATTATGTATTTTACCAAAAAAAGAACTGTGATGTTTTTACTCAAAAACTATGATAATACAAATCCTTTTCCTAAGTTTTAAAAATATTCATGAATGACTGCCTTATTGAAAATGAAAGTATAATGAAGTATAAACGAGGCAAATCCTGCATTAGTATGTTTTTTTCTTGTTCTTAGAATTTTAGACAACGATTTGCTTTACCACAAGAGTTCAGAGTATATTCCTGCTCCTGTTTGTGTTTTAATGTTTAAAAGAGAATGAAAAAGAAGAGGAGAAGCTTGAAGATTATAACTGAATGTTTTTCCCGAAGCTATAGAATAACTAATATGGTGGGACAAAGAAATGATATTTATCACTTTCTTCCAGCTTTAATTTTATATGTAGCAGAATATTTATGCAAATTTTAAATATAATAGATACAAAGCTTAAGAAAATAATGGGGGTAAATGTGGTTTTCTTTTCTATCTCATGACATCTCATTGCTTTTTTACATTATAATTTGGTCTTTGGTAATAAATCTTTAGAAAATCAATTTATTTTCTAAGGATTAAAAAGAAATCAGTGTAGAGCTAGCAAGTATATCTTAAACTACAGTGCTAGAATATAGTAGCAGTTTTAAAATTGGTGCACCCTTGATTTAAGTGAAACAAGTGACAGAAGGAAACTTGGATTCAATGATTCTATTGAAATTCATGTACACTGATTCCTTCTTTTTCCACTCAAGGTTTTGTCAGAACTCTGTGGTCCAGAGTTTTCTGGACCACCAACTTTTCCTAATAATCTTTTGCATACTTAATTGTGTTTTATTATTGCCATTGTAGGTAACTCGTGCTCAGCCTTTCTGAGTCAAGGCTTGTCTATAGGGGATATTAGTGTTTTATCTTGCTTTTGCTTTGGAGAAAAATGCACCAAGAATAATACATCATGGTTGTTTCATTCCATTATGGTTCTCCTAAGGTGTTACAAAAAGGTCTTGTCTCTTTAAGTCTGAGCAATATATTTAGAATTATTTTGTGATGTTATTTGAATCATAAGGATTAAAGGAGGCTTTACTATAGCAGTGGATATTCTTAGACTCAAATCAACCAATGAATCTGCAACTTAGTTATTTGTGTCTAACACATCTTCCGATCATGTTTTTTTTTTAACAGTGTTTGTATGATGATCCAGCATGTACAAATCTCCAAATTTGTCCTACTTTCCTTATATATTCTGAATTATACCCTCAGGGAAACTGTTAAACTTTCAACTTATATTTTTGAGACAGAAACTGCATGAGTTTATCTTTTTTGGGGGGGATATATTTGCTTATCATCATTCATGTTATGATTTCCAACCATCTGAACAGTGGGCATCTTAACACTGTGAAGGTTATTGAAGTTATTAGAGAGGCAGCTCCCTCAACTGTATGCTAAGTGCAGTTCCTGATAACTATTCAAAGATTGTGGTGATAGTGAGAGAGCCAGCATGTGGGACAGATGTGAAGAAAGAGAATGAGAGGGAAGTGAGACCACTTTGCTCTTGTGTTTACAGAGATAGCGTTCACCCATCACTCTATGCACTGTTTAATAGCCCAAAAGCCACTCTGCCCTTGAAACATGCTTCAAGTTCTGTGCCAAGCTCTTCTCTCCCTGTCAGAATTTCAACTGATTCTGCATTCTGTAGACAATTTAAAGCTGTCCTGTGACAGAGTTTCTTCTGATCTGTCTTCTGATTAATAAGAAGGGAATGCATTAAGCTTTCTTGATTGAGTGAAGCTGGAGACACTCTTGAAGTGACAATTGTGGACACTTTAATTTTCCAGTAGGTGTGACTACTTCAGGCATTTTTTTGATGCATAGAAATTGTACCATGAGATACACAGCTTGCATTTTAAAATATTAATTACTATAGCATGATCACAGGAGTTAAAATAGCCATTTGTGGATTTAGACTTTGGTGTAACTTACAATAATTTAATATGAACTTACTTATTGAAAACAAATGTGCCAACTACCAACCCAAATAACCCAATTAAAAAATGGGGTAGAGAACTAAACGGAGAATTCTCAATAGAGGAATATTGAATGGCTGAGAAACACTTAAAGATATGCTCAACATTCCTAGTTATCAGGGAAATGCAAAAAAAAAAAAAAAAACTGTGAGATTCCATCTTACACCTATAAGAATGGCTAACATCAAAAACTCGGGTTGCAGAACAGGCTATTGAGGATGTGGAGAAAGGGGAAACACTACTCCACTGCTGGTAGGAGTCCAAACTTGTACAACCACTTTGGAAAATAGTCTGGAGCTTTCTCAGGAAATTGGGAATAATACTACTTCAAGACTCAGCCATACCTCTACTGGGAATATACCTGAAAGATGTGCCGCCATGAAAAAAAGACAGGACAGTTCCTCAACTATGTTCATAGCAGCCTTGTTTGTAATGGCCAGAATCTGGAAACAGCCTAGATGTTCCTCAACTGACGAATGGATAAAGAAACTGTGGTACATTTACACAATGGAATACTATTCAGCTAGTATACAAGGAAATATTGAAGTTTGCAGGCAAGTGAATGGAACTAGAAGTGATCATCTTGAGTGGGGTGACCCAGACCCAGAAGACACACATGGTATATATTCATTCAAAGGCAGATATTAGCCACATAATACAGGATAACTACACTACAATACAGAGACTGAAACATCAACCAAGACCCATGTATGAAGTGGACTGTGACCCTCAGCTCAGATGTTGTATCACAATCTCCTTGTGGGTCCCATGATGTGGAGAGTAGTGACTACTTTGGACATGCACTCAGGACACCAAACTTAGATTACTTCCCCCTGGCAGGGCAGCCTTGCCAGGCTACAGAGGAAGAGGTCACAGGTAGTACGAATGAGACTTGATAAGATGAGGTCAGATGTTAGGGTAAGAAGGCTCCCCTTTCTGAGGACTAGGGGAGGGAGGGAGAGACAATAAGGGAGGGAGGAGGATACAATCAGGATGTGAAGAATTTAAACTTCAGAATAAGCAGGTAATTTATATTGCTAATCCCACTATATGAGAATAGCTCTGAGACTGGCTAAGGCATGAATGTCTAGGCATAGATGATGCTTCTTTTTGGCTACAGAATCCCTATGAATTATTATTAGTTGCCATTCTTCATATGTCATGAAAGAAGATTTACACATGTCTTTTTTTTTTTCCTGCTCATACAAAGAGCATAAAAACAGCCTTACTTGTTCTGTGCATCATACATACCATAAACATTTATAATTTATAATGCTTGTGAGAAATTAAATTTTTTTCATAACAAAAGAACCAGACACTGATATTGGATCAGACCTGACAGGAGTCATTCCTCTCAGCATGCTGGAAACTGACATCCTGCATTCTTCATGTTCCAGCACAAAGTGCTTCAATTGCTATTCCTTACAGAACAAGACAGCTCCCAGCCCACCTTCAAAGAAAGCTTCTGATCCCCATTGGTCCAGAATTTCAGACTGTCCCACACAAGACTCTAATTAAGCCTAGAATTTCTCAATGTTTAGAAACTGGACCACTAATATTATTCCTTTCTTGTTCAACAATTTCCCTAATTTTATTTAGGCCCCTACAAAGGTATTATTCATCCCAAATCAGCCAGAAGAAACCTTAAGAGAATGACACCCCCTTTCCTTTAAGGAAGTTCAGGTAGATTTTTGTTTGCTTTTATGGGCTCTAAAGGGTTATTTTCTTATTTGTCTTATTAGAAAGAAAGCAAGGTTGTATTCAGGGATGTCTCTCTTTTTGTTTATCTTCCATTCTTAGTTTTGGAGATAAGGGGTTGAAAAGAAGGAAGGGGGAATATAGAAATATATAGGGAAGATAGAACAAAAAGTAGATTAGTGAATCTAGTCCTCAACTTAATGCCTCAATTGTCACTTACAAGGTTATTTTTAATTCATTGGTATAGAATTTTGTATATAGATGAAAATACAGTGGTATAGATTTCAAATGTAAGATTATTCTTGATGCATATATATATATATATATATATATATATATATATATATATATATATATATATTCTAATATGAGGTATTGTACCCATATAACTCAATTATAACACAAGATTTACTTCCAATTCTTTGAAAGTGTTATTGCAGGCTGTTTAGAATAAATAAATTATGCAAGTTAATTGTTAGTTAATCAAATCATGGTCATATCAATAAATAGTCAATTTTTATCACAAGAATATACATCTCAGGTGTATCAGATTGATTTGATTTTGTAGAAAGATAACGCAAAATAATTAGATAACGTCTTCAAAAAGACATACAGAATGTGGCATTTAAAATGTTATGCCCAAATTTTGAGAGACTCCCTGAACAGACCACCCAACAGCTGAGTCCAAATGCAAGGAAGTCTTTATTGCAAGTTCAAACCTGGGCCACCTCTCCAATGCACTGGCACAGCGGATGCAGGGAAGTGGCCTTGAATCTCAATTGAGAGGGTTTTTATAGGTTTTAGACAAAGAAATGGGTTTTACTGTATATGATCAGATGGCGTTTTGGCAGAAAAGAGTTACAAGCCTTGGTGTTTCATGGTTGGGTAACACATGTAGAGGCATGTTGTCCTATAGAAAAGATTGATTGAAGCAGTCATGGGAGCCTTAGGAACTATGGCCTGGCTTCTCCTAAGTGGTTGTTGCTATGTGCCAGACTCCCTAGTGGTCAGCTTAACCATCACAGAGTGTATTTGGACATTTCCAAGGTGAGCTGGTTGTGTTGCTAAGTAATATTTTTCTGCTTAGACTAGTTTTTGTTTTTTCTGGATCCAGGGTTAAGATGTTGGCTAGGTTTAACATAAATGGAATTTTTTTTCAAATGGAGTTTTGTCCTTTCAAAAACCTATTTTTATTTTTTAAAGATCCATTGACAATGAGACAAGTTAACTCCTAGCAACACCCACTCTACCTCAAAGAGGAGGATGAACATCAAAGTACTTCCTTATGGAGATGGCGTCAAATGTGGGAAAACATTCACTGGGCAAAATGTCCTTGTTTCTACCATAGACAGAATTTTAACTAAACAAGGGCAAGCTTGGAAGTAGGCAGAGTTGACAGCCAAACTCTACCAAACAGGGTAAGCAAGTCCTCAATAGTTCCTGCCTTGCAAATATGTCTGTTAGATTTATTGGACCTGAAGGCTAAAGATGATACTACAAAGTTATAGAGAGTTTTGGGAGACTGCCCAGGCAGCAGATTGTCTCTGTCAAACTTCTCATTTGGAAAGCTAACAACCATGTATACTCAGGTAATCAAGTTTATTCCCTCTCAAGTCTCTGATGTGAATGAAGACCAGATAGTTTAGTTTTACAATGAAGCTTAGTTGTTTAGGGGTTAAGATCTTTTTAGGTCTAGATAGATGCTTTAAGTTGATAATGACAAGATATGATGGAGATTGATTTACATTCAGAATTTTAGACTCACCACGATAGGAAAGATGTTTTCTTCAAGGTTATCAAATACAGTAGCCAAAACACTAAGACTATAACACTTATATAATTCATGATTGTTTCATGGTTCATCTTGTTGTAGGTTGTTTATTGCATATATTTGTAATAACATAAATGTATATGTAAAAAGTTTAATAATAATAAGAAATGAAAAAACAGCTTATACAAAATAAAACAACCCTGAGAAGCCATTAAAAATAAAAATAACTACAAAAAAAGGAAAAGAAAATAAATGTGCCTATAATTTTATAGTGACTCATTTTCTTCCAAATTGAAACTATTCCAGATAGATTCATTAATGAAATGTCTTGGGTTTGTGTCCAGGATTCTTTTTTTTTTTTTTTTTAATCAGAATTCTGATTATTAAATCCTTTGGCATTGTAAAATGAGCATAAACCTAAAAACTGAGTCTGGTCACTAATACTGATAGCTAACTGTACTCCCTATGGCTGGGTTTTACACTGAACAGTAATATTTTGGAGAGAGACTAACTGTTCTCTAGGGTCTCTTTCGGCTTTTAAGTTCAATGAAAATAACAAGCCAATTTTTGCATTTGTTTTGTAAAAAAATTATGGTTTTTTTCTTAGGTGTTAGTGTATAAAGCAGGCATAAGCCCACTATGTGGGACAAAGAGACTTGATAGGAGAGATTTTTAGATTCACCTTTGATAAGTGGCTGCAAGATGATAAACATACTTGCAACTTTCTATTTTAATTTATAAATGTAGGTAATATCACTTTCAAACTCTTATTACTGGAATAGAAGAAAATGCTTCAGAAAAAATAATTATATAAATACAACTCTATGAAAAACAAGAAGGTGCTGAGTACTAATTACAAATGACATTTAATGTTCCTCAACTCTGTAGTTTGACAGAGGGAATTAGAAATCACATCTGCAAATTCACAGTTTTCCTTAGAAGTTTCTTTGAATAGGCAGTGAGTTTCATTTGTTTTCATTTTGGTTTTCTAAAGATGGGCTTTCAAATCTACCCTTTGTTTTCTCACTTAACACTACTGTTCTTATTTTTTATATACTTTTTTAATTTATTCATATTACATCTCAATGGTTATCCCATACTTTGTATCCTTCCATTCTTCCCTCCCTACCTCCCATTTCCCCTTACTCTCCTCCCCTATGACTGTGACTGAGGGGGACATCCAACCTGTATATGCTCATAGGGTATCAAGTTTCTTCTTGATAGCCTGCTATCCTTCTTCTGAGTGCTACCAGGTCTCCCCAGCCAGGGGACGTGGTCAAATATGAGGCACCAGAATTCCTGTGAAAGTCGGAACCCACTCTCCACTCAACTGTGGAGAATGTCCTGGACATTGGCCAGATCTGGTTGGGGTTTGAAGTTTACTGCACGTATTGTCCTTGGCTGGTGCCATAGTTTGAGCAGGACCCCTGGGCCCAAATCTGCCTATCATAATGTTCTTCTTGTAGGTGTCTAGGACCCTCTGGATCCTTCCAATTTGCCATTCTCCCATGCTTCTCTCATCTAGAGTCCCAATAGGATGTCCTCCCCTCTGTCCCAGTTTCCTGGTAAGTGAAGAATTTCATGGGACATGCCCCTTGGGCTAGTGTCCAGATATAAGTGAGTATATACCTTTGAGTCTTTCTGCTTCTGGGTTAACTCACTCATTATGATAATTTCTAGTTCAATCTATTTGTCCACAATTTTCAGGAATTCCTTGTTTTTAATAGCCTCATAGTATTCCTTAGTGTAAATGTACCACAGTTTCTTTACCCATTCTTCTACTAAGGGACACTTAAGCTATTTCCATGACCTGGCTGTTATAAATAAGGCTGCTAAGCCGGGCGTGGTGGCGCACGCCTTTAATCCCAGCACTCGGGAGGCAGAGGCAGGCGGATCGCTGTGAGTTCGAGGCCAGCCTGGTCTACAAAGCGAGTCCATGATGGCCAAGGCTACACAGAGAAACCCTGTCTCGAAAAACCAAAAAATAAAAAACCAAAAAAAAAAAAAAAATAAAAAAAAAAATAAGGCTGCTATGAACGTGGTTGAGCAAATGTTCTTGTTGTGTGCTGGAGCATCTTCTATGCACTTGCATTTATCTCCCTCTTTTATTTAACCTTCTTCCTTGTTCTCAGTCCACCAACTCTCCAGCTTTGTTACTGTGTGCATCTTTGAATAGATGCCTACTATTGCCTATGATGCCACTAACCTTTACAAGGCAGCTATGATATGTGCCTCATAGCATTCTACCAACATCTGAGTGTAGGTTCATTCATAATCTAGCAATCTTACTCTCAAGTGTACTTATTAGCTGTCTTATACACTAGATTTTGAAACTTAAAGTAATACTAGCCTGGGATCACTGTGTTCACATTCTATTAGCGTTACAATTTCAGTACAATTTCAAAATAAGTATAGGTATTTCACAAACAGGATAGTTGCCTTTAATGCATAATTGTAGGACAATAATCAAAATTTAAGTATATACTATATTATACTTTAGTTAAATTATGGGATTTAATTTTTCAGAAATTAAAATAATAACATTGTCTTTTTATTGTATAAAATCTGGATTATAAAATAATTTAATCTCATTCCTATATACTGAGTTATTTATTCATTTTTCCCAAACCAAAAATATATGTTTGATTTTTAAGACTTACCGTATATTATTTTGTTATTTTTAAGTTTAATTATTGAAAAATTTTAGTCATGTTATAATAACCAGTACTCAACAAATTTGAGTACTTTATCATATGAAATGAAAATTGTTTCAGGGAATGTACAGTGTCTTCAGGGGTCACTGATCCTTTTGCAGTATATTAGCAGTTAAAAACCAATATACAACATCAGGTTTACTCATTCACACTGATGCCTTTGCCTGTCGATCCTCCTGTTAGGCAAATTCACCTATGAGACTTGTCTTATTACTGCATTTATGTTGACTACTTTTATTTCATTTCCCATTCCTAGAGGGACCTTTTTGTTCTCTTGGTTCCTTACTTTGTAGTTCACATCTGTGTTTCTATGGATTGTAACTTAGTTATCACTGACTTAATAGCAAATATCCACAGTTAAGGAAATACATACCATAATTGTCTTTCTGGATTTAGGTTATCTCACCTAGGATAATTATTTTTATTTTTATTTTCAATGAATTTTGTGATTTTTTTTTGTAAAGAATGAGTAATTTTCACTGTGTAAATTTACCACATTTTTCAAATCCATTCATCTGTTGAGGGATGTCTAGGTGTTTTGCAATTTCTGGCTATTAATAATAGAGCAAAGACCTGGTAGGAATGGTACATGTCTTTAATCCCAGGACTCAGAAGGCAGAAGCGGGTAGATCTCTAAGTTCAAGGTCAGCCTGACTTAGACTACAGTTCCAGTACACAAAAGGATACACAGAGATAGCCTGTCTAGAAAAACAAACACAACCAACCAACCAAACAACCAACCAAACAAACAAAAATCAGGAATGAAAACAGTTAAGCACGTGCCTTTGTGGTAAAATGAAACTTCTTTCAGATATATGTCCCAGAGTGGTACAGCAGGATGATCTTGAGATAGATAGATTGCTGTCTTCCTCGGGAACTGCTACACTGATTAACCATTGAGCATGCATGTGAAAAAAAGTATCTGAAGAGTCTTGTAAGTCATATTGACGATTATGCACAGGATTGAGAGGTCTCCAATTACAGATGCATAGATACGTATATATGCACATGTGGTTACTGTTTTTGAAACTAGCAGTGATTCTTTCTCTAAAGTCATAACAATGTTCCACAAGAGAATGAGCCCGCCACAAGTATGCATTTCATCATTAAAACTCCAGAAAGCAATGAAGTGACTTTCTGGTAGCCTCTTTCCTCTCCATATACCTGTTAACTCTGAGCTCAGAACTAGAGAACAAGAAGAGAGAAGAGGATCCCACCATAATCCATTACCAAGAAGCATGGGATGGACTCACAGCAGTGCTTAAGAGTTAATATTTGAACAAATGAATATAAATAGCTATAGCTAGTATTACTGTCATGTCAAGAGAATGGAAGTATAAATTACTTTGATAAATTTCCATGGCAATATTTAAAATCTATGAGAGATTAGAAAATTAATAGAAACATAGAAATTTGGCAGTGAATTGGGAATAAATGGACACAATTTAGAGATAGTATAAAGCAAAACATTTTTTATAAACATTTAATGTATAAAAATATGTTCTACACATTCTTTACTTTAGTATAATTACTAGTAAAATTCAACATACTTTTAAATAAAAACATACTATATTGTATTTCAACCCCATTCTATGTATTTTAGGTTGGTTTCAATCTTTAGTTGTTATAAGTAATTATAAATGACAAATGTCATAAGTATTTCATTTTTTAATTTAAAAATTTTTAACATATACATTTATATTATTACATGTATATAAAATAAATTACATAAGTATTTCATTTTAAAGGAGTGAATCTATAAGAAAACTTCTATATATGAAATTATAGTGGAAACCATTTTGTGCATTTGTAAATTTGAAATAGAAATTAAATATATTGTGTGTTGCCATTTAAATGCTACAATTTGTATTTATATTCATTTTATTCTTCAAATACTTTATCTGCTTCTCCAAACTATTTCACATGTAACTATTACATCTAGACATATATATATATATATATATATATATATATATATATATATATATATATATATATATATGTTCATTAATAAACCACTGACTCTCACATATACAACAAATATACCTTATTAACTACTCTTTTTAATACATTTTTTTAGAATATTAAAATTTCTGTTTTCTTCTACAGGAGACTTTGAACTATCAAAATTAGGATTTAATGAATGCATTACAGTGTCTAATGCCTAAAATATTCTTAGCAAACCATTTTATGTGTGCTGAATTAAATTAGGAATTACTCATTTTAAAATTGCAACACCATGAAATATCTTCAGTCTTTAGAATTACAGGACAGATGAAAATTTAAAATTTTCTGTCTAACATAAACTGCCAGGCAGTGAAGCTGTGAACTTAGGGCACAGACACTATTGAGATAATAATATAGATGATGGGAGAATTTTGATAGCTGCATTTCCAGACATATGATAATTGAATTAGTGTAAAATATTTCAGGTCATCCTATCTAGACAATTAAAAATAAACATTTATATTCTAATGTAACACTTTCCAAACATAGTGTAAAAGAAGTCTATCATTTTTGAAGAATATAATATATTAACTTACTGCTGACAATATTATTGTCTTTCAGGAATCTCCTTTCCCTATCTTCTGATTATACAGTTATTTAATTATTTTCACTTAACTTGAGCCCTTAACTCCATAGTTTGCCATTAAATTCATATTTGATAGTAAAGCCCAACACAGTGTAGTTGGTGGTTTATTAATCTAATCCCATGTAGTCCTTTTTTGAGTTCAAGTAATCCTAAATTCAAGCAATAGTATTAGAAACTATGGCAACAGAATAAATCCTTGTCACTCTCATCTATTTTGAGTATAATATCAGAGTTTAGACGTTCTTCATGTTGTAATGGGCTGTCTGAAAAATGAAACAATGGTAGAGGGGAATATATCAGAGTCGGGAGGAGAAAGATTCCATTTCCAGTTATTATCACTTGAGTCACTGAATTCCAGCTGGTAAATCTCACTTAGTAATGCTGATAATGTAATTTACAAAGGAAAAAAAAAAAAGACTCATGATTGCTTGACTTGAATTTTGTGACCTGGAACTAACTACAGAAATGTTGTCAAACTATTTTGATCAAAAGGGAGATACAAGTGTGGGCCTAAATATGTGTGCCTTTATAAATGTTCTATTGATGTAAAGAGACACCATGACCGTGGCAACCTTTACAATAGAAATCATTTACTTGAGGCCTTGCTCAAATTTTTAGGGGTTTAATCAAGGACTTTTATAGTAGGAAGCATAGTGGACACAGTCAGTGCCTGAGAAGTAGCTGTGAGTTCTATATCCAGATCCCCAGGCAGCAGGAAGAGAGTGACTCTGGGCTTGGAATGGGTTTATCAAAGCCTCAAAGTCCATCCCCAGTGACACACTTTCTCCAATATGGCCACATTTCTTAATCCTTTCATTAACAGTGCTACTTGCTGGTGACCAAGTGTTCAAATTTAAGAACACGTGGAGGTAATTCTCATTCAAACCACCACCATGTGATTTCTTCACAAATATATTACATACATTAAATCAGTATCTAAATATGATTGTAATGTTATTTGCCTCTAATGGATTTACAGAAAATGTTTCACTTAATCACATATTTGAAGCTGTAATCCTCTTCCCTCTGTCCTTCCTATCAACTCTCCTTTCAGGAATATGCAAATCTCCTTTCTTACACTTTAAATATAAATCCAATAATTCTTACCTTAAAACTCAATACATAATAATGTATTATATGAGAAGAGCTTAATTAAAAGCATTTCCAAGACTTATTTTCAACTGAAAACATTATTTTTCTAAAATAAATCAACAAAAAGATACAGAGGCATATTTTTGCTTATCTACCAACTCTAGTTATACTAAAAAATAATACTAAAGTATCTAGTTTTGTTGAATTCTCTGAACATACATGCAGCAAATGAGAAACAATAACTTTCTATTTTTTAATTAAAAATTTAGTTTATAATGTAGGTAACTAAACATTACTATTTAAATTTTATATAGAACTACTTCAATCATCATTGACACTTTTAGCAATTGCAGTTGGTATTTGAGTAGTTTGTATGTGTGTTAGTTGGGGGCTAGAGTGTGTGTGTGTGTGTGTGTGTGTGTGTGTGTGTACTTATGTGTGATGTGTATGTGTGTGTGTGGTGTCTGGCTGTGTATCTGTGTGTGGTGTGTATGTATGCATGTGGTGTGTATATATGTGTGTTGTTGTATGTGTGTGTATATATGTGGTATGTGTGTGGTATGTGTGTGCGTATGTGTGGTCTGTGTGAATATGTGTGGTTTGTGTGTATGTATGGTGTGTGTATGTGTATATATATGGTGTGTGTATGTTATGTGTGTATGTATGGTGTGTGTATGTTATGTGTGTATGTATGGTGTGCGTGTGTGTGTGTGTGTGTGTGTGTGTGTGTCTGAGAGAGAGATGAGAGAAGAAAATTTTAATAAAGCTTAGGTAATAACATGCACATAGGGACAGAAAGCGAAGAATCGTCTTTGTGTTCTTTTCTCTTGAAGGCAATTAGCACTGTTCCAAATGACTCATGGTTGTATATTTCCCACATGCTCATGGTCAAGGTATTTCTTGAACCTGCTTCATTGTCTTCCCTGCAGAATACTAATTATGCTATGCTATGTAAACACGGGGTTTAAGAGACATGCATTTTGTAGACTATAAAAGTAATAACAAAGGAAAAAATATGAGGCACTTATTGGTTTCCTAAATATCACATAATATAAACATTTGGGAGAATATGTGAAAGCATTAAGACTCTTATTTCTGAATTTTAAAATCTCAGCTCTTTGTTATCCCATCCTGGTATTCTTGCTCTCAATACACCTGCCAGGCCCTGTGACAGACACAGATGACAACTGCCACATTGTTCGAGTCAGTAAAAACAGTCATTTAAAGAAAAAAAAAAAAAAAAGGAAATGAAAAATAATGAGCAGTGACGACTGTTTTCCTTCCATTATATTCTGCTTTAAATTTTATTTCCCTTTGATCTCAGGTAGATTGTATGTATTATGAAGCAATATTGTTGTAGCTGATCATCTGATGGAGCCTGCACCTGTCAGTTACCATAGAAAAGGCAGGAAGCCCCACACCCATAATGTGTCAATTACTGCATCCTTTTATCTTGCATTTGCTTGGCCAAATAAACATCAGTGCTGTGTTTCTATTTATAAAAGCTACAAGTTGTATACTATGATGTTTTAATACAAATCACTGCCCCATGTATTCTTATATAAATACACTTAAATTACAAATTGAGGTCACTAAAAGGGGACATTTTCACAGATATGCTTGAAAGTATTGAATTAATTTTAAACAGTCAATAATTTGTATGGAATTTATGAAGATTTAAGGAACAGGTGAGGAGAAAATTATAAAGTGGAGAGTGGAGAACATTGGTAGTCATCAATATGTCATTTCCATCTTAATTTATTATGCTATCCAGTTTGTAGCTTCATCAATAATTAAAAATTTTAGAAGCAATTTTAAATTATTTCCACAAAAGAATAATTATTACTTACCACTATTCATAACATCTTGCCTAAAGGGAATTCTATCTGGCCTGAATTAATATGGTACTAATAAATGGTACCTGAAAAAAAAAGATTGCTTCTCCCGGGGAAAACAAAGGATCCTCTTTGTTCACAAGTATTCTGGTTTGTTCCCACAGCTTAGGAAGTGTTCCCTGAAAATGTCAGCAGAATTATTAATAAAAATAGTAAGTACTATCATAGAAGATTGTTTTCATGTGCTGGTGGATTATTCTTATGGAAAACAAAAAGCTGCATGGATAACAATGTGGAATACATGGTTTTCTTTAATCATATAAATGCAAACTTCTAATATCTACTGATTGCTTACCATGCACAAAGCATAATTTAGTCTTTTGTAAATGATAAATGTTGATCCATCCATATCCTGTCTGTTTAAACAGATGTATTGAAAAAAGGAAAAAACATTTTGCAGAAGGAGATGGAAGCCTCTTGACAATGAGGAGAAGGCCTGAGTTGTGACATTTTTTTATGGAAACAGAAATATTCTAATAGGCTGCATGGGCTGAGGTAAGGAACTGACTTTCATATGTAGGAGACATTGAAAGAAAGCAATCTTAAAAATGGGATAAGCTGCCTTAGGGACAGCTTTCTTCATTTTGGGCAACTTCTAATTTTTGCCACTGTGACCATGGAACATTGGAATATGTGATTTCAATATACATACTGCAATGCATGAACAACATTCTTCCATGTCCTTTCCATTGCTCATCATTGAATACACTTTTTCCAGATCATTTAATGAAAATACAGATAATTAATTTAACAATATATGTGACTGATGGCTTATTTATTGGAAAATAGTGAAATATGTACAATATCTACATTGGGTGAGGAAATTTAGTTAAAATTGTTCATGTACCCAATGTTATGGGAAAAAGTTATTAATGTATATTTTTTGTGTGAGCCTTGCCTACGTTTCATTTTCTTCTCTTAAGTCCTGTGTCTTCACCTATATAGTACTTTGAATTGACAGATAATTATGGGATGAATGAGTTGCAGATATGAGAAAATAAGTAACACTTTCTTATATTTGCAATGAACTATTCCTAGATGTGAATTTGTAGTATATATTAGTACTTTCAGGTTCCCAAATATTACTATGGGGCAGGTACTACTACACTTAGGACACAATGCAAGGGTGGATTGTAGAACTTTCTATGACAGTTCAGACATCCTGTGATTTACCAGGCACTGAAACTTTAGTAATTGGTTTTAATATCTCTACCTTGAACCATGTACGAGTATTTGTGACTAGAGTACCATACTGTGCTTACAAAGGATTTTTAATATAGAGCTAGTAGATAATATTGTATCATTTAAAACAATAACGCTATAAAATATAACATAGTGCTAACTAATCGTTTTCTGAATGCCTCTTCTTCACCCAAGTTCACCTGTATGTTTTGTGTTTACAAACCCAGCACGCACCATGAGGTTGCCGTCATTACTCTGTGGAACTAGAAAGCACTATGTCTGCAGTCTGTGTGAACCTTACCCTCATGTTTGCACTGAATGCTCATATTCTGTGGTCTTATTTAGCTTTAAGATAATAGGAATTTTTTCTTATTCTTTCTTGTCCAATCTTTTCTTGATTATATTGTTGCCTTTTTTATTATGGGGGAAATATTTAATGGCAGAAGTACAAGTGTGAAAGTGGTTAAGAAAAGGAGCTGGGATGAAGATTGTCCAGTTGGTTGAAGGAGGCTAAAATGTGTGAGGATGGAAAAGTGTCACAGATCCTGACATGCTGAGGCATTTTGTGCTCCCTCCAGGAACGTTGTGCAGAACATTACTGAGGTCACCAGCAAAGGATTTTTAACAATGCTTCAGTCGAACTTTCCCACATCCACAACTTTCTCAATTTTCAAACTTCAAACTCATCAACTTCAAAACAAGTTTAATACTCCTCTTCTAGGGATTCACCACATTCTCCGAATTTTAGTCATAAACATCTATAGTTAGAATGACCCTTGCCCTAAGCCTAATGCTGTTTCCACAGAAAATTAGCTCAGAGCACAGGGCTTGACTTTGGCTATGCCCTGTTTCACACACACACACACACACACACACACACACACACACACACACACGCATGCTCGCACGCACACACGAACGCCTGCACGCATGCACGCATGCATGCATGCACGCAGGCATGAATTTGCACTATGAAGCACTGAGTGGCCTGAAACTTGCTGCACAGCCTTCCCTAGAAATCACCCAGAGATGCCTCAGTATGCCCATCTCCTCCTGCCTCCCAAAGTCTGGGATTAAAAGTCTGTGCCACTATGTCTGACATGTTCCTTTTGCATAACTGTTTATTTAAGCTGTGTGATGTCAGAAGTGATTTAACAATTATAACTTTTTTTGGTAGAAAAAAATACAACACATTATTAGGCAACATCCTTGTCAACAAAATTGGAGTTCTTGTTCAAGAATGTTGGGAAAAAGTGTAAAAAACATGGAAAACATGAAAGATGACTAATTAGAAATCAAGTCTTTTACACTTTGATGAACTAGAGCAGGATGTGTCAAGATGTGCAATGCAAATTAAAAGGACCACAAAACATGAAGGGAAAGCTAATTAGAGGAGGAGAAACAAAACTAAAAGCACAAAGGCAACTTAGAACCAGCTAAGGATTGACACTGCTTAGTCATAACACATCAATGCCTACAGTTTATAGGACCTGTTTTACCAATGCCCTAATGTAACACTGAAGACAAGGCTACCAGACAGCGACACCATTTAAATATATGACAGAATGACGTTGTCATGTCCATGAGTGACATCGTGCTTTGCTGATACACTCTTCTGGCTATTGCCTACAGTGTGATTTCTTTTTCCTTTTGATCAGAAATTCTTTTTTTTTTTTTTTTTTTTTTTTTTTTTTTTTGAGAGGTATAGGTAAAATTTATTACTGACACACCAGAAGTCCCAATTGTTTATGTGTCAGGGTCTCTCAGCACTCGGGAGGCAACGGACCTTGATCAGAAATTCTTAGAGGCTGAATGGACTCAGGTATGTGCACATAGCATTGTATTCCCTATGTCTTTACATTTTCAGGGCAATTGCATCTGGAGGCAGATGTAAAGTAGAAGTCAGATGTCTCTTTTACATTAAAGCATTCAAGACAAAAAGATTCTTTTCTTTTGAGTATTTTCATTGGTTTGGCTTCGTTTCACTACCAAGGCCCCCAATTTTTTTTCCTTCACTGCTAGTTGCTCACAATATAGCATTGCTTTGGATGCTCACAAATAAATCAGAATGTTAATGATTGTATGAATGCCTGTGATAGATTTTTTAGTTTGTTTCTCTTTCTCTCCCTCCCTCACTTCTTTGCTCCTTTCCTCCCTTTCCCTCTTCTGCTCTCTCTCTCTCTCTCTCTCTCTCTCTCTCTGCTTTTTCTTTCCTTTCGTTTTTTTCCCATACAACATCTTTCTGTGTAGCCCAGGAGATCTTAAAACTTGTAATATTTCTGCTTCCTTCTCTCAAGTGCTACAATTATAAGCATACTACATTAGGTGTTTTTAAAATCTAGCCAATGGTCAGAACAGTCTCCACACTTGAGTGGAGAGTGGGATATGACTTTCTCATGTACTCTGGTGCCTCACATTTGATCATATCCCCTGGAGGGGGAGACCTGGTGGCACTCAGAGGAAGGACTGCAGGCAGGTTACCAAGAAGAGACTTGATACCCTATGAGCATATACCGGGGGAGGTAATCCCCCTCAGGAACAGTCATTTGGGAGGGGAATAAGGGGAAAAGGGGAGGGAGGGAAGAATGGGAGGACACAAGGGATGGGATAACCATTGAGATGTAACAAGAATAAATTAATAACAAAAAATTTTAAAAAAAACTAAATTTTTAGGCATGTATTATACTGTTGTTTGTGTTTTTCTCTGAACCAAAAGACATTAACCCACTGATTACTAAATAAACAAATCAACAAACAATCAAGAATTTAACTTGTTTTCATCTAGTTGTTCATTAGAAAAATGTAATAAGATAAATACACCTTTAAGGAACATGTCTAACTTTAAAAAATCTAAACATGACAATTTGAGAACTTCTCAGGCTTTTTACATGGGGAAAATGCTAAATTTAGCTGACTGTAGAAAAGGGCACACTTTGTATAGAAAGTTAAAGACAGTGTTTCATGTTTCAGAAGGACTAAAAGTTGAGAGTCTTTTACCAATATTATGGTGGGGCACACATTAAGAACTGATGTGGCTCGAAGCTGACGAACATGACACTCTCCACTGTTGAGTGGAGAGTGAGATCTGACTCTCATATGAACTCTGGTGCCCCTTTTCTGACCATGTCCCCCAGATGGGGAGACCTGGTGGCACTCAGAGGAAGGATAGCCTGTTACCAAGAAGAGACTTGATATTCTGAGAGTATATATAAGGGGAGGAGGTCTCCCTCGGTCTCGGACATAGGGAAGGGGAGAAGGGGAGAAATGGGAGGGAGGGAAGAATGGGAGGAAACAGGGAAAGGGCTAACAATCGAGATGTAATATGAATAAATTAATAAAAAAAGATGAAAAAATAAATAAAATAAAATATAGCAATAAAAAAAAAATAAAGAACTGATGTGGCACATGTTATTTAGAGTTTCTCAGACAATCTCAGAAGAAACCAAAAACAGAGAGAGGGGGCCAACTGGGCCAGGACAAAGTAAGATATTATTTCCAATGCAATAAATCCATGCAACATGCAAGGAAAAGTTATAATATACATGGATAATCATTAAGTATTTCACAGGTCAACAAAAATTTCACATCTCTTGAATATGTTGGCTTAATACATGTGTATGTTATATAACATTCAGGATTAGTACATCTATGCCTTCAAACATTTATCTTTTCATTCCAATAAAATCTTTCAACAACTTATAGCCTTTCTGTGGGTTATACACTGAGACTCCATAGACATCTGTAACTATAAATAAGTGAATGGTGGTCAACTTCTCGTCACAGTTCCTCCCTCCCTCCCTCTGGTCTTTAACCTCTGGTAACCAGTTCTCCTCCCTTGCCTATGAGCACATTTCTTACCCTTCCATGAGTCAGGGATTATATAATCCCTTGTCTCTCTACATGGCTTATTACATTAATAGAATTAACACAGTTGGTCAACCATGCCACACATGACAACTATACATTTATTTAATGCTGAAGGTATGTTATTTATATGTATACCATGTTTTTTTAACCGTCAATCAACAGAGGCTTAAGCAGGAGCATTTCTTGGTTATTATAAATAATGCCACCATAATAGTGAGCATGAATATATCAATTTTAAATGCTGGCTGAAATTATAACAGATGTGTACTCTATGCTGGGAACACTGATTTTGGTGGTGGTTTCGTTTTGCAATTTTTAAAGAAAAATTCCACATGCTTTCAGTAGCGTCTTTTAAAACACATACAAGACTGTGAAGAATGTCCTGTCCATTGGCTAAATCTGGGTAGGGGTTCGAAGTTCCCTACCAGTAAAAATAGTGGTTTAAATATCCTTTGAATATTTTTTATTCCTAGATTTATTCATTGAAAGGACTGTCCTTTTCTTCAGTATACATGCTTAGAATCTTTTCTTAAAGTCTGTTGATGGCATATGTAGCTTTCCTACAACACTCCTTATTCTGTTCCATGTAGCTCTGTTTATGCAATTCCCTGCTGTTTTGTTAACAAGGTTATGCCATATTTGGTAAATTAGTAAAATGTTTCTTGATTTTTTTTGCACAAAATGGATTTAAATATACCAGTTTATTTGTTTTGTTATTCCATACAGATGTTAAATTTTACTATGTTTCTAGTCCTGTGACCACTTTCATTTTATAGTATGAGCAAAGACATCATTAAGTTTCTTTTTTAATGTCACCATTGTAATCTTACTTATAAATTCTCTTTTATAATTTTCTTCTGTCTATATTATATATATCACTATCTTTCTCTGGAGAATTTAACATCTTAATTAAACTAAATTGAAGCTATTTTAATCATCTTTAATTCTGTGCCTGATTGTTTCAAATCTAAGTCATATATGAGTGTAGCTCTCTGCATTTCTTTTTTCTTAATAATACATTTTTGGCTTCTTTTGATTCTTAATTTTTATATTTTTATAATTTTTAAAAATCAGCCTGATACATTTTCCAAGTCTATAGGCACTAAGGTATGTATCATTAATTATCTAGCGTATGAAACTTTAAATATCTTCAAAATATTTAGCATGTGAACTTTAGTCATTCTAGTCAAAAGTGAGTTGCAAATTTACCAATGTTTATTCTTCTATTAACACTGACTTCATTTTTTGAAGTATGTATCTTGCTTATTGGGAGCTTATTAGAAGATTTTAGTCAATCTTTACCTTATTCTTGGCTTTAGCTCTACTCTTTGTAGTTTTATGTCAAAGATGACTTGTCTACTCTAGGGTGCCCGTTTTTAAAGAGATGGGATGCTGATGTTCATGGAATTTTGGTAACTAATACAGGAATTGAGGAGTTTGAAATTCTCTGTTCTTTTTCCCCCTCAAACTAAGCAAGCAACGTGTCCTGCATTCTCACATTGTGCGCCTTGTGCTCCACGTGATTCCCTGCATCCATAGTGGAATTATTGATAAATAGGGTCATGAAAACATGAAACCCTTTCTCAAGGATGAAAGAATTTTGTCTACTATATTTAATACTTATTCTAAACATAATTTCCCTATTATATGAACTGAAGCTGAAACTTCTAAAGGAAATATGTCCTATGATTAGAAAACTTTGAGATTCCACAGAGAAGTCCTTTGTCTCAGGAGACACTCTGCTCTTTCATCTTGACTCTCATGACCATTTCTTCTTATGTTTATGGAGAAAAATTTTAAGTGGGCATGGGTTAGGTTGTGCTCTTTTAGCTCTCAGAAGTTAATTTCTTCTGCAGCAGATGAAAACTTGTTAAAATTAATCCAAAATTCATTTAACTTCTTCCTTCTTGAACATTGGCTTATTATATATGCCCCCGATAGAAATTTGTGTCTTTGTGGATAATTATTTCCCCTGTTCAGTTAGTATTTATCTCATTACGCTGTAAGACACCTCATTGAGAGATGGTGTGTGTGTGTGTGTGTGTGTGTGTGTGTGTGTGTGTGTGTGTGTGTGTGTGTGTGTCAGAGAGGGAGAGAGAGAGAGAGAGAGAGAGAGAGAGAGAGAGAGAGAGAGAGAGAGAGAGAGAGAGAGAGAGAGAGAGAGAGAGAGAGCGCAACAGAAACAGAGACAGAGACACAGAGAGACAGCAACAGAGACAGAGAGAAATAGAGAGACAGAGACAGGGAGACAGAAAAAGATAGAGATTTGTCAATTCTGTTTTCAGGTGGGCTCCTTTACATTCACCTTGAACATATACAAGCATAAAGGATACTTTATAAGTTCGAAACCAACAATATGGGATAGCATAGACACATGCCTTTAATATTAGTAGTCAGGAGTCAGAGGCAGGGATTGTTTGTGAGTATAAGGCCAACCTGAACAATATAGAGAGTTCCAGACCAGGTAGGGAGACATACCGAGATCCTGCTTCCAAAAAAGCCCATAAACTTTATAAGCTTAAAAATATAATTTTAGAAAACTTGATTCACACTTACTTTAGTATTTTTAAGAGGAAATGTTATCATAAGCTCCATAAGTGAAGAAGATATCTTAAATTCATTTTCCACATTCCTGGCATGTACTACTGCATATATATTTAACAAATTTAGAAGATTCTTATATATTGTGTCTAAGTATAACTCTATACAGATACATAAAATGGCACTATTAATTAATTAATTTGGATGGTTGATGTCTAAAATTGGAAGTTTATAAATTGGATTAGTTGTGAGTATGGGCCTTCATTTAATTTCATATTTTTAAAGTGCAGTCATTGAATATTGTACATGAAATAGGCATAAGGGGAAAGAATATGCTCACATTCATTTATTTTATAGTGTAGTTCTGAATTGTTGAACAAAATTGCAATTGACCAGTCAGCATTGTTCAAACATTAGGCATTGCACTTGAAGTGATTAAATTGACAGTGACCAGCATAGATGAATAAATTACTTTATTATTTCTGTTTGTGACAGCTTTATATTATGATATTTAAAGTATCTTCTTTTTTAATATAGTTTATTAATTTATTCATATTACATCTCAATTGTTATCCCATCCCTTGTATCCTCCCATTTCTTCCTCCCTTCCATTTTCCTCTTACTCCCTTCCCCTATGACTGTGACTGAGGGGGACCTCCTCCCCCTGTATATGCTCATAGGGTATCAAGTCTCTTCTTGGTAGCCTGCTATCCTTCCTCTGAGTACCACCAGGCCTCCAGGGGACGTTGTCAAATATGGGGCACTAGAGTTTGTGTGAAAGTCAGACCCCACTTTGCACTCAACTGAGAAGAATGTTTTGTCTATTGGGTAGATCTGCATAGGAGTTCAAAGTTTACTCCATGTATAGTCGTTGGCTGGTGCCATGGTTTGAGCGGGACACCTGGGCCCAAATCGGCCTATCATAATGATCTATTTGTAGGTTTCTAGGACCCTCTGGGTCCTTCTATTTCTCCATTCTCTCTTGATTCTCTCATCTAGAGTCCCAAGAGGATGTCTTTCCCACTGTCCCACTTTCCTGGTAAGTGAAGACTTTCTTGTGACATGCCCCTTGGGCTAGTGTCCAGATATAAGTGAGTATATACCATTTGACTCTTTCTGCTTCTAGGTTAACTCACTCATTATGACCATTTCTAGTTCCATCCATTTGTCCACAAATTTCAGGAATTCCTTGTTTTTAATAGCTGAGTAGTATTCCCTAGAGTAAATGTACCCAGTTTCTTTTCACTTAAGCCTTCAGCATCTGTTGTTCATCAATACAATGGCTCAAGGCCAATCATTATATTAAAGACATCATTCTGTTTCTACACAGGGAACTTGTAGAGCAGGTCAAGTTATATACTTCTACAATGTCTCATATTTTACTTTTTAAAGAGATCTTTAAATATTCTTATCTCTTCATTATCCTAGTAGAGGACAAGAATGCACAAAAGTCTTTGTTATTATTTTATGTGAAAAGTCAATGCATACGTAGGTCTTTACTTAGGAGGAAATAAAAAATAAGTTTAGATTTAAGTTTATCATTTCTTTTTTAAATTTCGGTGTCTTACAGAATTATTACTTTTGATCTTGGCTGTAAAACTAGATGGCTTCCTACTCTAGGACATGATAGCTAACAATATTAGGAAAGGATCTTAATAATTTTGTGGTGGATTGATGATCTTTATTTTATTTTATGAAGTAAGCCAAAGTTTCTAGTGCTTTATAGCAAATTTATAGCTCTTGTCCATTAAATCTTAGTCTGCAAAACTTGAAGAGTATGCATGAGGCATAACAGTGTTGGTTTTTCTAGATAAACAAAATTGTGATTAATGGCATTGGTATTGACACGGTAATATGTTCTTTAACTGATAGAGTAACACACTGGCTAAATTTTTCCTGTTTAAGCTACACTTTCTGGTATCTATACATACCAAACTAGCAGAGTGCTTAAAATACAAGATGCTGGAGCCATGACAGATGATCTTGAACACCCTTTCGACTACCTCTTAGTTGAGTACCTCAAATAAAATTTAAAGTTCATTGACTCCTTTCTGGGAAATCACATATTTTAGTAGATTCTACTTAAAGTTATTATAAGGATGAGTTGAAGTATCACAATAAAGTCTATCAGTTAAATGCAAAGGTGTAAGAACTCCTACAAGTCTGTTTTCAGCATTTCAGTTTTGGAGTTGGCATTTCCTAACTGTCATCTGGCTTTCCAGCTACCTGGAATAGCTATTTTTTCAGCTGTACTTTCCAGGAGAGATACACAAAATCTGGCACATGATTCAATAACTTTCTTACTAGGACATTACTAGAAAGTAGTAGGTGCTCAAAAACACTAGGTTGAGGATCCAGGTAATTTTCAAGTTTTATTCAGCTAATTGTAGTCCCGTAAAAGCTGGACTCATTACGTTGCTCATTTACTTACACTAATTCTTGTTCGTCTTCCATATTTTCGCAAATCAAAATGAGCCAGCAATGATTTTCATTCATTTGAATAATTTAATAACAAAGGTACAATATGATAATGGGCATCTCACACAGCCTTTTATGCTTATGTTGAAGAATACAAGAAAGAAAAGTGAGCAAATTCACCCAGGTCCTTAACAAAGAAACACAGAGGGCCTTGTTAGGCCCCAGTTCTAGGTTCAGTGTCATACTATTTCCCTTATTAAAACAACACAGATTCAGGCTACTTGTGTAATATGTACCTTACAGTTTAAGAACTAAGAGAGGGTAGATAGTCATTGCTATTACATTTTTTTTTATGTACTTTAATTTTTTCTTCCTCCATTTACGTATTTATTTATTTAATCACTTTACATCCTGATCCCCAGGCCCTCCCTCCTCTCCTCCCAGTCTCACCCTCATATCTCCCTCCTCCCTTTCCACATCTCCTTCTTTTCAGAAAAGGGGAAGCCCCTAATTGGTTTCAATCCATCCTTGTACCGCAAGTCACTGCAGGAGTAAGCACATCCTTTCCCACTGGAAAGTGACAATGCATTCCAGATAAGAGAAAGTCACCCAGAGGTACATAGCAGATTCACAGACAGCCCCTAATCGTATTGTTAAGGGACTCACATGACCACATAATGACTAAGCTGCACATTTGTTACACACACACACACACACACACACGCGCGCGCGCGCGCGCGCGCGCGCGCGCGCTGTATGGGCCCTGCTTAGATTACTCTGTATGTCATTTTGTGGTGTCTTTTACCCCTCTGCCTCTTCCACATCACATCAGAGCTCAGCCTATTGTATGGCTGTGCATCTGTATCTGTGTACGTGAACTGCCTGATGAAGCCTCTCTTAAAGGACAGATAGGCTAGAATCCTGTGTTTAAGCATAGCAGGATATCATTAATGGTGGCAGTGGTCAGCCCTCATCAGCACCTCCTGTAGACAGGAGGGACAGAGGAGGAGATACCAACTCACACATAAAACCTTCAACCCAAAATGTGTCTTGTCTGCAAGAAGTGTAGGGGCAAAGTTGTAACAGAAATTGAGAGAATGACAAACCATTGACCGGTCCAGCTTGAGACCTACCCTGCAGGAGAGGGCCAACGACTGTCATGTATTTCCTTTGATGACAGAATTGACTTTCTTTCTGTGACTCTTCTTCCATTTCACTTGCTTTGGAGTGGAATTGCATATCTCCTTAGAGATCAAATATAGTTGTTTGACAAATTCTGACTCAGATAAGAGCACAGCCTTGTAATTTACCTTCACAGTTTTGTTTCCGCTCTCTGTGCCCTATGGTGTTCAAACTGGTACAAGTTTTAACTTTCTTTTATTTTTACTTAAGTTATTTATTCAGATTACACCCTAATTGTTAGGCCCTCACTTGTAGCTTCCTGTTCCCTCCTCCCTCCTTCATTCACCCTATTCCCCTATCCTAAGTCTGTGAAGAAGGGGACCTCCTCCCCCACCAAATGATCACAGCCTATTTAACTTTCAAAGCAATAAATTCAGTCAAGAAGGTCCTATTAGGTCAGCCACGTCAATTTTGCTCACCAGTTTGATAAGGGAAAAATATTACTTTTATTTTGTTCGGTGTTCCCACACAACCTAAAATTGAACAGGCAATGTGCTAGTCCTTGAAAAAAGGAATAAAAAAATCAACAATAAACTGGATATATATTTTAGGAAGGCTTGTTCCCTAAATGAGGAGGTTAGGGACTTCAAAAAATTTGTTGAACACATTTTCTTCTCTGAGTGATAAGTAACTTCGTTCTCTTAGGTTTTCATTTTAAAATCCGACTAAGAATTTTATCATTAGCACATGTATTTCCCCAGAGAAATATTGTACAAAGAATGAATCCTATGTAACGGTGAATCCTTTAGATACACTTTTCATTTAATTTGTAAAATAGTACTGGGTTTTCCACACTTCTCTAAGAAAGTTGTGTGTGTATGTGGGGGTCACATAAAAAGTGTACTGTTAAAATTAAACTCCTCCAAGGAAAAAATGAACATTACTACTCTTTTGCTCTTACTTATTTTGGTTTAGGCTTCAGAAAGATGTTAGTGTCTTTCACTCAGCTATGACTTGACACGTGTCTTCATCTTTCTTGTCATTTTGGGAACTGAACCCAAGTCTTTGCCCTTGCTACACAAATGCTCTCCTCTTTAGCCACAGCCACAGTGCAAAAAGTTTAAATTTTGCAGATCATGTTTTTCAAGATAGACATGAAAATTATAATATTTGTCATTTAGATTCTAGTTCTTTTGTTGGAAATAAAAGCGTTTTTGACAGTGATGGAAGTTAGCAGCAAGCACAAAGATCTAAAGTTATGTAATTTACATAGCATTATATCTTTCTCAGATTCTCTTCATCAAACTCTTAATAAAATGTAGATTTTAGTTTAAATTATTTATATTATTAAGCGATAATGTACCATAATTACTAATAACATAACACAATGCATTTTAAGCTATTGCTTCTCTTACACAATTTAAAAAGTTTTTCTCTTTAGTGACACAACTCAGGATATTGTGGCATTAGAATTTAAACCACAAAACACTGTAATTTAGGATATGTCCTGCAAACATGTAAGATGCTTTGTATATGTATATGTATGAGGCATGTTGTATGGAGGACATGAAATAAGAGGGAAAAATGAGGTAACTAAATGACCACAATACCATTATCTGTAGTTAAGACTGTACTGTTCTTAGTATCAAATAGGAAAAGACAATATACGGCATACTAATAATAAATCAGAAAAAAAATGACATGTTATGTAAGCTTTATTAAAATTATTTTCATTTAAGTCTATAATTAGTCTGCTTATAAAATGTATAACTTTTATTGTCTAAACTTTTTCTATATGCTACTGAATATAAACCACAGAGAACTACAGGTAAGTATATAAAATATCCTAACATAAACTGATAAGTACATAAATGCCATGTGTAAAGTGGTTACCTTCCTGCATTTGCTGGTCTCCTGGGATGCATTCCCACTGTTTTGGCAAACGCACTTCACAAGAAGTGAAATCAATTTTAAGTAACCTCATTTTGAAAAATTAACATGAAGATGAAGCAGATGCCATTTAGTGAAGATGAAAATAAAAAGGTTTCAGCGTATGAGCATATGGAAAGTTTAATATAATTTTGCTCCTTGAAGAAAGATTTTAATGCTTATAAAATTGTTGATGAGTAGGAGTAACAATTTTAGTCAAGTTTTGTCGGCAGAATTTATACATTCAGAAGATCATATTTATTTGCTAAAATGATCTATCATTAGGATTAATTTTAAGTAATTTCTTCATGTATGTTCCTGTATGATTGTGCAAGTGTATGTATACACGTGGGAACCACAGGTCAACACTAGATACCTATGTAAATTGTCATCCACCTTATGTTTTATGATATGTTTATAACTAACCTAGGATTCACAAATTAAGCCAAACAGCCTAACCCACAAACTAGAGTAATCCTTCAACCCCCACATCCTTAACAGTGAGATTACAGGTGTATGCCATGGCACCTAGCTTATGTGTGATTACTGGAGATGAAACCCAGGTCTTTATGCTTGTGTGGCAGGAAGTTTACAAACTGAGTCATCCCACCAATGCACGTTTTACTTTATCTTCTCACATTTGCAATAATTCATGTTTGACATGAAATTCAAAGTATTTATTCTGTGTATCTTTCAAAGCAGAATATAACTTATTTCCAGGTCTTTTGTCTATCATGCAATGTATTGAATCATATAACAATAAAAATTGTTCAGTCTGTGGCAAAGTATAGACTCTTTCACCTAAGTGCAATTAGTGCCAAAAATATGAAGTTTCCCCCAAATATATGGAAACATCACAAAATGTTTTGCTGTAGTAAAGGCTCTCAGGGTACAATCTCTTCTTCTATAAAAACATATGCTGCCACCATACAAAAATTCTAATTTACTGTCAAGCCTACCCTTACGATCAAATTGTACATGTTACCTGAACTCCTGTCTACATAGTCAATTTGCTTTATATATATTAGTCAAATTGGGATATTTGTTTCTAAACGGCATCTGTTTTAATATAGTCTATTTGGATTTTTCTTGAATCACTGTTCAGAGGTAATGTGTTCCACATGAACTCTCTGCTTAAAATTTAATTGCCATACTGAATTCCCAACATACGTATTAACATATCTAAATGTGGGGCATACCATCATAATCAATCTACATATATCTTTGAATCACAAATTTTCTTTAAAAATATATTTCACATTTGGTCACAGTTTTGATGCTTTCTCATTGATTTGATTAAAAAACTAAAGCATTTTGCATGTACTGTTTCTTTCTTTTCACTCTGTGTATATAGTATGTGTGTGTATTTGTGTGTGTGTGTGTATGTGTATATGTGTGTGAATGTGTGTATGTGTGTGTGTGTGTGTGTGTGTGTGTTTACAGGTGTGCCACAGTGCAATATGAAAGAGAGAGGACAAGTTAAGTGCCAGTTCTCCATTCCAAGTGGACCTGCTGTAGTGTCAAATGTCTTTATCTGCTAAACCATCTTGAAGTTCCCCAAAACACATATATGTTATGAATTAACTTAATGTAGGCTCACATGGAATTTTGAAGCCTAGAAGTTCAGTGAAGATTAAAATACAATAAATTATTTGATCTTGATAAACTGATCATAAACTAGGTTTATAAATAAATGTAGCCTTTTATTTCTCAGAGAGATTTTATTAAATCTCCTTTTCTTTTGTATTAAGTGAATTATTATTTCACATAAGCTGAAATGTAAATTCAAATAGCCATGAAAACTGCTGCATACAGTTACAGTACTTTATCTATTTAATAAGTATGCACTGTCATTAACAATATTGAGTGTTTATAGGGAGAAACCAAGTATTTAAACTGCACGCATGTTTTATTAGAATTTCTCATAGACAACGACACAGTATAAATTAACTTGAGCATTTTATTTTTTATGTAATTGTTTGAATATTTAGACTTATTTTATTATTCTGATTCTTGCTCTTCAATTACATTCTAAAAAATATGACTTTAAATCAGACTTTTTCTGACACTGACTCAAAGCGGAATAATTAATCCTATGATTATTCTAGCTCATGTGTCATCTGATTTTCCTAAGTTGTAGCATAGTGGTGAGGGGAGGGTAGCCTAAGAGTGGATGACACACCTGCATCATCTTATCTATATAAACAAATTTGTAACGGCTGTTCTGTCACATGTATGCGAACTTACTATAATTGGAAACCTGAAATATTAAAAAAACTGAAATATATACTAAGTGCAAATTAAGTTTAAAATAACAAAAACCTTATTGCCAAATGTGTGTGTGTGTGTGTGAGAGAGAGAGAGAGAGAGAGAGAGGAGGAGAGAGGAGAGGAGAGAGAGATAGGCGAGAGAGAGCGAGGAGAGCGATGGATGAGAGAGAGCGAGGAGCGAGGAGAGAGAGAGAGAGAGAGAGAGAGAGAGAGAGAGAGAGAGAGAGAGAGAGAGAGAGAGAGAGAGAGAGAATTACAATGCTTACTTTTTTGTTTCTTTGCTCATGGGTCATAGACATTGAGTGTTCTTCTTATAGATGACATTTGAAAATGGTACCTGCTCAATATATCATAGAATTGTGCAGGTTAATTTTAGAAGAAAATTGCTACATGGCCTCAGAAATTGTTAGTATTTTCTTGTTTCATGTCTGCGCTGTCACTTTACCATTCTAAAGGGAAGATAGTTCTGTTAATGGAAGAGATGCTTACAACTGGCTAGAAAGCATAGCTTTATTGTTTTTGCTATTGTTTATTTTGGTTTTAGGTTCATTAAGCAGGTGAAGAGAAATGACTCATATATCAAACAATTTGTGTGGTCGTGGGAGAATTACATGGTAATTGAATATAATGTCAGCTGGTGGCAAGAATTTTGGGCTACAATCTGAGAAAAGAGTCACATAACTTCCTGAAACATTAGTCTTATGAACTCATAAAATTTAACCATATAACAGGGTTGGAACTATAGTATAATTGAAATCCTCCATATTCCATGGCAGATATGTAGTGTGCCATGCACTAGACTTTTCATAGGGTTTGCAAGAAAGTATACTTATGCCCTTAATTTTTCATTCTGTTCTGTAATAATTTGAGCACATGCTCTCCATCTGCCTCATACAAGTCACCTGAATGAGGGCAGAGCCTTCGTTAACACACATTTTGATACCTTCTCTATAGAAAGTATAAAAGTCACTATAGAGTAATGCAAAGAAATGCTTTTAGCTTGAATGAACAAATTAAATCAAAACCTTAATAATGAAAATATTGAGGTGATTAATTTGTGCTCTGAAAAATTTATCAAGTTTACACTGTTTCACATAGTAGTCACATAACTTTAAATTTTTAATTCCCTTAATCTCGGTGAAAGTCAAACCCGGGTACTACTATTCATAGCATACAGAAACATGAGTGATTTGTACAGTAAAAAAATAAATGATAGAAATGGGATTTAAATGTAAATATCTTGGCCGGACAGACTGCACTCCTAATAAGTTGCCTCACTTTGGTTTTATGGTTCATGGAAAATTATGTTTATTGCACTGTTTAATGTTATATTATGTTTTTAGTTATTGTAACAAATCACCATAGGTGTATAGCTTTGAACAGAAGCCTATCACTTGTTCAGTTGATTCATAATGTTGTCTTTTAGTTCAGGATACCATTATCTGTGGTATAAAGACATCGCCTAGGTTAGTTCCTTCTGAAAAGTCTGCAAAATTGCTCTTTCTGAACTATCTGAGGATTGCTTTATTTTCTTGGCTTGCTCCATGCAGTGTTGGGCTGAATACTTGCATTTTTTGTCTTCCTTCATTCTAACTCCTTTACATGGGTTATGATTAACCCTTCTTGGATAATATCACATTTTTAGTGCTAAAAGTAACTTTTACCTTTTAAGATAATGCATTTACCATTCCCAGGAATCAAGGGAAAATATTGGAATGTCTTTGGAAGAGAATTTGATTTCACTCCAATGATAATTAGTGATTAACGTGTTTTTGGAATAACAGTGATGATTTTATTATCTTAAAAAAGAAGAGGAAAGATATGCTTCTATTGAATGAACTTCTGGAGTCATTGGTTGCTGGGGGAGGAAATATTTTTCTCTGGGGAATAAAATAACTGTTAGGTTGTCCACACCTTAATGAATAACTAAGTGATTGTCCATACCTTAGTGGCCCAATGCGTTACAAAACTTAATGTCTAAAAAGAATTACTGAGTCAGGAGGTGAACCTGGACAGACAGATGGTTACAAAAAATAAAATAAAATAGAACTCATGAAGAGTTTGGCTAGAAATCATAACTAGTTTCTTTCTTGATATTAAGATGCTATTGTATGTATGCTTTTCCTCTAGAATCCCAGGAAGTTGATCTTAATAAAATATTTAAGAAAATGTTAAGAGTTATTTTTATATAGATTGTTGATATTAACTTGTCAAAAGAAAGTTTAGAGATAAGTTTTATGAACATATTTATGGCTTAATTTAATTAATCAAAAACATAAAATGTTATGAGATGATATTTTCTCATTCTGGGGAGGAGAGATAACTGCTCTGCTTTCTGTGAGGAATTCTCCCAGATCTTTCCTTACCTCATAGTAAAGTCATGTTTTTGTAGATATGTCTGCTGTTTCCATTAATTGTTCATACATGGTTCTCTGTGGTAATACTCAATTCAGTACACTTAGACCAGCAATCCTAAAGCCTCACTGTAGAGGAAGCATATGACAGGCTCACAATAAATACAGGAACACTATGAGTGGAAAACATCTTTCAAATGTCAGGAATGGGTATTTATGTTAATAGAAATTAACTATATTGAAAAATTACATTAAAAAGTGTAAAATAGCAAAGTAGAAGGATCCAGAGAGTCCTAGAAACCTACAAGTAGAACATTATGATAGGCAGATTTGGGCCCAGGGGTCCCGCTCAAACTAAGGCACCAGCCAAGGACAATACAGGCCGTAAACTTTAAACCCCTACCCAGATCTAGCCAATGGACAGGACATTCTCCACAGTTGAGTGGAGAGTGGGATATGACTTTCTCATGTACTCTGGTGCCTCACATTTGACCATGTCCCCTGGAGGGGGAGACCTGGTGGCACAGAGGAAGGACAGCAGGTTACCAAGAAGAGACTTGATACCCTATGAGCATATACAGGGGGAGGTAATCCCCCCTCAGGAACAGTCATAGGGGTGGGGAATAAGGGGAAAAGGGGAGGGAGGGAAGAATGAAGGACACAAGGGATGGGATAACCATTGAGATGTATCAAGAATAAATTAATAATAAAAAATTTAGAAAAAAGTGTAAAACTTTCTTTAATTTTAAAAATATGTTATTGGAAAAGACTTTTTGATACATGGTAACAAGAAAGTTTATTTAAAATATTTTCCATACCATATATTTTGATCATGCTTTTCCATCCCATTCCACATCCCAGTCCTGTTCGTGTGTTCCCTTTCTCTCTTACTCTCAAAAAATAATGTTAATCTACAACTTTTTAAATCTGTTCTTCAGTTGAAGAAGGTCTGCATTGTTTCCAGTTTATGGCTATTATGAATGAGGCTGCTATAAGCATAGCTGAGAAGTGTTCTTGTGGTCTCACGGAGCTTCTCTGGCATCTATGGTCAGGAGTGGCATAGCTTTGTCTTGTGGTAGATGTATTCGGCTTTTTTTTTTTTTTTTTTTTTTTTTTTTTTTTTTTTGTGAAAACTCCTGGATGGTTTCCACAGTGGCTGTACAAATTTGCACTTCTACCAGCAATAGAAGAGTGTTTCCCTTCTTCCACATTTACACAATGGAGTAATATTCAACTACTAAAAACAAAGGAATTGTCCAGTTTTCAGGCAAATAGATGGAATCTTAAAAGGCTATGTTGATTGAGGTAACCTGGACCCAGAAAGACACACATAGTATGTACTCACTTACAAGGAGGTAGTAGTCATAAAGTACAGGATAACCATGCTACATTCCACAGAGCTAAAGAAGCCAAGAAGAGCCCATGGGAGGAAATAAAATAGACATCTGAAGTAGATGGAAGGTGAGAACTGAGTCAGAAAGGGGGTAGAGAAGTTAAAGGGGTGTAGATCAGGAGTTGGAAGAGCAGGGAACAGGAGAGAAAGGAAATTGTTGGGGTGGCATCTCTGGGAAAGGGAATGCTTCTGGGAGTCTACGGCAATGAAGCTAGCAGAACGTTCTAGTAGCAGGAGATTTGGAGCATTAAGTAACCCCTGTGTGTGGCCAGGTAGGGGAGAGGGAACACCAACTCACCCATAAAACATTCAACCAAAAATTTGTCTCACCTTCAAGAAGTTTAGGGATAAAGATGGAGCAGAAGTTGAGGGAATGACAAACCAATGACCGGCCCATCTAGAGAGAGCCAATCTCTGACACTATTAATGACATGCTGCTATGCTTGCAGACAAAAGCCTAGCATAACTGCCTTCTGAGAGGCATTATCCAGCAGCTGATGAAGAAAGATGCAGAGACTCACAGTCAAACAACTGAGCAAAATCAGGGAGCTTTGCAGAAGAGTGGGAGGAACTGAGGGAGTTGGAGGGATCAAGGACACCACAAGAAGACCTACAGAGTAAACTAACTTTGATCCATGGGGTCTCACAAAGACTGAACCACCTACCAAAAACATATATGGGTTGGGCTTAGACCATCTACACATAGGTAGCAGTTGTGAAGCTTGGTTGTTAAGTGTGTCCCCTGATAATGAGAGTAGAGGCTGTTTTTGACACTGTTGTCAACATACTTTGATCATGATTTTTCCTTTCTAAACTCCCCTTTTTTCCCCCAAGACCTCTTTCCCCTAGCTTGGCTGCCTTGTGTTGCCTCAATGGGATAGGATGCACATAGTCCTGCTATAATTTAACATGGCAGGGTGGGTCGGTACCCATTAAGTGCCACACCTTCTTGAAAAGGAGAGAAGGAAGTGAAGATGGGGCTGTTGATGGAACTCAGAGGATAAGCAGGAGGTGGGCTGGCATCAGGTTGTAAAATGATGAAGTAAAATTAAAAAAAAAAAAGAAAAATGATGAAAAAACACCATTAAGACAAAAAAAAAAGTCAAGGCAATTTTACAAAATAACATAAAAAGTACCCCCAAAAAGGGGAAAAAATAACAGTGTCTGTTTTCTGCTGTCCAGCTCCTCCTAGACATTGGACTTGCTGTTGAGTGTGGACAATATACCCAGTGGAAATTTTTTATTTTTCTTTTGACAATATAGATTTATAATAGCAATAACATTTTAAATAGTACTAGTATTATGATTAGTGTGTGTGTGTGTGTGTGTGTGTGTGTGTGTGTGTGTATAACCTAATAAATTCCATCACACTCGATATTTTGCCTAGTGTATTCAGTTACTAAATTACTTTGTATTGATTGATTGATTTTTCTCCAACCTGTGGATGATATCCTCAGGAAAAGACTCAAATTTTTGGATCACATTCTGATTCCTTCCAAGAGACAAAACTATCTCACTTAAGGACAGATTCCTAATTTCCAAATTCTTAAAATGACCAACAAAGAGTCCTGTTAAGTCTTAAATAGCTGCATGTTCATTGGAAGAAAAATGACATGTCTGTCTGAAGTTCACACCCGTCAATGCAGCCCTGCATTCAAGTGATCACTGAGGTGCCTGGCAGTCATGTGCTTTATTGGTAAAACACCACAGAAGATGTGTTACAACTGAGTGAAAGGAACCAACTTCTGGCACCTCAGTGCATGGCATGCTGCAGCCTTCAGAATGTGTATTAGTTTGATATTCTTCAACCATTCCTTATTTGTATTTGCCAGTTAACGTTTGTTGTCTTTGTATATATTTAATAAATAATAGGTATTCATTAAAGGACAATGATATATTTTAACCTTAAGTAGGAAAAACAAAAACAAGTCATTCACAGTCAGGCTTTAAAATTTCCCCATTATTACCCCCCAAGGACAGTCCAGAATATTTTTAGAACAGAAATAGGTGATGTAGAGAAAGATGGTGGATAGCCATTTTATCCAAAGCTTGTTTCATATTAGGTTTAGGTTCGTGTGCATTTCAGGAAACTAAACTACTCTTTAAGAAGAGAAAGAATGTTGGGTAACAACAACGTACACCTAATGTTCTGCTAATAAGGTTACTTTTCTGTTTCTTTTTAAATAGATGATAGTTATAAGTGGCTGCTGAATAAATGACCTTCTAAAATGGAAAAAATGGTACCCAGACAAGGCACCTATGTCCCAAAGGCAAATATGTGGGAAAATCCCACAATTTAAAAAAGCTTGAGCCAGTAAGATAGATTAATAGGTAAAGGTGCTTGCAGTCAACACCTGGTGACCTGAATTTGATGCCCAGAATCCATAGGAGACGAGAAAAAATTGGTTCAATATTGAAATACAAGCAACTATGTTCCTAACTATTTAGTAAGTTATGAAACACTGAAGTAGTTGAATCCTTCTGAAAATGGCACTCAAAAACGTAGTTCTCAATCATAAACTTAAGGTATGAATAACATCCATCAAGCAACCATCCTGTGAGCCTCCCAATGTGAAAAATTACCTTTATAACAGCTAGACACCTCACTATCCACTCTGATTTAGAAAGATTGGCCATTTTTATTCCCATACAAGATAATAACACAAAACCAAAGTGTGTTTTTATGTTGGAATATTTAGAGCAACACTAAAAGGATTATTTAGAATTTCTTGCTGATAAGTGTAAGTAGGTGTTAAGGTAGGGATAACATTTAGCTTGAACTCATTGGTGTAAAATTACTGGTTAATATATTAAAGAGCAATTGAGCAGACTTCTGATAGTTACCCCTTCAATTCAGTGTCTGCTCTCACTGTGTTCTGCTCACAGCTTCCACCAAAGCTTTAGCATGGTTAGTGCTGTATCACCAAAGTACCTTGTAAAAATCTGGTCTCTGCTTCAGCTGCAAAAAGATGCTGTCCACTACACTGGACAGTACACGTGCTTCATGGGTGGCCATTATTTACAGTATAATGCTTGGTTCAGTAAGTACATGGACAGGTTGTCCAAAATCGAGGAAACAAAACTGAGTGTACAAGCTGTATATAAATCAAAGAAACAAGCATAACAAAGATAGAGGTTACTGCCATCAGGTGTTTTATTTGAGTGGATATGACATTTGTTCCTCCAATTTTAGCATTTACTAAATGTGAAATTGGTAGTTAGTTTTGTTCTCTATAAATTTGATCAGATAGACAAAAATATGGGTGACAATGAAAATTTCAATACAAAGGAGATGGATACTAGAAGATCAACAATAGATCACTGGGGAAAGAAACAGAAAAAGAGAGAAGAAAATTAAGCTGACCTAGAAAATTCTGCTGGGCAGAATGCAATTGTCCAACCTTGACTCTAAATTGAATGCATCAATAATAGTTGAAAATATTACTTTTGGAAACCTGCCCATGGTTTAAAGATAATTGACTTAAGATTCCTGCCCTCTGTTGAAATCTGAAACTAAAGAAAATAAACTATGGAAAATATAAAATAGAGTTGTGTTCATAATTGTGGCCATAACACGGTGTCAAGGTTGAGAGTGGATCAGATTGTCTTCCACCAATCTTACCTACTCTCCTTTACACAAACCTAAAGATGAATAAGTCTAAAAATATGAAACATAACAGTAAAATATTGTTCTGTAAATAAAGTTGAATCATAGATTTTTCACATTTAAATATCCCTTTGTCTACCTCTTGGTCAATGAATCATTAAATACATTTGATCACCCAAATCTTATTTCCAAGTTGTAAACTACTGGTCGAGTCCATGTATAACAAAAGTAAGGAATCCTCCTGTCTAAACCCAACAAGATGGTTTCTTGCTTCTGAGGTTATATAGTATGCATGAATGTAAATTCTGTTTTTTATGGCCATTGTAATAATTTAGGCTATAATATATGCTAGTGAAATTTTCTCCCCTTCAATTTCAATTATCAGAATATTATTTATATTTCTACTTTAAGGGAAAATACTGGAAGCTCTTCACAACTTTTTCTTTGCGTTTTAACATAAAATTGATTAAATTCTACTCATTGCTTGTAGTACTGCTTTACTCTTTCTGTCGAGGTAAAGTCCAGTTTATTGTATCCAATATTTTGTTTTGATATTTCCTAGACCATCAGAGAATGTATTCACAAGAGATTTCTGTCTCTCCACTATCATTCTAAACTTTTCATGTATTAATTTTTTTGCCTTCCAATTTAATTATAGGGAGAATACTCTCCATGGATCTCTCACACTTTTGTATATCTTGCAAGCCAAGGCATTGACTAGCTTTGTTCTGGACTACCTTTTCAAGGATGTTTGTTTCACAAATAGCTTTAGAAGAGAGATAACATCTCCTTTTGGGAAAAAAAGAGCAAATTTCTTTGCCACATAATAATTATATTGTCATCTTTCATGACAAAGGTCAGACAAGCTTATAGACCATTCTAATGGATTCCCTAAGCACTTTATTCTTTTCTTGTAATTGTAATCTGCTGCATGTGACACCTCTTACCTGGGTGTCTTTACCCTGCTCTCTGAGAGTTAGGGCTCAGGAAACAAATGCAAATTCTGACACTCTACTGACTGAACATTTGGTAAGAATTAATAAAAGTGTTTTATTTCTTTGCCTCTCTGTGTCTAAATTGTAAGTCTACAAACAAACCAAATTCTTAGATTGCTCTTTAGGTGGATATAAACTTTCCTTCAAAGTTTCAAACCATGTTTTCTTTTTTCACAACCAGGACTATCAAAAGGTTGCCTCTGTGCATTACTTTATTTCTTCATGGCCTAGATAAGCAATAACACAGGACAGTATAACTTCTGCAGCCCAGTTATTGGAATATGTTTCTTTAATGACATGAAATTCCCTTTTCCTTGTGAACCCTGAGATGCTATTTTCTTTAATGTCTCTGTGGCATGTGTTTTGTTTATCCTATCTTAAAAAGCATAGGTGACTTTGCACTTCCCAATTCCTTCTCTGTCACAATCAGTGCATTGCCTCCCATCATATCGTTAGCAGGATAACAATCTCAGTCCTAAAGGAAAATAAACGACTCTTTTTAGGAAATTATCTTTGATAACTCATTCATAAGTTAATATCTTCTGCTAGACCTGCATCTAGAGGATTACTTTCATTAAGTCCTGTTGCAACTCTTTATATGTTGATCACTTTTACATAAGTATCCCTTGGTTTCAGCCAGTCTAACCCAATGTATACAAAGTGTCATAAGTTTGGACTTAAGCCAAATTATAAGTTTTGAAAAGAGTGATTTTACAATTGGCTCTTTATACTAATTATTCCACAGCCAAATATTCAACTAGTAATTAATTAAAATTATTGACAGCAAATTCATTTGTAAGAAACATCTAAAATATTTTTGTACCATTATTCCCTAAGCAGTTTAGTATGACAAGTATTTACATAGAGTTTTCTTTACATTGAGTGCTATAACCCACACACAAAACTCTAGATGACTTAAACTTAAACGTAGATGAAATATTGGTACATAAAAATTCTAGGAACTATAAAAGTTTGCCTTCAAAAACTACCATTACAATTCAAGTTCCAACTAAGATAGTATTCTTGAATTTTAAATATATTTTGAAATTTCCCACAATTATAAATCAACTCACCTTATCTCCTTTATTTTACCTTTCTTTTTTCTCTCCTTTTCTCTTTTTCTCTTTCTCAAAACACACACACACACACACACACACACACACACACACACACACACACACCTCTCAAAAACTGAGATATAGGATGAAAGGGGAAAAAAAGGAACAAAGACCCACACAAAGGACTGAGTTAATTTTGTACTGACCCCTAGTCCCGAGCATGGGACCTAGAGTGTGGTTAACATAACCACTGTCACCTCATTGAAGAAAACTGATTTTCTCTTTCCCTGCACATATTAGTTGCACACATTTTTTTAAGGTAGGGATGAGAGTATGCATCAACTTCTATTTCCCATTTCTGGCATTTTGTTCTGGTTTGAACTTTATTCAGATCTTGTGAGCCCTTATGGATATATCCCTTGTGGTATCTGGAAAATGCATTTTCTTGAAGTCATCCACCACCTCTATCTCTTACAAACCTGTGCTTCTTCTTCTGCTTAGATCCCTGAGCTTGGAAGTGAGAAGTTTGTTTTTAAAAAGTAAACCTTGTATTATAATTGAGTTATATGGGTACAATAAGTCAGAGTAGACATATATACATATATATTTATGCATTATCCATATATATTATGCAAAGAAGTACATACATATATATATAGTGTGTGTGAAGAATAATCTTACATTTGAATTCTATACCACTGTATCTAGGTTTTGGAATGACTCTTCAAAGGTCTTTTAGTGTTAACTGTCCCTACCCATATTCCCACCTTTAAATGCCCTCCCATATCACTCTATATTTAATCCTCTACATCGTTATTGCTATCTACTATTCGACAAAGTAGCAAAAATTACACAGTGAGGAGAATGCAGCATCTTCTAGAAATAGTCCTAGTTAAACTGATATGTAGAATGATAAAAATAGGACAGGTATCACTCTGTGCAAAACTCTGCCCTGATGAATCAGGTGTTGCAACATGAAATCAGAAACATGACAGAAGAGAAGTAGAGATTAGACTTGATATCTTAGCCACAGAAAAGTATTTGTGAACAGGATCCTGATGTCACCTGCAATTACAATATGAATACTACTCAGCTATTAAAAACAAGAAAATCCTGAAATTTACAGACAAGTGGATGGAACTAGAAATTATCATATTGAGGGAGTAACCAAGACCCAGAAAGACTCACATAGTATATACTCACTTATAATTGGACACTAGCCCAAAAGGGATGTCCTCTGAAATTATTCCCTTAGCAGGAGATTGGGAGAGTTGCAAGGACATCCTATTGGGACATAGATGAGAGAAGTATGGAGAATGGGGAAATAGAAAAAAATAGAGGGTTCTAGAAACCTACAAGAAGAACATCATGATAGGCAGATCTGGACCCAGGGGCATCTACTTAAACTACTGCACCTACCAAAGATAATACATGCAGTAAATATTGAACTTCTACATGGATCTAGCCAATGGACAGGACATTCTCTACAGTTGTGTGGAGAGCATGGACTGACTATGACATGAACTCTAGTGCCCCATATTTGACCACTTCCTCTTGGTGGGGGGTCTGGTGGCACTCAGAAAGGATAAGCAGGCCACCAAGATGAAACCTGATAGGCTATGACCATATGGTAGGGGAGGATGTCCCCTTCTGTCACAGACTTAGAGGAGGGAAATAAAGGAAAAGATGGAGGGCGGGAAGAAGAGGAGGATATAATTGAAAGGATAACAATTGAGATGTAATATGAATAAATTAATAAAAACAAAAAAATTTTAAGAAGATCAGCAATTGACAAGTGAAACCCAAGGAAGCTAAAAAGCTTCTGTAAAGCAATAAATACCATCATTTGTGAAATTGGAAAATATTTACCAATTATAAGTTTGACAAAGTACTAGTACAAGGATATATAAACAATTAACAAGTGCAGTAAACTTCGAACCCCTGCACAGAGCTAGCCAATGACAGGACATTCTCCACAATTGAATGGAGAGTGTGGTCTAACTTTCACATGAACTCTGGTGCCCCATATCTGACCATGTTTCCTGGATGGGGAGGCCTGGAGGCACTACCAAAAAGAGACTTGATACCCTATGAGCATATACAGGGGGAGGAGGTCCCCTCAGTCACAGTCATGGGGGGAGGGGAGTAAGGGGAAAATGGGAGGGAGGGAGGAATGGGAGGATACAAGGGATGGGATAACAATTGAGCTGTAATATGAATAAATTAATAAAATATATTTAAAAAAAGAACTAAAGCCACTAAATCTCAAGGAAACAACTTAATTAAAAATGTGGCATAGAACTGAACAAAGTTACAAAGATAAAAGACAAATACCTGAAAAATATTTGAAAATGTTTAACCTTCTTATTCATCATAAAAATGCCAGTTAAAGCTATTTTGAAATTTTACCTTACCCCAGTAACAATGATCAATATTAATAAAATAAATGACAGCATAAGGGACAGAAAAATTGGGGAGAGGGAGTAGGTTCTCTACTGATAAAAGAAGTGCCATGTACTGCGGCCACTATGAAAATTAGTGTTGAATTTTCTCAAAAAAATTAAAATGTTATACCATTTGTGGTCATATTTCAAAAGACTTGACATCAAGCTAGAAAGATACTTACTCATCCACTGTTAGTGCTGCTCTCTTCACAATTGCTATAATTTGGAAATAGTCTAGATATTCATCAACTGAAGATGGATAATGAAAATGTGATATATTCATAAGCAGTGTTATTAAGCTGATGACAAAGAAATGAAATAATGAGGTTTGCGGGGAATGGATACAAGTACTAACAACCATCCTGAGTGAGGGCCAAGGTACCCTTTAAATCTTAGGTATGTGTATTTTAATTAGAAAAAACACGGAGGTTAGGTAGCTAGTAGAGGGAATGGGGAAGGGAATCTTCCAAGAGAGGGAACATAGACAATAATGATATAAAGAGACAAAAGAGAGAACGCCCTAACTGCGGGGTTGGACTAAAACTCGGGAGGAAGGTCACTTGTTGAAAAATGCAAGACACAAAGAAGGAGAGCAAGTCTGATTAATCAAATCCTCAAACTTTGTTAGACTGGCAACAGCTTTTATAAGTCAGAAGGCAGGGAAGCACATTGCTATAGCAACCCAACTGCAGGCCTTTCTCAAAACACAGGGAATTTCAGGCAGGGCCATGATGTCCTGCCATACAGGGTATCTGGCTCCACCTTTGTTTAGTCTAACTGCTGACCCACAACAGGGTCAGCTAGTTTATGGTGAAAGGGCAGTTCTGGGAAAAACAGAGACTTAAAGGTGCAGACTCTGACAAGATGGCCATGTGGACTATTGTCCCCAACAGGAAATATTATTTACTTATCTTTTATTATTGATGTATATAGTGAGTGAGGGAAAGGCAATATCCACATTGAACTTACTGTCTATTGAATAAATAAATGAACCAACTCTATATTTCTATTTAAAAATTTTTTTTACAGTTGGTGTCCAGTTGGAAAACAAAAAAAGAAAATTGAAGACCTAAATGTGTAGTCCTGTAGAAAGGTAATGTTAAATTAGAAATTAGAAAAGGAAAAAAGATTTTTATTTTTATTTTTTATTTATTTATATAATTTTATTTGTTTATATAATTTATTCAGATTACATCTAAATTGTTATCCCATCATTTGTATTCTCCCATTCCTCCCTCCGTCTCGCTTTCATTCTATTCCCCTCCACTAAGTCTATGACCATAGGGGACCTCCTTTGCCAATGTATGGTCATAGGCTTTCAAGTCTCATTTGGTAGCCTGCTTATTCTTTTTTTGAGTGCCACTAGGCCTCCCCACAAAGGGGAGATGGTCAAATATTGGGCACCAGAGTTCATGGAAGACTCAGTGTCTGCTTTTCACATAACAGTGGAGAATGTCCTTTTCATTAACTAGATCAGAGTAGGGGTTCTATGTTTACTACTTGTATTGTATTTGATTAGTGCAATAGTTTGAGCAGACCCCACTAGGGTCCGATCCACCCATCACGATGTTCTTCTTGTAGGTTTCTAGGACACTCTGGATTCTTATATTTCTCCATTCTCCTATATTTCTCCTACATAAAGTCCCAATTGAATGTCCTCATATTTTTCCCAATCTGTTAGTAAGTGAAAACTTCCAGGGGACATGACTTTTGGGCTAGTGCCCAGTTATAAGTGAGTATATACTATGTGAGTCTTTCTGCTTCTGGGTTAACTCACTCAGTATGATCATTTCTAGTTCCATCTATTTGTCCACAAATTTCAGGAATTCCTTGTTTTTAATAGATGAGTAATATTTCATAGTGTAAATATACCACAGTTTCTTTTTAAATATATTTTGTTAATTTATTCATATTACATCTAAATTGTTAGCCCATCCCTTGTATCCTCCCATTCCTCCCTCCCTCCAGCTTTCCCCCTACTCCCCTCTCCTACGTCTGTGATTGAGAGGGACCAAATCCCTCTGTATATGTTCATAAGGTATCAAGTCTCTTCTTGGATGCTGCTATCCTTTATGCATTCTTCAACTGAGTGACATTTACGCTCTTTCCAGGTCCTGTCTATTTTGAATAAGGCTGTTATGAACATGGTTGAGCATATGTCCTTGTGGTGTGCTGGAGCATATTCCCACCTTTCTGAGAAAGGTCTAGGTAGATTACCAAAGTGGTTGTACAAGTTTGCATTCTCACTAGCAATGAAGGAGTGTTCCTCTCTCTCCATATCCTCTCCAGCACGTGATGTCACTTAAACTTTTGATCTTAGCCATTCTGATGGGTGTAAGATGGAATCTCAGATTTGTTTTGATTTGCTGTGATGACTAAGGACATTGAACATTTCTTTAAGTGTTTCTCAGCCATTCAATATTCGTCTGTTGAGAATTCCCTGTTTGGTTTTGAGCCCCATTTCTTAATTGGGTTATTTGGGTGGTGGTGTTTAATTTCTTGAATTCTTTATTTATTAGACCTTTTTCAGATGTAGGGTTGGTGAAGATCTTTTCCCAGTCTGTAAACTGTCACTTTGTTCTATTGACAGTGTCTTCTGCCTTACAGAAACTTTTCAGCCTCATGAGGTCTCATTTATTAATTGTTGGCTTTAACGCCTAGGTTGCTTTAGTTTTGTTCAGGAAGATGTCTCCTATGCCAATGCATTCCAGGCTCTCCCTTACTTTCTCTTATAACAGTTTTAGTTTCTCTGGTTTTATGATGAAGTTTTAATCCACTTGGATTTGCATTTTGTGCTCGGTGATAAATATGAGTCTACTTGCATTTTTCTACATATAAACATCCAGTTGGACCAGCACCATTTGTTGAAGATGCTATCCTTTTTCTATTGAATAGATTTGGCTTCTTTGTCAAAGATCAAGTGTCCAAATGTGTGTGGATTTATTTCTCGGTCTTCAATTTGATTCCATTGGTCAACCAGCCTGTTGCTATGCCAGTACCATTCTGTTTTAATTACTGTTGCTGTATAATACAGCTTGAGATGAGGAATGAAGATTCCTCTGGATGATATTGTACAATATTGTTTTAGATATTCTGGAATTTTTGTTTTTCCTTGTGCAATTGAGAATTGATCTTTCAATGTCTTTAAATTTTGTATAAGTATTTTGATAGGGATTGCATTGAATTTGTAAATTGCCTTTGGTAAGATGGCAATATCTACTATGTTAATTCTCCTGATCCATGAACAAGGGAGATCTTTCCATCTTCTGATGTCTTCTTCTATCTCCTTCTTCTGATATTTGAAGTTTTTTCAAACAAAACTTTTACTTTCTTGGTTAGAGTTATTCCTAGATACTTTATATTGCTTGTGGCAATTGTGGAGGGTGTAGTTTCCCTAATTTCTTTCTCAGCACATTTGCTGTTTGTATACAGGAAAGCTATAGATTTTTTGAGTTAATTTTGTATCCAGTCAATTTGCTAAAGGTGTTTATCAGCTGTAGGAGTTCTCTGGTGGAATTTTTGGGGTCACTTATATACACTATCATATCATCTGCAAATAGGGATATTTGACTTCCTCCTTTCTCATTTGGATCCCCTTGATCTCCTTTTGTTGTCATATTGCTCTGGCTAGAACTTCAATAACTATTTTGAAGAGGTATGAGGACAGTGGGCAGCCTTGTCTGGTCCCCTATTTTAGAGGAATTTCCTTAAGTATCTCTCCATTTAATTTGATGTTGGCTATTAGCTTGCTGTATATAGCCTTTACTATGTTTGGGTATGTGCCTTGTATCCCCGATGTCTCCAAAACATTAAACATGAATGGCTGTTGGACTTTGTCAAATGCTTTTTCTGCCTCTAAGGAGATGATCATGTATTTTTTGAAAGAAGATTTTTTAAGATGAATTTTATTTGTGTTTAACATTTTCATGTTGTTTTCTTGATGTTTTAGCTTTATTTTGTGGTTGTTTATATTCTGTATAGTGATGTACCATATGAAGTTAAAAACGGTAAAATAAGCTTGTTTTCTGACAAGTCTAGACACCAAAAGATTTCCTAAAATATCCCTTTTTCAGTGTCGAGAAGAGAATTCATCTTCTTGCCTTTGTCAGCTTGAAAATGCCAATCTTGATTCTTAGACCTTGGCTACTTTTTTTGTCTTGAAGCCATCACTCTCATGAAGTCTTATTTTGTTGCCTTCTTTTAAGGACTTAAATGCCATTTGGGGCCCATAGAAAAAAACTTCTCATCTCAAGACCCTTAGATGAATCTCAAGTCTGTGAACTACTATAGAGTAGTGTGGACACTCTTGGGAATAGAGGTGAGCTTCTCTCTAAAAATAGATGGAAAGTAAACTTAGGTGACAGGACGTGTTAAAGTGCAGTTGTTATATATGCATTACAGTCATATTTTATAAGTGATACTCCCCCAAAATCTTTGAAATGATAGCCATGTAATTTCCTGGTATCACTAGATTACTATGTGTTAAATTGACGCTTGGCAATGACCATATTGGTTTTGATGATAATTAAATTAATTTCTGGAAGAATATAGAAATATCTTCTGTAAAACCATTTTAATTATAGATAATAGAATACTCATGTATGTTGAAATACACAATGTATGTGCAAACCACTAATGTTAAGTCACTGTATAATTGAATTGTTTATTTTAAAAAATCAGTTTCTTTAGAAAACCCACCACTTTTCCCTTAACTTTTTTGTCCCAAAACTATTTTTTTTACTCTGAATACTATGAATTAAGAGACGACATTCTTCACAGTTGAGTGGAGAGTGGGGTATGACTTTCACATGAACTCTGGTGCCTCATAGTTGACCATGTCCCCAGGAGGGGGAGACCTGGTGGCACTCAGAGGAAGGATAGCAGGTTACCAAGAAGAGACTTGATACCCTATGAGCATATACAGGGGGAGGAAATCCCCCTCAGGACAGTCATAGGGGAGGGGAATAAGGGGAAATGGGAGGGAGGGAGGAATGGGAGAATACAAGGGAGGGGATAGCCATTGAGATGTAATATGAATAAATTAATAAAAAAATTTTTAAAAGAGAGGAGAGATACCTATTGATTAGCATTTGTGCGAATTTTCAAGCTTACTCTTCAAAACTATATTCAGCAAATCTCATTCTCTAAGTACTTGGAACTGGTCAAAACAGAAGACTTTTACAGCTGCAGTTTTATCTGAGGTAACCTGACTAATTTAAGACTTACTAGATGCACTAGCTTCACAAATGGAGGTTTTTGTTCCTATGGCATTTGCTCTGCTTATTTATTCAGGTAAGAGTTGTAAGAATAGCTGCTTGGTAGTCTGATCTTTTTAAAATACATATATCACTTAGTAATCTGAACTCTGAAGCTTTCATATACATAATCACTCATTTTTTCTTCAAAGATAAGTATTCTGGTCACATTTTCCCATTAATACAATGTATGACTGCCTTCATTTGTACAGTGGCAGATCTTTAAATCATCTACTAAGTATGCGCATCTCTGTACCTCTTAGTATTTGACACAAAGATTCATATTACTAGAGAACCACTGTTACAAAGAATATAAATTATGTTATCAGCTTCCTTTATTCTTGGGTCTCCCGGACCCCCTTGCAAAAAAAAAAAAAAAAAAAAAAAAAAAAAAAAAAATGGATATAACTGCAACTTGTAGAATTACACAGGTCACATGACATTAACTTTGCGGGTGCTACTGAGATCACTAGATATGTATCTAATAGTAAATGCAGTTTCAGTTGTTCCTTCTACCTCATTATGATTATGAAGGAAATTTTAATTGTCAAGAAGTGCATATAGAATGACAGCAGGAATTTATAATTCTGTTTTGTTCTTGGAAATACTGAGAACATTTCTCCTTAAAAAGCAATTTGTCAGTTGAAGTTGAAATTCGTAAGCCATTATAGGCACAAATGAAGAGATAAGGAAATTACTTTCGTCACATGCTCATGGAACTTCCTGAAAACTGGAACATGTGTAGAAATACAGAACTACACGGTTGCAAGGTGTTTTAGAAACTCACTTTGTTTATTGTCTCCTAAGCTTTTGATCTCGACTTTTAGCACTTTAAAGTAAAACCAGACATGTCAAACTGTCACTTTATTTTAGTACTTTGTGTTAAGTAATTTTTCATGTAGTATGTGAGCTGTATACATGGCTGTAGTGCCATACTACAGCCAAATGCAATGTATAGGAGCCAACTCTCTCCTTCTGCCATGTGGTTTCTGGGAATTAAACTCAGATCTTCATGTTGGGGAGCAAATGCAAGCAACCCTAGTGGCATCATACCAGCCACATACTAGCATTCTTGAGAAAAAAAAAACATTCATTACTTACCTAAATTATCCAATCTGGTGTTTGATAGACCCCATATAATTCATGGTGACTTTATTTTTTCTGATTTACCACAGTGAAATTAGATGACATTATAAGAACATATTGCTACAATGAGTTTTTGAAATAAAATAATTAAATCCCATTTAAATAAGTAGTCATTCATCAGTAAAAATTGTACAAAGTGTCCAATTACATATTTGAAATGATTTACTTATCTTGAGCCTTTTGCCACTGTTCTTAGAAACTTACTAGGTTTACCTCATAAGGTAATTGATTTTATCCCTCAAGAATTCCATATATTCCCACCCACACACATCATTACCTGTCCTCTAGTCTGGCCCTAGCCACTACTGGTGCATTCTTGTACCCATTATTACTCCTCCATAGCTTGTTGCTGGCCACGTCTCATGGCCAGTGACCTCACTTCCTGCCTCTCTAACTGAGACCCCCCCAGACTCGGAACAGAAGTCACACTTTAACTCTCCTGCCTGCCATAGGCTATTCATTGGGGTGGGTTCTTTTTTTTATGTTTAATTTTTTATTGTTTTTAATTTTTAATTGTATTAATTAATTCAGATTACAACTCAATTGTTATCGTATCACTTGTATCCTCCCATTTCTCCTTCCATCCCGCTTACCCCCTATTCTCCTGCCCTAGGTCTATGACCAAGGGGGACCTCCTCCCCCACTATATGGTCATAAACTATCAAGTTCCATCTTGGTAGCCTGCTTATTCTTTCTCTGAGTGCCATCATGTCTCCCCACCAAGGGGACATGGTAAAATATGGAGCACCAGAGCTCATGTCAAAGTTAGTCCCTGCTCGCCACATAACTGTGGAGAATGTCCTGTCCATTAGGTAGATCAGAGTAGGGGTTCTATGTAGCCAGGCTAGTTTAGACAGAACAGATGAGAACTCCCTAGCTATAGAGATATTAAGCTTATTAATAAATGTAATAGGTTTCTGTCTCATTATTTGGGGGCTAGAGTAAACATAGAAAGAAACTTTATTCCAACCAGGAAGGGCTAGAAAATAGTTACCAAAGAACAAACAGACAGGAAAATAGATGAGTTGGAACTTGTAGGCTCATAACAAGGAAAAATGCTCATATATATGTACATATCTTTGTATTTTTAAATTTTTGTATTTCCAGTGATCCATTATCTATTTTTAAAACCATTTGATCAACATACTAAAATGTACATTCCTTTTGACCAAATGATTCTGTATTTTGGGTTTATTCTAAGGAAATTATTTCAGATATGCACAATGGTATCAGTGTAAAAACTTCCATACATTATATTATTAGCAGATTTTCTCCTGTCTTCTATCTCCTCTTGTACTCTCCTCCTTACCAATTATATTTCATTGTATGAAACATAGAGTCAAATATGTGTTGCTGAAAACACAACATGCCCTAGAATGAGACCTTCCCTGAAGTGTGGTCAAGATACCTATTGTCACCCAATTGATGAAAACTGATAATTACCCTTCCTATGAACTATCACTCACAAATATGTTGTTTCTGACTAGTAGTGAGATTTTGTGCTTTCTTCCCTCCCCTATTCTGAAATTTGTCTGGCTAAAGCTCCTGCATGCTGTCACGTTCTCTGTGAGCTCATACACACATCTGTCATTTGCAGTCAGGTAGGTACTAGGTCCTCAAAATCGTTAACTACCTGTGACTCTCTTAATATTTTCAACATTTTCTAGTTTTTCCACATATATTCCTCAGGCTTGAGGGTACTGGCTTAAAAAAAAAAAAAGACATCCAATTAAGAACTAAGCACAACAAAATCTCTCACTCTCCACATGTTTCTCAATTTGAGTCTCCGTGTTAATTACAATCTAATGAAAATGATTCTTCTTCAGTGGGGTGAATAATACATTGATCTATGATTATATCAATATATCATTAAGAGTTATATAACTGCTATGTTCATTTAGCACACTAATATCAGTGGCTTTTTCTCTAAGGGCCATACTTATCTAGTTTCATGATCTTAGCCTCATTAAGATTATCAAGTATGAGTTCCATCTGAAGGGATAAGCATTTAATCCAATTTTTTGAGGGTCTTGTTTTTGTTTGTTTTGTTCTTTATTCATTTTACATCCTAGTCGTAGCCTAAACTTTCCTTAACCTCGAGTCCCATCTTCCCTCTACACCCCTTCCCCTATTCCTCAGAAAAGGGGAGACACCCCTACCCACCCACCCCAGCTCATCAACTTGAATCAGGACTGAACAGGTCCTCTTCCCTTGTGGCCTGGCAGGCAGTCACATCAGGGGGAGGTAGTAGAAATCAAGCAAGGGAGTCCATGCCAGAAGGAGCCCCCACTCCTCTCAATAGAGGACTCATATAAAACCTGAGCTACACATTGGCTGCATCTTTGTATGTAGCCTACATACAATCCATGCAAGGCCCTTGGTTGGTGCCTAAGTCTCAGAAGGCCCTCTGGGTCCTGGTTCCTGGCTGAATTTGTCTTCTTGTAAAGCTCCTGTCACCTCCAGGTCCTGTTGTCCTTCCCCTGACTTTGCCCAAAATATTGATGTGAATCTCAGCATCTGTTCCGAGGCACTGCCTCGTGGAGCCTTTCAGAAGTCAACTCTGCTAGGCTCCTGTCTCAAGCATAGTAGAATATCTTTAACACTGTCAGTCTCTTCCATAAGGTTGATCCTGGGATAGGCCAGAATTTGGTTGGACATTACTTCAGTCTCTGGTCTATCTGCTCTATCTTTATTCCTGCACATCTTGTAGGCAGGATAAACTTTGACTCAGTTTTTTTGTGGGTGAGTTGGTTTTCCCCTCCCTCTACAAGGACAATTGTCTAGTTAGAGGATATCCTCTTCAGTCTGCTCCTAGGACTCTGCTAGAGTCCCTCTCATATCCCCCTGGGAGCCTACGCTGACTTAGGTCTCCAGCCTGTCACAGAGATGACCCAGCCCACAGTTTCTTTTATCCATAGGCTTTTTGTTTTCCTAGTCCGGCTTTCCACATTAAAATTCCAGCAACTTTTTCATGAGTGAGCATATGTTTCACACAAGTTGTTATTGCCCGCAGTAGTGAAAGCAGGTGAGATTGATGATTACTTTTTTCCTCCTGTAGCTGTATGGATCTTTCAGCACCATGAATGCCAGACAGCAGGGATGAAGATTCCAGTTGAGCACTAGCTATGTTGTTCTCTGTTATATGTCATTGGTATCTAGTGTCTTCAACAATAGCCCCTTATCAAATAGTAACTGATAGAATTACCAATAGCCTCCAATGTTTGGGAAAGTAGTGGTCCTTTATGGCCAATGACTCAAAGATTGCAACCTAATGCTGTTCATGAGATGTTTAGTTCATAGTTTATCATATCAATTTGGGGTTTGTGTATCCTATTATTGGTAACATCATTTAATTTCTTTTATACATGCATATATTTAGGAAGATTCTACAGTATTAGAATTTATATGCTCTACAAGTTTTCAACTTTTTATCATCCTCACATTCCCTCCTTTATCCTGCCTCCAATTCCCACCCCTTCAATCCTTCTGTTATAAGATTGTATCAATGTCTTCTTCTTTTGAAAATTCCCTTCTCTTTCCTCGTTCCTTACTAACTGCCTATTGTCTGTGGCAATATATCACACATAGTTTATCCTTACCTCATTCAGAATGTTTGTTTCTAGCTCCAACCATTTACTTGAAATATAGAAGCTGTGATGTAGGTGTATGCATTGGGCTCAGTTCCCTATGAGCTGTTGATCTTTTCATTGTACCCTTTTGTGGTCTTCTGTGTTGGTCTCTATTTGCTATAAAGGCTTCTTTGATGTGGAGTGATAGCTATTCTTGTCTTTGTTTATAAGGAATGTAGTGAGTAACTGTGCTGGTTTAGTATAGTGGCAATAGTAGATTTTTTTCTCTAATATGTATGGCTTTACTAACCCTGAGAAGCTATCCTGGTTTCCAGTAGCAGATATTATTTCCCTTCTATTGAAAGGACTGAAGTCCATTTACACAGCTTCTAGTTGCCGCTGACATGTGAATGCCACTTGTTTAAATTCTATGTATATCTTTTTGTGGAGGTATTGTCTAGTTCATAGGTGTTATGGATTTATAAGACTGTTGGATTGTCTCTATTCTTTGCCAGCTTGCATATTTTCAGGAAGCATAGAAGCTACACCAAAGAGAAAAGTCTTTAAGGCCATCTAGTAGTATCATGTGTGTCCTGTGTTCTAAGTGTGTAGTATCCTCTGTAAAAATTTCCACTTTCAATCTATAAGAGGCAGGGAGGGAAGAATGGGAGAATACAAGGGATGAGATAACCACTGAGAGGTAACAAGAATAAATTAATAAAAAAAATTTTTTTAAAAGAGGCAGCCAATGAACACATCTATTATCTGTATGCTGTGAGGAATCATTTAGATTACACTGACCTCGTTTGAAAAGAAGTTTATTGAGCTATATATATATGGGGTTTTTCTTAAGTTTGTGACTCAATGTTTTTAAGATCTATATTGATACATATGCATATCGGTATATAGATATATGTATTGTGTATACTTTCAGGTAAACAAAAATAACACACCTCTTTAAGCCTTTATCAAACAACCTTGGCATTACTTGTCTCTTGCCCTTCCTTTTTCTTCTATATTGACGTCCATTTCTTTTACTTGGTTAGAGTCACTTCGCTGTTGTTATGTTTCCCTATTTATATTATTCCCTATTTATATGTTCCCCTCAAGTCTCCCTATTGTCCAAATAAGAAAGTAGATGTGATGTTTGTCTTTCTGCATCTTGGTTACTTCATTCAATATTTTCTAGGTTCATCTATTTCTCTACAATTTCCACATACACACTAAATAAAAAAGAATGAATATGACAGTTATTAGGTGTGGTGGAAAAGAACATTTACTGCAGATATGACATACGACTGAGAGCATAGCCAGAGGCAGAGATATTTGAGAGGGTCTAAAAATAGGATTGGCTTTGGCCTGGGCCACATGATGAGAAAGGGGAAGGGGAGAGGGGAGAGCCAGGAGCTTAAAGTGTAGACAAAAGGTTACATAACCAAAATTGCTGAATTATGTAGAGAAGGACAGCTGGAGAAGGAAAACCCAGACAGACACTGGATTGGAAAATTTAAGGTAGGAGGTAAAATATGCCAGCCATACACTATAACAGGTAGGGACTGAGAGATGCTGGGAATCCTGGTGGCCAAGTCTACTTTGATATGTTAAATGGGCACCTCAGTTAGCCATTTGTCCATGGTTTGAAACCTAAAACACACAAATAACAGAAAAGGACTCAAGGGGTTGTATATGCATATTTGTATGCATACACATATGTATAATACTAATAATCAAAGAAAAAGTCTATCAATCTAAGATGTGGAAAGAGTTTAATGGAAAGAAGCTGGAAGGCATTTAAAGGCTAAAGTTAACCTGTGAGCCCAACTTTCCCAAGGGCATGTAACTTTCTGGAATGCTGGAGACTGTTATTCATGTAAGCTAAAAAAAAAAAAAAAAAAAAAAAAATCACATGCTTTTACTTCAGCAGGCAAGATTGGTTGTCTCATCTGCACAGGATGAACTTGCTCACACATAGGCACGTGGTATATATTCAGGAAATACATCAGCATGTATGGTTGACCCCATTGAACAAAGATGAGAAATAGGGTAGTTTTTGGTTTTTGCCTTCATGAGCACCTGGTTAACCAAATCTTGGTCTATTCTCTGGACATGTCGAGAATGGAATGACTAAGGTACATATTCCTAGTTAGTAAGCTTGCTCTAATTGGGCAATTGTATATGTGGTCTTTCTTCTCTCAATTTTCAGGCTTAAAAGGGGCTGGGGGAAGCTATGGGAGGAAGCACTACTATAATCTTATTTTAATTAAAGACATTAAAAATAAAGGTTGAGTCAAAAGAAGAGTTTTGGTAAAAAAAAAAAAAAACAACACAAAAAGAAAAAAAAAAAAAAAAGCACAGTGTACCTCTAATACTTGCACTCTAGTAAATGCTAGTATGTCTTCTCTTCACCAAAAGGCTTCAGTATGAGCTTTTATTTGTTAATATGAGATGTCATGAGAGTATTTTATTGCCTTTGCTAAGTGAGGGAAAGTTGATGGAATGTGGTGCATTGCCTGATCGTTGATGCAGACCCAGGGAAACAATCTGAGTGAAGTGTTCCAGTTTGTATTTTTGTTTTGGTAAAAATACAACATCCAAAAAGGTCTTGGAGATGAACGGATCTATTTGGCTTACAGGTACCAGGTCCTCATGAAGGAAAAGTAGGACAGGTGCTTGTAGCAGAAGCCCTAGAGGAATGCTGTTCACTGACTGGCTCCCAGTCCCTATTTTAGCTACTTTTCAGCAATCAAAAACCATCCCCCACCAAAAGCCTGCAGGCCAATACAATGGAAGCGGTTCCTTAATTGAGGCTTCCTCTTTCCCAGAATGTTACATTGCCAACCAACATTAGCTATCACCATTTTGTTTTTTAAAGTTATCATCCATATAGACAAGAAGAAACCAAGTCCATCAGATTGTTTGTCCCATAAGAAATCCATAGGGATTATGATTTGATCATTCTAAACATTCAGCAAACAAAATTTTAAAAAGGATGAAATAGCCAGCTTGTGAAATTCTTACACAGTTTAGACAGAATTTTAGTCTGTAGAATTGTAGTGAATATTTTCTCAATTATTACACATGAAAGAGTACCTTTTTAAGAAGATTAATTATGCTCTCCTTTATGCAATGTATTGTATTACCAAGAGTCGTAAGGGAAGGAGTTCAATTAGCAGATAATTGCCATAGCCTTAGGAAGATCAGATGGTGGCTTTGATTAAAGCAGAAGAGGGTGAGTCTGGAAGGAGTATAGGACATTTATTAAGGACTTCACAAAGAAAGTGGTCAAGGCTGGATAGATAACTGGAGTAGACGTGTGTAGGAAGAACAAGAGATAAAATTCAACAGAATCACCCATAATTGAACAACTCTTCTTGATGAGTCTCATGGAAGTGGAAGTTCAGGGGTTTAATACAATTATTGTTCTTTCAATGATGGTACTGTGTTCATAAGGAAAAACATGACAAATCTAAAGAAGATAATAGATTTGGGGAGGTGACTGGCATGGTATGCAGACATAGTAGCTAGAAATATGTACATTTCAAAAGTGAGGGCAGAAAAGCAAAATAGGTGGTTGATATATTTTTGTGCTGATTTGAGTCTTAATAACTTGCCCAAAAATTATGTGTCAGCATTACATCTCAGATTTATCTTTGGTATTTTATTAATTATTTTTAATATACAAAACAAATATAAAGGAATGGCATCAGTACACAAACATTTATTAGGATGGATATTGTTCCTGAATGTCTAATAGAGGACAAAAAATAAGTATGAACATGTTTAATCAAATTTTCAAAAACTTAAAAAATAGTGATCTAATTTTTCTACATGCTTTGTCTCATTTGGCTTAATTTAGAGTTCTTTTTCATCTGAATTATCATTTGCTTATACATTTCTGATTTTGGGGTAATGGTTTTTTGCATGATTTCTGTGTATATTTTGTTGTTGTTGTTTTTTTTTTTTTTTGTTTATTTGTTTTGTTTTAAAGAGAGATAATAAAAACATGTTGTGGGGTTATGGGCATGGGGGCAGGTCTAGGTGGACCTAGGGAAGATGGGGGAAAGGGGAAAAAAAGCTTTGGAGAATAAAGGGGATAGTGACCTAAGAGAAAATGAAAACCAGCTCAAACTGGGATGATTGCTCAGAGCAGGATTCAATGATAGATGTAGACAATACAAATGAATTTTTGATCAAATTTATTTTTTATGCCTGACATTCATAAATAATTATATAAAAGTAAGGAAAAATACCAGTAAGTACAATACTTTATAAATGTAGTTTTTATTCTCCTCATAAGAACAAATGAGATGAGAGTCATACCCAAACTTTAGTAACAAATGGCTTGACCTGGGGCCATAATGTTTCTTTCTTTCTTTCTTTTTTTTTTTTTTTTTTTTTTGAGGATTTTTAAAAAAAAGATTTATTTATTTATTTGTTACGTATAGTATTGTGTACCTGCACAACAGAAGAGGGCATCAGATTTCATTATAGTGGTTGTGGGCCACCATGTGGTTGCTGGCAATTGAACTCAGGACCTCTGGAAGAGTACACAGTGCTTTTAACCACTGAGCCATCTCTCCCGCACAGTTTGAGGATTTTTTTGAGACAGCGTGGGGAAGGAGATTTTCCTTCTGTAATGTTGGGTGAGGAGGTAGGTCAGCTGAGTGCTTTCTTTGCCTCTCTGAGCTCGCAGGCTTTCACCCTAGCAACTGGCTCCCAAGTCTTTATTGGTAAAATTGAACAGTTGAGGTTTTGCTAAAAATGCAATGATAGCTTAACTTAATTACTTAATTTAGCCAAATACAGTTCACCCAAGCATCTCTTTATTCTTTTAGAATAACATGTTCATGCATGTATTTTTTTTCCTTTTTTTTTTTAATTTATTCTTGTTACATCTCAATGTTTATCCCATCCCTTGTATCCTCCCATTCCTCCCCCCCCCCCTTTTTCCCATTATTCCCCTCCCCTATGACTGTTCCTGAGGGGGATTACGTCCCCCTGTATATTCTCATAGGGTATCAAGTCTCTTCTTGGCTACTTGCTGTCCTTCCTCTGAGTGCCACCAGGTCTCCCCCTCCAGGAGACATGGTCAAATGTGAGGCACCAGAGTACGTGAGAAAGTCGTATCACACTCTCCACTCAACTGTGGAGAATATTCTGACCATTGGCTAGATCTGGGAAGGGGTTTAAAGTTTACCTCCTGTATTGTCCTTGGCTGGTGCCTTAGTTTGAGCGGGACCCCTGGGCCCAAATCTGCCTATCATATTGTTCTACTTGTAGATTTCTAGGACCATCTGTATCCTTTTATTTTGCTATTCTCCCATGCGTCTCTCATTTAGAGTCCCAATAGGATGCCTTCCCCATGAAAGCCTTCACTTACCAGGAAACTGGGCCATAATGTTTCTATCCAATTATCTCTAAGACTAGTCCTGGAAGCTTCAAGCCTCCTTATCATCTAATCTTCTACAAACCTTGAATTTGAAGACTTCTGCTTCCAGCCTCTGTGTGCTAAACCAGGCTTTGAGTGTTTTTAGGCTCCAAGACACCCTGCTTCCTTCATGTTCCAGCCCCAGGAGCTTCAGTGGCTGTTATTAAACAGAACAGGACAGCTTCAAAGAAAGCTTCCATACAATCCAGTCCAGTATTTTAGTCTGTCTGACACAGGACTTCTATTAAGTCTGAAATTTCTCAACATTTGGAAACTTGACCACAAATGCTATTCCTGTCCTGATTAACATGTTCCCCAATATTATTCAGGCCCCTACAAAGGTATTATTCACACCAAATCAGCTGGAAGAAACCCTAACAGAACAACACTCCAGTTCCCCTAAGCGGGGGTTGGGTAGGTTTATGTTTGCTATCTTGGGCCTCAGATGCTTGTTTTCATTGGGAGTTGCTTATAATTTATGATTGGTCTTATTCAGAGAGAAAACAAGGCTGGAATCAAGGATGTCTCTCTTATCTTTCTTTTGTAGATATGGAGATAGGGGTTGAAAAGAAAGAAGGGGGGATATAGAAACATATGGGGATGGTAGGATAAAAAGTAGATTATTAAATCTACTCCTCAACCTAAGGCCTTATTTGTTACTAACAACAAAGGTTATTTTTAATTCATTGGTATAGATTTGTATATTTATACAAAATAAGTTTAATTTGTATACATTGATATAGAATTCAAATTTAAGACTATTCTCCGCACACATTATAGATATTTCTACTCTAATATGAGGTAAACCTTTACAACTCAATTATAATACAAAACATGATATTGCAGGCTGATTAGGATAATTATGTAGTAAAAGCCAATTGTTAATTGATAAAATTATGGGCATGTCAACTACCAGTCTACTTTTAATCACAAGAATATACATTCTAGGTTTAACAGAGAGATATGATCCTATAGACAGATAAAGTAAAATAGATATGGTCTTCAAAGCCTCAGAGACCTACAGAATATGGCATTTAAGAAGCTTTATTATCTTAAAGATTTTTTGGCAACAAGACAGGTTAACTCCTGGCAACACCCAGCCTACCTTAAGAAAATGAAGAGCATTAAAGATCCTCCTTATGGAGATGGCTCCACATGTGGCAAAAACAGCCACTGGGGAAAATGTCCTCATTTCTGCCACAGACAGGATTCTGCAAGCTTGGATGCAGGCAGAGGTGATGGTCAAATTCTGCCAAGACAGGGAAAGCAAATCCTCAATAATTCCTGTCTCACAAATATGTCTGTCAGCTATACTGGGCCAGAAGGCTGAAGATGATGTTCCAACATTATAGAGAATATTGGGTGACTATTCAGGCAGAAAACTTTCTCTGTCATTTTTTTCCTCCTCATGTTTGAAGCTGCTAACCTGAACTTTGGTTCATTCAAGTAATTAAGTTTCACTCCTTCTTAAGTCTCTGATAGGGTTAAAGAACAGATATTTAGGCTTACACCTAAGCTGTTTAGGCCTTAAGATATTTTTAGGTCTAGATAGAGGTTTTGAGTTGGCAAAGATGAGATATGAGAGATATTGATTCTCATTCAGAATTTTGGACTCACCAAGAGAGGAAATACGTTTTCTACAAGCTTGCCAAATGCAATTAGCAAAAACACCTTGAATGTAACATTCATTTGATCCCTGATTGTTTTGTGGTTCTTCTTGCTGTATGTAATGTTTCTACTCATGTGTAATAATATAAATGTATATGCCAAGAATAAAATAAAATCTTAATAAAAAAGAAAAACATGTCTAAAAATATATAGGCTTTAATTAATCTATATAAGCCATCTTTTCATATAATACAAATTTCTTGAAAGCAAGAAAGACTCTTCATTTTGTGTAAAATGTCCAAATGTTGGGCTTTAATTATAATTTTAATCAAATTAATTTTTTATTGTTTAAGAATTCTATGCAAGCCAATATCATATCGTGATCAAATCACCCCTCATTCTTCCTTTTGATATTCTTACTCTCTACTCCTGTTCAATTCCTGCTTCCACCGGTGTTATTTGTACTTTTTAAAAGTCCACTTATCAACTTAGCGCCTGTAGTATGTATATGGATGGACGACCATCTACCGAAAAGTGGGCTGCTTTTTAGAGACCACGTCTGAAGAAATGTAATCATATCACTCAGCAGTCAGCAAGTACTGGCATCACCTCAGCTAGGATCTGACTTCTTAAATCCTTCCTCCATTAATGTTTGGATTCCAGTTGGCTTGTTTTTGTTCCTGCTGTCACGAACATTGTAAGTTCAAGTGTGAAACAGTGCTGTGATGTTCAGCCAGTAATGTTCCCTACAGAAGTCTACTGTGTCTAATTATCACAGTCTTTCACCTTATTTTCTGCAGCAACACCTTAGCCTTTGGGGGTAGAGGGTATGCTATAGATGTCATGTTTACTGCTGAGCATATCAAATGTTCTTATTTCCTGAACTGACCAGTAGTGGGCCTCTGTATTCCTTCCATTTCTACAAAAAGCACCATATCTTGTGACAGTAGCGCGATGCAGTACAATATGAAGATACTTAGATAAGAACTTAGAGTAGGCATGTTGCTATGACTATTTACCACAAGGATAGTATTAGGTCTGATCTTGGGATCTGTGATAGACATCTGAAAGAATTTGGCCCAGTTAAACACCAAGCACAAGCGTTTTCTTGTAAAGTGAATCTCCAATCTCTTCAGAAAGGAACAGGTTATGCCTGACAAGTTTCTTGTCACCATTGCACTACTTTTTATTGTGTTTCCCAGATCCCATAGCTGGGGAAAACTATGAAACTTTTATACCCCATTAGCTTTAAGAATTTCCACTACTGTAATAGGTATCAGGTATGGATAAAGCTGTTAAGGTTGATAACAGTTTACTTTTCCCTCTCTATGATTCAAGAATGTGTTACCTACAGAAACCAACAGTAATGGCAGTAAGCTTCGACTTGGGGTGGGTTGAAGATCTACAAAACTCTACTGCCCAACCTCTCAAACACAGATAACCCATACCTGCCTCTAGTATGTTTATTTGATAGCCTATGATGTCTGCAAAAAGCGTGGTCCCTTAGTTTTACAGGGTAATATCATTCTTACTTATTTTATATATCCACATGTATATAGTTTTGTATACACTTTCTACAGTAGTCCATTATCACTTGGCTATTTCTAAGGTATTTAGTGTTAGTAATGCCATGCATCTATTATTATCTCTAAACACCCTGTCCATCTTATCCCATTTTAACCCTTCATATCTATTAAATATTTTTCTCATACATAACATCAGCATTCTATTCTCCTTTCCTTAATATTCCACATATCCTTCATTAGTTTCCTGCTTTCTCTGCTGGGTACTCTCTTTTAAACACACACAGACACACACAGACACACACAGACACACACACACACACACACACACACACACACACCTAAAATTCCAAAGCTAACAAGAAAATATGAGAGATAACATTTATCATTTTCCTTTCAGAAAAGCAAGGATATCCATATTTACAAATGATATGATTTCATACATAAAACCCCATCAGAAAACTTCTTCAGCTAATAACCATATTTATCAGAGTAGTAGGACACAAAATTGTCATACAAAACCAATAGCCTTCATACATATATAGTAATGACAAACATACCAATAAAGAAATAAAGAAACAAGCCCGTTCACATGATCCTCAATATATATATTGGAATAAATAAAAAAAAGGAAGTAACAGATTTGTACCTGAAAACTTAAGGTATTAAAGAAATAAACTGAAAAAGATGTCAGAAATTGGGACTAGCTATGTACATGGACTGAGGTTCATACTGTAAAATTTTGTATAGAAAAACATAAGATCAAATATGACAAGCCTGAAAAAAGAAGCACTGCTTGAGCTATACCTTTCCTCAGATTACACAATGGAATATTATTCCATCATAAAAATATGAAATATCCAGAAAATAAGATGAAGATGGAAGTAATAATCTTATGTAAGGTCATTCATTGAAAATTTAGCTGGCATATTATTTCTAATTTTTCACAATTCCCATTTAACAAGGAAAAATACATCAAGAAATGTTTAATGATACAGGTGCTTTTAATAGTATTTTTTTCCTTAAGAAATGGAATTGCCCATTATTTACAGCTTAAAAGTGAAAGATTAAGAGGACAATACTGGGACTTCAGAGATATCTCAGTAGTTAGAGTTTTGGTCTCAACACCCAAGTTGAGCAACGTATAACTTCTTGTAAATCTATCTCCAGGGCAACCAATTCTCTATTTTAGCCTCCATACACATCTGCACACACACACACACACACACACACACACACACACACACACAAGAACACACATAAACACATGCATTATTATTTTAATAAAAAGAAATAAAAACAATCTGATAATTATATAGCCAGAATCTGGAAACAACCTAGATGGCCCTTAACCATAGAATGGATAAAGAAGCTGTTGTACATTTACACTGTGGAATACTACTCAGCTACTGAAAATAATGAAATCTTGAAATTTTCAGGTAAACTGATGGAACTAGAAATGATTATACTGAGTGAGGTACCCAGACCCAGAAAGACATGCATGGTATATACTCACCTCTAAGTGAATATTAGACTCCATCCAGGGAAGGACGATCAAAACAGATGCTCAGATTTGCTGATTTACTGCAGGTGAGAGTGGTATGGAAGAATGGGAGCATGGAAGGGCCCAGAAGGTTCAGGAGACCCACAAGGAGACCATATAGGTCAGCAGATCTGGACTCAGAGGGCTGAGCACAAACTGTTGCACTAACTTAGGACAATGCATGTAATAAGTAAGTAAGTAAGTAAGTATAGACAGCCTGTTCAGATCTAGCCAAAGGACAGCTTATTCTTCATGCTTGTGGGGAGAATGCAGACTGCCTCTGACAGCAACTTGGTGCCCCTGATTTGAACACTTCCCCTTGGTGGAGAGGCCAGCAGGTGACACACAGCAGAAGACAAAGCAGGCTATCTGGGTGAGACCTAGTAGGTTATGGCTATAAGGTAGGGGAAGAGATTTCCTTCTGTCAAAGGTCTAGAGGAAGGAAATAGGGCAGAAGAGGGACGGAGGGTGAGAAGAGGAAGATCCAAGTGAGGGGATAACAACCAGGATGTAATCTGAGTGCGTTATAATAAATTAAAATATAAAAAAAGCAAAGCAAAGCAAAAAAATGATAGGAGTTCTTGTTCCAAAGCAATTTCTATAGACATATGTGTTCTACGACTGAGTAACTTGGCTAAATGAATCCATAATTGTTTCTTTTATGTTTAATTTATTTTAAATTACCACATAAAAGGTCCTGAACAATAGAATGCTGAAAAACCTGGAAATTTCATGCCCTATCATTGATTTTCTGGAATGTTTTTTTATTTAATTTTAGTTATATCTTGATATTTTTGTTTAGTATAATTTCAAAGTTTTTTTAAAAGATCATTGTTGACGTGAAGGACTCTTATATTCTCAAATGGCTTATTTCTATTCATATTTAAAACAAGTTTTATTTATTTAATGAATAATTTCTTCATTGATTCTAACAAATATACTGTTTAGTTAAAACTAATCTACTTTAAAAGCATTGAAAAATGCATTTAGCATAATACCTGTAATATTCCTTCCATACTCAAACAGAAAATGTATTTCTCAAACAAAGAAGATTTTAACTGTGCCACAGCACAAGAGACTCTCCAGTTACCATGATAACTAGTTTTATTGTACATAAGCACAGATGTACAAAGCAAGGAAAAGAATTTATCAAAAAGGCACATTTTTCACAAACTGTCACATATTGTTTAATCCAAACATTGAATCACAGATGATACCTTTTGAATCTTGTTGCCAACAAACCACAAAGAGAGATTTGAAAGTTTTGTACTGGAGTACAAATTTCACTAACAGTCTAGGAAGTCTGGATGTTATCTGGCTGGCTGGGATGCCTGGTGATTTTATTAACTCTCTCACAATCAGCTTTTATGTGTATGTTGAAGATATTTATAAAATTCATATATCAATGTTGGGGAATAATAGACATCTTGAAATACAAGTAGAGATATGTTTTTGCTTTAACTACTTTTTCAAAGTATTATCATATTTAATTCTTTTCAGTAGTATATCACTGATTCAACATGCCCCTCAATAAATTGATTATAATTCTTACACTTCTCTATTTTCATAGTGCTTCAGGGATTATTTAAGTAGAAAATATTAAAACACATTAACATTTAAAATAATAAGCAAATTTTAAGGTTAACTAAAAGGATATGCTGACAAGCTTAAACAAACAAACAAAAAAGAAAATAAATAAAAAGCATGCCTCAGGCTTGATTTAATGGCAGTTGAAAATTATATTATTATTATTATTATTATTATTATTATTATTATTATTATTATTATTATTATTATTATTATTATTATTATTATTATAAAATTCTAGACCAGACAATATTAGATGAAGTATGTATAATATCTAATTTGCATAATGGTCTGTTCAACAACTTTCAAATGTTTTAAATACTTTCTCAATCTTGATTTGATGTGTTTCTTAATACCATAGATATTACGAAGGTTCTCAGGAAGTTCGATAGCAGAAGCATTTGTGATTCACTACCCAGACACTTTAAAAAATAATTTCGAAATCAACATCTAGATACATTTTTTTCTTCTGTAATATGGTTTATTCCCAGCAAAGGAAAGTTTGCTTTTCTAAATATGGATTTTTCCATATGAAATTTCATTGTCCAAATTACTCTGAACTTTAATTGAATATATTATCTTTGTTAAAATTCATATATATATATATATATATATATATATATATATAAAACAGTCTGTTATTTTTATTTATTTTATTTATTTGTATTTTTTATTTTTTACATATACTAATGTACAAAATCATTTAACCAGGAATCCAGCGTTTAAACTATATCAAAATGTTCTTGGTGTGTAGATGATAGAGTACTTTGAAGGCTTAACATAGGAGAACTTGATTTAAAGGAAACAAAACAGGAAATCTCTTACCCATGTTTTGTTTTGAGCTTATATAGTTTATAATAAATTAGGAAACTAGTACTTGCTTTTCCTATGGCATGAAGGAAAGGATAATACCAAACAAACATGCAACGCCCATATTAGTATAAAAAGGACTCCAAAGAATAAAATCTATCATTGGGACTTTTCTGCATACTAATTAATCATATCGTGCGTTGATTTTAAATATCATCCTCAGCACCTGCTATGTAAATGTAGAATGTAAGAATCCCTTTCAATATTCTAAGTCAGAAACTCATTAACTTATCATGAACACTGATATTACCCAGGACCATTGTCAACATGTCTCATGTAGGCCCAGTTCCAGAGTTCCATGCTTTGGTGTTCATTTTAACAAAGCACTCATGTGATGTTGACTCACAGCAATGAATGAGAGCTGCTCCAGAGGACACAGAGATAACTCATAACTTAAAATTTTATTCTCTAAACTTCCCATCATGATTATAAACATCTGACAGCTCAAATTTACCTCTATGTATTTACGCATATGACTAATGCACAGTGAACTTGAAATAAAACATAGATGAATTCATTCTGAGTTCTTATGGATTGGGTGATATTTGCTGTTTTGTGATTTATTTCAAGACAATGCTGTTGTCATCTTTGGCAGGTAATATGATACATACTACCATTATTGATTTTAGCCTATATAATAATATAAAACAGGTCAGCTCAACTTTCCCAATATAAGGAATGAGTAAACACATTGGTTTATCTTATTGATATTATGAATAATTCCTGAATGTTCTCACTGATAATCCTATCTCTCCTATCATTATCAGAAAAACACTTCCAATGTACAAGTTATTATGTAAGTTCTATGCTTAAAATCTTGTAATTGTCCCATATGTTATCAGAGAGCTGTCCCCTCACTTCCTTTCCTGTCTTTCTGGGTGGGTTAATACTATGAGTTTGAACTCTTGCCAAATAGCGTTATTATTTCAATAGCTTGTATAATGTTCTCATGCTAAAATATTCTATCTCCCTTTATTCATATGCTGAGATTTGGTTTTTTATTTAAAGCCCACTTACTGACATCATACATGAAGCTTTCTTTGACACTTAAATATGTTTTACTTCACCTCCTATCTTATTTTGAATATCAATCCATATTCCCCTTTATTTGAAATATCTTTCATTATCATCATGCTAAAAAGCCATTAAGAGTTTGAGAGCAAATGCACATCATGTTTCTACTTTTCTTCACTTCTAGACAGTTTCCAGAGTGGTACTTGACCTAAAAATGAGACCTGAGTGATTATTTTGTAAAACGACATAGAGTAAAGGAAGTAGTAAACATGATGAAATAAATCAGGGTAATCAACATTTAAAACAAACAACCAAGAGGCCAACACTAGAATGTGAGTCAATAAAACCAAAAAATAAGTCCAAGACTAAAGGTCATGGCTGTATACTTCTGAGTACATTCCAGCTAGTTGGCAATATATAAATAATTCAGAAACATGGAAGTTGGCCATAATTGTAATGTATGATTTGTTTTGCCTAATAATCATCCCCACAATTCCAACGGGTCTTATGTAGCTATACTGGGCATGTCAAGAATGTCAAGTCAAAAAATAAATTAATAAAAGTCAAGTCAACCTTCTTCTAGATCATAGACAAATGATGGTGTTACTGGATTTTTCTCAAGGGTATTTGGTTCCTGTATCATATAAGATGTTTGCAACTAGGTTTTATTGAACATACTATGTGATAAATACAGGGTTGCAGCTTTTTATCTATCTACTTAATACTAGTTCTTAAAGCCAAGGAGATTGTTGTGAAAGAGTTGTCTTAGCTCACAAAGTGCCTGATGCAGAAGTGTGAAGATCCCAGGAATTTAGAACTACATGAAGACAGTGAGTGAGCATCTGTTGTAAGAACACTTGGGAAGCCCAGCAGGTGGATCTGTTTAACTTGCTGGTCTAGATGGTTAATGAGCTACCAATTCAGTAAGATAACTTGTGTCAAAAATAAGATGAATATAAAAATAAAGGAAGACACTCAACACTGACATGTGATCTCCCTATACCCATGTGTATAAGAACATGACTACACATGCAAACATGAACATACAAAAAGTAAATAAACATAAAAGTGAAAAAGAACAACAATGAGTATGATGAAAATGTGGGGATTGTGTTTCCTTACAAGGTGGATGTACCAGGAACTGGTGTTCTTATCTGTCATCCTCAGATTCTGACACACTTTGGACAGAAAACAGAAGCCCTTTCACTCATCTGTATTATGTCTTCAATTAATATTAAGTCCAGAATTAGCAAGATTGCTCGTGAAATACCATCTTTGGAGCAATGCTTTTTGACAGGAACAGACTCTGTTTCTAGAAACTTTCTGAGCTGTTGATCATTTATACTGATTTTGATTGACTGTGGTGAAAGTGGAGATGAACAATGCCTTAAAATGGAAAGAATAATTTTTATACAACTTTCACTGATTCTTCCAACTTAAAGTTCTTGATCATTTAAGTAGGTGCTAAACATTTTAGAACCTTGTCTCTAGATGTTCACTGCTAACAAATGCTGTCTCCTTGTGTGTGCTATGTTCCAGAGTGTGTGTAACATGTCTTTTGATTTTACAAGATCTTTGAAAGGCTAAGGAATGCTATTTTCCTGCTCTTGGTTTTCCTATCTATATTTATTTATATTCTTTCTAGCTAACATAGTGAATGTTCATTGGTGTTGTGGCTGGTATATGTGATATCTCATAATTATAATAGCTAAGTCAGTAATAAGGATTAGTTCATTTGTTGCATTAAAGAACTAATTCAGTTCCAACAATGCTGCTAAGATATTAGCCATTCATGAGATGTGAGAAATCATTTAATTATTTTAGCATATTATGTATCATAATGCTCCTTTTGAATTCAGATGCTACATTTAAGCCTACAATGAATTCCATGTCCAAGTTTATAGCTCTCAAAATAGAATTTTAATGGAAATGCTAAAATGTTCTCAACTAAAGCTGTAGAAAAGTTGCAGTTTTTCTTAAACCATTTTCATCATGGGTTTTAAACATATGGCAGGGTTTTTTTTGGAAGTCTTCTGATGGTATGCAGAATTTGTAGTTACAAATATTCTACCATTTAAATAAGCTCACTCAACTTCACCTTTCTGAATTAGCAGAACTTAACTGTTCATTGTGAACTGATTCATGAATATAGAACCCAGCTTCATTGGGAGCATATGGCCTAAAGATAATAAATTTAAATGCCTGATGTAAAGTAAATTAGAGTTGGGATTGTAATGCTGATAGCTTTTTCTACAAGACTCTTATAACATCTGTCCAGAAACTTTAATTTTTTTCAGATGTTTTTCCACACATGCTGCTTCAATTCTCTTTGGATTTTGTAAGTTTCTCTCAAGAAAATAATTAGAAAAGTTAGTTATCAATTAAGAAGAAAAAGACATATATTTGGCAAAGTAAAACTTCAGAACATTGTAAGTTTTAGAGGAGATTTAAACTATAACAATGAAAAAGGAGAATATTAGAAAAACAAAGCAAATTGAAAGTTTAGGTATGAGTTGGCACTATTTTTCTAGAGTCATTTATTCGAAGAATGCCATATGCCAGTTATTATACCCCTTATTATACTAGGCTTTGGAAACTAGGCTTTGGAAAAATAAATTTCGCTCATATGGATAGATACTTAATTCTCAACATGATCAATCAGAGTTCCTGTGCTATGCTTTAGAGTATAGCATTCCTCTCCCAAAAGAATATAAGTAAAACTCCTATGGGATGTAATATTGCCTGTTGAACTGAACCTAATAACCCCATTACAATTTCTATTTACAGATAAAAACTCTCACTTTTCCAAGTGTTACATTTTTCAGTAGACAATAACTGTCCCAAGGTAGTATCTTTAGTCACGTTTGAGCCACATTTATATACAAAATAGTTCCAACTACAGTATGGGCCATCTGATATTCATGAAATCATTGATTTTTTACTAAAAATAGAAAAATAGTACTGGCAAGAAAATGTCATCTGAAGACCTACATTCAATCATATGAAGTTTCCATGATAGTAAAAATTAATTAATATACACTAGGAAACCTCCTTACTTAAGAGTAGAAAATGTAGAATTGAACAATATTTCAGTGTAGGTAGGCATCACATTCCCATCATAGGTGTTCATTCATTGATGATTGTTTAGCCGATATTCATGTCCTAGTTACTGTGAGCAGAGTAACTGTGAACAGGAAATGCAGATATTTTTGGTTTGCTGAAGAACCACCAAATTAATTTGTACAGAAGGGGGACCTACTCCCTCACCATATGATCACATCCTATCAGGTCTCATTCTTGTAGCCTGCTTCCCCTTCCTCTGAGTGCCACCAGGCCTCCCCACCAAGAGGAAGTGGTCAAATAGGGGCCACCAGATTTCATGTCAGAGGCAGTCGCCTCTCTCCACACAACCATGGGGAATGAAATGTCCATTGTCTAAATCTGAACAGGGGGTCTAGGTTTGCTGCATGCACTGTCCTTGGTTGGTACAGCAGTTTGTGGAGGCCACCCTGGGTCCAGATCCACAGCATTGATGGTCTTCTTGTGGGGTTCCTGGACCCATTCTTCCAAACCACTCTCACCTGGAGTCCAATAGTGAGTCCCAGCATCTGTCCCGACCCCCTGCTGAATGAAAATTCTCAGAGGACATCCATGTTATGCTAATATCCACTTATCAGTGCATATATCATGTGTAGCTTTCTGTGTCTGCGTTATCTCAGTCAGGATGATATTTTCTAGTTCCATCCATTTGCCTGCAAATTTCAAGATTTCCTTGTTTTTAAGAGCTTAGTAGTATTTCATAGTGTAAATATATGATATTTTCTTTATCCTTTTTTCAGTTGATGGATTTCTAAGTTGTTTCCAGATTCTGGCTATTATGAATAAAGCTGCTATGAACATAGTTGAGCAAACTTTCTTGTTCTGCCGTGGAGCATCTTTCAGGTATATGCCAAGGAGTGGAAGAGCTAGGTCTTAAGGTAGCCGATTACCAATTTTCTGAAAAAGGGCCAGATTGACTTCCAAAGTAGTTGTACTAGTTTGCACTCCAAAAATGATGGAGTGTTCCCCTTTTACCACCTTCTAGCAAGCATGTGCTAGGTGTAAGTTGGGATCTCTGATACCTTTTGATTTGCATTTCTCTGATGACTAGTGACATTGACCATTTCTTTAAGTGTTTATCGGCTTTTTTTTTAAATAAATAAATTTTTTTATTAATTTATTCTTGTTACATCTCAATGTTTATCCCATCCCTTGTATCCTCCCATTCCTCCCTCCCCCCCCCCATTTTCCCATTATTCCCCTCCCCTATGACTGTTCCTGAGGGGGATTACCTCCCCCTGTATATGCTCATAGGGTGTCAAGCTATTCCACTCCTTGGAATATACCCAGAAGATGCTCCAGCACACAACAAGAAAATTTGCTCAACCATGTTCATAGCAGCCTTATTCATAATAGCCAGAACATGGAAACAGCCTAAGTGTCCCTCAGCAGAAGAGTGGATAAAGAAACTGTGGTACATTTACACTATGGAATACTACTCAGCTATTAAAAACAAGGAATTCCCGAAATTTGTGGATAAATGGATTGAGCTAGAAATGATCATAAGGTTTATCTGCTTTTTGATGTTCTTCTGTTGGGAGTTCTCTGTTTAGCCCTGCACCCCATTTTTAACTGGATTATTGGTAATTTTAGTTAAAAACTTTTAACAAAGAAGCAACAATGTCGAATCACGTCAATATTTTCTTTGTATTTTTCATGGAGTATCAGTTATATTACTTGTAAAGTTTATCTGTAATATTCATTCCTGTTGGTAGTTATTAAAACAAATGCTATAAAAGAACCAGGACATCTGAGAAGTCACTTTAGGGTTTGACTTTTTTTTAACATAGTACGGGTAATTATTAACAAGCATTTCTTGTACTTTTCAGTCACATTTAACTTATCACTTCAACTCATGTACTATATATCCATTGCCCACTGGGATAAGTTTATTGCTAAGAGTGTCAGATAAGTCAGTGAATGAAACAGACAAATCGCTGCCATAAATTCTTTATTTCTTTTTTTTTCACATATGTTATTTCTAACTTAAAAATTTTTCAGCCAGACTTTTTCATTTTATATTAACTGTTGTAAAAAGGTCAGTTAATTGTCTTCAGTAAAAGGTATTTTGGCAAATATTACAGCTAAGCAGAATTAATATATTTTTATTCCTTCGTTTTGTTGGTTTCCAATTCTGTTGATCATATGTGGTTATTTCGTATACATCTTGGTAAATGTTGCTTTTTTCATTTTGTTATATTCACTTATTTGTTATTTTATTTTTTCTGTTTTTCATTTGTTATTTTAAACATTAATTTATTAAATTAAGTTTTATTACATTTCTTCAATGCCTAGATATCATGCAGGAACTACTATAGTCATTTTCCAAGGACTATTATCAGATCCTTTTTAAAATTATTTTTAAAAATAACTTCACCAATGTCAATTTTTCTTTCTTCTACAATTAATGATACCCATGTGCCAGCATGATAAAGTTCAGAACCATTAATTTATAGTAAAATCTTGGCACTTTCTTTTCCAAATGCTTGCTTTCACTTTACCATACTGTACCCATGACAAGCTTCTCTGGGCATAGTATATTTAGGTAGCCCAAGAAGTGTCTTTTCCTATTTCTCCATTGACTATTTCTTTTCTATCAGAAGATGTTTATCCAGTCCTCTACCTATTATTAATCAGATTTTTAAATTTTTTATGAAGTCTTTCCTAACCACTTTGACACACTCTGAACTATTCTTGTTATCAATATCTGCTAACATACATATATCTCATTTTGTATTACTTGTAACTCATGTCTACTCTCTTTTTTTCTGAGTGTGATATATGCTTACTTGGTAGTAAATAGCACTAAACTTAAATTCATCTTATTAATAAGTAAAATGATTTATAGAGATATTTTTAAATGATAAAATCCCACAGTGATATTTTTCTGAATCCGTCTCATTGATACAAACTTTACTTATAAGTAATGTAAAAGTGAAAATTGTAGTATACTCTATAAGCAATATAAACACATATTTTATAAATATATTTATATATACATGTGTATATATACATATATCTCCCATAATCTCATAATACTATACTTAAAAGATTTCAATAACAAAATAAAATCAATTTATGCTATAATCAATTTATGCTCTACATGCTGCTCATGTCTTGAATCACATGTACTGTCAGTCTGTTCTTAATTATTTAAAAATTAACTAAGAAAATATTATGTGAATAAAATGCCTATTTCAATTACTTCAATTTCAAAGATAGAATAGGCCAAGAGCATTATCTTACAGCTAATAATCTCATCATTTTGGAAATAGTGGTAATATTATTAGGTGAATATTAAGATTTCAAGCCTGTCCCAAGCTGAACAATGAGCTGTAGGTGAGTCAAAGCTACAGAGGACCCTGGGAAACAAAGGAACACAAAGGAATAAGCAAAAATATTTAAGCTAAATTTAAAACTGTTCACAGTTTTTGATTAAAAAAAAGCTCAATTATTCAATGAAAGCAATAAAAATACTTTAGGATAAATTATAGAAGAAAAACTTTCAGGATATACTAGCAAATGTCAGAACTGGGACAAATATAAAAATTTAGGTACCATATATATTTCACAAGTAACAAAGTTAATAAATACAGTTAAGCATGTTAGGAATTAAAGATGACTAAAACTAATATGAAGAAGTAATAAAATGGATTCCTTAGTTGCATGGTTGAGTAGGCAGAGGTAATTAAATAAAATAATTGTTAGGAAATTGATTGGTACCGTAGAAAGCCTGTTTTCTCAAGGTGAGACTGCAAATCTGTCACGAGGGATGATGTGATGGTAAAGAAATAATGTTATTATAAGATGGCAGATTTTTCACTGAAGAACTATCTTTAAAAGCGCACACAAAGGGAGGAGACACAGGATATCCAGATGAGACCTAGTAGGCTGTGGTCACATAGTGGGAGAAGAGGTCCCTTTCTGTCAGATGTCTAAGGGAGAGGAAGAGAGCAGGAGAAGGTGGGAAGATGGGAATGGAAAGATATAAATGAGCTAAAATTCAGAATGTAAAGTGAATAAATTATAATTAATTTAAAAAACAAAATCATATATATATATTCCTCTTATTTGTGTGTAGGTTTTACAACCAATTGTATGTGTGTATTCCACATATATTCAGGAGCACTTATAGGACAGAAGAGGCATCAGAGAAACTAACTAACATGAAGATTATGTGTTTCTTGGGTGCTAGGACTGAACCCCGATCCTCTACATGAGTAAGTAATCATAGCTACTGCATCATCTCTCCTGCCACCTTTTTTTTTTTTTTTGTATTTTCAGAGTTGGGCTCTTTGTGTTGTCCTGGCTGGCTGGGAAGTTGCTATCTCACTATGTAGACCAGTCTAGCCTGTAACTCACTAAAATACACTGCCTCTGCCCAAGTGCTTGGATGAAAGGCCTGTGCCCTAATTTCTAGCTAAAGGATCATTTTAACTACACCTTGAGCCAGAGCCAAGCTCCTGTATAGAAGTGAGAGAGAATGAGTTTCTTTGGAGATCACTAAAATCTGCTTGGGAATGTGAACGCTCAATCAGTATACTAATTTATGAATGTACTTCCTTCAAAAGCTTGCTCTTTGATTATTTGTAGTTTGCTAATATATGTTTATTGTCATATTTTACCCTTAAATATAAACTTAGTTTTTCACACACACACACACACACACACACACACACACACACACACACACACACACACACACAGGAAAGAGAGAAGAGATTGATTTCACTGTTCCTTTTGGTGCTCCAAGAGAAGTGACTTGTGTCTTCATTGCATCGTAGAAACATACCTGAATCCCAGTGGATTTTCAGACCTGTTCATCCATGGGAATAATCTTAGTAAGTGGAAAGGATGGAGGTTCCTTGCAAAAATGTGTGATCCACTGTGCACTTTATTTCTTTCCTCTAAGAAAATTCACACATCATGGGATACCCACACTTAACGGTATACATGTCTCATGGGTAGAGAAAAGAGTTTCTGACTGACTTTTGCTCACTGGTTTACAGGAACCTTCATACTTGAGGGTTGAGTCTGGAAATTGTAGACAGATATTAGTATTTTCATTTGTTGTCTCATTTTGAAATTATCAGTGTTGACTGTAGTGTCTCCAGCTTGTGAATCAGACTACATAATATGCTAGGGTGACCACTCTGAATCTGCTGACAAGTTAAAAGACTATCTTAAGGGTACAGTACTGTTACTTTTATCCTAGGGATATCCAGTAGCTGTCTAACTGGACATCAATGCACTCAAAGAGGGAGTTCATGCCTAGAACTGTAAATATAGCTGTCTGTAGCCAATAAGATCACAGATCTTTGAAGAAAACATATTACTGCAATTTTCCTAGATCAATAATTTCTAACTCCATTTTAAATATGTATCCTTATAGCTACAGAATAAGTGTGGCTCATACCACTGAACAAATAAGTTTCTTCTTTTGCAGCAGAATGGAATCATTATAAAGAGCTACAACTGGCCAAAATGCCGAGAACAAATGATTATAGTATGGCTAAGCCCAAATGATACTTCAACACCATAATCCTTAGAACCAAGGATATGTGAATATTACCGAAGAGAGGGCAATATGATCATATGGGCTAGAGGACCAGAACATCTTTTGTGGCATAGTGTCTTCTGTATTTTCTGGGGAGGTCCATAAATGAAATCTCAACAGTATTGTGCTCTAAATATGACCAACACACTGAAAAAATCAGTTGACATCATAATGCAGATGAAAATATCACATGATCTCACTGCTTGCTGGAGAGAAGGCAATTAATGCCTCCTGAGAAAAGGAGATGCAGTCTTCCTCAGGATAACTGTTTCTTGGATAGCTCATCACATCCCGAGTGATCAACCCTTATTACATGTACATATCCACAAGACTAAATGGACTCAGCAGGCTATATCTTTAGTGCTATTGATATGTATCAACAAAAGCTAAAGGAGAAGAGATTACGAATTTGAAAGGGAATCAAGAAAGTACAAGAAGGTTGGGAGGGGGAGAAGGAGAGTTGGGAATCATGCAAATATAATATTCATATGTGAAATTCTCAGAGTGTTTATGATTAAAAATATTTCATCTCTCTTCTCACAAACATAGAAATAAAGTTATCTGAGTCTTAACAAATTATTTATGTAACTTTAATCCTGAAAACACCTGAAAAGCACTAGTTCATGAGAACACATTATAGCTTTTAGTAGAAAATGGGCTTCTCAAATTTCAACTCTAAGACCTCTAATAAGTTTCTATTTTATTAGGTTATCTGAGACTCTTTAGGTGACAAAATAAAGTTGATATATGAGAAAAATAGAGATGAAGTTGTAATGTGACACCGGTTTGGTTAACAAGAATGAATTAAACTTGTAAGGCAATTAAAATTAGCATAATCACAGAAATGCAACATGGCAAAGTAATAACAGAGAATTGAATTTACAACACAGTATATGCACAGCAGAGGGAAGAAATAAAAATATATGGGATTAAGATTTGAGCAGTATTGTGCTTTAATAAGACATAAATAAATATGATATACATATTTTATTTAATTTTATTTTTATAAGTAATCTCCAACCTTTTTAAAAATATATATTTATCTGTTACTTTAAGAATTTCACTACACTTTAGTAAATATATCTGCATTTGGTGAAAGAGAATGTTAGTTATAGGATGTTCATTTGTTTCACTGACACAGCCACTTTACTTTACATAGGTACCATATAGCACTATCGCATATACTTTAAGATTGCAGATTAAAACTTACCTAAAAGAAGTGTGTGTATATCCCACTTATGCATATAATTTTGTCTTTATATGCTTCCACATAAATCAGTCCCTACACAACTAAGACGGATTAAGTGATGTGTTTTTTGCATAGTTATGAAATGTATGAGAATTGGAAGTTCACAGAAAGCCTCAGAGTGAAGGCGGGCTGCAGGAGAATCAACAGTGTCCTCTAAAGGATTTTTAATCTACCTACCCACTTCCGCAAGCTGCTTAATATTAGGTCAACATTCAATGGCCAGTAACGCAATTCATAATGCTTACACAATGAATCCTTTGAAGAAGCCTACAGGGAGTAGAATCGGAGATAGAAAAGTGGTGCCTTTATGGTGGTAGACCCATATGGTGAATTTGGATTCGACAACCTCTACTACTTGCAACCGAACAGATTTCTTCTATCAGGCTCTTCAACTACAGCATTTGCAATGTCTTTTCTATAAATGTGTAAAAATCTTTTCTGAGTTCTAAAAGCAGCTCTAGAAATTAAGCCAAACCAAGCAGAGAGTATGATAACCTGTATTTATGCTAGTTAGTAAGAAGTAGAAGTCACAACTAGGTACTTGATGTTAGAGTCAGAAGTGCAAGACTGCCATGTAAAACTTTAACAATGAAGACAAGCTACTTTTATTGAAAAGCCTAATGGACATCTTAGAGGAAATTAAACTAGCATCTCTCTCCCTTCACTCTGCAGCTGTCTCCTTTTATCTGAAAATTTCAGTCTGGTTCCTATTCACCTCTATATAAACATGTTAATGATTTACAGAATGTACATAACTGGTCAGACAAGGTTGATTTTCCCTAAATTTCCCTTATTTATCTCCTCGATTTTCAAGAATGAGGTTATTAAGATGAAGGTAGATAGAATTTGGTGGTTTTGTAGTTTCCTCATTGAAAAGTATATGAAAGTGTCATCATAGCTTTCAGCCTGCTGTCACCTTGGTCACTGGTAAGAGGGAAGGAAGCCTTTCAGACAGATCACCTCAGGATGACCCACCTTTAAATGGAAGCAGTCATCCTGTGACAATAGCTGATAATGTTCTTCAAGCAGAATCTCAACTCTCAACCCATGGAAACTACATTCAATGACAATAGTGACAGCCTTTCTGTTACAAAAATATCACATCGAAAAATCCTTACTTCCTTAAAAGAATTAGGAAAGAACTTGATAAAATGGAATAAACTTACTTAAGAAGAAAACAGGAGAAATTCCTCTAGTTTTTGTCATCTCTGCACACCTAAAATTGCAGAATTTTACACAAAAGGTAAACAAAAGTCAAGAATCATAATATGTTAGTATGAATTATCATCACCATGGCCAATCTATTGTGGGATGCTAGCTCCTATTCTAACTGGAAGCAGAGCTTTATCCTTACCTGTAACCCAACAGGAGATTTCAGGAGAAATTTAATTCTTTGAGGCTCATTGTTTCAAAATCCTGATAAAAGAAATGGTCATTTGTGTCTCTTCCTATCTGGGTGGCTTCATGTGGAGTAACTCTGCAGAAAAAGAACTAAGATAATGATCAGCACTACCAGTTTGACCATGGCTGCTTAACTATGACTGCCATTCATCCACTACTGAAGGCATTCTCATGTTTTGAAACCTCATATCCTCTTCTCAATAAGAATAGCTTGATTAAATTCTATCCATACCTGTCTACCATCAATTTTATGATTAAGTACTAGTGAGAGACCAGTTGAGGACTCCCCCAAATACAGCCTTTCATCTATAACCATGGTGACAGGACTGGTTGTGTATTCGTTTAGTTCTGCTTTGTTTTTTTGGGTTTTTGTTGTTGTTGTTGTTGTTTTTTTTTTTTTTTTTCCTTTGTTTTTTGAGACAGGGTCTTACATATCCCAGACTGATTTTTGAACACACTAAGTAGCTGAGTGTGATCTTGAACTTTTAGTTTTCCCATAACTACCTGCATCAGAGAACTGAGGAAAGGAATGTGCCCCCATATCTGTTATGCACAGTGATGGGTGTGAGAGAAGGGCTTTGTGAAAGTAGACAATCACTCTACACATCTTTGGTCCAAGCCAATGGTTACAATGAAATGCTTCCTAATCTAGGTCTAAAGCCTCCATCACTCATTGTTCCAGGGAAAATGCTAGCACACTTTGCCTGTTTACAAGCATAACTGAGTAATCAATCAAAGCACTGAGGCTATTTACTCAAGCATCAGCCACAGCTTCAGATACACTATTGATCACAGATTATTTGGTGAGTATACTCCTTTCACAGTGCCAGTCACTTTGATTGCAGGAAGAACCTTACACAAACTTTTGATGATATGATTGATGGATATACTGAATAATTTCTGTTTGTTTGTGGCTAATTCTATTATCAGGATTTAAAGTAGCTAATAAACATTGTCAGTTTTCATAATACTTAACAAAATGTTATATCCTGAAACTGTTTACATAATCTGTAAAGTGTGGATCAATAAAACAACACTAGAACTTCCTCTTCCTATTTATAAAGTTTGTTTGAATTGAAAACTACAATATTTAAATATACTAAGATGAATATAAAATAAGTTTATTTCATCCATGTGAATTCTTACTGAAAGCCAAACAAAGTGTATCTCATCTAATTCCAATCAGTTCATTCTGTCTACAGAATCTGGCTTGAGGTTCACTCAGTTGCCAACTGGCTGGCTGGTGGAAGGTCAGTGTTGGGTCCTTACCAAGTATTGTAGGCAGTATGCTTATGTAATGGAATTTTCTACCAGTGAACGGTAGACCTTCACAGAAAATAATGCAGGTATGAGCTACAACCTCATGGGTTGCAAGAATTACAAACTTACTTGTAATATGTATTTAGTTCATGCCTGTCAGACATTCTTTTTAAAATCATATGAATCGAAATTGGTTCTAAAAAAGAAAACAGAAGCAGATAAATGAAAGAAAAAGGAAACTAATTAAAAATAATATAGAAAAGAAAGCAAGAGAATGAGGAAGAATGGAGAAATGACAAAAGAAAAAGCAGGGAAATGAAGAACAAAAAATTGATCCTCGTAGATAGACTCAGGGATTCCCAGTGGATTTGCAGGTAATTAGACTCTGAAGCTTGTAGTCATCCAAGTCCAGTATGTGAATGCATTTATTATGCTGTTGTAGAATGTGTACAGCTTAGGAACAATTTCATCCTATGGAAATTGAGTTCAATATAGCACTTCAGAACCCAGGGAGGAGTTTTAACCATCCCTTCTTTAACTACAATTAACAGCCATGGTAGTACCCAGCTTTTTGTCACAAGAGTCCAGCGCCAGTTTTTTTCCTTACAATGGAAAGAAAGTTTGATTCTTAGCACATGCAATCTGCTTAGGTGACTGTTCTGACATTACTTTCATTTCTTTCAGGAGTATCTGACATAAAACTTAGAATAGGATGACTGTAGTGGTAAACACCTTTATCCCAGTACTCGGGTGTCAGGGGCAGGCAGATCTCTGTGATTTCAAGGCTAGCCTGGTCTGCAAAGTGAGTTACAAGAAGAAAATCATGCTATTACACAGAGAAAATCTGTCTCAAATATGAGCCTCTCCCTCCCTCCGCAAAAAACTTAAAACAGATGAAATTTCATCTAACCTTCCTTAGCACTGTCATAAAATGTAATCCAACTAAGACCCCCATACAAGAACACTCAGAGCTAGTGTCTGTGTCACCTTCTGTTTTCTTGGTGGAGTTCATCACCAGGAAAAGTGAAAAAGATACATGGCATATCATACTTTCAAAAGATAACAATAACCTACCTACTCTCCAAAGAAAGGAAACAGTAGACTGTCCTGGTGCTCTCAGGAGGGCCTTTAGATGTGCTTGAATGTCCAGTTCACATTCTTGTCTGTAACACATGGCTCTATGCCATTTGGAGGTTATAAAGAGTTCACGGGTGCCTTTTAAAAAAGTTTTCCCTGTTTCATAGACTATATTACTCCTTGGGGTGAACCATCACCATCTCTTTGTGACTGAATCAAGCTTGCTAGGCCAGCTCAGCAGTCATATTCAAAGGAACCTCTTCTTTCCCTGCCTTTGGACAGTTGGTTAATCAGGCTCCTCCCTGTGGAGCCATTCATCCCACAGTCTTTGATTGCACATTCCACTGTAGGGCAATTATTTTCCTTGTCTTCCTTCTGAGGAAAAATTTTGGTCACACTGATCGTTTCTCTCTTGAATGTCACCTAGAAGAGTGAACAATAAATATGAGTTTTCCCTAATTTGGATGACTATAATTAAATATATTCCCGCTGGTGCAGATATTAACCAAAAACAGGAATTCCACAACGTGAAGCAATGACAGGGTTTAATTTTTTTGGCCATGATATAATAGATTATTCTGAATGAAAAGTTACAAAGCACACGCTTATATATTTAAATTTATCCTATAGGAAGAAATGCATAGAAGATAATATCTGGCTTACAATATTCTGTGACTCTGACAAAGGTGTCACTGTATCATCACAAATTTGAAATGAAGGAGTATAAGTGTTTATTTTAACCTGTAAGATAGAAAGCATTAAAGGATAAGCTGGAATGATTAGGAATTTACCTGGTCACTTCAATGAGTTTTGGATTTTTCTGCTACTAAACCAACTAGATAAAACTATTGTCTGTAAAGCTATAATTTGATAAAAGAAAAAGAAAAAGAAATTATATTGCTATAATTTTGGTCCATGATGTAAATCTATATCACATACTGACTAATTACTATACTGACCAATTCTATCTACTACTTTTATTTTTTAATGTCTTGTTCCACGTCTTCATTTATTTAGATTCCCCTGCTGCTTACCATTTTATTTTCATGCATAATTTGTAAGGAAAATCATTGTTATAATAACCCCTGTAGTTAAGTCCTTGAAAGGTTCTTTGCCACCCACTAACCATTTGGCTACCCTCTCAGAAGAATTATGTGCGTGTGCCCCAACGTTTTCATGCTCCTTTGTTAAGTGGTTTGGTTACAACAGATTAAGAATTCCTTAAGGAAGATGCTAATTCCTTTCTGTACTTTAACTTTGCAAAGTCCTTCACCTTAAAAATGATTGCATGCCACACTAAACTTCCTTATATATCTTGAAAGTTATGGGAAAGTATGGAAATAAAGCACAGGCAGCAACTCTCAGGTCCCTGCCTCTGCCCTACCCAAGTTCACAGGGAGGGTATGCAGAGACTCATCGGTAAAGCATTGATGATGGATGAACAGTGATGCAGGACCCTTTTCGCCAGTGCTCGGTGCAAGAGTAAATTTCCCCCTTTCCTCTCTTATGTTCTGAGCTGTTCATGTCTAGGTATGCATGGAGGTGAAGTGAAATCCCTAGAGGTAGAGGGACTGGGGATGCTGAAGCTAACAGCTTAACACTGGTGCAATCTTTCCTGTGAGGAGCTGCCCGGCTCTCCACTTATCACACCCTGACAGTGAGCAGACTTCCCACAGCTCTCTCAATCAGTAACATCTTTTCAAAAATAATATTGTTTCAGCAGTTAAGTTTTAAAAATGCTTAACTTTTTTTCTCAGCTTGAACTTTTTGCCCTTTTTCTTGCATCATATCTTTTAAAACAAATTTCCTGTCAAGTTACAGTTTACATTATATCCACTTTTAACAAGTGTCTAGGCCTGTGACTAATCCAGAGATAATTACAGTGCCAATCCTATTGACAAAATCGAAACACCGAAATGGAAAAAGCCTACATTTCTACTCTCTTTTCCTAATAATATTAACCTGTCACTCCAGTGCTATATCAAAATTCCCTGGCTTCCTTCCTTAAATCAAATTGCCCAAAGCCCTAAAAAATCACATTTTCATAAGCAACTTAGTCAGGCTACATCTACATGCCTCAGGAGTGAGATTACCACACTGCCTCTATCCCAAACTTCTCTTTTATGATATTAAAAACTTCGGAAAATAGCTTATGTAGCTCACATTCCCAAGATTTAGAGCTTTTTCTAATTAGCTTCTCATGCTCTAGTTAACATGGAAACCAGTCAGCTTCTATTTCAAAGGCACCATGATGGAAATGTATTTCCCTCTCAACTATGAACCCCCACACTTGTATCTGCATAGTTTTTCCATGTGAAACTTCAGCATCAAGAAAAGAGTTCATATGAGTACTATAAACAAGAAATTTCAGAAGAAGGAGAAAAAATATCATGAAACAATTTACACCTTGCTATCTAATTTGAATTTTAATAGGCAAACTTCTACAATAGTCACATGCTGAAAGGAAATAGTGAGTTAAAAAAGTCACAGAAGACATTACTAGATAATTATCATAACATTTAAAATGCATATTCCATTGTTCACATACAGTGTTTAAAAAGTAATCAGAGGTTCATAGAAAATCTGAAGTTGGAACAGAAACTCTTTATCAAAGGTGAGATACAAGTCCAATATTGTGGATAAGAGCTTTTCTTTGACATTATATGTGGAAAATCTCTTAATAACAAGGATAAATGATACAGAACTGTGTACCAAATGATATACCAAATCAAATGCAGTAATGAAATATTTTATTCAATGTAGTATCATGTAGGTAGTTTCCTCTAAGTTATTAAAAGGGTACCCTAAGACAGAGGAAAAATGAAATCAGAAGAGAGACAAGATGGGGAAGGTCACTGCATCCTCATCAAAGGAAAAATACATGAAGATAATGTCTCAATTCTGAACATCTATGCGTCAGAGAAGGAGCACCCACACTTGTAAATACTAAATACTAAATACATAAATAAAAAAGCTTAAACCATACATCCAGTCCTAAACATTAATAGTGGTAGACTTCAACACCCCTTCCTCCCCAATAAACAGAACATAAAGACAAAACCTAAATGGAGAAACAAGAAAACTAATAGACATCATGAAACAAATGGACCTAACATATCTACAGAACACTGCAGCCAAACATAAAAGAATACATGTTCTTTTCAGCATCTCATGGAACCTTCTCCAAAATTGACCACATACTTAGTCACAAAGCAAACCTCAGCAGATACAAGAAAAACAAAATAATCTCTTGCATCTTATCACACCACTATGGATTAAAGCTGGAACTCAACAACAAAAGAAACAACCAAAAGCCTACAAACTCGTGGAAGCTGAACAGCTCCCTACTCAATGACATCTGGGTAAGGGATGAAGCAAAAAGAGAAATAAAAAACTTCCAGGAATTCAATGAACTGGAGGCACAACATAAAAAACTTATGGGACACAATGAAAGCAGTGTTAAGAGGGAAGTTCATAGCACTAAGTGCCTTTATAAAGAAACTGGAGAGATCCCATGCGTTTCTTTAGAACAACTTGACTTAATATATGTTGTTTATAATTTTAAAGGAAATTTTTATCCACAGACTGTGTCTAAAATTTGAAAGGTGGTTCAGAGGAAATGATACACTACTATGTTACAGACTAGTGGAAAAATATTCTACTTCATAAAGAAATTGAGTAACTAGGGTGATGGTTCATTGGAGAAGACCATTGGCTATAAAATCAAAACATTTTGACTCTCTACAAGCCACATTAAAGTCAAACCTGACCATGCAGTTCTATAGCCCAGCACTACAGAGGCAGATTCTGGAAGGTGGCTGGCCAGCAGGATAGAAAAAAAAATACTGAGCTTTGAGTTCAGAGATCCCGTTTGAATAAAGGAAGACAGAGATAGATAAAAGACACTCATCATTTTCCTCTGACTGCTACATGAATGTGCAATCCACACAGTCACACACAACAAAACACACAAAGAAAGAAAAACAGAAAGAGCACAGGAAGCAAGGAAGAAAAGGAGCAAGGAAGAAATGAAGGAAGGCAGAAATGAAAGAAAAACTAAAAGCTACATAGGCAACAGAATTTGTTATTAGTAATGTATTTCTAACTATTAAAGAGTGAGATGAAACCCAGTAAACATATTGAAACAAAAACCTTTTGACTGGAAAAGTAATTGTGCAGCCTTTTCAGTAGGCTACTTCTGGGCATCTACAATGCATACTAACATTTTACCTAGTAATTTTACTTCCAGTGATTCATTATAAAACATTTATATAGGATTTATATTTTCCCAATTTCTCCCTCAACCACTCCCATTCTTTCTCAAATTCAAGACCTTTTATTATATAATTATTATTGGTTTTTATGGTTTAAAACAATTTAAACTTTTTATCCTTTAAAAATTATTATAGTTTATTCATGTTGCATCCTGATTGTTATCTACTCACTTATATATTCCCATTCCTAACCTCCCTCCCTCTTTTGCCTTATTCCCCTACCCTAGACTTGTGATATACAGGGTTCACCTCTCCCACCATATGACCATATCCTATCAAGTTTCATCCAGATAGCCTGCTTTCCCTTCCACTGTGTGCCTCAGGACCTCCCAACCAAGGGCAAGTGATCAAATCAGGACATCAGATTTCATGTAAGAGGCAATCCCTGCTCACCTCACAACCTTGGAGAATGAGCTATCCATTGGCTAGACCTGAACAGGGTGTCTAGGTTCATTGCATGGATTTTTCTTGGTTGGTGCAGGAATTTGTGAAGGCATCCCCTGGGTGCAGATCTGCAGGCATTCATGGTCTCCTTGTAGTGCTCCTAAACCCTCTGGGACTTTCCATCCACCCACTCTTCCATACCACTCTCAGCTCTCTGCTCAGAGTCCCTCTGTGAGTCCATCTGTCCAGCATCTTTCTAGTTCCTCAACTGGGTGGAGTCTCTCAGAAACATCTATGTTGGGCTAATATCCACTTATAAGTGAATATATATCATAAGTGTCTTTCTGGGGACCTCATGAAACTGAAAAGCTCCTGTAAAGTGAAGGTCACTTTCAACAGAACAAAAGAACATCCTACAGGTTAGGAAAGGGTCTTCATTGACCCTGCCTCCAACAGAAGGCTAATATCCAAACGATATAAAGAACTCAAGAAATTACACATCTATAAACCATACTATCCAATTAAAAATGAGGTGCAGAGCTAAACAAAGGAACATTTAATGGATAAGAAACATTTTTAAAATGCTCAACATCCTTAGTTATCAAGGAAATGCAAAGCAAAACAACTCTGAGATTCCATCTTACACATACCATAATATATAGGATCAAAAATTATTATTGTTTTATATATACACATATACCTATACTGACTGTTGAATATATAGATTAGTTATAGATAGATCATAGGTATATAAGAAGATAGATAAATAGGTAGATAGATAGATGATAGATAGATAGATAGATAGATAGATAGATAGATAGATAGGTAGATAGATAGATAGATAAAAGATGCATGGATGGGTGGATGGATGAAATATAGACAGTCTCCGGAGTTCATTTATTGGATTACCTAACAAAAAATTAATCCATTGAGAACTCTCTCTCTCTCTCTCTCTCTCTCTCTCTCTCTCTCTCTCTCTCTCTCCCTCTCTCTTTCTCTCTCTCTTTCTCTCCACTTGTTATTGCTAACTCTCTGAAGCTCTTCATCTAGAGGTAGGTGTCAATTACCTACACATTGGCATGCTGGCAGGTATTGCTCTATACAATTCTTACTTAGGCAACCATATTGTTGAGATTTCATCAAAGCAGCACCTGCACCAATCCTAGGCATCACTGTCTTGAAGCTGGCATCCTGATCCTTTGCTTTTCATAATCTTTGTACCCCAAATTTGCAATGGTCTCTGACCTTTAAGCATAGAGGTTACATTGTAGATGTAGCTTTGCTAAAATCTTATCAAATATACAATTCATTCCTTCCCCTCACTACCACATAACTTGTGTTTTAATATGAATTAGACACAAATCAAGTTGACACACCACCTCTTCCAGATTGATGAGATTACTTGATTTTCTTTATATTTGGGGATATTCTATCTGTTCTGATTTTCATGACTCAGATTTAACCTGAAAGTAAATCTACTTTCCCAGGTCTCTCATTTGGCTCTTTATTCTACAGATCTTGGTGCTTTTCAGCCTTCAAAAACAGGGAGATCTGTAAGAGAAATATAGGAGATGGGGAAAGAGAAGCACACAGAGGGTCCTAGAAGCCTACAAGAAGAACATCGCGATGGGTGGATCGGGGCCCAGGGGGGTGTGCTCAGACTATTGCACTAACCAAGGACAATACAATAGTAAACATCAAACCCCTACTCTGATCTACCCAACGGACAGAACATTCTCTAGTTATGTGGAGACTGGGTACTGACTTGGACATGAATTCTGGTGCCCCATATTTGACCACCTCCCCTTGGTGGGGAGGCTTGGTGGTACTCAAAGAAAGAATAAGCAGGCTACCAAGATGAGATGTGATAGCCTATGACCTAATAGTGGGGGAGGAGGTTCCCCTCGGTCATAGAACTATGGGAGAGGAATAGGGTGAAAGTGGGAGGGAAGGGGGAATGGGAGGATACAAGTGATGGGATAACAATAGAGTTGTTATCAGAATAAATTAATAATATTAAAATTAAAAAATAAAAAAGGGGTATGATTCTCTTCTACAGCCCATGGAGGAAGCATGACTCTGACATACTTTGATAAAACAATTTTATACTCAGAACTGTATATTAATAAATTCTTGTCGTTTTGGGTCAAAAAAAAAAAAAAAAAAACAAAAAACCAGGGAGACCAAGTCCTCATAGTATAACTCTTTATGTATATCAATTTGAGCTCTCCCTCTTTGGGGAACTCAAGATGATGAAGTAGCTATGACATTTTGTTTAATCTTTATTACTTACTTGAAGACATTGCAGAGCACATCTAAACCTTTAGGTGAAGGGAGACAGTAACAATATTCCAAATTCCTGTGCATGTAAAACCTCCCATTTGTCTACTTGCCCATCTTCTATATGAAAGAGGAATAGACATTCTACATAATTTCATAATAATAACATAATTAAAAACAAAATAATCTGTTTCCCTCTAGCATGATGTTTGTTTGCCTCTGTGCCTTGGGTATAAGGATTGTATTGTAGATATAACAAATAGGACTGGCCACTCCATTGTCAATTACTCTCTGCATCATGACTAGTTGTGGAATCTGGATATCCTGTGGCTACGGAAATAAAAATATTCTTTGATGTGCGATAGGATTTGCACATACCTGTAGGTACAATGATAAATATTTAGAATATATTTCCAAAGGCAGAAATGTTTATATACTAGAAATCTGAAGAACATGAAACAGCCTACAGGCAGTTTGAAGGCTAAATTTCCTTTCCAGAGAGTTTATTTGGTCAGGCAGTTTGACTGATCTTTATCCAATTCCTTGAAGTCATATCTGTGTCTGTTTCAAATAAAAATAAGATGATAAATACAGTAGAGTACAGTACAGAAAGAATTGCAGTTAAAATGGGAAATATGAATAAAATATACACTTTATGTAATAATATTTCCATATTGCTTCACCAAGTACAAAACCTGAATTATACCAATGTAGATGTGAAACAACACCTTGTTTCTATATATTGTTTTTATATGTTGTTAGATATTTCTGAACTTCTGAAGGTTGAATTTCAGTTGAAGACTTTAGGAATGTTTTTGTTTTTTAAAATAGACTTGTTTCACCTAACATTTTTGATCTATAGAAAGTTGAGAAGACTCAAATATAGGATGAGGAGTTATTTCCCAACAGTACTTATGAGAAAAGGTTACTAAATTATTGACTTCAGTGACAGAAATAAACATGAATGACATTTGAAAATTATTCAACCACAGTTGGAGAATGAGTTGCAAAGAAAGTCATATCCATTAAAATTAACAGACATACCCGAGTAATGATCTGTTTTAACTGCCCTTTCCATCTCTGGGTAAAAATAAAAATAATTGGGAAAGTGTTTGAAGACCCAGTCTACTGAGTTTGGCTCATGTCACTGTCTAATGTGATGAGGGATCTGAACAACAGACATTCACAAACATTTGTATTTGGTTTGAATGTCTTGCTGGGTGCAGAGCAATGGTTATTATAAACAGTGGAAAGAGGCAAGACACAAAGATGACAGAGGCTTAACTAAAGATTCATGTTATTTTTGTGTATCAATATGACAAGATTCTGGGGAACTCAATGTAAAAACACTTTTGGTAGTTGATAACCAGGGAGTTCCTTCTCTTGTATCATGTGGTTCCAAATACAAAAGCCTGCTCACTGTTGCAATTTGTTCTATTTTAGTTGAATCCTTTTGCAGCAAAACATTTAGATATTCAAGATTTCAACATGCTACTATCCTTTCCTAATTTCCTCCCCTCTCTCTGATGCTGTCATAAAATGCACTGACCAAAACAATTTAGGTAAAAAAAAAAAAAAAAAAAGAACTTATTTCATGTTCAAGTACAGGTTCCATCATCACGGGAAATTTGAGTCAATAAATCATAACAGAAATAAATAAATAAATAAAGCAAAACAAAACAAAATACCCAATAGTAAATGCAGTGTTTATTTCTAGCTACTGCTCTGCTGCAGTAACAAGTAGCACCTGGTCTCCGAGCGAGGTTACACAGCTCTGATCTGCATCCATGCAAATGTGGCGAGGTATTTGTAAAAATAGAGTTGGAGCTCAGACTTTTCTTATTCTGTTACAGTAGTTTATGTATTCATTTTTTTTGTGGAATTTATTACACATTTTTTGGACTAAGTGTTCCTGAACCGTTTCTTTACTTAGTTCTATGGTATCAGGCATTGTTCTTTCTAGTTTCTTCATATAGAAGGATTAGAGGTCATAAAACCCCCATTGTCCATTATTTTATTATTGAGCATTTTTATTTATGCTTCAATTTAATAGATATCTTTACTGGCTATAATATTTCAGGTTTGAAGTTTCATAGTTTGGAAAACATTTTTCTTTCTTTTTTATTAATTTTTCAGATTCTAACTCAATTGTTATCCCATCTCTTGTTTCTTCCAGTTCTTCCCTCCCTCTGTCCCCCACCCTATACCCTTCGCCTAGGTGCATGACCTGGAGGGATCTTTTCCCCCACTTTATGGTCACAGTGTATCAAGAATCATCTTGGTAGCCCGCTTATTCTTTCTTTGAGTGCCACCAGGGCTCCCCACAAAGAGGAAGTCATCAAATATGTGGCACTAGAGTTCATGTCAGAGTTAGTCCTTGCTCTCCATATAACTGTGGAGAATATCCTGTCCATTGGCTACTTGTATTGGCCTTGATTAGTGCAATAGTTTGAGCAGACACCCTTGGGCCCTGATCCACCCATTACAATGTCCTTGAAGGTTTCTAAGACCCTCTAGATCCTTCTATTTCCCCATCTCCTATTTTCTTCTTACCTAGAGCCCCATTAGGATGCCCTCACATTGGTCCCACTCTCCTTGTAAGTTAAGGCTTTCATGGGACATGCCTTTTGGGCTAGTGCCCAATTATACATGTGAGAGGCCGCACTCACATTCGCCATTACAAGATGGCGCTGACATCCTGTGTCCCAAACTGGTAAACAAGTAATCTGCGCATGTGCGAAGGAACTTTCCACTTGTTGTGCTCTGCCTCTCCCGTGGCGTCATATCGCCTGATGAGTAACAGCCAATCAGGGACTGACACATCCTAAGCGGAGAACAGTTTCCTATATAAGGGATGGGTTTCTGCTGTTTGGGGTCTCCATTTTACTTGTTGTAAGCTTATGCTCTCCCTCTTAAGACGCATCAAAGCTTTACTGCAGAAGGATCCTGTGTGTGCAGCGTCGTTCTTGCTGGCAAGACGGTAACGCAAGTCACATCTGGTGCCGAAACCCAGGAAATTGACCACACCATCGTCAGCACCTTCGGAGACCCCTTGACTTCAAGGAGGATTCAGAACTGCAGAGATAGGTAAGTTCGGAGAGGTATGCATATTTCTGAATTTCTTAGGCCGATTCTAGGAGTGATATTTTTTATTTTTTTACTTGTAAAAAATTGCCTAGAGGATAACAATTGCAAGAGGGCAGTAGAGGAAGGACAGGTCGCCCTAGAGGAAGTTCAGGATAGCATGTCAGAAACCGAACGTAGTGAGAGGTTGGGTGCGCGCAAGAAAAGGGATACCCATAAAAGGAAAGAAGCTAAGAACCCTCCTGTAAAAGGAGTGCAGTCCCCTGATTCCCCAGAAGGGACATCACAAGGACTTTACCCATTAAGGGAACTTGAGGCATTAAATATTGATAGCTCTGCAAGCTCTAGCCCCAATGCCTCTGACAATGAGGCTCTTGATTCAGAGGAAGAAGCAGAGTTAGAGGAGGAGGCAGCCAAATATGAGGAGGAGAGATACTACCCAGACGAACGAGGAAATAATAAAAAACTCTCCCATAACTCCTCTCGTAGGGTAACACCCACCGCTCCTCCACCCTACGAACTGCGGTCTGGATTTTCCTTTTGGCCGGAAAAGATTCGTAAAAAATTACACAATTTTTTTCCTGTTTTTGACCCTGGCGGCTACTTCCAATGATTGGGCTGTTTTGATTACCTACTTTTCAGGACGAATTGACAATCATTACCCAAAACATCCTATCTTACAATTTGCATTAAATCAAGCTGTGGTGTTTCCACAAATGACCGTTAAGTCCCCACTTACAGATGGAATAATAGTATATACAGATGGTTCAAAAACTGGAATTGGTGCCTATGTGGTTAATGATAAGATAATGACTAAAGATTACCAAGAAACCTCACCTCAAATAGTAGAATGTTTGGTAGTTTTAGAGGTTTTAAGGATCTTTCCCGAGCCTTTAATATTGTATCAGATTCCTATTATGTGGTTTAATGCTGTTAATTTATTGGAGGCCGAGGGAATCATTAAGTCCTCTAGTAAAGTCGCCTCTATTTTTTAGCAAATACAATTGGCCTTACAAAATAGAAAAACACCCATATATATTACACATGTCAGGGCATATTCGGGCCTACCAGGTCCAATGTCCCGGGGCAATGACTTGGCTGATAAGGCCACTCAAGGCCACTCGGCTTATAGCCACTGCACTGTCCTCCCAGGCAGATGCAGCAAAAAATTTTCATCAGCACTTTCATGTGACGACTGAAACTCTCCGCCGCCACTTTGCTATAACTAGAAAAGAAGCTAGAGACATTGTGACTCAATGTAAAAATTGTTGTGAATTTTTGCCTACACCCCATGTAGGGATAAACCCACGGGGCATAAGACCTTTACAAATCTGGCAAATGGATGTCACGCATGTCTCTTCCTTTGGTAAACTTCAGTATCTACATGTTTCCATTGATACATGCTCAGGCATTATATTTGCCACACCACTTACGGGTGAAAAGGCCTCACATGTGGTACAGCATTGCCTTGAAGCGTGGAGTGCTTGGGGAATGCCTAAAATTCTCAAAACTGATAATGGACCTGCATACACCTCACAAAAATTTCAACAGTTCTGTCATCAGATGAATGTGACTCATCTGACTGGCCTTCCCTACAACCCTCAAGGACAAGGGATTGTAGAACGTGCACACCGCACACTCAAATCTTATTTAATAAAGCAAAAAAGGGGAATAGAGAGCGTTCTTCCCTCAGTACCAAGAGTGGCCATTTCCATGGCACCCTTTACCCTAAATTTTTTAAATCTAGATGATAAAGGCCATACTGCGGCAGAAAGACACTATTTAGCGCCCAGCAGGCCAAAAGAAATGGTCAAATGGAAGGATGTTCTGAGTAACAAATGGAAAGGACCGGATCCTATTCTTATAAGATCCAGGGGAGCTGTGTGCATTTTTCCACAGGATGAAGACAATCCGTTTTGGGTACCAGAAAGACTTACCAGAAAAATCCAGACGGTTCCAGAAGATGCTGATACTCAGCCTGGTGATGACCCAAGTGATAATAACAAAGGGCCTGGAGAGATGGCTCAGAGGTTAAGAGCACTGACTGCTGTTCCAAAGGTCGTGAGTTCAATTCCCAGGAACCACATGGTAGTCAGCTTGAACAACTAGCAACAACCCTAGGGGATCATGTCAACATTCCCACTTCCGATGCCGAATTGGACAACAGAATTCGAGCAAACATTAAGAGAATTAAGAACTGCCATCATTCAAGTTAATTCCACACGCCTGGATCTGTCGCTTACAGAGGGACTTTCATCATGGATATCTTCGGCTTTCTCCTTCTTTAAGGAATGGGTTGGGGTTGGATTATTTGAAGCTGCGATCTGCTGTGGGTTAGTGTTGACCCTATGGTTGGTCTGTAAACTCAGGGCTCAAACAAAAAGAGACAAGGTGGTTATTGCCCAAGCACTTGCAGCAGTAGAAAGTGGGACCTCCCCTGATATATGGCTATCCATGCTTAAGCAGTAAGTCGCTGGCTGCTCAGCTCCTGCACCCTCAGAGTCTCAGCTCATTGCACGAGGTGGAGTGAGTAAGTTTCAGCAGCCCTGGAGAGTTGCACAGTGAGGCATTGCAGTAAAATGGCTCTGCAGCAATATGAGCTATTTACCTCTGTCTCCACTCTCTTTAATGGGTGTCTTATTGCTTCCTAAATAAAGGAATAGGGGGAGACGGCAGCTTGGCGGGCAGCCTTTAAGTCCTAAATAAGGGCAATGAGTTTTCTCTCTCTCTTTCTTCTCTCTGCGTGGCCTTTGCACTCGACTGGGCCTAGTTGCCATTGCACGTCAAAAGGCACCCTATATCTACGTGCACCCAGTGGCCGCTGCACCCCGCGGGGAAAATTGCCCATTGCACGCGGGACGGCACTGAGTGGTACCTCTAAAATGGTCCTCGATCGGTTGGTCCAGAGTCATGCTCCAGCCTTGATCGGACCATTTCCTTTTCCTAAGCTCATTGCCCATACAACAAACTGTAGCGAGCTGCGAACCCGATGTGGCGCCAGTTTTCACCTATTCTTTTAGTTAGGCCTTTAATTAAAAGAGAAGGGGGAGATGTGAGAGGCCGCACTCACATTCGCCATTACAAGATGGCACTGACATCCTGTGTCCCAAACTGGTAAACAAGTAATCTGCGCATGTGCGAAGGAACTTTCCACTTGTTGTGCTCTGCCTCTCTCGTGGCGTCATATCGCCTGATGAGTAACAGCCAATCAGGGACTGACACATCCTAAGCGGAGAACAGTTTCCTATATAAGGGATGGGTTTCTGCTGTTTGGGGTCTCCATTTTACTTGTCGTAAGCTTATGCTCTCCCTCTTAAGACGCATTAAAGCTTTACTGCAGAAGGATCCTGTGTGTGCAGCGTCGTTCTTGCTGGCGAGACGGTAACGCGAGTCACATATACATGAGTATATATCATGTGAGTCTTTCTGCTTCTGTGTTAACTCACTCAGTATCATTGTTTCTAGTTCCTTTCATTTGTCCATAGATTTCGGGATTTCCTTGTTTTTTATAGCTGGGTAGTATTCCATAGTGTAAATGTAACACAATTTCTTTATCCATTCTTCAACTGAGGGACATTTAGTCTGTTTCCAGGTTCTGGCTATTATGAATAAGGCTGCTATAAACATGGTGGAGCATATGTCTTTGTTGTGTGATGGAGCACTTTCTGGATTTATTCCGAGGAGAGGAATAGCTGGGTCTTGAGGAAGCCCTATTCCCAGTTTTCAAAGAAAGCACCCAATTTCTTAATTGGGTTACTTGGTTTGGTAGGTGTTTCTGCTTCTTTTTTTTTCTAGAGCTTCCAAATGTGTTGTTAAGTTGCTTATGTAAGATGTTTCTAATTTCTTTATAAAGGCACTTAGTGCTATGAATTTTCTTCTGAACACCACTTTCAAAGAGTCCCACAGATTTGAGTATGTTGTTCCTTCATTTTCATTGAATTTCAGGAAGCCCTTTATTTCTTTCTTTATTTCTTCCCTTACCCAGATGTCATTAAGTAGAGTGTGGTTTAGTTTCCATGTGTGTGTAGACTCTTTGTTATTTCTGTTGTTGTTGTTGTTGAAGTCCAGCCTTAGACGATGGTGATCTGATAGGATACAAGGTATTATTTCAATATTCTTGTATCTGTTGAGGCTTGCTTTGTGACCTACTATGTGATCAATTTTGGAGAAGGTTCCACGGGGTGCTGAGAAGAAGGGTACAATCCTTTGTGTTTGGGTGAAAAGTTCTGTAAATATCTGTTAGATCCATTTGCTTCATGATGCTAGTTAATACTGTTATTTCTTGCCTTAGTTTCTGTTTCACTGACCTATCCTTCAGTGAAAATGGGGTGTTGAAGTCTCCCACTATTAATGTGTGGCAATCGATGTATGGTTTAAGCTTTGTCAATAGTTCTTTTACAAATGTGGGTGCCCTTGTATTTGGAGCATAGATATTCAGAAATATGATGTCATCTTGGTTGAATTTACCCATGATGAGTATCCTTGTCCCTTTTGATTAATTTTTGTTGAAAGTCTATATATTAGATATTAAAATTGCTACATAGCTTACTTCTTGTAACCATTTTTTTCTTTAAAAACTTTAGTTTATTATAATTTATTCAGATTACATCCAGATTGCTGTCCCCTCACTCTTATCTTTTGTTCCCACCCTCTCTCTCTCTCTCTCTCTCTCTCTCTCTCTCTCTCTCTCTCTCTCTTGCCTTATTCACCTCCCCTGAAGGGGAGGTGGGGGAGCCCTCACCCCTCAGCCTATCAGGTCTCATCAGGATTACCTGCATCCCCTTCCTTTGTGTGCCCACAAGGCTACCCACCAAGGTGATCAAACCGCGGGCACCAGAGTTCATGTCAGAGGCAGTCCCCGCACTTGGCGACCATTTTTTTTTTGGAATATTTTTTGAGCCTTTTAACCTGTTGTAATGTTTGTCCTTGTGGGTGAGATGTGTTTCTTGAATGAAAAAGAATGTTGGGTCTTGTTTATGTATTCATTCTGTTAGTCTGGGTATTTTTATTGGGGGAATTGAGACCATTGATGTTGAGAGATATTAATGACCAGTGACCCCTAAGTCTCTTCATATTTGATGTTTGTTACAGTCAAGATTTTGTGTGGTAGTGATTTTGCAATGGTGTAGTTCTCTAGTTCCTGTATAGTTTTGGTTGTAATTTGTCCCTTTAGGCTGGAATTTTTCTTCTAGTAACTTCTGTAAAGCTGGATTTGTGGATAGATACTGTTTGAATTTTTTTCTGTCATGGGATATTGTGTTTTCTCCATCAATCCTTATTGATAGTTTCGCTGCATATAGTAGTCTGGCCTGGCATGTGTGTTCTCTTAGGGTTTGCAGGATCTCTGTTCAGGCTTTTCTGGCTTTCATGGTCTCTGCTGAGAACTCAGGTGTAATTCTGATAGGTTTGCAATTATATGTTACTCTGCCTTTTTCTCTTTCAGCTTTTAATATTTTTCTTTCTTCTGTATATTTTGTGATTTTATTATTATTATTTGGTGGGAAGATTTACTGTTTTGTCTATTCTATTTGGTGTTCTGTAGACCTCTTGTATGTTCATATGCATCTCCTTCTTTAGATTGGGGACATTTTCTTCTTTGATTTTGTTGAAGATGTTTTCTGGGCCATTGAGTCAGGCGTCTTCTCTTTCCTCAATGCCTATTATTCTCAGGTTTCATCTTTTCATGGTGTCCTTGATTTCTTGGATGTTCTGTGTCACTAACTTCTAAGATTTGGCATTTTCTTTATTGGTTGTTTTAAGTTCTACGATTGTATCTTCATGTCCTGAGATTTGCTTCTCCATTTCTTGGATTCTGTTATAGGTCACCTTTGTGTTGCTTGCTTTCTTCTCTAAGGCCTCTTGATCATGTTTTTTCTTCTGTGTGTTCCTTTATCATAGATTCCTTTTTCATTTTCAGATCTTCAAATGTTTTATTGATTTCCTTCGTCTATTTGTTTGTATTTTTCTGAAATTATTCCAATGCCTCTCCATATGTTTCCAACCTGTTTGGTTGCATCTTCCTGCTTTTGTTTACAGATTTTATTCATTTCTTCCATTATCATCTTCCTTACTAAGGACTTGAGGCCACTTTCTTGTATTTTAATTGTGTTTGGGTTCTCAGGATTGCTTTCTTTGGGATAGCTGGGATCTGGAGATGTCGAACTGTTTTTGTTTTTGTTGTTTGCATTCTTACACTGTCCTTTAGTCAATTTGCTGTCTCTAATGTTGGGAGGTAGCTTCTTGTGTCCTTCACTGGTACTTGAGAGTAGGTAGTTGGATCAGGGAGTTCTTCCCAGGAACAGGCAGATGACCTGATTTCCACTCCTGGAGACTCTGCTCTCTACCTTAGGCTCCAGACTGGGTCAGCAGAGGTAAGCTTCTACCTGGTTCCTTTCAAGTTACTTCTGCGTTTCAGAGCAGCTGTGTTGGGGAAGCAGACAGCGTGCAGTGCTCTCCAACTGGGCAAGTTGCTCCAAGTTGCCTGCTTTTCCTGTAGCCCTCTACTCAAGGCCCTGCCCAGATCAGACCCACTGAGCTGTGGCTGCCTTTTAGACCAGAGTATAGACCCCTCAGGGGTGTTCAGCCTCTCCAGTGAGCATGGGAGATCCTGCCTGGGCTCGGGGAACTGATCCAGCTAAGTTCTATCTGCTGGAGACTGCAGGCTTGGTATGCCACAGCCCACATATGGGGACCTTTTCAGACCATGGGCAGCGTGCACTCCTTTGAACAAGTTGCTCCAAGCTGCCTGTATTTCCTGCAGCTCTATATTTAAGACCCAGCCCAGATCAGACCCACTGAGCTGTGACTGCCTTTTGGACTATAGTATAAACACCTCAGGGGTGTCCAGCCTCTCCCAAAATCAGGGGAGATCCTGCTGGGGCTGTGAGAACTGTCTAAGCTGTGTTCTAACTGCCCATGTCTGCAGATTAGTTTGCTGTGTCTGGCTCCATTTGGGGCCTTTTCTTCCCATGGGCTGCACAAGCTCTAGCTGGGCTAGGTGGAGCCAGCTGCCTATGCTTCCATGCTTGCCCGGGGCCATGCTTGTCCGCAAAGTGGCATGGGGCAGGTGGAGAGGTCCAAGGGCAGATTCACCTGCTTCCCTGAGACTTCTCCAGCCCAGGGGCTCTGGTGTATCACCATCCCACAATTGAATTTGGACTTTATAGGCTTGCTGCAGCCCGCAGGTGGGTTCTGTTTGAGCATCTGCAGAGTGAGTTCAGGACCTCCGTGGGCTGTTGAGTGACTGGGTACCAGGCCTGCAGGTGGTCTGTGCTGTGCAGGGGCCCACTCACCTAGAGTTCTATAGATCTAGCAGTCTGTGACTCCATTCAGTTCCCTGGTTTCCGTATAGTAGATCAGGTACAGTGCGTGATAGGCGCCACCATCTTGGAACTCACCCAGGCTCATGCTTTTAAAACACTAGTGTAAAAGTTACTTTTATTCCTGTAACAATAGATTTCAAAACCAGATAACATTTTTCTATGTGCTTCCAGATCTAAATATTTCTTTTGAACGTTCTGGTGTTGCTCTGGTGGCTTTATCTTAGAGGTAATCTGACCTTTCTGTACTGTTGCTTTCATTACTCTTTCTCTTAATGACACTTTTGATATTTTAGCTATATGTCAAACAGAAGCTCACCTCTTGCCTTATGTGTTTGCTGCTTTTTAGGCATACAAAGGAAATAATAGTAGTTGTAGTTTAGATGACCAAGCAGGGATGGAATAAACTTATAGAAGAGAGTAGTGTCTAAAACTAGGTTCCTGAAAAAACTTATGGAAATCGATTACTAAGATAATTTCAGAATTTAACCTTATAAAGTAAGAATGTCTGAATGAAAATAACCTATCTTGATGGACAATGTTGTTTCAGATTACAAAGAATATAGAACAAAAATGACAATGAAAGGCATAGAACACTTCCCTAGAACATATTAATCAGAGCGTTCCCAGCATTCTCCAAATTAACACAGATCATTGAATTTACCCTTAGAAACCTTCTATAACTACATAAAATCCTATTGCTGAAGACAGCTCATATTTTTTTCTCCAAGACATACAAAAAAATCAAGCATAGTGCTTAAGAATTTTTCTTTGTGATTGTCAGCATTGACAGTGCTAGTATGTGTAGGAAAAAACATATTACTGGCCATATTCAATTCTAGACTCTTCTACTGAAATACTGACCTGCCATGCGGTAGTAGCATGTTGAGACCATGGTATGATTATAAAAAAGTGACTAACTGGTATCTGCTTGGAATTGAAGCTTGCTCCAGGTGAGGGAGATTTCATTCTTGGATCTGTAAAGTAGTCAAAAGCCCATGGCTGGTGACCTCATAGTACAGAGTAGAGCCTATTACTGATATTGCATTAAATGGTCAAAATGTAAAATTTGCCATCAAATATTCTTTATTATACCCATGCACTGGGGCTATTCTCAGAGGTTCATAACATGTCAAATTGCTGACAATATGGGATTGAATAGTCAACTTTATATGAGACATCTATAAAATCTCGAACAGCAGCCACTCTAAGAAGCCTTAAGGAACATCATAGAAAGGAAGGCAAAAAAGTTTAAGATCCAGAATATGGGGGTGGATTCTAATTAGTATCTTACGTACATGACATGGCTACCATACTTATGAACTCACAAGATCTGATCAATTCAATCAAAATTTCAGACTAAATGCAATGTATCATCCCAATCCTCACTTCTTATTGGAGAACTATTGATAGTTTATGTTGCAGAAAATAAATAGGCTATTAACTTTATTAAGAGCCTATAATTATTACAGTGGTTATTATCAACCTGCTACTATATCATTTAAAGACACAGACCCACTTATCTACCGTGTTACCTTTAAGCCCCAATTGCTTTAATAATTCCTATCTGGCTTACTTCCCATCCAATACCCCATAAATACATGAACATTTGGGCTGCTTCTTTCCAGGCTGATCCTCAGAGTTTCTCCTCCAGGATCACATGGTTCATTTCCTATCCCATGGTGATTCCACTTCCTTAGTCTCCTACTTTCCATGATCCTTCTCTTTTTCCAAGCTTCTGAACTTCAGCCATGCTTACCTAACTACTATCCTCCCTATTTATGTAGGCAGTCTACTTAGCCAATGAAGGATACTTTAGGAAGCAAGATTACAAAGTGTCATTTTGGTATATGTGAGGTACTACTCATAGGACACTAAGAATCCATCTGGACCTGGGCCTTTTTGTTTGCTTGTCTATTTGTTTTTTATTAGGAGACTTTTGATAATTGTTTCTATTTCCTGAGGAGCTATAGGACTACTTAATTTGGTTACCTGATCTTGATTCAATTTTGGTAAGTGGTATCTATCCAGAAAATTGTCCATTTCATTTAGATTTTCAAATTCTATTGACATATAGGCTTTTGAAGTAAGACCAAATGATTCTTTAGATTTCATCAGTATCTGTCATCATGGTAGGATTGGGAGGATTGGTAGGATTAATGGCCATTTTACCAAAAACAATCCACAGATTCAATGCAATTCCCATCAAAATGACATCACAGTTCTTTGTAGATTTGGAATGAATAATTCTCAACTTTATAAGGAAAACCTGCACAAACTGCACAAACTGGTGCACCAACCAAGGACAATGCATAAGCAAATCCTAGACCCCCTGTTCATATATAGTGAATAGACAACTCATTTTCCAAGATTCTTGCTGGGGGAGGGGCGAAAAGACTACCTCTGACATGAACTCTGTTGCCAAAGTTTTTTTTTTTAATTTGATTAATTTATTCTTGTTACATCTCAATGGTTATCCCATTCCTTGTATCTTCCCATTCTTCCCTCCTTCCCATTTTCCCCTTATTCCCCTCCTTATGACTGTTCCTGAGGGGGATTTCATCCCCCTGTATATGCTCATAGGGTATCAAGTCTCTTCTTGGTAACCTGCTATCCTTCCTCTGAGTGCCACCAGGTCTCCCCATCCAGGGGACATGGTCAAATATGAGGCCCCAGAGTATGTGTGAAAGTAGCAACTTCATTTTCTAAGTGCTAATGAACACAAAGCTAAAGACTTGATTAAATACTTCTTTTACATTTGGTAGAGAGTATCTTATTTATGATTACTTGATTAGATTTGGTGACCCAGAAAGTGAAAGATAAAAATGGATACAAAAAAAAAATTCCCGAAATTTGTGGACCAGAGTTTGTGTGAAAGTCAGACCCCACTCTCCACTCAACTGTGGAGAATGTTCTGTCCATTGGCTAGATCTGGGTAGGGGTTTAAAGTTTACCACCTGTATTGTCCTTGGCTGGTGCCTTAGTTTGAGTGGGCCCAAATCTGCCTATCATAATGTTCTACACGTAGGTTTCTAGGACCCTCTGGATCCTTCTACTTTGCTATTCTCCTGTGCTTCTCTTATCTAGAGTCCCAATAGGATATTCTCCCCTCTGTCCCAGTTTCCTGGTAAGTGAAGGCTTTTGTAGGACATGCCCCCTGGGCTAATATGCAGATATAACTGAGTATATACCATTTGAGTCTTTCTGCTTCTGGGTTAACTCACTCATTATGATCATTTCTAGCTCAATCCATTTGTCCACAAATTTCAGGAATTCCTTGTTTTTTAAAGCTGAGTAGTATTCCATAATGTATATGTGCCACAGTTTCTTTATCCATTCTTCTACTGATGGACAGTTACGCTGTTTCCATGATCTGGCTATTGTGAATAAGGCTGCTATGAACATGGTTGAGCAAATTTTCTTGTTGTGTGCTGAAGCATCTTCTGAGTATATTCTAAGGAGTGGAATAGCTGGGTCTTGAGGAAGCCCTATTGCCAGTTTTCTGAGATAGTACCAGATAGATTTCCAAAGTGGCTGTACTAATTTGCATTCCCACCAGCAATGAAGGAGTGCTGAGAAACACTTAAAGAAATGCTCAACCTCCTTAGTCATCAGGGAAATGAAAATCAAAACAATTCTGAGATTCCATATTACAGCTGAAGGTTTTATTACTTACCCTTAGTGGGAAGCCCTGTGGGTATACATTAGAATGCGATGCACACTATGTAGATGAGACCCAATCGCCTGTGGTTAGATGGTGGGGAAAGAGAACTCCCCTTTCAGAGGTCTAGGGGGGCCGAATAGGCCAGAAGAAGAAGGGAAGATAGGAATGGGAAGACACAAGCAAGCAGATAACAATGGGGATATAAGTTGAATGAATTATAATACATTAGAAAAGATCTTCTGGCGGTATCTCTATACTAGATCTCAATCTGTACTATAGAGCAGTTGTAATAAAAACTGCATGGTACTGGCATAGAAACAGATGGATAAATGAAATAGAATTGAAGACCTAAAAATAAACCCACATACCTATGGACACTTGATATTTGACAAAGAAGCCAAAACCATAAAATGGAAAAAGGATTACATTTTCAACAAATGGTGCTGGTCTAACTGGATGCCAAATGTAGAAAAATGCAAATAGATCTTTATTTGTCACACTGCACAAAACTAAAATCCAAGTGGATTAAAAACCTCAACATAAAACCAGACACACTAAATCTGGTAGAAGAAAAAATAGGGAAGAGCCTTGAATTCATTGGCAGAGGAGACAACTTTCTGAATAGAAAGACAACAGCTCAGGCTTTAAGATCAATAATCAATAAATGGGACCTCATGAAACTGAAAAGCTTCTGCAAGGTGAAGGACACTGTCAACAGAACAAAACGACATCCTACAGACTGGGAAAAGATCTTAACCAATCCTACATATGACAAAGGTCTAATATGCAAAAAACATAAAGAGCTCAAGAATTAAACATCACCAATCTAAATAAACCAATTAAAATGTGGTACAGAACTAAACAGAATTTTCAGCAAAGCAATATCAAATGGCTGAGAAGAAATGTTCAATGTCTTTAGTCATCAGGGAAATTCCAATCAAAACAATTCCACAAGGAGACCAATGCAGCCACGAAATCTGAATGGGGTGATTGCTGCAGAGACTGAGGCTCTAACAAGGAACTGTGCATGGTGAGGCCCTAGACTCCCTGCTCAGATGTAGTTGATAGGCAGCACTGTCTCTTTGTGGGTCCCATAATATGGTGAGTAGATGCTACCTCTCAGATGGGCTCTATTGACCAGTAGTTGATCACTTTCTCCTGGTGGGGCAGCCTTGCCAGACCACAGAGGAAGAGGATGCTGGCAGTCCAGATGAGACTTGATAGGCTGATGTCAGGTAATTAGAGGCAGGGCTCCCCCTTTCTGAAGACCGAGGGAGGACACGTAGGGAGGATGAGGGAGGAAGTCTGGGATCCAGAGGAGACTAGGGGGGCAGCTTCATTTGAGATGTAAATTGAATAAGTTAAAAAAAGAAAGAAAGAAAGAAAGAACAGCCAGGTGTGGTGGAACACACCTTTAATCCCAGCATTTAGGAGACAGAGGCAGGCAGATCTCTGTGAGTTGGAGGCCATTCTGGTCTACAAAGAGAGTTCCAGAATAAACAGAGTTATTACACAAAGAACCCCTGTCTTGAAAAACAACCCCTCAAAAACATATACAGTAAAAACAATTATGAAATATTTATTAATATCAATAGCTAAGACTTGCATATATAAGTTGTGATCTTCATGTGTTTTTCAACCTTGAATAAAATATACCTATCAAATCTTGGTGAGTCTAAGTTTTGTACACAAATTATTTTCTATCATATCTTGTATGTATAAGTCCACCTGTATTTTAAGTCTTTACAATATCTTCTTAACCACTAAGTAACTAAGACTAATTGTAAAACTATAACTATTTGGTTTTCAACACCATCAGAGACTTGAGAATGAATATGTTATATGAGGAAGCAGGAAGTACAAGCAAGCTGATTCCAAAAACTAATAAAAATGACAGAGACACAAAATCTCTATAATGTTGGAGCATCATCTTTAGCCTTTTGGACCAGTATATCTGACAGACATATTTGTAATGCTGAACTATGAAGGACTTGCTTACCCTGTCTTGGCAGAGCTCAGTAGTTGACTTGGCCTGCATCCAAGCATGCACATTTTAAGAAGAATTTTGTGTGTAGTAAAAACAAGGACATTTTCAATTTGAGATGGCAGCATGTGAGGAATAGGAGGAAGCCTAGGATGGGCTAAAGGAAGAAAAGGCAAAGAGAAAAAAATGTCTTTCTATTTTATTTAAAATATAGTTAATTTTTAAAGGTGTGACATATTTATAACAAATAGGCATTTTCAAAGGGTATATACAAATTCCAGCAATATGTGAAAAATTTCCCAACATCTATCATCATTTGTGAAGGGCAGACCAAAGTCAAAATGAACTAGCTCATGTCTGTTTGAAAGCAATTCTTGTCCATATTACAGATGGAACTCAGCAGATTTTGAATGGAGCATAATCTCAACAGTATCAATATAGAGTGGCAATTTCTTAAGGATAGAAATATTGGACTCAATTATAATACAGTAATCCCATTCCTTGTTTTATATGAAAGAATTAAAACAAGTGTTTAGTCTAGACATTTGCACTGCCGTTTTTTATGAAGCATTATTTAGAATAGGAAAAGAAGAAAAGTACTCATGTTCAGAACAAATTAGTGAGTAACAAAATCTATTAATCCATTCAGTCATTGATTAGAAAAAAAGGTAGACCATAATACTAGAATGGTATCAGTACAGGAGTGCTGGTTAATGGAGGAAGGCCATGCCACTGCTTCAGGATAAGCCATAAAGTCTGAAGAACTAGATATACTACTGGGCCCTAGAAAATGCAGAATGTTTATGTTAATTTTGAGTAACCAAACAATCAAAATTCCTATCAATAATTAGGTTTTATATCAAATCCATAAGCATAAAACTGGGTCTTCTTGAAATGCATTTTAAGATATAATCTGAAGAAGGCAGGCATTGTAATTAAATACTATGACAATCCTTTCCCCCCAATTCCTTCATGATCATCCATCAATGTAAACTGTGTGTCTTTATTTACGTCTCATTTATGCGGCATGGGGAATACCAAGCCATGTTACCAAAAGCAGAGATAAGCTCTGTTCAACAGCAGAGTATGCAAAGTATGCTGTGTATTTAAAAAAAAAAGCACAAGGAAAAAAGGACATACTTAAAACATTCACAAAACATTTATATCAACAATTTTCAATGTCCTGAGATATAATTAGAATATATGTATGTGTATATATATATATATATATATATATATTCATTATTGTTACTGCTAGATTTCAATACATGGTTTCATGGTTATGAATGAGTAATTCAAATAATAAGGAGGTACCTGCATTGGACCATGGAGACAGATATGAGAGAATAAGCATAAAATATGAATGTCCCTGTATCAGAAGGCAATTTTATGTTAAGAAAAATGATTAATCAGAAAAGGAGCATTAAAACATGCAGTAGAAACCCTACATGAAATTTATTTGAGCCTCCCCACCTATCAACCACTCAAATGCAAGAATTAGTAGCCATTACGACAGAAAGGGTTTAGGTAGACTAATAAATATGTTTGCACTGACCAATATTGACCTAACCTCAGCTTCTGCCAAATGTATGATATTTTAAGACTGATTAAAAACAGTAACTAATTGTGTTGATAAAATAACTGTAGTGAGCACCTTTCAATCCAGAAAGAGTAATCAATCCACTTGAAAATAATTAGCACATAGAGTATATTTACTTTTCTAGAATCCAATGCTTCTGGAAACATCACCTTGTAAGCTGACCTTGACCACTCACATGAACTCCTTCTTATATCAAAGAGAACAAGGGTGCCATGGTAGATGTAAAGCTAAGCAGCCATTAACTCATGGGGACTGAGTTCCACTCTTGCTACCACATACTTTATCACTTGGCAATGACTAGTTTAATGGGTTGCAAAACATTCTTTGAGAAATACAAGTGGGGTGTGATATTGGACAGAATGAACTCTGTGTTTTAACTGACTATGCATTTCTGGATGAAGTAGGACTGCTGTTGCATTGGCGGGAAGAGAATGATGTTTTTAGGTATAAGCTGACAGACTGAACATCTTATGTGTGCTTTTTCCCATAGCAGATGGTGGACACTCAAGTTCTTCATGGACCAATGATTCAAATCTCTCAGGAAAAGGACATGTGTCACTCTGATCCTAAGAGCTGTCTATACTACCAGATTTGGCAATGTATGTAGAAGCACTTCTACACTGGGTATCAGAGAAAGAGATGAGAGCAGTGCAATTTTACACTGCAGAGCAGATGCAGTCACTGAGGTTATCCTTTGTTACACTTCTCACTGGCTTTTGTTTTTGAAAGGGAAGGTTGTGTTTCCATTTTATTTTTCTGTGATTTTGTCCCTTCTTATAATCACTTAATACAAGTATATTTAAAGATATCGGATTATATGAAAAAAATTGTTTTAACACTTTAAAATTCAATTGAAATAAAATGTTAATGTATTATAAAATAATACTTCATTACATTTTGTATATTTTTCTGCCCTATACAAATAAACTTTAAGAATGTTTTATTATGGTGCAGACATACATGTATTTGAAAGTGTTGGGTATCCCTGCTTTGGAGATTAAAACACCTTACGCCTTAGTAAAGCTCATTAAGAACAAAAGGAAACAACTTAACGTAGTTTCAGGAAGTTCCTGAAACTGAATATATTCATAAGTCAGACACCATTGATGAAAGTACCTAAACAGTAAAGATTGCTTAGAGTCACTCTCAGAGAAGTCAAAATGCAAAGATTCTCAAAGAAGCTCAGCTGCTTGGAGAAAACAAAGATTAGCTGAAAGTTGCCTGGAAGAAGCCCACACAAACAAACTGACCCATAGATAGGACACATTCCAGCTTTCTAAGGTGCCTGAAGGTTGTTGATGTATCTTCTATGTTTCTAGCTTTTGTGACCTGTCATCTGTGCTGACTTGTAGGATGTAGCTGATGTGGGGTAAGAAACTTTTATTCAATATTCCTGTAAGCAATGATGATAAAACTAATTGTTTCACCAAGTTGGTCTTTGGTGGTCTATGTCCTTTCTACGTCGTTAGTTACCTACCTGCAGTAAGTAGATATTGGTACAAGTCTCCCCATGATGGGAAATACTGTCACACAACAAAAGAAAATCTTGTTTTCTAGTACAATCTGTTAAAATATAAGTATTAACAATTTAAATGCTTAAATTGAAATATTGTTCTTAGAAGGAAGAGAAAAAATATAATTAAGTAAGATTTTTATTGAGCAATAATATTATTGATCAAGAAAGATAGAATAAATAGGTCTAAAGAGACATTTAAAAAACTCTGATTGTAGGAACAGATACAAAGTCTAGGGTAGCTTAAATATGAAGCAAACAACATTTAGTTATAGAAAGATAAATGTGAGCTAATAATGAAACAATAAATAAGGAATCTATCCAATTATAAATACTTGACTTAGTGACTTTTGTCTTGATGAAGACTCTTGCTCATAAAGCAGAAATTCTGCCTGAGTTTTCATTCATTAGAATTGTTTCAAAGTCTTTCTTTCCTCAATTGCCATTGAAAGGACAGTTGAATAACTGGGTAACCTCCAAATCTGTTGAATATTAACTCTACAGTCACTGATTTCTGTTTTCTTTCTAGCTGTGTGCTCTCAGAATTTAGGCTGAACAGGAGAAATAAAAGAATGAGAGAGAATAATATCCAAATAGCTGGATGTTTAACTTCTTAGGGTCCTCCAAATTAAACTTGATCATGTAGTTTGCATTTCCGCCTTCATGGAGTGCTTATTTTCCTTCTTTTAATGAAGGGTCTCTGTTTTTCAGAACTGCAATAATTTACTTTTCTACGTTTTCTTCTATGTTGTTCCTGTGGACAAAGCAGTATTTACTGTTAGGAATGATTGTCCCTCTGTTTGCAATAGCATGTTGCTTCAAAAGCAAAGTATTCCTCCTCTGGCAAGGCAAAACAAATAACACTAATTAAAGCAGGAATGTTTTGTTCCATATTTTTCTTTCCTTGAGGGATCCAGCAGTTCTGCTTGGAGCATGGAACTGTTTAAGAGACTTAAAAAATTCAGAATTAGAGTGATAATTTGTAGATACTTGAGAAATAAAGAAATACAAGGTAATATCTACAAACTCTGGTTGAGAAGGGTGTTTCCTTTTTGGCCATATATCTGTAACTATGTTTGTTTTAATAATGATGAGCAATTAAAGGATGCACCAAACAACATAGGCATATAGTGGTGCAAGTTATTCGGGTGTTGTGAAACAGAAGAGCACATTGTAAATAAAGATTTAGACAGCATTCTCATCAGTGTACCACGCAGCTCCTGTCCTGCTTGTCTTATTGTCTGATGAGCAGGCCTGAGTACCTCTCTGTCTTAACCTTGGTCCCTAAAGTGGAAGTGTCAGACATTTCAAATAAAGCCTTTTTGGTGGTATTTCTAACATACTGCCAGCGACTTGAAAGAACAGAAAAGTGAAAGATAAGAATTCACACTCTAAATTCAGAAACATTTTTCGAAATCACCTTCTAAAGGAAACATTGAAAAGATGCTTTGAAAAATGGTAAAAAGCTAACAAAGCTACAAGAAGACAGGTATGGAACACGGCTCAATACAATTTCATGTTGACAGCTAACCACTTTCAGGTTATGGTTTTCTCAGAGAGGCAATAAGAGATATCTTAGATTATAAGAACACATACGAGATATCAGTATGGTGAAATTATACTGCATAAAGTTATTTCCAAGTAGTTTTAAAGATTAAGCATCATATCATCATTGTAAAAGGGAGTAAAGCGACTAATTGTGTTTTTCTATATAAAACTGAAGTACAGCAGTAAGCCATCCTTAATGATATGCTTTATTTAAACAATGATACAGGAGGGCTCATTGGATAGCTCAACAGGTAAAGTAACTTAATGATAATCCTGATGATGGGTTTGGTCTTTTGATGCCACATGATGCAGGGAATGAAGCAACTCCTGAAAACTTGTCCTTTTACCTCCACCTGAGGGCTATGCTATATGCCTGATACAGCTGTACTCAGAGTAAATAAACAAAAATATAAAAATGAAGAATTAATATATTTTAGTTAAAATTATAATTTCATGTGGTATTGTATACACAGTTGACATGATTTTTAGTGAAAACACACTCCTATAACTCTTTGTAGAAACTGGAAGAATTTGGTAAGGTAACATAGAATCCAACAAAATCTGTGCCTCTTACCTCAATGAAACATATTCTTATATTTATATGTACCAAAATAATTATCAACTTCTTAATTTTAAAAAACAACATAGGACAGGAAAACAGCTCCACAAATCTGTCCATCCCAGTTCAATCGCTTGATCCTATAAGAGGGAAGAAAAGATGTGACTCCTTAGAGTTGTCCTCTGGTTTCTTTAAGAGCTGTTATGGAAACACACCTCACTACACACAAACACTATCACTCACAGACATGCATTCACAAACACTCAGTCACTCACACAAACATAGATAGGGAAATATACACACACAGAAATACACTCACAGACACATGTAGAGACACACATACACATGCAAACATACAGAGAGATAGACACAGAGATACACACACTCACACATGTGCACACACACACACACACACACACACTCATCCACATTACTTAAATGACTTAATATCATCACAAAGGTACAGAGACACTCTATATTAAGCAGTACTTCCCACATGACAGAGCACTCCCTAATAACAGCATCAGAAACCTTGTAGGCTTCCATTTAATAGAATTTATGTCACATATTTTGACAAAATATATGAAATAATTAAATAGAGAAAGTCACCAAGGCTTCAAAATGCTGTCATTTCAAGGTTATAAGGCAGATTAAATAACTGTCATTGTGAAAAATTAATTTCAGATAACCAGATTAAGTAGATATTATTGAGTAAAAAAGTACATGTAAAATAAAATTTGGGAAATTATATGTACCTGACACATTTTCCAACTATCAGAAATTAGACATCTGAACAAAAATGATATTTTATGGTGGGCTATTACTACAGATTATAACAAGAACACACAAATCAAATGAGAGTTCTAAAAGTTAAAATATACAGAATAAAAACAATATATGGCCTCACCCATATATGCTAACAGTTGATTTCATGTAATACCATACAGGAGAGGTCATTAGAAGCTTTTGAGGGTTAAGTATGGGTACAAGGATTTGAATAATAGGTATCAATGTAAAGTTAAATATCAATGTGTAGAGAAATGGGCATTATAACAAAGCAGGGTTATCACAACATGCAACAGTTAGTAATATGTTGTGTAAAAATTACTAGAAATGAGTCCAAATTTCCCCAATACCAACAAATGATATGGATTATGGGAGGACGGTGCTGAGCAGCACAGTACTTACCTAGCATTCTTGAGCCCTGGGTTTTAATCCTTATACCACAAAATCAAGAGCAAGATGTTTTAAAAGTTGAGAATTGTAACTTTCCTAATCTGATTAGTCATATTTTATACATGTGTTGATTTTATTAAAATGTGTCCTTTAAATAAGCACAATTAAAAATAAGAAAATAAGTTTGAATGAAGGAAAAACAAAGTGAAGTACAAACAAACAGCTAGAGTACAAAACATGTACTGCATGTTGTACCACTTACATGTTTGTCACATAAGGGGACATGTCATGTATGTGGAGTCCTTCTTCCAGGATATCAATTTATATTTCCATAGCTATACCACCATCTGACACCGTTATTGATTTAACACACATGACATATACACATGCACTGACACACAAAATGTGTGCATATTATATAATTCTGGACTTCAAATTTTTTCCCATTTCTTTTTGTATCTTTTTTTTCTTTTAGAAAATAGACTTTTTGCTTTAAATAATATATGATAATATGGGTTTTCCCTCCCTCTTTTCTTTTCAATCTTTCCCCTTCTTACCTTCAATCCAGATCTGCCCCTGCCTTAATTTGGGCTAGCATTTTAGTATTGTTTTGAAGAAACACCATGACCAAAAGAAAGTCAAGAAGGAAAGGGTTTATTTGGCTTATATTACAATTCCTGACCCATTACTGAAGGAAATCAAGACAGGAACTCACATGGGGCCAGAAGTAGGAGCTAATCCAGAGGCCATTGACTGGTTCTGATCACTGGCTTGCTCCTCATGGCTTGTCAGCAGCCTGCTTTCTTATAAAACCCAGGACCCCAGCCGGGGATGACACCACCCTCAATGGCCTGGGCCCTTCCCTATTGATCACTCATTTTTTAAAAATGCATTAAGCTGGGTCTTATGGAGTCATTTTCCTGAATAGAGGCTCTCTCTTCTCTGATGACTCTAGCTTTTGTCAAATGAAATAAAACTAGTCAAGACAACTTATTTTCTGTGTCCCATTAGAAAACAAACAGGCTTCTAGGGATCTCATAGCAGAACAAAACAAACAAATAAATAAATTACAAGTAAATCAAACAAAACAACAACATAAACACATTACAGTAAGACAAAACAAACAATATAAAAAGCCCAAGAAAAGGCACAAGAAGTAGTTTTTCTGTGTCTTTTGCCTAGTTTTTCTCATCCTCCTGTCTCTGTTTCTATTATTCTTATATTTGGGGGAATTTCCAAGATATCCTGAATATTTTGTGCCAGGTTTTTGTTTGTTTGTTTGTTTTGTTTGTTTGTTGGACCAAGATATCTACTTTTATCATGCCTTTAATGGCCTGAGATTCTCCCTTGTATCTCTTACATTCTGTTGGTAATGCTTGCCGCTGAAGTTTCTGCTCAAGTTCCTAAATTTTTCATTTCATGATTTCCCTCATTTTGAGGTGTTCTAATGGATTCTAGTTTCACTTTCAAGTCTTAATACTTTATTTGTTTTTTTTTTCTATTGTTTGTTTGTGGTTTCATAAACTTTTAAATGGGATTTCTTCATTTTTAAGGACCGCTATTATATTTATAAACACTATTTCAAGGACATTTTTGTGCTTCAGCTATGTCACAGTTCTCAGGGCCTGGTATGGTAGGTTAGCTGGGCTTTTGTTCAAACTGTTCCTGGCTGCTATTGATTGTGTTTCTATGCTGGTGTCTAAGCATCTGGGTTTGGAACAATTATGACTCTACTGCTGAGATCTGGTCTTGTCCTTGCTGTGTAATTGTTTTGCCCTCTCTGGTTCTTATGATGATTTGGTGGCTATGTGTTACTTGGTAGAGAATTCTTCTGGGACCTTGTTAGTTATGATGACTGGGGTTTTTGGGTAAAATGTATTTCCAGGATTTAGGAACAGACACTTAGGAATGTGGATGGGCTAGGAGAGGGGTTAAGGGGATCCATGAGAGGGAGGAGAGCAGGATGTTCCACCAGGATCTGCTAGTACCTTGGAAATGGGGGCAGAGAATGAGGAGAGCTTGGAACACATAATCTGCTGCAGAGCTGGAGATGAATTCCGGGGGTGGGGGTTGTGAAATAAATTTGGAGGAGTGGGGGAGCTGTGAAGATCTGAAGCTTGCCCAGCTGCTTTGTTTGCATACTTGCTTCTCTGGCAAGCTTGTCCAGCAGGTTCCCACAGAGTGGCTGGGGGAGTTGGGTTGGGATAACAGACTAAGAGGAGCAGGTTGGAGCAGATCTGTGTGGTCTGCAGTAGAAGGAGACACAGAAGATAGTCTGCAGAGTTGGGTGTGAGACAGAAGGACTGGACTTAGAGAAATGAAGAAATGTGAATACACCAAGTGGCTACCTGCTTTGCTGCCTGGAGTGGCCTGAAGAATCTGGCAGGAGAGGAGGTAATAGCAGGAAGTGCCTGTTGGTTTTGAGAACTGGGACAAAACAATGAATCATGGAGACAGAAGGTTGGAGAGGAATATCTGTGTGATCCAATGGAGATGTGGCCATATAGGAGCCATCAACTTGTCTATTACAGCTCTGAGAAATAGACTGGGGAATTGGATTTGAAGGAGAGGAGAAAGAGGTACCTGCCGGCCCCAGCTGGAGTCTGTTTTTCTACTTGTTAAAACTAGAGTTGGTCCTTCTGATACCAAGTTTAATCCCAATGACTGTTTTTTGAAGCTCACAGCCTTAATGACCTTACTGAATCCATCCAAGCACACACTGAGCACTTAGCAAGCCTCTCTCAAATCATAAATTCAAGAAAATTCTGTACGTGTAGCTCAGTGGTAGAATGCTCATTAACATGGCCAGTGCCTAAAGTTCGATCCTCAATACCACACACAGACACATATGCACACACAAACCAGTAAACTTTACTTGATAGTATTGACAGTTTAGAATGGAATGAGCCATAGGATACAACTTTTGAACTTCAACATGCTTTAAACCTTTATCACACACAAACTTTTTTCACTGATAACACAAACTTTTTTGTCTATAGGCACAAGACTAAGAAGAACTCTTCCAAGCCAGAGGCTGCCTACCATGTACACACCGTGGCAGCTACCTCATTTCCTTAGAGCTTGTATAAGAAACTGGAAAATCTTTGCAAGACACTGTGACAGAGGGAAAAGAGATTAATTAAAGAGGGTCGTAAGTGTTTCTACTCAATATCTTATTCTCTCCTCTGAAAGGAGAAAAAGACAAACCCATGTTTAACCTTTATAATCCATTTAGAATAGTACCGTGGCTGCCTGCTGACACAGAGCTTCCTGAGACACAGAGATTTACCTGGAGTTGAAAATTTCAGTGACCGTGACATAATAGCTTAGGGTAGGATTATTAGCAGAATGGAAACATTCAGAGAAATAGTAGATTACAGTAATTTATTAAAGTGTCTGTTAGAAAGCCATATTCTGTTTAATTTTAATGTAATCTTGTTAAGATAAAAAGAAGAAGCATTTGCCCTCTTTCTGCCCCCATGCCATCACTAGAGATAAGAACTGCAAATCAATACTGGCTGAATGCCTGGGTAAATTAAGGCTCCATGATCACAGGCCTTTGAGCTCTAAAATGAATTAATGATCACTGCACAAGAGAATGATCCAGAGCTCACAAAAATATAGTATGGGCCTGCTCCTTTTCTTTAAAGAGATGTCATCTTTTTCTTCCTTCATTCTCTCTCCCTTTGGGATTTTTATCAATCCACATTCTGGCCATTGAGACACAGATAAGTACTACATACATACCGCACGTGGTGATTCATAGGGGGACAATAGAAGAGATGGTATTCACTTATTTAACTCAGTTGTGATTTTCACTAGAAGTTAATTATTTTCAGATTAAAAATGCATTTCTTAAAGAAAAGATTCTGAATGGTATTTATGGCTATTGCTTCTGGGTCAAAGAATGTTATCTTTGTGATATTGAGTGGTTAAGAGATTTTTGCTGATTTTTGTTGTTATTTGTTTGTTTATTTGTTTGTGCTTTTCATTGTGATTTACTACACTAACAATTTTAGGAAGTGCTTTGAGACAGACAAAAAGGAATGCACATTATTCGTTAGCTACAATGCTCTATTGTGCCTCACAGAATACATTTTCTATACTATGATGATTCTTCCATTCTGTGTGTGTTATTGCTGTTCTTGTTTATTTATTGATTAATATTACATTTTTTAACTTTAGTGAGCAAGTTTGTGACATTTCCCATCATATTGCTCTGATTTTGTTTTATATGTTTTGACAATATAGCATGTAGGCCATATTGCTTAATAAATTATATAATCATGTGGTTTTTTATTTTCAGATATATTTTCCAGTTTGGAGAAATACAGATTTTTAAAGTATGACTTTATGAATGTCCTCTGTTTCTGGTATAATGTTTTCCATTTCATCTCTAATTTTATTGATTGGAATTTACTCTTGTTCTTTTGGTAATTTGGCTGAAGATTTTTCAGGCTTGTCAACCTTTTAAAAGAAATGATTGTTTCATGGTTCTTCCTGCTGTATGTAGTTATTTTACCCACGTTTAATAATATAAATGGATATGTTGAAAAGAAACATAATAAAAATATTAAATAAAAAAATAAATTATATAATCACTTATTTTCACTCAAGTAAGAATACTAAACTTTTTTTATTTTTATTTTATTTGACATTTCTAATATGTTTAATCTAACGATTGCTCTGCCATTAAACCTTGTGTAAAAGTTAGAAAGAATATACATGAAAGCATTTTCTCTTAAAAAAATTGAGCTTTTACTTTGAAAATTAATGCAACTGTTTTTAGAGAAATGTAGCAATGAACTATAATAAATCTCATTCAGTAACATTGTTATAGGTCATTATCAATCCCAATAAAGTTGTTATTTTTTATAATGAAAACATTATTGAAAACAGTGAGTCATTCTTATTGTTTTGCCCACAGAGGCATGAAAAACAATATTAAAAATAACATTATTTTCTGCTTGCTTGTATTTGTTATTTCCAAAATCCAATTACAAAAAATTGGACTGTGATAAAGTAAAAACACATTAATTTATAAGTAACAACTTGTTCAACTTAGTGACAAACTTTTCTTGAAGTAAAAACACTGTGAAAGAAGAAGCTTTGATTATAAGATATTATCAAGGCTGAATTTTAATTTAATAGTTGTTGCATTCCTAGTACAAACTAAATATTGTGCTAGGGATGCAAAGAAGTTGATCATTACTTCTACTTTCTAAAAGTTTATATGATGATTATAGCAGAAGAAGGCTTTCTTGCTTTTCAAGGTAGCAGAAAAGTTAAACTCTAATGGAAACGTGAGGTTTCCATGTAATTGCACAAAGAAGAACTTGTCTCTCAAAACTGGAATGTAAATGAATTTTTACAGAGCATATGATAATGCAAATAAATTTATTTGATATAGTACATTCAATAAGCATTACTTTGTGTACAGATAAGAATAGATACAACTTGGAAATTGTAATCTGATGATATCAAAATTATAAAACATTATTTATCCAGTTAAAATTATCTTATGAAACCTATGGTTAGTAGTAGATACTTGCTCTTATCATGAACAATTTCTTTAAGTCAAAGAACATAGAGTTAGAAACAAATATAATAGCTTACTCTGAGAAGAAATGTTGGCAATGGAGTGGAACTATTATAACAAGATTATTAATTTTCTGTAAATAAAATGAAATAGTAAATGTCAGTAGAAGAATAAAAACAATTCCCAAAAAAGTTTCTAAATAGAACCTTGATGCAAAATTTTGTAACACGCACAGAGCTGAGAGATATGTGAAAGAAAGAACTGACTGTTAACAGAAAATTGCATAGTTTGTAACTAGTTTAAATTTCTGTGCATGACTAAAGTGTAAATAGATGTTCTAATTTTCAACCACTGCCATTTATTTCTCTCAAAACTCTATTATAATTTAATTTAAAATACATGTGTAGTTGTCACTTCTGTCCAACTGTAATAGGAACATGAGATTAATTTAACATATGAATGAAATAACATAATTTCTGGCCCACTTCTAATACTGATAGCTTCTCTGGAGAAAAGGCTAGCTTTCACGAACACATAAACACTTGACATTAGATATATAATCATCTTGGGACCCAATTATGATTTTAAAATGATAATAAACCTAAAATATGATAATTGGTTAAAATTGTATCACAAATATGGAAATGGGAAAAACAAAGGGGTCATATGGTGTGCCCAGATAATAACATACTTTATAAGTATGGGGTTAAAGCAGCTTTCTCAGACTGTACTGGGGAACTATGCAATTGAACTGGAATAGTCTGAAAATATTTCTAGCTTTTGGTGGAGTCTACATATAAGAGGGGTAAGCACATATTTTTACCTAAGTGAATAGCCACAATAATTTGCAAAAACAAAGAATGTAAATGCTGTTTTTAAGTGAATAAAGACCAACATGTATCCACTACAAAGCGCCAAAAGATGGAGGATTGAATCCAGCAGGAGCTCACTGTCTCAGTTCTGGAAGCCACGCAGAAGATGTGTGTTATGGAGCTGTGAAGTGGATGTCCTTCCTCTTTGTCTCCCTTAGCTTTTGATGTCTCCATAACATGCATCTTCTGCTAATACACCCACTCTTGCCTTCATTCTTCATGTGGTATTCTTCTGGTGAGCGTGTCCTGGACCAAATGGCTCTAATATGTTATAATGCAAGTCTGACTGAATTAGGAACTCACATTACTGTGGCTTGATTTCATCACAACTTAAATATATTAGAAAGGGGCTTGTTTTGCAAAATGACTAAATTCTAAGATCTTGAAGTAGGCACTCACTCTATAAATCCTGAGGAAAGATGGAGGAGCCAGGCCCGACTGGGCTGCCTGCCTTTCTTGCTGTTTCATGTCCTGTTTCTAGCAGCTTCCGTGTCTGTGTTTATGTTGGTTAGCTAGTTGTGTTTACTGCTCTGAGAACGCACCCCTCCCCTCCTTGAGAGTTTTTCTCCTGTGTGCAATCACCCTTTGAGGGATTTCACCTGTGAGTGGCATTCCTGTTACGCTGCCTATAAGAAGGCTCTTTGAACCCTGAATAAAGGTTGTTGACATTGCTGCTCCTCCTCTCTTAGCATTAAGGACCCGCTGTGTTAATTGTGTGTGTATGTGTGTGTGAGTTAAATCTGCAGTCCCTCGCCCTTGACTTGGTACCGCGGTGGCCACAGAAAGAGATTACAATACATATTTGATTGTAGCCATATATTGTTCATTTTACATGTAACAAAACAATTAAATGTGACTCATTAAAATATATTTCTATTACTCATGAGGGCATGCTATTTTTATGAAATCTGTGTGAAGTTTCATGTCTTTATTGTCTCTTTATGAGGGAGGGAGATTCTGTCAAAATGTATCAGGTATCTCTAAGTTTTGATAGATATTTGAATTGATCATATAATACTGTTGAATATCTATAAAAATACTAAAAAGGTAATAGGTGGTATGATTTACAGAAATTCTTATTTCAGAGCATTTTTTATTTAAAGAATAATGGAAAACATTTACTTCAAGAAACAGTGCAGTGAAATGCTTGTTATGAATAATAGCTATATGCAGGCATTAGATATAGTGGCTATGCCTTGGTATTTTAAAGGTGTAACTTATGTGTCACAGATATTTACCTAGACACCTCATGAACACCAACCAATACATAAAATCCTCATAAGAACTCATGAAGCACATTTCACAATCCATTTTGATTTTTCACAACATTACAATTGGAATAGGGAATCCCAATGGTTTGTGTAATTCTGTTCAGGTTTTGTGTAGCATAGTAGAGTTTTAAATTTAGGTGGGCTTCAAGGTCTACATAACAATCACATTTTAATTCTTATATTTTAAATTGACAGGGAAAGAGGTGTTATAAGGTCTTTTATTAAGATTAAAGTCTATTTTTGCACAATTTCAATTATTTACTTTAAAATAAAATAGGAGTATATTGTTGCAAGCATTAGAAACTGTTTCTATGGTATCAATGACCTCTTTTTCTTTCTATTTTAGTATTTTTAAATGTAAAGTAATTATTTTTATATTTCAACATTTTATGTAGCATTATATATTAATTTAAATAAAAGCTCTGGTCATATTTATGTCAGAACCAATTTAGGAACCTAATATATTAAATTGGACAAGAATATGGATTCTTTAAGCAAAAGACCTGGGTATTCATATTACATCTCAATGATTATCCCATCCCTTGTATCCTCCCATTCCTCCCTCCCTCCCTCCCATTTTCCCCTTACTCCCCTCCCCTATGACTGTGACTGAGGGAGACTTCCTCCCCCTATATATGATCATAGGGTATCAAGTCTGGGTTTCTTATATAATTATTTTTTGAAATTTTCTTTCAGGCATCTATATTACTTCCACCTTTCCTTTTCCTCCTAATTTATCTCCATTTTCTGTACTGTACCACTTATTTTTTATGTATTATTATTATGTGTATATTCATAAGCATATAGATGTATATATACCTATGTTCACACATTACCCTATTTAGTCCATTAAACTTTTTGTATGTACATGTGTTAAGGTTGACTACATGGTGCAGAGCAAGCTATGTGAAACTCATTCCTAGAGGAAACTGCTTCTCCTTATTTCCCCTAGAAACCATTGAAAATATGTAGCTCTTTTTTCTAAGGATGGGACTGTGTGACATATTTTCTATTTATGTTGGCTTACTGTTGTTATATTGATCATATTCAGCCATCCATATAATTGAGAGTTCATGAGTGCCTTTTTCCTGTCATGTTTTGGGGCCACTTTCTAATAGGAGGGGTCTTGGGTCTCTGGAAGCCTTCTCCCTGGGGACTGGCTCTTGCGTTACGGGAAGATGCTTTATAAGGTTCTGCAGAGGCTTATACAGCTATAAAGCTTATGTAACCCAACAATGACTGGATGGCAAGATACCCATAGTTGTAGAACAATGACTGTTTTTATCTTGGAAGGAACCAACATCTGCCATTGAAATTAAGGCTCATTCAATGGCAGAGAATGAATGTCTGGTACTGAAAACCTAACCAACTACCTATGAAAGAAAATACCATAGGACTGAGAAGATAATGTACTACCCTCATATTCCTACATCAATGTTTTTCCAAGTAAACAATTGTTCTTGAGTTCACAGAAAAACACAGCTGACACCCCTCTTCAACGAAGCTGCCATTTGCCACAAATGCAACTGTTGGTTCACAGTCAGTACCCATCACACCTGATACATCTGTAAGGCACCTCTAAGGCTCAATGAATTAGTGAAAGTTGGAGTGTAAAGCTTGTGTGGCCAGGTTTTAAAGGCTAACTCAGCCATGTGGTAATCTGTGCACTTTACATAAGTCATTTAACTTTTCCATCTTTGTCAATCTTTTAGAAGAGGTAAGAAACATGAAAGAGACAGAAAGCAGAAAGGACTGGAAAAGGTTATCTTGTAAATGTGCTACAATATTTGCAGTAATTAGCTCACAAGACATGTGGTCATCTGCAGTGACCCCACTCTTGACCAGCCCTAATACTAACATTTGGCTCAGGGATGAGGAGGGGTTCACTGAACCCTACCTGAAAGCTAAACCGTTGGCTTGGATAACTTCACAGGGAGGAAGAATCACTGTTTTTAATTATGTAACTCCAGTTGGGTCCATCAGACCTCACACCCATGGTCACACAAATGACCCTAATTAAACTAAGTGGGTTAGAAACCAAAATGAATACACATGAGTATGGGCAAGTTTGTGAAGTAAGTAACCTTAGGTAGTAGAAGAGGAGCTAAGCCCAGTAAGAGTGGTCAGTGTATACTACATATATGTCTGAAATTATCTAATAAATAATTTAATTAATAAAAATCAATCCATCAATAAAACAAAAGAGATGTATACATATTGGTTGGTTTCATTTCTCTTGCCATGATAAAATATAGTGAGCAAAATAGCTTATTTAACAAAGAGTTTATTTTGAGATAATAACCCATATACGTAGAGCAAGGAAAAGCCTGTAATTCTACAGCAGGCTTAATATCTCATGATAGCAAAACAGGGGAATCAGGCAGTAGGGCCTGGTCAGCAGCTGAGAACTGATCTCTAGAACCACAAACAGTAAGCACTTGGGCTAGAACGAGTTTTTTGAAACCTCTAAGCAGGCCCCCTGGAGTTATAATTCCTCCAGCAAGGCCACACCTCTTAATCTTCCCAAAAGGCAAAGAACTGCAGACTAACTATTCAAGTACCCAGAACTTTTTGGAGATATTTCATTCAAGACACCAGTATGCGTCCTCAAGGTTTTCTTTAATAATCACAGTAAAGTGCTGACATGGGCTGGCAATGCAGCCCAATGGTAAAGGCCTTGGCTAGTAAGGCTTCAATTTCCATTTCAGGACTACAGTATAATGCAAATGATTACAATTATATATCAGGAATTATTAATTATGATAATGTACACTTAAGGTATACAAAATGTTTTATATATGTTCATGTACATTTTTATATATAATGTTTACCAAGTAAAATTGGATAATAAATGCAAGGCTCAGTCATTTACATTTCTGTTTCTTTTCTACATAAGCTATTTTTAAGTTTTTAATTCAAGCTTCAAGCAGCTGCATACACTTGCAAAATATAAATAGATTTCATGTTTTATACAATTAACTCAGGGTCACTATTTATTACACTTTAGTTAGTAGGCATGCCTTAGGGACATGTGGAAAACTCAAGGTGCTTCACAGAACCTAATTTGTATACATGACTCAATGCACACCAAAGGCATACGACAAAGGACCTGTTGATAGGTCCTCTGAAGCCTGGCTTGTGATTAGTACAACGTTATTATACAACACATTCCGAGTAGGGAGTATTCAGGAAGCATAGGAGCCCTGAAAACAAATCAATGTATCATAGAATAGTATAAGGAGTCAACACAATCACAACTGCCCAAATAATGGTCAGAGAAAACCCCAAAGAAAGTTAGAGAAATGCAAATGAGCACAGGTTTAAAGGAAAAAATAAAACTCAAATTCCCATTTCTCTCTTTGTTTTGGTGTGGGAAAAGGGCCTGTACAGTCCGTGGTGCACATGCCGAGACTTTCGTGTGCAAGTCAAAGGTCAGCACTTATGAATCAGTTTTTTTTTCCCTTTTCTTGTAGGGTCTGTAGATCTAACCCCTGTAATAACATTGGGCATTAAACGTCTCAACACACGAAATTATGTTGTCCTCCCCTCACATTTTTTCAACTTCTAATTGTACTCTTCAGCAACATTACCTTCCTTGTCTCTAGATTGAATGTGATGGTAGATGGAGAAAGAGAGACCACTCAAATAATTAGTTGCAATAGTGCAGAGAATAAGGCATGTGCAGTGTAAAAATTCTCTGTTTTGGCTTTAATATGGCTACAAAGACAACAAATACGGTATCTGGTTTTGTTATCTACTTTATATATATATATTAACATTCCACAAACATAGACAGATTGAAAACTCATTGCTGCATGAGGCATTAATTGTTAAAATAATTATGTGTTCCAGTAAAATGGGTCCATATCTCTAATGGCATTTAGTATGGCCTCATAGAATTTCTTAAAATATTGAAGGGAAAGAGATATCAGGGACAGCTAGACTTTGAGGAATATGAAAGAAATCATATGATAGACTTGAAAAACCATGTCAAAATCTGAGCAGTAACAAGGGGGATCATTTGAGTGTCCAAGTTTTACTCAGACACTTTTCTGCCTCATTTATGTCAAAAGATAAATTCTTTCTTGCAGGCTAGAACAAGACTGGAAGAACTTTGCTTGTGACAAGGACATATGAAGGTGGTATTGTATATGCTGCACAAGAAAAGTACAAGAAAACGTAATTTTGTTATAGTTTTCATTGATTGGATCCTTCTGAAAAAATGTTCTACTCCAGCCATATTTAAAATTATGGCTTTGGTTAAGTTTATTTTGATTCTACAGGCTTTGAGTTTGGTACTTTCTCTCTTTTGAAGATACAATTTAATCACTACTCCTTGTCATATAAAATATAGAAAACAGATAATATATATCAAACGAACTGTGTAAATTTATTTTTTTATTTTATTAATTTATTCATATTACATCTCAATGCTTATCCCATCCCTTGTATCCTCCCATTTTCCCCTTAATCCCCTTCCCTAATGACTGTGACTGAGGGGGACCTCCTCCCCCTCTATAGGCTCATAGGGTATCACATCTCTTCTTGGTAGCCTGCTATCCTTCCTCTGAGTGCCACCAGGTCTCCCCATCCAGGGGACGTGGTCAAAAATGAGGCACCAGAGTATGTGTGAAAGTCAGTCCCCACTCTCCACTCAACTGTGGAGAATGCCCTGTCCATTGGCTAGATCTGGGTAGGGGTTTGAAGTTTACAGCCTGTATTGTCCTTGGCTGGTGCCAGAGTTTGAGCGGGACCCCTGGGCCCAAATCCGCCTATCATAATATTATTCTTGTAGGTTTCTAGGTTCCTCTGGATCCTTCTACGTTGCCATTCTCCCATGCTTCTCTCATCTAGAGTCCCAATAGGATGTCCTCCCCTCTGTCCCAGTTTCCTGGTAAGTGAAGACTTTCATGGGACATGCCCCTTGGGCTAGTGTGCAGATATAAGTGACTATATACCATTTGACTCTTTCTGCTTCTGGGTTAACTCACTCATTAGGATCATTTCTAGTTCAATCCATTTGTCCACAAATTTAATGCAGGTAATTTTTTTCTTGATTCTAAACTTATCCCATATAATTTCATGCTTTTATCTATGTTTGAAATTAATTGTGAGCAGGACTACTCAGAAAACTTGAGTGTTCATCTATGATAATCTCTTATTGCATTATTAAAATAATGGGTTAATCATTTGTGCCATGATTATATGTATAAAATTAAGTAAAATTGTAATATAGTTATAAACTTAATTTATTGTACCAAATATATAGGTAAGACAAAAATGAAAGAAATAGACTTAAAAGACTAGTTAATTTTCCTCATTTACAAATGTGTACGTGGCCAGAGAGAGGGGATTGGCGAAATCTATGCTAACATGTTAAAGAAGCCAGTTGTCAGAGAAAAATAGAAAATGTTTCCTCACAAGGAAAACACACAATAACCAGAGACCGCTTGAAAATACCTCACAGAAGTGGGAAAAGACAAGGCATTTTAAATGACCCAGGAAGGGACATTATCTTCAGGATGTGGTCCTTTAGAAGGAGAGGCTGTATTTCTGCTCACTAAGCCAACTCTATGCTTAGGACTGCTTTCCTTCTTTTAATAAATAATCTCTATTTCTAGTTTAGTCCTATGGTTCTATATTTCTATTCCTTTCCACTTGCACCTGCTTCAAGGTATTGTTTTGAGACACAAGAAACTTCTGAGACCTGTGTGCCCTAGGTCTCAGAATTACAACTGTAAACACAGGCACTGCTAGGCAAGAAGTACATACTATGGTACTTAATTACTCCTTTCTTTTTTTATATTTACCATTTGATATGAAAATACTGTGACATCTTTGTTAACAATGAGGCTTTATGGGCTCTCCATGAACTAAACTTGAGGAGCTATGGTCCTGGATGACATAGCCAAAAAAGTCTCTTCAAGCCAATGCCTTTCCTGGGTTTTTGTATTAAAATTCAAAAAAAAAAAACTCACCTCAAAGGCTGTTTTAGAGAAAAGTTTAAGTTCACTGATGGGATTTTTAGAGGGAGGTACAGAGGAGAGAGCAGGAGGAGTCCCAGAAAAAGGGGTACCATCAAGATATCATTGTCTTCTTCTTCTTCTTCTTCTTCTTCTTCTTCTTTCTATTCTTATTCTTCGCTCTATTCTCTTCTTCTTCTTCTTCCTCCCCCTCCTCCTCCTCCTCTTCCACCTCCTCCTCTTTCTCTTCCTCTTTCTCCTCCTCTTTTTTTCTCTTCCTCCTCCTCTTCCTCCTCCTCCTCTTTGTCTTCTTCCTCCTCCTCCTTTTCCTCCTCCTTCTTCTTTTTCTTCTCACTTAGGGTAGAATCTAGGGTGAGATATGGAGCTGGATATGAATTTGTCAGTCAAGTTACTGAAGCATAATGTGTAGCCTTTTCAGTTTCAGTTACATGGCCAAATATAGTCTCCAGGCAGACCTGTGGAGTTAAAACAGAAAACCAGAACTCTTCTAACATTTATGGGCTCTAGTGAGGACATTCTCAGAACTGGTACACTGATATCTCTGTCTTGCTTGATCATTTTTTGTCTCTTGTTCTAATCACTTTTATTTTTAATGGGCAAGTAATCTTGTGGAATGCTCCTAATTGGCATCCTTTCTTCTGTATGTCTCTTTTACTCTTCCTTTCATGGCTTATTGTGCTCAAGTTCATCTTATGCCTTTACCATCTCTCCTGACCTATGAAAAGTCAATTGAATATATACCAGGTAAGAGAACCACACTGTCCAGCAATATGGCTGAGAATCATAGTAATTTGAGATGGTTAAACATAAGAGACTTAAACCACAGGGCTCAGTACTGGGGCAGAGTTACATAGATATCCCTGTTGGAGAAGTACACCTTGATTCTTAGTGGATTCTTTTCTCACAGCTACCAGTCAAGCCAAGATGCAAATAATTAAGTGATTGCTATGTGTTTTAATGGCTCTGAGCCACAGAGCACCACTGTATCCCAAAATTTGTCAATGTTGTCACCATTCATGTACTTCCAATCCCCCATCCTTGCTTTGAAAAAAAATTATGATTGCCTATACAAGACCTGAACAAGTACATAACAATAGATATGCTAATATGGAAGTAGGGAGACACATGTGGCTGAACCTAACATAAATAATTACAAGAAAGGAAGGCTACTAAGAGCGGAAGAAATAAGCCAGCAGACATGAACACCTTAATTGGTTATCTAGTATCAAGCCCAGCCCTGAAATCGTATATTTAAAAAAAAAAAAAAGATGCCAAGAATTTCAAATTGATTAAAGAGAGTACATAGAAGTTCTGTACAAGGAGTCTCTTGTGTCTGTAAGGAAGCATCACTTGTCCAAAACAACAAAACAAAGCAAAGCAAAAACCAAACAAACCAAACAAAAAACAAACTAACAAAACACTGTGGCCTATAAGAAAGGGTAAATAGACTGAAAGGATTCTGGCATAGAGCCAGGCATGGGAGATTTACCCATGATGATAGGAGGAAGACAGATTCATGGTACCTGAGCACAGGCAACCAGCCATGTGACAGAATAGAGATTAGTAAAAAAGGGTTATTTTAAGTTATGAGTAGCCAGAGAAGAGCCTAGCTATCTGGCCTAGGCATGTGCAACCATATTTTGAGTCTCACGAGTCATTATTCCAGGAGTTTGAAACAATGAGGTAAAACTCATAAAACAAAGTTTAAGGGAGGGAAGAGGAGAAAAATATATAATTATTTTTTACATTTTAAAATATATAAAAATTAAAAACAATTAAATAAAGTAAAATGATAAAGAACGTCAGACTCAGATGTTGTCCACTTGCTTTGAATGCAGTGACTTCTCACAGCACTGCAATACTTGCTGGCTTCTAGGTAAGTCCATACCTTTATTCCAGGATGCCCTTTGTACTACTATTTTGTTAGATACTAACAGTTCTTGACTCTTCCCAAAGGTGTAGAGGATATTCTCAAAGAAACACTTTCTCTTGAGGATTAGATGCAAAAGAGGGGTACAGAAGTCATTTCCTGTCGTCACTTTTAACGTGAGTGGAACTTTAAAAAAAGCCATCAGTCATACAAACAAAGAAGGAAAATTTTCCTCATTTGGGAACATGGTATATGACAAGGCTTTTTATTGAAAATTAGTACAGAAGGTATAAAGCCTTTAATAAACAGTAACATGACAATTGACGTGCCTACACAGTAAGACTTATAAGGATGCTTAGCTTTGTAGTGAGCATAATTCTTAAAAGGGGTCTTACTCTAATAATATTAATCTATTGTGACAAGTGGAAATGTTTAAGAGGTGCCTGTGGCACCATGAGAGCATGGTAAAGGCAATTTAGAGAACTGAGAAAATCCTGGTTGTGGAAAGAGTGAGCAAAGACTAACTTGTGAACAAGCCAGTGTTTCTGGCCTCTCTAATGCTATGCCTAAAAATAGCCGAGAAGTTTTTTGTTTGTTTGTTTGGTTGGTTGGTGTATGTATGTATGTATGTTTGTATGTTTGTTTGTTTGTTGAGAATCAGGAAGGAGGTTGCTCTAATCTGTTCAGTTCCTTTGAGAATGGATGAGGCGCTGGTGCTTCATTTAATGTCCCTTGGATTACATGCTACAGTGCAGCTTCAGAATGAAAATATATCTATTGTAAGAATTTAAAATTGTTTCATGGTTCCACTTGCCATACTAATCTATTGTATATATGTACAATATATAAATTTATATGTAGAAAAATAAAAACTTTTTTTTCTTTTTTTTAATTTATTCTTGTTACATCTCAATGTTTATCCCATCCCTTGTATCCTCCCATTCCTCCCCCCACCCCATTTTCCCATTATTCCCCTCCCCTATGACTGTTCCTGAGGGAAATTACTTCCCCCTGTATATTCTCATAGGGTATCAAGTCTCTTCTTGGCTACCTGCTGTCCTTCCTCTGAGTGCCCAATGATACCCCATTTTCCTTAAAGGGGTTGGGTAGGTTTTTGTTTGCTCTCTTGGGTTACAGATGCTTATTTTTTTGGAGTTGGTTATAAGTATTATTGGTCTTATTCAGAGAGAAAACATGGGTGGACTCAGGGATGTCTCTCTTTTCCTTTAACTTTCATACTTTTGGAAATAGGGATCAAAAAGAAAGAAGGGGACATATATATATATATAGATAACAGAACAAAAAGTAAATTGTTGAATCTACTCCTCAACATTGGTATAGATCTCAAATTTAAGATTATTCTTTACACACACACACACACACACACACACACACACACACACACACACTAGTATGAGGTATTATACCCATACAACTCAATTATAATACAAAGTTTACGTCTAGTACCTTGAAAGTGGTGCTGTAGCCTATTTAGGATAATTAAGTAATACAACCTAATTGTTAGTTGATCAAATCATGGTCATGTAAATTACTAGTCTATTTTTATCACAAGAATGTACATCCTAGGTTTAATAGATAGATATGATTCGATAGATATATAAGGTAGGTTTTCAAAAGCCTCAGAGATCTACAGAATATGACATTTAAAGATGTTTTTATTATTTTAAAGCTTATTTGACAACAAAACGGATTAACTCTTGGCAACACCCAGCCTACCTCAGAGAAGATGATGAACATCAAAGAACATCCTTATGGAGATGACTTCAAGTTTGGCAAACCATCCATTGGGCAAAATGTCCTCATTTTTGCCCCAGATAGAATTCTGCCTAAAAATGGGTAATCTTGGATGCAGGCAGAGTTGATGGCCAAACTCTGCCAAGACAGGGTAAGCAAGTCCTCAATAGTTCCTGCCTCACAAGTATGTCTGTCAGATATACTGGGCCAGAAAGCTGAAGATGATGCTCCAACATTATAGAGAGTTTTGGGTGACTGTTCAGGCAATAAACTCTTGTCATTTTTTTTTCATTTTGGAAGTTGCTAAGCTGAACTTCTGGTTTACTCTTGTAATTAAATTGTATTCCTTTTCAAGTCTCTTATGGGGTTAAAGACCAGAGAGTTTAGTCTTACAATGAAGCTTAGTTGTTTAGGTGTTAAGATGTTTTTAGCTCTAGATAGATGTTTTAAGTTGATAGATATGATATGATAGTTATTTATTTTCATTCAGAACCTTAGACTCATTAAGATAGGAAAGATGTTTTCTTCAAGATTGCTAAATACAAATAGCCAAAATACTAAGAATGTAACATTAATATAATTCCTGCTTGTTTCTTGATTCTTTTTGCTGTAAGTAGTCTATTTTAGTTATGTGTAATAATATAAATGTATATGTAAAAAAATTTTAACAAAAATTTGCAAAAAACAAACAAAAGAAAGAAATACATGCTCAATCTCATATGTTTAATCTAGATAATAGTGTACATATATATGTACGAAAATATTAATGTAGGCACATGAACAATAGAGAACAGTGAAAAAGATTAAATATAGTGGAGTGAGGAAAGACTGCACAAATGAGTTATGAAAACTAATTGTTTTGTAGTTTTAATTTCCTTTTTTGACATTTTTTTGTTTTGGTTGTGGATAAGGATACAAGTATTTCTGTTAATGAAAGTGCAAATTTTATTGCAATGTTAACAGATTCTATTCTGAATGCCCATTATAACTCTTGTAGAATTTCATTGAGTTATACACATTTGAGGTATGGTTAATTTTGGTGTGTGATGTTTTTATTTATTGGCATATTTGTTCATAATAAAGATTAGGAAAATTTTTTTGAAAAGCAAGCTTTGTTTCATAAGAATCAAGGATGACACCTCTGCTGTCTCAGTTGACCTCAGTCTGCCCAAGCCTTACCTTCAAACCAGAAAAGAGTAGGAGATAGGGCCCTGATGAAGTGTATTTTCCCACTCTACAGAGCTGCTACCTACCTCCACATTCTTCCATTTACAGCATGTTACAGAAAAAGGCAACCTGGACCTACTAGATATGATAAACATTAAGGTTCCTGCCATCATCTGCTCTTGTGTCTACAGTACTACCCTTGGGGGAACTCCTTGAACTTCTGGTATAATTATAGGCCGTATTCCTCTATGAACCTTAGGCTCTCATCCCTTCAAAGAAAATCTATACAGAATATCACTGGGCAACTAGATTAACTAGTTGGTCTTATCTAAATTTGCTTAATACCTTCATTGTCTTTTGCCACTTAGGAATTTACAAGAACCCAATATCTCTGCCATCATATTAAATATATATATATGTACTTTTCAGCTGCCTTCTCAGATAGATTAAAAATGTCTTTGTCATGCCATGCATACAGATCTCTTTTTCTTCTTTTTTACTACAAAATGACATTGCAAATCTTAACCCAAATATTCATGTTAGCTTAGAATTTTCAATAATATAGAAACCTCAGGCTCTACAGTCTTCATTTTTTGACACTTTAATTTCAATACTGAGCTAATAAGATCTTAATAAAAAGATAAATAGTACAGGGTATTGCTGCTTTAGAGACCCAGTAAAACAGAAAGACAGATAAATAATGCTCAGCTTTGCAGATTCCCCAAGGGTTAACCATCTTCCCTATAAACACAGAGTAAAATAAACCTTTCAAACTTGTAACATAATGTTATCATACCAGCTTATGATTGTCACCATATCATTGTTTGTATGCTGTTTTATATTAAGACATACTGGAACAAAAATCATTCTGTCCCTATGATCCCTTGAAATATCAGAGTAATAAAATTTATGACTACAAGATTTTTTTCATTCATTTTTCACTGTTCACTGAAATTTATTTTGTGTTCTCTTTTTGTACTTCTTTTCATACATATCTGAAAATGAATGTGTGCATGCATGTGTGTGTGTGTGTGTGTGTAGTAAAACACAAGTTTTTATTTCCATTCCTATCTCACCCTTTTAACTACTTCAGTGTCCCTCCTATTCCCTCTGAAATCCAAATTCATGACTTGTTCTTTATTATTGTTATATATGTGTGCATGTATACAATATATTCAGTACAATTATAATTACACACACACACACACACACACACACACACACACACACACACACACACACACACACACACACACACTTGAAGCATCAGATAGGGACTGAACCAGAAATCCACATCTGGTCAAAATGAAGAGAACAATTGACCATTAGTGATCAATATCAATTGGAACATCTACAACACAACATCTACACCTAAGGCTCAGAGAACATAATGGAAGATGATGCAGACAGATTGTAAAGCAGACGACAAGCACAACTGCTGTGAGAATGTCCTCTATGTATGACATGGAAGCCACATCAAAGACTTGCAAAAACATGATCATGGCAACAAGACCTAAACCGAGTTGGTTGCTGGAAATCTCCCAGGCCTAGATAAAAACTACAGAAAATTGACATGTGCTGAGAGAGGGAGAATCAGGTTCTCCAGGTACAATGCCCTTGGAAGGGTATCTAATCCAAAGCTGTCGTCTCTAAACACATACTGTTATGAGTAATGTTACACATTTCATTTTTTAAATGGACAAAAATCAAAACAGGCTACAAAGCGATGGGTTTCCTGGACTAAGCATATTCTTCTCTTTCTGGACCATCAGTGTAAACATGTTATTCTTGCTTGGACTGTATTTTCTTATTGTTGTTTCTTTTGCTTGTTTATTTATTTGTTTGTTTATTTGTTTTCAGAAGAGCTTCTCTGGGTAGTTTTGGCTGTCCTAGGCTCATTTTGCAGACCAGGCTGGCAAACTCACAGTGACCAGCCTGCTTCCACCTCGCCGAGTACTGGGATTAAAGACCTGTACAACTCTACCTGGTTTTTTGACTGTATTTTTAATCACAGGAAATCAGTATTTTCCATAACATTTTACAATTTAAAGCTAAATTTTCTGTGAAACATACATATTTATCTAACTCCTACTACAGAAAATGTACTGTTCCTTCTCTACCTGACAAAGTAGAGAATCTTGGAGTCCCTCAGGCATGATCTACACCACTCTTAAGCATGGAAATTGTTAGCAGAAAATGATTAGATTATCACCTCTCTACTTTTCCCAAAACATTTCTTTTTTTGGATATGTAACTCTCAAGGAGTAGGTGTGGGATTAAAGTGGGGTATTGAAGAAATCTACAATAAAGTTAATAATTACATATACCAATTTTCAGTAAGATATGAAGAATACTTTCCCAGCTAGACTATATAAAATAACCTGCTCATTCTCAAGATTAGTTCACAGTATACAAATGTGGAAGAACGCAGTGCAACGGAAATGACCCATAAAGTGTCATGAGCCTTGTGGCCCAACAATTTTGGAGTAAGTAACATTTTCTTTCTCTATAGCTTGTTGTGTGTAGCTTGCTCCTATTCTCAGGGATAATTTTCTTTTTTTCTGTTTCTAACCACATATTCCTGGTGAAATTGTTTGTGTGTGTGGTGTGTGTGTGTGTGTGTGTGTGTGTGTATGTGTGTGTGTGTGTGCTGGGACACAGGAGCCTGGAAACCTCCCATATTCAGATTCATGTCAATGGAATGTCTAGAGTATCAATCCATATAGCACAAATGTAATAAGAATCAGAAAAACTTTTTTTCACTGCCACAGATTATTATCAGTATTTTCTAAAATCAAAGATTGGTCTTTAGCCTTATGGAACACGGACAGTATTCTAACTAGTATTCTAACCTGTGAAAACTTCTTGATCAGTGTGGTTTATTCATACAAGAGATAAAACATGGACAACCTTCGAATCCAAAGCCACATTTCTGTTGTCCATGTGTGATGCTAGTTAAACTCTTGAAAGCTACTGTAAGAGAAGAAAGATTCTAAGTATATTTGATTCAAAAATGTAAGAAACTAGTGAAATGAACCTGATTTGATTGTTTCTTGCTTTGCTTTTGATTTCTTCATGTATTGCAAAAAGCACACTTTGGTAAATAAGTTTAGCTAAAATACAAAAATTTGGAAAACATCTGTATAAGCCAAGGTATTATGGACATTTATTATGATAGCCTGAAGTTTATACACATACAAATAATAAATAAATATTTAGGAAATGATGATTTTATTCAATAAAATGGTGTCAGGTTCTAGAACTGAAAATAAAGAAAAGTTGATCTTAAAATGATCTGGAATTTTGTCTTTTGATAGATTTAAGATCTTTTCTTCTAATACCTAACTTTTTTTCCATAAACCTTGAGGTAAAGGGCAAGTGCTTTCTCATCTTTATATTTGGGATATTGAATAGAAAGTCTGGGTTTTCTGTCCAATATGATATATTATCAGCTACCTTTTCATGTTATGAAGGAAAATTGGTAATACTTCTCTTAATTAACATGATCTGAAAACCTGAATAACCTTTGAATTCTTATGCCACACATTCTACTTTCCTTAGAGCTTAAACAGCAAAGATAAATATAACAGCTACCAACAAGACTTTACACTGCCCTTCACTAATAAATAACTAAGCTATCTGGGAACTCTGCCACAATTAACATGGTATTACAGAAGAATGAGCCAGAATAGAGAAAAATTAAATAAATAACGAATGAAATGTATGCAAATAATGAAGAGAATCCCAGAATTATTTTCAGCCTCACAGGCCATTCATTTTCAGAGACCTTTCCACATGGATGTTGTCTTTGATTGTTATATTGATAGAATTATAGAAACTGTGGTTGACTGAATCTCTCAGATTATTATTAATTGAAAGACAAGAACAAAAATTTAAAAAAGCATACTCTGCAGATCTGTAAAATATAAAGTCAGCTGTCATTACAGAAAGATTTCCAGTGATGCTATAAAGATTTTATAGGTATTTTAAGATACCCAATTTTAAGTACTTAACAAGCATAGACCACACTTTGAAACTTAAAAATCATACATAATATATAGTTGAAGAAAGATATTTTCATGTCTGTGATCCAGTATATTAATTATGTCCAAAATACCTTGGCTTATATAGATGTGTACCTAATCTTTTTACTTTTGTTAAACATATTCTTTTTTTTTTTTAGTTCTTTTTTTTATTTTATTTATTTATTTTTATTAATTTATTCTTGCTACATCTCAATGTTTATCCCATCCCTTGTATCCTCCCATTCCTCCCTCCCCCCCCCATTTTCCCATTATTCCCCTCCCCTATGACTGTTCCTGAGGGGGATTACCTCCCCCTATATATTCTCATAGGGTATCAAGTCTCTTCTTGGCTACCTGCTGTCCTTCCTCTGAGTGCCACCAGGTCTCCCCCTCCAGGGGACATGGTCAAATGTGAGGCACCATAGTATGTGAGAAAGTCATATCACACTCTCCACTCAACTAAGTGTCCCTCAGTAGAAGAGTGGATAAAGAAACTGTGGTACATATGCACTATGGAATACTACTTGGCTATTAAAAACAAGGAATTCCAGAAATCTGTGGATAAGTGGATTGAGCTAGAAATGATCATAATGAGTGAGTTAACCCAGAAGCAGAAAGAATCAAATGGTATATACTCACTTATATCTGCATACTAGCCCAAGGGGCATGTCCCACGAAAGCCTTCACTTACCAGGAAACTGGGACAGAGGGGAAGGCATCCTATTGGGACTCTAAATGATAGAAGCATGGGAGAATAGCAAAATAAAAGGATCCAGAGGGTCCTAGAAATCTACAAGTAGAACAATATGTTAAACATATTCTTAAAGCAATTTTAAAATATATAAAGGGATCAGAAGTTAAAAAAAAATCAGAGATGCCTAATGTGAGGGGCTTTCTATGGGATTAATATTTGCAATTTTTAATTAAGGGGGTTAATTAGGAGAGAAGGTACCTAGGTCACTCTACAAATATATTAATAGAAAAAAGATCAAATAATTAAATAATAATACTATAGCTATATGCCGGTGACTGTTATAAGATCAAAATCAAGTTTTATTCATAATCTGGTAGGTGTAAAAACTGAAAAACTCAATCTATTTTTGACATGAAAATGGAAACTTGAGGGCCTCAGCCTTCACAAGGACTTGACGAATCTTAGATCTCACTCAGTTGAACACTATCAACTACTATGTTGAAGACGGCAGGAGACAGTGGGTGCCATTCAGAGAAAGGGCTTTAATTGCCATGGAGCAGCAAAGACAATCACCTGACTTTCATCAGTTTCCCTTGTTCTTCAGGTTCTGAAGTAGGAATGCAGGCTGCTCCACGTAGATCCTGCCCACATAGTGGATTCATATCACATCTGAGCATTCCTGCGTTTTGTTACCATCAATCATTTTACTGGTTTGCAAGCAAGCAAGCATGGATTTTTTGCTTCTTGCATGTAAGCACTTTTTTGCTTTTCCAAAATCATTTGTAGTATAATCATCCTTGTAAATGAAATACACAACAAAAGTGCCTTTGTGTATAGTAGTATTGCAGAAAGACCGGAAACCCATACAGAATTGTTTGGTTCTTGTCTTGAAAAACTCAATATATTAAGCATGAGGGAGTTTGCTTTGCTTTTCAACTCAGGGGAATATTTCAAAATGTTGGAAGCTTAGTCTTTCAATTTTGTAAAATATCATTTGTCCTATTGGTTAGGTTTTTTAGCATTTCATGTAATTTTCTTGCACACAGGGCCGTTACTTCTGTCAAGAATTTAATGGAGATATTCTTGACGATCTGGCATGACATTTGGAGCTATTTGTGCACTAGGGATCATGTCTACTTTTTACTTAATTTGCTAGTTATAATTTTACCCTAAAGATCTGAAATGTCTGCGTTCTAAGTTAAAAGTTGCCAATGTCTTTATGAAGCTAAGATTTGTGTTTATTTTCTTCCAGTAATTTAAAAAAGATGAAAATGCAAATCAAATCAAAATAAAATCTGCATTGATGTCTTTTAATTTCAACTATTTTGTGAGACAACACTTATGTAGTGAAAGCAATCATTAGAAGAAACTCATCTGAAAAACAGCTAGAAAGAGACAGAAGTCTCAAATTTTCTTTTAGTGTTTGCATTCAGCAAATATGAAACAATCCCTAAACTATTTGTTATTTCTGCTTGATTACAACATATTACAAAACAATCAATTTCTAGTTATAACCCCAATATGATGAATACCATTTCTCTTACTAGTCAATACTACAGAGTTCATAAAAAATAGAAAAATGATCATTATTTTGCACATTCATTTAATGGCATAATGTTGTATTCATTTTGTACTAGTTATAGTTGTTTTCAATCTGGGTGATTATATATATATATATATATATATATATATATATATATATATCATGTGTGTTTTCATTTAAAAACAAGGCATGAATTTGAAAAGGACTTAGGAGGGGCATATGTTATAATATAAATAAAGGTAACAGTGGACTGGGCAAATTCAACACTTTCTGATATAGAAAAAGTGTCACCTAGAGTCATTCAATTGTGAAAAATCTATCACTTTAACTCAGAATTTTCCAATGACTTAAGAAGAAAACTCAAAATTTTCTGTAAGCTAATTTTTGAGGCTAAGCATGCATTAGCTTGCACATTGTTAGTTTTTGAGCACTGCCATTGATGGGAAGTGGCAGTTGAAGATAGGTGTAGGGAATCCTTTCATTTTCTCATTAGCTTCTAGACTGACTGAAGCAGTCAGTGGAGGGGTTGGGCTATGTGTGCAACTCTAAAGGCCTTGCTTCAAAGGCTGCCTTGTCAGTGTCACCTGGATCTTGTGAGAGTGAAAGCATGACTCATCAGTCCTTCCCATGTGTGTATTGGGTTGGTATCTTCTACTGAGAGGAGAGAAAGAACCCTCAAACACAAAAGTTGTTTTATTGAACCATATTTTAGTGTGATAAAATATGTCAGGTGCCCAAATGTAAAACAATCCACTCTCATGCTTAGAATTACACAAATTTGCTCCTAGTAATGGCATAATTATTTTTATGTTGAAATATGGCCCACTTTGTTCTTTGTTTGAACCTATTTGAATCCATTATTAATCTGTTTTAAAACAAAACAACAAACAACCCAAGCTAAGTTGAAGGATTGAACTTTGGAAAACCATCAATGTGCTAAAGATTTTCTAACTTGTTTTCTCCAAAAGTAACAACTTCTTTGTATTATAGTAGATTTAATCTTAGGTTCTGAAATTTTCTTTTCTTCAGGCATTAAACCACTCTAATTTTCTTAACTGTTATATAATGTTGTCGAAGTACCTGCAATGGTTTTCACAAGCAACTTGAATGTTAATAGTGAGGAAATTAATCCTTCTAGGCACTAATTATGTAAAAAAGCCCTTTGAGGTTTGAGGAGGTGTTTGTTATAGTATTGAATTAATGATTAAATAATAATTATAGAATATAGTGAGAAGAATTTTGCAATCAAAGGCACTTTCAGAAAATTCTAATGTGAAACACTCTGTTTGGCTCCCTGTCTATACAACAGGAATTCAAACCCAGGGCACAAGTTTATTACAAGGAACTGAAAACAATCAGTTCCAGACTTTATGGGGCAAGGTTTAAAACATGTCATGGACATGAAAGTAAGCATTGGAAGATGTAATCAAAACATGCTTAAGTGTTATATGTTCTCCATTTGAGTGCCAACCTTCTATACCTAGTGACATCTTTAGTTGAATGTCTCAGGTGAGAGAACCTGAATACAGCCATACTTCTTCAACAGTATAGACTATATAATGTGTAGGCAGACAGTATAGACTGTATAATGTGTAGGCAGACAATTCATGTTTTAAGTGCACAGGAGAATTGGATACATATCTGAAACATTAAAACACTGGTATTTGGTCACTCCATTTTACTTTAAAAAATGAGATGACTTTGCTCTTCTAAAACTTTTTTGTTTTAAATTTAGTTATTGCTTTATAAATCTCCATGGTCATATTCAATTGTACTCTCATAGATTATATATATATATGATTTTTTTTGTCTTAGCAAAGATATGTTCTTTTGGTCTTAACTGATTTAAGACTATAAATTGGTTAAAATAATTTTATATTCAACTAACAATTCTTTTTTAAAAAAATATTTTTAACCAACATACAAAGTAGCAGATTTCCTAATGACATTTTCCCAAATACTTACGGTATTAATTAGAATATTAATTGAAGAATTATAAATTTCAGATTGGTATATGAAAATGGTTGGGGGATTGACATTTTTAATTGATGAAGGATGGTCCAGCCCACAGTCGGTACCACCATTCCCAGGGAGACTTGTTCCAGGATATGTAGGAAAACTAAACATTAGTGAATATGGGTGAGAGAGCAAGCATCAATTCTCTACAGTTTCTGTTTTAAGTTTCTTTTGGTGTTCCTGTCCTGATATGCCCTAATTATAGATTATAATATGTAAGCATAAATATTTTTCTCTACTATGTTGATTTTTGATCAGCATGTTTTAATAGAGAGATGAAATTAGAGCACCAGCTTTGGTGATCTTCCCCTCCCAATCATTCCCTGTATGCCATTGCTCCCCTCACTACAAAGAATCTTCTGCTCAAATGCCTTCCTTTCACATTACGTATCTTATGCTGCCTTCCCTATTTCCCTTCCTTAAAACCTCATTTTTCTGTTGTAGATTCACCCTGAATTCCCAACTGTGACCCACACTCACACACATATTGAAAGTAGATATGCTATACCTACATATATGCATATATAGTATGAACAAGATATACCCATATACACATTCATAAAATACATGCATATCAGAGAGAATATGCATTATTTGCTTTTCCAAAAAAGCCTTAACTGCCTCACATAATACATATTCTAGTTCCATATATTTTCATGCTGATTTCATAGTTTTATTTTTTTTATGGCTGAATAAAACACAATTCTGTGAATATACCACAAATTTAATTATTTATAAATGAACATATAAGATGATTCCATGTCTTAGTTGCTGTGAATTGAACAGCAACAGACATGGGTATTCAAGTCTGTTTGTAATAAGGTATGTAATCTTAGGTATGTTTCAAGGAGAACAGCTAGCTATTTTTTTCTGACATTTTATTCACATGTCCTTAATATTCCAAAATTCTTTAAATTTTGATCAGTATACATTAGAAAGTCTTCTAGATTCTTGGTAATTTCCTACTTCATGGCTCTTAATTCTATATTTCCTTTAAAATGTCAGCAGATAATTTGTGATCAAGATTTCTAGGAAAACAGCTTTTCTCTCTTTTGCAGGGAGGAGGCACATCATGTTTACAAAGGAAACATCACGATGAGAAGGCAAAAAGGAAACAGTTCCTGCTAATTCACTTGCACAAAGGGAATTACACAAAGATTAATTGAATGCATGTGGCTTACCCTAGAATCTCTGAAAGTAATCAGGACTGCCCTCATTCACATGGCGGCAAACTTACACAAAATAGCTCTCCCTCACTGAGTGCACCCAAGTCTAGTGCCATGTTTAGGTGTCTCTTTAATGACTACAATGCCCATTGATATTTTAGCTACTATAACAACCTTCTCTTCTCTCCAGCCTACTGTACGGAATGAATTATTGCACAGCTCACCAGTTCCCCTTGTTGGAAGTGACTGTCAATCTTACAGGGCTTGTTATTCTTCAGTTCACTGCTACATAATTTATATCTTCCGTTTGTACTAAGTTTTCAAATCTACAGCTATTTTACACTTACCAATGTTCTCAGTGTGTACTAACATTTCAAATATTCAGTCAATACTTAAACCCCGCTCTCCTTTCTTGACTAGGCAATTCACAAAAATTTTGTCATCTCATACAATCTACTATTTTTCTCAATCCAGCCTTCTGTATTGAACTTATTAGTACATCTTTGATATATTAAATAATTTCCCTCTCATCAGTTTTACTTTTTGGTTTTAAATTTATAGAGATGTTGGGAGTAATAATTTGGCATCCTATCAGAAAAGTTCTTTATGAAAAATTTTCTGTCATTGTATTGCCAAGACATTTTTTTCTTGATATAAAACTACTAATAGAGACTACAAAACATACTGTATTAGTGGACGAATGGATGTCTAAGTGATTAAATGTGTATGTAAGAAAGTGAAATATTATAGTAGAAATGGTGTGAAAACAGGAAAAGAAACACTGTTATATAAAACAAATGCTATGTTCTTTTAATATAGAGATAGACTAAAATGCACTTTTCTTAAATAGACTGTTTAGGTAAGATTACCAGAATTTTAAATTTTGTATTTCATCATATTACGCATGTCATCTACATTGTAACTTATAAAATATTTTCTTATAGCAATATTTTGGTGGATTATGTTTGTAATTGCTATTTTAAAAAGAACAATATGAGGCTCTTTTAAATGTCATTATGAGTGAATATGAGCCATATGAGGATGCTCTGCTTTGGTTCCTTATTTATTTCTATATCATTGTATTTCTTCACTAATATTTTAAAGCAATGTTTTGTAAACAAAACAATTAATCCCTTGAAATTGCTTCAGCAGTAATAAATTGTACTCATTTCCTGAATTACCATGAATTAGGCTTGATAAAATATGTATTTTTCTATAGAGATAACTTGTTAAAACTATTTCTGTTTTAGACCAAGTATATTTCAAGAATCCATAATATTACTGTCATACTCAAGTCATTCATTATAAGGACATACTGGTCAGAAAACCTCTTATAATCATAGATAAAGTTTATTACACTGAATAGATAGGGGTAATAACAGCAAATGTGATGGAATAAGGATGCAGTCTATCAGAGATCATTTATGGACTCCTGTGTCATTTCCCTAGTAGGGTTGCATTTTAGTACACAAAATTCTCTTTGTAAAGTATATGTTGTAGCACTCAATAAGTGACTGTCAGGAGAAGCTCAGACTGTGTATACAGAAATTTCAGTGGGGTCAGCTGTGAGGGCCAAGAGCCAACAATGTGACTAATACCAACTTCCCAGTCTTTAAACTCACAGAGAAGAAAAATTGGTCACTAAATCTTCATTCGTATGAACAACTATACAGTCAAACCATGCAGCATGAAGAAAGGCCATAGGCATCTTCTTTTTCCCTGATGGGCAGAATGAAAGACATGGAAGGGCCAGTGCTTAATGTAGACAGTTCTTGAAAATTAAAATGTAATCATGGAATATGCAGGCAAAGGAAATGATTTCATCAATTTTTAATATCATTTTTTTAAGAATACAGGACTCCTCAGGAACTTACTGGAAGCTGTCTTATAAGATGTCATGTCTGCAAAATGATACCAACCAGTGGGAATAGAATCTCATGAGCAGATATAATTTGAATTAATGTTAACAGGGCTGAGAGGAATGCTTAAATATGACTATGGATATTGACAGAAGGAAAAAGAGGAAGAATTAATATTGTGCTTTCAGTCAAACATTTTCCTACAGTCTTTTTTTTTTTTTTTTTTTCTGCCTAGCTGCTATGAGATGAACATGTCTTGTCTGCCAAGTCTTCCTCCCTAATAGATGTCTATCCCTGTAGAACTGGTCAAGTAGCATCAGCCAAGTATGACCAGACACCTCTGAAACCATGAGCCAAATAAGTCTTCCCCTTGATTACATTGCTTATATTAAGTAGTTATGTCATAGCCATGGATTGTGGACTAACCAAATCATACCTGTGTACGTATGTGTAAGAAATGTATTTTTTCTGTATTCATATAAGAAGAAAATAGAAATTAAATGATATACTGGAATACACTTATTTTATTGGTTATTCTCACTCTTGAGCTTTCAGGGCTCCTATGGCACTATCCTTTATTCTTTGTGTGAATAAAACAAAGTCTCAGTTCCTGCTCCAAACTTCTTTTCAATTTCCAAATAACTGCTGTTACAAATTCATGAAATGCTAATATTTCTCTGTATCCAGTTTTATTCATTTGCTTATTCAAGCTTTTAAAGGAAAATTGATGTACATAAAATTGACTCTTGTCTTGAATACTTTTCATCTACTTTTTAATGCTTGCTACTTTCCTTTTCCTGGTGACTAATGTTCCTACCATAGAATCCAACAAATTAGTAATTTTATGTACTTCTTATCTACCTTCACAGATACCTGAAATGTGAAGCTTTTCTTCAGAAAAACTATTAGCACTAAAACCACAGCAATAATAAGCATGTTTAGGAAGAGTCTCAAATCAATTTACTACACAGAAAATTCTTCATATATTTGTGCTGAGCTATCTAATCTCTTTTTCTGTCCTTTCTGTTTTCTCCCACTACAATTATCACATGAAATTAGAAAAAAATCAAGTATTATATTTAAAAATAAAGGAAACTGGAAATTATAAAAATAAATGATCATGGACTCTTACACATAATTTCATCTGTGTTTGTTACATGATCCTAGATAACATGCTCTCCATAAAGGATTTGATAATTGGTTTTTCTTTGTGTTCTTGTTGTTGTTCTTGTTTCAAAACTTCTATGTTATTGGACTGTCTTGCCAGGGAAACTGATCTTTCTGGGATATTTAGACCTGCGAACTTCCCATAAGGACTCTGTATAACAAGCGTCACTTGTAACTTAGTTTAAGTTGAGTGCTTTCAGATGTAAAGCTGAGATCTCATTCTATTTGACTAGAAAGTGGACATGAAGTATTGTTTACAAAATTGAATTTATTGGAACATTTTATTACGGAGATAATACTTATGCAATGTGCATACTTTTATTCTATGCAAATTTTGTGGCCTTCTGACTTATGAAGCAGCTAACACTTAAAATGACGATATAGCATGAAATAAATTTGCCAAATATTTGTCAAACATTGCTTCATTTTATGTGCAATAAACAAACTATGCCACTGACATTTTAAGTTTCTCAAGCCTGAGAACAATTCATTTAGAAAGGAGAGAAGACACACATTAGATTAAAATGCATGTTATTAAATATTCAGCAGCAGTTGCCTTGAGCAAATTAGACCAAAGAGATTCAATGAATTAAACACATATAATTAAAAAAGCACAACAAAGAAAGTAGTATATAGGATAGTGGTCATATTAAACAGATCATAATTATAAAATGACTAATATGGTACACTCTGAATGTTCACAAAGCTGCTCTTGTGCTACTTAGAGATATGCTTACCACATACACCTAACTGTTCTATAAACATTTATTTATTTTTCATTATACTGGTAAAATTTCAACTAAGTTTTACCCACTCAACTTTAAATTTATGTTTTCTGGATGTAATTTTGCAATTGTAGTGAATGAAACTGAAATTTGAGTATTTTACTTTCCAGCAGAGTATGGAAAGAAAAGGATTTAAGCAGGAATCCATTTAAATATCAGTAGGACAGAGTGCTTTATAGGCATAATTGGGTATGATGAACCATGTTAAAAAAATAGTGATTTAGATGTTTTTGGCCCTTTTCCCTGTGAAAACGGCACAGTTGTTTTCCCTTTTGTAAATGGAACAGCAACAAACATATCTAAGAAAGTTTTTGCAGAATGTAAAAAGAGAAAGAGTTACTAAGCTGAAATGGGTCCTCAGATCCAAAAGAAAAGAGTGTCTCTGAGTATAGACAAGTTAAGGTTTTCATTCATAAAATATTCCCTTTCTGTTCTTGCTACCATATGCATAAGCTCCTTTTAGGAATTCTCAACCTTAGGAATTTTCTTTCAGGAAACAAGCTGACCTCCGTGAATAAAATTGAGAACTCTGCATATCTTACTCCTTCACCTTGCCCTGATCACAAAACTTGGGCTGCCTACCAGTGAATATAGAAGGAAGTACTGTGACAATTAATAATAATAATAGAACTCTGTGGCAAGACACATACGGGACTCTAGAATAAGTACTGTGAGGCGAACACAGCATCAAAAAATCAAAGCAGCTTTGTAACTTATGTCAAGGAAGTAATTTAAATTGTGTTAAGGCACAGAAAATTTTATCGAATTGAAGAAAATTTGATATCCCCTGCAGGGCTAAGAACAAACTTGCAAAAAAAAAAAAAAAAAAAAAAAAAAAAAGAGTCAATGAACCCTGAGAACCCTGACATAAAAATAATTTGAATTCTCTCATTATTTTTCTTAATTTATAAAGGTACTTTGCCATCCAAACATCTGAACGTAGGCCACAAAATCTAGACATTACCCAAACCCATCTAAGAGAAAAACGCAGAAGACAACTATGACACTTCCAAAGAATGTAGTCTTCGAATGAGGAGGACAATGAGCGAAGAAAACCTAACAATGACTACTAAAGACACGTCCCTTCCACAGTCCTCCTTACAGAATTCTGTTTTCACTCTGGATCACAACTAACCGTTTGCCACTTTATATAACAAAATTCCCATAATACACTTGTGTGTAGGTAGACGGAAGATTTGTTTGATGGAGTTACAGACACAGAATAAATCTGTAACACTGATAAAGGAGGTGACACATACAGAGAATGTGCGTGTTGAACTTAATACAGTGAGAAAGAACTCCTGGTATTCTGCTGTGGGTATGGCTGAGATTTCGATGGAGGAAGAAGACAGTCCACAGGAATGTGGAAGACAGACTCAGGACCGATTCTTCGACAGTTACATCCAAAATTTATACTCCATTTTATAAGTTACCATTGTCTTATAAAGTATGATGCAGTTAAATGTATTGACAGCCCTCTCTGCTTTGTCACTGGCCACTGGAACTATATAAAGCTATAGATGCCACCGATGATGTGGGAACAGAAATAAAGGCTCTAGTCTTCAGTCCAGTGTAAGAAGCTTATGTGCTCCTTCTATGCTCTCTTTTTAATAGTCAAACAGTGTGCAAATTCCAAGGACCAACTTCATCCATATCTTCTAAGGGTAATCAGAAGTATGCCCCAAACCCAATCAATATGAGTACTCATCTCCATACAGAAGAACTAAGCACCCATCCAGCACCTCAGTCATGTAAAGAAAAAAACACAGTTATGAATGACACCAATGAAGGAATCAGATCCAGCACATATTTAAAATAATATATAAATGAATGTTGTGAATAAATTTGCCTATATTATGAAGGCTGAATAATCAGAACATGAGAATTAGTAAAATGTCAGTTCAAAACATAAATGAAATGGGGCACATTAACAAACATACCCTCAGATCATTACTACCTCATTTTATTTCACATTTAAATAGCATATAATAGTAATAAAGACTTTTCCTTATGACTTTGAGTTAAAGAAAAACTATATCACTAGGACAAACAATTAAAATATCCAATTTAATATATTGATAATAATATTGACAGAGTGTATGCTCACGACACTAAATAAAAGATCAAAACAGCATGCGATCACACACACACACACACACACACACACACACACACACACACACACACCCTCCTGGATGAAGAACATTCAGGGCCTTTCTTCCTTCTCTTCATTCCACTGAAGTTTTCCTTTGTTCCTTGCTCCTCCATTTCTTTCTCATCATTTTTGACTCTAGGCAGTAAAGGTAATCTCACGTTGATCATGAGTTTCTGTTTCTGTATCCAGGGGCAGAGAGTTTTCAGTGGCATGGCTCCTGTGTTAAAATTCCAAGCTGCCATTGCTTTCAGAGAACCCACAGTTAAGCCTTCAAGCCAGTATGCATATTTGCTTTTGTTTTTTTTTTTTTTTTTAAACAGAAAACTTATGGGTGTCTATAGAAGATATGCATTAAATATGTATTTGTGCAATGTTACAGTTATTAGAACCAGAGACTTTTCTAAGACTTGTAAAATGAAAGAGCAGATCGGAGGCTGCATTACCAAGGACATGGACCTGCCTATGTGTCCGCCAGGCCAAGCAAAATTGAAATGGCTGTGTTATTTGAAAAGAACATGTGGTTATGTGTGAGTAAGAGCATTCAAGCACAGACCTCAATGCATCTGGCTGCTTTCCCAAGGTGTTAGAATTTCAGTTGGCATTTACTCTCTAATTCCTACTCTCACAATTCTCTCACAATCAGTATGCAATTTTTATATAATTACAAACTACATAAAGAAGTTATTTTTACAGTGAAAATAATGCTATTCCAATGCAATCCAATATATTTTACAATAGTTTTATGAAATGTATTATATCTACTATTCAAAGAATAATTTGAAAGCAGAAATGATTTTATGTTGAATGGTCTTGGACTATTTTAAAATATTGCCTCTCAGTCTCATTCTCAAGTGGTGACACTGAACTGAATCTTATTTTAAATTCATCATTCACTTGCTTTTTTTTTTAGTGTTGAATTATATGTGAGTAAATTCCCCAATGATGTTATTTAATTTTGTATTTTTAAATATATGTATTAAATGATTGATTCTGTATATATATATATTTTTTTCTGCTACTTGAATTTTCTACTTTGCTTTAAAATGAAAGGCTTGCTTGACACAGTACTACTCCATTGGTCCCCTCTTTCAGAGAAAAGGAATATAATATAATAAATTTTACTCATCAAATATATTCACTGTCTAATATGAACAGTATTTATAGGATTAAAAATACTAAGTTCATTGTAAATTTTAAGTACATATAACAGTCAAGAATATAACAGGTCTTTCTTGTTATGCATGGGCAATACATGTAATCATAGGTATGTTCTCTCTCTTTCTTTCTTTCTCTCCTCCTTCTCCTTCTTCCTCTTCCTCCTCCTCCTCTTCCTCCTTTCTTCTTCTTCTGACATTGCTCGGATTAAATTAGTGTCCTGTCACTCTGGAAAAGAAAACACTCTACTGCTGGGCTATGATCGAAGGCTTTTTGTCTTTTCTCGTTTATTTGTAAATATTTTGACAGTTAAAAGTAAACTGTGATAAATATCTATGTATCTATCATTTATCTACATACGTTTCTAGCTATGTACCTATCTATCTACTCATCTAGCTATCATTTATCTATCTTCTATCTATCTATTTACTTTCTTGATAACTAGTTATTTATATCTATGCATCTATATAGGTGATAAATAGATGTTGGATAATGTACACATCTATCTCTGTTCCTTTGGATTTTATGTTTGTTCTGCAACTAAATTTTGAAAATTTGGTTTGCTTGAGATTTAAAAAATAATACATTTCTTCTGTTAAGTATTGTTTTATATGTTTGAATTGGCAGATGGCATATTTTAGTTTTTGTCCAAATATGTGGTCTATTTCAAACTAAAAATTTACAATTTTAATGTATATCCTATTATTCATAGAGCAATTTTCTTCCTCACTGACTTGCTTTCTAATCTTGATTAACATGAAATTTTTAATGCATTTTATAATCTATTTGGTATTATTAGTTTATATTTCTATCCCTTTGTAATACTACAAACTTGAATACATAGCTTTATATTTCTTGTAATAGCTGGAAGTTGTTCTGGAGTAAAATGAATTTGGCAATTGTTTTTTTTTTTCCTATTTTTATAAAAAATAAATTTTGGGTCTTCCAGGGATTATTTCCAGAAATACTTTGCAAACCATTGTCAAAATCTTTTTCAAATTAGAAGTTTTTTAAATGGAGAGAGAACATGAAAAGAGTTATGTAATGAGGAGAGGAATGATATTGGACTTGGTATATGAAAGGAAGAGTATGATCCAAATACACTATACGAAAAACTCAAACATTAAATAAAAACTTTATTTTAAAAGTTATAGATATTCATTGAAAACATTAAAATATATATTACATTAGCTAAAGTAGAAACGTCTCTAGGTTGAGACTCCAACTTCTGAATATATTGTCTCTATTTTTTAAATTCATCTTTAATTTCTCTAAATAATTCAGAGTTTCTATATGTGTGTGTGTGTGTGCGTGAATGTGTGTGTGTGTGTGTTGTTCACTCAGATATACATCTGCCTCATATTTCTTCTGTGTATATGATTTCCAGTCTGGCTGCTCTGTATGGATAAGCAATTAGGTGGCTTATCTCTGCCAAAGACCATTTTCCCTTACTCTTTAGTCAGTTAAGGCAAACTTCTCTATGAGTACAATAAAAAGCTTTAGAATAAAGTTAGGAATTATTTTCATCTTAGTAAAGTGGAGTTAGTAGGTTATCTTCTAAACTCTATGGTATTGAATAGATTTCTAATACCAGTTATTTTTCTCTAATTGAGTGAATCTTAAGTTAAATTAGAAACCATTAGTTCCTGCCAAGATGAGATTTGTACTATTCCACATTTAGAAGTCTCTTCCTATGCTAGTCTTTGTTGAGGCTAAGAGCAAACACACCTAACTAAGACTACTAGTTGCTGCCCTGTCTCTCTTTTTTTTTTTTTTTTTAATGAAAGCTAGATGGAAGGAAAGTTGCTTTTCCTTAGATCCAGCTTGAGTGTTTAAGCCTTCTTTCTAAAAGTGTGTTATATCTTCTTCAGTAATAGATATGGTCTTACCTTCAACAGCTGAGAGGTTACCAAGGCAACAGTAACAGCCCATATTGTTTGAAGAGTTGGTAGACTCACACTAACAGACAACTAGAATGAGGTTCGCATGCCTAATCCTGGGATTTTCTTACTGGCTAGAGGATAGCTCTTATGGGAAGCATTGTTAGTTGCAGAAGCAAAATGGATTTGCCTCACTGCTTAGTATGTCAGGGAATAAACAACTGTGACTTGGATAATTCTGGAAACTGTTTTTCCTCCTTCTTACAAGAAAATAACGGATATTGGCTTTGGAGAGATATCTACGTGCCTAGGATTCTCCAGTAGTTTAAACATAGGTATTCCCAAGTTATTTAAGTGTGGTAGATGTCTGTATCAATATAACTTAGACACATTTGAATATATTGTATAATAATGATGCATGGTACATTTTGTTTCTGATGACAGTGACTTCTATAAAAATTTCAAATTTCCAGGCTTTCTTTAATGGTAGGTAGAACAAATATCACATTTCTTTGGCACTACGATAATATTTTTTATCATATAAAAAAGTTAACTTGTTTCTTTTAGTATATATAGCTAAATTATCCAAAAAATATTTATCTGAGAATATATACTAAAAGACACATGATCCACTTTTTAAAAATAATGAAATAAAAAATATTCAAATATAGTTAATTTACAAAAAATATCTATCTGAAGAGTTTTGAATCTTATTGAACTTTAGGCATTAAAATAACCAGTGGCATTCTCAGAGACATTTCTAGTTATTAAAAATTGTATGTATTTTGTTCTGCCACTGGACGCATTTAATGGTTTCCCTGTATTTTTATCATTTATTATATTAAGCTTTGTCTGATTATCCAACACTATATTTACACTGGTATATGTACATCCTATCCATAGTTCTTCATAAATGGATATATTTTTTATATATCTGTGAATATGATGTATATGTATATATGTATATATAGTATCACCTTATAGGCAGTAACAAGATCCCTTGAAATAACTTTGACCTTGATGTAATGTTGCATACTCTTTCAACTCTATCTTCCTTCAAAATTTCTCACAGATAAAATTGTGTCTAAGCTTATCATTGTTTCAGAAGAACAAGACTCCAATCTAGTTCTTTTTCTGTCGTGTTGAAATATTTATATTAATTAAGTTATTCTATTCTAAATATTGCTGTTTCAATATTCACTGAAATATTTTGATTTGACAATAAATGCTAAATTAATTTTATCAGATTTACAGTTACATTGGCAATATTTTCTCACATTATCTGAAAAAAATCTCTAATAATTCAGTCTCCCTAGCCTGTAGTTTTCACTTATTTGTTGATGAACATTGTCTGTAATATTCTCTGTCAAAAAAAAAATCTAGGACTTAGATGTATATATATTTCACTGGTTTTGGGGCTTTATTTTAAATAACTTTTCTAATATAAACTTTCTAGCCAATGAGACTTTCTAATTCTGAATTTAATAAGTCAAAGGCTTAATTGACTTCATAGCTTGAGTAGGATTTGAAGTCTGGAATTTAATAACCTTTCAGTTTAAAAATCAACGTTTAAAGCACATTGGTATAGTTTTCATTTTTTCCTTTTATAATTATTTCAAATTATAGCACTCATTGGGTCTTTCAGATAACTATATTTTAAATTTTTTATTATATTTATTATATATATATACATTCATATTATTACACACAAAACAATAAACTACATATAACAAGAAGAACCATGAAACAATCAGGAATTATATAAATGTTTCATTCATAGTGTTCTGGCCATTTGTATTTGGCAACTATGAAGAAAACATCTCTCCTATCTTGGTGAGTCTAAAGTTCTGAATGAAAGTCAACCTCTATCATATCTCATCTCTATCAATTTAAATCATATATCTAGACCTAAAAACATCTTAACAACTAAACAACTAAGCTTAATTGTAAGACTAAACTATCTGGTCTTCAACCTCATCAGAGACTTGAAAAGGAATACAATTTAATTACAAGAGTAAACCAGAAGTGCAGATGAGCAACTTTTAAAATGAAGAAATGACAGAGACAGTTTGCGGACTGAACAGTCACCCACAACTCTCTATAACGTTGGAGCTTCATCTTCAGCCTACTGGCCCAGTATATCTGACAGACATATTTGTAAAGCAGGAACAATTGAGGGCTTGCTTACTCTGTCCTGTCAGAGTTTGGATGTTGACTCTGTCTGCATTCAAGCTTGCCCCCTTTTTTAGGCAGAATTCTGTCTGTGGCCAAAACTAGGACTTTCTGTCAAATGGCTGGTTGCCAACTTTGGAGCCATCTCCAGAAGAAAGTTCTTTGATGCTCATCATCCTCTTTGAGGTAAGCTAGCTGTAGCAAGGAATTAACCTGTCTTGTCAGACAATCTTTAAATTAATTTAAAAAACCTTTAAACACCACATTCTGTGGGTCTCTGAGGCTTTTTAAGACCCTATCTAACTATTTACCTTATGTATCTATAGAATCATATCTATTACTGCCTTAATTCTTACTCAAAAGTAAGATTATTTTTAATTCATTTGTATAGAATTTTATATATTGATACAAAGTAAGTTTAATTTTGATTCACTGGTATAGAATTCAAATTTAAAATTACTTTCACACACATTATATATTTCTACTCTAATGTGAGGTATTGCACACATACAATTCAATTATAATACAAGGTTTACTTCCAATACTTTGAAAGTATATTGCAGGCTGTTTGGGATAATTAAGTAATATAAGTTAATTGTTACTGGATCAAATCATTATCATATCAATTACTAGTCTATTTTTATCAAAAGAATATACATCCTAGGTAAAACTCTTTTATTTTAAACCATCAGTATTGTTTGCTGCTTTTGTGGTTTTAAACATAAACTACTATTGTTCAGCAATTTTGCTTTGATTATGTGGTGTCTCAGATTTGATTCCCACATGTGGAGCAAATGTTTTACAATTTTTAGTTTTATTTTTTAATTTATAAAATATGTCATGGACATTAAGCATATCCTCTATTACCTCTCACTCTTCTTTTTGTCATCTGCCCCTCTGAGTCATGCTTGTTCCCTAGAAAGTTTGTCGCTACTCTCATGTCGTATGTTTTCATGTGCTTTTATGCACCTGTATAATATTTAAGAACCACAAAAGTAAAAAAATCTTTTATTCACTGGTAATTTACCTATTATGATTATCTCAAGCTGCATCAGTTTTCAGGAAAGGATATAACTTTGCTGTTTCATTTCATAATACTCAAATAATTCATTGTCTCCATTAGATTATTGTTATTGTTTTTGATACCTAGGTTAGTTTGCAAATATCTATTGTTAATGGTACATCAATAACACTGATGTGACAATGTGTTTAATAATATTGACATGTCATTGTTTAAGTAAAGACTTTTGAATGCTGTCCTTGGGTCAAATGGAATATCTGTTTTTAGGTCTTTGAGAAAAGTTCACATTTTCCCTAAGGGTTATTTCTGCATCCATTCCAGCATTTGTTGATACATGTTTTCAGATAATCTGACTAGCACAAAATAAAACTCTAATATAATTTTTATTGGCCTTTCTCTGATGTATTGAGGTTTTACATTTTTCCATTTAACTGGCAACTTGATTTCCTTTTTTGAGGACTATCTGTGAATTTAATAGTTTGGTTTTTATTAGATTGATTTATTACTAGTATTTGGGTCTTCATATATTATACATATTGATCTCCCACCACATGTATTGCTAGAGTGTTTTTTTATTCTAATATGTAGGCAGTATCCTTATTTTCTTTTCTATACAAACGTTTTTTAAAATATATTTTATTAATTTATTCATATTACATATCAACGGTTATCCCATCCCTTGGATCCTCTCATTCCTCCCTCCCTCCCATTTTGCCCTTACCCCCTTCCCTATGTCTGTGACTGAGGGGGACCTCCTCCCCCTGTATATGCTCATAGGGTATCAAGTCTCTTCTGGGTAGCCTGCTATCCTTCCTCTGAGTGCCACCAGGCCTCCCTATCCAGTGTGCAAAGGTTTTAAAATTCATAAAATCTAGGTTGTTTGTTGTTGATAATTTTTCTAGTCTACAGATTCTGTGTCTGATTGGGAAAGACCTTTTAGTTCTCAAAGGTACTGGAAACTATTATATGAGCTAGAGAGTTCTAAATGGTCAAAAAAAAGAAGGAAGTAATGTGTCACTATTTTATTGATTATTTCCTCCCAGCCCTCTTCTTAGACTTGGTTTTTAAATTTAGATACCAGGACTTGTACCTGCGAATAATAGAAGACTTCTGGGATTTTAGACTCAAGTTGGCAACTTCACTGTGGACTCTTCTTGTTCTTAGGTTTCCAGATCCTAGTGAAGAAGTGAAGAAGACAACTTTCTTCACTGGTTCTATAGACTAGAGGAAATCTCCTCTGCAATTTCTCATTCTTAATGATCTACTGGTTACATTTTCCAATATATATCTTTTCATGTGCTCCTCTCTGACTGGAAAGCTGTGAATTATGCAATCTTCAAAAGAAAAAGTCATAGCCAGGCACGGTGGCACATGCCTTTAATCCCAGCACTCGGGAGGCAGAGGCAGGTGGATCATTGTGAGTTTGAGGCCAGCCTGGTATATACATAGTGAGTCCAGGATAGCCAGGGCTACACAGAGAAACTCTGTCTCAAAACAAACAAAGAAAAAAAGAAATAAAGAAAAAGTCATAAAAATACACACACACACGTGTCATGCAAATATCTACAGATTAATATATTCATTTAAACCAAATTTTCTTTAGTATTTATTTGTCAACCTAAAACCCAATCATACTTTAAGAAACACACACTATCATTATTCAAGAGGATAATGATAATTTCTTGGGAAGAATAAGCCTTTGCAAAGGAAATATCAGTGCCATAGAAAATTGTAGACATATCAAAGAGATTATAGGTGAAGAATATTTTTAGAGACAAAGATGAGAGATAGTGTAACAGATTTTTGAAACAATAATTCTTAACATAGCTGGAAATAACGAGATGAACAGAAAGCTTGGTAGGCGTCCTTGCCTACCTTTCTGTACAAGGCTGATTTGACCCCCTTAAAGGTTGTGATATTCCTAGTAGACCAGAAACATGATTTCCTGCTACACAAGCATTGAAGGCTGAGTTTGCACACTCAATTATAACCAGCACTAGTTGGTGAGGGAGAAGAGCAATAGAGAAGAACTGGGGTCTACTGACTAGACAGACTACTCCAAAAACATCCTTTTTATAGGTTCATTGAGTAATCCTGTCTTTCTAAACAAGACAGAGACATAGAGCAGACACCCTGTGTCCTCTGGACTCCATAATCATGTATTTGCACATGTAACTTCACACACAAGCATGTGCATATACATGCATGCCCATCTACAGACACTTTAATTTTTACATCTTGGTGGCTCTATAATTTTTCTATTAAAGGTGAAAGAGGTACTCCATTTTGATAAAATGTTCATGTTTCTTTCATATGTCCAAGTGTGCTGTCTCTCAGCTATAATATTCTCTTCCAAATTACAAAGGTTTGGAATTACTCAGTACTTCTTGCAAATTATAAAGTAACCAGAACACTATTTACTAAATATGAAATGTTTGAATATAGTATCAATTAAATATATTTTTATTCTTTACGACATCATTGTCTGGAAGAATTATTTAAATGTAATTCACTAAATTAAAAGAACTTGTATTCTCAGTGAAATTACAGCATTGTTTTAAGCTATGATAGTGAAATTAGTAGAAATATGATGACAATATTAGGTTATAGCATTGAATGTTGGCCCTAAACTGGGAAACTTACAAAACTGTAGTTAATGATGGCAGAATTACCTTAATTAAATTATTGAGTTTTCTATATCAGTAACAATCATATGAATATAAACTATACATGATTACAGACACTTAGATGGCATCCCACATCTTCATAACACAGCTCCACATTTTTTTCTGGCTTATTTTCTTTATGTTTTGCTCCTAAGAATTAACTCATTAATTCTTCCATCCTTTATTTCTGAAACAACTTATCTAATTTATAGCAAATTGGATGAAAAATACTGAAACATGTATGGAGGATAAAAATTTTATAAATATGATCAATTAAATTTCAAAATATGTGTATGCAGATATACACTTTATCTCTTAAATATCAAAACTATGTTCACTAACCAAACCTTTACTTTTAAGTATAGAAAGGAAACCTCATTATGAGTTATCACACTAAAATGACAAGTCCTAAAATGGAGAAGATTAGATTTATTCATTTTCATCTTTCAATAATTGCTGTTATAAATGTGGTTATTCCATTTCAAAGCAAATCAATATAATCTTCCTACTTGATACCACAGGAATCACAGAATTTATACTATTCAAGCAAAAATACAAATTCCATCCTGCTAATATTTTTCTTTTTACAGAGTGTTTTGCTGTTAAAGGATATATGATGAATTTACAATGACATCTTTCTGACAGGAGATAGAGAGAGAGAGAGAGAGAGAGAGAGACAGAGAGAGAGAGAGAGACAGAGAGAGAGAGAGAGACAGAGACAGAGACAGAGAGACAGACAGAGACAGACAGAGAGACAGAGACAGACAGAGTGAGACACAGACAGAGAGAGACACAGAGAGAGAGACAGAGAGATAGAACGAGAGAGAGAGAGAGAGAGAGAGAGAGAGAGAGAGAGAGAGAGAGAGAGAGAGAGAGAGAGAGAGAGCCCATACATGTAGTGGATGTAAATTCCAGGCTGTACATACAGTTTTAAAAATCAAGAAACTGCTTCCAGTGTTGCTTGTGAATTCCAGGCACATTGTTTCTTTAATGTCAAACAAACTTGAAAGGCATAAATAACATATGAACAATACACACTCGTATAATTTAACACCTGCTGCCTGTGAATAGGCTGTGGCATTTTCATGCTTAAGTGTGTATGAACGCAATATGTTGCTTTTTCCCTCCTACCATGGAATATCTTGATCAATGCAGAGCGCACTTTGAACTTGTCTGTGCTGTGCTTGTTTTGAAACTCCTTATGCACTTTCCTGCAATCATATTCATAGTGCCTTATATGCTTTCTAATTAGTAAATGTCACCACACCGTTTCATCATGACTACTATGATAAGATGAGAGGAGGAACTATAGGCCAAGAAAAACATAATAAAGAAGTGGGAAATATTTATAACTAGATAACAAAAGTTTGGCTGCAATATGCTTATAAGTTATTGATAATAATTAGATAAAGTTGTGGGGGAAAACTTACACTATAAAGAAGGTACCTGGTTTACTAGTACAGAGAGTATTGTTATTTGAAAACAGAGACCTATTTTGAAATACACTGTATCTTACAGAATGTATACCACTCCTCCTCCTCTTTCATATCCTCTTTAGGTCTGAGTAACTCTTTGTACAAAAGGGTTTGCTTAAAGTACCAGATTTCAAAAAAAAAAATACTGGAAAGATAAAACATTTTCAGAATATTATGAAACCCTTTGAGTTTTATTATGCTCCGTAGTCTTGAGAAATTCATAAAAAATTGCCAAGCTCGGTTTCTCCATTAAAATGAGAACAATATCTTTCTTTATTTCTTCCCTGACCCAGGTGTCATTTAGCAGAGAGTTGCTTAGTTTCTACATACGTGTAGGCTTTTTGTTATTTCTGTTGTTGTTGAATTGCAGCCTAAGACCATGGTGATCTGATAGGATACAAGGGATTATTTCAATCCTCTTGTATCTGTTGAGGCTTGCTTTGTGACCTACGATGTGATAAATTTTGGAAAGGTCCCATGGGGTACAGAGAAGAAGGTATATTCCTTCTTGTTTGGGTAAAAGGTTCTATAGATATGTGTTAGATCCATTTGATTCATGGCATTGGTTAATGATGTTATTTCTCGGCTTAGTTTCTGTTTCAACAGTCATAGGGGAGGGGAGTAAGGGGAAAATGGGAGGGAAGGAGGAATGAGAGGATACAAGGGATGGGATAATTATTGAGAGGTAATATGAATAAATTAATTAAAAATTCAAAAAAATGAGAACAATATGAAAACAGTTATAGGTTATAAAGAATAGTTACTAAGCACTTAATAACTCATATTTCAGTATTAATAATAGCTGGGCTCATGTAGTGCTTACAAATTCCTCATTACAAAGGCATTACACCATTCATTTTCCTAACAATCCAGTTAAAAAGTACCAATATCTTCCTGGAGAAGAAAAAATACCACCAGGCGATTAAAAGATGTGGCCCAAATCACAGCAGAAAGAAACAAAAATCAAGGGTGACCAAAAGCAGAGCGACAAATCAACACTCTTGATCCATGTTTGTTGTAAGCCCTTGAATATTCTCTAGTTGTGTTAATAGATCAACTGAATATGTCTTGTTATTGAGAAAAGTCATTTAAAAAAAGCTTTTTATCAAAAGATCTTAATCACAATGTAGTCTTATTAGATTACTCTTTAGAGAAAAGGATTTGGTGATAGTGCTAAATTAAAAACTGAATTTTTAATTCAACTTTGCATCCCAATCATACCCCCCTCTCTCCTCTCCTCCTGGTGCCACCTTCTCTCTCTCTTTCTCCTATTCCCTGTCCCCTACTACTCAGAAAAGGGAGCCACCCCCCACCCACCCCAGCACATCAAACTGCATCATGACTGAGCTCATCTACTTCTACTGAGGCCAGCCAGGTAACAGACTTCACATCACAGACAGCTCCTATTTCCGTTATTAGGGGACCCACATGACGAGTAAACTGCCCATTGGCTACATATGGGTAGGGGGCTAGGTCCAGTCCATGAATGGCCCTTGGTTGGTGTTTCATTATCCATATGTCTCCCACCCCCAGGGCTCAGGTTAGTTGACTCTGTTGGTCTTCTTCTGTAGTTCTTTTCCCAGGAGCAAGGGAAGCCTCTTGGTAAAGTGGGGGAAAGGGTTGAAGGAACGAAGGAACCCGAGGGGACAAGAAATCCACAAGATGACCAATGGGATGGCAGGATGTGGGGGCATATGGAGACTGAAGCACCAACCAAAGACCACTCATGGACTGAACCTAGGGCCCTTACCTATAAGTAAATTAAAGTGCTTTGGTGCTGACCTGGGACAGACCAAACCACACTGTTGCCATTTCCCTAGGTCAGTGGGTTGATTATTATTTGGCTTCAGAAGGTTTTCTTATTGTCTGTTCATTAATTATTTTATTAAGTTTGAACAGATTCTTTCAAGTACAAATCCTGGGATGACATGTAAGATCATTGGGAACAATGGTTTTCTGGCCAGCTTGTGAGATCTTGAGACTTTTATTATAACAATCATGGAGCCACAAGAACATTTTCATTTATGTGGTTACCTTGCACTCTTTCTCTGTTCTCTTTTTATTGCATTAATTTATATATTTATTTATGAAATTAACCCCACATACCTACCTTCTTTTGTTTCAGTTCTGTTTAATTGTGATGCTTTCTTTTTTAAATTTATTTTATTAATTTATTCAGATACAACTCAGTTATTATCTCATTACTTGTATCCTCCTGGTCCTCCCTTCCTCCTACTTTCACCCTATTTCCCTCTCCTAGGTCACTGACTGACCAGGGACCTCCTCTCCCACTATATGGTAATAGACTATCAAGTCTCATCTTGGTAACCTACTTATTCTTTCTTTGAGTGCCATCAGGCCTCCTCACTAAGAGGAGGTGGTCAAATATGGGTCACAGAAGATGCTCAAACCCATCCTCACAACCTGAAAAAGGATACTTTCTAAATAAAATTGAATCTCAGAGAGATGCTAACTGATGGAAAAACAAGCCATTCCAATAGATGGGAGACATCCCTAACCTTTAAGTAAGTAGCTACCTTTTGCATTGCTTGCTGTACTTGGAAATTGGCTTTGTTGTAAATTGGTTCTTGGGGTAAACTTTTCCATCTATTCACTTGTTCTAACACAAGTCCCTTTAGCCTTTTTTGTTCTCACTCACTTCTGAAAGAAATCCTGCTAGAATCGAAAATACTTTTACTTAGCCTTAAAACATAGATATGTATATTATTCTGAGCCAGATAGATATTTTTATGCCTTTCACAGTGAGAAGTGTTTCACCTGTACAAATAAAACAATACCCATTTAACTCATCAAGTTCCTATGACTCCCCACAAATTTATTTTATTAATTCATAAATTGTCTTATTCATTGATGTTTGTTCATGTGATTAATATAATAGAACAATTTAAAATTAATAGTTCCATACTGGCTTATCCTGTAAGTAACATACCATGTATCCTATAATATTAGATATATCACATATTTTCATTTTTATTTGGCTAGTGAACTATTAGTTATAGTTTAGAAAACAAAAATATCTAGATAAATACAGGGAGATAGAAAATAGGAGTTAATGAAATATAGGAAAAATGACAAAAGAAAGGATAAAAAAAGTAGTTGTAATAAATGAATCAATGGCAGATGTTTCAAGACTGAAACACAAAGATAGAAAGCCAAGAGAGCTGACTAACCTCACATTAGTGATATTTTCCAATATCTGTAAAATGTAACACCATTTTCATTCTTTTTTGCTAAAGTTTGAAATTAATCTTAGACACTTTCCTTCTTCACCTAAAGAGATGTTAGCTCCCAAAACTCAACAGTTATTTTGTTTCAGTTTTACAAAAGAGAATCATTCAAAGTGCAATTTACTTGTAATGTGCTAACATTTTCTTGAACTCATTTCTTACCATTAAAAACAATTAGTTAATTCTGATGAATAATGTCCCTTAGTTATGTAGAAAATAATACTTTATCTTCTGTTTGAGAGAATATCATTTCATAGAGCCCACCCTCTTAGACTCCTGTGTCCCTAGATTCTAAATCTGAATGTGTTGGTTTGTACAGTTCAGAATATAATCCAGCTCACCCATTCTGTTTATGTGCCTCATCAGATGCACTCCACCCACATGCCCTTAAACTTTCTCTTGCTGTACTCTACAAAAATCCCAACTGTACTGACTACTTTTAAGTCAACTCCATACAAGCTGAATCAATTTGGATGAGAATCTCAATAAAAACCTAGAACAGAGTACTATGTAGGGAGGCATACAGTGCTGCATCCACTTGATTGGTGAGCAATGCAGGAGGGCCCAGATCAGTTTGTAGGGTGCTACCTTTTGGCTGGTGGTCCATGGTGTTATAAAGAGAAGCATGCTGATCAAATGACCAGAGCAAACTATTACGCATCACTGCCCCTTAGCTTCTTTAGCTAACATGAGTTTTAGTCTTGGCTTACTTTGAGGATAGACTGTGATGTGGAATTGGAAGGTGAAATACACCCTTTCCTTTTTAAATTGTTTTAGTTAGTGGTGTCTTATTTCAGTAATAGAAATCACAATGAGACACCAACCTAAAGTGCGACTACTGATGCTGTGGCTTCACTTACTGTATAGAAAACCCATAGAAAATGTGGTTAAGGTTGTTGTTGAGTCTTTATAGTCTCTTTTGATATTCTCTTTGATATGTATTGATATCCAGGACCTCAGTTCTGTCTCAGTACTAGGTTATAAACCTTCATTAAAATTTGCTATCTATGTGCAGTAGACTTCATATAATCTAATGGAAATGTAAATCTGAATCTATTAGTGTTAGTGAAACAAACATGATTTAGAGTTGAAGAAATTCATATTACCTAATGTAGTCTTAAAGTAAAAAAAAAAAAAAAAATGTAGGAGGTAAGGGGTATTAAGATGTCCAGCATCATTGCTACCTGAGGAGTTTGAAGAGTTTGGTCACTGTTCAAGAAATATGTAGCAGACTATAAAGACATGACAAAATATAGGTAGCTTCATGTCTAAAAAATATTGAGCTCTAATTACTTCTGAAATTATTTATTCTGCATGGAATCTCATTTTTGTCTCTAGATTATTATATGACTATCACTACAAATAATCTCATCGTTATGATTTCTTATCAATAAGCCTAAACATCAATAAAATTCTAAAGTACAAAATTTAGAATTTAATATAAAGAGGTGTTCATTCTGATGGTCTCAAAAATAAATATGCATTTGTAATTTGTAATTTAGACAAAGCATAATTTGAATTCAATAATGGAAAATTACTAGTGACCAATCTTAGACTCCAGTACCCTCTTGATAAATTGTTGTTTTACTTTAAACTGTACATAAATAATTTTATAATGAACTACTTATAAAAGTCCATTAAAAATAAGATATATGATTTTTAAAACTTTTAATATAATTTTTTAATTTTTAATTTTATTAATTTGTTCATGTAACAACTCAATTGTTATCCCATAACTTGTATCCTCCCATCCCTCCCTCCCTCCTGCTTTCACCCTATTCCTCTCCCCTAGGTCTATGACCGAAAGAGACCTCCTCCCCCACTATATGGTCATAGGCTATCAATTCTCATCTTGGTATCTTGCTTATTCTTTCTTCACTTTACATCTTTTTGCAGCCTCCCTCCTCTCCTTCTGTCACCCCTCTCACACAACCATCCCTGTACATTCTTCCCTCTCCTCATCAGAGGAGGAAGCATACTGCCCAGGCATATTAATTCGCTACATAACTAGAGCATTCTCTCCTACTGAGGCCAGACAAGGAAGCCTGGTTAGGAGAACTGGGTCCAAAGGAATACATGATAGATATTGATTTACATTCAGAATTTTAGACACACCAAGATAGGATAGATGTTTTCTTCAAGGCTGCCAAATACAAATAGCCAAACATCAAGAATGTATCATTTATGTAATTCCTGATTGTGTCATGGTTCATTTTGCTGTAGGTAGTTTATTGTATATATGTGTAATAATATAAATGTATATGTAAAAATAAAAAAAATTAAGAAAAAAGGAGTCAGAGATGGTCCTACTCCAGTTATTGGAGGGATTCATATGAAGACCAAGCTGCACACCTGCTACATAAGTGCAGGGGTCCTAGGACCAATCCACATATGCTCTTTTGTTGGTGCTTCAGTACCTGTAGTCCCCATGGGCCCAGGTTAGTTGACGCTGTAGGTCTTCTTGTGGAGTCCTTGATCCCTCTGGCTTCATCACTCATTCCTCCAAGTATTCCATAGGACTCCGTGACCTCTGTCTAACGTTTGCCTGTGGATCTTTGCATTTGTTTTTATCTGCTGCTGGATGAAGCCTCTCAGAGAAGTAATGCTAGACTCGTGTCTACAAGCACAGCAGAGTAGCATTAATAGTGTAAGGGATTGGTTCCCTCCTTTATAATGGTTTTAAGTAGGGCCAATATTTGGGGTGCCATTCCCTCATTCTTTGTTCCATCTTTGTCCCTTCACATCTTGTAGGCAGAAAATTTTGGGTCGAAGATTTTATGGGTGGATTGGTGTCCCTTTCTCTCTATTCAAAGTCCTGCTTAATTACAAGAGGTGGTCTCTATATCACTCACTGCTATGAGTCTCAGGTAGGGTGACCCCCTCACAGACTGCCTTGGACCTCCCTCCAGGTATCTGGCAAGTCCCAGAGTTGCCAACCATGAATTTCAATTCTCTCACCTGGCCCTCTCCTCCATGCTCTCTCTGCTCCTAATCCTCACCACTGCTCCCCTCTCCACCCCACTCCTACTTAGAACCCTTCCTCCATCCACCACCAATGCCTATTTTATTGCCCTTTCAGAGTGGGATTCAAGCATCCTCCCTTGGGTCTTCCTTACAACTTAGCTTCATTGGGTCTGTGGATTGTGAGTAAAATTACTTGAGTTTCTCCATATTTTACATAATAATTTTGGAAATTATTTTAAGCAGATAACACCTCTAGAATTTAAGTCAGGATAGTGGACCTATGTATAAACATTGTAGATTATATATAGAACTTCAGAAATACATATTTGTTTCTATAGGTATAAAAAAGTAATGTATGTATTCTGTACATTCACAAAATTGTTAGAATCACCTTCAAGGTATCTACTTTCATTTAAGGAAAGGTTTGTGTTAGACTTTTTAAAGGCATGTGGGGAACATTAATTTCTCTGAATTCTTTTGCAAATTGTAATTTCATTCTTGTGATTAATACAATCCTGAGTGCTCTGATGATTTTGCTTTAAGATGAGCAACTATTTGCAATTACTATTAAGTGGAAAAATGCAGGGGTTCTTAGAATAATTAAGAATTAAATTTAATTGAATTGTTTTTACTTTAAAAGGAAATAGCATATTTGAAAAATCATTTTAAAAATAATAGATGCAGATTTTGTTTACAAGGAATATAAATTATGCAAACAAAGAGAAGTTGGGTAGTACAGCATGATAAAAATTAAATGAAATGTATTTCTCAGCAGCAGAATTATATGTCTTACAAAATTAAATTTGTTTTGTACATTGGTATCCTGCTTGTTTCATAACCTTTGCCCTAATATAACAAAAATGTATAAGCAACAAAATCTGACATGCCATATAATTGTATGTTCTTTATCATTGCTGTTATAAATACTCCTTTATCTCAGGTTTGTCTGCAGCCATCAAGTTGAGTACTATTACTAAAATTTTCACTTACAATTTCTACCTTTGAAACCAAAATCCAAGTAAACTATGCAAACAAAAAGATGGCTCATCATTAGTAGATATGTTCCATGAAGAACCAAATTAGACAGTACAGATGTGAGAAGCAGCTATTTCTTTTTTTTTTTTTTGCCAAGCTATTAAAAAGTGTTTATAGTTATATTTTGATGAAATTTTAAGTAACTGAGACAGAGTGACAAATACAGTTATTTGGAGTAATGTCAATGTGAATTCATGATAAAGTGAAAGCATACACGTAGGTCACCTAAGTCATCTGCGGCAAGGATTTCTTAAATTTTGAAGTGGGAGTATAGTCTGTCCCATCTACCAATAGCAATCCAACTTCATTTGATTTTTCTCTCATCTTCTGGGAAAGGTGATCCCCAGGAGAGTTTGTAGCCAGAACATGGAAACAGCCTAAGTGTCCCTCAGTAGAAGAATGGACTAAGAAACTGTGGTACATTTACACTATGGAATACTAATCAGCAATTAAAAACAAGGAATTCCCGAAATTTGTGGACAAATGGGTTGATCTAGAAATTATCATAATGAGTGAGTTCACCCAGAAGCAAAAAGAGACAAACGGTATATACTCACTTATATCAAAACACTAGTCCAAGGGATATGTCCCATGAAAAACTTTATATACCAAGAAAGTGGGTCAGAGGAGAGGACAGCTTATAGAGACTTTACACGAGAGTAGCATGGAAGAATGGGGAAATAGTAGGACCCACAGGGTCCTGGAAACCTACAAGCAGAACTTTATGACAGACAGATCTGGGTCCTGGGGTCCTCCTCAAACTAAGGCACCAGCCAAGGAGAATATAGACAGTAAACTTCGAAGCCCTACCAAGACCTAGCCGACGAACATGATATTCTCCACCGTTGAGTGGAGAGTGAGATCTTACTCTCACACGAACTCTGGTGCCCCTTTTCTGACCACGTCCCCTGGATGGGGAGGCCTGGCGACACTCAGAGGAAGGATAGCAAGTTACCAAGAAGAGACTCGATATTGTAAAAGCATATATAGAGGGAGGAGGTCTCCCTCAATCACAGACATAGAGGAGGGTAGAAGGGGGGAAGTGGGAGGGAGGGAAGAATGGGAGGAAACAAGGGAAGGGCTAACAATCTAGATGTAATATGAATAAATTAATAAATAAAAAAAGAAAAAAATAAAGTCTAACAGAGCCGGGAAGGGAGTATAAGAAGCATTACTGAGGTATATCTCTACAGTTATCTATGATGGTCAATTTCCAGAGCTGCCTTCACTTCATTTTGGGACTTTAAAGCAATTTTTGGGTGTGTCTGTACTGGTGGTTTAGTCCACTGATTCAATGGGTCAGCTGGGAGCTCAAACAGAAATTAAAAGTCTCTGCCAAAAAAATTTTTTTTTTCTTTTTTCTTTTCCTCTCTCTCTCTCCTGGAAGCTGGGACGTCCTCTTGTCCTTGGATTTCAGAATTTCAGAATCTCTGACCCGTGGACTCTAGTGCATTTAGTCATAAGACATTGGTTTGGGTTCTCAGTTCTTGTATTCTTTACTGGAAGCTGCCTCATAAGCTCTCCTGGTCTGTAGACCTCGAGACCTAGACTCAGTCACACTATGTCTCTAGTTATCATATGGTTTCCTATATGATATGGCGATTCTTAGCCTCAATAAGAGTACATGCCAATTCTGCTGAAAAAATTCTTTTCATCATTCATCCATCTACGTATATATGTATCCATGCATCTATATTTTGTTTAAGTATATATTTCTTATTATTTACACTTTTGTTTTTAATCTATAAGTCTTGTTGTACAGTTGTTGGGGAGGTAGCAAAAGAGGTAACAACGAAGTCAATAGAAAAGCTCTTGCAACTATAGTCATTCCAGGCACAGTGCAGCCAATAAACACTTTCAAATACAGGTGAACCTATTACTTCTTATTTCTGTCTATCTTGAAAGTGAACACATCATGAATCTTTGGGAAATAGAAACTTTAGCCTGATGTCAAATCATTTCAAGTTGATAGCCTATATAATAACTTCTCACTGTGCTTTGCAAATATGGTTAAGCCGATATGACTTCAGAGACTCGTGTCTGATCTCAGTTGTTCTTGTGTGTATATGGCATCAACATAGAGCCTGGTAAGTATCAAATATTGGGTTAATTATTAAAGTTTTGCTCAGTAACTAGATCATGGTCTCTACTCATAATCCAGTCTAAGTCTAAGAAAAATTATTGCATTTTTCTATCCCTTTTCTTATAAGCCATAGACATATCTGGTTGTTGTATCAACTGTGCTGCCCTAAGCTTCCCACACACTCATTAAATGTGACAAAATAATGATAGAATTATAATTTAGTTATTTCCTAACATTATGATATATGAACTACAATATCAGTTTCACATACCTTGATATGGTTTGCCTTTTCATACTCCTTTCATAACAGTTTTTCTCTGGAACATTAAGTTTGTCAGTAAGTCTAAAAGGAAATGTATTAAGCTAAAGTGAGTAGAAATATTCTGGAGCTAAAATATACAAATTGATTTTTAAATTGGTTGCATTGAATTATCTCAAGTAAGCAGCTGTGTCATTTTCAATGCAATGAATTCTTTTCTTTTTTTACCTTAGCAAAATGGTATGAATATAATTTCTGTATGTCCCCCTCATAGTTCCTCTGCTATGAGATTTGTGTGGAAGCTTTGATAGGGTGGACCAGGCATACAATAGTTAACTTTTTGTGGGTGCTGTCAGTCTCCTAGGAGCAAGTTCTTATTATAAAGGAATGTTTTTCCTTATCATGATCCCATTGGCACATTTCTGGGTTGATCTTGCCTCTCAGCTCAAACAGCTGCAGCTGACTAATTTTGGTATTTCAACCTCCAACACTGAACACTTAATAACTTCTCCTCTTTCATAACATATTAAGATGTTTGGCTACCTCATATGTGTGTTCCAGTTTGTGAAAACTGTGGTATGTAAGTTGTTAGCACCATGTTGAAACTACCAAACCCAACTCTCTTCTACTTGTCACCAGCTTCTTCTTATACTGGGTTTTGTGAAGCTGTGGTCTTAGAAAAACACACACAGCTCAATCAAACTATTCACTTTCATGCTCTACTGTTCCTTTTCCTGGATACAAGTCTTTATTGTGAAAATGGTTAGCACATTTCTTTTAAAATAGAAGAAAGTGTAAATGGCATGATACATATATGAAGATTTTAAAAACAAATATAGAATAAAAATTCTTCAGATAGTGCATTTTATCCAAAATCAGTTAGTATACTGTAAGAATGTGTTTGCTCAAGGTACTTTTTCTTGAGTTACTAATACCAAAATTCCTAAACTCTTACATGGTGAACCATGATTCTGCCTCTATAAGATTCATTTTGCTATGGAGCAGAGAGTCGTGATTCTAAGAATTGGTAGTTTATGTCTTGATTGCACTGTTTGACAGCTCCACAGATCCAGACAAATCATTTAGTCACTAAAAACCCATTTGTTTTTTTTTAAACACATTTTTATTGAAAGATAAAATAATTCATATTACATCTCATTTTCTATCCCATCCCATACATCCTCCCATTCCTCCCTCCCTCCCACTTTCACCCCAATCCCCCTTCCCTATGACTGTGACCAAGGGGGACCTCCTCCCCCTGAATATGGTGCTAGGGTATCAAGTCTCTTCTTGGTCGTCTGCTATCCTTCCTCTGAGTGCCATTGGGCCTCCCCAACAAAGGGACATGGCCAAATATGGGGCACCAGAGATCCTGTGAAAGTCAGTCCTCAGTCTCCACTTAACTGTGGAGAATGTTCTGTCCCTTGGTTAGATCTGGGTAGGGATTTGATGATGGTTGCATGTTTTGCCCTTGGTTGGTGCCTTTGATCAAGCAGAACCCCTGGGCTCAGATCCACCCATCATAATGTTCCTCTTGTAGGTTTCTAGGACCCTCTGGATCCACTTACTTCCCTATCCCCTATATTTTTCTCACCTAGAGTCTCAATAGGATGTTCTCACCTCTATCCCACTTTCCTGGTAGGTGCAGATTTTGATGGGACCTGCCCCTTGGGCTAGTGTCCAGTTATAAGTGAGTATATACCATTTGAGTCTTTCTGCTTCTGGGTTAGCTCACTCATTATGATCATTTCTAGTTCAATCCATTTGTCCACAGATTTTGGGAATTCCTTGTTTTTAATAGCTGAGTAGTATTCCATAGTGTATATGTACCACAGTTTCTTTATCCATTCTTCTACTGATGGATACTTAGGCTGTTTCCATGTTCTAGCAATTATGAATAAGGCTGCTATGAACATGGTTGAGCAAATTTTCTTGTTGTGTGCTGGATCATCTTCTGGGTATATTCCAAGGAGAGCAATAGCTGGGTCTTGAGGAAGCCCTATTCCCAGTTTTCTAAGGTAGCACCAGATATATTTCCAAAGTGGCTGTACTAGTTTGCATTCCCACCAGCAATGAAGGAGTGTTCCTCTCTCTCCACATCCTCGCCAGCATGTGTTGTCACGTGAATGTTTGATTTTAGCCATTCTGATGGGTGTAAGATGGAATCTCAGAGTTGTTTTGATTTGCATTTCTCTGATGACTAGAGATGTTGAGCATTTCTTTAAGTGTTTCTCAGCCATTTGATATTCCTCTGTTGAGAATTCTCTGTTTAATTCTGAGCCCCATTTCTCAATTGGGTTATTTGGTTTGGTGGCGTTTAATTTCTTGAGTTCTTTATAAAGTTTGGATATTAGACCTTTGTCAGATGCAGGGTTGGTGAAGATTATTTCCCAGTCTGTAGGCGGTCGCTTTGTTCTTTTGACCGTGTCTCCTGCCTTACAGAAGCTTCTCAGCCTCATGAGGTCCCATTTATTAGTTGTTGACATTAAGGCCTGGGCTGTTGGTTAAAAACCCATTTGTATCATCCGTAAAATGCAAGAATGGCTGAGAAATACTCAAAATCTACATAATGATCAAATGAATAATAGACACAGGGGTAGTTATTTCCACTAAGTTTTCCTAAGTGGAGATGAGAGTTTTGAGTGGCACTTTCTATTTTTAATCTATGTATCTATGTCCCTCTGCACAGGCACAGAGGAGGCAGTACAAATTGTAAAAGTGTTGCTGGATTGTAATTGTTTCTATGGTTACTGTTGAGACAACCTGGTGTATATAATTTTAAAATGACATTGTTAACAGAGTTACATGATATATATTTCCTGAAAGAACCTTTCTCTGTAAAGAAGATAGAAAATTCTTGAAAACTAAATCTGGCTAAAGTCTTCCATTCATATCTGAAGAATATAACAGGTAATATCTGTTACCTTAAAATGATATAATAGATGAAATGAGGCTACATTTCTTGAACAACATGAGTTAATTGCAGGTGTTTTCTGGATTATGTGTCAAAGGGGAAAAGGAAAGTGAACAAAAGAGAAAAAATAAATTAAATACTCTTATGGTTTCATGTAGAGACAAGAAAAACAAATTTAAACACCACCTACAGTTTTGTTTGTCAGGATAATTTTATTTATATTCTATGGTGCCATTCAAGTTCTCGGTGAATAAGCTACACAATTAAAAGGAGCCAATATTAAGCTACAATATTTAACATCAAAAAATCTATAACAGAGGGATTGAAAAAGTGATGGCAAATAGCTCATCCAATGGGATCATTTTCACTTACATATAATAGTCTAAGTTTCTGAGAAGATCGAGTGGTACTTTGCAATCCATGTGCCTGGTGTGGAGGTTTGTGTTATATACTTGCCTTAGCCCTCTTTGACCTAGTTAGGAAATAGAGACCTTAAAAGATCAACATGCAAAGCTTTCTACTGAGTCTCAAATGAGGTATTTAGGCAGTTATGACAAAGCACCGTAGCCCCTTAAAGCTCAGCATGTTAGTGCCTGCTGCCATTATCATGTAGTTGTATTTCAAGTTGGAATTGTCAAAGCTGCTATTTGTATAAAGGCACAAATGTGTTTTCCACAACCTGCATTATTAAGAAGGCTGGCAGCCAATTGCTATGGTGCTGTGAAACAAATCAATTGTTTAAAGATGCTATAGTCAGTGATTGTCTAGAAACTGAATTGGAGAAGGAATCTCATGAGTCAGGCGACTTGACTCCTCAAGGAAGGATGGAAGAGACAGAGTTCTGTAATGCACAAGGAAAGAGAAAATTGAAGTTTTGAAACAATAAAGACCTTTGAGATGGATGAGGTTAGATTGGGGCTAGCATATGATTTTTGGACTGAAATATATGAATATACCATTTTGCAATTACTAATGAAAATTATTGCTTTCAATTATAGATAAAGGTAAAAATAATAATTGATTTGAGGAAGGATAAATACACAAGGAAAATTAGGGGGACATGGGAAAGGGAATTAGCTCAGTTACTGATAGCTAACGTGGTTATTGATACCTAACAGTGAGGAATTCCAACAAATTTACCAGCATTTCCCGGAAAGGATCCCTACAGACAATATTTTTTTTCTAGAAAGAAGCTTTCAAACAACAGAATTAAAGTAATAATGAACCACATTAACTTGTGGTTCAAAATAGACTTATTCCTTTCTCATCTATTTGCCTAAATTTTATAAGTAATGATTAAATTTTGTTTACAGTATAGTTACCTTAACTTCTTCCAAAACTTCCATAAACTTGGATCTTATCAGTCATAATCCTATCCATGTACAGCAGGAGCTACGCTTGCATCTCTTTCACCAAAACAAAGGTATGTTTACCAAATCTTTGATAGTTCAGAAGCCATCAAAACCACATGGCTCTATCAAGATTCCTAAAAGCCCACACCTAATCTTGTAGGTGCTATTTTATTTCTCTAAAAAGGAGTATTAGTCCCAGGCTGACATCTATGTTAAATATCTTCCTAAGTGACAATTCTGCTTCAAGTTGCTTCATGTTAGATTTTTTTTTCTTTGTCCCTGGCAAGAATCCTATTTAACCCAAGTGCAGGTCCTTAGGAACAAGTCCTTAGTTGTTAGGCATGATACTGCGCCTCTGGGCCTTGTGTTACAGTCCCTAACACAGCTGTGTCTGCAACTCTATCAAACATGGATATTTTCACACACTTTACAGTTTTTCAGAACCACTAGTATTTAAAACCTTTGAGTTTTTTTTTTTCTTCTGGTGTGGATTGAACACAGAACATGGCACATGCTCAATCTTTGTCCGCATGTTGCAGCTGTTGTTTATCTATCACAGAACACTAATAAGAAGAAACATGTACTACTTTGATAAAATTACAATGTCACTTGCATTAGTAATTGCACCACTTGCTTCCTTGGTAATCACACAAATTTATTTTAGATATTTAAAGATATTATTTTGGCAATTATTTAAAAAACATTGTTCTCAAAATATTGACAAAACTGAGCTGCACAAATTAGTCAAGAATGTCTGATTTGTAGATAACAGAAATACATTCTACAGAGGCTAAGCAAGCCATAGCCAAACAGGTAATTCAATACCAACAAAGCATCATCATTCTTCTGAAAACATAAGAGAATTCTGTGCTGACGTTATCTTTTAATGTCTCCTTTAAAACTTAAGGTTAAAAGACGACACAGAACGCTGCTATGTTTGATACTAAAGTACTTCTGTATATAGGATGGGACTTGACAGACACCCATTTCTTCAATATTATCCAGTCTGCAGGGGTAGCAACATCTCTTGATGTAACTATATTCTAACTTCTACTGCAAAATTACCATGTGACTGCCATTACTTGAATTTTTAATGTTCATTTTATCGTTTGAGTAATGAAGAAATTGAACACTATAGCTCATTCAGACTTTGAATTCTAAGCCAGGTGCCTGTGACTCCTTGATAACTTCTTAGTTGTAATCTTACTTCAACTATAAGCAAATGCTTTAATGAATGGCTTTTCTATTTGGTTACTCTGTTGACTTGTTCTGCATTCAACTGCAGACCACGTATTGTTCACAAATAGTTAAAAAGTGTTTGATATTGATGACTGCATTATGTTTCCAAAATAAGATTGCTATTTCTAAAGGTTCTTTCATATATTAATTTTTAATAAAGGTTTCTCCCATGGTGAACACGTGCTATGTGTCCATTGAGTTTTACTCTTTTATTTATTACAAATTAGTGAAGCAATTACATTGATCAATTAAAGCTTGCACATACTGCCTGGAAAAAAAGTCTAAATTTTAAATTTTTTTTGCCAAATGCTTATTTCTGGCAGGGTTGTTTAGAGGGTAACTTAAGGACATGCTTAGATATTATTAATATTTGCCCCACCCCATCCTTTTCTTGTTCGGCAATGGTAAGTGCACACTTTCATCTTGAAAGCTTAGGAAATTGCGAGTATCTTTTAAAGCTATAATCACATAATTTTTCAAGAAGACACTTAAGCGCTGGGCAAGTTTTATGTATGCATATAAGGTTTTCTCATGAAAAATCTCACACTTCCTAATAACTTATTGAATATTACACAATGATGCTGGAAGTTTCATGTTTCTTTTAAAAATATTAAATAAAATGGATTGCATTATCGGAACCATCCTGGAGGAAGCAAAGTGATTCTAAGGAGATGAATTTGTGTTCCTCCCTTTGGTTCTCATCCTGTTAAAAATAGTGGACTTCAAAAATTAAAATTTACTCTGGAATCTCATGATGAGAGATGAAAAAATCCAATGCACTGTGTCAGCATGAATTTTTCAGGAAGTTATGTCATCTTGTTAGAACACCTTTTAAGAGAAATTGAACTTGAGAGAGCCATGGGTCAGTGATAGGCTAGATCAGACATGTGATCAGGAATGCTTAGCTGTGCATATTTCTTACCTTATTTTTATACTTGCCTTCATTTCAGGGCCTAGAAAATGAAGAAAAAACTTAAGCTATGAACACACACACACACACACACAGACACACACACACACACACACACACACACACACACACACACTATACCCAATAGTTGGGATGGACAGTTGGAAATTTGGAAAATGTCAGTAGGGAAAGTAGAAGAAAAAGTCATTCTTGTAAATGGAGCTCTCCAAATTAGCAAAGGATGTGAAGATAGTTGTTTCTCCTGTAAATATTCACTAAAAAGGTGATGCCAGCAGAGGGTAAATTTGACAGTCAAGCAAATAGAACAATCCATTTTATGAGTTTTCATCAGCCACTTTCTCTACCATCCCTACATTGCCCAACAGCCATGCACAAAGTCACCAAGGGCGTCAGAGAAGGCATGAGCTCAAAAACAAGGATTTCACTCGGGAAGCATGACCTTGTTACTGCAGTTATTGGTTGCCAAATCTGCCAGGTGCTGACATCTTCACTGAGTGTCCAACATGGCACTGCTCTCCAGGGTCACCAGCCATTGGCCTGTTTGAAGGTTTACTATAGTGAATAACTACCACTGTGTTAAGGGCAATGCTTAATCCTTATTTAAATCAATATTTATTCTTGGTATGGTCTTGACTTCCATGAAGGAGAAGCTTCTGCCAGAACTCTGATTCATGGACTTATATTACCGATGGTCATTGTGTCCCATAGAGCATTTCTTCTGTCTGTGAATCTTACTTCATAGCCCAAAAATGCTTCAGCACTCCCCGTTGTAATGGAATTTGCTAGTCTATGTTTCCTATCCTGCTGAAGTATCTGATTTAATAGAACTGTGTGTGCTCTGTTCAAGGCAGCTACAGGTTTAACTAGATCATGATGGCTTTGGAAGCCTGGTGTGCATCCTCTCAGAACCTCAGAGCCTTCTTTCTTTCTCAGAAGCTATAATGCCAGCTAGTCATGGTCTTTAAAAGCACTTGAAACACGTGGTTTCCTTGTTTCTTGACTCATGCCTATATAGAATAAGGAATAATGGATCAAGCGTAAACAGAGTAAATGTGGATTTATTAGGGGAAAGAGGGAAATGAACTCTGATGAGTTCTTCAATATCGAATGTGGTAGTATTTCCATGCCCAGTGGTCTTTTGGGGTGTTTATTGTAAGAACTTAATGGAAATAGAGATAAAATCTACTCTGGTGGTTTTTGTTTTTGTTGTTGTTGAGACATTGAGGGCTGAAACTATATGAGAAGTCCACATGATCTGTGCATGTTTCCTTTTACAACTATTATAGTTACTGGTTTATTAAGAATAGGCACCTCATATGCAATGTGGCTACTTCACAATCTACTCTAGGTTATTCTATTGTTAAGGCTGACTCTGTCTGTATTCAAAGGCTGCATATGCTCTGAGTCAGAATCAAAGCACGATGTTGCTTCCGTTGTGTTTAGGATGTATAAGTCTAGAAATAAAGAGTGTGGAAATTAAATGGTACAATTCACAATAACCCTTAGTGATCTTTAAGCAGAATCTTTGTTTCCTATTCCCTCAATAAGATGCTATACTGGATTAGAATCATTTCCAGGGAAGGCGGTCTGTTTTCCAGTAGCCACAACACACATTCTAATCAACTGGAAGCGTTGATTTCCATCTGGCTATTTTGGGTTCCTAACATCATTAGTCAGGCAAATAAATGAATTTCATTGTTAGTAGGCATCATTGATGGAAACTACCATAGGGAAGTTGGAATGCTTTTTCACAATGGAAGAAAAATGTCTGGAGCTCAGGGTACTGTTTATGGTATCTTTTGGCATCACCATAACATGTGGTTAACGTCAAAAAGAAATATCAATAATCTACCAGAAGTGAATGTATAGGTTAACCCTGGAGTTAAAGAACTAATCCTTCTGTTGAGGTAGGCATAATATGAAAACAGTAATTGAAGAATGTAGTTTTAATATCAGTTAGGTCCATGTACACAGTTTTAAAATTAAGTGTAATCTCTATGGGTGCTTTTGTCCTATTTTGTTAAAAATATGTTTCATGTATACTCATGTAAAATAAGCAGTTATTCATGAATTCTTTCTTCTAAATCTTTACCATGTAGTATAACATTTATTGAACTAATATACACTGTAAAATCTATATTATGCTAAAGTTATGGGTATTAAAAGACAAAGAATTATTTTAAAAACTTTCCTTTTATGCTAGTTCAAGAACAGTATATTTTGGTTGTATTGGCTAGTTTTAATAGGCAGACTTATGTCTTTGTTGCTATCTTCATTTGGAAATTAAGTACAACATAAAATATTTTTGAGTATCTGGAGTTGTGATAGGTAATTGTATCGTTCATTTGGTTAAAAATTGAAGTATATCTGCTGTTAACTAGGAGACCATTATCTGGATTGGTGTGTGAAGGTCTCTCACACAGCAGAGAGGAAAGCGTTCTTCCAGAGTGTGTGACCCCTCTCTCAGAGGTATATTCTGTGCTTGTGAGCTATTCAAGAAGGGGAGATGAGTGTGTTCACCCTGCTTCTACTGCTGTTGTCATCCTCCTTCAGACAACAGAACCAGATTCCTCAGCTATCCAGTATGAAATAAATACCAATGGATCTTCATGAATCATTCAGTCCTTCAGTACCAGATTGGGACTGTAGACACATTAAGTGCAATGATCTGAGAGGCCACTGGGTTTTGGGTCTCTCTAGTATGCCCTGCCATAGTTGGGCTACCCAGCCCATATTGTGTAAAGTATCTAGTGCATCCCTTTTCCTAAATGACTTCCATCATTTTGTACCTAGAGAACTAATACTGGAATTTACTGAGTCTGTTCGTTTATTCATCTTACTGATATGGTGACATTAAATAAACTTCTTTTTCTCTGCTTTTCATTATACTTTGACTCTTTATTTAGCCAACTGAAGACAAGGGACTAAGCTTATTGAGAGATGGGAATTCAGGGTTCTTTTTCTGGGATCTTCGTCTCCTTAATAGAAGAATTTAAGAATTAACTCAAATGGAAGCTCAGGGACAATTTTATTAGTCTTTAAATGAAAAAGCCTCCTGTTAGGGAGGCTGAAAACCTCAGAAGCTGCCAGTAGGAGAAAGAAGGAGAGGAAGAAAAGAAACAGCCATGCTAGGAAATGTAGCATGGGAATCAGACAGGCAGCCACATGATAGAGGTGAAGTCTTTGGAGAAAGAAGAAAGAAACACAAAATGTTGGGGAAACCCAAGCTGTTAAGAAAAAATATAGTCACAAAGAAATAGAAAGAAGAAAGGGGGATGGTGTGCTTTTATTTTAGTGATTCAGAAAAGCAAACTGACAACGCAGCCTATGAGGTGCTGAACTAGCTAGTGGGAGAGATTTCTGGGAAGGAATAGTATCCTGGTAAAAGTAAAGACTATCTGACTTACTTTCCTGTCTCTTTAAGGTGACTGAAGGTGAGCCAGCTTTCCTAAGGCTGGTCTCTTGGCTAGGTGATTAACCCCATCTAATTGGACTGTTAAGTCTCGCCGACAGGCAAGGTTTTTTTCTCTTCCTGTTTTCCCTTAATGGACATTTATTGCTACTATTCTTGTAGGTTATTAGGGCTTACCTAACTTATGTTCTGAACTTAACAACCTTGATAACATTCCTATGTTATATGTGTTTATTGTGTGTATTCTGAAAAATATTGAGAATAAAAATCTTATTAAGGCACAAAGGAATTATTAAAATACATTTTGATCTTGTTTTTCTTCTTCCCCATCACCCCTCTAAAAACAATCCACTCTGATTAAAGCAGAAGTGCAGACAGTCTAGTTTTACAATTAGCCTCAGTTGTTTAGGGAGTAAGTTATTTTTAGGCCTAGATGGATGTTTCAAGTTGGTAGAGATGAGATATGATAGATATTTATTTACATTCAGAATCTTAGACTCACCAAGCTAGAAAAGATGTTTACTTCAAGTTTGCCAAATACAAATATCCAAATCACTATGAATGTAATATTTATATAATTTGTGATTGCCTTGTATTTCTTGTTGTTGTATGTAGTGTATTGTATTTATGTGTAAAAAACAAAAATCAATCCACTCTGTTTTTCCATTGAGCTTCCTATATCTCTTATCTAATGATTTAAGTTTTTGGGTGAGGGGAAATTGGTAATGGGACAGGTTACTTCAGACATAGTTTTAGATGATGAATGGATTATTAATACAGCATGATTTATTTCCATTCCTATGGTCTTCATGTCTTATATAATGCTGTTAGTATTAAAAAGTGTCTCATAAGCTCATTAGTGACATAAATAAAGACAGATTTTTGTTTTGTTTTGTTTTGTTTTGTTTGCCAATGTCAGTCAGTTGTTTATAAATGTTCCTTAACCCATAAGTCCTTTCACTTAATACATTAGTTTATGTTCAGTAAGTACTCAGGATAAGAGGAACTATCTAAGTGTCAAAATGAGATGTAATATGAATGAATTAATAAAAAATTATAATGCAAAAAAGTGTCAAAAATAGGTTGAATGATTCTTTTTTCTTTATTTTATTTTTTAAATGTTTTAATTGAAATACTGTTGCACCACTTCCTCTTTTCTTGTCTCTATCCAGCATTTCCCAGATAATCCTTTCTTGATCCTGCCCAATACACTCTCATCTCAAGTTGACAGCCTCTTTTTCTTTATACACACAGACAGTGAAAGAGCAATGAGTGATGTACAGAAAGGGTGAGTAGGAGAGAGAAAGAAAAACAAAATGAAAGATTGAGAGAAAGGGAGATGTAGATTTGTTTTTAATTTTCTCTAATGAGTTGAGGAGATGAGAACCATATACAAGCTTTGGGAATACATGGCTTGGGCTGAGTACAGAGCTCTTCTTCCTAACTATCCCTAGTCCTATGCCTAGAAATCTCTACTCTTCTGTAAGCCAAGACATTGAAGGTTTCAATTTCCAGCCTCCATCTGCTAAAATAGGCCTAGAATGTTTTTAACCTCTGCAACTCCTTGCTGAATGAAGTATCCCTTTATAGTTCTTTCTAAATTCTGGCTAACTGGATGACTCAAACTCCTCTCCAAGCTGACTGATTCTAATTAGTTTCTCCTGGCTTCTGGCTGAATTGCTCTGCTTGGAAAAACTGCCTCATAACTCCATTAACTGAACTACAAGGACTGCACTAAGTTAAAGGAACTTCTTCAATCCAACTGAACTGAACTACAATCAAGTAAGCTCCGCCAAACTCAACACTCCCTCTCTCCCTACACTGATTTTAAGTAGCCTGTCTTCTTGTATGTTCTAGTGGGAATTGGGAGCCTGCCATCTCTCACTCATTCTGTCAAATATTTCTCTGATTCATCACTGTGCCTGCTCCTCCATTGGACATCATTTTTTTGGATTAAAATTACATGCTAAAGGTGTGTCTGTATTGCAGCTGAATCACATAGACCAAGATGTTTGGATGGTATGTATTATCAGAAAAGTCATGTTAATGGATGAAAATTTCTCAACAAAAAGAAAGGGAATTGGGAGAGATAGAAGGCGCAGGAGGGTAGCTATGTATATGCATGTACAAAATATTGAACCTACTTGCCTCCATTTTTCTTGTTTGTATAGATATGGTCTCAAGGCTGACTACTAATTCCCTGTAAGACTGGAGCTCAGAATCTGGCTGCAGTATTTCTAGAAAGGACACAAAAGAAGATTCTCTGACCTAGTGGAGAGTTTGTAAATTAATCCTTACATTACTTTATTTAACTAATCACACAGAGAGAGAGAGAGAGAGAGAGAGAGAGAGAGAGAGAGAGAGAGAGAGGAGAGGGAGAGCGAGAGGAGAGAGAGAGAGAGAGAGAGAGAGAGAGAGAGAGAGAGAGAGAGCACCTCATGAAAATAGGAATAGATGCTCTTTCAAAGGTAAGAAATTAATAGGATTACCTAGAAAAGAATAGTGTCTATAAGTCCACTTTCTTCTGCAAGTAAAGAGATCTGGACACTTTTCACAGGATTGTTTGTGAATATTCTCCATCAACAGCACCATAAATTCAACAGTAAGGTAGCTGCTCAGAATGTGTCACTAGAGTTTTCGCTGTGTCAGAAACAACTAGCCAAATATCTATGTAATCATTTGGATGTGGAACATTAGCACCTTCATTTCTGTTCCTCCTAGGCATCCTTTCCAAAATAAAATGAATAATCTCTTCAAATCAAAATTCACGCTACTTCCTCATTAAATTGTGAATGTGACCAAGTATTTTTATTCCCATTATGAACTCAGTTTTTATATGTTTTTAAAATCCAGTGAAGTTATCTTAGAAGACATGATACTTTGGTATGGTTCTGGAAGGAAATTTCATACTTTTAAGAATATATTTTATTAATTTATTCATATTACATCTAAATTGTTATCCCATCCCTTCTATCCTCCCATTCTACTCTCCTCCCATTTTTGCCTTTCTCCATTCCCCTATGTCTGTGACTGGGGGGGACCTCCTCCCCCTGTATACTCTCAAAGGTTATCAAGTCTCTTCTTGGTAGCCTGTTATCCTTCCTCCGAGTGCCACCAGGCCTCCGCATCCAGGGGATATGGTCAAATATGGGGCACCACAGTTCATGTGAAAGTCAGACCCCACTCTCCACTCAACTGTGGAGAATGTCCTGTCCATTGGCTAGATCTGGGTAGAGGTTCAAAACTTAGTGCACGTGTTGTCCTTGGCTGGTACCATAGTTTGAGCAGGACCCCTGGGCCCAGATCTGCCCATGATAATGTTCCCTTGTAGGTTTCTAGGACCCTATGGATCCTTCTATTTTCCCAAAATCCCATGCTTCTCTCACCTAGAGTCCCAATAGGATGTCCTCACCCTGTCCCACGTTCCTGGTGAGTGAAGACTTTCATGGGAATTGCCCTTTGCGCTAGTGTCCAGATATAAGTGGGTATATACCATTTGATTCTTTCTGCTTCTGGGTTAACTCACTCATTATGATCATTTCTAGTTCAATCCATTTGTTCACAAATTTCTGGAATTCCTTGTTTTTAACAGCTGAGTAGTATTTCATAGTATAAATGTATCACTGTTTCTTTATCCATTCTTCTACTGAGGGACACTTAGGCTGTTTCCATGATCTGGCTATCATGAATAAGGCTGCTATGAACATGGTTGAGCAAATGTTCTTGTTGTGTGCTGGAGCATCTTCTGGGTATATTCCAAGGAGTGGGCTTTGAGGAAGCCCTATTCCCAGTTTTCTGAGATAGCTCCAGATAGATTTCCAAAGTGGCTGTACTGATTTGCATTCCCACCAGCAATGAAGGAATGTTCCTCTCTCTCCACATCCTCGCCAGGATGGGGTATCACTTGAATTTTTGATCATAGCCATTCTGATGGGTGTAAGATGAAATCTCAGAATTGTTTTGACTTGCATTTCCCTGATGACTAAGGACATTGAGCATTTCTTTAAGTGTTTCTCAGCCATTCAATATTCTTCTGTTGAGAATTCTCTGTTTAGTTCTGAGCCCCATTTCTCAAATGGGTCATTTGGTTTGGTGGTGTTTAATTTCTTGAGTTCTTTATATATTTTGGATATTAGACCTTTGTCAGATGTGGAGTTGGTGAAGATCTTTTTCCAGTCTGTAGGCTGTGGCTTTGTTCTGTTGACAGTGTTGCCTGCTTTACAGAAGCTTAACAGCCTTGTGGGGTCCCATTTATTAATATTCGACCTTAAGGCCTTGGCTGTTGTGCTATGAAGTTTCCCCTTAGCACTGCTTTCAATGTATCCCACAAATTTGGGTATGTTGTTCCTTCATTTTCATTGAATTTTGGGAAATCTTTAATTTCTTTCTTTATGTCTTCCCTGACCGAGGTGTCATTAAGTAGAGAATTGTTTAGTTTCCATGTATGTGTAGCCTTTTTGTTATTTCTGTTGTTGTTGAATTGCAGCCTAAGACCATGGTGATCTGATATAATACAAGGTATTATTTCAAACCTCTTGTATCTGTTGAGGCTTGCTTTGTATCCTGTTATGTGATCAATTTTGGAGAAGGTTCCTTTTCTGTTTGGGTGAAAGGTTCTGTAGATATCTGTTAGATCCATTTTATTCATGACATTGGTTAATAATGTTATTTCTCGGCTTAGTTTCTGATTCAATGACCTATCCTTCAGTAAGAGTGGGGTGTTAAAGTCTCCTACTATTATTGTGTGGGGATCGATGTATGGTTTAAGCTTCATTAGAAGATCTTTTACAAATGTGGGTGCCCTTGTTTTGGGAACATAGATGTTCATAATTGTGATGTCATTTTGGTTGACTTTACCTTTGATGAGTATGAAGTGTCCTTTCTCATCTCTTTTGATTAATTTTGGTTGAAAGCCTATTTTGTTAGATATTAAAATGGCTATGCCTGCTTGCTTCTTGTGACCATTTGCTTGTAATATTTTTTCCAGTCTTTTACCCTGAGGTAATGTCTATCTTTATGGGTGAGATGTGTTTCTTGAATGCAGAAGAATGTTGGATATTGTTTATGCATCCATTCAGTTAATCTATGTCTTTTTATTGTAGAATTGAGACCATTGATGTTGAGAGATATTAATGACCAGTGACTGTTAAGAGTCTTAATTTGATGTTGGTTCCAGTAGAGCATTTGTGTAGTTGTGTTTTTGTGATGGTGTATTTATCTATTTCCTATGTAGATTTGTTGTAGTTTGTCACTTTGGGGTGGAGTTTTCCTTCTAGTAACTTCTGTAAAGCTGGATTTGTGGATAGGTACTGTTTGAATTTGTTTTTGTCATGGGATATTTTTTTTTCTCTGTCAATGGTTATTGATAGTTTTGCTGGGTAAAGTAGTCTGGCTTGGCATCTGTGGTCTCTTAGAGTTTGCAGGATCTCTGTCCAGGCCCTTCTGGCTTTCATGGTCTCTGCCAAGTTGGATGTAATTCTGAAAAATTTGTCATTGAATGTTATTTGGCCTTTTTCCCTTGCAGCTTTTAATATATTTTCTTCTGTATATTTTGTGTTTTGATTATTATGTGATTGGAAGTTTTTCTTTTCTGGTCTATTCTATTTGTTGTTTTGTAGGCCTCTTGTATGTTTATAGGCATCTCTTTCTTTAGTTTGGGGAAGTTTTCTTCTCTGATTTTTGTTGAAAATATATTCTGGACCTTAGAGTCTGGTGTCTTTTCTCTTTCCTCAATGCCTATTATCCTCAGATATCTTCTTTCCATGGTGTCCTTGATTTCTTAGATGTTTTGTGACACGATTTTTCCAGATTTAGTATTTTCTTTAATGGTTTCTTCAAGATCTATGATTGTATCTTCTAGATCTGAGATTTGTTCCTCCATCTCTTGGAGTCTGTTAGACAGGCTTGCCTCTATGTTGCTTGCCTTCCACTCTGAGCTCTCACGTTCCCGTTTTTCTTCTGTGTGTTTATCATTGAATCCATTTTCATCTTCAGATCTTGAACTCTTTTATTGATTTCTTTCATCAGATTGTTTGTATATTCCTGAGTTTCTTCTATGGCTTCTTTATAGTCCTTCAGAGCTTGAACAGTTTTATTGATTTCCTTCATCTGGTTGTTTGTATTTTCCTGAAATTTTTTTTTTATTAATTTATTCTTGTTACATCTCAATGTTTATCCCATCCCTTGTATCCTCCCATTCCCCCCCCCCATTTTCCCATTATTCCCCTCCCCTATGACTGTTCCTGAGGGGGATTACTTCCCCCTATATATTCTCATAGGGTATCAAGTCTCTTCTTGGCTACCTGCTGTCCTTCCTCTGAGTGCCACCAGGTCTCCCCCTCCAGGGGACATGGTCAAATGTGAGGCACCATAGTACGTGAGAAAGTCATATCACACTCTCCACTCAACTGTGGAGAATATTCTGACCATTGGCTAGATCAGGGAAAGTGCCTCTCTATAGGTCTCTTTTATGTCTTCACCTGTTTGGCTGAGTCTTCCTGCATTTGATTACGAATTTAATTTATTTCCTTCATTATCATCCTCATTACTAAGGATATGATGTTATTTTTCAACTGTGTTTGAGTTCTCTGGGTTGTTTTCTTTGGGATAGCTGGGATCTGGAGATGCCATATTGTTTTGGGTTTTTGTTTTGTTTTGTTGTTTTTTGTTTTCTTTTGCATATTATTTTATGCTATCCTTTAGTCATCTTGCCATCTGTTTTTTGGAGGGAGCTTCTGGCATTGGGTGGAGGGAGTCTGAGGATAGATTCACCCATTTTCTCATGATTTCCCTAGGCTGGAAGCTGTGATGCTTCACTGGTCTCGATGGCAGGAGCCCAACCCTGTAGTTTGGGTTTCTCACAGACAGTGATCCCCAGCTCCTCTGTACTGTGGGTCCTGAAATTGTCCTGGGTCTCAGAATGTGCACTGGGTCAGGCCAAAGTGCCCACATGGGACTGAAGCAAGTCAGGTGGAGGGGGTCTGATGGTCACTTAATTCCCTGTCTTCCTGAGATTTCCTTAGTCCCAGAGCTTTGATGATCCATCGGTCTGTGGTTCCTGGTAGCCTTTCGGGACCCAGACTGCTCACAGAGTCCAGGTTAGTGTCATGGGGCCCAAACCACATGAACTCTGAGTCCAGTTCACATCTATGGACCCAAGTGGGTCTAGGGGACTAATCCAAGCACTTACTCCAGTTAGTGCTGAGTCTCAGGCACAAACTACACACTGAGCTCACCGAGTTCAGCTAGAGTCTCTGGGCCTGAACCACTCACCAAGCTCAGCTAGAGTCTCTGGGCCCAAATTCCCAGCCTAGTTCAGCTAGGGACTCTGGGCCCAAATCAATCACCGAGTTCAGCTAGGTTCTCCTGGCCCAAATTGGCCACCAAATTCAGCCAGGGTCTCAGGGCCCAAACCACGCACCTAGTCGAGCCAGATCCTCAGGGCTGGGACCGTGCATCAAGCTCAGCTAGGTACTCTGGGCCCAAACTGCCCTCCAAGCTCAGCTAGGAACTCTGGGCCCAAACCACATGCCAAGCTTAGCTATGGTCTCAGGGGAAGAACTGCACACCAAGTCCAGTTTGGGTTTCAGGGCAGAAGCTGAGTGCTGAGTTGAGCTTGGGTCATGGGGCCCAAATCTTGCACTGAGTCCCCTCTCCCACAGCAATTCCCACTAGTCACCACACTAATTGCCACTGCTGGAGGGTTCCCAGCTGCAAACCTCAGCCACCGCTGCCACTCTGGTCCGAGAACATCCACACTCCTCCCGTGTTCAGGGGTGCACAGGTTTTCTGTATCTTGGTCCTTTCAAACTGTGGAGTACTCCCACCATAGTGGGAGTGGAGAGCTTGGTGTTCCTGGTTAAGAATTGAGTACAATTCCCTGAGTCATTTACTGGAGCTTCTAAAAATAGTCCACGCTACTCACCGCCATCTTGGATCTCCCTCATACTTGTTTTTTAATACTTGTCTGTAATTTAACACCAATAAATTACATTCCTGTAAATACTAAGATAATTATTGATTCAATAAAATTTCTTAGTGGACAGTAAGAAAAAAATTGAAAACATGCCTTTAGTTTTCCATTCTCCCAATAAAGCATGTATATTTGAAGTAACAAAATAATAGTACTTATTGTTAAAACATTGGTATGTAGCAAAAAGTGAATATGTGTATTTATTGATTATAAGTAACAAAATGAAACAGAGAGAAAAAATGGTGATTACTTATATTTTTGTAATCTTTTCAAGTGTGCTTGAAAGCATTTTAAAAAGAAGATGGCATATGTTATCTAAAATGAATGAGTACTACTCAAATAAAATGTACTTCCAAGGTGATGCACACACTATAATTTATTTTTCATGGTTTGGATTTTGGAAGGAGTTATAGCATTTTAAAAGAATAAATTGAGGGAACCACTTAAAAGCCTTCGTTGATGCCCTCTAATTCAGAGGAATGTTTCACTCAATAACAGCCAAATCCCTTAGAAATGATCTTTGACACTTTAGAATGAAAATAATGTTGAAAAGAAAAAAAATATAGAGCTACACCTGTTTAACTTATTTAATTTAGATCTATCAAGAGGAAGCTCACATAATTCCGAATAAAGCTGAGAATGTGCAAAGTTATAAATAATTCGGTATTAGACAACATTAGAGAATAGAATGAGAAGAGCCAAAGTTTAATTCAGATTTTCTTCCCATGTAATAAAACACTTAAGCGATAGAAAATTTCCTGACATATAGACATCGGTTTTCATATTTTACAAAGTCGTTATTCTCTGATCAAAAGCAGAGGAAATTTTATTTTATTTTTTTTTAATTTTACAGCTTCTTAAGTGCCAGTACCACTGATTGTTGGGAATATTGCATCTGGAATGTAAATTCCAACTTCTATCTGTGTAATTGCTACTTCTAAGTAGGACTGCTGTTAAAATTGTACTGCTATGTGTTAACAGTAACTTAAATCTATAGGGTGGATGTTAAGTTATACAGCAAAGAATTTGTCTGGCACATAGTTTACGGACTGTCACATAATGACAGTAAGCAAGTGCTACCCACTACTCCTTACAGGAAAGCCAGGGGGATACACTAAATGAGAAAAGAGAGCCTGGAACCAGACCTCATAAGTTTGAATCTCAGCCTTAACATTTGAGATTTTGAGAAAGTTAGGAAAAATCTTTTTCCTTTATGTATGCCAATACTTGAAAGAAACAAAAGTGTTCATATTTAGTGACCTCAAAATTATGTATTAAGGGTAAGTGAATAAAGTAAATTTGTTACTACCAAGTGTTAACCAGGCCAAGCTAAATAAAAATGTACGCCACATTCTCAGTGGTAAGAGATTTTAAAAAGATGGCTGAGTTTAATTCCTATTTATATCATTCTCTAAATTAATAATATAATGAGCTTGAAGAGAGATTAAAGGCTTCAGTTCTAATGTAAAGATGTCCAACATGTTTATGACACTCAGTAGCTACTTGAACACACTGGTTGGGTTTAAAGATTAGAAGTATACACTATGTGTTAGAAGAAAATGCTATTGGAAATGAAAAGGTTATCTTGAGAAATAGATTAATCTGAAGCATGGGTTCTGCACGTTAGTTACAGCTTAAGTTTTTAACAAAGAGAGTAAAACATGAGATTTTGATTAAAATTTGGAGAAAAGTTTCTTAGCACCATTATTTGGAATGCTATAGGGATTCACTTATGTCAGCCATCATGGAATGTCCCAAAATTCTACTGCCCATGATAAATATTGCCTTTATGATATGGTATCTGGTCCAAATCTGGATGTTACTATTAGACACAGAACTTTTTCACTTCTTTTCCACCACATTGGCACTTGATCCTATGGTTACAACTTCTCCACTTTGAGCCTCACAAGACGATTCACTAAATGTTGGACATAGAATGAGATGAATACGGAAGTAAGGAAAGAAAAGAACTTACGTGGTTTATGCAAATCAGAGTGATGCCACCAATTGAAATGGAAAGCCAAAAATTGAAGAAGGATTAGAAACTTCTGAAAGTCTGAAGTTACTTGTTATAGGTCAAGATGTAAATTTTGTGAAATCTCTGGATTCAACTTATTCTTAAGATACACGATGTTTGTTTAGGATTTGTCCTACATTCTTTCCTGCCCATTTCTAACAGTTTATGTGTCAGAACAGTTGTTTTTTTCTGTCTTTCTACCTTTCAGAATTCCATTATTTTTTTTTTCTGATTGCTGTTACAATATAATTTCTTTGAAGGATTTTTAGTTCTCCATATCAAAATTAATATTAGTACAAAATGAGAGATATAATTATTCTATTTAACTCTACTTCTCTAAAATTCTTTGTACCTTAAATTTCTTTGCTAAATAGAAAAAAATATCATGGTATAAACATTGAGATTAGATGATTAGTATGTAGGTGTATGTATCTAGATAAATAGGTACACTAGAAATGATAGATACATAGATGGATGATATATTGATTGACTGGTTATGAATTTTTTATAATACTGTTTTCAATATGCTGCTATACAATCTATACAAAGTAAAAGGTGCAGAAAATTATTTGGAGCTTGGAACGTAAATTAGAAGGCAGATTAGAATTCGTGTGTCAGAGGTGATTAGTCTAGGGAAAACAAAGGTCTACTCCTTTATTGTAAGTACAGCAGTTTACAAAGCATGTCTTGACATCTGCATGCCTTCACACACCTCTCTGTATGCATATATACCCAGGTTTAGTTTTCCCTAAGCACTTTGAATGACATATCTTTATTCCCTTTTCCTACATATCTTCTAAATGATGCCAGTAATATTGCAACATAAGCAGGGAACCTTTGGCATTTTCTTCCTACCTGAAGCCTCATCTGAGGCAAATACTGACATCACCACAGTTTTAGTAATAGTATTATGCAAATGATATTACATAATCCACAAGTCTTCTATTACTGGCAGAAACATTTGGAGACCCATCCATGTATTCATAATTGTGAACAATGAATTAAGAATTAGTCAACCAGTTCTTTCTCCTAATTACCTATCAATAAGAAGATACAGGAGTCTCTGTGATTATTTATGGCACTTATTTGCCTGTTCGTAGGACAAAATATTCTAAGAAGAACAACTAGACGGTAAAAGGGCTCATTTTGACTTACAAGTCAATAGTATTGATGGGGAATAAGGGGCCACAGATGGCAGGACAGGATGCTAGCTCATCACATTTTCATCCCTGTATATGAAGCATCAAATGGAAACCAAAAGTGGAGTGAATGGATACACCCTCCAAGCATATCCCTCAAGATGTCCTTCTCTAGAAAGGCTGCCACCTCTGAAATGTTTCATAACCTCTGAAACCTTCATCTCCATCTGAGGAACAAGTGTGCAAGCACATGAGTCACATCTCTCATCAAGCCACCTCTTTCTTTTCCCCAGCCTACATAGGCTTATGTATATATAATAACAAGAAATGCTTTGGTCTGACTTCCATAGACCTTTATAGTCTGAACACTATTCAAAAATCTCCAACTCAGTGTGTCTTCTCAGGCTCCAGTGAATCTTTGATTTTGTTTATTTTCCTTTCCTTAATTTTATTGAAATACTTTCTTTCCTTGCATAATATATCTGATTACAGTTTTTCCTCCTTCTGTTCTTTCCAGTTCCCACCCACCTCTCCTCCTATCTGAATAAATCCCCTTTGTGACTCTCATTTGAAAATAAACAAGCATAAGGGATAATAATTAAAAATACAATAATATAAAATAAAACTAATACATTGGAACAGGACAAAACAAATGGAAGGAAAAGATCCCAGGATAAGAAATATTTTCTTTATGCATTTTACTGCTATGGACATCTAGGTTGTTTCCAATTTCTGCCTATTAATACTAGACCAGAAACCAATGTGGTAAGAAAGTGTCTCTATGGCTCTGTGGCCATATTTCCAAGAGGGGAATAGCTGGACTTTGTGATAGATTGATTACCTTCCTGAGGAACTACCATTCTCATTTCCATATTGGCTTTAAAAGTTTGCACCCCCAACAACAATGGATGAGTATTCTCCTTGCACAAGCTCTTCAACACCAGCTGTCACTTGTTTGACTGATTTTTAGTCAGTATAAGGGGTGTAAGATGAAATCTCTTCGTAGTTTCGATTTACATTTGACTGATGACTAAATGTTGATCATTTCAACTGTTTTTCAGGTATTAGAGTTACTTTTTTTAATTTAGCACTATTCAATTAGATCTATACGCCATTTTTAATAGGGCTAGTTGTTCTCTTAAAGTCTAGTTTTTTGAGGTTTTTTCTACTTATTTTTTTTTTATTAATTTATTCTTGGTACATCTCAATGGTTGTCCCGTCCCTTGTATCCACCCATTCTTCCCTCCCTCCCATTTTCTCATTATTCCCCTCCCCTATGACTGTTCCTGAGGAGGGTTTCGTCCCCCTGTATATGCTCATAGGGTATCAAGTCTCTTCTTGGTAACCTGCTGTCCTTCCTCTGAGTGCCACCAGGTCTCCCCCTCCGGGGGACATGGTGAAATGTGAGGCACCAGAGTACGTGAAAAAGTCATATCCCACTCTCCACTCAACTGTGGAGAATGTTCTGCCCATTGGCTAGATCTGGGTAGGGGTTTAAAGTTTACCTCCTGTATTGTCCTTGACTGGTGCCTTAGTTTGAGTGGGACCCCTGGGCCCAAATCTGCCTATCATAATGTGCTTCTTGTAGGTTTCTAGGACTCTCTTGATCCTTCTACTTTGCTATTCTCCCATGCTTCTCTCATCTAGAGTCCCAATAGGATGTCCCCCTCTCTCGCAGTTTCTTGGTAAGTGAAGGCTTTCGAGCTGTGCGCACAGGCTCGGCGGCCCTAAGACTCTGGCTAGACTATCCACACAGTTTAGGCCCGGAGTCTTGGGCTGAACTAAGAGTGCAGTGTGAGTCCAGAGTCCCTGGCTGAGCTCGGTGCACAATTCTGCCCCGGAGACTCGGGTGGAGCTTGGCATGCAGTTTGGGGCCAGAGTCCCTAACTGTGCTTGGCAGACAGATTAGGCTCAGAGACCTTAGCTGAGCTTTTGGCACAGTCCAGGCTCTAAGACTCTGGTTGGACACAGTGTGCAGTTTGAGTTCTTTATATACTTTTTATATTAGTCCTCTATTGGATGTAATATAAATCATTCCTCATTCTGTAGGCTACTCCTTTGTCAAGATGACTGTGTCCTTTGTAATCAATTTCATGAGATTTCTCTCATTAATAGCTGACCTTCATGCCAGTGCTGATGGTATTCTTTTCAGAAAATCATTTCCTACGCCAATGTACTCAAGACTATTCTCTACTTTCTCTTATCTCAAGTTCAGTGGGTTTGGATTCATTCTGAGCTCTTTGATAACTTTGGAGTTGAGTTTTGTGCAACTTGAAAAGTATGGGTTTATTTCACATTCTTCTATATGCAACTATACTGTTTAACTAGCACCATTTGTTGAAGGTATTGTCATTTTACAGAGCAAACTTCCAGCATTTTTATCAAATACATATGTCCATAGTCACATGAGTTTATGTTTTGCACTTCAATTCAATTATATTGATTAAAGTGCCTGATTTTTGTCCCAATACCATGCAATTTTTATTGCTAAGTCCAATTTGAAATCTAACATTCAATAGTTTTTTTTTAATTATTCAGGATTGTTTTAGATGTTCGTTTTTATTGTTTATTTGTTTTGTTGTTAATGATGATGGTGGTTTTAGAATGTGTGTGTGTGTGTGTGTGTTTGTGTGTGTGTGTGTGTGTGTGTGTGTGTGGTGTTTCCATATGAATCTAAGAACTGTCTTTTCAAGATTTGTAAAAAATTATATTGGAATTTTGATGAGAATTACATTGGATCCATGGATTGCTTTGGGTAAGATGCTCAATTTTGCTATATTTATCCTACCAGTCCATGTACATGGGAGACCTTTCCATATTCTGGAATCTTCTTTAAATTCTTACTTCAATGTCTTAATAACTCTTTTATCAAAATGTGTTTTACTTGGTGGGTTACAGCTATCCCGATATAATTTATATCATTTCATGTTATTGTGAAATGTGTTGTTTTCTTAATTTCATTTTCAACATTTATTTTTGTCAGTTAATTTTTTATCCAACTACATTGCAGAAATTTTAATTAGTTATTGGAGATTTCTGTCAGAATTTTAGTGTCACTTATGTACTCAATATCATCTGTAAGTAAAGATACTTTGACTTCTTTCTTTCCAATTTGTTTCCCCTGATCTCCTTCAGAGGTCCTATTCTTATGGCGAAGATTTCAATTACTTTACTAGCTAGGTATAGAGAAGGTGAAAAATCTTGTCTTGTTTCCTATTTTAATGTAATTAAAAAAATTTTCCCCATTTAAGTTGATATTGGCTATAGACTTTCTGTAAACTACTTTTATTGGGCTTAGTTATGCCACTTGTATCCCTAAGCTTTCCAATAATTTTTTATGAAAAGATGTCAGATTTGTCAAATGTGTTTTCTGCATGTAATGAAATGAGATGATCCTATGGGCAAAATACAGCTATCACCCCTCCTACAAATTGCAGAGGGCAACAGAAACTTGAGCAAACACCACACAGAACAAAGACAAGACCAAAAATTAGCACATAGAATCTTCCCAAATCCAGACTCCTAGATGCTTGTGTAAAAAACACAATAACAACCATGAAGGCCTGCTTACACTAGGATATAGAAGCCCTTCTGGTTCCCATGAAGTGCCTATTGGAATCAGGGACTGAGATAAAGCAATAAGGGGAGGGGAGGATATTAAGGCAGAAGGTCTCTGTGACTGAAACAAATGGGTTGGAGAAGAGTGTCCTTAGCAAGTTGCCTGCTATAGATCCGGGGCTGAGATTATGAAACTGATATGGTGGAGAGGAAAGAGAGGTGAAGTTCTACAGTTAGCCTACTTGTTTCCTGGCTGGAATATCAGTGCAGTCTCTCTCTCTCTCTCTCTCTCTCTCTCTCTCTCTCTCTCTCTCTCTCTCTCTCTCTCTCTCTCTCCTCTCTCCGCGCCTCTCTCTCTCGCTCTCTCTCTCTCTCTCTCTCTCTCTCTCTCTCTCTCTCTCTCTCTCTCTCTCTCTCTCTCTCTCTGCCCTGTTAACTTTTTAAAATTTTTATTTGAATAATTTATTCAAATTATATATGGATTGTTATTCTCTCACTTGTATCTTCAATGCAGTTTCTTAAATGTGACTCAAAGTCACATTAAATATTTCTATTTTAAATTTACAAAGTCACATTTAAAATTTAAAAAATACATCATGCATTTTCTAAATATAATGGCTTGAAATGTATACTGCCATTCCACTAGTGAAGAATAGGTATATAATGAGAAAATGTTGGACCAAAGCAAGACCATATCAAACAGGACAATTACAAAACATCAAAACTCCAAGAACGCTATATAGGATTTCAGTTTCAGAGAACATAAAATGACTTCAGCTTTGCTGCCTATGGCATGTAACTCACCCTGGCTGGTTCCACTCTCTGTATGTACCTTGCCTTGTTTGATGTCTCATAATTCTGGCATATCCAACACTACAACCAGGGCTTCAAACAGCATTACACAACAGCCTCTCAGAGTCTCCTTGCTGTGACTCTAATCCTACTGTAGTCTCTATGGCCTCCACAGCTTTCTAAAACCATGAAAGAGAAACTCTTAGCCCTGTAGGTATTATACAATTGTCTCTAAAACTTGTACTACATGGATAAAATTGAAAAGTTCATTTGTCAGATTTAAAGGACCTTGCTGACCCCACAAAGGCCAAGATGCAGCATCTTCTGTATATTAGAATAGTTGTTTTCTATAGACTCAATCAGCCCCTTAGGCTTTTTTCATTCATATGTTGGAAGCTTCATTGTGTTATATCTTGCACTCAGCGAACCTTTTCTGTTGTTTGAGTGCAGGGTTTAGACTTCTCTTAAATGACATTAATTTCTTTTTTAATATGTAATAAAAATCTTTAGTAAAATATGTAGAAATAATTCTAAGCCTGATTAAATACTTCAAACTTGGTGGTTTTTCATTCCAAATTCTTTAAGTTGTAACATTTCTCATTGTCCTGGGAGAATGAAGGTTGATGATGCTATGGACTTTTAATGGAACAACAAGGTTAGAAAAGGTAAAGCAGGGACTGTTGTCTAAATAATTGGAATAAATTCTGCTTAAACAAAGATGTGGATGCAGCACTAAGCTTTCTAGAGTTCTTTTCCTCTCCAAACTGCAAATTTTCATTTTTCCCCCCTGTCATTCTTGTTTTGTTGTACAGTGTAATAGAGTAGCTAATAACAGCCATGATGCAGACTACATTTTATGATACTTTAAAGTTTTTATGCCAAAGTATTTAGTATTCAATTACTTTTAAATTTACCTTTGGAATGTTCTCAGGACATGGGTAGAGTGTATCGAATTTTTCTGTTGTTGTTTTGTATAACACATGCACAACTTCTAGCCCTGTTACTAATAGAATACTAGCTCCTCTCAGAAACCTCATGAGTTGACTTCCACAGTCTGTTTTACTAGTATCATCCAGTATGCTACTAGGACAGATCATTAAGATCTCCGTATAGAAATAAAGAGGCTTTTTTTCTAGTTCAAAAGACCACAGTCTTCCACGTGCTACAAACACAACACTGTCAAATTGTTCTCAACAACAACAAATCCACACTCCTACTTTATGTATCAGTTACTTTTCCATTGTGCTAAAAGATTCTGCCTGAGGAGCAACTAACTATTTTGATTTATGGTTCCAAACTGGGCAGGAGAATCTATCAATGCTAGGGAAGACATGATACTATGTGGCTGCATGATTACATTTCATACACACATAGGAAGCAAAGACAGGGAAAGAGACAGAGAGACAAAGACAGGATGAGAGAGATACATAGAGACAGAAAGAGAGAAGTAGAATGAAGCTATAAACTTTCAAAGTCTATCTCCAGTGATGGATTTTCTCTTTCAAGGCTCCACCTTTTAAAGGTCCCATAACCTTCCCAATCATTGCTACTACTTAGAGACCAAGTATTCAAAAATGTGAACATGTAGGTGACATTTTTATTTACACCCCCATTCAGTGGAAAGTTTATAATTTAATGGAAAATTAATTATTTTAAAAATATTGAAAACTGATGGGAACTTTGACAACATGCATGTGTATTCTTTTACTAACAAAATTTGAAGTTAAATTTTAAAAATCCAAATGATAATGAATTGCTATTACTCTGGTCTAAATAATAACATAAAGAGGACAAGCACACTGAATGTTAAGCTATTTAGAATACTTAGAATAGATGAATACTGAAGATATGGGGCTCTAATAGGATAGAAGATATAAATATGTGCAAAACATAATACATCATGAAGAAAAAAATTTCATATTTGATGATTACTGGTGGTTGTAAATAAGTTACATGAATGACCTCACATACAACCTTAAAAGTATAACCTTAAATTACAACATTAAAAGAATACATTTTACATATTTTATAATGTACTTCTCTTGTTCCTATGCTTTCTATTTATTTATTTATTTATTTTTATCCTCAACTTGACAAACTTTAATTTTTTTTAATTAAAAAAAATTTTTTATTAATTTATTGTTATTACATCTCAATGTTTATCCCAATGCTTTCTATTTATAAACTCTGTACCACATATATTAATAAAATATTTGCATTCCACTGCTCCTTAATCTCTCATTGTTTCCTGATAACTGCTTAAGCTCTTGTGATAGAATTAAACATCCTAAGGAAAACACTTGCTTTCTTTTTACAACTTGGCATAATGCCACAACCAACATACATTCTTTCATCCATTACAGTAATTCTACTATCTTTGAGAAGACACTCATTTTTATGAACACTGAAAGAAAATGAAAAAAAGAAGACACAAAAACTATGATCCTAATTCTCACACAGTTCTCACAACTGCTATATTAACCAAATTCTTCTTATTATAACTTCGTAGGGAAATTTGTTTACTGAATAGGTCACACTTCTAAATTAAATTTTTAAAGGCTTATAGCAACTCCATTTTCTCTAATTCTTGTACTTTATTTCTTTCTCTTCTATTATTACTTTTTATTTGTTAGTGTGCATTTCTCCTTTAAATAAAGCAGGCCTATCACGAACTGCAGTAATGGAGTCTTTTCTGTCCCTTTTACAAATGTCCACTTAACATAGTATATAATTCTCTCTTTTTCTCCTGTTATTCACTTGAACCCCAGCATTTAGATATTGTACATCATGTTCTACTTACAGTTTATTAAGTTTCTATAATCTTTTCATTCTGCCTAAAGCCCAAAGTCATAATTTTTTATGAAAGTGTTTGTTGTTGTTGCTGTTGGCTGTGTGTGTGTGTGTATGTGTGCACACATGTATATGGCCAATCTATTTCTCTAACAGCACTGTCAGGTAAATATTTACATTGAGTAATAGTTACTCTCTTCCATTAGACTGTAATACATTATCCATTCGTTATACTTTAATGAATTAAAGCCATTCGTGAATATTTAAGCTCCAGGAAAAAGGAAACATCATTGTCACATATCTGTGTATGAATATCATAGCTATAAATGTGAGTCTTTCTTGATTTCTTTTTCTCATTCTTTCCAAATTCTCTTAGAAAATTATGCTTAGCCGATAACCCAAGTAGGCCTTACAGTTATTCACTTCTTGCCTCAGTCTGTTATGTGCTGAAATTATTAGCTACCATGCTTTAACTCTAACTGTAAAAATGTAATTTTTTAAAGATGAAATACTATATAACTCATATTTTACCATATGTTTTTGCCCTGTCCTGAATTTCTGAATCAGTACTAATTGACATATAACAAGGAAAAAGGTTCTGGGAAATTTCTCTAATATGAGGAGAGGCTAAGAAGGCTGTTTAATACTTTCCCGCTCATAAACAAGAGACTAAAGATGTTCAGGCATGGTTAAAAAATGAGTTGCTTCAATGACTCTTAACCATTCTAATTGCCTCAATGTGTCTAGACCAATGCCTACGCTTTAACAAAAGAAAAATAACTACATTCAAATAATCACACGCTAAGTATAGAAAGTCTAGTATTTGTCTATTATAAAAGCTGCCTTGGAGAAAAAAAAAAGAAACTGTTCTCACACCATCAACACTGCAAATAAGCCTTACTCGCAGTTATGAATAAGGAACCCCGTTTATTTTTACCATTATTTGTTTTATTACTAATAGTAGGCTCTTTGTGCCTCCCCTAAAGAATGATAATAGCCAAAGAAGCAATCATTGTGAACAGCTCAGACTATCTATAACATTAGCATCCTCACCATGCATTAAATGTAATTGCAATAAATTATGATTGCCCTCAAACAAAGTCTTTGTCCCAGTGTTCCAGAAGGAAAAGCAGATTTATCAAATAGTTTCTGCTTTGCAATGAAAGGCAATCATTAGCAATTTTGCTAGACCACTTAAACTTATTTAATAGTCAAAAATGTTAAAGTCCCTCAGAGACTTTGTAGTTAATAGAATTAACCTATCGTGTAATTAGACATGTCTGAATTAAAGTCCTTTTTCACTGATAATACCTACAGTAGAAATATTCTCCAGGGAGAAATAGATTAGCATTCACATTAGTGGTAAATTCATTAAGAAGACCACATTTACTCTTGTGGTCTCTCATCCCTGAAGGATAAGAGCTGTGTAGATGCACAGGTGTACCCTTGGTAGAGAAATGTTTATAACTCAAGGAATTTTTCTAGTCTCCCAATTTAGTAATCTTAGTTTTAATGAAAACAAGTATATACTTTAACTCTTTTTGGACCTTTTGGAAATGTAGAAATAATCCAGGAGAAAACAGTTCAGTGACACCTTGATAAAGACTGACAAGGTAAGAAGTCAATCAAATAGGCATCATATTCATGCAGACATTTTGGACGATGGAGCCCAATATCCTCACCCAGTCTGCTTGAAGGCAATTCTTCTGATACTAGCTTGAAGAGCACAGATTACTCCATGGCAGTTTATAATACTTCCACATTACTCATCTGCCTGTTTATAATATTTAAACATATAAAAGTACAAATGAAAATAATCTCATAACCGTTTTATGATTTTACCTCTGTAAGATTAAAAAAATCTAACAAACTTACTTATATCCTCCCTTCATTATTTTCTCTGTTTCATGTGTCTGTTTGATTGTCCTCTCCATGCTTGATGCTGAAGTGTGAGCATTTGACATTGTGAGCCAGATAATTTACAGATTGCCTATTTGAGAACGTGTTGAATGCATGTTCTTCCACCTGTTTGACCTAGGAGAGGGTTGCACGGCTCACAGTCATAGTTTTATTAAGCACAGTAGCATAGACTAGTGACAAGTAAACTAATAGTTTATATTGCTTTCATTAGCTAATCTGTACTAGTAAACCAGGTACCTTCTGTATAGTGTAAGTTTTCCCCACAACTTTATCTGTTTATTATCAACAACTTATAAGCTATTGTAGCCAAACTTTTGTTATCTAGTTATCAATATTTCCCAGGTATCCACTTCTTTATTATATTTTTATTGGCCTATAGTTCCTCTCATCTTATCATAGTAGTCTTTTTTAGGTAAATTAGGAGTGGAAGAATTCCTTTATACGTACATGTTTTAAGAAGCTTAAAATATGGCAAAGGAAAGTAATTAGAAGAGATTGAAGGGAATGGAGCAGGAACAGCCCAGAATATGATTTAAGAATGATGAACAATGCTCGTGAGAGCTCCAGTCACAGGCACAGAGGCCATACAAAGCAACACTCTCTCAGAGAAGGTGCCCGAGAAGAATGTGTCTATTCACTTCAGATGCTGTTCATTCTCGCCTGCAGCCTCTTCTCCCTTTTTTGTTTCTAACCCAGCTATGGCTCGAATTTGCCCAGAAACTGCTTGTTCTAGCAGGAGACATTTATAATAATCATGGGGTATTGGTTTGCAGATATACAAATCTATGGAGTCAGGAAGAGAATTTCAGCCTGGAAGAAGTCTCTAATAGAAAGTTTCCCAATGGAGCTAGCTGTAGAAGAGGATTTCCAACTGAGAGCTAAGAATAGTTAAACAAACAGCAGTTTTTCATGCTGGCCAGGAAAGCTTCAGGGAGTATAAAAAGTCATCCTGATATAACAATTACACAAAACCCTCGAAACAATACTTCCCAAGACTCTAGAGGTCCATGCCTCACCGCAGAATTCACAGGATATTTGGCATCAAGATTTAAGGTCTAATGTTTTTTAGGGATTAATTATTACCACTGACTTCTCTATTTATACCTTTTACAATATGCATGTTTATCCTGTGTCTTTCTTGCTATTATCTCATGTAAATAAGTAATTTGGGAAAGAGACATTGATGAGCGCATAAGAGCACTTGCATCTTAAATATGAAGACCAGAGTTTGGACCATGGAACTCATGTAAACCATGGTTGGGCATGTCTGCACACCTGAATCCAACTGGGCTGGGGGCAGGGGCCAGAAATAGAGGGATCACTGCTGCCAAAATAGCATCATGTTCAATAAAAGACCAGTTTCAAGGGAATAAGGAAAATAATGATAAATCAGGACAGCCGGAATTCTCATCTGTCTTCTGCATAAAGAGGTACAGAGACAAACAGCCACATGTGTGTGCCTACATCACACATACATATTACCATCTCTCTCACACTCACACAGATGTCTGGGTATATTTCACTCTAGCAGCTTTCTGCTTCTCTCTGTGTGTCTCTGTCTTCCTCCCCTCTCCCTGCCCCCTTCCCTCCCCCCTCCTCCTCCCTCCCCATCCTCCTTCTCCCCAACCTTCCCATTTCCCCCTTCTTTCTTTTTTTTCTCTCTCTCTCTTTCTCTCTCTGTCTGTCTCTCTCTCTCTCTGTCTCTCTCTCTCATACACACACACACACACACACACACACACACACAGAATCTTATTAATAGAATGATTTTACCATAGCACTCAGTTGAGATTTTGAACATGGATTTTTTGAATGTTACTTGTTCAAATTAGACAGGAAAATTAGAGATAAAATAAATTAATTTTTCATTGTAAAGGAAGCAAATTAAACCTTGGGATGCAGGGTAGAAAATGTGGTTCAGAATGGTTTAATTTTGGGGGGTTTTTTTCTTCTTTTTTATTGTTTAAATTTTTGCATATGTATTTATATTATTACATATATACACAATAAACTACCTTCTGCACAAAGAACTACTAAAAATCAGGGATTATATAAATGTTACATTCACAGTGTTTTAGATATTTGTGTTTGGCAACCTTGAAAAACACATCTTTCCTGAATGTAAATCAGTATCTATCATACCTTGTCTTTATCAACTTAAAACATTTATCTAGACCTGAAAACATATTAACCCCTAAACAACTAAGCTTAATTTTAAAACTAAACTATCTAGTCTTCAACCCCTTCAGAGACTTGAGAAGGAATAAAATTATTTATCTGAGAAGACCAGAAGTGCAAGTTAGCATCTTCCAAAATGAAAACATGACAGAGACAGTTTGCTGCCTGAACAGTCACCCAAAGGCTGAGCATCATCTTCAGCCTTCAGGCCCAATTTAGCTGACAGACATATTTGTGAGGCAGGACATATTGAGGACTTGCTTACGCTGTCTTGGCAGAGTTTGGCTGTGGACTCTGTGTGCTTCCAAGTTTGCCCCATTTTTTTTTTTTTCAATTTCAGGTATTTTACAATCTTTATTTTGCTCTTTGGAATTATTCAGGTATTATACATCTATAAAAGAAAGAAAGAATTTATTGCCTGTAATCAATAGTAATGCATACAGTATGATGAAGGAATTATAACTAAGTCATCAGTATATACATCTAAGGTGAAAGTGAGTTAATACAGCAAGACATAGGAAAAATTAAAATTCAATTTCTTTGAAGAATTAAATACCATGAAAAAACATTTCATTTTGTTTGGTTTCCTTTTTATGTCTAAGTAATATGTTTTTTTTTTTTTTTCAAGATTGCCCCTTTTTAGGCAGAATTCTGTCTGTGCCAGAAATGAGGACATTTTGCCCAGTGGCTGGGTTGACACATTTCAAGGCATCACTGTGAGGAGGTTCATTGATGCTTATCACCTTCTTTGAGGTAGGCTGGGTGTTGCCAGGTGTTAACCTGTCTTATTGTCAAAGAATCTTTAAAATAATAAACACATCCTTAAATGCCATATAAACCAAAAAAAGCTTATTTAAAGGGAATGAATATAAAATCATTTGTCTTTTGTTGTACTTGACTTTGTATTGTGGAGGTAAAGAGGCTTAACACTAGCATATGCATAAATAACTAATTGAGTGTAATTAACTAGGCGATCACTATGTGTTAAAATGGAGTGTCAGGGGCTAAAGGAGATGTTTACTTAGGCTATAGTAGGCACTTAAGTTTGCATCCAGCACAACCAAGAAAAATAAATAAATGAAATGCAATAGAAAACAAAGAATTGTATGAGGTTAGAAGATGGCCCTCTTGGTAAATTTCCTGTAGCCCATACATGAGAACGTAAGCTTGTACTCCCAATGCTCACATTACAAAGCCAGACATGCTAAGTGCCTGTAGACCCAGATAGGTGAACACAGATCAATGACTGCTAAAGCTCATTGACCTGCCAGTGTAGACAAATGAACAAACTCCAGGTTCAGGCAGAGACCATGTGTGCTGGAAGAATGTGAACGGCCCCATAGTCTCAGATATTTGAGTAAACAGTTCCCAATTGGTGGATTGTTTAGGAAGGGTCAGGAGGTGTTGTCTTGTTAGAAGACTTATGTCACTGGTGGTAGAATTTGAGGTTTCAAAATGCCAGGCTCAGTCTCCCTCCCTCCCTCCCTTCCTCCTTCCATTCCTCATTTCCCCCTTCCCTTCCTTTCTCCCCCACCCCATTCATTCACTCTGGCTCATTGTGGTTTGGATTGTTTACCTATGCCTGCTTGCATGGACCACACTCGTAACCATGATGATCATGGTCTCACTCTCCACTCTCAGAAATGTGAGCAATCCCTCATTAAATTAGTTGCCTCTGTCATCATGTATTTTTCACATCAATTAAAAAACAGCTGAGATAGTGAGTGTCTCTAATATTAGAGAGAGAGTATAGAGATAAAATATTGCTGAAGATTTTTAGGCAGCATTTCTAGATAAGTCAGTTAACTCCAGATTCATTGAAAGAATTTATCTCAAAATAAAGTCAATGATAACACCCAGTGTCTACCTTTAGGCTACACACACACACACACGCACACACACACACACACACACACACACACACAGAGAGAGAGAGAGAGAGAGAGAGAGAGAGAGAGAGAGAGAGAGAGAGAGAGAGAGAGAGAGAGAGGCACAGATACATACAGGAACACACACACACACACACACACACACAGAGATATACAACCACATGAATGGAAAGGCACACATACAACATATGCACAAGGATATGTACACATGTAAAAAATAGATAAATATAAAAGTAAAGAAACAAATAATGAAAAAGGAAATAGAAAACAATTATACTTAACAGTAACATTATGTTCATAAGTGTGGGGACCTGTGCCAAATTCTGCCACGTCAGAAATCTTGTGCTTAGGCTGTATGCTGTGACCTTCGAGTTGCTGACCTTTGCCTCACCACAAGGTCTTGTGTTCTAGGCTATCCTTGGACTATTTACCTTTGAAAGAAGTAGAGAATTCTTAACTTGGAACCACCCAGAGGATCTAGGAAGTTCTTACAAGTTCTTACAAGTTCTTACTCAGAGAACTCGGAAGTTCTTACAAGTTCTTACAAGTTCTTACTCAGAGAACTAGGAAGTTCTTACAAGTTCTTACAAGTTCTTACTCAGAGAACTAGGAAGTTCTACGGGGAGCAATTTAGGCTATTGCATTCTTCCCCGGGGGCTAGGGTGAGTGAGATAAGAATAGATCCTATTGACCTTGCCCTATATATGTTCCTGCTAATTGGCAATAAAGTGAATCTTGATCAGACTTGATCCGATTTCCTGACTTGATTCGTTATTTCTCGCGTCTCTGTATCCCACTTTCAATCCCCACTCCCTCTTTCAGGTGAACCCTGATTTGATTTTTCCCGGGCGCTGGGACCCGACACATAAGTAAAACAAAGGGATGCTTTTATTATTATCTGTCTTATTATTCTTCAGTTAGAAGAAGGCTGTTATATTGTGGATAAATTAAAAGCATTTCAGAACAATATTATTCTTCTGATGCATGTGTTTTTCATCCGGACCAGGCTAACACCGGGATGTATTTAAAAATGCATGAGGCCTGCATTCTTCTTGATAAAATTAGTCTCAAATATATTTAGAGATTATAAAGAAGGACCAGAAGGATAAGTACCCAGCATTTTCTAGGAAAATTCCACAATGTGGTTGCCACTCTAAAACCTCAAGTATGTACTCTTAAAAATTATAATTAAAAAGAGAGAGAGACTCAGAGGAGCATGATATTTTGTTTTTTCTTTTTATGTGTAGAAAGATTCAGAATATTTTTAGATAAGTTTACATTCACACAGTAAGCAAGGAAGTAGAGAAGCAATATGATGAGCAGTGGCTCACTGGCCTTGGATGAAAGATGCAACCAGAATTGGGACAGGAAAATTCCACCTCAGCCTGAAAGGACAACACTGAAACTTACTTATACCTTAACTGGGAAAATGGTTATTTCTAACTTATTGACATTACTCTGGAGAAAACTATTTTATCAATGTACAAAATCTCCTTCATTTGCTCAGCACAAATTTGTGAAAAAGTTGAACTAAAAAATTCCCATTTTTCCAAAAATTATTGTTTTTTAAAGATAGGATTTCATATAGCACTGGGTGGTCTAACGCTTCCACTGCAGAGATAGTGACCTAGAACTTTTAATCCTTCTCTGTCCATCTCTGAAGTTCTAAGATTACATGTGTAACCACATCACAACTCACTTATTTAGTGCATGGAATTGAACCTTAGATGTACTGGCAAGTCCTCTACCGAGTGTCAGTCTTAAACCCAAACATACTCTTTTAAAATAGGCTGTTTTTAATGGCATCTGTTTGTGTGGCATGAAAGGTAGCTAATTTATAAAACAAATCACAATTTTATACTCTACAGTCACTTCCCATGGATGTTCACTATCTGAAATTAATTAATTTTGATTTGATGTACAATTTTTAAACAAAAGTTCACTTACACAATTTTAGCTAATTCTAGTGGAAGTTGAGAAATGAACTAGAAATCCCTAATCTATTTGATATTTGATCATTTGCAGTTCTTACATCAATTTATCAATAATGTTATTATGGAATATCTATGAGTTATCATCAGGCACAATTATTTTTACTTTTATCAAATTTTACCTAGAGTATCATGTATAACAATCGTAGATATATTAATCAGCCAGCACATTATGCTTATCATTTGAAAACATTAAATAACCTTGTGGCAAAAGTAGACAAGTAATTGACATTACCATGACTTGATTGCCTAGCAATTAACTTACATAACTTACTAATCCTAAATATCCTCCAACAGCACTTTCAAAGTATTATAACTAAACCTTGTATTATAATTGAATTATATGGGTATAATAGCTCATATTAGAGTACAAATATATATCTAGTATGTATGAAGAATAATCTTACATTTGAATTCTATACCACTGTATCAAAAATTAAACTTATTTTACATCTATATACAACATTTTATATTAGTGATTAAAAATAACCTTGTGAGTGACAACTGAGGCATTAAGTTGAGTAGATTCACAATTTAGTGATGTGGCATAATAGACTGTCTTGAAGAAGACTCTTTTTGAAGGATTTAATAAGAGTTCCCTAGAAGAGATTGATTTACTTCCTAATATGCTGGCTCTCACAAGGTTTTCATGCTCTCTTTTGTGATGTTCCCTGAGCCACAGTTGGATGAGCTGTGTGATGCAAATGTAACCACTGGAGCTGGGATAGCCATATTCTGATTATCTCTACATTATGTCCAGTTGTGTTTTTCTGTTATGATTTATCATTCCTGTAAAGAAAAGTTCCTTTGATGAGGGCTGATAGCTACACCTATGTTTGTCATAAGGATAGAATATAGAATTATGCTGCTCTAGCAAAGTGACAGAGCAGATTCTCTTCCAAGTTCTGTGACTTCTCAGGTTGGGCCAGGCATTGGTTGGATATCCCTCACTCTCTGCTCTATCTTTTTCCCTGCATATCTTGTAGGCAGAGTAAACTTTAGGTTGACATTTTTGTGGCTGGGTTGGCATCACCCTCCCTCCAGTAGGAGTCCTATCCAGTTAGAGTGTGCTTTTCAGTCTCCATGACACCAGCAATTAGGAGTCTCAGCTAGAGTAACCCCAATATCCTCTCAGAAGTCTATCCTGTCTTAGGTCTCCAGATTGTCACAGAGATACCCCCACCTATGGTTTCTGTTCTATCTCTGGGTCTTCTGTCCTCCCATCACCGATCCTTCCAGGTTTGGCCTCCACCCTCACTTCTCTCTGCACTCCCTCTCCTACCTTGTTTCCTCTCTTCATCTACTTCCACTATCTATCCTATTTTTCTTTCTTAGTGAGATTAAAGTATTCTCACTTAGGTCCTCATTGTTACTTATCTTCTTTGGGTCTGTGAATTGTAGTATGCTTATCCTGTACTATATGGCTAAAATCTGCTTCTGAGTACACACCACTTGTGTTTTTCTGTGTCTGAGTTACCTCACTCAAACCAACCCCATGGGAGAGAGTCAGCTATTACCTGACAGGAGCCTATCATAGGTGTCTTATGAGTGGTTGTGAGATGTTGAGACTCACAGGCAAACACTGGGCAAAGCATAGGGTATATTCTAAAAAAAGTGGGAACAAGGTTAGAAGGATATGGAGGTGACAGAAGCTCCACAAGAAGACCAACAGAGCCGATTAACCATGGCTCAGAATGGCTTACCGAGCCTGAAGCACCAACCAAGGACCATGCATAGAATGGACCTAGGCCCTCTACACAGCTGAGCTCAAGCTATATGTGGTGCTTTAGTAAGGGGAGCAGCGGCTGTCTCCAATATGAACTCCACTGCCTACATTTTGACAACTTTCACCTGGCAGGGTTGCCTTGCCAGGCCACAGGGGAAGTGGATGTGCTCAGTTATGATGTAACTTGATAAGGTGGGATGGTGGGGGTCCCCATTTTCTGAGGACTATGGGAGGGGTATGGGGAAAAAGGGAGGGTGGAAGGAACCAGGAGAAGGGAACAGGGCTTTGGTCCTATGATCAGGATGTAAAGTGAATTAATTGATTAACTAATTAGTGTTTAAAAATATATGACCTTACCATTCCCAGGATGTTGGCTAGGTTTCTAGTGGAAGGCTTGCAGTTTCTAGTACCAAGAATGCTTTTCCAGTTGAGTGGTCCTTAAATCCAATTAGATAGAGAGGATGTGAACAATGGCAATATCAATAGACATGCTAATATGGATGGGCTAATATTGCACAGGTTCCCTTCTTAGACAAAGAACTACAGGCAACTAGTGACTACTGCAAGAAGGAGAATTACGGTTTCCAGAGGATGAGCCCTCTTATTAATGGTCAGCTCTGAAACTGTGGGGCCAGGAAAGCATGGAATCAGGAAAGCTGATCAGGGTAGCAAGAGTAGGGTTGAGGCATGTCCAGACACCAAAAATCTAGTCCTGAGATGTGAAGGAATAAAATCACTCCCTTCTTGTCCTGGCACATGTAGTCCTGTGCCCTCACCCTTGCCCACCAGAGGACACATAATTCTGTAGTCAGGTTTAATTTCCTCTACCCTTATAAGGTAACGTGCAATAGCACCTAGACTTCCTCCTTATGCAAATGAGACATCTTCAGTACCCTGGCCACTACCAATGATAATCACTCATCCTGAAAGCCCCTACCTCAAGGACCTGTTTCTCTCCCTCCTCAACACCCTCAGCCATCCCCCTACATTTCCCTCTCAGAATCTACAGGTAGTGGTAGCTAGCTGGGGAATGGAGAGCCAGAATGATATAAAATTACATAGACACAAACAATAAAAATGGAGTAAAGGAATCATATTTATTGTATGTTTATGTGGGTTTTTTTTTTTTTGTGTGTGTGTGTGTGTATAATGCAACTATAGTAAATAAAGAAAAAGAGGCAAGACCTGGGGATAGATCCGGGCGATCCTCGGGCCCATGTTCTCCAGATAAAGCACTGAGCTGGTGAGATGAATCCGGGGCTTCGAGATTGCCCAGAACAAGTGCCTGGTCATCAAGTATGCCAAAGATGCGCTATAGTAGCTGTTTCTCTACGTATGATCAGAACACCATGGATGCACCGTCGGCCTGCCTGCTCCGTGATATGACCCAGGAGGCCCTGCGTGAGGCTGTCATTGGCATCAATGAAAGGCAGTTTTTCCCTGACATTGTGGACGTCTATGAGCTAATGGCCAATTTGGGCATGACAGTGATTGTGTCAGCCCTGGATGGAACCTTTCAGACTCAAAACAATCAATAGCCATACTCTATACAAATGACAAATGGGCTGAGAAAACAGAGAAACTACACCCTTCATGATAGCCACAAATGGTATAAAGTATCTTGGTGTAACTCTAACCAAAGAAGTGAAAGACTTATATGAAAAAAAAAAAAAAAAAAAAACTTCAAGTCTCTAAAGAAATAAATAGAGGAAGATATCAGAAGATGGAAAGACCTCCTATGTTCATGGATTGGGAGAATCAACATAGTAAAAATGTCCATCCTACCAAAGGCAATTTAGAGATTCAGTGCAATTTCCATCAAAATTCCAAAACAATTATTTACAGACCTTGAAAGAGAAATTATCAACTTCATATGGAAAAACAAAACAAAACAAACAAACAAAAACACAGAATAGCTAAAACAATCCTGTACAATAAAAGATCTTCTGGAGCAATCTCCATCCAGAATCTCAAGCTGGACTATAGCTCAACAGAAATAAAAACAGCATGATACTGCCATGGAAATAGGCTGGTTGACCAGTGAAATCTATAAAAGACCCAGAAATAAACCAACAAATCTGTGGGCATTTGATTTTTAACAAAGTAGCTAAATCTATACAATGGAAAAATAGCATCTTCAACAAATAGTGCTTGTCTAACTGGATGGCTACATTTAGAAAAATGCAAATCGACCCATATTTATCACCGTGCACAAAACTAAAGTCCTGCATTAAATATCTCAACATAAAACCAGATAATACTAAATCTGTTAGAAGAAAAAGTGGGGAAGAACCTTGAACTCATTGGCACAGGAGACACCTTCCTGAACAGAATACCAACATCCCAGGCTCTAATATCAACAGTTAATAAATGGGACCTTATGAAACTAAAAAGCTTTTGTAAGGCAAATGAAACAATCAACAGAACAAAATGACATACTACAGACTGGGAAAAGACTTTCACCAACCCTACATCTGACAAAGGGCTAATATCCAAAATATATAAAGAACTCAAGAAATTAAACACCACCAAACCAAATATCCCAATTAAAAAATGGAGTACAGAACTAAACAGAGAGTTCTCAATAGAGGAATATCAAATGGCCGAGAAACACTTAAAAGAAATCCTTAACATCCCAAGTCATGACGGAAATGCAAATAAAAAAGGGCTCTGAGATTCTATCTTACACCTATCTGAATCGCTAAGATCAAAAATTGACGTGATGGTGTGTGATGACAAGAATGCAGAGAAATGGGAAAACGCCTCCATTGCTGGTGGGAGTGCAAACATGTACAACCACTTTGGAAATCAATCTGGTGCTATCTCAGGAAATTTGGAATAAGTCAACCTTAAGACACAGCCATACCACTCCTGGGCATATACCGTAAAGAGGGTCCACCATACAACAAGGACATTTGCTCAACTATGTCCATAGCAGCCTTGTTCATAATAGCCAGAATCTGGAAACAACCTAGATATTTCTCCCATGAAGAATGGATAAGGAGCATATGTCGCTGTTGTATGTTGGAGCATCGTCTGGGTATATTCCAAGGAGTGGAATAGTTGGGTCTTGAGGAAGTCCTATTCCCATTTTCCTGAGATAGCTCCAGATAGCTTTCCAAAGTGGCTGCACTAAACTGCATTCCCACCAGCAATGAAAGAGTATTCCTCTTTCTCCACATCCTCACCAGCATGTGGTGTCGCTTGAATTTTTTATCTTGGCCATTCTGATGGGAGTAAGATGGAATCTCAGAGTTGTTTTGATTTGCATTTCTCTGATGACCAAAGACGTTGAGCATTTTTTAAAGTATTTCTCAGCCATTTGATATTCCTCTGTTGAGAATTCTCATGTTCATAGCAGCCTTTTTCATAATAGCCAGAACATGGAAACAGCCTAAGTGTACCTCAGTAGAAGAATGGATAAAGAAACTGTGGTACATTTACATTATGGAATACTACTCAGCTATTAAAAACAAGGAATTCCTGAAATTTGTGGACAAGTGGATTGAACTAGAAATGATCATAATGAGTGAGCTAAGCCAGAAGCAGAGAGACTCAAATAGGATATACCCTTTTATATCTGGACACTAGGCCAAGGGGTGTGTTTCATGAAAGTCTTTACTTACCAGGAAAATGGGATAGTGGTGAGGACACCCTAGGTGGGAGAAATATAGGAGATAGGGAAATATATGGATCCAGAGGGTCCTAGAAACCTACAAGAAGAACACTATGATGGGCAGATCTGGGCCCAGGGGTTCTGCTCGATCTATGGCACCAACCAAGGACAATATGTGCAGTCATATTCAAATTCCTACCCAGACCTAGGCAAGGGACAGAATATTCTACAAAGTTAAGTGGAGACTGAGGACTGACTTTCACACGAACTCTGGTGCCCCTTATTTGGCCATGTCCCCTTGATGGAGAGGCTCGATGGCCCTCGGTGGAAGGTTAGCAGACTATCAAGAAGAACCTTGATACCCTAGCATCATATTCAAGGGGAGGAGGTCCCCATAAGTCACAGTCATATGGAAGGGGAATGGGAAGAAAGCGGGAGGGATGGAGGAATGGGAGGATGGATGAGATAAGATAGCAATTGAATTGTAATATGAATAATTTTATTTTTCAATAAAATAAAAAAAGAATGGATAAAGAAATTATGGTTTATTTACACAATGGAATACTGTTCAGTTATCAAAAAGAAAGAAACCTTGAAATTTGCTGGCAAATGGATGGAACTAGAGACAATCATCCTGAGTGAGGTAACTCAGACCCAGAAAGACACCCATGGCATATTCTCACTCATAAGGAGATGTTTTCCACTTAATTCAATTTAACCATATTACAATACAGAGACTGATGTGTCAACCAAAGTCTGTGTGGGATGTGGACCTAGACCTCCTGCTCAGATGTAGTAGATAGGCAGCACAGTCTCCTTGTCGGTCCCACAATATGGGGAGTAGGGTCTACTTCTGACATGTGTGCTGGCCTCCTAATGTTGTTGACTTCCCCATGACAGAGTGGCCTTGGCAGGCCACAGAGGAAGAGGATACAGGTAATACAGAGGACACTGGATCAGCTGATATCATATGTTAGGGAAGGAGGGCTCCCCTTTCTAAGGACTAGGGGAGGGAGGGAAAGGGGATGAGGGAGGGGATGGGATTGGGAGGTGATTAGGGAGGGGCAGCAATTGGGATGTAAAGAATTCAAGCTGCAGAACAAGCAGGTAACTTATATTGCTAATCCCACTATATGGGGATAGCACTGAGACTGGCTGAGATACGAATGTCTATGCATAGACAGGGCTTCCTGTTGGTCACAAATTCTTTGTGACTTATAATTAGAATGGCATGAAGGTAGATTTGCAGATGTCTTACTTCTGTTCCTACAACAAGCAAAGAACCAGCCTTTATTGCTCTGTGCATAACACACACCTCATACAATTATAATGTTAGAACTGTATAATATTTGTGAGAAATTATGTTTTGAGAACAAAGACCTAGGCACTAATGTTGGATCAGACCTGACAGGATTCATTCCTCTCAGCATGCTGGACTCTGACATCCTGCATCCTCTATGTTCCAGCCCAGGCACATCAGTTGCTGTTACCCATCAGAACAGGACAGCTCCAAGGACAGCATTGTAGAAAGCTTCTGATACCAATTGGTCCAGCATTTCAGACTGTCCCACACAGGACTCCTATTAAGTTGGAATTTCTCAACATTTAGAAAATGGACCACAAATACTATCCCTGGCTTACTTAACCATTTCCCCCAATTTACAGGTGAACCCTTTTAAAGGTATTATTCACACTAAATCAGCCTGAAGAAACCTTAAGAGAAGGACATCCCATTTCCCCTAAGAGGGGTTGGGTAGGTTTCTGTTTTCTCTGTTCGCCTATAGATGCTTATTTTCATCGGGAGTTAGTTTTATACAGAGAGAAAACTAGGTTGGACCTAGGGACGGCTCTCTATTCCTTTCTCTTTCTTTTGTAGGTAAGGAGATAGGAGCTGAAAAGAAAGAAAGGGGATATAGAAATATAGAGGGAGGATAGACCAAAAGGTAGATTATTGAATCTACTCCTCAACTCAAGGCCTTAATTGTTTCTCACAAATAAAGCTATTTTTAATTCATTGGTATAGAATTTTGTATGTTGATGTGAATCGTGGTCATCTCAAATACTAGTCTAATTTTATCACAAGAATATATATGCTAGGTCTAACAGACAGATATGATTCTATACATACGCAAAGTAAAATAGTTAAATAATGTCTTCAATAGCCTCAGAGACCTACAAAATATAACATTTAAAGATGTTTTTGTTATTCTAAAGATTCTTTGAAAACAAGATAAGTTAGCTACTGGCAAACCCAGCCTGCCTCAAAAAAGATGATGAGCATCAAAGAATCTCCTTATGGAATTGGCTTCAAATGTGGCAAACCACTGGGCAAAATGCCCTCATTTCTGCCACAGACAAATTTCTACCTAAAATGAGCAAACTTAGATGCAGGCCTGCCAAGACAGTGTAAGCAAGTCCTCAATAGTTCCTGCCTCACAAACATGTCTGTCAGATATATTGGGTCAGAAGGCTGAAGATGATACTCCAACATTATAGAGATGGTTGAGTGTCTGTTCAGGCAGCAAATTGTCTCAGTCATTTTTTTCATTTTGGAAGCTGCTAACCCACACTTTCAGTTCTCCCAGGTATTTTAGTTTTATTCCTTCTCGAGTCTCTGATGGGTTTGAAGACCAGTCAGTTTACTCTTACAATTAAGCTAGTTTGGTTAGGAGTTAAGATGTTCTTAGATCAAGATAGATGTTTTAAGTTAATAGAGATGAGATATGATAGATATTGATTTTAATTCAGAAATTTAGACCCAATAAAATATGAAAGATATTTACTTCAAGTTTGCTAAATACAAATAGTCAAATCACTATGAATGTAACATTTATATAATTCCTGATTGTCACATGGTTCATCCTTCTGTATGTAGTTTATTTTATTTATGTGTAATAATATAAATGCATATTTTAAAAAAGAAACACAATTAAAAATTCAAAAATATATTGCAAACAATAAAAAATAAAGTGTTCGTTCATTTTTAAATTTATCTCAGCTTGCACTCTACATCTTTTGTTTATTTATTTATTTATTACCATTATGACACTTATTTCAGCAGTATAAAATGTGCTTACTGCAAGACTTTAACAAACCAATATGATATTAAATCAATGTCTGTTCCTTTAATTTAAATAATATACAAATTAAAAGAACAACCAAAAACATGTTTTAAATATTTGGAAGTCTTAAAAAACAATCTCCTGATAAATATCATCATAGAATCTCATGAGCAGTTTCCACAGAGAAATTCCATAAGTGCTTTTGAGCAATACCATTATGCTCTGATAAATCATGCAGACTCTGAAGGTTTGTAATTTAAATGAGAAATATCATTTCAATTTTATGTTTCATAATAGATTTGCCAAACTCTTTTGCATTACTTTGCATTCGTTCTTCATATTATATTACTCTATCTTGGGAATCCTATCAGGAGAGATGCTACTTACAGCTGAGATCCACTGAGAGGTGACCCAAAATATAGCTCTGTTTTAGAAAAGCTAAAAAATAAAGTTAATGACAAAATGATCATTCTGTATTGTCCCTAAATTGATTCAGGTTCAAAATGATGCTCTATTTGGCCTCATTTATTCAAGTTGTATGAAGAGATTAATCTAATTATATTTTCTACAATATTTGACGAAACGTGATCTCAATTAAAAAGATTTCTCTGCATGTACGTATTTTTGGAGGTCACAATATTTGTTCTGCCATTGTCCATTTCTAAAGAAATACAACCTCTATATTTTCAACTTATACTTAATAAGTTATGTAAAAATATTTCAACTACATAATTTTGTATCTAGCACCTTTTCCCCCCCAAGTTTACCTTAAAATGTATATTGGTATTTTTCTAAAGAATTAAAGAACTTTGAATTCTTTAAAGTTAAATTTATTTTTACCTTATACATATGAAGGTTTGGCTTGCATCTCTGTGTGTACTATATGCATGCTGTGCCTATGGATCACAAGAGAAGCCATTAGATTCTCTGGTACTGGAGAAACAGATGATTGTGAGATGCTATGCAGGTTGTGGAAATAGTACAATCAGGAATTATATAAATGTTACCTTCTTAATGTTTTGGCTATTTGTATTTGACATCCTTGAAGAAAACATCTTTCCTATCTTGGGGTTTCTAAAATTCCTAATGTAAATCAATATTTATTATATCTTGTCATTATCAACTTAAAACATCTATCCTGACCTTAAACATCTTAACCCCATTTCTGCCATCTCAAAATGGGCCACTATTAACTATATTTATATTTTCCCTTCCTGTGGAGAATTTTCTGCACCTCCCCAGTCCCTTACTCTCTACCCAATATCTGTGCTTCTATGGATTTTAGCTTGGTTATCATTGATTTAGTAAGTGATATCCATATATAAGTGAAGATATACTGTACTTGCATTTCTGGGCCTGGATTAGATCACTCAGTATGATTTTTTTTCCAGTTCCATCCACTTACTTAAGAAATTATAGTTTTATTATCTTTCTAAAACCTGAGTAAAATAGTGCACTGTGTAAATGCACCAAATGGTTTTTATTCATTCTTATGTTGAAGGACTTCAATGTTGTTTCCAATTTCTGGCTATTAATAAAACAGTGAAGGGCACATAGTTGTGCAAGTGTCTCTTTAAAAGGATTAAACATTCTTTGGATATATGCTCGAGAGTCGTATGGCTGGATATTGAAGTTGATCAATTCCTATCTTCCAGACAAACTTCTGTGGAGGACCAGCCTCAACACGACTGGGCAAACTGAGGCGGGGCGTAGATAGGAGGCTGACTGATCACTCAGCTGACTTTTATAGAGGGTAAAAGGCTCACCTCTCCCATGTCTGAACTGATTGTTACTGACAGGGGCATCCACTGATAGTGGCAAACAGGGACCAGAGCTGATTGTTACTGGCTGAGGACCAGAGCTGATGGCTCTAGCCAGGGTCTGTTACTGTTTGTAGCTAGTTTCTAGAAAAGGAACGAAAGAGAAAAAAAGACCATACACACACATACACATATACTTGAATTGGATGATGAAGTAAGACAGACTCCAGGAGATGCGCCAGGTTCTAACCAGCTTCTCTAACTTCACACACACATACACACACACATGCATAATGAATGCCTACCTACATACATGTATATAAACATACATACATGCATACATACATACATATATACATGTACACTCACACCTTGAGTGAATGGAGCAAAGCTCCAAATCAAGTTTATTCTTTCTCCCACAGCCTATATTCCCAGCAAAAAAGTTTTTCAAGTACAAATATCACAGCGTGGTTACATTCTATTTTTTTAGATGAATGATTCAAATGGGTATATATAGAAACACATGTTCCCCAATTCCCTCACATGATCAAATGTTTCATATATTATGAGTGAGAAACGATTATGAAAAACATTATTTACAAGAACCCATATACATCTGTGGCTAAGGAGCTTGTTATAGATTAACAAAGTATGAACAAGCAAGGTAATTTCTCTACCAGCTTTTCCTTACTAGCAGACTGCAATTTGGGGGTACAAATAAAGAAATAAATATCTTAAGGTAATTTTATAAAAATTTAAAAATAATCACAAATCTAAACTTTTTTTTATAAAAAACAATCAGCTATTTCTACTTTAAATCTTCAAGGTGTGCATCTTCTTGTTAATCATTTTTATTAAATCATATCAGGAAGCTGAGGGCAAAAATGAGTATAGGAAATTTATCTTCGTAAACCCTAGCTTCTGTGAGGGAGTCACATCAGCTAGTGCTAATTGGGGTACTGTGCTTACTTGCAAACCATAAAAGTCAGTAACTCAGTTACTAAGAGTGTACTTTTCTGAACTTCAAATGATTCCCTAATATTTTCTACATCAGAATCACAAAAAAAAAAAAAAAACAAACAAACAAACAAAAAAAACAATAATGTTTTCCCAAATTCTTTCTAAGGGTAATAGTTATTGCTAACAATCTATGTCTCTAAGTTTTTTTCAAGGGTGTTAGTTGAATTATTAATCTGCTCCATCAGCAATGCCTGAAAGAGAGAGCCTGTGATACTGCCTACTGAGGGGCTGGAAGCCCCCTTAGAGTTTACATACAACACATATATTATGAGGGATGTGGAGAACAAAAGGGCAACAAGCAGAGTGACGCTCAGTAAGAGCATAAAGTCCTCAGAACACGTATTCCTTGCAGCTGTGCCTCCTGGGGCACACCCATTGTAGTTTTGTAAGCTAGTGGGTAAAGTTCCATGAGCATTCTAAAGCTGTTTTTCTGAAACTCCTGCATGTCCTCCGACAAACTTCCGCAATGATTTTCTTAGTCGCTATACAAGTGTTCTTCTTTTGCCACATTCTTATCATCATATGCTGTCATTTATTAGGGAGAGGGATGTGATAAAAGGGGAAGGGGAAGACACAGGTGGCTAAAACTATCATGAAAGGCCTTAAAAAAATCACATAGAAACTTACTACTGTAGAAGTCTTCCAAAGTATATGGACATAAATTGAATCTAAATGGTGCCACCAATAGGTGAGAAAGTGTCCAACTAGGTCTTCTATGACACCAAGTGAAACCTTTAGTATCAGGAATTAGTTATATCTTGTTGAGTAATTGGGTAAAGTGGTCCAAAGGATGCTCCTTGTACACCATAGCCTATTGACAAGGTTATTGGTTGCTCTATACAACCTGATAACAATGCCCTATTGATAGAGACAACAATAACTTATGTTATGCATCATGCAGGTATCAACTGGTGCCAAAGTAGTAGTTTCACCCATTTAAACTGCTAGAAGATACTCCATATGGTATTAGAAGTGGAAGGTAATCCTCCGTAACATCAATCCGAAAATCCAACATCAACAGTAATCTGTTGTGTGGCATAGAGGCACAAATATTATAACAGTAATCTAATCAACCACTTTTTGATGAATTTCAGGCCCACTCTATGAGATGGAATAAATACCTGACACTCCTAATGAGGCCATGACACTGAGACTACATAGGACATGGGTCTAGGAAAAAAAAAAAAAAAAAAAAAAAAAAAAAAAAAACTGATGCTACTGTTCTGCTAAAGGAACACAGCAATCAAGTCATTCCTAATGACATATGGTTATACACATACTAGTGTTCCACTCAGTTTTCCTCAGAGAAGCTTCTTCTTTCAGTAGGTGGGAACTAACACATAGATCCACAATTAGATAAAATGCAAAGAGTTTAGAATACTCTGTCTTAAATAGGATGTTTTTTCAAATCCTACCCCTCAAAGCCCATGGATTATGTGGAAGAGGAAACAGAATCATTTTGAAAAGAAAAGATGACAGATGATTTGAAGAAAAGAATGTCTTCTATATTTAACAAGACTAATATGCATATGAACTCACAAAGTCTAGCAGCGTGTTTAACACCTACAGAGGTTCAAAAAAAATAGTATCCAGGCACTGAGGTAAGTGAGCACTGGGCCCACCTCTTCTCAAGCTTTTTGAATTGATCACTTTGTGACAAATGAAAAAAAAAATGAAATGTCTACAAATATGGGGTACTAGAGTTCATGTCAGAGTTGATGACCTCCCCTTGGTGGCACTCAAAGAAGGAATAAGCAGGCTACCAAGATGAGACTTGATGGCCTATGGGGGAGGAGGTCTCCTTCGGTCATAGACCTAGGGGAGGGAAGTGGGGTGAAGGTGGGAGGGAGAGAGGAACGGGAGGATACAAGTGATGGGATAAAAATTGAGTTGTAATCTGAGTAAATTAATTGAAGTAAAAAATGAAATGTCTATAAATATATCAATAATCTCTAGGTAAGGCAGTAGTTGTCCAACACCAAATAAACTCCATGGACTTTTACTTCATCTTGATATATTGGAATTTTTTTCTATCATTTGTTTCAGTTTTCAATCATTGTTTTGAGCTTTATTTAATTAATTTGAGATGGGGGGAGAGAAAGCAAAGTGTGGAGTGTCTGGGAGAAGTTGAGGGAAGAAGAAAAACATTGTCAAAAGACAATAAAAAATAAAATTAAGTCCCATACATATTTATAATAATTATCTTTAGTTTGAAGGAAAATTTAAAATCTTCTGTTTTAGTCATTAGAAATGGGAATACATGGATGATGTGTGTTCTGCAGCTGTTTTTTTATTGGATAAAAGATAACACACAGAAGAAAGTAGACATAAAGACATAAAATTCTGGTTTCTAGTAAATACTGTTTATTTACTTGGAAATTTTTTATTAATTCACAGTATGCCTCCATTTTCCATCTCTAGACACAATAAAAATATAAGTATAGGGCTGTTAACAGATATTTCTCAGAGGACATAAAATTATCATTAATAAACAAAACTATAAAATTTGAATTTATAAATTATCAATAGGCTTTCTACATCAAATGTATTAACAAGTCAGAGTGCTAATATTGCTAATGAGGCAGCACACAGTTGAACAGCAACAGAACCATTTTTTATTTTAATAGTGTCATGGGGACTTTTTTCCTGATACATGATAGGTAACTCTATGTTCTATGAGAGGCCTTATTATAGTGCTGTAGTGCCACATAAATTAGGGGATAAAGTGTGTTCATGTGCAATAAGTAAATTTATCTTTGTTTTTTAAACACTTCAAAAATAAGTCTGAACTCTAAAAAATATCCTTGGCTTTAATATTAAAATGATTTTTAAAACTGTACTCTCCTTCTAAGCATCGGTTTTCAGTAAAATTTTTGAGTTATGTAGATGACTATTAATGTTTATCCTTAAAGATGTATGTTAGAAAACTCAAAAAGAGTAATTGCCACCGAAGCAACAGTAAGGAGAACGGCAGTTCATAGACTACTGCAGGCAAGTAACATTCCAAGACTCTTTCAAACATATATCATGATGGGACCAATGAAAAAGTTTCCATGGTTAACCACGTCCTCTTGACCCAAGTGAAGAGCCATATTTACTCTTCTGTCCTAAATTATAAAATGTGCAACATGTGTAAAATACTTCTAGTGCATTGGTCCTTTGGGAACTAAAGAAAGTAATTTTGGAGTTAAAGTAAACAAGAAAATGCATGTTTATGTTTCCCCCCAAAGCATTGTGTCTAGCGCTAAAGGTGATTTTTTAAAGGTCAGGAATTTCAGAGCCTCATAGTTGCTACATTAAGGAATGAGAATGATGATACTAGAATGCCTGAGTCCAGGAAGCTGCATGGTGCTGGACACAAAGCTCATAAGGAGTATTTGCCTGAGTATCACCTAAGTTTACTACATAAGGTAGGAAAAAGAAAATAAGAGGTATCAGAAACCTGAGCACACAATGTCAAGAATGTTTTTTATTATCTTCAGCCAAAGTACAATCTATATAGTTCTTGGGATCTTTGGAACTAGATGTTCTTGGTTTTCTGTTATTAACTATACTGAATAATGCTCTCATATTTAAAAAGAAACGATAAAAGTAAGACTCAAAATGATAAAATCCTTTCGGTGTAACTTAAAGTTCCATGAAAGAACCTTAACTATCTAGTGATGTACTAAATGATCATTATCCACAAGCCAAAATTTACTGCATGTCACTTTCCTATAAGGAGATAAAGAAGCAGAAGACAACACTACTCAAGACTAAGGGGACACAGGAATACGATGGTGACAAATATCACTAAGGTAAATACTGTTAAGCAAATATTGCAACTAAACTTTCAATCCATGACACCATGGAGAAGTCTGAAACTTTTGTTGTTTTTTATTTGTTCACTTTACGTCCCCATTGTAGCCCGCTCCTGACCCTCCTTCCATTCCTCCTTGCCTCAGACCCTCTACATCCCTCCCCTCGTCCTCAGAAAGGGCTGCCTTGCCAGGCCACAGAGGAAGAGGATTACAGGCATCCAGAAGAGACTTGATAGGTTGAGGTCAGAAGATTGGGAGGAGGACTTCCCTTTCTGAATATATTATTTAAGAATTAAATGTTAAAAATTAAAATTAAAATAGAAAATAGTCACTTTTGGCTATTCATTTAAAAAACAACTGTCTCACCAGGTAGCCAATGTTGCCTTCAAACTCTTAGGAATCCACTCTCAGTTACCTGAGGGCAGAGATTTCAAATGTTATCCATTAAGCCTATCACAATCATTAAGGTAACAGGTACACACACACACACACACACACACACACACACACACACACACACACACACAAACACACACAAACACACACTCACCATATGCATGCACATATCACATGCATGCACACACAAATATATACACAGATATTCACACATAGCAAGATGAACAAAACATTTTATATATACAAGTAAATATCAACACCCTTTTGAACAAATTTATGATAATAATTCAAGAAAGAGTTAAGAAAAAACAGAAGTAATAGCATTATTCATTAAAAGGGAAGTTTATTGCTTAATTTATATTTAATTTTTTCTTATATAAAAGTTTAAGGACATAAACATCTTCAGAAATAATAGCAGAAGAGCCTTACATTTTATAAACTACAATCTGGTAGAAGTGGCCCATCAATCCATACACACGTACCACACACACATACATACACACATCACACTCACAATGCCCCACATGTACATTATATACATGCATAGAGAGGGAGAAGAGAGAAGCCATGATTAATATAGCACCAATATATCATATCTCATAGTCATTCTGTTTGAAACCTATTTAATCTTTTAAATTCTATGGAAAGATTTCTCAAAGGAAACCAGAGAACAAAACCACTCAGCACATGAATAGAAAATCACCAGAGACAGCAAATGTCTCATTGGTACAAGACAGAAGAGCTGTATAATGATAAAACATTCAGAAAAATAGATAAAGACCATCTAAAATCCTTGACCCTGTGTCCTAGTTAGCTGTAGTAGTCAGCTTGACGCTTTTTAAATGACCACTGAGAGCATAGTGTTCTTGGATTGGTCTATGGGTATATCAGTGAGGGCTTATACTGATTAGTAACTTTATAGGAGGGTCCAGGCCTTTGTGGGCAGCAGCATGCCTTGGGAAGGTTATCTGGGATATACACAGAAGCTAAGTAACCACGAGACTGAGAGCTAGCCAGCACACAGCCTTTCCCCATCATTTCTCTTTCTAAGTCCAGGCTTCATTCCTGCCTTCGATTCCCTCAATGAAAATCTGTAACCTTGAGGTGTAACCCAAATTAACCATTTCTTTCTCTAAGCTGTTTTTGGTCAGTGTGTTTTATCACAGCAATATAAAGAAATATTGACTATACAGGAACAAGAGTTTTCAAATGTGAAAGAATATCAAATAATTTTTAGACAAATAAGGTTTGGAAGGATTACTTACAAGAAATGTTTAAAAGTCAAAGTCCCAGCAGTAACTTTGATCTCTAGACTATAAAATAATAATGTATAATATTGAAGATCACTAGAGCTAATGTAATTGGGCTTAAATATACACTTTTAACTACATAGCAATAATTAGTACTTTAAAGAAACTAATTTCTAAATAAAGACAGTGAACATGTGTTGAGATTTATAATATATGCAGAATTAAAATAAATACCAATTACAAATGCTAATGGAAGAAATGTATAAATACAGCATTATAAACTGATCCCTGATAGTGAAAAGGCAGGGTGGTGTTGAAGAGTATAGGATGCTCATGGAAATTTTCGATACAAAAGTACTAGAAAGCATACTTTATAACTGAACAAATGAAGTATAATAAAGTCATAAATATCATTCAGTTACTCCGCAACACAGAGAAACGGAAAAGTGGAGTAAAGAATAAATAATATAAATCTATAGTAGATAAGAAATAGTGTACTTAAGTCATAGCTATAAATAATCACAGTAAGTATGAATTAACTCCTATAGTGCCATTCAAAATAAAAACATGTTATTTACATTTATTTATGAGGACTTGTTTACACTATATGTATATATGCATGTCTGAGTGCATGTATTGCACCATGCGCACGAAGTTCCTGTGGAGACCAGAAGAAGGTATCAGATCCCTCAGAGCTTTATTCCAATAGGTTATAAGCTTAGATCTGGATGCTTGGAGCTGTGTCCTGGTCTTCTACAAAAGCTCTGTCCATGCAAGTTCTTTGGATGATGGTTCAGTCTCTGTGAACTCCTGAGGGCCGAGGTTAGATTACTCTGTAGGTCTTTTTGTGATGTCCTTAACTCCCCAGGCCTCCTCTGTGGTGACCCCCTTCCCCCCACTCTTCCACAGTATTCCCTGAGCTCTGCTCATTTCCTTGCCTTGGGTCTCTGCATCTGTCTCTATCAGCTGCCTGACAAAAACTCTCAGAAGACAGTTATGCTAGACGCCTATCTGAAAGCATAGTCACTAATAGTGACAATGTCTGCCCTCTCCCGTGGAAGAAGGGGCTGTCTCTGAATCTGCTGGGTCACTTTCCTGGGCTGGGCTGCCTTGTCAATCTTCAGAGGAAGAGGATATGCTTTGTCCTACAATGAGTGGAGATGCCAGGGTGGATTTCTATAGATTAACTCCCATTCTCTTGGAGGAAGGAGAACGGAGAATGGGAGGATGTTTGCGGGTTGAACTGGGAGAAGAGGGAGGAGGATAGATACATATAGGGATGTAAACTGATCAAATAAATAAATAAATACTTAAATAAGTGGAAGAACTAACTCTAAATGAGGAAATGATGTCTGAATTTAGATTGAAGATTAATTGGTCCTCAGTGGTCGTATGCTAATAAATATTGCTATTAAGTATGTAGAAAGCAGCCCACAGATGTTATGCTTTTTTAGTCCCCTAGAAAACTAGCCATTTATATAAAGCTCATACAAAAAAAATACAAACACTATAATACAGAATATAGAAACTCTCTTGATTTAAAAAGGATTAATGCTATCATTTGATGCTTTAAAAATAGTGAAAAAACAGGGGCGACATGCTTCCAAAACAAGTGGGAAGAAATTCAACTCTCAAGTTTGTCCCTGAAACATTCATGGATTTATAAGCTATGCATACCAAGGCAAGAACTACAAAGCAAAACATCTGGGATTATAACATACAGAAGATTATTATAAGCTAGATTCTCTGTTGCCAAACTAACTTGTCACCAATATTGACTACCTGAGTTCAATCTGAGGGCCCACAGAAGAAAGAGAGAATTTCCTTCTGCACATTGTCCTCTTACCTCCTCATATGTATTATGGTACAAGCATGTGCCTCAGTGTGAGTGTATGTGTGTGTGTGTGTGTGTGTGTGTGTGTGTGTGTACACCTGTGCACACCAAAACACACACAAGTGCATACACTCAAATACATGTAGTACTTTTAGAATATAGTAATATCATTGATCAGAAAAAGAAACAGTAATCATAGGGACAACATATATAATGACAGAAAACACTCGCAGGGCATGTGCTTTGAAGGTGAAAATATTTCAAACAATTGAAGTAAGTCAACTCAAATAACAGCAAGGGAAGAGGAATTAGAACCGAAAAGTTGACAAAGGATTTGAATGGAAAATTTTCTCAAGTTGAAAACAAAATATAAATGACTTATAAAAGTGACAATGTCCTTGGCTGGTGCCATAGTTTGAGCGGGACCCCTGGGACCAAATCTGCCTATCATAAAGTTCTTCTTTTAGGTTTTTAGGATCCTCTGGATCCTTCAACTTTGCCATTCTCCCATGCTCTTCTTATAGGGGAGGGGAGTAAGGGGAAAATGGGAGGGAGGGAGGAATGGGAGGATACAAGGGAGGGGATAACCATTGAGATGTAATATGAATAAATTAATAAAATAAACTTTAAAAAGTGACAATGTCCAAAAGTTATATGAAATAAAACTCAAAATCACTGACTATCAATTAATGGCAAATCAAATGCAAGTTGTTCCTTTGAGTTCATATATACATACATATATCACTTTACATCCAGTTGATAGCCTTTCTCTCCTCTCCTCCAGTCCCACCCTTCTTCCCTCTTCTTCCTATACCTTTACCCCTACTCCTCAGAAGAGGGGGACTGCCCCCCAACCAACAAGAGTGCATCAAATCGCTTCAGGACTGAGCACATCCTCTTCCTCTGTGGCCTGGCTAGGCAGTGGAGCTCCTGTCCCTCCCTCCATTTTATACTTCCTCCCACTCTTCTACAATTTTCCCTATGCTTTGCACAATGCTTGGCCACCCAACAGATTGAAAGAGATGCTGAGACTCACAACCAAACATTGTATCAAGTGCAGGGAGACTTCCAGACGAGTTGGAAGAAGTCATTCTTACTGTGATTCTCTAAAAGAATCATATTGTTGAAGAGGATTTTGAAGAAAGGGAGCACAATTTTGAGTGGTAAGTAGTACCACTATGGGAAACAGTATGGAGACTTCAATAATATTAAGAATAGAGCCACCATATGAATCCACCAAGTGTATATGTGTGTGTGTGTATCCAAAGGGGATGAAATCAATATGTTAAAGACACATCTGTCCTTCAAAATGCAAGCAAGCAGTATTCACAATAGCTGACATATGAACTCAACACTTGCATTCATTAAAACAAGAATGAAAAGGGAGATAAATAAAATAAAATAAAATAAAATGAAATAGTGTTGAGTCTTATTCCTGATTGAATCTAGAGGTGAGTATGGTAAGTTGATTAGGCCAGACAAAGACAGACCATATTGTATTATTTTAGTTACATGAGAAAATGTAAATACCAAACTGAAAGCACTATAACTTAGAATGTCAGTTTCTAGCATGTGAGGATGAAAGAAATGTGGATGTGCCAGTGAAAAGGTATATTGATTCAGCTAGATAGGATGAATAAATTGGTAATATATGTCATAAAACAATGTAAATGAATTTAAAATAATTGATACATGAGTTTTCTATAATAAACTATTTTAAACATTCCATCTAAAAAATGTAACATTGTGAGGTGATGAAAATAATACTTTGTTGGGGTCTCTGCAAACACCGTGGCCCACAAACTGTTGAACTGCCTGAGGCAAGAAGGAAGTCTAGTTTGGCATGGCTTAGTAGCCTATGTTAGTTCAAAAGTCTAGTGTATGACACTGGGTGGTTTATTTTAGGCATTTTAAGTACACTATAATTTGGGAAATTTTTTTCATGGTGCAAAACAATCCTGTGTGCACAGTAAGGCATAATTACATTGAATCTCTTTTAAAAATATATGTCACCTATTAATAAAAATGGGTGGTATAGATAAATTTACATGCAGTATCTTAAGGTCCTTGGGGAGGATCTGGTGTATAATAAGTCATACAGTTAGACCAGAGTTTACTTATCTTATTAATCACCTCCAGTCCTGTTTTTAAAAGTCTGGAGGAGACCCAGCCATACAGATGGTGGAAAATGTAGCAGGGTATTAACCACATCCATTCCCAGTCTCCTGGGAAGAGACAGGTCATGCATATCTTACTTTGAAGAGACAACTTTGCATGTTTAACACTCCTGTTTTCTCTAGTGCTTCTCTGTGGGCACTAGAACTTTGTGCCTTTTATATTTGATTTAATCATCCAAAATGAGAATGTATCTCATTAATATTGCACTCCATAAATGTGTACAAATTTTACATTGCTATCCATTGATACAGCTTCTGTTGTGGCAATGTCCTGATAAGTCCTTATCAATCAAAATAAAACCAAACAGCAAAAACCAATACACCTGGAAAGCTGAACAGATTAACTAGGACTAGCCTATGTTAAGCACTGCCAGGAAACATATTAGCATACAGTTGTGAAGAGTTGTCTAATATAATTATGATTTTATAATAAATTGTTGTATACATATACATAATAAAGTCCTGTATACAAATAGGTAGGTATTTTGTAGGCATGATGGGCTATAATAATGCAACACATTACACTGAAAATGTGCTGGCAGCCCAGGGCTCTGTAGAGTACCTTGTAAAGTGTCCTACTTAACATCTCTCATGACTTTCAATGTTAGGCTGGGTACTTGGAAACTGGCACAACTTTACCCCTAGCACTCCCTCCTCAAAGAAGCAGCTTCTCATTCTCCTTCTTTTTTCTGTTCCTCCTCCTCCTCTTCCTCCTCTTCTTTTTTTCTTTTTCCCCCCAAAGCAGGAACCATTGCTGAAAGACATAACTAGTCAAAGTTCAGAGAACAACTGAGCCTGAGTACCTAGCCCTAATTTATACATATACTACATAACTCCTATGTATCAGGTGTTGTTACATGGAAAGGAGGTAGAAATATTCTAAGATCCAGATGACCAGGAAGTCTGCGGTTAGTTTGTACATTCTAGCTATAACAGGGAAGTTACAATCATGAAGTCTCAACAACATGTCTGCCTAAACAAGAGCTGTACAATTCCAATACCAGTTGACACACAATGTAAACAGAGAAAATTTCAGGGCTCCACCTGTAGATAAAGTGCTATGGATAATAAACATGTGCTTAAAAAGGGAGGAATAGTCTTTCTCAGGGATAAATCTCCTCATGAGTTATCCAATAAATACTGAGTGTTCCTCCCTAGAAATAAATACATACAGAAAACACTGAACAGATTCACTATGTTCTATATTACAGTTATTTGTTTATATCAACATGAAACAAAAATGGTTGAAAGAGAGGAGCCTCTGAATTCTGGAGTGAAGAAGGTATGAGATGAAAGAAGTGAGGAGAAGAAAAGGAATATATGTAATTATAATTTAATAATATAAAATAAATATAATAAAATTTTAATTCAAAGCAGTTCTATATGTTTATTCTATTCTTGTGCTAACATGAAAAACACAAAATGTTAAACTTATTTTGTTCTACTATTAGCTGAAAATGGTATATGTAATGAAGAAGATGCAAATATAAAATTGTAAAAATATGTATATAAGCAACAAAACCATAATATAAAATTAGAGAGATTAAATTTTAGATTAAAAATATAACTTTTTGCATAAAAATCTCAAATACATCTTGGAAATCTGTAAGCTTCAATCTTTATGAGACAATTTTCTTGTATTTTAGTTCCACGGTGAAAGAAAGTTCTATTCTCCAAATTGTTTCCTGTAAGGCTGGAAATATGGCTCAGTTGTTAATAGCACTGCCTGCTCTTTCAGACTCAAGTTCATTCCCAGAATCCACATGGATGCTCAAAAACACCTGTAACTTTGTGCCAGGGATCTAATGTTCTCTTCTTCCTCAAATATTTGTTTTCCTCAAATATTTGAAAACAATCTTGTCAGACTGTATGGTACCATGAAGCTATTGTAGCAACTATAAAAGTGGATAGGAGCATAGCTGTAAATTATGATTTTGGTTTATATATAATTTCTGGTGGTGAAAGACAAAAAGAACACAAGAAGGTAGAAGCACTTAGTTCATTAATTGGTTTTAATTTTAATGGTACTGTGGGAGTGTAATTAGATGTAGAAATCAACAAAATCAATAAACTGCCTCCTTTCAAAAGAGCATGTTTTTATGAAAGCAGATAGCTTTGAACAGATCCACAGGGAATATCAAATTTTACAATTACACAGAGGGAAAAGAAAGCAGAAATAGTTCCCAAATTACTAGTAAAAGTAAATGACTTAAGTCTGTGTATAGAACAAGAAGATACGAAATATACCAGGTAAGCTTTTAGAAATCCACAGGAATGAGAATATGACGTTAATCAGTTGTCTAACTGGGATCAGAAAAGTTTTCATAGATTTCTAAAGAGTTATCCAGACTGTTAAGACATATGGAAAAGAAGTCTGTTGTGTCACATTCTAGTTAGAACTTCATGTATGAGGGTAAGAAATAAATGCATTGAGGTTCAGATAGAGCTCTAATCAGTGTAAGACATGCCATGTCCCTAGTACTGCACGCAAACCAGAGCATGATCCCAGTTACAGGGAGAGGGAACTGATACAAAAGATGAACCTCATAAGTAACTATTCCAGATTTGTGTGACATGTATATGAGACTTGCAACTGATGATAGGAGCTACTCTAGATGAAGATGTAATTGGTTCAAAAGGAGGTAATATATTTTAACAAGAGTCAGATAAACATCTACAGGGATCAATGTCTACAACTTGGGTTGTATTATTAGTCTAGACAGGTTTATTTCTTTTTTAATTGGGAATAATAATATCTCTTCAATGCATGAAATTATATATATATAAACAATTTTCTCTAATTTTAAAAACAATAAAGATCTTTTTCCTCCATTGAGCAACTCTAATGGTGACCCACAACGTATCTTCTTGACTACTATTGAGTTTAGCTGCAGCTTGAAACTTCAACCCACGCTCTCCATAACTTACTGAAGTTCTGATCCTAGGTATATGTGGGGGCGTTTCTGTTCAGCTTTATCAATCATGGCTCAAGGGAGTACACTAACTGGGGTGGCAATGAAATAAAGCAATCACAAACACAGGAAGATACACAGACAGAAATGAGCTCTTGGATGCTGTAGGCTTCCTTATTTGATACATTGTAGCTGTAGCATCCAAGAACTTCTATGTGTATACTTCAGACAGCTGAATACAGAGATGGGGCTGTTGCTTGCAGATAAAGAAGAAAAGACCCTTATGGTATCTGTCTAGATCAAGAGGACAAGTTTAACTAAACTTGGTAGCAGTGATCTCTGGAGGGGAGTAGGCTTCAGGCCATAAATATCCAAGGTTAGAAAGCTTTGGTGGGTAATTTCTGCACATACTGTCTACATTTACACTTGTACTATAAGTGAAGGCTTTTCCACTTTCCTCTAAGCCTCACTTCTGGGAGGTTTTGCCATTTTTCTCCATGAGTCTGAAGCTTTGTGGGTCTTTGACATTAACAACTCATGTCAACAGCACATATTCACTCAGGACTTAAGACACTCAGTGCTTTCTTTGCTTTATACACAACAGTTGTATGATAAGATCTTTTCTCTGTGTCTGACAGACAGAAAACAGAACCATGAAGAATAGAAGACAGTTACCATCATTAAATTACCCTTTTCACATCCTGCAGTCAGATATTTTGTTTGCTTGTCAGAAGGCAACAGTGGGATTCAAAGTCCTGTGAACACTGCCTCATTAATGCATGCTGATGTTCGATTTATTTTTTTCAAATATCACACATTATTCTTTATTCCTCTCTTCCTTCTGAAATCATCTGCCCCAAAATAACTGCCTTTATATAATTTCTCTTATCATTCAATGAGATTCTACTCCATGTTATCTCATAAGAACTTATTTCATTATGTATATACATAATATAATATAATGCATCATAATAAAATATATACAACACAATATTACATATTAGTTTAAAATTTTTGAATTTATATGCTTTCTAATTGAAATCATCTGAACCACCAGGTTATTCTTTTTAAGAATATTAATAAAAAAAATCACTTCCTATCTTCTCTTTCTTCCCTACAACCTTTCCCATGTCCATCTTTATAATTCCTCCCAGGACCCCATTCTCAAAGGGATATAATTTTTTTTTGTTATTGTGATCATACATACAAACTCACACAGACACACAAACACACATACTATCTCGCAGATGTATAAATATAAATACAAATTGCTGAATATATTTTAATGCTTGTGAGTATATGGTTTCAGGGCTGTTTATTTTTTTTATTTGATAACTAATTAGTGAACCATGAGAGAATTCTCCCTCTCAGGAGTCATTGATTACTTGCAGCTCTTTGTCTAAGGGTTGTGAGGCTATACGATTTGCCAAATAATAAGTTTGTGTGCGGGTATTGTCATTGTTCAGTTTTTCTTTTAATACTGTCATTTCTGGAAGAAACAGTTTCACAGCAATATGGATTTCTGGTATTCTGTATCATAACTCCCACACATTCAATTTACATGATATTCCCTGGGCCATAAGAGTAGGAACTGTGCTGCCGATGTAGACAATGTGACTGGTCTTTGCACATTTTGTTGCATTGTGTTCAGTTGTGGCTCTCTGTGTTAGTTTCCATTTGCTACAGAGAAGTTTCTTTGTTGAGGAATGCTAACTGAACTTATCTATGGGTATAAGGATAAGATTTAGATCTTGAGAAGTGGCAGAAGCAGATTCCTTTCTGAGATCCTTGAGTCAGTTAGCTCTGTGTTGCTGGGTAGGTTTTCAGTGTCAGGGATGATTTACTTCTTATTGAGTGGGTCTTAACATAGATTTCTTAGACGATTTTAACCACCAATATATACATGTTACTATTGTGCTTTTAGAGCTATCTTCCCATGCTGGTCATTGTTTTAGTTTTTAGGTATCACAGATGGGTAAGACAATTAATTTCTTTCCTCCCATGGCAGCTTCTACAGTGTCAGAAAGTGCTTTGGGAATTACACTTCAGGAAGGGATCTAGACCCAGCTAGAATATTCTGAGTCCTGTGGCTGAAGTATATGGTTTCTTTAGCAATAGCGATTTACCTTTAAACTCTAGGTAAAAGCAAAGAGCAACATCTATAGCCTATATTTGGCCTACACTTCCCAATTATTGAATGGTGATTTATAAATACCTGTTAATCAGATTTTTGTTGGTCTATAGATCTTGTGGGAGACATTGTAACCCAAACAGAATAATATAATAACTCCATTGAAGCTGGTGTGTGTGTACGTGTATGTGCATGCTTGTGTGTGTGTGTGTGTGTGTGTGTGTGTGTACACTTGTATTTATTGAACATAATTAAAGGTAAATACAAAATAGATTCTTAACATGTACCCTTTAGATCTTTGGGGTGTCTACATTTACTCTTGTTATATATGTACAACTGAAGATTTAGAACAAGAGAAAACAGATGAGAGAACTCCGTAAAAACCTCTTAATTTCCATGGGGAAAAAAAAAACAAATAAAAACCAAACAAATAAAATTCCTCTTTTCCTCCAACTCACACAATTTCCTTATTTGGAAAACTAAATAAATAATTTGAAATATTGTTAATATTTAATTATTCAAATATTATTAATGGTGTTAAAGTGTAAGATCTACTAAAATTTAATGTGTTTAGACTTCTAGTATATTTTGAAAATTATTATTATTTATTGGAATTTCAATGTCATTTAAAGACTCATATTGAGATATTTTAAAGCAAAAATGAAGTATATGTCGATATTGACACACGGGATTATGAAAATGTACAGTTTCTGCTACAAAAAGAGAATTTAGGTTAAGATGTTGTATATCTAATTCAGCTTTATTTGAACACAGCTGAGAAATATCAAAGCTTCTGAATATTGATCTTCTAGTACTTTTAATACTAATTTAACTACTACTACTTGCATTGTTTTGGGAGGCAAGAATACTATCTGATCTGCAATTCTAGGTTGGCATTACTTTGTCTGCTTCTGATTGAATATTCATATTGCCCCCCAAACACCTTTCTTTTACTCATAAAATCATGACATTTCAAAGTAAAAGACCCAAACCTGGTGATCTAGCAAGGGTAAATAGCAAAAGAATGAATAATTATTTAAATAAATGACATTTCTCTTTGCTGTAATTGGTTTTAAAATGGGAAAATTTTCTTATTCTGGCTCAGAAGACATAGGAAGTTTACCAGTAACCAAGTTTTGTTCACACTCATACATACAAATAGATACGTAACTCTATTATTTCATCTAAGGATGACTGTATCTCCAATTTCTCTTTTACTCCCACCTTAAAAATGGTAAAGGTCTTAAAATTAGTGATTGGAAATAGTGAGCATTGTTGAATAGCTTTAGTTTAATGAATAAAACTGTTGATTACTTTTGCTTAAGTGCTTAACAAAAATCCGAATACGAGGCATGATGAATCTCCTTCAGTTAGTTGGATGGTGTAGGCCACATATAGGCTATAGCTGTTGTTCTTGCTTACACATGATTGTATTTGAAATTCAGTGCTGGGGTCCTTTCCCACAATGCTATCACAATCAATTTAGAAAAGAAGGAGACCATAAAGCATTATGTTTCTTTATGGGAGAACGTTCACAGCTATAATTTTATCTTGTATATTTATGTTGTCGAGTACTTAAACTGAATTTCGTCATTATGAGTAGACAATTTAACTATCTTGTCATGGATGGGCAGGAGACTAAGGGATGGATAAACAGTCCATAAAATCTTAGTCTGTTCCCAACTTTAAAAAGAGCTGATGAGAGAGAGGTATGGTTAAGGTTCCCAGGCATGGAGAGACAGAGAGAGTCTTGGGAAGAAGAGAGACCAGAGGAGAAAAGTGGAGAAAAAGGGTTAGATGGAAAAGAAGCAAATGGCTGGTATGGATGGAGATTTGGCCCATATGAAGAAAATTAGCAAGTATTTGGGATTATGGATGGGTGCTAGCTTGATAGAAATCACTGGAAACATATGCCATGGGATTGGGGCAGGCATCCCATACTTGCCCCATTTTGGGAAATAGTTTATGGGATTAATATCTGCCATGCCCTAAGTAAACTAAGGCGATTTATAAAAAAAATTTTTTTTTAAAAAAGAGCTGACTATTCTTAAGTGTTGAGATTTTTGACAGAACATCACTTTGCTTGAAATATTTGCAAAGGACCAATATGAATCATAGTCTTCATAATTATGTGAATAGAACATGATATTAACCATCTTGATAGTTTTGAAAGTTAGTTCATTTTACATTTATCTGTCAGAAGTTTCTATTTATTCTTAGACTAAGATTGAGATGACAGCAAGAATTTGACCTAATTGTAGATAAATTTATTTATGACATTTATGAAGCTCAGTAGCAATCATCTGGAGGAGTTTTGATATTGTTCCAGAAATTCTTTCTAAAACTTAAATCAGGGTAGATACTTTCATGTAAAACTTTATAACTTGATTCAGCTATATTTTACTTAGAGCCACTACTGGAAAGAGAGCCCCTTGCATAGTTCAGTTAATGCCTAGGTAGTTTAACAAAGATGTGGTTCTACGAGAAAAAGTATTCTTGAAAATCTATTATCATTAATAAATAATAATACATTTACTAAAAGACATTTTTCAACATATTTACATGTGAAGATTATTTTTTCTCATGGGCAAAGCTCTTTTAGTCATTTTTTTTTACTTTGTTCTTTTTCAATTAATTTATTCAGATTATATCTCAATTGTTGTCCCATCACTTGTATCCTCCCATTCCTCCCTCCCTCCTACTTTCACCCTATTCCCTTCCCCTAGGCATATGTCCGAGGGGGACCTCTTGCTCCAATATATGGTCATAGGCTACAAAGTCTCATTTTAGTAACCTGCTTATCCTTTCTTTGAGTGCCACCAGGGCTCTCCACCAAGGAGAAGTGGTCAAATATGTGACATCAGATTTCATGTCAGGGTCAGTCTCCACTCTCCACACAAAAATGGAGAATGTCCTGTTCATTGGCTAGATCATAGTAGGGGTTTGATGTTTACTGCTTGTACTGTCCTTGGGTGGTGAGTAGTTTGAATAGAACCCCCTGGGCCCAGATCCACCCATCATGATGTTCTTCTTGTAGGTTTGTAGGACCATTTGTATCCTTCTACTTCCCCATTACCTATATTTCTTTTACCTAGACACCCAGTAGGATATCCTCACATCTATTTCAATCTTCTGGTGAGTGAAGACTTCCACGGGACATGCCTTTTGGGCTAGTGTCCAATTATAAGTGAGTATATATCATATATATTCTGAGTTAACTCTCTCAGTAAGATCATTTCTACTTCCATCCATTTGTCAACAAATTTCGAGAATTCCTTGTTTTTAATGCCTGAGTACTATTACATGGTGTAAATGTACCAGAGGGACATTGAGGCTGTTTCCAGGTTCTGACTATTATGAATAAGGCTGCTATGAATATGGTTAAATATATGTACTTGTTGTGTTGAGGAGCATCTTCTGGGTATACTCCAAGGACTGAAATAGCTGGGTCTTGAGGAATAGCTATTCCTAGTTTTCTGAGAAAGCACCAGATAGATTTCCAAAGTAGTTGTACAAGTTTGCATTCCCACCAGCAATAAAGGAGTGTTCCTCTATCTCCACATCCTCGGCACCATGTGGTGTCACTTGAATTTTTTATCTTAGCCATTCTGATGGGTGTAAGATGGAATGAACCTTTTTTTTTTTTTTTTTTTTTTGCATTTCTCTGATGATTAAAGATGTTGAGTATTTCTTTAAGTATTTCCCAGCCATTTGATATTCCTCTGTTGAGAATTCTGTTAGTTCTGAGCCCAATTTCTTAGTTGGGTTACTTGGCTTTGTGGTGTTTAATTTCTTGAATTCTTTATATATTTTGGATATTGGTCCTTTGTCAGATGTAGGGTTGGTAAATATCTTTTCCCAGTCTGTAGGCTGTCGTTTTGTTCTGTTGACAGTATCTTCTGCCTTACAGAAGCTTCTCAGTCTCATAAGGTCTCATTTATTAATTGTTGACCTTTAGGCCTGGGCTATTAATGTTCTGTTCAGGAAATTGTCTCCTGTGCCAATGTGTTTCAGGCTCTTCCCCACTTTTTCTTTCTTTCTTTTTTTTTTTTTTATTAATTTATTCTTGTTACATCTCAATGTTTATCCCATCCCTTGTATCCTCCCTTTCCTCCCCCCCTCCCATTTTCCCATTATTCTCCTCCCCTATGACTGTTCCTAAGGGGGATTACCTCCCCCTGTATATTCTCATAGGGTATCAAGTCTCTTCTTGGCTAACTGCTGTCCTTCCTCTGAGTGCCACCAGGTCTCCCCCTCCAGGGGACATGGTCAAATGTGAGGCACCATAGTACGTGAGAAAGTCATAGCACACTCTCCACTCAACTGTGGAGAATATTCTGACCATTGGCTAGATCTGGGAAGGGGTTTAAAGTTTACCTCCTGTATTGTCCTTGGCTGGTGCCTTAGTTTGAGCGGGACCCCTGGGCCCAAATCTGCCTATCATATTGTTCTACTTGTAGATTTCTAGGACCCTCTGGATCCTTTTCTTCTAACCGATTTAGTGTCTCTGGTTTTGTGTTGAGGTCTTTAATACTTTTTTACTTGAGTTTTGTACATGGTGATAAATATGCATCTAATTGCATTTTTCTTCATGGAGACATCCAGTTAGGCCAGCACCATTTGTTGAAGATGTTATCTTTTTTCCATTGAATATATTTGGCTTCTTTTTCAAAAATGAAGTGCCCATATGTGTATGGATTCATTTCTGGGTCTTCAATTCAATTCCATTAATCAACAAGCCTATTGCTGTGCCAGTACCATCCTGTCTTAATTAATGTTGCTCTTTAGTATAGCTTGAGATCAGGTATGGAGAGTTCTCTGCAGGATCTTTTATTGTAAAGGACTGTTTTCGGTATCTGGGTTTTTTTTTTTTTTTTTCTATATGAAGTTGAGAATTGATCTTTCAATGTGTTTAAAAAATTGTGTTGGTATTTTGATAGGTATTGCATTGAATCTGTAAATTGTCTTTGGTAAGATGGTCATTTTTATTATGTTAATTGTTTCAGTCCACAAACAAGGGAGATCTTTTCATCTTCTGATGTTATCATCAATCACTTTCTTCGGAGATTTGAAGTTTTTTCCAACAAGTCCTTTACTTGCTTGGTTAGGGTTACTCCTAAATAGTTTATATTGCATGTTGCTATTGCAAAGGGTGTAATTTTCCTAATTTCTTCCTCTGCATTATTGTTATTTGTATATAGGAAGGCTACTGATTTTTTTTTTTAGTTAATTTTGTATCCAACCGTTTTGTTGAAGGTTTTTATCAGCTGTAGGAGTTCTCTGGTGGAATATTGGGGGTCACTTATATACACTTTCATATCATCTGCAAATAGGAATAGTTTGACTTCCTATTTTCCCATTTGAATCTCCTTGATCTCCTTTTGTCGTCTAATGCTCTGGCTAGAAATTCAATAACTATATTGAAGAGGTATGGAGAGAGTAGACATCCTTGCCTGGTCCCTGATTTTAGAGGAATTTCCTTCCGTACTTCTCCATTTAATTTAATGTGGGCTATTGGCTTGCTGTATGGCTGTAGGGTTTTGTCAAATGCTTTTTCTGCATCTAAGGAGATGATCATGTGGTTTTTTTCTTTCAGTATGTTTAAACGGTGGATTACATCAGAGGATTTCCATATATTAAATCATCCCTGAATGCCTGGAATGATTCCTACCTTGTCATGGTGAATAATATCTTTGATATGTTCTTATATTCATGTTGCGAGTATTTTATTGAGTATTTTTGCATCAATGTTCATAATAGAAATAGGTCTGAAATTCTCTTTTTTTGTTGGGTCTTTGTGGCGTTAGGTACCAGTGTGGATTATGGCCTCATAGAATGATTTGGTAATCTTCATCCATTTCCATCTTTTGGAGTAGATTGAAGAGTATCGGGATTAGCTCTTCTTTGAAGGTCTGGTAGAATTCTATGCTGAAACCATCTGGCTCAGGGCTTTTTTTGTTTGTTTGTTTGTTTGTTTGGATTCTATTAACGACTGCTTCTATTTCTGTAGGAGAAATAGGACTATTTAATTTCTTTATCTGATCTTGATTCAATTATGGCAAGTGGAATCGATAAAGAAAAATTTCCATTTCCCTTAGATTTTCAAATCTTGTGGCATATATGCCTTTAAAGTAGCATCATATGATTCTTTATATTTCTTCAGTGTCTGTTGTTATGTCTCCCTTTTCATTTCTGATTTTGTTAATTTGAATAGTGTCTCTCTGCCTTTTAATTAGTTTGGCTAGCAGTTTGTCTACCTTGTTGATTTTCTCAAAGAACCAGTTCCTGGTTTTGTCGATTCTGTGAATTGTTCCCTTTGTTTCTAATTCATTGATTTCAGCCCTGAGTTTGATTATTTTGTGACATCTACCTCTCTTGGGTTTTCTGCTTCTTGTTTTCTAGGACTTCCAGCTGTGTTGTTAAGTTGCTTATATGGTATGTGTCCAATTTATTTTTTTCCCAATTTCTTTATAAATGTACTTAGTGCTATGAATTTTCCTCTTAGCCCCACTTTCAATGTGTACCACAGATTTGGGTATGTTGTTCTTTCATTTTCGTTGAATTTCTGGAAGTCCTTATTTTCTTTCTTCATTTTTTTCCCTGACCTAGGTGTCATTAAGTAGAGAGTTGTTTAGTTTCAAAGTGTGTGTAAGCTTTTTTTATATTTCTGTTGTTGTTAAAATCCAGCTTTAGACCATGGTGATCTGATAGGGTCCAAAGTATTAATCTATTGAGGCTTGCTTTGTGACCTATTATGTGATCAATTTTGGAGAAGGTTCCATGGGGTGCTGAGAAGAAGGTACAATTCTTTGTGTTTGTGTGAAGAATTCTGGAAATATCTGGTAGATCCATTTGATTTATGATGTTGGTCAGTGTTCTTATTTCTCAGTTCAGTTTTGGTTTTGCTGACCTATCCTTTGGTGAAAGTGGGTTGAAGTCTCTCACTACTAATATGTGGGGATCAATGTGTGGTTTAAGCATTGTTAATAGTTCTTTTACAAATATGGGTGCCCTTGTATTGTAAGCATAAATATTTAGAATTGTGATGTCCTCTTAGTTGACTTTACCTTTGATGAGTATGAAGTGACCTTCTTCATCTCTTTTGATTAATTTTGGTTTGAAGTCTATTTTATTAGATATTAAAATGATTACACCAGCTTGTTTCTTGTGTCTGCTTGCTTGGAATACCTTTTTCCAGCCTTTTATGCTGAGGTAATGTCTATCCTTTTGGCTGAGATGCATTTCTTGAATGCAGAAGAATGTTGGGTCTTGTTTATTCATCCATTCAGTTAGTCTGTGCCTTTTTTTTTTTTTTTTTTTTTTGAGAATTGAGACCATTGATGTTTTGATATGTGTCATCTGTATCAGCATCTTCAATTCACAGCTGGCATATCATATAGAAATGATGCACTTGTAATAATCAGTATGATACCATTGACAACTTATCACTCAGAGTTTATAGTTTACATTATTGCTCAGTATTTGAGTTACATATTTCATATTATAAAAATTGAAAATATAAAAATAATTTTAACAGTGTCCAATAGAAGTGGAAGAGGAGTGCATACTGATCCACTAAAACCTAATGACTAAAAGAGTCAATTCAATAATATTTGAATATACCTACATTTTCTTGAATATCTTGCATTTGTATGTGCATATGTGCCCCTGTGTGGGTGCGGGATGTGGATGTGCGTTTATGTGAGGAAAACCATAAGGAGAGTGAAATCAAGAAACCAAAGCAAAAAACTTGTCTGAAAGCACGCAGGAACCAGTTCACATTAAGTGATTCATCCTCTAAAACCTGATACAGCCTCTAGAGGAAATGCATCAAGCCTTCTTCAAGTCATCCTCACTTTCCAAAACTGTAACAAGAGGAACAAAGCCTAAAGTTCATAATTTCATCATACATGTCTTTTACTTGGCTACATGTTTTGTTTGACATAAATGAAGATAAATATTTTCATGATATTTTCTAAATAGAATGAAAAGTGAAGTATCACACTAATATTATCATTTGAAAGAACAAGCCAGAAATTAATAGCATTCATACCCTGGTGGCAGCGCTTATAGTTGAGGTTGCACTGGTTACTTCACAGTATTTATAGGCCTCTATTTTCCAATGTAAATCTTAATAAAGAGCCTCATAAATATCGGATTGCCAAATTGGTTTGATTGGTTTACTTCATGTTGTCAAAGCCTGTCTGTTAGGTCTTGTTTTAATTTCCCTAAGAACCTTCTACAAAATTAGTGCCTCTTAAAGAAAGGGCATTTTATTGTCAGAATGTTCTGTGTGGTAATTTGTGCTATGATGCTCTTTGGGGAAGAGTGGGTTCTTCTTCTGTTTTTTATTTGTTTGTTCACTTTATGTCTTTATGACAGCCCTCCCCCTCCTCTCCTCTGGGTCTTGCTCTCCTCCCCTTTTCCTCCTTTCCTCCTTTTTTTCTCAGAAAAGGGGGGGCATCCCAAACCCACCTGTGGCACATCATGTCACATCAGGACTGAGCACATCATTTTTCAAAGAATCCCAACAAGGCAGGCCTAGCTTGGAGAATGAGATACAAAAGTAGGCTACAGAGTTCATGTCAGAGACAGCCCCGACTATGACACTTTATTACTGCCAGCTTTCTTAATAACAGGCAGAGGCTTATTTTATGTAAAACAATTACTATTCTTAATCAGCCTTTTGGTAAAAATGCATTTATTAATTAGACTAATTCTTTTCCTTCTTTCTGTTTTATTTTCTTCCTTTTTTTTAGGGGGGGGTTGATACAAGGTTTATCTGTGTAGCCTTGGCAGTCCTGGACTCATTTAGTAGACCAGGCAGGCCTTGAACTTACAGAGATCTACCTTGTCTGCCTCCCAGAGTTCTGAGATTACAGGCATGTGCCACCATGCCTGGGTAATTAGACTAATTCATATCCAATTATGTTACTACACACCTGGATGGGGATTAGAATGGGCAGAGAAGCCTTCCTTTGGTACAGACACTATTCCTAATTGGAATTTACTTGTACATACTTGCCAAATAAAATATCATCTTACCAACTTTCCACTGTTTATATATCACAGACCAGTAAGAAAGAATACACTCACATGCATGCACGCACATTCACATGCATGGGCACAAAGTAAATAAGTAAAAGTGTAAAAAAACCTTAAAAAGTAATTTTTAAAATTGAATAACAATTCTAGCAATATACATATTAAACTTACCTAAAAACTTTATGACTCCATATACTTGGTGTAAGGAACAATGTTAAAATGATGCTTTGGTCTCTTGATGCAGACAGGGAAAAATGCTAGGGTATAGGGAATACACTTATAGAATCAAAATAATTTACTTAATCACAATTTGAATGTGCCTATATCCTATTTTATTTTTTATATATATTTTATTAATTTATTCATATTACATCTCAATGGTTATCCCATCCCTTGTATCTTCCCGTTCCTCCCTCCATCCCTCCCATTTTCCCCTTACTTCCCTCCCCTATGACTGTGACTGAGGGGGACTTCCTCCCCCTGTATATGATCATAGGGTATCAAGTCTCTTCTTGGTAGCCTGCTATCCTTCCTCTGAATGCCACCAGGTCTCACCATCCAGGGCACGTGGTCAAATATGGGGCACCAGAGTTCATGTGAAAGTCAGATCCCACTCTCCACTCAACTGTGAAGAATGTCCTCTCCATTGGCTAGATCTGGGTAGGGGGTTGATGTTTACTGGCTGTATTTTTCTTGGCTGGTGCCATAGTTTGAGCGGGACCCCTGGGCCCAAATCTACCTATCATAATGTTCTTTTTGTAGGTGTCTAGGACCCTCTGGATCCTTCTACTTGGCCATTCTCCCATGCTTCTCAATTTTATTTATTTATTGTTGTGATCAAACTGAGCTACATCCATATGCTAACTAAATATAATCCAATATTTTAGATTTTATTTAGATACTTATATTTGAGAGCATTCTGCCAGTAATGAATCCATATATTACAAATGCAGTAATCAATTATTCTTTACAGAATGTCTAGTAAATCAATTTTGTGTTTCATATTCTATGAATTAAGAAACGATTCTTTAGGCTGTTATACTAATCTCAGACTTTAGCAATCTTTTTCTCCCAAGTAGCAGAACAGCATAGTTAAAAATATTTCCAAATAAATATTTTATACTTATACATTTAAAAAGGAAAGTAGTTATATAAAAATCCAGTAACTGGTTTAATGCTTATATGTTTAAAAGCCTAGTTCTTTGCTATTCGATTTTCATCCAGTGTGTTAATTGTCTTCAACTACTGCTACAGTCATGATTTAGACTACTTAGTAGGTTAAATATGTAGGTTCATGGCTAATTTCTTGGTTGGTTGATACTGGGTTGAATACTTGGCAATAAACAGATAGCTAACTTCACATCTTAAATTTGGCACTCGTCAGGAATAAATATGACATTAAATTACTTATCTGGAGAAACCTTATTTATAAATTAACAAATGTTCGGTAGGTTCTTTAAAACACAACTTATTTAATGAAGTTTTATTTGTAAACTGAAAACTCATAAATGCTTGATGTCCCATCAAGTGCTTCTTTTGTTAAGGTGTGCACAATTGCCCCTTTCTCAAATATCTACCTGCAGCTCCCACCAGGCAGTGGTGACACATGCTTTTAATCCCAGCACTTGAAAGGTGGAGGTCTACAGATGTCTGAGTTCCAGGCTAGACTGAAATACAGAGTAAGTTCCCAGACTACCAAGGCCATACAGAGAAATAGTTTAAAAAAAAAAGAAAGAAAAAAGAAAGAAAGAAAAAGAAAGAAAGAAAGAGGCCTTCATTTCTCTTGACCATACCTAATGCAATTTCTATAGTTAGATGAAATTTCTATATCTTTTACAGATACACTTTTAGAAAGTATGATTTGAACACAATATATTTTATACCCTTTAATGGCTAACACTTACCTTATTTTCTTATTTCTACAAAGTTGCAGACTGATCTCTTGAAGTCAGTTTGTCTCTTCTCTAGCTTTGTTTTGCTTTTGTTTGCTTCTGTTCTTGGCATGAGCAACCACATATCGCCTTATATGAAATAATGATATTTTTTAAAAAATTTACTAGTGAATTGGAAATTGCTAGGTGGGAGAACAGAAAAAGAATTAGACACTTTTCCCATATTTATTAAGTATATTAGCAAAAAATAAAATTTAATAATTTTCCATTTTGAAATTTTGCTCACAGTGATAAACAGTGATGTTACCATTTGGCTGCTCCTCTTGCTCATGATTTTACCCAGGTAGGACAGATTTATGGCTGAGGTCTAAACTATAAATTAATGTCTGCCATGGTTAATCTGATAAACGTTCCACAGAGTTGGCAGTAAGCTCTGCTTATAAAGGGAGCCTGTGGTGTCTGCTGCGTGTGCCTCTTCTGTGGAAAATTTGGGTCTTCACTGAGGTCTAATCGAAGACATTTCTAAAAGGTAACCACTTATAAAACTAGGTTTAAAAACTGACTCACAGAAAGTATAGTTCAGAGAGGCTATAATTCCTCCTATTGGAATTTAGCTATAGAAAACAAATGCAAATTGAGCAGCAAAAATATAGGCATGCCCAGACAGAAGAATGGAACAGGTTATATGTTTGCTCGCCAGCAGTGCAATACTCTGACTAGTCGATGATCATTTGGCACCCTGGAACACAGAAATGATTGACTCTACATGACCATCATTTCACAGACCCTAAGCTGGTGCAGGTAAGGGGTTGGTAATTACTTCAGCCACCCAAGGGGAAAGGAGGGAGCAGGTGTTAGACTGCCAGCATTTCTCCAGTTTCAACTCATTTCAAAGAGAAAATGCAGCTACCGGTAGGAGCCAAGAAATTTGGGTCAGTTGAGATTTTTGCCATCTCAATTTTGGGATTTATAATTGAGTTTTTGCCTCTCTGACCTGATTCTTTCGAATGCATTCCCACATCGGTAACTTCCACATTTAACTTTTCCTGAAGTTCGTTGTATTCTTTTCAGAATCAGTGAGTACAGAGCTCGCAGGCTGTGTCGGTGGCAACTGACAAATTTGTGTTCTGAGAGATTTACTGCATCAGTGTGCTTGACAAGGAGATGCTCACTGAAAGGATAGATATGACTGCCTGCTTCATCTACAAAAGACTTTATGGAGTGAAGCGATTAACACTTAAGCATGTGGGAAGAAAATACTAGGTAGGAAAAGGTGATCTTTCTAAGCCTAAGTTCTTTTTAAAATAGGGCTTAAATAGAAAGCATGTAATATGCAAGTCCTGAATGAGACCAACCTCTAGTTATTATTCCAAATGTCCTACTACCGTGCTGCACTGTCTCTTTAATCTCCTCCTGTTCATATTTACTACATGTGTTTGCGTACTGCACCTCCTTCTAAAAGTGTCTCCTTTTCTACCATGCACATTTCCTGCTAACAGGGTCTTCTATTGCAAAGACAAATGTGGGATGGTGTGTGCACAGCACAATTTTTTTAATTCTGTTATTAAGAGAGGATTACTTTCATGGAAGCATTGCATGTTTTCCTGGGTTTATAATGAATATGGCTTACTATTTTAACAAACACATTTCCTTACTTAATGTCTGTACACAGATAGTATTTTCAGAGGACATAGGAAAACACAGAAGCAATGCTTTCGTAATAAATATCTATGCTTCATTGAATTCTTTTGTGTCTTACTTTACCATTTATTTTTCTAACCTCAAGTTCAGGTCGAAGACTTTCACTTCTTGCTATTGTTTTAGAATTTGCTTTAATCTTTTTTTTTTTTTTTTTTTTTTTTTTTTTTGCCTGTGTTTCTTTGCCCTTTTGAATACACGTTAGCTCAGTAAAAGAGATAATTGCTTTTGTAGAATTATATAACCATCTGCTTATAGTTTTTCTTTTGCGTGGATAATTTTTGCTAAGAGAGAAATTTTTTGTTTGGGACTCAATTTCAGTTACCATCCAGATAGCTAAGGTTGTTTAACTGTACAAAACATTAGAATCAGGATGGGATTATTGCTTATTAGTTTGTTTATACTTTTAAATTCTTTTTGTTTTAATATATTTTATTTTATATCATCTCATAAATGTATTTTATCATCTGTTTTCTATCACTTAGAATTGTGACCTAGAAAAGTTGCATGAACTTGAATGCCTGGTCTCTCATCTATAAAATGTTGGTGTGATATTTACTTTAGAGAATGAGCTGTTCTGTACAGGTATTTAGCACATCCCAAACAAATAGTAATCACATTTAAAAACTCTTCTTCTTTAAATTTTCTCAACTTGCTCTTACATTTTTCATGGTGTTTGTTTTCTAAAACGGAGACCTGGTAGGTAGCGCAGCCTGGCCTGTTGCTCGCCACTCTCATTCTTCTGCATATAGAGTGACGACGGGATCATGGGCCTTTAGCAGGACAGGGCGCATGCTCAGTGTCCTTTAGAAACAGTTCTTTCTTTTAAAACACGGGAAGTCAGAGGAGTGTTCCTCACAATAACTTTCAGAGTTTATGGGTCAAGTTTGAAATGCCCCTAGGACTCTGCCTCATCTATAATTTTATTTTACTTTATTTACTATTGCTGTTCATAGTTTTCAAATTGGCTTCCCGTACATCACAAGGAAAAAAATGGGAGTGCTGTGATATAATTTAAGCAGGGATTAAACAAATTTGTGATTCTAGACTCCTTTTTTTTTTTTTTTTTTTTAACAGGAGCTCTGTTATTTTACACCATCAACCTTCTAAATGTGAATGCTAAATAAATAGATACATATCAACCCATAGCACTACTCTCCCAAGTAGAACATGTTCAAACCCAACATTGTCTTTCCGGTTTGCTTTGGGCATTACATCAGGCATCACAGTGCGGAGAGTGATATGGAAGAGTCTGGGCATGGAAGGAATCAGAAGGTTCAGGAGCCCCACAAGGAGACCATCAAGGCCCTCGGATCTGCACTCAGAGGGCCATGTACAGACTGATGCACCATCCAAGGACAATGAATGCAGGGATCTAGAGCCCCTGCTCAGATCTAGTCAGCGGTGGACAGCTCGTTCTCCATGGTTGCAGGGGGATCAGGGACTGCCACTGACATGAACTCTGGTACCCAAGATTTGATCACTTCCCTTTGGTCCGGAAACACTGCAAACACACAGAGAAAGAGGAATGCAGGGCTACCTCCAGATGAGACCTGATAGGCTTAGGTCAAACAGTGGGGGAGGAGAGCTACTCTGTCAAAGGTCTCAGGGATAGGAATAGGGCAGAAAAGAGAGAGAGAGGGTGGGGACTGTAAGATACAAGTGAGAGGAGAAGAGTAGGGATGCAAGATGAATTTTTAAAAAGTAGACAGTAAGACTCCATATTATGGTGAGTCTATAATTTTCTAATCTGTCTAGAAGTTGCCAAGTATAAAGATGTAAACATTTTCTTTGTTTTCTGCACTATATTCTAATATTGGTTTGTTTGACTTTAAGCCACAACTGAAATTTATATTCTCCTTTTAATCATATCACTTGGGAAAATTGGTTGTAAACTTCTGTCTTGCACATTGTAATATATTCTCTTTCTAGTGTGGTCAGACCACTAATAAAATTTTTTACACAGGTAGAGACCAAAAGAGATGACCATTCAGGAAACATGTTGAATTTCTAAAAGAATGTCATCATTCTTGATGTCATTGACCAAGCTAGATAAAACATTCTTTAATTTGGAATATAAACAATTATGAAAATGCTGATTCATCTAGGACTTATCACATCAGAAATGGTGTTAAGAACTTAGAATTGGAGGATAACTCAGTCAGTAAACTGCTTGTCTTGCAATTTGTTTGATCCCCAAATGCCCATGTGAGAAATCCTTTTACTGGCAAGACAGACAAACAGGTTCCTAGGATTTACGGTCTAGGTAGCTTAGCCTATTTGGTGATTTCCAAGCTAGTGGAAAACTTGCCTCAGCATTAAGGAAGAGTACCCAAGGTTGTTGTCTGACCATGTGTATGCATATATATGCATATATGCACACACACATATATGTATATACATGTATATATGTGTATGCCTCTTTCTCTCTCCCCCTCTATTACACACACACACACACACACACACACACCATAACATCAGAGACAGAGACTGGAAGAGACAGAGAGACTGAAAGAAAAGAAACAGACAGACAAAAAGACAGACATAGTGAGAGCTTTAAAATACCTTTTATGTCAAAAACATTATTTAAGAGAAGATATAGCATTAATTTTAGGTATCTATTGCCTTCTACAGCACTATTTTCCTTTTTTTCATTTATCAAATAAGATTAAGAGGGATAGAATGTTAACAAAAAACATTGTCAAATATATAAGAATAAATGGAAAATTAGAAATAGTATGCAACTGTGTGGGAGTTTTGCTCTGTGCTTGAGTTCCTGCTGTGTATATACAAGGTCCTTGATCCAAACCTCCACACCTCAATAAAAGGAGAAAGAAATTATTTGTTGTGAAAAAATATAAACAAAAGTGACAAAAAAGAAACAAAATTTATTCTCTGCTCTTGGCAAGTAGAGATGTGGTACAGATTAAAAAGACCCAGGGAAAGGCTAGAAGTCAACTGTTGAGCTGTACCGAATGACAATATTCCTAATATTCAATGACTATTCTTTCTCCTTTGGGAAGAAATTATGGAAGAGGATTTTGTCCTGACAAATAAGCCTAGCCATTGAGACTATAAAGAGATTTAATTAATAATAACCATGAATTTTTAAATTTTATGTATATGTTAATGTTTATGTATATGTTTATTATTATTTTTAATCAGATTTTAGGCACACCTTAGGAAGTAAGCTCTGTTTTCCCTGTGTGACTGTCTAGGCACCTGGTATTTCCCACCAGGTGAGTATTGTTCTTGTGACCTTCAGCCTTCCAATACATTTTCTGTGATAAAATAGGGAAAATAAGAAAATAAAATGACATATCATAGCCATAGCCATATTCCAGAAAGAAAGGTTTATTGGAAAAATATATACCTTATAACTTGTTTATTCTTAATAACATTATATCACGTATCTGTCACCATTAACATTTGAATGATTTTATATAAATAACTAGAGGTATGAAAGAATTTTTGGTCAGTTTATTTATTAAAAATTTAACACTTTTCTGCAAAACTTATGTACAAAATCTAGGGAAGTTTATTTTATAGGGTGGAAACTTGATATATTTTGGAAATTGAAACAGTATGACATTGATATTAAAACACAGCAATAGGTGACAGATCAAAGTTGGAAAGCATTGGATAATGTGCTGGGTGAAAAGAGAGCCCAGGATACTGAACGGTAGGCTGGATTTCAAGTTTCTATGGGAAGTTTAAGTCGTAGAGCTTTTCATTATATAGTTTAATTAAAAAGAAACATGTCTTAAGTGATTGGGGTATCCTAGACTAGTGAAAAGAATATTGTTCACGCAAAATAATTAGTTTTAAACATATTTAAACAGTTGTTTAGTCAATTAGTGACAAAAAGCTCCCTGGAAATTCTTCTTGATGAGATATTCTGTATTTTTAGATTGTTTTATATATTTTATTAATTTATTCATATTACATCTGAATTGTTATCCCATCCCCTGTATTCTCTCATTTCCCCCTTACTCCCTTCCCCCATGACTGTGACTGAGGGGGACCTCCTCTCTGTGCTCATAGGGTATCAAGTCTCTTCTTGGTAGCCTGCTATCCTTCCTCTGAGTGCCACCAGGCCTCCCCATCCAGGGGACGTGGTCAGGTACGGGACACCAGAGTACGTGTGAAAGTCAGACCCCACTCTCCACTCCACTGTGGAGAATATCCTGTCCATTGGCTAGATCTGGGTAGGGGTTCAAAGTTACTGCATATATTGTCCTTGGCTGGTGCCATAGTTTGAGCAAGACCCCTGGGCCCAGATCCTTCCATCATAATGTTCTTGTCTGTTTCAAGGACCGTCTAGATCCTTCTATTTCCCCATTCTCCCTTGCTTCTCTAGGTGAGAGATATTCTTTTGAAAGCATAATTGTCTGTGTGTGTCTGTACAGCACTTAGGCACCTGTCACCTGTGTATCTATGTTCCACATGTCTATTATCTATACATCTATCAGCTATGTATTCCCAGATACCTATTTATTATGTATGTATGCAAGAATGTATATATTTATATGTGTGTATGTATCTACTATCCCTAATCTCTACCTCTATCTATCAATCTATCTATCTATCTATCTATCTATCTATCTATCTATCTATCTATCTATTATCTAGATATATAGTGACTAGATCAATATTTTCTATCCATCCTTCTATCAATCATCCATCTATTTATCTTTTGGTCTACCTGTTACTTATCCATGCATTTATCAATCATCTATCTAGCTATCAATAATATATCATAAAACTTCTCTATCTAGTATACCTTACTCTAGCTAGCTAGCTATTTAGCTGCTGTGCAATGTTGTCTGGTATAGTAAGATGATTATTTTGGCTTCCATGTAATTTGTGGTGCTGGCATATGACACAGGAAATGCATCTCTTAGCTTTCTAGTGATCAGACTTCTAATTGATTGACTGCCCCAACACCTGTGCCATGAAATCCACCAGTGCTCTCACACAGAGGATACACTTCCCAGCTGCTCAGAAGCAAGAGGTCAGCATGGCAAGGGTACAAATGTGGGTCTGTTCCTGGGAAACAAAAGGAAACTTTGATGATTTCTTTTGCCCATGTTTATGGTTTTCAGCCTCCATATAGCAGCTTCTCCATGCACGGTTTCATACGTTTTCTCATTCACAACTGTTTGAATCAGATGCCCCCTTCTTCTTTTTTTCCTAATACGTTGTAAAAAATTAACAAGGTTTTTTATGCCTACTTCTATGTTGAGGTCTGCCTCCTTTACGACCTTGATGAACATAGTAATGTCTGATGACTTCTACTTATGAGAAATTTGAGGTAAGTAGGAAGAACAGGCTTTTAGAATAAAAGTAGGGGAAGAAAATCTTTACTCATAAAGAACAGGCATTTGACATTTTACCAATGAGAAAGACACTACAAATGATTATTTTCTGTTGGTTTTCAAACTCCAAATTAGATCACTATCAAGAGGGGACAAATAAAAGCAAGACCTTTCTCTTATACATTGAAAATATTTATAATGTTATTTCCAGTGTTAGGAGCTGGTAAATTATATCAAGTCAAATTCTGATAGCTTCCATTTCTTGTATCTCTTACAACCACATAGGGTCCAGATTTGTTCCTTGTTTCTTATCATACAGTGGTAGGTGGCAACACTTTGATAGACTCAACTGCGTAGCATGCTTAAATTATACTTAGCAGGTAGAAAAGGTGATATTCTTAAATTTACATTTGCTTACATGTATAATGGAAGTGTGAATGCAGAACAAATTAATCTGTTTTGTAGTACAGTGTGCATCTCTTGAAACATGAAAAAAAGTGAATACTGATGCCAGACTTTGTATGTGACACAATACCACTTACAGTGTTGTTTTATTCTAAGCAGTATAGAGCAGGCATAGATTCATTTTAGAATAAGACATAATCATTTCACAAACACCAGGGAGTGAGAGAAGAATACAAAAGAAGCACTGTTAACCACAGGTCTGCCAGTATGACTGTTAATTCTAGAGACAGTGGGAGTATGCTATATTTGTTGCAATTCTTTCTTTTTAACACAAATGAGTTCCAAAAGTACTTTGATTTAATTCAAATACACTGATAAAGTAGGACAGGTACCATCAGTGATTCATCAAAAGAGTAGACATTGGGAGCTTACCTAGTTTAAAAAAAAAATATGTCTTATACCTCTTTCTCTGCTCCAGCTGTCTAGTTTATTCTTTACACTCCCAGAGAACTGTCTTGATATTTCAGTTAACTTACAAAATTATTAGATTGATTTCTACATTGAAGATTGTATGAATTCATTTTATTGAATGCATTTTTCTAAGTAGTTTTTACAATGATCAGCTAAGAATGAGTAACAGGAACTTACCCTTTTGGATTGGCATCACTTGTGAGCAAATGAAAAAAATAAAAGCATGGTATTTACCTATCCGGCATTCATGGACATAGCTGATGAGCAAATGAAAAAAAAAAGCATGGTATTTACCTATCAGGCATTCATGGACATAGCTGATGACTTTTTCCTTGACAACTGAAGGCCGCTTCTCAACACACCTCTCATAGAATGGGCAGTTGTTTAATAGTCAATGTTTTTTAGAAAGCATAAAAAAAGTCACCTAGGGAAAGAGTAAAGCACTCATATTTTTCTGCCTGTTCCATAAAATAGTGGCATAAGAGAAAAATAAAACAAATTATTCTAGTGGTTTAATTTGGTGCCACCTTTGTACTGTAGTGTATCACTTTTCCTCTACATTGTGTGTACTCCTTGTCAAAATGAATTTTTCCTAAATCTTTTGCTCGCCTTTAAATATGAACTGTAAAATTATACTTACTTGAAAAATTTAAAAGACAAATTATTTTCAAAGTATTTTTCTAACCCATAATTTATTTCTCAAAAGCTGTTCATGCTTGCTGGGGACTTTGTGTTTTGTAACCATTTCTGCCTAACTGAAACATTCCATTCTAAAGGAGAAAGGTCGGGAGCGGGGGAGGGGGGGAGGCATGTCACAGAAAATAAATGAAATTTATAAAACTCAGGAAACTCAGACAGCTAGAAGATTTGCAAGGTTGTAAAAAGCAGTAAACAGTTTCTGGGATAGGAGACTACCCACCTGGCTTAGGTGCCGTTCGGTTTTGCAGGAAGCTTTCTGGCTGTCGCTTTGTGCTGTATCATTCTGCTAAGATGAGTTTTGCAGCCATGGAGATTGTCATACTTCTGTAGGCAAAAGCACCCTCCAGTTCATGCTCTTTAAAGTAGCTACAATTAACTCACGAATTCCCTAAGCTAGATGGGGTAGAATCATTTATTTGTTATGTGTTGGTGCAATTCTGGGGTTAATAGGTAATTACTCATGTACCTATAGCAGAACTTAAAAAACACACGTGGCAATGAAACAGTACAGATGAAAATCTGTTATTTTGTTCTCACTGTGGGAAGGAAAAGATCTACAATAAGTTATATGTATTTTTTCCTCTGAATGAAAGTAGACTAGCAGTGAAGATGCTTGCCTTATTTGGGCTCCTTTAAACAGCATCAGGTGGCCAATGGAAAGGCAAAAGCCACGGTGCTGGTCCAGGGACAGAGGAAGCTCCAGAAACATGCACAGAACAGGAGCTCTGATGCCCATAGACCAGAGACTGGTCAAGGCTTACAAATGGACACTACCAAGATCTTGGGAGGAAAGGAAATGTTCATTCAGTTGACTGAATCTGCAGCACAATATGATGAAAAGGGATGGCTTATACAATTACTGTAAATTATGGATGGGTAGCTGGAGTAGTGTCCCCATATATGTCACTGTCTCAAAAATACTTTCAAAATTAAACAATCACTGAAATTGGTTACAATGACCAGGTTGTTTTGTGCTGTACTGCACCTGGATAACATTTCTTTGGCAGTATCTCCTCAGTTGCTGAAGAACAAATTTCTCTTGCTTAGAAAAGACAGAGGTGGGCCTACTGAGATCCTTCCTACTCTATATAATATGTTTTATTCATAGAGGTTATATAACCAGTGAGTTTCTTAAAAATTTGTAGAAGTTACTGGAGTGAAAACAATAGTTAAAAGGCACCTTCTGCATGAGTGGACAGTTAGGAGTCATATGATTGTTGAGTGAAAAGTTAGATCTAAACAGTGTCTTTCTCTAAGTTGTTGTTGGTCAAGTAAGCCCTTGGAGGCTCCACAGTTAACAAACTATTCCCACTCTGTTAGTTGTATATCACTGGTATCATGAAGGCATCACATACATTGGCCAGAATATAGGGAAAAATCATTTTTGCATAGGCTTCAGAGTTTCTTCCAAGATTCCATGTGCATGTGGACACAATACAAACATAGCAAGAATAGTCCCTAACAGCTGACGTGGAAGTTTCTGGTTTATTAGAAGACTCAGTTGTGTCATATGGTCTTTGTTGAAAAGTAGTCTGGTGAGAAATCACATGATGTTTTTCTGAAAGATGTGATGTTTTGCTGGGAACAGACACATGAGAAGGTGCTTGATGGTTGGAAGGAGTAGGAAAAGGACAATGGTGGGGTGATAGAATGAATGTATATTAAAAGGGTTATTTATTAGATTAGCTTACATGATATGGTCTTCTTTCTAAATTTAGGTGTTACAACCTGTGTTCCGGTAAGATCCAGTCACCTATCCTCAATCTGCCAATTGGAAGGTTAAAATATAAGAAGAAATTAGGAAACCTGAGATTCATCAACTTGGCCAAATTTAGAAGAAAGCCAAAGTCTTTCTGAAAATCTGCCAAGTTTGTCTTTAGATTTCTGAAGTGAGATTAAAATTTAAATAGAGTGCAAAGGATAAGACCTAGCCAATGTCCACCCATCATTTACCCATTATCCGGCAGGCCCCATTTTTTGCATACAATAGTTTCAATATTTTGATAGACTGAGAGATACAAATAATTATTTGAATTTCCTAATTGTTTCCAGGCTTATTAGCAATCTGGGTATTCAAAAAATAATTATCTCTACACTGCACAAAGGAAAAGCTGAGAACTTAGTAGCTGCCTAGTCCATAATAGCTGGCATTAAAGGACTTGGAGAACTTCAGGAGAGGTAATTTTCTTCAGTCTATATTTGAAGGCAAAAACAAAAGAAATCTGCAGTCTGATGATGGTCAGTGATGATACCAGCACCATCATCATCATCATCATCATCATCACCATCATTATAATTATCAACAGCAGCATGAGTAAGATCAGTAGCAGCAGCAGCAGGACTAGATTGCCTGCTGTACTTTCCAACAAGAGGCAAAAGCAAGAAGGGAAAAAAGGAAAAGTTTTTTCCTTGATCATATTTATGGTTATATCAGAGTCACCACTAGAAATTACTGCCAACTTTGGTGAAGGGCTTCATCTTTCAGTTTGTTTGGCATGGTCTTACCCTTCTCAGAGGCATCATTCTTGAATATTCCAGATCCTTTCAGGTTGACAATCAGCGCTAACTGTCAGAGCAGCCATTTGGGTTCTGATGGGATTCAAGTCCAGCTTCATGAGGAGGGAATCAGTGATTGACATTGTAAGCAACAGCAAAGAGCTGTGCCAGTGATACAGCAGGTCCCAGTGCTGAGACGATTATTATTAGTTTGTTAAAGGATTATGGTGTATCTTTCAATTTGCCGTCTAAACATTTTTGTTTATTTCCCAAAGTCATTGGTGTTATCATGAAGGAAAACATTTTTATAATGAGCACTATGTATTACTGAGACTCAAGCCAGCCAAGCGACTGAGAATACATGACTTGGTGTGGCATAGTAGTTGAATATTCACGAATTGACTGAAGAAATACCCAACATTTATTTAATTTCCACTAAAGTGCAGGGACAAAAATAATACCATAAACTAAGAAGGGGTATAATGCTGTGTATTCATTTCCTCCAAATTCAAATATTCCCTCCTAGACTGAGGAGGAAAACCAATGAGATTCTGGAGTAAATAAAACTTCCAAGGTTCAGATCATTACAAACATAAAATTTGCACGAACCCTCCCCAAAGTTAGAAAGGCAGCAACAATGGCAAAAGGAAAGAGACTTTTCAGCTATCTGAGCTGTGTGGACCTCATACAAGAGACTCTAAGTTAATGCTTTCATTAGTTGTTAAGCAAGCTTGAGAGGGCTTTCTGAGATACAGCTGCCCTTGAGTCATTCTTGGCCTGATAATCAACACCATCTAATGTTTCTCTAACTAACCACAATCACATGGATACTGCATTACACTACTTTTCTTGACGTAGTTTAGACAAAGGTTGACCTCAAGTTTACAATCCCTGAATCTCCCCTTGTTGTCAGTCTGCCCCAATAAATACTTTGCTTAGTAATTAATGGTACAGAAACAATGTATACAAAAGAAATGAAGAACTCCTTTCTACAGGAAAAATTAAGTTCTTCAAGGGAAAAATTATTTTTTTTTACTTTTATATTTTCTTTTTTTTTAATTTTTATTTTTTTTATTAATTTATTCTTGTTACATCTCAATGGTTTTCCCATCCCTTGTATCCTCCCATTCTTCCCTCCCCCCCCCATTTTCCCATTATTCCCCTCCCCTATGACTGTTCCTGAGGGGGATTACCTCCCCCTGTATATGCTCATAGGGTATCAAGTCTCTTCTTGGTAACCTGCTGTCCTTCCTCTGAGTGCCACCAGGTCTTCCCCTCCAGGGGACATGGTCAAATGTGAGGCACCTTTTACTGACCAAGAATATCACTCAAAGCCAAGAACAAATATTAACAAATTGTATCTACATATTGTTGTATTTATGATGGCTATTTGTTTGTTTCTCTGTTTGCTTTCAACCTGTTGAATGTGTTCAGCAAAATATTACCACACACACACACTCTATGTCTCTATGTTCTGGGAATAGAATAGCATATATTATATGTTTAAAATTATATGTTTAGCTTATATTCTATAACCTTATTACCTGTGCCATACAACTCATAGTAACATTAGTTATATGGTTTTCTTCAAATTCTGTTAGATATAACAAGGCTGAACACATAGAAGGGAGACAGATTGAACACATAATTATAAGTGACCAAAAGGAATATTATTAATTCAGATGCAAGGTCTATCAAAAGTTCAGTTTCTGAAGGCAAAAGTTGTTTTCAGAGAAAGCAACATATAGTATACTCACTGAATCACTAAGCTAGTTGGGAGTAGTTATCTCTGATCTGTCCTCTTGAAGCCTATTCTCATCTCTCTGAAAGAACTAACATTTCTTCTCTAGCATTTGTTCTGTTGCAAGTGTTGTATCAAAGTAGATCATAAAATCTAAACAGTCCTTAAATTTGCCTAATAAAGCTATCTCCATAGCATACTCAGGTAATCAAGTTTATTCCTTTTCAAATCTCTGATGGGGTTGAAGACCAGATAGCTTAGTTTTTCAATGAAGCTTAGTTGTTTAGGGGTTAAGATGTATTTAGGTCTAGATAGTTGTTTTAAGTTGATAATAGCAAGAAGTGATGGAGATTAATTTACGCTCAGAATTTTAGACTCACCAAGATAGGAAAGATGTTTTCTTCAAAGCTGTCAAATACAAATAGCCAAAACACTAACAATGTAACGTTTATATAATTCTTGATTGTTTCATAGTTCTTCTTGCTCTAGGTAGTTTATTGTATTTATGTGTAATAATATAAATATATCTGTAAAAAATAAAAAAACAGCAAAGTGTATACAAGAGTATCTTCTGATAAGTGATAGAAAAATAATAAAAATGACAGAACAAGCAACTACCCAAACAAAAGGCAACAACAACAACAACAGTGAAGGTGTCTGAGAGAAGAATGAGTAAGAGGAACACCAACCACAAGGAGACACAGTCAGAGAAAAGAAAGGGCAAATAGACCTTGTGTGCTTTTCTGGGACTTTCAGCTTTTCTATAGGACAGAATAATGTAGAAAGTGGTGAGTATGGGCTGTAAAAGAGAAAAATGAATTCTAGTTTTCACTTTGAAGAGAAACTTAAAGAGGCTTTGCTGATGGATTTAACCTGGGCAACAATGACATAATGGAAAGTGATTGACTTCATCTTATATTAAAAGTTTAAGAGTTCTAGAAGAGTAAGCCTATGTTTTCAGTAGGGAAATATGAATGAGAAAGCTCTTTTTAAAGACTTATTTTGGAGAACTATAAAAAGAGCTGTTTAATTACTGTGAAATATGTGATTTTAATGTGTATCCAATAGAAAATACAAACTACACAATAAATTTCTTGATTCTAAAATCAAGGTATGACCCAAGGTAAGAATAAACAAGTAATTGGTATATAAAAACCTAAGACTGGATGAATTTATATAGAGAGGAGGTTCTAGGAATAAGACATAAAAAAATCAAGTTGTAGAGGTCTGGATACACCAGTCAATGAGACTGAAAGAAGGGCCAGAAATGTAGGAGGTCCATGGAGATACAGTTTTTGGAAACAAAGGAACAATGTGTTTTAAGACAAAATGATTACCAGAGACTCTATTTGTTAGGTCAAATAATATAAGGACTGAGCAGTGGCCACTGTGCCTGAACCATGTTATTTGGAAACATATAATAGAATCAATGCGTATTACTTTAGAATTATTAGAATGTTGATACAGTCCCTTTTGGTAGCTGGCTAAAAGGGAGATATTGACTTGCTTAGTTACACACACACAAAAAGGCTTGGAACCTGTATTGATTAAAACAAACTACAGCATACAATAGTATGTGCTAGTACATAATAAGAGAAAATAAATACTTTAAGAAGGATTCCTACTGATACTTAATTTAAAATTGGTTTTATAACCTTCTAAATACAGATTTAGAATTTGGCTATTGTGACAAAACTGACATGCCAAATATTAGCTCTTTTTTTATCATCACTGGATTATGATGTGGGTGGCATTTTACTTGTTATTCTAGGTACCTCCAAATCTCCCTGAAATACTGTTTGTTACTGAATATAAAAGGTCATTATGAATGTCACTTGCTGATATTAAACACAGCAACATGCACTATTGGAGAGAATCATCTTGTGTTTAATTAGAGTAGGAGGTTCTCTTGAGCTGTCAGCCAGCTGTCCAAATCTGTACTGGAGGGGAAAATGGAATTAGAAGAAGCTTCGCAGTGTTAGAAATATGAGAGTGGCTTCAGGAGTCTACAGTTGGGGGGTCATTAGGGCCTAAAAACAATGTCTGGATTCTTACACACACAATACAAAGGCAGAATAAACTCACTGATATTCTAATCTCATTTTGTCCTCATGGTTATATGAAAACATTCATATTTTATCTCCCCTGCTGTTTTTGTTAGTGAGAGTTAGATAAATAATTACCCATATAATAGCTACTCTACCTCCAAAGTCATAAAAAGTTCATGTATTTCCCACTGTAAGTCACCTGACTAAATATTTTTCACCCTGCGTCCTCTAGGAAAGAAAAAAAACACAACTAAATAAGACAAAATTGCATTGTGCTGAAACATTTCCCTAGGCTTTATGTGTCAGTCTAAGAATACTTCGCTGTCTCAAGAACATTTTAGCATCTTTTGGGTCATATTGGATAAATCCAAATTATTCGGTTATTGCCAAGTTTGATTTAGAATCTGATTCATTGAATATATTTAAAGGAAAAAGAAAGAAAGAAAGGAAGGAAGGAATAAATAAATAAAGAAAGCCAACAAAACACCCTCCCAAGGGTTGAATTCCTTTAACCAAGTGAAAGCTATTAATTCTTCACAGACATAGCTAATGGAAAGAATGAATGTCATAAAGAGAGGAGGGTTGTGTGAGAAAGCTCCAACAAGGCTGAGCTGAGTGGTGCAATTACTGTGGCACAGTCCCCTATATTTTGTCCTTGATCTCTATATTTCACATACTTGGGAGGCTTTTATTATTTGTGCAACTTGGAGATATTTGAGTGATGAAATAATTCTTATGAATCATTTGTGCCCTCTTCCAGAAACATTGCTTCTAAGCTTCCCTGGGAATGTCCTGACCTTCCTGCTTTTAGGGAGATAGCCTTGTCTGGTCCCTATTTTAAGGTCTTCCTAATGCCTTGGAAGCTGTGACTCAAATAATTATTCCAGAGACCTTCTTCTGAGACTCTGATACAAAAATACTCTTTGGCACATCTGCCCATGAATGGTCATTACTCAGAACCAAGGTAATCCAAAGAAAGTAAACTTTTAAATGTAAAGTTTATTTGGCAATAGGCTAGAGAATTTGGCATCAGATCAAATTAAAACCCTCTTTCTATAATGATGAATGAAGAATGGTATGGATAAATGATAAAAGAATAAAATATTAACACCCCCCTTTCCTAGAAAAATTAGGTCATACAGGGCTACTGTGGTGTCCTCTGACCAATGAACAAAGAATACCAAGATTAGATACATAAATATATTCTACAAATATATAAAATAGAAATGTTGTTTTATGGCAGAAATTGAATAATAACTGCAGCAACTTTGACTTGAAGATTTTTCTTAGACCTAATGACAATTTGCTCTCTGACTATTAAAAATTGATAATACACTATTTTGGACATAACAATCTGCCAGGCTGCCTTGGCCCTTGTCTAATGACCTTGAAACCACAAAAACTACTAGCCTTAGAAGAGGTGGTCATGCTTTGGCCAAATATGCCCTTAACACTACAAGATGTTAAAAATGGGGTTGGGAATTGATAAAAACATGATTATAAAAAATAGTTTGGTTCTTTCTTGGTGTATCAATAATGACTAAACTTATAACCAAGCAGAAGTTAAAGCACGTATTTGGGCACAAAAATGATATAATCTATGTTTTGGAGCAACATACATTTGTCCCTGCCTACTGAGTTCTGTATAAATAAAGAAGCACTCTGACTGCCAATCACCCAGGCTGCAAAAACTCGTCCTGATCCCCATGCCTGACTCATTCCTCCTTTTTTCCTTCATGGCTCTCACATCTGCCCTTGTTAGAGCCCTTCCCTCATCATAGGTCAGGACCTCGACAAATTATAACTTACATTTTAGGTCAAAATTTGTTTTAAACTTTAGAAGTAATTTTGAATAGCCTATACTTGAGTCACTTAATTTGAGGTGCTGTTAAAATATATACATATTCCATAACAGATCTTTAAAGTAATTGTTACTCTGTTTATTACTCTATTACCTGAAAATGCAAAATACATAACATCCCCTTTCATGTTCACAGGAAGAAAACAAGACTTAGGTTAAACACAACAATGTTTGAACACATTCATAAACTATATTTATAATATTTACCTGAGAACCACATATATGCAATATATGCATATACTCATCTTATGAATTGAATTTGTCAAACACAAATATTTTCACTACATATGTCTGTATATCTACTTACATTGTTTTCTTGACTCTCACAAGATAGTAAAGTTTTATTATTGCTGCAAGGTTGAGCTTGTCATATTGGTTAACATCACTCACGCAAAACTTAAAATTTTAGTTTAGTTGCAGATTCATCCAATAATGAATTGATAAAGATGAAGAACAGATTGAGCTCATAGCTGACATTGTGTTTACGACTGTTATTCACTTTGTTAACCACTCCAGAAAACCAAGATCATTTGTGCAATCTTGAAAGAGTGATGAATGACCTGACAAAGTGTAAGGGCAACACTGGGGAAAGTCCAGTAGATACAAATGAATGTACATATCCTTAAAACAAAGCAGGTAAACAAAGGTAATCCAGAAACTGCTGCAGTCGACAGTATTTAGTCACACTATTGATATAGGATGACAACTACATTCTTGCATCTAGATATAAGATAGTAGCTACATTCTTGCATTTTTATTTTTTATTTAAATAGTTTATTCGGATTACATCCCAATTGTTGTATCTTCTCATTCCCCCTTACTTCCCTCTTTCACCTTATGTTTTGCTTTGCAAATTTGTATACATGCACTCTACAGCTGAGTCCACTATACTATTTTTTTGTATGTACAGTATACATTTCCAAGAGGAGAACTCCTTTATGAACCATAAAATGGTCGTGATGAAAGGTAATGGAGCACATTCCTACTGTTACAAATATCTACTCAATACATAGTTTGAAGCAGGTTCTGTTTTCAAAAGCTCCTAACTCTTGCTTCATAATCTACTGAGTTTTGAGGTTTATAAAGCTAATAAATGGTGGTGTCTTTAGGAGAGAATGCATTGTAAACTTTAAACCCAGATCTAGCCAACAGTCAGAACATTCTCCACAGTTGAGTGGAGAGTAGGGTATGACTTTCTCAAGAACTCTGGTGCCTCATATTTGACCCATGTCCCCTGGAGGGGGAGACCTGGTGGCACTCAGAGGAAGGATAGCAGGTAATCAAGAAGAGACTTGATACCCTATGAGCATATACAGGGGGAGGTAAAGAGAATGCATTAGATGGAGAGATGGTCTAGCTCTTGGGAGCACTTGCTTCCCTTCCAGATGATCCAAGTTTGGTTCCCAGCATCCACATCAGGTGTCTCACCAATATTACATCTTCAGGTGCTACAGTGCTTTCCTTTGCCTTCCAAATATTCCCTCTCCACAACCATGCACATATAACCAAAATAATTAAAAAAAAAATAAAATGAACATATTTTGTTATGGGTATAGCTATATAGGGTTTCTATACACAAGACCCTGTGTTTGATCTCCAACACATAATTTGAATAAAACAGATCAATAAGAGCATACTGTTGTTTTTTATGTAATAAATTAAAATATAATGTTAGTTGACTATAATTTAGAGTATATTAGGGGAACAAAATTAACTGCATAAAATTGTATGTGTAGCCTTACAATTTTCAACGGGACAAACTAAGGTTTATAACAGTAAAATAAAATAACTCCTTCATACCGATTAGTACTTCAGTCGTATATTAATTCTGAGTCAGATAATTAAAAGAACATGTTATTTTCAAACTTTTTGTAAGAGTAAATTATAAGGGATCTGATAACAGACTTTACTTATATATCCTGCATGATTTTATTTCAGATAATGTACAATAAAACATTTTTTAAAGCTAAGTATTTCAAGAAAAGGAAAAGAAATTGACTTAACTATGTGCCATGGACTCTACCTTCAAAGTTTCAGGTTTTTTTTTTTTTCACTTAGGCTACTCTGGCTGGTCTACAGTTAGCCAACAGTTAAGAACATTGCCTGCTCTTCAAGAAGACCAGAGTTAAATTACCAGCACCCATATGACAGCTCTCAAATGTATGTAACTCCATTTCATTGGTTTCTGAGTCCCTCATACAGACATTAATGCAAGTAAAATACCAGTCACAAAAATAAATATGACTAAATTACTAACAGTTTTAAATATAGATTCCTAAATAGTTGCTATGAAAACTTACTTAGATTTAAAACCCTATAACTCTTTTAGTGCTAAAATTCTGGGAATGAACTTATTATCTTCAAATACTCCTAAAGATGTTGATGAGCCTTGACTGTAGTCCTTTTCATTCAAACATCATATATTGACATATTCTGTTTCTGCAACTTCTGAAAGCATTCTCTCTACCATGGTTCCTACACTAAAAATTAAAACAAGAATAATTACTCTACGTAAAATAATTACTGTTCTTATTTATCAACAACATTTTTTAGAATATATTTGACAGCTACACACTGCATCCAGTTGTAATGAACATTTTTAATCAGATTTTTAAATTTTTTTACATAGACATTTATATTACACATATATACAATAACTCCCAATAGCAAGAAGAACCATGAAACAGTCAGGAACTATGAACTTTTACTCAACTCAAAAATCTTGGTAAATTTGTACTCTCTGGAAATCTGTTTTGGCTGTTCCTCCAAGTAATCCTGAAAATTTGCTTTCTGGACTATCATGACAGCCACTCCTGGGAGGTTGTTAAAAATGAAACTTCCTACTCTTCTTCCACTAAATCATACACTCTGAGTTAGTTCCCAGAAACATCTTATCTTAAAAGGGCAGCTGTTGAATCTCAGTCTCTTTGTAAATCAATTGTTCAGATTGTTTTCTTATGTTCTAACTTTACTGAGGTTATGTCTCAGTGATTTTTTTTTTTTTTTGACATACTGTATTTTTACTTTCACCTTTACTTTTTTGGTATCTACTAATCAAAGATTCACCATTTCATAGCAAGTAAATGTTTTTTGGCTTTGGACTACATAGTGACTAGCATTGTATATCTTACAGTCTCGGCCATATATTGACCAAAGATAAATTCATGAAGTACCTTTTTTGGTCTATTTTATATGTGAATGATTCTACAATTTTAATAGTATGTTTTATTCAGAAAGAATTAAAAAGTTACAATAAAATGTGTAGAGGAATTTAATCCAGCATTTTAATCCCTCTAGCTGGAATACAGACAACCCTTAGTATACACATTTAACCCCAAACAATACAGGTAAAGTTAGGTTGTAGAGGGAAACACCCATGTTTGAAAGCAATGTCTAATTGAGAGACAGAGTCACAAATCAGAGAAAGATTAGACAAAATGAGTCAGAGATAGGACACACCCAACTCTCATGGGAACAGACAGGTAGAGAAACTACTTAAGGGCAGCACAGTTCCCTTGAGAGAGCAGAGAATGAAAGGCAAGACAATAGAGTAGGGTACAGTAAAGAGAGGAGAGCAGACAATAAAAGAAGGTAGCAAATAGTAGAGAGTGTAGTAGAGAAGACATTATAGTAGAGTTAAGTCCTGTACAGGAAGTACAGTGTAGGCATTCAGTGGCAGTTCAGATTTTAGAGTTCAGAGGCTTTTTACCAGGAATGTTGTGCAGAGATACATTGCAGAGAGAGAGAGAGAGAGAGAGAGAGAGAGAGAGAGAGAGAGAGAGAGAGAGAGAGAGAGAGAGACAGAGACAGAGACACAGAGACAGAGACAGAGACAGAGACAGAGAAGATTAGAAGATGTTGCCAATATTATTTTCATCTCGAGCAGAAAAATTCAGTCAGAATCTGAGAGAAGCCACTGTGAGTCAGTCAACTTCGAGAGGAGTTTTGAGCTGTCTTTCTGATTGCTTGCCTGCTACATTTTTTCTGTTTCCCCACACAGACTTCATAAGTTTGTGGATGATTAGAGAGACACAAGGCAAGTTCTCTGAATTATCTTCTCATTAGAAGGGTAGTCCTTTGATGATAACCTCAAAACCATGACTTGTTCTTAGCATAATTACTTTCCTATGTCTAACTTCCAATTGCCTTTAGATTGCTCCAATAAATGTAAACTTTGAGGGTCACTAATGTTCAACACATTATTTTTGCTAAACAACTAACAAATGTCACATCCCATAGACTTTTATTTGTGTGATATTTTTGAGTGACAAAACTGTAACATTAGAAAACATATAGGTAATATTAGCAAATAAGAAGATAATGTGGTGATGGAGAACAAGATAATGAGTGTGTTTACAAACCAATAGGAACAATAACTTTTTGGTGATAGAATAGTTCATACCTCGATTGCAGTGTCAATCACATGAATCCCCACTGTTGCCATTTGGCATAGAAACGTGCATAGTTATGCCCTAATGCCAATTTCTTCTACTTTCATATCTCAATATACAAAGGTATAAATACCTGAAGAAACAATATAAAAGTACCTTGGGGACTCTCTTCTAATACTGCGACTGTCTATGAAGCCATAACGCTCTAAAAGAAAAAAAAAGATTAATTAAAGTTGGTTAGTAAAACAGCAGAGATAGAAAAATGATTTCACACCGCCAAGCAATAGACCATAGGTAAATCAAGGAAAATGGCATTCAAGGCAAGTTCAATGTGTTTACTTCCCCTTCTACTGGCTGGGATTTTGTCTGGCTTAAGTTAGAGCGTGTCTTGTCCATACTGTTGTAATATGTATCCATTCATATGTTCATCTGTGCTTTTGTTTCTAGAAATTGTTTTTGGCTCTTGTTTCCATATCCTCTTCTGCAGAGATCTCTGAAATTGAGGGAAACAGTATTATAAAGACATCCCTTACAGGACTAAATGCTTCAAGGGCCATCACTCCGTGAGTATTGTTCAGTTGTGGGTCTCTGTTAATTACCATCTGAAATAAGAAAAAGTTTCTCTGACAAGGGCCGGGCTTAACCAAGTAGCTATTTGCAATGACACCTGCTGGGAGAAAGAAAATTTGTTTTATCTGGTTGACATTGGGTATATCAACCCCACTTTCAAAAGCAGGCTTCATGCACAAAAGTAGTTAGCCAACATAAAAGTGATTCAGTGTGTGTGTGTGTGTGTGTGTGTGTGTGAGAGAGAGAGAGAGAGAGAGAGAGAGAGAGAGAGAGAGAGAGAGAGAGAGAGAGAGAGAGAGAGAGAGAACATGACATTAAGTAAATAAGCAGGGATGTATCCAGGTGAAGTTTGGAGAGGAAAAAGACTATGAAGAAAAGAGAAATATAGTTCTTTACCACATCAGTTCTGTCCTTAAATTAGGAAAGAGTCTATTGCATTCTAGTCAGTTTGAATGATTGGCTAGAGAACTAGATAATTGTATAAAGGATGATAGGATTCCTTAGAGCATATTGGAAGTAGATGATAAACTACTTCTTGGGTGCTGACCACAATTTAATTATTTCCATTGTAACAGCATTGAAAGTTAAAGCCATTAAGAGTCCCACAAATGGTGTGACATCCACAGTGAATTGATGCTAACGAAGAGACCAAGTTAGGTCCTCTTTAATCTCCTCCTGCTCTTCTGGCATGCACAGACCTTGCACACAAGCATAGACTTTGCATGTGTATATACTTTGAGGCATATTCTTTGATCTTTGACTTAGAGTTGTAGGACTATGAAAAGCAATTATTTTAGCATCCATGCACACATAAACAATAATGTATGCTTTTGTCAAATGGGAGTTTTGGGGACCTTGAACACCTCCACTTCACACTTACACAATAGATTGATTTATCAATATTTCATCTTATTTGATGAAAGATTATATGAACTAAAAAGGCTTCTGACAAAACTGAGCAGTGTATTAATTCCTAAGTATTTTCTTCTGTTTGACATCTTTGCTATGTTACCTTTGTGGAGCAGATGGTTTGATGGCTGGTACCATCTCACTGTGCTAATAATCATTATCACTGTGTCACTGAAGTGTTGATTCCATCCTGTTTGTTTTTCTTCTTCTTCTCCCGGTATGTACATTTTCTTTCATGTGTACCACAGACAGCTGGTATAATTTTATGCCTTTAAAAGCTGCAATGAAAAACCTCCTTTATATAGATGTATAAAGTGACTAACAAAGAGTTAAACTCAATACCTCTTTTCCTTATAATTCTTAGGTATGAAATGTGTATTTTTCTCACCATCAGTCATGCAAGTGAGATTATTGCCTTGAAATATTAGGATATGTGAGACACTAAAGGAAACAGTTATTAGGATGTGTATTCAGTGACATATGTTACACACAAAATGTAAAGGTGATATACTTAATTATATAGTACTGAATCAACGCTTATTCATAAATAAAATTGCTACCATATGGATGCTTCTTTGCAGCTAACACTAACCTGTCAAGTCAGCTCTCGCAAGTGTTGTATTTGGTACTAAACCTTATGTTCTCATATTTTATTCCTTCTCTTCGGTTTGTGTGTTAGAAACTCTGACGGGTAATGAATGTATAAGATTCAGTGCTAGCCAAATTTTGCATGTTCTTTTGTGGCACGATACTCTAAGAAATGGCATGTCTAATATGCACTGCCGTTGTAAAGTGAAGGCACTGTCAATTTGGGAAGAAATACTCAGTGTGCACAACCAAAGCTGTTGTGATAGCGAAAAAAGAGGAGTGGTTGACAGAACATACCCTGAAGTCAAGAAGAGTAAGATAAATGAGAACATATTGTAGAAATAACTGATTTTTTTTTTCTCCCAAGCAAGTTTGAGATCCACAAAATCTATTATGTTATTTCCTATACATTTTCATACAGGGATAAAAAGTGTAAGTAGTTTTTTTTTATGTAAATAATGTCTTACACTCCCAGTATACTCTGGTAATCAAGTTTATTCCTTTCCAAATCTCTGATGGGGCTGAAGACCAGGTAGCTTAGTTTTATAATGAAACTTAGTTGTTTAGGGGTTAAGGTGTTTTTAGGTCTAGACAGATGTTGTAAGTTGATAACGACAAGATGTGATGGAGATTGATTTACATTCAGGCTTTTAAATGCATCAAGATAGAAAAGATGTTTACTTCAAGGCTGTCAAATACAAATAGCCAAAACACTGAGTATAACATTTATATAATTCCCTAATTGTGTCATGGTTATTCTTGCTATATGTGTGTAATAATATAAATGTATATGCAAAAAAAATTAGTTAAAAACAGAGAGAAAAAGAACAAATAACTGTGTCCACAGTGTATGAAGAGTATTTTTTAAAGTAAAACAAGCTAATTATGGATCTAAAAATAATAATAAAGTTTCAACTTGTTAATATTATTTACTATCACTGTGTGATTACAGTGTATAATTCATATAAATACTCTGAATCTCTATAATAACTAATTTTTTATCCTTTGAAATTTTATATAAATACATTAGTCATCTTCCTTCCTTTTCCTCCCTATAACACATCCTATGGAACCTGCTATTCCAATCTTCTGTATCCATGGCCTCTTTTTGTTTAATATATTTTTTTTTTTTTTTTTTTGTTTTTTTTTTTTTTTTTTTTTTTTTTTTTTTTTTTTGTTTATGTTTAATATATTTTTAATGGCATATATTTAATATGAAATTTATTGTCTTAATGCTTCCTAAATTTAACAACAGTCAATGCAACATACCTACCACTGTAAATTCTCTAATTTGGCTAATTTTCTAATCATGGTTTCTATCTGATTAGAATCAGAAGAGGTTCTTAAAAATAGTTACACTATAGAAAGGGGCAATAGAATACTAAACATCAAACTGAACCAAAGTTTGAAGAAAAATCTGCTTCCACAAGGAGCATTTTCTCCACAATCCTATCAGTGACCTATTTTTTAATTATGATTTAATCCATACTTACACTCAAGATTCACTTTATTGATACATTTTTCTCTCTGGAAAATGTTCTAACAGAAAAAAATTTTTAATGAATTTAATTTTAAGAAGCATTTTACATCTGAATACAATGAATTTGAAAGATAATTTTAGTATCTTAAAAATCAAGCACATTAAGAGAAAAGAAGTTATTTACTTGTTTAAAGGATATGAAGTCTTTGACCTGAAAAATTTATTTATATATTATATTCTTTGCTATATGATCGAAGTTTACATTGAAATTTCAGCAAACTATACTAGCTTAGAAAATTAATATAGCCTTTCTAATATTTAATAAGTTTATATAAGATTTTCCCTTGTATAATCAAGTTTTATTTTTCTCCATTGAGTTTCTTTCCATTGTAATTATTTTAATGCATGTTTTTTCTCTTTAAAAAATCTACTAGATTTTTTACAGACTTCTAATTTATCTATTGTCAAGAAGCTACATACCCTACTACAAAATTCCTGAACTCTTAATATGATTTGATTACAGCTTACTTTTTTTTAAAGAGCATATGACCCAATCACAGAATTCACTAATGGGAGTAAAAGCAAAGTAAATATCAGGAAAGGAATATTTGAGGTAAGTTGGGAAAGGAGGTGACATGATTTTGATGAAAACAATGCTCTCAAATTTTTAGAAGGAGGTTGTACTGTGAAACTGTGGGCAGTAAGTTGTAGGAAATTAAAAGGAGAGTGACAACATGAAATACTATTGCATTATAATAACAGACACCGTAGAAGTCCAAAAATATCATTATTTTTTACTTCAAAAACATGTATTCCACAAGATTGGATAATCTAAAAGAAATGTATGATTTTCTTGATTGATTTTACTTTCCAAATTTAAATTAAGATCAGGTAAACAGTTTAAACAGTATTCTAACTCCTAAGGAAATAGAAGTCATCAAAAGTTTCCGAACCAAAAAGGCCCAGGACCAGCCAGTTTTCACACAGAAGTCTACCAGACATTTAAAGAAGAGTTAATTCCAATACTCCTCAAACTATTCCACAAAATAGAAACATAAGGAACATTAGCAAACTTCTTCTATGATGCTATAGTCACCTGATACCTAAACAAAACAAAGACTTAACAAAGAAAGATAATTTCAGACCAATTTTTACACATGGACATTAATGCAAAACATTCAATAAAATACTTGCAAACCAAATTCATGAACATGACAAATATATCCTCTACCATGATCATAGAGTTTGCATCTCAGTAATGCTTTAACAATTGAAAATTCATCAATGTAATCTACCAAATAAACAATCTGAAAGAAAAAAAATCACATGATTATCTCACTGGATGCTGAAAAAGCCTTTGACAAAATAAACACACCTTCTTGATAAAAGTCTTGGGGAGATAAAAGGCCCATATCTAAACGTAGTAAAGGCCATCTATATACAGGAAGTCAATACACAACACCAAATTAAATGGAAAGAAACCAAATGCAATTACACTAAAATTAGGGACACAAATAATATAAAGTATGTAAGTGTAACTCAATGAAGCAAGTGAAAAACCTGTATGAAAAAAGAAACTTAATGTCTCTGATGAGGTAAATTTAAGAAGATATCAGAAGATGGAAAGATCTCCCATGTTCATGAATCAGGCGAATCAACATAGTAAAAATGACCACCTTACAGAAGCAATCTACAGATTGATTGCAATCCCTATCAATGTACCTATACAGACCTCGAAAAAGCAATTCTCAATTTCATGTGGAAAAATATTTTTAAAAACCCAGAATAGATAAAACAATCCTGTACAATAAAAGGTCTTCCAGAAAAATCTCTATCCCTAATCTCAAACTACAGAACAACAGTATTAAAATGGCATGGTACTGGCAAAGAATAGGCTGGTTGATCAATGGAATTGATTCTAGAAATAAATCTCCACACCTATGGACACTTGATTTTTGACAAAGAAGCCAAAACCATACAATGGGAAAACATAGCATCTTTAACAAATAGGGCTGGTCTAACTAATGTCTACATGTAGAAAAGTGCAAATAGATCCATGTTTATCACCCTGCACAAAACTAAAGTATAACTGAATTAAAGACCTCATCATAAAACTAGATGCACTAAATCTAATAGAAGTAAAAGCAGGGAAGAGTCTTGGGCCCAGTAATTCTTTAGGCCCAATAATTACATTATTGTGGGGATTGATTATCACCACAAAGCAACTGTCTCACCTTAGTGGTTCTGGCTTCTTGTTTTTTATTAATCACAGCCATGGACTTTGTCAATAGAATGAAATGATAGCCTACAGATTGGGAAAAGATCTTTATCAATCCTACATCTGACAAAGGCCTAATATCCAAAATATATAAAGAACTAATACATTAAACACCATCAAACAGAATAACCCAATTAAAAAATAAGGCACAGCACTCAAAAGAGAATTCTCCAAGAGGAATCTCTAATGACTGAGAGGTACTTAAATAAATGCTCACTGTCCTTAGTCATCAGGTAAATGCAAATCAAAATGACTCTGAGATTTCATCTTACACCTGTCGGAACGGCTATGATCAAACGTCCAGTGATAGCACGTGGTAGGGAAGATGTGGAGAAAGGGGAACAGTCCTCCATTGCTGGTGGGAGTGCAAACTTGTACAACCAGTTTGGAAATCAATCTGGCACTTTCTTAGAAAATTGGAAATAGCTCTACCTCAAGATAAGTACCACTCCCGGGTATATACCCAAAAGTTACTCTGCTGACAGGACACTTTCTCAACTATGTTCACAACACTTTTATTCATAATAACCAGAATCTGGAAATAACCTAGATGTGCCTCAACTGAAAAATGGTTAAAGAAATTGTGATAACTCTCTACAATGGAATACTACTCAGTCACAAAAAAATCAGTAAATTTGCTGGAAAAATCTATGGAACTGGGAAAGAACATTCTGAGAGAGCTAAACAAGACCCAGAAAGACACTCAGGGTATGTACTCACTAATAAGTGTATTTTAGCCATACAGTACATGATGAACACACTGCAGTACACAGACCCAAAGAAGATAAGTAACAAGGAGGATTCAAGGGAGGATGCTTAAATCTCACTCAGAGATAGAGTAGTAGTTGACAGAGGTAGTAGTTGAATAGAGGGAACAAGGTGGGAGAAGAAACACAGTGAGATATGAAGGTGAATATCAGACCTGGGGAGAGCAGGGACAGGTGGACAAAAGGCCTGTAGAAAAAAGAAAAACTGGGCTGGTGCATCTCTGTGAAAACCTGGAGACCTAAATCAAGGTAGGTTCCTGTGGGATATGAGAGGTACTCTAACAGTGACTCCTAGTAGCAGGGGCCATAGAGATAGATGAGGACACCCTCTAACTAGGTAAGTCTCCCAGTAGAGGGAGGAGAACACCAATCCACCCACAAAAATTTTGACTCAAAACTCACCCTGCCTACAAGATATTCAGAGATAGAGCAGAGACTGAGGGAATGTCTGACCAATGCCTGGCCTAACCCAAGACCCAGCCCTGACACTATTAATGACACTGCTATGCTTACAGACAGGAGCCTAGCAGAGTTGTTCTCTTAGAGGCTCTTCCCAGAAGTGCCTTGAAACAGATGCTGAGACTCACAGCCACACACTGGGCAAAGCATACAGAGTCTCCTAGAAAAGTGGTGGGGAAGTAGAAAAGAACCTGGAGGTGACAGGTCTTCACAACAAAACCAACAGAGCCAACTAACCAGTACCCAGAGACTGAAGCACCAACTAAGGCCCTTGCATGGACTAGACTTAGGCTGCCTACAAAGATGTTGCCAGTGGGCAGCTCAGGCACTCTCTCTAACATGGACTCCCTTGCCAGCTTTTTGAATCCTTCCCCCTGGTGCCTTCTCAGGGCACAAGGGGAAGTGGCTCAGTCCAGATAGCATTTGATGAGCTGAGTGCATATGAAAGCGACCTCCCCTTTTCTACGGAATAGGGGAGAGGTGAGGGGGTGAGGCTGAAAGAAGGTGGGGTGGGGAAGTGGAGTGGGATGGGACTACTACCAGGACATAAAGTTAATGAATGAATATGTGTGTGTGTGTGTGTGTGTGTACATATATATATAAAGACATTTATTATAAAAAAGAATGCCATAGTGAAAAGGGGACAACACTGCTTCTACTGAGAGGAGAGAGACTCATACTGCAAATGGTCATTTGAATCGGTCCCAATTTTCTTTCAATTTTTTATATGGAATCTTAATTAACTCTGTAAGGATATATGATATCTGATTAGAAATCATATATCTTCATTTCCTGTTTTAACCTTATGGTTTTGGTTTGCTAAATTTTAAACAACTCATAAGCAGCCACATGTGGCATACACACATACATGCATGCTGAACACCCCTACATAATATTTTTTTAATTATGAAAGAAAATGTATTTTAAATAATTAATTTCTTCTTTAACAATTTAAAATGTGTATAATCTATTCTGAGCATGTTTTCCCCAGACAAATTTCTCTGATTCCTCTCCAAGCTCACTGACACTTTGGACCCTTATTATTGCTACTAAGACTATTGTGGATTTGCTATTGTTGTTTGTTTGCTTTGTCTTTGGGTTTTTGGGTTTCTTTCTTTTTTTTTTTTTTTTTTTTTTTTTTTTTTGGTAGCCAAGACCTCCATTGTGGGCTAGCTATCCACTGCTGCAACAGAAATGGCTACAGTATTAAAAAAAATAACTCCACTTCAGCTGTCAATTGCCAATAGGTCCTCAGTCAGGTATGAGTGAGGTCACATATGTCCCATACGCTTCATGATGGAATGTAGATAGGCTCAGCCTTGTGAAAATTTTGTGCAGGCCACCTCAGTTGCTGTGAGGTCATGACCCAAATACATTCCATGACTGCCCTACTGCCCATTCAATTCTTATACTTTTTCTGCCCTCTCTTCCTCAATGCCTCTTAAAATTGGAAGGCATGATATGGAGATCCATTTGAAAACACTGAACACTCTCTAATTCTCAGCAATTTAACCAGCTGTGATTCTTTGCATTAATGGCCTTTGCTAAAAATAAAACTTCCTCTTACCAAGGCTACAGGCCTCTCTAGTCTAGCACTATAAACATGCATAATTGTGGGCAGCTTGATAACACATCTATTTAATAAGACTAGTAACTTGACCCCTGGTGGAGTGAGCCTCATAACTAATCATAAACCACTTGTTATTCATATATCGTTTATTGTACTGTTACACCATGGAGAACCACTTGCTGGAAGCTTATTATAGCATTCAATGTCCTTTGCACGTAAGACTGCTGGTAACTCCTCAACCATAGCTACCTGGAGAGCAACTTCAGGCTCTGTAGAAGCCACCTACATAGTGGAAGCTGCCAGCTTAGCTATAATTTCTTTATCACATCCTGCATCCAGTGTGTGTGGTGGCTTCAGCCATGGTATCCTACCACATAGTTCTGGTGAATAAAAGCATTTACTTTCCTATTGGGGCTCCTGGAAGAAAACAATCTTCCAGTCATTAGTAAATTATAACAACTGTACGTTCTGCTCATTTATTGAAAATGAATCGTTAATTATGTTGGAAGAGCCTAATAAACAGGAGAGGCACAACTGAACACTCATCTTAGGATGTCAGTCTCTAGGTATAGTAGTTTTGGGGGGAAAACTACATCCACATGTAAATAAATTCATTTTTATTTGGAATTGAGCTGTCTTAAAAAGAATTATTGGGCTTTTGTCTCTACGTCAACAACTATACAGAAACCAATCAGTCTGTTTTTAAACTGCTTATTTTCTTGGCTAAGACAACAGACAATTTTCAAATTTTTATAATATGATGTGTTTCACCTCCTTAGATAATAATTATTCAGTTTAAATTTTATCAGCATTGTTTTTATTAGATCATAACAATATTTTCTTAAACTCTGGTTGATTTAATTGTATAGCTACATTAACTTATATAAGTCAGTTTAATTCAAATTAGATTTTATTATCAGTATGAGCAGAGCAGAAATTGAGTCAATAAAAATAATTCATTTCTCTAACATAAATTTGGAATAATCTTCACAAATCCTCAGAACCAGACTTTTATAACATTCTAAGTTCTACATTAATGTGATTGAAATTAGTAGTTTAATAAATGTACTAAAATAGTTATAGCAAAGAATATATCAACTTAGTGATTAACACCTGGATGTGCTATTGAGAGTTATTCATCAGATTATGTTTGTGAGGGAGAGTGTTAAGAACAACAAATAATTATATAGTAGAATATCACAAATTTAATGGCTAAAATGAAAATAAATAAATTTCACTGTTTTCAGAGGTCATATTTTCAAGAATAGTCTCACAAGATTCAGTAAAAAAATCTTAGAAAAATTGTACCCATTCTCAATACCAAAGTAAAGAACATAGTTCTTGAATCCTCGGTTGAGCATAATAATTACCCAAACTCCATTTAATTCGTCAGTCTCACAATGACCATGACTGGGAAAAGCTTTGTATCATTTTGAGCATCATGAATAATATCTACACTTTATCCACACATATATGTAAATTTCTTTTGCTAGATAAAGAAACATGTAATATTTATTGGGAATTAGAAAAGCAACACTACTGGGTGTCCATTAATTTTCCCACTATATTAGTATTTGGTTCTAAATACTTGGAGTACCGATATGCACAAATTCAAACTACTTCATTCAAGGTTTTCTAGCCATTTTCCTAAACAGCATGGTAAAATAACTATGTCAGATTTATATCATTTAGATAGTATAATAATCTAGAAATAATTTAAAGTCTATGGGAGTATATGTGTACTTGTAAGTAAGAATGATGCCACTAGGCACTTCATGATTTCTGCAGTTTGATATCTAAGGGGTGCTTAGAACTGACTCATATAGTTATAGAGTTATAAGTGTACATTAAACCCCAGTGTTTGTTGGAACAACAGAAGAGAGTTTGATGAGCAATCATATTACAAAACAATAAATTTTAAGATATGTAATCTTTATTGTGGAAAAACAAGTCCTGGGATTATCAATATTTAGTCCTAGAACATTTATGAGTCATGTTAAGATATAGGCCAATTTTATGCTAGTGTTATGAGTTATATATGTTATATTTAATAAATATATGCTATATATAATAACTTATATATAATAAATTAAGTATATATTATGGAATATAAATTCAATTTTCCTCTTTCTCAACAATCTTTTTTACTTTTCTTTTATTCTTTTATACTTTAACACATTTTATTACACATAAAATAACTCTTCCACAAATTTCCCTGTATAAACAGCTGTTACTGCAAAGATTAACAATTTACTCTAGTGAAGTATATATTTTTGCTTCTTGAATCAGGCTTTTTCTTGCATAATAGTACCATAAAAATATCCAAACACACTGTTCAGAAGTCAGGATAGTAGGAATAAGTAGAAATAGTTAATTTGGTCTGACACACAGAAAAAAAAGTGTGTGTGTTTGTGTGTGTGTGTGTGTGTGTGTGTGTGTGTGTGTTTGTGTGTGTACAGTGCTCTTTTGAGAACACTGGAATAGCCATATTTGTATGTCTTTTGTGTTAATTTATTTATTTGCAAAGCTGTCCTCAGGGAAATAAGTTTAATTCTTCACAACTTAGAAAATATAACAAGCTTTTCTTAGTTCACAGAGTTAACAAATATTATGGTTCCCAATCAATGAAATTATTTTTTTTTTCTGGGATATATACATAGAAAATTCTCTCCTGTTTCTGCACAGGTGATGATGATATTTGGAAATAATGCAATGAAATTCATGTCAAATCTTCCCATTCTTTCTTCCTATATACTTCTATCCTTATCTCTTTGTATAAAGAATTCACAATGCTGTATTTCTCATTTTAAACTCAGGAGTCATAATCGCATTCTATTCTTTCTTGGAATTGTTCTTCTTGTTTGTACAGTAACCTCTACTAGTTGTCTAACTCATTCCATGGCTTTCAGATACTTATTTTAAAGACTAGTTCTTCATGGTGAGCATTCAATGAAGCCAAATGACCAGCTCCCATAGTATTCCAAGGTGTTATCCAAACTACCAACTAATGAAAAATCTTATCTAGCTGTAAAGCTTACAAACAACAGCAGTTTACAGCAATGAGCAATACACTCAAGGGTGCAATCCTGGCACTTAAACCTTGAAGATAAAAAAACAAACGCCTAATTTGATTTAAGACTTTCTTAATAGGAGGTCATTAATACTTGCTACTCAAACTTGAGCTGTAATTTTAGGCTGTTCAGCTCATAGAACTTAGAGAGTAACCTATTGCTGGTGAGTTGCTAAATGAGATTAATCCTCCACTCTATCATACATACCAATTATTATATCCACAGTAACCATAGTTTTCACCTGCCCATCACATAAGTGTCTCTTGGAACCATACAGAAACCATCACAAAAATCCACAACATATAAAAATACAGAGAAAAACTGACCACAGGGAGCACAACCTCAATTGATACATCTACGATACAGCTTGGCTGCCCAAGGTTCTGGGGCCATTTTGGATCAGGAAGCAATAAAATTATAAGAACCTCACATTTGACCATGTCCCCTGCAGGGGGAGACCTGGTGGCACTCAGAGGAAGGACAGCAGGTTGCCAAGAAGAGACTGGATACCCTATGAGCATATAGAGGGGGAGGATATCCCCCTCAGGAACAGTCATAGGGGAGGGGAATAAGGGGAAAATGGGAGGGAGGGAAAAATGGGAGGATACAAGGGATGGGATAACCATTGAAATGTAACAAGAATAAATTAATAAAAAACATTTTTAAAAAATCATAAGAACCAGAAGGCCACAATACCATAACCACATGGTAGCCTAAGCAGGATCTGCATAAAAACAACACCAGTTGACATGCCAATAGACAATGTGGATTGGAAAGTTTTCATAATTTTCCTACTATATATGAAGAGCTACTGGCAATTAATGACTTCCAAGAGACGGAGGATCAGTCTTCTTCAGGGATAAGAACTGGATAGGTTTTCCAAATACAGTTGGTCAGACCTAAATACATGTGCATGTAAACTACATAGAGTGTATTCACCAAATTTTGTATATGGGTGTCTATTTATTTATTGGAATTATTTGTGTGTCAGCATAATGCCCTTGTGGACTGTTTACAGCTTACCATTGTTCATTCAAATGTTGATTTCTCTACCCAATATCTGGTTTTAGTCTAGGAATTGCATTGTGATGTTTATCCTAAGAATCTCCTGTCTCAAGTTTGTGTAAACATTATATGATTTGCCAATAAAAGCAAACTAGCCAGTGTTGAACAATACAGAGGATAGTGTGGGACATGCTGAAGTTGGGGGGGGGGGAGAAAGAGCAGAAAGGACAGGAGGGATGCACAAAGTAGAGAGCCCCAGGGAACACCAGGAGGAACGCACCAGGCTAGGATATGTGTAAAAAGCAAGGATACTGCTGGAAATCTGAATGGGAGAAAACTATACTACCTTAGATGTTTAGGATGGAGTATTTATTGTACAACATTGTGCTCTAGGCTAATTAAATAGATCCTAGTATCTCTTTGTAGTTATTTGGGTATAAAGTTGGTTAAAGAGTAGCCACTGATTTATTAAACTAATAAATCAATATTAAATATTAATCATATCCAACAATTATGTGTGTCTGTGTGTTATATGGTGATATATATGTCCATATATATGTGTGTGTGTTTAACAGTCATAATTAAATAAGGAGATTATGAATTTAAAACTACATCAGGGTGGACATAGAGGGAGTAGGAAAAGGAAGATGATAGGATGAAAATAAAGTAATATAATATTGATATATCTGAGTCTCAAAATGTAATAAAATGAATGTTTTGTTTTTGAAAATTACAGAATTATACTTGTCTAAAATATTTGTAATTAAACAACTGAAATCCTGAAACTCCATACAAAATGGCCATGCATGTGGTTGCTCAACAGCAGCTTAACTGCTGTCATTTTCATTCTGCTACTTGTTATTATAAAAAGGGACCTTGAAAGCCATGGAAAATTTTTTTTAGTGGAGGAATACAAAAGGATGGACAAATCTGAATATCTTTAAAACAAAGGAAGAGTATAAGGAGATTATTTTAATTAAAATAGAATACACATATGGTAAAATTTCAATGTTATATATAGATGATAGGTAAATAGATGACTATACACAGATCGTAGATGGGTGGGTAGACAGATAATCCATCTTAATATTTTGTGACAGTTGTAAATACCAAAGTACCTGAATTATAAATGTGCTCAAGGCAAATGAGTTGTTGGCCAGTTACATTGAAAACAACATTTTCAACTTTTATAGAAAAAATAAAGTTATTCAGATGGATAACTTATATGAAAAAAAAAAAAAAAAAAAACACACACACAGGACCAGGATCAGCAAAATGTACCTTAATAGTTTGGTAGTATTGCGGGAGTTTAGAGAAGAAAGGAATTCTCCCTCAGAAGATTTAAAAGAGCAAATCAAAACTCTTGACTGGGGCATATTGAATTAGAGGAAGAGACACCATAAGAGATGTGAACTCTTAAAAGAAAAAAAGACAGTGATGAAAATACATTAGAGAATTTATATGCAAATATGAGTAAGGGAGTCCATGATAGAACTTTCCTCTACAGCAAGAAAAAAATTATGTTTAGATGGACCAAATCATAAAAGTGTTTATCAGCTCACATGACCAGATGTCTAGAGGCAAACCAAGTCCAGAGAGAGAAATTAGATGCTCCAATTTCAATTCATTCTTACCCTATCCTTCTACACACCAGTGGGTCATTTTCATGGCTGCTGGATGTCAGCTACCAGTCTCTGAGGCATCAGAACTGTTAGTTCTTTATCATTGGAAAAACTCAGCCTTGAAAAATTAATTACACATTCTTCTTTGTTGGCATCTTGATTCACATATGAAGCCTTGACTTTCCAAGTGAGTCACTGGTGCTGAGTGATCCTTCATTGAGGTGACTGGCAACAGAGTATGGAAAAGAACCCTGAACTAAAGATAAGGAAAGAGTGGACTGAAAAATCAAGCTTTGTCAGAAATGTTTCTATGTTTAGAGAGGTCAACATTTTCTCACTCAGCCACTTTTTTTTTCTTTTTTTTTATTAATTTATTCTTGTTACATCTCAATGTTTATCCCATCCCTTGTATCCTCCCATTCCTCCCCCCCCCATTTTCCCATTATTCCCCTCCCCTATGACTGTTCCTGAGGGGGATTATGTCCCCTTATATATTCTCATAGGGTATCAAGTCTCTTCTTGGCTACTTGCTGTCCTTCCTCTGAGTGCCACCAGGTCTCCCCCTCCAGGGGACATGGTCAAATGTGAGGCACCAGAGTACGTGAGAAAGTCGTATCACACTCTCCACTCAACTGTGGAGAATATTCTGACCATTGGCTAGATCTGGGAAGGGGTTTAAAGTTTACCTCCTGTATTGTCCTTGGCTGGTGCCTTAGTTTGAGCGGGACCCCTGGGCCCAAATCTGCCTATCATATTGTTCTACTTGTAGATTTCTAGGACCCTCTGGATCCTTTTATTTTGCTGTTTTCCCATGCGTCTCTCATTTAGAGTCCCAATAGGATGCCTTCCCCTCTGTCCCAGTTTCCTGGTAAGTGAAGGCTTTCGTGGGACATGCCCCTTGGGCTAGTATGCAGATATAAGTGAGTATATACCATTTGATTCTTTCTGCTTCTGGGTTAACTCACTCATTATGATCCAGCACACAACAAGAAAATTTGCTCAACCATGTTCATAGCAGCCATATTCATAATAGCCAGAACATGGAAACAGCCTAAGTGTCCCTCAGTAGAAGAATGGATAAAGAAACTGTGGTACATATACACTATGGAATACTACTCAGCTATTAAAAACAAGGAATTCCCGAAATTTGTGGATAAATGGATTGAGCTAGAAATGATCACTCAGCCACTTTTATGGCCAAACTCAAGCTGTTTTGAAACAGAAACAAAGGGGTGTCTGTACATTATTAAATGCTACAGAATGTCACAAATTTGGCTATATTTCTACAACATGAACAGATAGAGTCATCAAGATGTAAGATAAACTGAAATTGGAAAGCAGATGACATTGGACCAGAGAAAGAAGAGGACATTGAAGCAATGACAGAGGAAAAGGACTAGTTGCGGTTTTCTACAAATGGACACCATAAAGCATAAATAAAAACAGTTTATGGGGGGAAATGAGGTATTTTGAGATTGGACAGATGTAAATGTAAAGGAAGATAAATGAGTACATGACTGACTGGCTGATGCAGCTGTGTGAAACTGTTTCTTTTTTAATTTTTTTCATATACATTCATATTACTACACATATATAGTGTAGATTACGAACAGCAAGAAGAACCATGACACAATCAGGAATTATGTAAATGTTACATTCTTAGTGTTTGGGCTATTTGTATTTGACAGCCATGAAGAAGACATCTTTCCTATCTTTGTGTGTCTAAAATTCTGAATGTAAATCAATCTCTATCACATCTGTCATTATCAACTTAAGACACCTATCTAAGCCCTAAACATTTTGTGTTGACTTCATTACTGTCTATATCCTATCTATAAACTCCATCAAATTGGATATTAGATTTCAGCACACAAATTTATGGGTGACATCTTAACCCCTGAACAACTAAGTTTCATTTTAAAATTAAGCTACCTGGCCTTCAACTCCACCAGATACTTGAGTAGGAATAAACCTGATTACCTGAGTATGCAGAAAGAGGACATGTGGATATCAGAGAAGAAAAGTCTCAGCTCAGTGCTATATGGAGCCAGTTAATATGCTGTTAAATTTTCTTGAGATTCTTGGAGAATAGGGAATGGAAGAAACTCAAAGATAACTAACATCAGATCAACACGGTTTTGAAAACCAACAATAATACCTTAAGCAATAGGAAAATATTTTTTAAATTATAGAATGTTTCAGAATAGCCTCATTAAATATGTTCCCTATAATGTTTCTTGAGGACATATATACTGAGCATGCACAGGCATACAGATGTGTAAAGTGGAGACAATAACAACGTAACATTGATTTAGTCTATTTTGGCTGCTAATTGTCAAAATATCAATAGTAAGGTTGATAACGACTCCACACATTTATTTTTTTTACACTTATAGGAGATTATAACCCCAACATTAATACACCACAGGTTTGATGTTTTGTCAAGTCTTATTTTCTGCTTCCTAGAAAATACCTTGTTCATAAAAATAGCTCATTGTTTCCTATTGTGGGAGAAAGCTGGTTTCTCAGAGTGTAAATTCACTTGGTGATGACTTCATTACTTTCTAAACATCCTATCTATAAATTCCATCACACTGGATATTATATTTTAGCACACAAATTTTTGGGTGACACAAATATCTCACAAAAACAAATGCACATTTAAATGTGAGTAGAAGTTTTTTCTAGTGAAATATAAGTTTACATTTTTTTTTCGCTTAGCTTACTATTACACATGCACTACTGCACTGGCAAGTGATATTTTAATACTAAGTACAAGAAAATAATTAGCTGCCCCATATAGCATACAATCATGCCACAGTTTTGACATAACAGTATCAATTTGTCCAAGAAGGCAAAGAAAGAAACTATACTATATTAGATACAATACCATGACCAAGCTAACATATGGATGGGAGATTTATGCAATTTAAGGATCAATAAACCACAATGATAGGGGAGGTGTGGCAACAGAAATCCAAGTTCGGAAGATCAAATTTGTAGCTATGAACAAGAAGCAGAGAACCGTGTGCTGTAAGAGTGAAGGGACTATAAACTCTCACAACCTGATTGTAGTTTTCTCTGACAGTACTCCTTACCCTGAAGGTTCTTAAGCCTCAGTAGCAACCTGGCACCAACTGCTTAAATACACACGCTGGTAGGATATTTGTGCAATGGTTGCTTCGGGGTTTATTTTAAAATGTTTATGCATGTAAATCACAATTCTTCTATGAGTTTCATCTTCAAGCTAACGTACAAAGTTTAAATCTTTTTTTTTTTTTTTTAATTTTCATTTTCTTACTTGGATAAAGAATTACTTCACTAATTCTAGTCATATTTAATGGGCACTCAGATATAGAATATAAGTATTTTCTTGAGACATTTGATTTCTATGTGTACAGATTTAGTTACCTTCTTTTAACTCTTCTATATCCATATTTTTACTAAAAAATCCTATTTGTTTCTTTTTTGTTCACATCCCAAGCACAGATTCTTCTCTCTCCTCTCCTTGTAGGCCCACTCCAACCTCTCTTAGAACCCCACCCCATCCACTCTTCCTTCATTTCTATTCAGAAAAGGAAAGGCCTTCTAAGAATATCAACCAACCATGACATATTAAATAAGAGTAAGCCTAGGCATCTTCTGTTGCACGGAAGCTAGATTAGCAACCTAGCTGAAGGAAAGGGTCCCAAATGCAGGCAAAAGAGTCAGACACCACACCTGCCCATACTCTTAGGAGACCCAAAAGAAGACCAACCTACACAACTGTAGCATATGTGCATAAACCCTAGGTAAGTTCCACGCAGGTTTGAGGTTCAGTCGATGTGAGCCCTTATGAGCTGAAGTTGGTTGATTTATGTGGGTTTGCTTGTAGTGTCTTTGACCCTTTTGGCTCCTATAATCCTTAATCCTCCTTTTTCACCGGATTCCCTGAGCTCAGATTAGTGGTTGGGTCTCTACATCTGTTTCCATCAGTTGCTAGGTGAAGCTTCTCTGATGACAATTGGGCTAGGCACCAAATTATGAGTATAGCAGAATATCATTAAGAATCAGGTTCTAGGCTATCAAGTGTGGAGGAGGTCCTCCTTGGTCTTAGACCTAGGGGAGGGGAAAAGGTTGAAAGTGTGAGGGAGGGAGAAATAGGAGGATATAAGCACTGGGATAACAATTCAGTTGTAATATGAATAAATTAATAAAATTAAAATAAAAAAGAATCATGTTTTATCCTAAGTCTCTGGGCTATCCAGTCTCAGTGTCAGTGGTAAGTTCCTACTCAGGGTATAGATCTCAAGCTGGACAAATCACTGGGTGGCCACTTCCACAAATTGAAGACCAAAGGCTTTATGGGTACTTTGGTGCCACAGTTCCTCCACTGGAAGACTTACCTGGTTAAATGAGAGGGCCAGTTAAGGTTCCTTAACCCACATTGCTAGAAGCCTTACCTAGAGTCATCCTTATAGATTCTTCCTGGGAATATTCATTGCACGAAGTCTCTAGCTTGTCCCAGAGAGGGGCCTGCATCTTGTTGCTTCTCCAAGTACTCGCTCCCTCCATTCTTTCCCTACTTGATTCCTCACGGTCTTATACCCAGCCCTACAAGTAGAGGCTCCACAGTCTACCTGAGATGTCTGTTTTATTTCCCCTTCTCAGTGAGATTTGTGTGTCCCACTAAGGCCCTCCTTGAAACATAGCTTCTATAGATCTGTAGAGTATGGATTATAGTCTGGTTTCCTTAACATTACAGCTAAGATCCATTTATAAGTGAGTACATATTCTAGTTGTTAAAAAAATAATGGAATCATAAAATCTACAGGCAAATAGAAGGATCTATATCCATATTTTTTAAAAGTTAGTTTTCATTGTTTTTTTTTGTTTGTTTGAAAAAGCAAACAAATGTATTTTTGTACTAGAATATATGTACATATATGCCATTTTAGGAGACAAAATATTGTTCCAATATGGTGAGATTTTTGAAAGAAGTAGAAAATAAGAAATGTGTTTAAAAAGATAGAAATAAAATAATATTTCTTTAAAATGCTCATTGTTCTCTAGCTTTTAGGTGAATGTAGAAAATTTAGTGAGGGAGTCAACATTTTTACAGCATGTTTATGTGCAATAATTTTATTGCAATTTATTCTCCTTTATCAAAACTTGGTGTAAGGAGAGAAAAAAAAAACAACTCTTTTGGGGGGTGCTATTCCTATGAAATCATGCACTGTCTGTGCTCCAGTGAACCTAAATTATTAAATGTGATGTAATGGGATGGGCAGTCCAGTAGGTGTGGACAAATGTATCTCAGTGTGATGCCTTTGCATGATGTGGTAGATTTTCCATGCCCCTGCGAGTACCACTTAATTAAAACTTGGCCTGTGTTCAGTTATTCCCACTGGCATCTTCTTCTTTCTGCAATCTAAATTACCTTAGTAACCTGAAATGATTCTGCATGTTAATTACTTAATATTCTAATATTTACATAATTTATCTCAAATAGTTCTATTTCCTGTATGTTTAACTCCCACAAGAAGGAGCTATAAATGGGTTATTTTGTGAAAGTACGTTATTGACAACATCAGAAAAAAATTCAAAACTTTTTCTTATATCAATTTTGGGAGGTGAATCATTCAAATATAATTAACAAGAGAATAAATTGTCCTTTAGCACATGAAGGACATATTTCTGTCTCTTTCCTATTCTTTCTTTTGCATCTATGTCTTTTGAAAATTATCTTTTCTACTATCTTCTTTTTCTTTTTCTTCTCTTTCCTTTTCCTTCCAAACTTTTTCCATGATCCTCTCTCTTCAGCTCTGTGGTCTCCTTATTTTTGTATGCTACCCTCAGGTTCCTCTAGTAATGCCTTCAAATGAATTTATTTAAAACAGCGTGACAAGTGATATTCAATATTCAGTACAGTAAGGCATAAAAGTCAGCAATGATTAATAACTATGCAAGATGAAAGAGAAAGGTAAGTGAGGCGAGAAGAGGCTAGTTTGAAAGATAGAGAGATTAAGGATCCGTGATATCAACTATTCAGAGAGTCTGAAGGAACTATACCAAGATTACTGACTTAAATTGATGAGAATTTAATGAATGTAACTTTCGATGTCAAAACAGAGCTTGCATGCTTCTGAGTTGTCAGAGGGATAGCGAGTCTTTTGTCATAAGGATTTGGTGGTACTCCTAGTGACAATGTGTATTAACTCTCAAATTAGCCTCATTTGACAGCTTGAGATTTGTAAAATTACATGCTTCCTAAAACAGAGAGCACATGGAGGACTTAGTTGAGAGGATTCAGTACTGTTAATCTGAATAAAACAATCAGTTTAAAGTTATATTCCTCAAAAATTAAGCCCATATTCCTTCAAGTAGCAAGAAAACTAAACAAAAGCTAAGGCATTCGTTAATGTTATACATTTATTCTGCACATACACACGTGCAGAATGTGTGTGTGTGTGTGTGTGTGTGTGTGTGTGTGTGTGTGTGTGTGTGTGTGTGTGCATGTGTCCTTATGGGTATATGTGTGTACACATGTATGGACATCAGAGAAAAATTCCTGAATGTTAGTTCTCTACTTCCACCATGTGGGTTTCCATGATCAAATGCTTGGTGGAAGCATTCTTATCTGCTGAGTAATCTTGACTATCCTTCTTTATTTTATCCAACTATAAATGTCATTCACTGTGCACATTTAGAAAAAAGTGAGATTAATAAACCTGAAATGCAGGTGTTAGAAATTAAAGGAATATATGTTATAGGAAAATAGAAAGAAGTTAAAGGAATATTTGTACAGGAAAATAGAAGTGGGATGGATTTGTGTGTGAAGAGGTTGAGTAAGGGGAAGGCAGAGGACAAGTGTGGCATTAGGAAAGTAGAGGACAGTAGTCTGGAGAGGCACTTAAGAACAAAGTGTATGGCTCATTTCTTTAAACCTAGCATGTGAGAGGCAAAGATAGGCAAATCTCTTATTTGTGGAAGGAAGGAATATAGAATAGCCACATGTGAATGTTACATAAAATTTGAAGGGCCAATATAGTCACAGTCTTCTTGGTTTTAGAAATAAACATTTTGATCTATTATACTCACTTGTGATATAAAAATTTTATCATGATATTTCACTGTGGTTTACTAAGTTATTAAGAATCAACTCAGTAATTTTTATGCAAGATATTATTCTTCAGGAACTCCACACTTCATGTGTTTTACTTTAATTTTTTCTTATTATATTCTTATGTTTCTTTTTAACATATACATTTCTATTATTACACATGGGTAAAATAAACTACATACAGCAGGAAGAACCAAAAGACCATCAGGAATTATACAGATGTTACATTCATAGTGATTTGGCTATTTGTATTTGACAAACTTGAAATAATCATCTTTCCTAACTTGTTGGGTCTAAATTTCTGAAAGGAGATTAATATCTATCATATCTCATCTCTATTAACTTAAAACATCTATCTTGATATAAAACAACTTAACCCTCACCTACTAAGATTAATTGAAAAACTAAACTATCTGGTCTTCAAACCCATCAGAGACTTGAGAAGGGATAAAACTTAAATACTTGAGTGAACCCGGAGTGCACGATAGAAGCTTCAAAAAAGAAAAAATGACTGAGACAGTTTACTGCCTGAAGAGTCACCCAACACTCTCTATAACTTTAGAGCATTGTCTTCTGGCCCAATATATCTGACAGACATATTTGCAAGGCAGGAATTATTAAGAACTTGCTTACACTATCTTGGCCAAGTTCGGCCATTGACTCTGATGGCATCTAAACTTGCCCATTTTTAGACAGAATCCTGTCTGTAGCAGAAACGAGAACATTTTGCCCAGTGTCTTGTTTGGCACATTTCAAGCCAGCTTCATAAGGAGGTTCTTTGATGCTCATATTCTTCCCTGAGGCAGGCTGTGTGTTGCAAGGAGTTAACTTGTCTTGTTGTCAAAGAATCTTTAGAATAATAAAAAACATCTTTAAATGCCATATTCTTTAGGTCTCAGAAGTTTTTGAAGACCTCATTTAGCTATTTTACCTCATATATCTATAGAATCACATCTATCTATTAGACCTAGAATATATATTCTTGTGATAAAATTAGACTAATTTTTGACTTGAGCATGATTTGCATCAATCTACAAAATTCAATTCCATTCAGTTAAAAATAACCTAGTTTGTGAGTAACAATTAGGGCCTTTAGATGAGGAGTAGATTCAATACACTATCTTTTTTTACTTAATTTTATTGGAAAATTTAAGTATGTATAAAAATTCTAAATTGGAGGCCATTATATTCCAATGGGGATGATGGCAAAAGGACAATCAGGTAAAAAGGGTTAGGAAAATGGTATTGAGGGAAAATGATTTAGGGACAGAGAACTAGAATTGAGATGTATTTGGAGGGTGGTATGGAAACACAGGACAATATAAAGAACCAAAATATACTAAGGGGATCCCTATGAGTTCTCCAAAAATGAAAAAAAAAATTTGAGTTCTAACTGAACAAAGAGGTTTGCAGTACCAGATTTAAGTTACATCCAATTGAGTTGTTGAGCAAAAGGTTCTTATAAGAACCTCAAAATAACCCAGGTTGTTTCCAAGATAAAAGGTTGTTCTCCACAAACTAATAGCAAGGTCACATTGCAGAAGACAACACCCACGCAACCCATTGAACATGGACGGGTTGATCTTGTGCCTACATAGAACCTCTAAACCTATGTTCTATTGTCTTTGGTATAGAAAGGTATTCTGCAGGCTACCAAAAGAGAAAAGTAGGCACCAAATCAACTACAAAATTTTGATCTATAATCTCTCTTCCCTGAAAAATATGCTAGGACAATGGTTGCATAAAGTTTGTTGAACTAGTCAACCAATATCTGATTTGACTAAAGCCCATCTCCACATGATTGAATCCATACACATAACTGCTTGGTGACCATGATCCAGAGACTCGTTAACCCAGAGACCTACAGTAAAACTAAATACTAGTAGTCTAAAACACAAATGAAAATGAAAAATTCCTACAGATATTCTGCTATAGCCAAACATGAAAAAGAGTCATTGGGGGCAGGGAGGAATGAAGGGAGGAAATGAGGTAGGGATGGGGAGAGGGAGGGAGGATAGGAGAGACAGAGACTTTGGAATAGACAGTTTTAATTCCTTCTTTGAAATTCATGGAAACCTGCAGCAAAGGATTCTGGGAGAGAGCCAAGGCAAGAACTGTTGGAGGACAACGGTTGAACGAGGCCTTCTCAATCAACTGAGAAAAACTCATACGAACTCACAGAGCCTACAGCACCAATTACAAGGCTTAGATGGGACTGAAAAATTATAGCTTTCAGTTTAGTACTTTTATGAAACTCCTGAGTATGTGAACAAGTGCATCCCTGATCCATGTGCCTTCTCTTGGGCATATTTTCTTCTGTTACTTTGTCTTGACGCTGATGTGATAGATTTTATTTATCTTACTATATTTTATTTAGTTACATGTTGTTATATCTTAGAAACATATTGCTTTCTAATGAGAGGTAGAAAGGGAGTGGATGAAGAAAGAGATGGGGGAGAACAGTGAGGAATAGAGGAGGAGAAACATAATGTATGATAAAACTATTTTTTATTTTTAAATTTTAATTTTTCATTATCTATTCAGGTTACATTCATATTATGATCCTCTCGATTGTATCTTCCCTTTACCACTCCCCCCTCTCTCTTCTACTCTATTCCCCTCCCCTAGAGCTCTGAGAGAACAGGAACCAACATTCTGTTGCATACACAGAGACATACCTGAGCCACAAAGATATATATTACCTGAGAGTAAAGGGCTGGAAGAAGGTCTTCCAAGCAATTGGACACAAGAAGAAAGCTGTACTGCCATTCTAAATATCTAATAAAATAGGCTTTCAACCAGAATCAATCAAGGAGATGAGGAAGGACACTTCATCGTTAAAAGGAAAACTCAAGCAAGATGGCATCATGATTCTGATTTCCACACTCCATTCTCATCAAAGGATAGGTTAATGAATCTAAACTGAGAAATAATGACACTAACAGATGTTATGAATCAAATTCACTTAACTGATATATATATACAGAACATTTCACCCAAACACAAAAGATTATGCCTTCTTCTCAGAAGCTCAGGGAACTTTCTCCAAAATTGACCATATATCAGGTCACAGAGCAAGCTCAGCAGACACAAGAAGATTGATATTATACCTTGTATCAAATCAGACCACCATGGACTAACACTGGACCTCAACAAACACAGAATAATAAAAACTCTCCACACACATTGAAACTCAACAATTCTTTACTCAATCATAACTGGTCGAGAGAAGAAATAAAGAAAGAAACTAGAGACTTCCTAAAATGTGATAAAAATGAAGGCAAAACAGCACAACGTTATGGCACACAATAAAAACAGTGCTAAAAGGAAAGTTCATAGCACTAAGTGCCTTCAAAAAGAGATTGGAATGAAAAGGAGTCTGGACTAACGTATAACAAGAATTTTTAAGCTGTTGATTGCTCTTTATTTATTTATTTTTATTAATTTATTCTTGTTACATCTCAATGGTTATCCCATCGCTTGTATCCTCCCATTCTTCCCTCCCTCCCATTTTCCCATTATTCCCCTCCCCTATGACTGTTCTTGAGAGGGATTACCTCCCCCTGTATATGCTCATAGGGTATCAAGTCACTTCTTGGTAACCTGCTGTCCTTCCTCTGAGTGCCACCAGGTCTCCCCCTCCAGGGGACATGGTCAAATGTAAGGCACCAGAGTACATGCGAAAGTCGTATCATATGCTCTTTATTTTTTAATTAAACTGTCATATAGCAGGTCTACCTGAGTAAAAAAAGAGTTCATCTGAGCCAAAACAATGTCAACAGAGAGATTGCAAGAGAGAGAGAGAGGCATAATATATATATATATATATATATATATATATATATATATATATATATATATATATATATAGAGAGAGAGAGAGAGAGAGAGAGAGAAAGAGAGAGAGAGGAAGGATATGAAATTTTAATCATTCAAAATATGATTAAGACTCTTTTAACGCATGTTGTGTACAGGACAGATGTGTGTGCTCTAGGTTCTGACATAGTTTGGAAAAGCTGAATTACTAAAGCCATTTTATGGATAATTGTAGAATATATATCTGTATATCTATATCCATATCTATATCTTTATTCTTAGAAGAATCTGTAGGATACACATGTGTAGAAATCTTGACCCTGAAACATATTTGATTCAAAGATAAAGTTTAATTATCCAGAAATTATGGAAACTAAGAAATTTTTTAATTTTTTCTATACTGCTGTCAGGACCTAGAGTATTTCTTGGACAAATTATTAGATTGATATCCATGTAGCTGCATCCTTAACCCTTAGAGAAGTCTTCAGACTCATAGTTGGTTGGTTCTGTGATAAGTGACAACTTTGAAGGTTCAAATTTTGACAGAATTGGGATAAGCCAAGATGATACATGAAAATAAGTCTCTGTGTCTTATTATTTAATCATAACCTTGATGTTGAAAGAAGAGTCCATATTAAATTCTCTCATGGTAAAAATTTCTCCTGGTAAACCTTAGTAACCATGGAAAAGATAAGCACGATTGTGCCAACTCTGACTTGGCACAGATGCATCATTCTATTTGCTTCAAAATTTTATCGAGTAAGAGATTTGTTTTTAGACTAAGATAATTAAAATCTAATTTAGTATGAAGATTCTTAAGTCATCTAAAACTCTGTTTTCCTTTCAGGATACCAGGCTCTATTTCATGCTGTCAATGGAATGAATGAAGCAAATATCTCTGGAGGAGACCAAGTCTTGTGTGGCTTTTGGTCTTAGTCTTGGGTGAGTGTGGACTAATTCTGAAGAGCGTCAGCAAATTTATGAACTTTTCTGGTGAATGTTTAGAAATAAAGTGAGATATATTCCCTAAACAATTGTCATTATTCACATTAAAAGTTAGTATGGAGCCATGTTACTGTCAATATTTTCATAATTTTTAGAAGTTCATAATTTTAGTAGCACTTTTAGTTAAAACAGTGTCTTGATTTCTTAATGATAACAAGTCTATTCTATCAAAAATAAAGTGTCTTTCACATGAAATTCCTTTCAGTTCAGAAGAAAGAATACAAAAATCCATTATGTTAGAAATTCTATTATTCTTAGCACATAACTGTATTATTCAATTTAGCATATGTAATGTTGCCTAATGAGCAAGGTGTTTATGCTTCCCTAGTATAAAAATTATGATCTTCATTGTAATAAAAAATTTCAGCCTTGCACTATTTGCAGTTTATGAATTGTTCTGAACATATTCTGTGTCAGTCACTGGCCATATAATAAAAGATATCGCTTCAGCTTTCAGGTTAGATCATCTGTCTGAAGCTCACTGATGTGTTCTTAATTCAATTGGATGGCTCTCCCCACCCACAGTTTGTGAAGGGGAAGATGCAAGCATTTTCTTCATTGGTAGTGGCTGAAAATGTATCAATATGACAAACATTTTCCAAGAAAGAATGAAAAAAGAAATGCAGTACAAAAATCACAATATTTTTCTTCTTCAAAGGGAAAATAATCATAGTTATATTTCTAACATTTCTTTTATCTCAAAGGTGTCTCCAATCACTTTAAAATCTTTTAATGATGTGTTCATCCAGATTCATACATTCAGTCACTGAAACAAAATCATATATAGCAATTCATGAGTATAAGGGGCCTCAGGACAGCTCTTTTAGACCTATGATTGCATCTGAACAGCTGTAAGGAATCATATTTATTTTAGAATACTCCTGCTAGCATGGGCATCTAAAAAGAATCTGAAAACAGGGCTGGTTTCATATGCACAATATGATGGATACACAGATGCAAGTATTGATGAGGTATCACAGAATAATGGGGCACACACTGCCTACTAACGGAAATTACAGTACAACCGTTAATAAGGACATTAATTGTCATCTGAATTTATTCACTGTGTTAAGAAGAGTTTATATTCTTGGTTGTTTTGCATATTTTAAAATAATTGAATATTCAAGGTATTAAATTATGAAACTATTGCATAATATAATCATAAATATTATTTCCCAAACATCAGTAAGCATTCACATGTGTTCTCTCAAATCATCATGCATAGACATTGGTTATTCCAACACTGATATGATGAAAATCTACCCTAAAATTCATTAATGCTTGCATAATTATGGGAATTCAAACTTTTCAATATACTTATCTATATTTGTTCACAAATCTGTGCTATATACATTTGTAGTTTCTCTTCCATTAAGTGTCATTATTTACCTAATGTGTATCTTTGAAGCAAATCTTTATTTTGAATTTAATTCAACATATTTTCATTATTTCCTTCATAGTCATGAGTAGATTTTTTTTAAGGAAATTAAAACTATGTGATAGTATGTCCTAACCAAGATGAATTCACTCATTTCTATAAGACATTTCTTACGTATTCCTAGGTTCCACTATAGTGATTAGACAATTTAAAAGCAATATGATCTCCTTATAGTTGTGGAGCTCAAACTTCTGGGGTAGTTTTAAATATGAAAAAATACAAGTAGCCAAATCACTATGAATGTAATATTTAAATAATTCCTGATTGTCTTGTGGCTCTTCCTGCTGTATGTAGTTTATTTTACTCATGTGTAATAATATAAATGTATATGTTAAAAAAAGAAACATAATAAAAAAAATTTTTAAAGAAAGTTCAGCTAGAGTTTTGCATATATCAAACAGGCAGTAAATAACCCTAGAAGCCAAGCAGCATCTATGTTGGACCTAAGAAATAAGTATGAGATGCTAGACATGGTGCACATTTGTAGGACTTCATGTAGCCGACTTTACCCCTCATTAACATCTCCGCAACTGACATACAGAAATAACAAATACAAAAATACAAATTATAGTGTGAGGTTCAACAAGATGACAAAAAAAAAAGGCATTTTCTAGTATGTTCTCTTCCCCATTCAACATACCTAGCATTTGGCTACAAGCTGTTTTTTCATAGCAGGCATTCCTGCTTTCAGACCTACAGCATTTTAGTCACCATCTAACAACACATCTGTGATCCATTTTGCCTTGGAATGAGTTCCTTTGCCTTGGCCTTGTCCTACTCATCATCAGTCTCCACCATACATCTTCCCCCAACTGAGTCTGTCTTCTGCTGTAGGTCTCAGACTCTTTCCCAGTTTCCGGGAAGCTGGGAGTAAAATCCACTAGAACTTATGACTCTCTGCCTTGGATGGAATCAGTCATCACTCTTTCCTTCATCAGAAGCTGTTCTCATCACCTTAGAAATCCCTGTGTTCTAATTTGTGTAGTAGTCTGTTTTTCTGATAAGATAACAAACTAAGCTCTTCTCTTCCTGCCCGCTTTTTTCTTTTTGTTTATTTTATTCCCAGAAAGCTCTTTCATTCCCTATGCTAACTTATTATTGTCAGAACACAAACCAGTGGAGCTTTACCAGGGAGGACTAGAATCATAAAATGAATAGTAATAAAGCACAGGCAGGTATTATGAGCTGACCTGTAATGCTCCTTACACCATATGCTGAAATCCTGACCTGCAGTACTTCACAGCATGACTTTTCTTAGAAGCTGAATATTCTCAGAAGTAATTAAATTGAAATGAGGTCCCTAGGAATGAACTTCAGCAACTATGACTGCTGCTGCTTTTTAAAATGCAGAAGTGACAAATCTGTACCCACAGATAGACATGCACAGAGGGACTGTAACATGAGATGAGGTAAGACCATTATGTGAAAATGAAAGAAGTGAATGAAATGACGAAAATATACAACAACCATTTTCAGTAAACCAAAAAGGCAAGATGGTGTCACAGAACAAAATCTTTCTGAGGAAAACCAGGAAAAACCCATCCCAAACACCTTCAGTTTAAACTAGTCTCCAAACTTTCGAAGGGATAAAATTCTGTATCTTGAGCCACACTGCTTGGATTCTGTTAAACAGGAAAACATTCAAAAGACAACCCAAATTTAATTTTCTCTTATGCTCTTTGGATTGTTCTCTATATTAGAAAAACAAATGTATGTATTTTTTTTTAAATCTCCATTAGATGTAAGGTTGACAATTTGCACTTAGTATCCCTTTTAGAAATGGTCACAAACTTTGGTTCTAATTAATGATGTTTCGACATTATGGGATAGCTTGGCTATATACCCATTTTTTTTCTATTTTCATCAAGTATCCATGAAATTCTATAGATATTTACCTTTTCATTAGATAATAAGCTTTGTGGTTTGTGATAAATGACAATCCCTAAATACTCAGGTTATCAATTTTATTTCTTCTCAAGTCTCTAATGTGGTTGAAGACCAGATAGTTTAGTTTTACAATTAAGATTAGGTATTTAGGGGTTAAGATATTTTTAGGTCTAGATAGATGTTTTAAGTTGATAATGATGAGATATGATAGATATTGATTTATAATCAGAATTTTAGACTCAGCAAAATAGGAAATTAAAATCACACAGTAATCCACACTTGTATTCTATGCTCTCTTAATACCTGCAATATCATGTAAATAAATAAAAAGTGTGCTGTCTTCTTTAGTATCAAGGACACCGAAAAAAACTTGGGCTACATTTGTGAATATGAAAATAAATAATTATTATTTTCTTTCTGGAGTAAAATTGGAAGTGTGGTTCTCTTAAAAAAAAGGGGGCGGAGGCGGGGTTTCTTTAAGGTTGACAAAGACAAATAGCCAAAACATTATGAACATAATATATATAATTCCTGATTGTTTCATGGTTATTTTGGCTGTAGGCAATTTATTGTATATAAGTATAATAGTATAAGTCCATATGTAGAAATATTTAATAAAAAATTTAAAAAAGAAAATAAGCTTTGTGTGAGGTGATATTTCTCAAGGCTAATGCTAGAACTGTAAGCAATGCTGTTCCGTAGGCTGAGGAGAATCTATACCTTGCTCTTTTCTTACTGCTCTCCTCTACTGTTTTGCACCCTGGCTGGAGGGTGCTGTTATATTTTCTTAAAAATAAAGCATTCAAAATGGAAATACATGGAATCTATTTAATAAATAATTCTTTTATAGGAAAAGATGAACATAGGTACGATAGTGTAACTACACAGAAAATTACATATTTTTCTTAGTGTAATATATCTTCATATATGCACATGTTTTTGCAAAATTACTAGTATTTATAACCATGAACTTTAAGTGAAAGTAGATATATTTTAAAGAAAACTACCAATGACTATGAATTAAAAATTTTGCAACAGCTTGTTTACTTCATGAATATTAATTGTGGTTTTAATCTCAGTTCACATTAGTATTACTGAAAGCATATTGTTGATTATTGTATTGTTTTGTATTACATAGTAATACTTTCCTGGGAACAGTGAATTCGGCCTGCTTTAAAATATATTAATCTTACTAGAGGCGCACATTAGTTTGAGGGTTAGTAGTAAGAATATTAAAACCCAAATGCTACATATTAAAAGCTCTTATATACTGTAATAGTGTCTATTATTACTACAGAGACTTCTGTTTGCATCCTTTGTAGCCTATGTACTTGACTAGTAAATTAGTTTGATGTTAATGTATCAAGCTACTTATTGCAGTTCAAGGAAAGGGGTGTCATACATGCACAGGGCCACTGTGAGCAGCAGATGTCACTGAGGTAAGCCTGTCAATCCCAGCATACACAGAGGCAGAGGCAGGCAGATCTCTGTGAGTTCAAGCCCAACCTGGTCTATAAAGTAAGTCCAGGCTAGCCAAGGTTACAAAGAGAAACCCTGTCTCAAAACAAACAGACAAACAAACAAAGCAAAACAAAAAAGATTTATAAAGTAGTTTATAATTTTCTCAAAGAGTGTCACTGATATTTTCTCTGTGAACAATAACATTGTTGGAATATGCCTAAATTGTTAAATGTGAAATATGCATACTTATGGAAAGATGTGTCAGAGAATGTCCGTTTCAAATTATTTTGAATCATTTGTTAAAGCTATAGTACTGTTTCTGAATAACCTTTGATTTTCAGCTCCCTCCTTTCATTTTTAAATAGAAATAGGCGTATTACACCAAACTGTTAGGGCATCTTAGTAGAGGAATATTCCTCATAGCCAAATGTTGACTATAAGATCGTGATCTTTTCTCACTAATATCAAATATTTGGTCACCTTGTTTGTGCTTGAAGCTTGAAATTGCTAAGATAGAACAACAACCAGACCTGATTCACGCTCAAATCCATCTGCACAACTCCTTACAATATTTGCTCAAATAGATTTTTGATGCTTTTTTTTTCTAAAATTATGATGACAATTTCTACAGCTCACTTTAAATGAAATCTTTGATACAAAACATTTGACTTCTGGCAGGCAAGTAAGAGAAGAAATCAAAATAAGAATGGCTGTTATTAATTTTTGGAGATTGATACATGTTTTTTGAAAAACCAATGTCAACATAATTGTCATCAGAAGCCTACTTTGTCAGCAAATTCTGGTCATTTGCATAGGTAGTATAGAGAAGTGAATTTAAGGATTTGAATTTATTTTATATTATTTTATCAGGTGCTTATTTCTGTTCTGAACGCTAAGATGACGATCAATAATTATTACAATAGAAATTCATTCTCATGGAGTTCACTCTAACCTGACAGTCTCTGGTATTTAAACAAGTTCCTTTATATGAGAAGTAAGAGCTTTCACGCAAATGCCGGGAGAGCACTGAGTGATGTGGGGAAGGCACTGCACTGTAGCTGGTCAGCAGGAAAAAGAGCTGCTGTCTCCGAGCAGAGTGGCTCTGGGTAAAAATTACAGATGCAAACTAGAAACAGCCAGAAGAAGCAACTTAAAGGAGTCCTAAATTAAGGAGTAATATATATTTAGTAATTACGAAACTATATTTAACGTTATAAAACATGTAAGGTGTCAAACAAGGCATACTACCCCATAATTATGTTCAGTTTTCTATTTTATATATCTGTCAAATTATCATAATTAAAAAGTAAATTCACTTGAATAGGAAAACATTCATGTAAATAAAATCAATGCTGGTCAAGAGTTTAGTGAGGTAGACTCAAACCACTGACTCTATTTTATAAAACCAATTTTCCTAACAGTCTCACATTAACATGCATTCATAGTAAGTTTTCAGTATTTAGCACAAGCCTGTGTACATACATTGTTTTTTGAAATGTAAAAAAAAAAAAAAAAAAAACAACTTAGTGTGATGCTTAAAATCTGCGTTATTGTCAGTAAAGAATTACATAATTAGATCACACAAATAGATAGTGAGAGGAATGTAAATGGGGAAGGTTGATACCAGAGCCTAATGCTTCAATCATGTTACTTTTGATAACTTTCAGCATCATAGTTTTCAATTTCCTTATCTTTTTGGTTGGTATAAAATAAAATGTATTTCCACATGTAAATGCTTGGGAATAAGTGTTTTAAAAGATGTAGAGGAATAGCCTGATCTGTATTATTTGTTAGCTTGTTCATTTATTTATTTCCACATAATGATGTTTAAATTATTTTTTGTTTTCATTACATTTTTGTTTCACCACAGTTTCTCCTCCCTCCACTCTTCCCCACTCCCCCATTCTTCCCAGTCCCATCCCTGCCATTCCTCTCTCCCTCAAATCCACTCTTCCTCCATTTCTTTCACTCTGGATTCTATTTCCAAATGCATGAAATTTCTTAGATAATTTCAGCATCAGTGGTGGTTAACAATGCATTTGATTTCATGTCCTGTCTCAAGTGATTTTGCCACTTTATATTTTTTGGTAGCAAGTTGCTGTGTGGCAGAGGGAAATAGTAATAATATAAAAACTACATTATAGTAAGGTGAATAAAAAAATCAACAAATTGGAGTAAAGCAAGTCAAACAAAAGAAGAAAAAGATCCAAAATAAAAGAGAGAATAATTAGATATTGATGCAGAGACACATTTATTCACAATAAAAAATAAGTAATAAAAATCTGTAGGCCATAAGATATACACAAAAACAAGTAGAGTAAGCAAAAAAGATAAAGAAGATGAAAATAAATAAAAGCACTGACACATCATTATGAAACAATGGACCTCCAAAGAAGTTTTTGAAACCATTTCCTGTTGGCTGTCTACTACTCCATATGTGGCCTACTGTTAAGACGACCTCTCCTTGGAGGGTGGCCTTTGTGGCACCCAGAGAAAGAATTGCCAGACTGCCAAGACAAGACCTGTTAGCCTGCAACCATAAAGTGGGGGAGGAGATCCCCCTTGGACACGGACCTAAGGGAGGGTAATAGGGTGGGGGTGAGAGGGTAGGAGGAATGGAAGGATATGAGTGATGGGAGAACAATTGAGTTGTAATCTGAATAAATTAATAAAAAATAAAAATAAAAATAAAATAAAATAGTCCTTCCCTTACTGAGACTTCTTGGAGAAAACTCAATTTTTATTTGTATGTGACTATCATCTGGAGAAAGATTCTTGCTTAGGGATGAGGGCATGTATCCAATTCTTTCATCTCCAGGACCCAATCTAGTACAAATCCCTCTAGGCTTTGTGCCATGTCATCTCAGACTCTGTGTGTGTGTGAGTGTGTGTGTGGGCGCTGGTATTTTTGGAATGCTTTGTTTCCTTTCCTTAACATTTTCTTCATCCCACCCCCTCCCCCACTGACTTTTAGGGTCTTCTACTTTCTCTCTTGAAGATTTACCTGAGCTCTGAGTGAAGACATTTGATGCAGACATTCAATTTAGAGTTTAGTGTTTCAAGATCGCTCAGTCTGAACTTCTGTATTTGTCTCCATCTGCGGCAGGAGGAAGCTTCTGTGATGATGGCTGAAGAAGGAGCTGATCTGTGAATATAGCCGAATGTTCCTTAGTAGAACAGTATTATTTGCTTTCCCCCTAGTTCCCTGAACTATTTTATCTCAAGTTCTTGGTCACCTAGAAGTGCTAAGTATGTTTTCCATCATATTGAGTGGGCCTGAAATCAAATCGGATAGTGATTGGTTACTTCCACAAGCTTGTGCCACTATTGTACTAGTGTAACTTGCAGACAAGACAAAAGTTTTTATGTCAACTTCAAATAGGCTACAGTAATTTGAGTCTTAAGAGAAACCCCTTTCTAATTGGCCTGTGGACAAGATTGTTGTGCCACTTTTTTTTACTAGAGGTTGATATGGGTCACAAAATGAACAAGAAATATTAGGGTTTATTTCATCTTCCATTTCTAGTTTAAAAGTCCATCACTGATGGAAGTCTGGGCACAAACTCAGACCGGGCAAGGAATGAAGGAAGGAACCTCAAATTAGATATCAAAGTAGAAGCTATGTAGAAATCCTGCTTATTGGCTTGCTCTTTATGGCTCACTCAACTTAGTTTCTTATGAAATGCCAGGCCAACTTGTCCAGGACTAGCATCACCCTCACTTTATTACAGAAATATAAATATTTTCCCCTTCTGATTTCTTTATTAATTAAATTATGGAGGATATTTTTCTATAACCACTCTATCTCATTCTCTAACCATGATTTCTTTACCTGTTAATAACCATTCCTCTAGATTTTATTCCATCTCAGTAAGTTGGGCTTTTTGTTAGGGATTTCTCTCTGCACACATATAGAAAACATTATAAAGCACTGAAAATAAATGTGTCTCACTCTTCAGAGTCAGGAATATTGTGCTGTGCTTGTTACTCTGTATATGTATCCTAATTATTGGCAACATTTACTTTTCTTCAGGTTCTTCTCTAGTTGTTTTGAGTCTTTGGTGCTTGTTTTTGTCCTTTAGTTTTTAGCTATATGTGTCTACTCATCATGTTTGATTTTTGAAAATTTATGTTATTTAAAATGATTACAAAAAGTTGAGTAAATCTATTTTTGTATAGAAAATTTACATATTTTAGGTTTCATATTTAATTAACAATGTTTCTCTAAAATTTATGCATATATTTTATGCACTTCACATTTTCCTTACAATATAAACTATTGGTTGCATTGCAAGTGGAATAGCTTTTAATCATTATATTCCCCCAAACATAATTTTTCATATTTCCTCAAAAAGATTGTTGCTAAATCTATTAGGGCACAATTTTAAGCATATACCTTAATGTCTTTAAAAATCATTAGAGTTAGACATAAGTAAAGTTAGACAAATGATGATGAACAAAATGAGAATATTATCAAGGAGATGGAAGATAAAAGGAAGCTAAATGAAATGCTAAAGACTGTAGTAACTGAAATAAAAAATAATCACTACAGGGATTGGTGGGAATATAACGCTGAAGGAGAAATGTCACTTGGAGAAGGTCTTGAGACAACAAAAATAACATCATCATTGTCTTTCTCTGCTGTTTGTCAGTGGTTCAAGATGTGAGCCCCGCATCTTCTGTGAGAGCCACCATATCTGTTGTTTGCTACCAAGCTTTTTCCACCGTGAAAAAAAATTCATACCTTTCTGTAACCACCAAATAAACTCTTCCATCTGTAAGTTACCTTTGTGATGGTGTTTTTTTTTATCACAGAAATATAAAAAAAAAGTAGAACATCCGTGAGTGTTCTTTCCTAAATACTATGAAAACTGTGCACTTTTGAGTCCTGGAAAGATAAAATGTTGCAGATTGTTTTGCCTCTGACATCCTAGGACAGAGCATCCTACAGTTCCTGAGAGTAATCTACAGCCTTCTGCATGGTAGCTTGTATATAGTCATTGGGCTTCCCTGTAGATAACGGGCTTCCATATTTTCCTATGTCCTCCTTGCCTACGAGGTTTAAGGAGTTAAACTTTGGGATATGAATGCAAAATTAATTATTAAAAGACTACAATTAAATGGGAACAAATCACTTTAGGAATATCTTACTACATGTTGTAGAACAATCTAGAAAATACCAACGTGGGTGAATTCAAATGTAAGTGGAAAATGAATTCTAGATCACAGTTTCTTCACAGTCTCTTCAAAGGATTTCACATGCTCCTTTCTTAATCTCTTCTTCTCAAAGCTTCATCTGTGTGACACTATCAAATCACATTTCTCTCTCAGTAGGAAAATGTTTAAAAGACAAAAATAAATGTTTTTCTCTGTTTTAAAAAAGCAGCTTTGAAGCATTAGGTCAACCCTCAAACTTCTATCCACTGAATATCATCCTGGGAAATTATTTACTGGCTAAACAACATTATCTAAGATTTTAAAGTAATTTTCATAGTCCTGTGTGATGTATGAAAAGAAATGTCCCATAAGTAAATGAAGCCACATTCTTTCCTCCCTCCCACATTGGAGAGTAATATTACTTCATTCCTAACTTGATTTCAATATCTCTTTTATTCCTTAAATCTTCTTTGCTGTAGAATGTCTTTGTCAAGTTTTGTGTTGATATTCTCTTTCTGCTGAGAGAAAAACTTTTGCAAACTTTGTAATATTGTCCCTTTAGAACTCATAACCAGATTCAGCTTTATGAAAAGATATTTGTTCTTCCCATGATTAGAAGCAAACATACTAAAATATATATGTAAGTCAAATAAAAGAATATGCAGAAATCTAAAATTGGTTTTGAAAAGCAGATCAGGGACTATATGAATTTCCTCAGATACGCCTGCCATTGTTGTACCCATCCTTTCTCTTTCCATTACAGCATTTAACCCCATCCTCTCACATCACACAAAGCGGATGAGATACACATTTGAAGCAGATAAATGACAATAGTGGTACACATTTATTGCTGGTGATGAAAGGGTTACCTATGCTCAAAGAAGACAAGGAATGGAAGAAACACTATTTCTATAAATTATATCAAAAACTTATTTAAGAATATTTTGATTTTCTTTCTTATTACCTATCTTCCTGTTTAAGAAAATTCTGAAGAAACACACAGGAGTCATTATTATAGATATTGATTACTTGATTTAGAGTGCCTCTTCATTTTTACTGTTTAATTTGCATCCCATAAACCAGTGCGGAATGATTTATAGACAATATTGAAGAGGCAATATTTCAAGCAACGCTTTTAGTTTTCACATTTCAGGTAAGAATATGGAATCTGTAATTTCAGATATCTTGACACTTTTTGCATAGCATAACTCAAAAATTTAGAAGTGAAAATTAATAACACACACAACTGAGTCTTAATGTTTATATATCTATTGCTCAAGCTGGAGTAGATACGGGCAAAAATGTACATATAATCTGCATGTTACTCACTAAACTGTAAAACCCTCTTGCTTCTTATGACTGGTTTGCAGAAGCACCAACATTCTAGTTTATTTTTGAAATCATTTCATAGGCAATGGCCCACAGTAGCAACCCTGCATTCCATCTTGTTTGTTTACACAGCGCTGGCATCCTTAACAAGTATACATGTAACAACAACAAAACTGTTTTTTTCACATATGTGTATACTCTGTCATCTCGCATCGAAAAGGGTGTCTTGTGAGGCAAAAGGCTGAATGGGAGGAAGTTTTTCTGCTCAAATGATTTGTGATGAATTCTTCCCTTATAGACCCTGCTCAGTTGGAGAGTGCACTCAAGCTGTGATTATAAAAACCTGAGGGGTGATCACTAGGTAACTTTCAATCGCATGACTCATAACAGACGTGAGGATAATCTGCTGACAGCCTTACGTTGAAAGCATTTATTCTTATTGGAAATATACCTGGGATGATGTCTTGCTCCTCAAGAGATTGATCATTTTGCAGCAAGGACCTCCTACAAGTCAACTCTCCACCAAACTTGGGCTCCATTTCACCAATGCTTGGGATGGATGAAATAGAACATTGCTGTCCAATCAAACTTTTCCTCCAAAACTTTTCACTGGAGAGGAGCCTAGTCCTTACATTTGTATTCATAAACAATATTATCAGTACTGTTTTAAACATATTGTTGTAATATGGCATATACATTATGGCCTTATATAAATCTAAAATATTTAAAATTTAAAACACATAGCTAAACTCATTACATAAAAAAGATTAAAAACATTATATATGTAAAGCATAAATTATAGTACATATTGAGTATATATTTATAGAAAGCTAAAAATATGGAAATAAATCTTAATTACTTTTATTTCCATGCAATCTGAATAACTTCATACTGTAAAATATCTGGTGAATTATCATTTATTTGTAACAAAATATGAGCATATGTTTTTCAAAGTGAGAATTATGTACAGAATTAGTAAATATTCACTAGTCACTATCTGTAGAGTATTAATAGAATGTTCTTTCCAACCAATAGTATGTAATTTAACAGTTGTGAAAATGTACAGAAAATCCTGAGAGAAGTGGCAAAGACACAGAAGAAAATAATGGAATTCATCAGATTGACCAATTAATAACTGTATGAAAGAGAAAGTAAAATTGAAACTCTTAAGCACTGGTTGTGAGAAAAGTTGTTATGACCCCTTTGAAAAACCAGTTGACATTTTCAAGGAAAGTCAAGGAAAGTTGTTAAATCTACTTTATCTAATCATATGAGTTAAAACAACTCTGAAATTACTTTACAATCACAATGAAAATTTAAAATTCCTAAAGGCAATATGTACAAATTAATAGACAATGCAAACTTGAGTAATTCATTTGCCTAATTATCTGGAACATTTTTAAAATGTGAAATGATACTGAAAGGGTTCACAATATATACTAAATTCTTTTTTTTTTTTTTTTTTTTTTTTTTACTGTCTCAAATACCAGATTATGTCAGATCAAAACAAGCACATTAAAGTGTTAAGTAGCCATTTGTGTATAGTGCCAACTCCAGTACAATGAAGACTTCAGTATTTTATTTATTCATTAGGAAGCTAGCTTGTTTAGAATGGCCCTCTTTCTAATATTGCATATTGGGCATAGCTGTGTCAGTAACACAGATTCCATCCCAGCAGCCAGTGAGATATGTGAAATCTGAGTGGATTACAATACTGAAAGAGCCCATATCCTAATACAGCCCAGAACTACACTAAAGCAACAAGGATATTGCTAGATTGGAAGAATAAAATAAGCACAAGTGTCCTTCAAAAAGAGGTTAGAATTCCATGAAATCATTTACTGGACTAGTAATGATATGCTCTCCACCTTCTGTCTCTCTTTTCCTCAGCCTCTCTCTCTCTTGCACTTAGTTTTAACAAGACAGTGCCATTGAATTCATGGTGTCTCGACTACTCTTAACACTTCTGATTACAAGTTGCTTCTTCCAGCCTTGGGCCAAGTGAGCCTCTCCAGTAACAGGAGGGGGAGTGGCCATCCTGGAACTTTGTCTTCACTTTCTGCTTTCCTCACTACATAACAATAGCTTTTAGAATAGATATCTTGAACATTTCTTTATTAACAGCTACTGACACATCCTAGGTGTTTGGTAATAAAGAATGATTGAAATGTGAAAATGAAAGCCCTAAAATACAAACATGCCTTTGAAGTAAAACTATTGCGTTTAAATGTGTTTTCCAAAAGCATGCTATCCATAACCATGGCAACTATTTATAATGACAGGTCAAGATTACACCACAGGGATTCTAAGAATTACAGCAACTTTAATTTAGAAAAATGCTAATTTCTAATTATATGCATTTATAATTGAATGATAATTACAGTTCATGTATTGTAAATAGTATAAAACATGAGAAAATAAGGCCTTTTTGTACAACTGGGAAATAATCATAGATGGCAGTCTGAAATCCTTCCCACTTTGAGATCTGTTGAGGATGTAAGGAGGGAGATATGCTTTCTCAGATAGGCAGTAAGAGGCGCAATGTAGTTTTGAATTTGAAGTCTCTGCACTCATCATGCTAAGCGAATGAGCATTACTTGGACCTATGTATTTTTTTAATGTAATTTCTTTGAGGAAATCTTTCAAAATGTTGGAATCAAACCTGAAAACTGATTCCTGAATTCACTTAAGAGCAGAAGCATAATAATGTACATAATAGAGGAAGACGATGTACACCCGAATACACTGTCAGTTCTACTATGACTGCATCTTGGATTTCTGAATGACAGCACGTTTAATTTTCTGCTTACAACTACAATAGAGCACATTACTTTTTACTAAAACTTTACAACAGATTTTGACAAAGCCGTTATGTGTGTTTGTTCACAGGTATCCTTATGAGTGTTCTTTTTTAGGGAGATTTAGCCAATGATAATTTTCTGGCAGATGCCTATATTCTATTCTAGGGAAAAATGGAGTCATTACAAATTAATGTTTATGTAAGTGTGTATGTATGCATGTAGTGTGTGTGTGTGTGTATGTGTGTGTGTTATATTTAAAATATCAGGATTATGTTTCAGGAATGTAAAGATGAGCCCGTGACAGTATTAATATATAAAAACCACAAAACTATATTCTCCTACAAAAGAATGTTCTTACAGAGATTACAAATTTAAGTTTAAATGTATTTTCCTTATTGCAGGCCTAAGGATAATTTTTCTTCACTCATCTCTTTCCACTTTGGATGTACCACATTCCCATTTGATTTTAGATTTCATTATATTTTGAAGTAACTCAGCATTCATCTCCCTTAAATAAAAATACACTTTGTCTTGTTGATTATATTTTACCAAAAGCATTCCACCAACTCTATAGTTGTATTGACAATTGATTTCTGCACAGTTACTTATGTCCTTATAAACAGAAATATAGCATATTAACAATGTTACTTAGACCACAGGTACAAGGATAAGATTCACAATTGTTACTTCACAGGATTAAACTTTGTGAAATTTATAAATCAGCTGTAGATAGTGTACTGTGTGCTACCCTTGTGTTACACATAAAACAGTAACAATAACATTGGTAGATAATTAACACATCTCTCTTAATATGCATTAGACACCACAAAATAAATTGTTTTATTCTTAGAAGAATAACTAAAGGCAAAATAGCGTTCCCCTCAAAATGTACAATAATGTATTACTAAGCATTTTTCTGTTGATCTGCATAAAGATCAATATTAATCTGACTTTTATATTCAAAATAATAAGAATAAAAACCTAAAATATTTTGAAAACCTCTTAGCAAAATGTATTCACCTCACTGTTACATTTAATGTATTCAGATTAAAGAAATATGATTATGATATCAAAATTCTATAAACAGAAAATTTAAAAGCACAAGAATTCAGGGAGCCAGGAAGATGATTTCAAACATTATGTTGGTAATCTTAGCAAATAAAAAGAAAATTAAGACTTCTGATATCACAGTGGGTAGAAGAGCCAATCATCAGAGTTCCAAAGTATATTTTCAAATATTTCATTTGTTCCATTTGAAATTTACTTTGATTTGATGTCAAAATCACTTTAGTTCATAAAAAAAATTATAAACTTACTATTATGTCAAAGAATGAGGTCAACTGAGTGCAATTATATGAAAAATGCACCTTCTGTAAAGTGTAAACACACATCCTTAAAAACCTGAGGCTCATCAGTAGTTCATAGCAAATCCTGTTATCAGATGGTTGGGAACCAATAGAAAAACAACAGCAGAGATAATACTAACATTTCAGGAAAGTGATATAACTACACATTGTAACATACAAAACTTCCGGGCTGTAAGTCTACCCAGAATATATCTTTGATGTCATTCTGCAGGTATCAAGCTGCAGAATCGGGGGAGAAACATGTTCCAAAATGTACACAGAAGGAGGAATTAAATAAGCAAAAAGGCTTCCCAGAAGAAATTGGCTAGTTTAAAAGCGTGCTCCACTGTTATTATATTTAAATCACTTGATCTGACCCCACGTGGTGTGCTGCAACTGCAGTTGAACACCGTGTTTGAATGAGGATTATTATGGCTTACTAAGAGGTGCTGAGGGGGATTGGGAACCTGGAAAGCTAGCACTGCCCTTCTGTAACAAACATCTCTGCCAGATAATTAACCTTGCTGTTTGTTTAGCATCCGCCGAATGCTTCATTACTGATTCAGTCAATTATCCCCTGGTAATGACCGCCACAGAAGGTAGAATTGCTTAATTAAAATTATTTAGACCAAGGAGGAACTTTGATTGGGCCATGCACATTAGAAAGGCTTGATTAATCCTGATGAAATACACAATCCATTTCAAGCATTACTTTAGTATTTCTAAAAAGCCAATTTCACTTTTTTCCATTCAAAAATAAAATACAACATTTTTCTTTGCCGATTGCATTACTTAAAGAACAAGTAGCCAAAGGCTGGATGAAACTACTCTTCTTGTGGTTCATTTTTACCACAGAAGTGTTTGAAGGATGAACTTGAAATTTAATCTCTTTTACCAGGTGATATGGTTGAAAATTGGGAAATTCCTTCTTATCTTATGAAATGAAATATACCCAGGCAGGCAATTGGACATATGAGTTAAAAGTTACAGAGAAATTCATCAGCTGTTTTCGCTAGGAACATATCCACAAGGTTTATTGCCTAGGAGTTTATTCATATACACATTAACATTGACTACTTCTTTGACAACTAACCAGATGATATTCATTGGATTTGTCAGAAGGCAAGATAAAACAATTTCTATTTCAGTAGAGGTATCTTTTGTGTGGTATCTAGATATATATTCTTTTGCAGGAAAAGTTATTACTTTAAAGAATACAACCGTTTTTCTTTCCACCTATGCTTAGATGTAGTTAGAGAAGTGAAAGGTATTGTGTCTTACAGAGTCTCAGGATTGCTATTTATAATTAATATAGATTAAAGTCCTGGGTCTAAAAATGTGACTGTTCTTCTTCATAGAGTGGGGGTTGTGAGTGCTATTTGCACACATAATAATTTTCTCTTTTTTCTTCCATATATATACAACTTTACAGATAACTAAAAACACATAGAGGGCTGGCTAACACTTTAGCAACTCACTTACCTTATTTCTAAGTCAATCACATCTCAGTCCTTAACATTTCAGTCTGGGTGGAGTAAGACACACATGCCTAACAGCTTGGATCGTGTGGGCTGTGGTTACTCTGATGATGTTGGACTAACAAAAAACAAGCCAGAAAGTTGGCACATGTATTTCATAACACAGAGGTGGAGGTTAGTCAATCTCATTAGAAGGTCTCTGTAGTCAAGCATGTTAGGGCAAAGTCATTAGGGAGGAAGAACCTTACTTGCATATTTTTTCAGCTTGAGACCAGAAGGCTTTGATATGTCTCTGAGCATGTATATTACATCTAATGGGTCTTTTTCTTACTGTTTTCTTATTGTCTTCCATAGTATGAGCACATACTGTGCTGGTTTGCTTTTCTGTTTGTGTGTTAAGTCACTGACCATAAACACCTTCTGTTGAAAAGGGTTTATTTGGCTTATACCATTTTGGTTTATACCAGTTGCTGTATTTGTGTTATTTAGTTGGTGAAACATCAAATTTCTTTGCAGAAGGAAGTCAGGGCAGGATCTTAAGCAGAAGATACACTACTTGCTCTTTTGTGTATTGGTTTATATTCAAGTTCCTTTCTTAGACAACCCAGAGTTTACCACCTAGGGATGCCCTGCAATCAGTGGGCGGGCCTCCCTGCTCCATCATCAATCATCATATACATCACTCAGACTAAACTGACTGCAGAAATTCCTCAACTTTCTCCCCACTTCTAAGAGCACTTTGCATTATGTGGAGCTGACAACAGAAGATAACCAGGAACTGGGAACTGATCTGATAGACTGATCCCAAATAAAAAATTTCTCCTTTGACCTCTGCAATACTTTGCCTCCAGTGATACAAGATTATTACTGTCATGAACCAATTTCCAGCAACAGTGGAAGAATGACTTATTTTCAGGCACAATGAAAATTAAACTGTTATTACAACATGATTTGTAATTTATAAATTAGTTTAACATCAAAATCTTTTAATAGTAAATTGTTTATTTAATGGAAAAGGGAATCTGTACAATCTTCCATGTCAGCATATATAATTACCCTGGCAATCCTTCAGCAATGTCATTGAACCCTGAAGACAATAAACTCTAGTTATGAGTTTTCCATTACTAGATATATGCCCTAGAGACTCTTATGAACATATGCTCATACAGATGAATATGACAGTGCTTACTGACACACTGCTTATAAAAGAAAAAAGAAAAAACTGATACTTTTATGTTCAAATAGAATTCTCTACAGGAATTAAAAAGTTTATCAACTGGAATTCATATTATAAATATAATGTGAGTTTAAAGGAAGCTTTGTAATAACTATAAATTTAGCTTAGTTCTATTTTAATGAGATATGAGTCACACAGAATTTAGATATTATTTATGCAAACTATAACAGGTAAAGTATAAACTTATAGGAAGTAGAATATTATGCATAAGATCTATAAACATAAATTTTGACTTAGATATTTTTATACTGGATCATGGATACGTTTCCATTGTATACATATGAATTCCACTTAATTTTTGGTTTATACTAAGTAGAAAAATGGACAGTCCCTGTTTTTATGTCCTGAGCTTTGGAGTTCTGTACAGAAAGCCTTTTCTTGTATGTGTTTCTTGAGTTGATTTTGAAATGTCTTGTCTATCAAGACTCATATAGGGATTCATGTTATATCTTTGATACATTTCAGCGACTTATTATATAGAGTAAGAGTGATCTCACAAATGAAATAATACACTCTACACTTGCGTTACCATTCTACAGTACATCCTGAAATGCCATAAACAGCATGAGTTAATGCCATCTCTAGGTCTGATATTGCAGAAATAATAGAGGACTGAGGCCACATTCAATGCAGGGGCCCAGTTAGAAACAGAAGTGACACAACATTATGGAAATTTGACTTCAAAACAAGACACTGATGCATAGATACGTTGAAACTGTTCTTTTCATTTATCTCTCAGTCTCCGTCCAGTATCAGATATTACCCAAACCTGATGGAAGCCAGGTAATGCGGGGGCTTACAGATGGGTACTTACTCAATCAACATCTCTCCACATTCCCACCTATCTGATAAAAAGAGCAGGGAAAACAATGGATATGAAAACAGTCCTGAACTCCCTCATACTACAGCTTTGACTCTGACACAGGAAGGACAAGTAGGTAAATGATATGCACAAACAGATAGATAAAATTGCTAGCCCTGCATGTTTTCTTTTTTTTTTTTTTTTTTTTTGATTTTTTATTAATTTACTCTTGTTACATCTCAATGGTTATCCCATCCCTTGTATCCTCCCATTCTTCCCTCCCTCCCATTTTCCCCTTATTCCCCTCCCCTATGACTGTTCCTGAGGGGGATTTCCTCCACCTGTATATGCTCATAGCAGTTTACCAAGAAGTGACTTGACACTCTATGAGCATGTTTTCTTTTATTGCATGTCACTTTACTGTGCTTTGCAGATAATGCAGTATTGACAAAGTGAAGGTTTATGGCAACTCTGAATGTAGTGTCTTTCAGCATGGTCTTTCAAGCAGCTCAGATAACCATTAGCATTTCTTGAAAACAATGTACAATTCAGATAAACATGTGCATCTCTTTACAGATATGCTATTACACACTTAATTGGACACAATAGAGCATAAACATAAATTGCTTGTACACATGACTTAATTTATCACAGCATTATTTTAATTTGAATTGTGTAAAAATAAACAAAGTAAGCATCACAATAGAAAACAAGAAAACAGATTTATACCAAAAATTTAGAAATAATGTTCACATGTAACCAAAAAGCGAAATATCCTTAAAATCAAACACATAAATGTTCAGGACAGAGATTGATATAATAACACATAGTTTGAAGTGGCATTTAATGCATTATCTTCCATACTACAAAGGTAAATAAAAATTACTTATGCACCAAACATCTGAGTATATATTGGCTTTAATTCATTTTAATAACTAAGCAATATTAAAAATACAGTTAAGATCGAAACACGGCGAATATTCTCTATAATCTTATTCACTAGCAAACTGGCATCTTTCCTTCCCTGAATGGCCTAAAAGTGCCAATGTAGAACAAAGTATAAATATTGATATGTCTATAATGAAAATATGAGTAATTATCCATTCATGTGATAAAAAGGTACTAATATTTAATATATGTCAAAGACCTGCAAGACTTGCAAAAAAATATATGTCAAAGACCATTTCAAGACTTGCAAAAAAAAAAAAAAAGAGGATTACAGTATTACATTCATTACATTTCAGTATTACACATTACATATGCAACAAATTTTTTATCTGGATCTATATTTTAGAGTTTTAAATTTCTTTAAGTTTATAAGTACTATGAAATAGTAATAGGGTAGTGTGATAAAATAAAAGTACAGAGATGTTTAAATGACATTAAATATTCTTTTTTATATTTTCAAAAATTTAAGGAATAGTATATTCATTCACACTAGGCAAATCAGAAAGTAAATTTCACTAATATAGTGAGCAAATAATATTTTTTTTGTTTTCAATATGTTTTTTATTTACAAGTTGGTTGTATTTTGTAGTTTGAAATTCTTAAGTATTCTAGCACTTGAATTCATTACATTGTTTTTATTATTGCAGTCTTCTTCCTCCTTGTCCTAATCATTGCCACTAGAGTGTGTGTGTGTGTGCGTGTGTGTGTGTGTGTGTGTGTGTTGGTATAGTGTGTGAAAATACACATTCTCATGCATACAGGCATAGATACCAGAGACCAACTCTGGCTTATTCCGAAGCTTATTTTAATTTTATGCATAAAGGTATTTACTTATGCATCCTCTCCATGTATGCTACCCAAAAAAAAACCCAAAAATCCAGCAAAGGCTTTGGCGCTCTGGAACTGGAGTTAAAGAATATATATTTTTTAATTTTTTTATTAATGTATTCAGGTTACATCTCAATTGTTAGCCCTTCATTTGTATCCTCCCATTCCTCCCCCTCCCTATTTCACACTATTTCTCTCCCCTATGTCTGTGACAGAAGGGGACATCCTCCCCCACCATATGGTCACTCCCTATCAGATCTCATCTTGGCAGCCTGCTTATCCTTTCTCTGAGTGCCACCAGGCCTCCCCATCAAGGGGAAGTGGTTTTTTGAACCACGATACAGGCTTTGAGGATAAAACATGGGATGTCTGGAAGAATACCAAGTACTCTTAACCTCTGAGACATTAGCCCAGTAATTTTTATATTAACTTTTTGAGACAGAACTGCTGAGCAAATATGGAACTCACCCTACTGGACTGACCAGAAAGCTTCAGGGAATTACTTGTTTCTAACTCTCAGTCCTTGGAATACGTGGCTGTACTGCCACATCTAGCTTTAAGAAGGCACTGAGAATTGGGATTCAATTCATTGTGGGACTGTAACAACCGTACAGCCACTGAACCATCTCCATAGCAGCTAGAACATTGTGTATCACTTTCTTAGGGAAATTATGATATAAAGGTTCTAAATTTAAATGATAAAGATTATTTTAGTAATGCTTACAATATGGAGATTTGGACAAAGTAATCAACTTACATAAGTTATAATTTAGTATTCTTTTTAAAAAGTTCATATAAACTAGTAATTATTGAATAGAAAAATAATGAGAAATATATATATATAAAATATAATTTAATAACTAAGTATTTGTAAGTTGAAAGCACATTTAGAGGTTTCTGCAAGTATGTGTGATTATGATAGTAATATTGTTTTATTTATGGTCAGATTTATTACTCTATATCTTACAAAACCTTAATACTTTCCTAAGCTGAAATATAAATCTAATTTGATAGTGACTTAGAAATAATCAATAATAATCAATAATAAAATAGCTAATATATAAGAAAGTACCCATAAATCATGAATAAATTTGAAACATGAATCAATTCAGGAATTTTAATATATAACCCAATACATGCAGATATTCCTACATTCTCAGCATTTTACCTATAGGCTAAATAAAGATATTTTTTAAAGTTCCATTTTATTCTAAATTATGTGTATATTGTATGGGCATACACATGTGCCTACAGCTTAGCCTAGGATTCCCGGGAACTAGCAGTTGTAAGCCATCCTACATGAGGGCTGTTTCCTAGGCTCCGTTCCTCTGCCAAACACACACATTTCACTTCTGAGATTTTTTTCTCTTAGCCCAAGAGACCTCTTAATTATTCCAGTCTCAAAATCTCTATTTTTGCACTATTCAGTGGCTTTTGATGGTTCCTCAGATAGTGGAACAATTGGGAAAGTAGAGCAAGGCTTTTTCAAATCTTTGTAGATCATGAGGAAATACTGAAGCTCAGATCCAGGCTAGAATCGTTTCCCAGCTTTCCTCTTATAGCCCCATGGCTTTCAGGCAATACAACATCTCAAGTTCACACTCTCCTGAGTATTTTTCCTTCATTGTGTTCCACAAACATAACCCTGCAAGGCACAGGGTTCACATTCTCTAGTGCAGACTGTGCTTCAGGGAGTGTAGGTGTCCAGACAACCAAAGGAACATGCTCAGAGCATCCACCAGAAGACAAAACTGCATTGTTGAAAAACTCAAGTACATTTTTCTTCATAGGTGGATAGTAACAGAAACAAAGATGACTTAGTATTGGAAGAGGAAATATTAGGAAAAGAGAAGTGGCCTAAGGGAAGTAGGACCAGAGAAAAGATCAAAATAGGGAAAGTGGTAAGAACTAGAGCTATACTCAAGTCCAAGCATAGACAACCATCGAGATATCACTGTGAATCTGACTTCCAGGCACAATTAAAGTCAACTAATAAATAGAGCAAAGTCTCTAAACTTTAATAATAAAACCAAAACTTGCTCTTTTTGAAGATGCAAGGTTGTTTCCCAGAACTCAAATCATCTCTAAGCTCACAGCCACCTGTAACTCCACTTCCAGAGGATTGACACCTTTGCCCTGAACAGAGCTGCACTCATATGCACAAGCTGTCCAACATATACTCATAATTAACAATAAATAAAATCCTTAAAAATAATATTAAATGGGTTTTGGTTTCCAAATCTTTCACTATCTTCTAACATTTCTTCTCTGAATCTGTTTTAATAGTTTTACTTAGGCTTTCTCCCAAATCTTTTATCAGTCAATAGGGTATGCCTATAAATTTTTAACATGCTTTTGCAAAAACTTTAATTATTTTGTTATTGCTTATTATTAATACCTGTAACAAATCCTACATATTTTAGCATATATCATTTTCTGAGCATATATATTCCCATGCCTTCATATAATTACTATTACTTTTCTATAATAAAGTTAACCCCATCACAGTGTCTTAGCTGTCAACTGGTAACAGGATAACAAAGCCCAAAAGCTCCCTTCATCAACTGAAGTAGGAAGTTCAAAAACAAAAGCCACTTAATATGTGCTGACTGCATGGAACACAGTAATGAGTAAGATTTTAATCTAAAACTTCCTATTGGCTCGAAAAATTTACATTTTTTCCAACATTTAATGAATTAATTTTACTAAAATAAAATAATGATAAAATAATGATGGTAACTATCAGAATCAAGTAAAGATAAGAATGTATTACATATTAGTCATAAATATGTATAGTAATATTTTTCATGATTCACAAAGCCTGGGTATAATTTTATTAAGATATAGGATTTGGAATTCACTTTTAATAGTCTTTCATTATGTAGTAACTGACTTGTAACTGAATTTTCTTCCTTATGTGTTTTTCCTTCCAAAACAATCAACTTAAATTAGAAACTGAAGAGAAAGTATATACAAAACATTCTTAGATATCACAGCTACATTTCCTAAATAAGAAATAATAATCACACAATTCAAGGCACTTCATATCTTATTTTCTTTAGAAAGAGGGTTTAATCAGAGTATAATGAGCATTGAAATTAATAAATGAAAATTAAATGACCATAAGAGAAAAATGTACTTCAATTAGACAGTAATTATATTTTCAACTTTGTAAATTATTTCTCAAAACGAATATATTTCAATGTGCCCGATTTCTTATATTTCCTTTGTCTTCTTATTTAAACTTAGTGTTTTAACTTGACTAATTGACATTATAAAAATAATTGAAAAAGTGTTCATTAAAATATCTAGTAACATTCCATCCTCTTGTAGAAATATCCTCAAGTTTTAAAAAGTTGAACCAGTGAACTGGTTGACATTCATTTTGTTTGATATGGTTACATTTGTGATAGATCACAAATACATTAAGTTGATACAGTAAGATCTCAACTTACTGAAGACAGAGAGAACAGGTTACAAAAAAACCTGTTGATATATTAAGATACTAACTTATTGAAGATGGAAAGAACAGGGTAAAAGACTAAATCACTAATTAATTCAAGCATATTTTTTTCTCTAAAAGATAATTCAGTATGGCCTTAGTTGTTTAAATTCAAAGTCTGGTTAATATCCTGGTTTCAGTATAGATATTGTGTATATAATATTGGAATCATAAACAAACTTTTTCCATTTGTAATATTTTTCTAAAGAAAATGAGGAATATTATAACTCACAAAATAGTCACGTGAAAGAGATGACACATTTTTATTAAGCTTGTATTTACCACAAAATAACACTATGATATTAACTATTATTAGTACTAACTCACACACTAAATTATTGCTTTATGTCATGTTACATTTGTTGTTCTATTCTGCTGTCTCATGATTTGATATCATATAAACAATCTTTTTATACATCCATCACTGTGTGTCTTTAAGACATATTCCAATGTTAGTAATTAAAAAACAATGGACACAATATGCAAAAAAGTGTTAGATCATGAATTAAAGCAAGACAGGAAATGAATCTACCCAATCAGTCAGTGCATGCGAGGAATAGCAATGATTATCAACTTAAAAAGCTTGAGAATCACTGAGTTTACCTTAGAAGACTCATCTTTATGTATGCATCAAGGGGCTTTTAAGATTCCTCCTTTACTTGGACTGCACCTCCCAAAAAGGCATCCAGATATAGAAAGTTTAAGGATAAAAAACAAACAAAACAAACAACTACCTGTCTTCCTTTACTTCCATGTTGACATCAGATTTGAGATCTTTCAGTTCCAATGTGGACTCAATACCAGCAAATCCCCAGTGAACCTTTAGCCTGAAAACCTCAAATTGGGAATGTTCAGGCACCAAATGACATGAGAACAGCAGCTGCCCATCCAATTTAACAAATTTGTATATATAAAATGTAGGTATTCTGGGCTGGAGAGATGGCTTGGACGTTAAGAGCATTCAAAAGGTCCTGAGTTCAATTCCCAGCAACCACATGATGGTTCACAACCACCTACAATGAGATCTGGTGCCCTCTTCTGGCCTGTGGGTATCATATGCAGGCAGAACACTGAATATACAATAAAATAAATAAATCTTTAAAAAAGCGTAAGTATTCTCTTGGAGGTGTTCCATTAGAGAGCCTTGCTAACACAGTACACTCATTGTGACTTATTTTATTGTGATACAAGAATGACAATAAATGTTATGGTCTATTTTGTGTAAGAAATTAATTTCATTTGTGGAATTTAAGGGTCAACTTTTAATTCGTGAGTAACTTAATATTTTAGGAAGTTGAGTTACTTTATAGCTTACTAAACAAGATTTTGCCATTATTAGACAGACAAGGTTCAAAAAATTAAAACACACCTGCTTCTATACTCAGTAAGCCCATAAAACTACTAAACTGGAAGCTAAATGTGTATAGGCAGAGGACTTTGTGCAGACACTTTCAAGTCCTGTGAATGCTGCTTCTGTCTCTTAGAGGTCATATGAGGAATGCTCATGTTGATTTAGAGAGCTATTTTTCCTTTGGGTCCTCCATGCCCTTTGGGCTCCTTTTCATTGAATTTCCCTGAGTCCCAAGGAGAGGAATTTGAATATCTTCTATTTAAAGCTAAATAATGCATGGTTTCTCATTCTCTTCATAATGTCTGCCTGTGGGTTTCTGTGTCTTTATCCCTATATGCTGCAGGGTGATGCTTTTCTGAAGATGGCTGATCAGAGTTCTGATCTGTGATTGAACAGAATGTCATTAGGAGTCATTTTATCTCTACTTTTTATTTGTTTACTTTCTACCTTTCTAGAGCAATGATATTCAGTGTTTCCTCTGGTCCCTGAGCTATTTAGTCTAGGTTCTTTGTTTACCAAACAATGTTGGGGGTGGGTACCATCTCTGTGAATGGGCCTTATGTCACTTATCTGAGTTGACTGAAAAATCAGACATTGGTTGGTTACTCCCACAAGCTTTGTGCCTCCATTGCTATCATGCAGGCAGGACATCATTGTAGATGACAGGGTTTGTTGCTGGGTTGGTATTTATGCTTCTCTTTTCATTGTGCAGAGTGCCAATGAAGCTCAAACAGAGGGTTGAAGGTTCCATGCAGGACCAGCTTGCCTTCTTTGTGTTCAATTTACACGTAGTGTTCTCCAGTAGAGAACCTTGTTCTCATTCTTTGAAGAGGAACCTATAGCTTTGTTAATAGCTGGGGATGTTTCGGGAATTCCCACAGGACCACTTTTTCCAACAAGTGAATTCGATGTAACCAAATTCCAGTACTGGAAGCTTCATTTGGTAACAAGAGATGGCCAACTATGGAAATTATTTGGTGGTATCATTTATATTGCCTTCATGTGTGCATGTATTTTAGGAAGCTTCTAATGCATTATGTTTCATATGACCCCTCAAATGCCCTTTCATTTTAGTTGTCTCAACACATTCCCTTCCTCATTCTTCTCTTCCCTTCTGTTACCCACTTGATGCTCCTAATCAACCCACCCATCCATCCATAACTATGCATTTCTCTTTTCTAATGAGATCTATGTTCCCCTTTCTCTATATCTAACCTGTGTGGTTTTATTGAGTATAGCTTAATTATCATTGACTTTTTGATATCAACATAAAAATACATACCATATTTCACTTTCTAATTCTAGCATATTCATTCAGGATGGCTTTTTTTTTTTTGGCTTTTTGGTTTTTTTTTTTTATAGTTACATCCACTTCCTTGAATATTTCATGATTTCATTTGTTAAATATTTTAAAACAGCTATGTTTCCAAAGTTTTCATTATATCTATAACACAAGAATATTTTAAATTATGTATATAAACTTTTATTGACCATAAAAAAGTCATGAAATGTTCAGACCTTATGTGACTGGTTTACTTATATCAGTTCATTCTAGCTATTGCTTTGTCCAAGTACAGTTTTGTAACAAACTTATACAATACCAGCATAATCATTATTATTGTAATTTCAAATACCATATCAGATGTATCAAGTTGCACTTGTAAAAATATTGTCTATATTTACATTCTCCATTGATCAATATGCAAAGAAGAGCTCGATCAGTTGTGCTTACCCGTAAATAATCATACTACAATAGCAGGTAGAGTCAAGGACCTATGAGTCCACTTTGTTAATAGGATTATCTTAATTGACATGGTCCGATTTCATTCTAAACATAATTTTTAAAAGACGTCTTTTAAACACAGAATTGGAAACATCCAACTCATCCTGAGTGAGTTAACCCAGACCTGGAAAGACACACATGGTATATAATCATTTATAATTAGACACTAACCCAACATGGATGTCCTCTGATTGTTTCCCTCACAGGAGATAGGGACAGAGGTTGGGGCTCACTATTGGGACTCCAGGTGAGAATGATGGAAAAATGGGGAGATAGATGAACCCAGAGGGTCCAGGAAACCTACAAAAAGACAATCAAGGCTGGTGGAGCTGGACCAAGGCAGTGCTGCACAAACTGCAGTATCAACCAAGGACATTGCATGCCTTAATCTTAGACCCCCATTCAGATCTAGTCAATGGACAGCACATTCCCCACAGTTGTGTGGAGAGCAGCGACTGACTTGGGCATGAACTCTGGTGGCCCCTATTTGACCACTTCCACTTGGTGGGGAGGCCTGGTGGCACTCATAGGAAGGGAAGCAGGCTATTGGGATGAGACCTGATAGGCTGTGATCATATGGTGGGGGAGGAAGCCTCTTCTGTCACAGGTCTAGGGGAGGGGAATAGGGAGGAAGAGGGAAGGAGGGAGTGAACCGGAAGATGCAAGTTAGGAGATAACAATCTAGATGTTATCTGAATAAATTATTTAAAAAAAAAAAGAATTGGAAACAAGATCCCAATCAGGAAAATCTTTGGTGCATTCTAGCCTTAACCTAACCCAGGTACTTAAGGGAGGGCAAAAGCTATTACATGATTTAAACGTTAAATTAATCAATTTCTTTTGTATTTTTGTGAGGAGATGGCATAGGTGCCATGACCCTTGCATGAAGGACAGGGACAACTTGTTAGAATCTGTTCTCTCTTTCTACATATGAGTGAGTCCTTCAGATTGAATTCATATAACAGGCTAGGAGTGTCCAGTCCATTGACCAGCTGAGCAAACTCATGGAAACACAAATATCTGCTGCTGTCTAGATAGGGATGTAAGCTCTAACTTTGTAAACTTTGAATTGCAAAGTGACAATAAGCTGAACATTAGGAATCTAATGTTGACTGAATTTCTCAGCCTGACATCAAATTAATACTGGCAGTGTGTTCTATTTTTTTTGTTCATATCTTAATATTAGAGGTTGTCTGTTGATCCTCACACATTCACTGTCAGATTCTAGCATGAACACACACACACACACACACACACACATACCAGTACACACAGAGAGACAGAGACACAGAGACAGAGGGACCGAGAAAGAGAACCTTTAGACTTTAAAGAATTTAAAGGTAAAAATAGTGTCAATATTGTCTTTTTGATTATCAGTCTCTAAATAGATTTTAGACACCAGACTCATAAAGTCTTCATGAACTAAAATTATAGCTATAAAACAATTTTAAAATTCTTTTTTTGAAATTTTTATTGAATTTCTTTATATATATATATTTATATTATTTCACATAAATAAAATAAAATAAAATATATATAGCAAGAAGAACCATGAAATAATCAGGAATTATATAAATGTTACATTCATAATGTTTTGTCTATTTGTATATGGCAAGCTTGAAGAAAACATATTTCCTATCTCGATGTGTCTAAAATTCTGAATGTAAATCAATATCTATCATATCTCATCTCTATCAACTTAACACATCTATCTAGACCTAAAAACATCTTAACCCCTAAAAAACAAAGCTTAATTGTAAAACTAAACTATCTGGTCTTCAACACCATCAGAGCCTTGAGAAGGAATAAAACTTAATTACCTGAGTGAACCAGAAGTATAAGTTAGCAGATTCCAAAATGAAAAACTGACAGAGACAGTTTGCTGCCTAAACAGTTACCGAAAACTCTCTATAACATTGGAGCATTGTCTTCAGCCTTCTGGCCCAATATATCTGACAGACATATTAGTGAGGCATGAACTATAGAGAACTTTCTTACCTTGTCTTGACAGAGTTTGGCCATTGAGTGCCTACATCCAAGCTTTCTCTTCTTTTGGCAGAATTCTGTCTATAATGGGAGTGAGGAGATTTTGCCCAGTGGCTGGTTGCCATAAGGAGGTTCTTAGATGCCATCATCTTCTTTGAGGTAGGTTGGGTGTTGCCAGGATTTAAGCTGTCTTGTTCTCAGAGAATCTTTAAAATAATAAAACATCTTAAAATGTCATATTGTAGGTCTCTGAGGCTTTTGGAAACATTCTGTAACTATTTTACCTTATATTATTTCTGATTTACAATCATCAGCTCTTTTTTTAATTTTTACCTACTAATAAAAGAGTAAAATTATAAAATTTATGTATTTTATCATTTAAAACTCTTTAAATTCTTTAAAAAAGAAATTTCATGTTGCATAAACAGTAATTCGATCATTGATATTCTAAATTTACACTCTATCATCATTCTCATAGTTATACAGAAACAACTCTAATATGGCTACACATTGAAATATGGAGAACAAAGGAAAAGATCACAGAAATATGTACTCAATGTAATGCTTTAAACTTGTTTGTTCACCCATTTAGTACACTGTAGGCTGTAATTTGCTTTTAAGTTTTTAACTTGCTTATTTGGAAATTGTGTGTTCCTCAGTGGAAATGGTGAGACGTCTTCACGTGGCTAAAGAACAGGAGCAAAATGATCAAGGCCCTTGGATCTTTGAAGTTTTGCAATCCGCCTCATACATAGTGTCTTACTTATGTTTGTTTGTTTGTTTTTGTTTGTTTTTTGTTTTTGTTTTGTTTTGTTTGCCAGCGTGACCAAATACTCCACAGAAAACAGCGTAAGGCCCTAGAGGTTTAATATGTATACAGTTTGAGCTGCGCAATGCCAAGAAGTCATGAAAGAATCCATGGCAGAAGGAGAACGTTTCTATGAAAAGAAGCAGAGCCAGGCTAAAACCCTCAAGACTATTTTCAGGGGCACTTTCCTTCAGCAAGGTTCATGTTCTTAGGGCTACTCAGATCCCCACACAGTGCCACTCACTAGAAAGCAAGTGCACATTTGAGTGAGCCTCATTAACTTACCTTGTTGGTAACAGGGAAAACACATCAAGTCCTGGAGTCCACTTCAGCCTCTAATTCTTTGAAGCTTAATTGTAGTATCATGAAAATTGACGAAGAGAGGGGGACGATAATGGATTACGTGATCTGTCAGCTTTGTTCTGTCGTAGTTGGCACATGGTTGCACAGCATTACCGACAGCACCAGACTGAATCCAGAAAACCATTACACTATTTAAGGTTCAAGAGAGTGAAGTCCTTTAATAATTGCTTCTCTAATTTCTAAATGAATTCAAACTGTAAAGTGTAGGTCTCTGGATGAGTTTGTAGGTTGGAATAGCAAACTATAGTTAGACATTTTGATGTAATTATAACTAGGTTTTTCATTTACTGTACTTTGTTAATTTTTTTAGACCTTTTTTACTTTATGCGTACGTGTGCTTTGCTTGCGTGCATTATGTGTATCCCATGTATGCATAGTGCTCATGGAGGTGAGAATAGGGCATGTGATTCCTTGAAACTGAAGTTGTAGATGGTCTTGGACCTCCAAGTCTTGGCTAGGAATGGAACTCCAGTCGTCTTAAAGAGCAATGAATGATTAAACCACTTACCCATCTCTCCAGCCCCTATAATACTTTTTTTTCTAACTAAAATTTAAAATATAAAGGCAATTATTGACTGGAGAGTTTTAAGTCAAATTAGACAGTGAACCAGTGGAAATGGTAAATGAGTTATAAATAAATAAATATTATAGAAAATTTATCTTAAACACAGAAATATTTTGGTCTATTCAATTTTCTCTCTCCCCAAGGGAATGATGACATCCTTTGTCTTTTACCTTGGCTGAACATTAGAGCTACAGAATTATACCAAATAGGAAAGTGATGTTCTCACTAATCTCCATTATTGGTCTTATTAAAAAAAAACGAACTTTTCTTGATAACTACTTTCTTATGGTAAGATAAAACTTTTTATTGTAAATACAGTGGTTTTACCAGAACCAAATGTAGGCACATAAACAATTGTAGGAAGCAAATGTTGCTTTAGGAAAATTTAATCACACTATAATGTTTTATTCACAATGGAACAGCTAAGGTAAACATTATTCACTCATGTCTGATAAAACAAGTCTAGTCATTGTCGCTTTAGATATTGGAGCTCTGTGATATACCACACTAATATTCTGTCTTGATTAGGCATCTATTTCACCTGAACACAATTCTTACAAAGAGTTCTCCTCTGTAAAGTGGCTAGCCACAGATTCTCTCTCATTCTCCTTCATCAGCAGTTAGTGTGAAACTAAAGCCCTAAAGGGGCCATATTAGAATCAGAACCACACAGTATGGACCCATCCCATCTCAGCATGCAATAGTGAATTGGGGCTGGCTAGAGAGGCCTCAAAGCTATGTCTGTGTCACAAGAGGATGAATTGTCTAACTCTATAAAGTGACAAAACAACTGTGCGCCAGCCATATCAAAGAAAAGGACTTGGGTGTGACAGACAAGCTGCATATCCTTTAACTCTCGAGTATAATGTGGAACTGTCTGAATGAAGTTGAGTGTTGAATGAGACTTCAGTCTACCTCATGTATTGTCCCCACTTTCCCAGGACCCACAGGTTTAGAAGCCATGAACATATATGACCACTACAGTTAAAATGAATAATGATTTCTACAGATGTCTGTGATGTGTCATAAATTAAGCTGAATATTGAAACTCAAAAAAAAAAAAAAAAAAAAAAAAGGAAAAAAAAAAAAAAAGAAAAGAAAAGAAAAGGACTTGGGTTAGTGTACTTTTAAATTTTGAAGAAAAATTAAAATGTTTCAAATTAAAGTTTTTGCTTTTCCACATGGGATTTTACCATGCAATGTATCTAATTCCAAGCATTTTTATTTACTTCTTAAATCTTCAACCTTTTTTACAGACTAGTGAAGGAGAGTAGAGTTTCTAATAATAAATGGCACGGTTCTGAATAATCTCCTGTGTCTGTGTAAACCAAAGCATGCTTCAGAAACTGGTGGTTAACAGCTAATTACAATTTATAGCAGGCAAGAGAGTTTATCAGTCACACTTGGTAAGTTTTAAATATTGTTTCCCTGTATACTTTCTACATGAAAGAGTGTAATATGTTCCCACAGGGCTTGCTTGATTTATTGGGAAATATAATATGTATTTTGAAAAATGAGACCTATGCACAATGATGAAAAATTTGGAAAGAACACAGAAGGAGTGGTTACAGTTGGTTGCATAAATAATGCATTAGAAATCTGTTCCCACTCAAAAACACAAGTGAAATTTTTCTAATGGAACCCAAACTGTTAATTCCTGAACAGCTTCTCAATTAGAAATGTCACCGTCACTTTGTGTTTGAAAGATAATGAAATTAATTGTTTAGAAACTAAAGGAGACATAAATTTTACTTAATTTTATTCTAACATAAATTTTAAAGAATTAAAAACACATGTGAATGTAGGTTAAAATGAACACCTCCTGCCATTTATTTTATTATGTAATACAAAATTTGAAATTACATTTGTATATATAAACTAAGAAATTGCCATTATATAATGATTGTTAGGTGAGCATCTGGAACTAGTCAAAATTGAATAAAGAAAGAATTGAATATAAATTGAGAAAATGATTTCATTATAGTAAAATTATAAGAGAAATACTACATATTAAATTTTCCTGTTTATTTAGTCAAATATTAATTTATTTGTTTGCTTTAATTAATAGAGAAAAGTAAATGATATGTAATTGGATAGTTTATATTTATATTCACATTATGAAAAATTTTCTCTTAAAATAAAAGTTTACCTCATAACAGCTTTATTATATTTACCTTCGTTTTTAATTTCTTTTCACAGTCCAAGAGAAATAGTTCTGCCTAGTTACATCAAAGCCACAAGCTAATAGTTTAACTAGAAAGTGTATTTACAATGGATGAGTTATATTAGTGTTTTTGAAAGAATTATTAATCACATAATAATGTTATTCTTGTAGGTTTCTAGGACCCTCTGGATCCTTCTATTTCCCCATTCTCCCATGCTTCTCTCACCTAAAGTCCCAATAGGATGTCCTCCCCTCTGACCCACTTTCCTGGTAAGTGAAGACTTTCATGGGACATGCCCCTTGGGCTAGTGTCTCGATATATGTGAGTATACACCATTTGACTCTTTTTGCTTCTGGGTGAACTCACTCATTGTGATCATTCCTAGTTCAATCTATTTGTCCACAAATTTCAGGAATTCCTTGTTTTTTAATAGCTGAGTAGTATTCCATAGTGTAAATGTACCACAATTTCTTTATCCATTCTTTTACTGAGGTACACTTAGGCTGTTTCCATGTTCTGGCTATTATGAATAAGGCAGCTATGAACATGGTTGAGCCTATGTCCCTGTTGTGTGTTGGAGCATTTTCTGGGTATATTCCAAGGAGTGGGATAGCTGGGTCTTGAGGAAGCCCTATTCCTATTTTTCTGAGAAAGTACCAGATAGCTTTCCAAAGTGGTTGTACTAGTTTGCATTCCCACCAGCAATGAAGGAGTGTTCCTCTTTTTCCACATCCTTGCCAGCATGTGGTGTCACTTGAATTTTTGATCTTAGCTATTCTAATGGGTGTAAGATGGAATCTCAGTGTAGCTTTGATTTGCATTTCTCTGATGACTAAGGACACTGAGCATTTCTTTAAGTGTTTCTCAGCCATTTGATATTCCTCTGTTGAGAATTATCTGTTTAGCTCTGAGTCCCACTTCTCAATTGGGTTACTTGGTTTGGTGCTGTTTAATTTTTTGAGTTCTTTATATATTTTGGATATTAGACCTTTGTCAGATGAAGGGTTGGTGAAGATCTTTTCCTGCTCGGTAGGCTGTTTCTTCGTTCTGTTGACAGTGTCTCCTGCCTTACAGAAGCCTCTCAGCCTCATTAGGCTTCTTAATAATTAAACTTTATTATACAACCCAACTAGCTTACACAAGAGAGAAAAAAGAGTCAACCTTCCGGTATCCATTCCACAGGATGGGTCCTTAGGTGTCTCTGGCCTGCATGCTGGTCCAGCCTGTTTGCTGATCCACCTGCGCTCAAACCCTGTCTGCCCCTGCTGCTGCTCTCTCCTCTCTGCCCTCCCTGTGTCACATGGGAAGGGCGGTCTCCTTCTCCCATTGAGGGTCAATTAGAAAAACAATAGTCCAGGTAGATTCCCCAGGTCAGCTTCCTGAATTCCAGGCCCAGGATGGCTCCATTCAGTCTATCACAAGGTATCCATGGGGTGTCCAAGGGTAAAGCCTGCCAAGACTGCTTTTACCTGTGACAAAGCTTACAGTCTTTTCCACAGTTAGGTCCCATTTATTAATTGTTGACCTTAAGGCCTGGGCTGTTGGTGTTCTGTTCAGAAAGTTGTCTCCAGTGTCAATGTGTTCCAGGCTCTTCCCCACTTTTCCTCTAACTGATTTAATGTCTCTGGTTTTATGTTGAGGTCTTTAATCCACTTGGACTTTAGTTTTATACACGATGACATATATGGGTAGATAACGACACCATCGCAAAATCTCAATCTCACAAACAGAGAATTCTTTTTTTTTTTTTAGTTGTTTCTTTTTTATTTTATTATTAATTTATTCTTGTTACATCTCAATGTTTATCCCATCCCTTGTATCCTCCCATTCTTCCCTCCCTCCCATTTTTCCATTACTCCCCTCCCCTATGACTGTTCCTGAGGGGGATTACCTCCCCCTGTATATGCTGATAGGATATCAAGTCTCTTCTTGGTAACCTGCTGTCCTTCCTCTGAGTGCCACCAGGTCTCCCCCTCCAGGGGACATGGTCAAATGAGGCACCAGAGTACGTGAGAAAGTCATATCCCACTCTCCACTCAACTGTGGAGAATGTTCTGACCATTGGCTAGATCTGGGTAGGGGTTTAAAGTTTACCTTCTGTATTGTCCTTGGCTGGTGCCTTAGTCTTAACAAAGGAATATTGAATGGCTGAGAAACACTTAAACAAATGCTCAACATCTTTAGTCATCAGAGAAATGCAAACCAAGACGACACTGAGATTCCATCTTACACCCATCAGAATGGCTAAGATCAAATATTCAAGTGCCACCACATGCTGACAAGGATGTGGAGAAAGAGGAACACCCCTTCCCTGCTGGTGGGTATACAAACTAGTACAACAACTTTGGAAATCTATCTGGCGCTATCTCAGAAAACTGAGAATAAGACTACATCAATACCCATCTATTTCACTCCTTGGAATATACCCAGAAGATGCTCCAGCACACAACTAGGACATACACTCAACCATGTTCATAGCTGCCTTATGCATAATAGCCAGAACATGGAAACAGCAAATTTAGCTTTGGAAAACATCCGTATATGGCATCTGACACTATATATACTTCAATCTGCCAAGAAAATAAGCTTTTCCATTTCAGTATGGTATGTTTTACTGTGGGCTTCATTGCTAAACCTTGAGCAGTACCCACAGACTGCTTTTCTGACCACCTCTGTCATTCCCCAGGACCTCATTTCCCATTTGCAAAACTTTTAGCATTTCACCTCTCTGGGCTTACTGCCTCATCCTCACCGTTACTTGCCATATCATCCCCTAGGCTTCCTTCTGTTCATTTCACTCCAGAATAATGAGAGATAGTATGTCTTACAATATTTTTAATAGGAAGTTTATAATATCTTGTTTTTTTTTAACCAAGTGTTTGTATTTTGAAAAACAACAACAACAAATGTTCAAGCCATACTGAACTAGGTGACACAGTACAGTATTCTATAAAAAAATGTCCCACATAATGGAACTGTGATGTCTACTTAAGTCATGCTAGTGATTAATGGGCATATTTCACACAGTAAGTTTTCCATTTGCCAGCCATTGCACTAGGCACTGTTCCTTGTAACAGATAAAGGTTATTGTTCTAGGTTTCAAGAATCTTCAAAACACAAAGAGATCACTGTAGTTAGCATAAATAGAAAGTCAGAACAATCAGAGTCATTAGGACTAAACCTGAAAATATTGTAAGTTTTTGGTCAACAAAGTAATGCAGTTTAAGGTACAAAAGATTTAAGTTCAAAGTAGCTAGTGTTCTGGGTGTGGAGAATCGAATGTCGTTTTATATTCTCCTCATATCCTTCCAAGGAAATTTTTTGGGGAAAAAAGACTGTTAATTTGACTGTTGTAGGGAGTTGTTTTACTAGAAAAATATTTATTACAGATTCTGAAGATGAAAGAAGATTTTGGATACACAAGAGGAGAAGAGATGTTATAACCTATGCCTACTGGTGGATAGTTTTGTATGGTAAGAAATTCACTGAATAATTCAATATACTGTTTGAACTAATCACTTCAATTAAAACAGCTCTATCTCTTTAGCTCTCAGTATAAAGTAAAATATTATTAGTAAGGGATTTTAATCCAGAAACATGGCTGCTTTAGCAAGATATTACATACAAAGACATTCTCGGTCTATGTAATCCTGCTGGAAAGAAGACACACTCTGAGTTATAGTACACACCGTTAATCCCAAACAGTGAAGGTCAGGTTAGTTTATTAATGAAGCTTCAATGTTTGAAGTGACATCTAATTGAGGGCCAGACAAAATGTTGAATCACAGAAAGATTTAACAGAATGAGTCAGAGATAGAATATGACCAACTTTCACAAGAACAGTACAGGAAAGAAAGGTTACTTAAGAGAAACTCAGAGAGAAAGAGAAAAGTTTGTTCTGTTTTTTCATTGTTTGTTTTTGTTTTTATTGAGTGTTGATTATCAGGGCACTTTTTACAGAAGCCGGGTAGCAGAGAGAACAAGCTGGATACAGATGAAGACAGAATGAGCCAGAGAAATAGACGGAGCCAGAAGCTTAAAACATATTGCTAGAAATAGTTTGACGTCAGGCAGAACAGTTAAGTCAGAAGGCAATAGAAGCCAATTTGAATCTGACAGCTTGGAGAGAAGTTTAGGGGAGAATAACTGGGTTGAACCATCCAGCAAGAGTTCACACAGAGCTAGAAATGCTTGGGAACAGCTATCATCTCATCTTCTCATCTGAGGAAATAAAAACTACATAACTAATTTAGTCTTGCTTAGCAGAGTAAAGGCCTAGACCAAAAGTTTTGTTTTGTTTTTCTGTATCTGAGACAACAGTGAAGTAGGATTTTTCAGATATATTCATTGAATAATATGTTTTGTTTGATAACAGAAAAATGTTTACTAGTTCTTGTGCTTTTTATCAGTTTTCATAAATTTTAAATGAGGCATCAAATACTTAATTAGATTATGCTTATTACTAGAAAGAATTTTCAGCTGTGTATCACTTGACTATTTCTGCTGAATTGTTTTATTTACCTGAGAATATCTACTCCTGTAATAAGTGCAATTGATGAAGTCCTTTAATTTATTATTATGGCCATATTTGCTCCAGGTAACATTAAAGAAATAATAATGAAACTTTTTATTTCTTTATACATGTGTACACATTTATATTTTTAATGAATTAGTATTCCATGTGGATAATGATTCTAATATTTCACTGCTTGCATGATTCATTCTATGAATTTATGAGTTATACATTAAGCAATTTATATAGACTTAAATGTGACAACACAGAAGATCAAATTTTGTTATTGCCCATGGTTACATTTTTGAGGCTGCAAATATGGGCTTGTTGCCCATTTCATCTGCAGGATGCAGGACTACTTAGTGGAAACAACATTCAAGATGCACCATAATTTTAATGGGCACTAGGATAGCTAAAATCAATAAAACACTAGGAAAGCATCAATCACTCCTAAATTCTGTGTGATAAAGGCATTGTATTTAAGGATCATAAGGAGAATATTTTACAAGACACCCTCCAACACTATGGGGATTCTTTCTTAAAATGTCAGCATTCTTAATTTTTCTTTTCTGGATACAGGGGATTTTAAATTTTTTTGACTCAATATTGTGTTATCCTTATTCAATAATACAATTTTCCTACATGTCTCTTTTGTTTAATTCTTTCATTTTTCTTTTGGTTTTGGTATAGGAAATGATTACAATGTTTTTTAAAGTAAATTTCAGTTTCAAGCAGCATAATTTTAATTTTTTTTATATCTTTGACAGTACAGAACTACTTGTTCTTAATGTGTCATAGTTTTCTTATAATTCTTTGGCAGTTAATGGAAGTGGAAGTTAATGGAAGTTTAACAAAATAATAACACTTGCCTTCACAGAACTCATAATAATTTTAATATTATATTTACATACATGGTTTCACATGTATAAATGTCATGTGACTTTTTACCTAACAAATGCAAGGAAAAATAACCTCAATTTTTTAGACTCATATTTTTGGTAGACAATTACATGGTTTCATCCAGCTTTGTCCATTACACTTTTCTATTCCCTCTCATCTATTTGGTACTGTACTTGTCCTCACTCAATAGCAGCATGCCAACGGCACGGCCAGCACAGTAGTAGACAATATGAGACCTGGACAAAGGGACAATGAGTGCCAAATAGATCTGGTTCACCTAAGGAAAAAAATACTTTATTTTGTTCTACTGCTGTCAAAATATGGTTATCTATCTATGAATGATAGTTGTGTAAGAATAACATGAGAAGTCTCTGACCCCCCTTGTCTGAGTCTGCCTGCAGAACTTCTCTCTCCTTGTGTTCTGTATTTCCAGGAGAACATTCCTCATTGTTCTCATGTCATGTCTCCAGTTTCTGTAGTCATGAGTTCCTATCTGGGTCAGGGTTTGTACCTAAAAAAAGAACTACAGATCACCTGAACCCAACAGATGAAGATATGTAGAATTTTTACCTCATTAAAATACAGTGATGGAAGTTAAAGGGACAACTAAACATTGTAGAGCATGCTGTGCTCATATAAAGTACTGGGATTTTTTGTCTCCAGAGTCCTGGTTGGGTAATTTGCAGAAGTCTGTAACTCTAAGTGCAGAGTGTTGGACACACGTTTCTGGCCTCTAAAGGCACATACCCACCTCCAATATTTGCATTCATCTTAAAAAATAAGAATTAGCTCTTTAAAACATATTGGCAATTGGAGCAACTGTAAATAAAAATAGAATGACTATCAATTACTATAACAAATGCTAATACCTGTTTATTTCTTGTGATAACTTACAATAAGATTAAAAATTTAAGATCTGTACTTTAATGTCATCAGAAAGGTTTAATCCAGCAAGTGATAGAAAGAGACACAGGCCCACAGCCAAACATTAGACAGGGTTCAGGGAACCCTGTGGAAGAGGAGGCAGGATTATGTGAGTCAAATGGGTTAAGGCCACCACAAACCCATATAATCAACTATCCTGAGCTCATAAGGGCTCACAGAGACTGAATCTACAACCAGGGAGCCTGAATTAGTATGACCTATAACCTCTGCATATGCAGTAATGTGTAGTTTAGTATTCTTGTAGGGCCCTGAAAGTGTGAGTAGGGATGGTCTCTCATGGTTTTGCATGCTTTGGGGAATTTCACTACTACTGGGGTATATTATCCAGTATTAATATGAGGAGAGGTGCCTAATTCTGTTACAACCTGAAATGATATGTTTGGTTGTTATCCCTAAGAAGGCTGCCCTTTTCTGAAGAGAGATGGAGAAGAAACAGACATGGAGGAATGAGAAGTTGGGGCGGGCAGGAGGAAATAATGGAGGGGAAACATCTGGCATATAATATATTAGTAAAGAATAAAAAATATGGGTCTGGATAGATGACTCAGAGATTAAGACCACTGTCTGTTCTTCCAAAGGTCCTAAGTTCAATTCCTAGCAACCACATGGTGGCTCATACCATCTATAATGAGATCTGGTGCCCTCTCCTGGCTGGCAGGTGTTTATGAAGCCAGAGCACTATATACATAATAAATAATTTAATTAATTTTAAAAAGTAGAACAAAAATTTTAAATATAGAAATCATATTTACTTCAATAATTTTACTTCAGGTGTGGATCTTCTTTCACAAAGATAAAACAGTTAATTTAAATGCCCTTAATCATCAACCATTAGCACATTAACAGACAAAATAAATTTTTATCAACAGAATTTTTAAGATGATGGCATTTGCCCTAAGTGTATCATTACCTTTGTCAAAAAATCCAGTGGCTATTGAGCTTTACATGCGTGTCCTCAGTTATAGTCTGTTGTTCTGTGTATCTATTTTAAAGCCAGTATATGACTCTGCAATAGAGCAGGAAATCTGGGAAGGGGAGAGCTCTGGAGTGTAGACATACAGTACAGAATTTTTTCTTTTTTTTTTTTTTTTATTAATTTATTCTTGTTACATCTCAATGGCTATTCCATCCCTTGTATCCTCCCATTCTTCCCTCCCTCCCGTTTTCCCCTTATTCCCCTCCCCTATGACTGTTCCTGAGGGGGATTACCTCCCCCTATATATGCTCATAGGGTATCAAGTCTCTTCTTGGTAACCTGCTGTCCTTCCTCTGAGTGCCACCAGGTCTCCCTCTCCAGGGGACATGGTCAAATGTGAGGCACCAGAGTACGTGAGAAAGTCATATCCCACTCTCCACTCAACTGTGGAGACTATTCTGCCCATTGGCTAGATCTGGGTAGGGACTTAAAGTTTACCACCTGTATTGTCCTTGGCTGGTGCCTTAGTTTGAGCGGGACCCCTGGGCCCAAATCTGCCTATCATAATGTTCTACTTGTAGGTTTCTAGGACCCTCTGGATCCATGGGAGAATAGCAAAGTAGAAGGATCCAGTTCAGGATTTTTATGAATACGCTCATTCTTCTCTGCTCCTATATGGAACGTAAGGTTCGTTTTTCAATTTCTGTCAAGATTTGTCTTGGTACTTTAATTTGTATTGCGTAGAATACAGACTGCTTTTAGTCAGATGGTTATCTCTATGCAATATTAATTCTACCAATTCCAAAATGTGTATATGTGCTTGTTGGTTGTTGTTGTTCTTTGTTTTGATTCATTTGGATTTTGTTTGTTTGGTTTGCTGCTTGTTTGGGTTTTCATTTTTGTTTTTGCTTTTTTCTTTCTGTTCATCTTCTGTGAAAAGAAGCATTAGTTTTATTTCAGACTATGGCTACTGATAGATTGAAAAAGCTTTAGGAAATGGCCATACACTAATTAGAACTGGAGGAGTTTAAGGAAAAAATGTGGGAGAAAAGATGAGAATGTATATGAAGTGAAGGATAGATCCAAGAGGAGTTTGGGGAAGGAATGTAAATTATCAAAATGTAACATATTAAATTCTCAAAGAATATAAATATCTATAGACTGCTTAAAATGTCCAAGTTAAGGATTCACCTGAGATTCAAGGTATGATAGGAATGGGAAGGGTTTTATTGTCCTCTCAAGTAGATCCCAATCACAGACTTGCCTCTCCTGTGCCTTTCAAAACAGAAGAATTCATCCAGGACACACTAGAAGACTGAGTACTCAAGAGTTTAATTAGAACAACCAAGGAAGCAAAAGCAAAGTCTCTAGGAAAGAAAAGGTTCTGAGCAGAGATGAGCAACAAAGGCAGGGATCTTACCTAATAGGCAATGGACATCCCATAACTCTCCCTTTTTATTCACTCTTTTCCTCTCACTGGAAGGGCATTGTCCACAAAGAAGTTTGTAATGTAAAGAAATCTTTGCTGCACCCCAAGTTACTCTGGGGCTGTCAATTTGCACATCTCATTCTCTTTATACTTTATTCATATCTTTATTTTTTATTTTTTGTCATTGTCATCAGATTGTCATCTATGATTGATTCTTCATTAGTATAAGGAAGCAATAAATACTCTCAAGCCATTATACTTCTCATTTTTAATAGGGATGCATTTAAAGCATATCTTACTGTGCTATAACTAATATATTATACACCATTTTATTCTATAACTTAGTCTCTACATGAAATTTTAATTGAGAATATCATACAACATACCTGATCACACTCACTTCTCATTCATTCTGCTCCCCTCAAAAAAAAAAAAAACAAACACACCAAACTCAACTTGTGCTGCTTATGTGTTCTTTGGAGCATGGTCAAACTCTCAAAGGCCAAACCCTTTATGATAACCCTTTCTCACAATTCTGCCATCAACATATGCCGTTAACTGAAGAGCTAAACTTCAGTATTACAACATTTTATCACAGGACTAAAGGATTATCTTCAATGGCTTCCAGACTGGATTTTGTTCTCCGTTATTGTTTTGTTTGAGGATAGGGTAGAGAGTTTGTCATGGAAGTTTTCAATGTCTCTCATTCTCAGTTATGAGTCTACAGCCATCGATCGATACCATGGAAGACATTTTCTTGCCCATAACACCCAATGTAAGCACTGATCATAGACTTCCATATGGTTTAAAGTGGCAGCAAAGACCATAGACCTCAACATTGTCCCTCATGGTAGCAGGGACTATAGACAGCAACATGAACCCTGGCTTATTTAAAATCTTTAAGTATTTGCTTTAAATTAACCTTTAAAATATAATGCATTTTGTCATCCATTTAACATGCTACCTGAGTTTATTTAAAGTATTATGTAGCTAATGTAAATTAAATTCTTAATTCATTAGTTCCCATTAGTCCCGTGAAAGCTTTCACTTACCAGGAAAGTGGGACAGAGGCGAGGACATCCTATTGGGACTCTAGATGAGAGAAGCATGGGAGAATGGCAAAGTAGAAGGATCCAGAGGTTCCAAGAAACCTACAAGAAGAACATTATGATAGGTAGATTTGGGCCCAGGGGTCCCGCTGAAACTATGGCACCAGCCAAGGACAATACAGGCGTAAACTTTGAACCCCTACCCAGATCTAGCCAATGGACAGGACATTCTCCATCGTTGAGTGGAGAGTGGGGACTGACTTTCACACATACTCTGGTGCCCCATACTTGACCACATCCCCTGGATGGGGAGGCCTGGTGGCACTCAGAGGAAGGATAGCAGGCTACCAAGAAGAGACTTGATACCCTATGAGCATATACAGGAGGAGGAAGTCCCTCTCAGTCACTGTCATAGGGGAGGGGAGTAAGGGGGAAATGGGAGGGAAGGAGGAATGGGAGGATACAAGGGATGGGATAACCATTGAGATGTAATATGAATAAATTAATAAAAAAATAATAAAAAATTCTTAATCCATTAGTTCTTAATCATTGTTTGAGTTTAGAATAGTATCCTTGCCTATACTTATCTATCCATATAACCATAATATTCATGAGGAATTGTTCATGAAATTTACATTTGCTATCTATATTCACTACTATCTACACACTGAATGTCCTTACATATTTACAATCCAGTTTTCAATGTTCAACTGAAACTATGGCACCAGCCAATAACAATACAGGCTGTAAACTTCAAACCCCTACCCAGATCTAGCCAATGGACAGGACATTCTCCACAGTTGAGTGGAGAGTGGGTTCTGACTTTCACATGTACTCTGCTGTGATAGTGATTTTTTTTAACACCTATGCTAGTTAGTTCTACAGATACTTAGATTTTACTGATTGTTAACATGCATTGAAATCACTAGATTTCTACACTTTTTAGGTTATTATATCAGAGATTGAAAATTGGTTTACGCACAAGAGCTGTGGAAACAAACAGCATATGGCCTCTTTACTGCTTGATTCTTTGTTTGTCTCATAGTTCTAAACAAAAGAATAACCAAAGGGCTGTATGAAATTTGCTTAATGGATCCCTAGTGGAGTGCCATTCCAGAGTTCGTTTTGCATTTATTTCAACTTACATAACCTCATTGAAGTTTCAGGCAAACACCTATCTGAAGAAATAGCTCTGCAGTAGCAAGTCCTTATTGGTATAAACTCTTCTTATGTTTTCACAGATGTACTATGGAAAAGTGGTTTGTCCATATTATTACAATGTATTTATACCAGGAATAAGTGAAAACTATTTAGTAGAACAACAAGGCTTTGATTTCATATACTATATTTATTATGCTTCTCCCAGTATTTATGAAATAAGTAGCATTTGATATGAGTTATTCTATGCCCTGGGAAAATAAACACTTAAAACATGTCTCTTGTCCCTCTATGAAGGCATTTTCACTAATCCATGTATATTATTCATTTTCATTGAACTTTTATGAAAAACTTCCTCTTAATGCATCATAATAAGTCAATCACAGAAAATTAGAAAGAAGTAGTTTTGAGCTGAGGGCAAGTAAACCTGAATGATGAACATTGATTCATTACCCTGAATGACATGACCTAATGCACAAAGAGTTTCTTGAACTTTTAAATCCACAATCCAAAAGTAGTAAAAACAAATCCCTGTATTTATCATTCCTATGTCTGGGCACATCACAGAATAATCTATAGCAAGGGGGGGTGAACATTGTCTTTAATAATAGAGACCTTGTAAGTACAACAATGGCACTCTGCACAGTAAAGAGGTAGAGATCAAGTGGGTTCTTAGTTCACAAATCTTTGAGTTCAGAAATCCTTTCTAGGCATGGAAGGTTTCTATAGAGTTGTCAGTATTGAGTCTACCACATTATAAAGCCAAAATATGTGGAGTCTTTTATTCCTGGAAGATGGTAGGTGCTGAGAACCAGCATCAACAGCACTGATAACAAGTGGAATCACTTGGATCCAGTCAGATTTCTCAATAACTCATTTAAAGAGTGGGTCTTTTCAGTTTATCCTTGAAAGATGATCTGAGAAGTATGTGCTCTAAGTGTTTCTATGTGGAGTCAAGTGGGCATCTACTGCATGTGTCAGATGCTATCCTACAAGACTCATAACTTGGCTTGACTGAAGCTCGAAGGGACTAAGTTTAGTAATACAGTTCTAAATGCTTACATAATAATGACATGTTAGTCAGGCTACCAAATTTAAAGCAAATGTTACTAATAGACTTAGTATATCCCCAGATAATTACCACTTTCAAGCTACAATATGACATTCTAGTAACATCCATGATGTTACCTCAGCTAAGCAGTCAACAGAATCTTCCAGATAGATGCAGTTTCCTCATAAAACCTCGTCACAGAACAGAACAATTAACATTGATGTTTATCATATAACTTTAACAAGTGTCAAAAATGGCCAAGTTTATTTTGATTTCCATTCATGTGTTATCAGAAAGGGTCTAGGTTCTAGGGATGGGTAATTGTGTACCCACTGAGGTGTACATGTTCTTTTTATCCTGGGACAAAGAATTGAATTGGGACATGCAGTAAGGTAGTAGAAAAATAGACAATCTACCAAAGCAAGCACACTCCAGAGAATGGAAGTGTTCTCCTGAGCTGGAAAGGCCTAGTCTCTAAAGCATTGGGTCATGATGCTCATATTTTCTAGGTCACAGAGGGCACCCATTTTATCTCTGGTTTGTGGTGTGTGTGTGTGTGTGTGTGTGTGTGTGTGTGTGTGTGTGTGTGTGTGGGGTGTGTGTGTGTGTGTGTGTGTGTGTGAGAGAGAGAGAGAGAGAGAGAGAGAGAGAGAGAGAGAGAGAGAGAGAGAGAGAGAGAGAGAGATTTGTGTATATGTGTGTAGGATGTAGGATGCTGATTTGTGTCTTCTTTGCTGCATGTAGAGTTTCCAGTCTTCTACCGTCATCTAATTTGTTTCACAAATTAATCTTAGCCTCTCCCTGTCCAGTACCTATTCTCTTTTCACATTGTAATTTTTTGCTGGAATAAACTAAAAAGAATTTTAAGATATATTCAATACCTATAAAATTATACATGCAAAAATAAAACTCTTGAACAGCTAATATTCTTCTTGAATCTCAGAAAAGTAAAATAATTACAAAAAATTTCAAGTATATAATCCGTACACAAATTCTCTGAATAATTAATACCTAAGTTTTAATAGATTCTTTAAAGAGAATATTAATGAAATTGTAAGATTTTGTGTCAGTGTTAGTTAACTTTTTAAATAATTTCTGCCATAGACATCAGATATTTACAAATATGTCTTTCGATTTTGTCTTATTGACTGGAAGCTAAGCTACATGTATATCTAGGTTATGTATTTGTCTTTGTGTGTCTCATTGCATTTTAATTTGTAGCTCCACTGAAATTGCTATTATCTATTTTGTCTCTGTTATTTTTCCTAATATATTAATTGAATTACATGATTATTAAAAACTTATTTTGGCTAAAACTTTTTAAATGATTTTAATTTTTAAAAATTATATATAACATATTTTGATTGTATTTGGCCATCTATAACTCCTTTGAGATCCCAACAACTTTGTGTTCTTTCTTTCTCTAAAAAATAGAAAGCATAAAAAATGAAACTGCAGGGGAGATGTCACATTTATATAAATCCTGATTGTTTCATTGTTCTTCTTGCTGTAGGTAGATTATTGTAGATATGTGTAATAATATAAGTGTATATGTTAGACAAGAAAAATAATAAAAAGAAAAAAAGGAAAGAAACTGAAAACAACCAAACATAGCAACACACACACACACACACACACACACACACACACACACACACATACCAAACATACCTAAAGTGTGGAGTCTGTTTTGTTGACAAAGTTACTCCTGTAGATAAAGCTTGCTCTGGAATCTGACTATGATTTTTATGTAGATAATGGTAAAAATATGTTTCTTAAAATATAATCTTCCAATATTACAGAATTTTGCATATTGGTTATCTTTATACTTTTTCTTACTTTCTTTTTTACTATAATATAGAGGGCTAAGAGTAGCCCTCTAACTCTTATCTTTCTGTTCCCACCCTCCCTCCATTTTCTGCTCTATTCCCCTCCCCTAGACCTCTGACATGTGGGTCGTCCTCCCCCACCATCTGCCAATAGCTTATCAGCTCTCATTTGTATAGCTTCTATCACTTTCCTCTGTGTTCCCACAAGGCCTCTCTGCAAATGGGGCAGTGATCAAATTGCCTGCACCAGAGTTCCTGTCAGGGGCCATCTCCTGCTTTCCCCACACCCCGACCCTTCCCAATATGGAGAATGGGTGTCCATTGGCTACATCTGAACAGGGGTTTAGGCTCTCTTCTTGCATTGTGCTTGGTTGGGGCATCATTTCGTGCATGGTCCACTGTGTCCAGATCTGCCAGCCTTGATAGTCCTTTGTTGACCTCCTGACAACCCCCATTTGACCTCCTCCTTCCATCTCTCAACTCTTCCATACAACTCACAACAACAGCATTTCACTCAGAGTCCTTCTGTGAGTCCTATTGCCTGTAAATTTCAAGATTTCCTTGTTTTTAATAGCTGCGAAGTATTCCATTGTGCAAATGGATGATAGTTTCTTTATCCATTCTTGGGTTGAGGGACATCTAGGTTGTTTTCAGATTCTGGCTATTATGACTAAGCTACAGTGAACATAGTTGAGCAGATGTCCTTGTTACATGGTGGAACATCTTTAGGGTATATGCCCAGTAGTGGTATAGCTGAGTTTTGAAGTAGAGCTCTTTCCATTTTCTAAGACAGTGCCAGATTGATTTACTTTGTTTCCCTAAAGTGAGTAGTGTTTTTGTTTAATTAGTTTTAGATTTTGAAATTATTTAAAACATTCCCCCTTTCCTTTCCTCCCTCTGAAGTCTCTCTTTCAAATTCATGTTTTTCAGTAATTGTTATTGCATATAAATATGCATATGTATATTCATATACAGTTCTAAAAGCATCATTCTATATGATGTTACATTTATGTATATTGTCAGAGGTGACTGTTTGGTATTGGATAATCAATTGATGTGCTCTTCCTTGGAAAAGACTTTTTCCCCATACCCAGCATTCCTCAGTTACTTATCATTTTTTTATGGAGGGTTTAAAAATGGTAGCTGTATTTCCTATGCTGTGCACCCTATATTGTCTGGTAGTTTTAAATAAAATAGTAAAATTCAATAAAAATCCCACTGAATAAGATCTAGACTTTCCATATGTATTTACAACCTTCATGTGGTTACCTATTGTAAAGAAAATTTTAGACTTTTGGCTTTGCAAGAGAGAATACTAGTTCTTATTTCAAAGTAAGAGTGAATTATCTGGGGATTATTTAATACCACTGCAATATGGACATCCTTCCCAAGTTGTCTTGCAAAACCCAGTTAAAAGCAAATAATAAATAGTCATTGCAATATAAATACAAACAAATTGAGTCCAATAAACTACAGCAGATTATTTTTCAATGAGTAAATGAAGACTTAGAAATTGACAAATTTTCTTACTAAGTATAAATGTGTAATCCTGTGTCCTCTCCTTTAATTTAACCTATTGTTTTCTTTTTCTTTGTTTTATATTTTATGTATATTTGTATTTTTTCTGTATGGATAATGTGTCCATTTATACTATACCTCTGGAAGCCAGAGGAGAGAGTCAGATCACCTAAGACTGCAGTTACAACTATGTGTGGGCCTCAGTGGAAGTGCTCGGAATTGAACCTGGTCCTCTGGAAGAACAACGGGGCTCTTAACCACTGGACCATCTCTCCATCCTTATCTTTTACTTAGTTTTAACAATACCTACTTTCATTATTAAAAGAAAAATATTTTAACTACATAAGAGCTAGGTAGATTTTAAAGCCAACATAAAGTGATGTATACTTTTAACCATCTCTCTGATAAGAAGAAAATATATAACTCATTTTAAAATAACTATCATATACAAGGATCGGTTCTCATTGGCAGAGCTTCAAAATGGTCCTGATGCCAATTATCTCCAACCTTCTATGTGAATATCTAAATGTTAACTGTCAGACAGTGCTCCAGACACATAGGTTCCTGCTGACATCCATGTTCCCGACAATATCAAGCATGGATTCTAACCTTCTCAAGCTGTAAGCCTTAAATAAACTCTTATGTTCATTGCCTTATATGTGGTGTCTTATCACAGCAAATGAAAAGTAGCTAAGACACTGACTTTCAGAGGATTAGAAACTAAGAGATGTGATCACTTATTTGTTTAAAATTACTGATGTGGTGGTTTGAATTACAATGACCCCAAAGGCTCATGAATTTAAACTATTGATGAACATATGGTGGAACTGTTCGGAAAATACAAGGAGTTGTTCTCTCATTGTGGGACATGTGTCACTGAAAGTCTCAAAAAGCTCATCCCATTCAGACAGATCTCTTTCTCTGTTTCTTCCTTGTTGATCAGATCAGAGCTCTAAAAGACAGTTCTGGTGCAATGCCTGCCTACTTTTTACCATGATCCTTGCCATGGCTGCAATGGAATCTCCCTCTGAAACAGTAAGCACAAAATGAACTGTTACTTTGGTCATGGTGTGATATCAAAGAGATAGACAGTAACTAAGATGCACTTGATACCTTTAAGTAAATAAATCACCAAAATTATTATTAAGGGAAAGTTTTTATTGTGGATAAGATAAAGAGACTATTCAGAGGCATCTGGGAGAATCCAGGTCAGAGAGGAAAAGAATCAGACTGGAGAGGGAGAGCACTGTCTCTTAGGAACATAGAATTTGTAAGTAGCAAAGAAAAGCATTGGAGAGAAAGAATTAGAATAGGAGAGAATAATGAAAGTATTGTGGCAAGAGGTGGGACTTTGTCATTTTAAATAGAGTGGGATTGGGATGAGGAAAGCTTCTGACCTTCAACAGTCTGGGAGCCAGAATAGTGGGCGAGTCATAGGAGAGGTGAGAAGAGCCAGAATGCTGGCGTGGGCTCTGAGACAAATAACAAGTACAGGTGAATAGCGGCTAAAGGAGCTAGGAGCCAATGTGGGCTATGATATGCAATGGCAATGGAGAGCCAGGGGAAAGAGCAATGACTCGGTTTGGAGGACAGGAGTCCATGTCACAATTTCTCAAGGAATAAAGGCTTTATATAACCATCAAATCCTTCTACAGAGCTGTTTAAACTGAGCCAAGATTATCATTTTAGGATAACCAACCATACTAGGGAGTGGTATATTTCTATGACAGATCTACCTATGCTGGGTTTTCATTGTTTGAGGAAAGAGGAAGACTGTGGCTTTGGATAAGGAAAGCAGTTGACTGCTGAAAGCAGGCTTAATTGGCTTCTGAGAGTTTGGAAGTCTGTAGTTCTGCAAGCAATGAGGGCTCAGTGGAAGCGTTTTTCAGAGAGTATTAGCAATTGAGGTGCAGATAATTCTTGTGATATTTTGGTAAAGATTGTGGGTGGGTTTTTCCCCTTACCCAAAGAATCTGCCTAAGGATGAATTACAAAGTTCTGGACTAATTTCATTAGGTTGTCAGTGCAATGTAGTTAAATGCTGTCTTGTCAGTCACAGACTCAGCCTCAGGGATTTTAAGCTTCTGTATATTTCCTTAGTTATTTGGTCTTGTCAAAGCAGTGGAAAAGTCACCAAGACAGCTGAGGACCACAGCTACCTCTACCAGAGTTATATAACACAGGCAAAGACAAAGCTTTGTGTAGTAAAGTAAGTATATCTAGCATCTAAAAATGTTTCAATTTTGCTTGACAAAGTCCAATATTCTCTTAAGAGAACTATGCCAAACAAAACAGTAAACACAATTAAAACAAATCATGAAGAAACAAAAGCCATATCAAAAACCTTAATACTGATTTATACATGAAAATGTTGGGCAAATATTTAAAGATAAAAATGCTTAGAAGAACAAAATAATAAACATTTTTAAATACTAAAGACTATGAGATTACTAGTAACATGATGGGCTATTGTAGCACCTAAATAGGATTAAGTGGTAGAATAGACATGTGTAGGAAATAATTTTGAAATTTTAAGTTTGGTCTGAGGCCATAGCTAGGATAGAAGACAACAGGAAAAATATTTTACAATAATCAAATTTCTAAGAAATTTGTTTAAAGGTTTATGATGCCTTTTATAAGTGACCAAGATAAAGGGAGCAGTAAACCTACATTTTAAGCCTATGCAGACACAGTGCGTCAGAATTTTCAAATACAGATGAGAAACACAAAACAGTAGATTCAGCACAGAGTATAAACTTCAAGAATGCAAGCCATGCAGAAAGAAAACAGCATGTTCCCAGGCCCATCATGATAATACTGAAAAAAAAAATCAACACACAAACAAAAACAAGAGTAAAATAAATACATCAAAGATTCTAAATCAGCCAGAGACTAGGAAGTATCAGCTTAACCAAGGTAAATCTGACTAAACAGTGGAAAGGGTGCAGTGAATAAAGTTGATAGCAATGGAAGAGAGCCTAAGTTTGAGTCCACTTGAGACTATTAACTTAGAAAAATAATCAAAAATGATGTCTTAAAATCAATATTATACATAGAAAATATATATAAATAAATATATAGAAAATAAAAATATATAGAAAGCACATAGTAGAAACTGTAAATGAATCGTTCAAACCATTCAAGATATAGGTTGTTCTAAAAATTGAGGTATTTTATTTCCTTTTTTGGTATCTTGATATTTAATCATTTTGTTTGCTTTAAATTTTTATTGATAATTTGTATATTACACATCATGCACCCAATCCCACTTGTCTCCCTCTCCCCTCATACCATTCTCTACCCTTGCAACCATATCCCCCAATAGAGGGGGAAAATATCTCATTGTGGAATCTATAGTGTGTCACACAGTTTCCCACAGTAAAGCCTTTGGTCCATACTTCTCTAACAAATTTTCATTGCAGTGATTATTGGTCTGTTACAAGGCCACTGGCTTCTGCTACTCTATCAGTACTGAAACCTCACTGGGATTCCTCTTGGATATTCTGTTGATTCCCTCTGTCACGGAGATCTCTTAGTTTTGGATCTGTAGGCCAAGCCCCTTCATTCATACCATCAGTTCATTGATGGGGTAGATGTTGCATTGTGCCAATTCAAATCTCTGGATCTGGCCCTGTGCTATAGCTGAGTTGCTCAGCCTGCCAGCTTTCCCACTCTCATGCACTTGGGGCCAGTTCACTGGTAACCCCTGCAACCAGCGTCAGCTCCACCTTGCTGTCCAGGTGAGGTGCAGGGCCATTCTCCCATTGTTGCAGGTAGTGAAGGACAAGGAGAGTTCTCCCACTTTCATGACTACTAGACAGCACTCCTAACTTCCATAGATGGTGAGAGATGAGGGAGGGGAGAAGTTTGTCTCTCCACGCCACCTTCCCACAGACAGGACTCAGGGCCAGACAACAACATGTCTCTGGCAGCAGCCCCGACCAGCGGCATCGGCCTGGCCTTTGCATGGAACAGACCCTTCCTGCTGCAAGCCAATGGACACAGACATGGCCCAAGGTGGCAGAACAGACCAGGATCCTCCCATACTCCGAAATAGCATCATTGGCTACTCACATCCTACTGTGCTCACTGACCTTGAGACTCTGGGTCCAACTCCTCCATTGTGCCACATCTTTCTGTTCCAAGTTCTCTTCCTTTACCACTTGCTTGATCCTCTTAGTGGTGTCTAGGGTCTCTGAGTATCTGAGTCATCTCAGGAGTGGTCTCAGGAGTGCTATGCCTTGCTTAGGCCTTATGGCACAGAGCAGGGGTTATCTCAGGCATGGTGTGTTCCCCCTCTAGGACTGGTAGTCATCCTCAGGCTATATCTGTCCACGAAGCTTGGCACAGATCTGGTGGATGTCTTGGGTTAGCTCCTTACCCAGCCTGCCTTAGGTGACCCATGCAAGGCTTATCTGTCTCAGTCTCACATCGGCCTGGGGCCTATGGTCCCATTGAAGATCTTCTAGTCTCCAGCTTGCTCCCATCCTAGGAACCCATTCCGCCTGCCTGACACAAGATTGGTGGTCATCTCAAGCAAGCATTTTTTTCTTCAGGCAATAGTAGCCTACGAATCATTAAGATGTTCACAGGTCAAAACACTGAGCATAGACATAGCTTTCTCCTCTGCTGTTTACCAGTGAACATGTGACACAGCAGCCACACCCCTAGCTCCCCTAGGGGTAGGGAAAATGATCTGTTTTCAGTGCAATTAAAATCAAAGGACATTTTCTCTGTACTTCAAATCAAAGTAGTTAATAATGTATGTATATGTGTGCATGATATAAAATCAAAGTAATTAAAATATAATTGTGATATATAACACTAGATATTGTCAAGAGTGACTAAGAGAACAGGATAAAGGATAAGGCTACATTCTAAACCGACCGTGATGGCAAAAGCTGAGCAAGACCTTATTGTGTCAACCAAACCATCCATAATTAGGAAGCATGTCTTACTCTAATGTGGAAAGGAAACACAGCAAGCCAAACATTGAGTTCAGCATTCATCCTAGACGTATTTCTGGTTGTGTCTTGAAGTGTCTGCTCAGTGTCCTCTCTAGGAGTCTGTTAACGAAGGGTTATTAGACAGTGGAGAGGAGGTTACTGTTTTATTTCATTCCCACAGCCAGACAGCAGAGTGTGGATAGGTTTGGAACTGGAATACATAGTTAGATGGGCATACTACTTATAACCTGATGATATGTCATAAAGGTTAGAGTGCGTGGCAGGAATCAAAATGGTTATAAAAATTATTTGTAACCAAAATTAAAAACAATTTAAAGTAAGAGTTCCTATTGCAAAATTATAAACAACTGCTTCACAGCCATGTAATGGAACTCAATATAGCAATTAAATATAAGAAGTTTTGTTGCACATATTTTATAAGTAGAGGTCATAGAAATTTCAGTAGTAAAATTAAAGAAATAATAAGAACTGTATAATTATGTTCTTATTTATTTTTAATTAAAATATAAGTACATAGTACATAATATCTATTCGTTCCTTTACACTTTCCAACTCCTCCTATTGATTCTTTTCTTGTTTTCCTCTCAAATTCATGGCTTCTTCATTTTTATTGTTTTAAATGCACACACACATAAATATATAATTGTGTAAATATGTAAGTGCAAACTACTAATTCAGTTTTAGTGTTACTCATACGTGTATCATTTCAAGGCTGACCACGTGATATTAGATAAATCTTTAGTTTACGTAACTCTTTCTTTGGGGATAGGGACTAGTGAGATTTCCACCTTTCACGTTAGTTTTTGTTGGTGGAAACTTTCTTTAAGTCTTCCTTAGGCAGGTGTCTTGTAGAGGTTAATAGGTGTAGCTTTCCTGTCATTTATAGAACATCTCAAAGAATTTATTTTCATTCTCTGGATCCTAGGGCATTACTGTCACTTCTTTTGAGTCTTAGCTGCTGATGTTATGTACAGATGTAGCCACCAGGGCTGGATATAACAAATCTGCACAGCACTAAATTTGAAAAGGGTGGTGAGGTGATTCAATAGTTTCATATGGTACTAGAACAAATTATTACAAACAAGTGATTTAAAGTAATATGAATTGCTTTTCCTAACAGTTCTGAAATCTAGAACTTGAGGTCCAGGATTGGGGCTGTCAAATATTCCCAGAGTTAGTGAGAAAGAAGATACTCCATTCCTTTCCTGTAGTATCAGATTATGGAGAACAGTCTTTTGTGTTCCTTCCTTTGAAGACACAATATTTCATTATCTGGACCCATCTCTATATTCATCTTCCTTTTTGTAAAGAGAATAGTCCTAATATTTATATCAAGGCTAATCTACTCTGGGTTAATGTTAACTACATTATCATTAAGTGTTTTTACTATATATGTGTATTCTTTTTGTTCAGATACATTCATACACTATTATCTCTCACATAAACGGTGCATTTGCTACAGGACTCTATTCCCTCTATTCCTTGTTTTATGAACTTATTTATTTATCATAGAGGTAATTATAAGTGCATTTTATTTCATAATCCCTTAAGTTTATATTTCAAGGATTGGAGTTATTTGTTCAGTTGTTAGTTTGGTTGGTTGTTTTTTGGATTTTCGATAAATTATTCCTCTACTGCCTGAGAGTAATAGCTGTTTAATAACAATATAGTTAAATAATGCAATAGCTACTTAATAATAATTACTGTCTGGAAAGTCTCTCCTTCCAAATGAGGTTCTGTTCTGAAGGCTCAGGGTGGATATGTGTGGACATTGCTGAACTTCCTATAGTTCCTGAAGGACTTTCTCACATTACTGTTAATGTTTTTGCCAGCATCAAATGATTCTTGAGTTATAACAAAACACCAAACTTCATTTCTCTTATATGCAGATTTTATTTCCACAATTGTTTGAAGAGAGAAATATATTTATTGACTAACCAAACATACATGTTAACAAAATAAGCAGTGGGAACGCCCACACAGTTCCAGTATTACAAATTACAACGGACAGACTGCAAAACCAGCATGTCTACTTGAGTTATGCAAAAACATTATTCTTATGTAGAAAGCTAAAATAATTGAAAAAAATTCAGTCTCTCTCTCTCTCTCTCTCTCTCTCTCTCTCTCTCTCTCTCTCTCTCTCTCTCTGTGTGTGTGTGTGTGTGTGTGTGTTCAACATAATACATATATAAGGATTTGCTTATTCACTGCCTCAGGTTAACAATACCCTAAGTCTGAAAATATCTAAAGATTAATACACTAGTAGATCTGGTTAAATAATTGTGTCCATTTGTAGGAATAAAATATGATATAATATAGGGTTCAAAATCTATTGTACACAACAGTATATAAACATGTAATTAATAGAAACCATATGCCATATGTTTTCATTTCACTTAAATGTCAAATTTGAGTAGCTATCATGAAAGGGAAAAGAGAGAAGGAAATGGATAATAAGAGGATTAGATATGGTGAAGGAACTTGGTGTTGGACAAGGAATATTGACTTGCTGTGATCACAGAGCTCTAAAGATAAGAGTCAATGGAAGCCTGACGCTGGAACATGCAGGTGAGACAGACGATACAGAATGTTTGTGCTATATACCCAGATTAGATAGTGATTATACGACTACTATTATCATATGAAAACTCAAGATATTAGTTACTCATTATCAATATTTATGCATATAATATTTAAAACAACTTACATAATGCAAAATTCACAGGCACCTACTTACAGAATCTTAATTTTCTTTCCTCTTTCATTACTTCCATGATTTAATATGTTTACTACATATCTTTATTTTGTTAATTATTATATATATATATTCATACACTATTATCTCTTCACAAGATGGTGAATTATTATAAAATTCTATTCCCTTTATTCCTTGTTTTATAAACTTAATTATGTTTTGTTAATGTAATTGTATTCATCTTGCCTATTTTATAGTTGCTTATGTCTATATCACAAGGATTAAAGTTTTTGTTTTTCTGTTTAGCTTGGTTTTGGTATTTTGATTATTTATTTCTCTACTGCCTGAATATAATAATGTAAAGGTAAATGTCATGACATGGTGGCTCCTACAAAGTAAGAATATCAAGTTAGGGAAACATATATGAATGTGTCCCTGTATTAAAGCAACAAAAATAATCCAGGGGGTCAGTCTAGTTCAATGAAGCTCGTGTGAGAAGAGTAAGATGTTTCAAAGAAAATATGGTTCCCAAAAACTTAGCAGTTGTACTTTACAACAATTATTATAGGAAAGGGCCAACCAAACCCCAGCTTTCACACTAAGACAGTTGACTCTCAGAAAAGCATGATGTCTTTCTCAAATTGCAGCAACCTCAAAGTACAATGTGAGAACTGAGTAAATTGTTATCATATGAGCAAAGATCCAGACCATCTGAGTATTTTTGTACTATATAGTCTACTGATCTACTATGCTAAAATAGAAATTACAAAAAAAGGGAAAAAGATGTTGACTATTGTAGTTGTTCTGGAAAGAGCAGGCGGGGATCCAGGGTCTTTACTGAGCAATGTACTATGTGATTAGATTGTAACCAGTGACAAGAAAAAAAAAAAACCATACATTGTCTTTTTACATAAGTTATGCTTTCTTTAGTAGTCTTCTGTAAATCTGGAGATACAAGTATCAATAACAAAAGGGCAAACAAAATTTTGGAGTAAATTTAGTTGCAATAGAAGATTTGAATTTATACCTTTAGTCAAACAATATTATTGGTACAACACACACATATACACATATTCATCATGTAGTATTATATACAATTAAAGGTATCTCACAATAATATTATTTTATCTCAAGTAGGCAATATTTAATTAGAAAATTGTTAGATGCCAAATTGAATTCACTTAAGTATTAATGATATCCAGACATTGAACAGAAATATCTATCTGAAGCCTTATAATCAGTAAGTAGGTTATATGATTATAAGTGCATATTTATTCTCCAACGATCAGATGTTCCATCAAAAAAGTGTGTAAGTTGTGAACTTCATTGCCTTTTGAACTCTTTTTAATTCTGGGTATTGTTTTAGGAGTAGTGTCACACAAATTTGAAGAAGAGTTACATATGCAGATTATGGTAGTGTCTTTGGCTTGTCAGATTCATCATGCCTCTTATTTTCTTCTGAGGAATCTTTGTCATTGTTGGGGGTGATTAAAACATATAGTTTTGATGTATATGAAATGCAATATGGATGTCCTTTGGAATTGATACACCCAAATACCCTTTTCACCAATAAGGGGTACACATCCAGAAGGTGGAGTGCTTACTTTTTATAGCTTTTTAAGAAAATTTTACATCTATGAGTGTTTTGTTTGCATACAGGTGTATTCATAATGCCCAGACCCCATTTGTTTTCAGGAGAAGATTCAGCTCCTCACGGACTGGAGTTATGGATAGTGGTGGGGTGTAATGTAGGTATAAGAACTGAACTGGGTCCTCTGCAAAAGCAGTAAGTGTCTTGATCATTGAACGAACCCTCAATCCAGACCCAATAATTCCCTCACTTTCATTTCAGAAGATACTTGAAAAGATCTGTGGATTTGCACCCAGCAGCAGGATCCTGCAGTATTATACAGGTATGCATTTTAATTTATTTTTTTCTTTTTTTTTTTTTATTAATTTATTCTTGTTACATCTCAATGTTTATCCCATCCCTTGTATCCTCCCATTCCTCGCCCCCCCCCCATTTTCCCATTATTCCCCTCCCCTATGACTGTTCCTGAGGGGGATTACCTCCCCCTATATATTCTCATAGGGTATCAAGTCTCTTCTTGGCTACCTGCTGTCCTTCCTCTGAGTGCCACCAGGTCTCCCCCTCCAGGGGACATGGTCAAATGTGAGGCACCAGAGTACGTGAGAAAGTCGTATCACACTCTCCACTAAACTATGGAGACTATTCTGACCATTGGCTAGATCTGGGAAGGGGTTTAAAGTTTACCTCCTGTATTGTCCTTGGCTGGTGCCTTAGTTTGAGCGGGACCCCTGGGCCCAAATCTGCCTATCATATTGTTCTACTTGTAGATTTCTGGACCCTCTGTATCCTTTTATTTTGCTATTCTCCCATGTGTCTCTCATTTAGAGTCCCAATAGGATGCCCTCCCCTCTGTCCCAGTTTCCTGGTAAGTGAAGGCTTTCGTGGGACATGCCCCTTGGGCTAGTATGCAGATATAAGTGAGTATATACCATTTGATTCTTTCTGCTTCTGGGTTAACTCACTCATTATGATCATTTCTAGCTCAATCCATTTATCCACAAATTTCGGGAATTTTTTTTTGTATCCATTTTTATCTTTCACTTTCTGGGTCACCAAATCTAATCAAGTAATCATAAATAAGATACTCTCTACCAAATGTAAAAGAAGTCTTTAATCAAGTCTTTAGCTTTGTGTTCATTAGTACTTAGAAAATGAAGTTGCTACTTTCACACATACTCTGGGGCCTCATATTTGACCATGTCCCCTGGAGGGGGAGACCTGGTGGCACTCAGAGGAAGGATAGCAGGTTACCAAGAAGAGACTTGATACCCTATGAGCATATACAGGGGGAGGAAATCCCCCTCAGGAACAGTCATAGGGGAGGGGAATAATGGGAAAATGGGGGGGGGGGGGGAGGAATGGGAGGATACAAGGGATGGGATAAACATTGAGATGTAACAAGAATAAATTAATAAAAAAAAAAATTATAAAAAAAAAAAAAAAAGTTGTGCCCACTTTTATTCTCCATGTAATCCCTTCCAATGATTCCTACATTGCTATCTACACAGAAATATTTATTTTACTGAAAGTCAGAAAACAGGCTTAAAACAAGGAAAAAAAAAATAGGTTACCAAACTGCATTTAGTAGAGTTGAGGAGCATATAAATCTAACTGATCATTATTTGAATAAGTAGACACAAAAATAAATGATAGTTGTGAAGGAATGTACAAAATTCCATGAGCACATTTGTAATATGGCTTTATTGCAAAGAGTTTTAGGAAAGCCACATGTAAGTTAAAAATTGAAGAGTTGTGAAGAGACACTCATACAAAGAAAAATTACAACATTGCAAAGAATACATAGAGCAAGGCTGAAACCATGGACAGAGTGGAAAAGGATGCCTGAAATTTGGAAGAAGAATAGAGCCAGATGAAGGTTCTAGGTCTTGGCTTCTACAAGATAGTTATGGAGATTATACAAAGAAGAGACTTGATCTGAAGTATTAGCTTCTAGAAGTGAGATGTATGTTTACAGTTATCCCAGCACTGCACGACTATGCAAATAATAACAAAAAATAAGCATTATATCAGGCAGTGTTCTAAAAAGTTTTTTTAAAAAAAGAATAACCAGTAAGAAACAAGAAGAAACAACCTATGCTCTTTTGGTTAAGTCCTTGCTCCACATGGCAGGTTCTCACAATGGGCAGGCCAGCATCTTTGGGGGTAGTATAGGGGTAAATTTTAGGATATGTCCTTCTTCTCATTATATATGTTATTTCAGTCTATAAAATCTCTTCACAGCAGTAGCTAAATTAATATATAATTGAATAACTGAACGAAGCCTTGTACATTATATCTAAATTCTGTTTTCTAGATCTTACCAGTTAATGTAAGCTGCAGCCATCCTCTATCCTCTGATTTAGAAATCAGACAAAAACATAATATACATCAAACCTTTATTTTTTTTCTAAAATTAAACTTCCAAACAATTTGTACTAAAATGATTTTTCTCACTACTCTTCTGATAATTATATTATATAATTAATATTCCAATATACTATTTATAAGCAAAATTTGGACTTTTATTAATTTACTTTACTAAAGTAATTCATTTTAGATTCTAATATATTTCTGATGATTTGAAATTAATCTGTATTTCCAGATTGTATTTTAGGAATTTTTATTCAAAACATTAAATAATTAGAACAGTTTACTGAATAATTATAGATGATTAACATATAAAATTCAAAATGTGCTCAAATAAATCAAAAGCAACAATAAATATCAAACTGCATGATATACTATTTAAAATGATCATGTAAATTAATATCTTTTAAAGATATATTTTAATTAAAATTGTATTTTATATAATTGTAATGACATGAGAAAATTCTAGGTTAAAGTGATAATTCTAAAGAAATGATAATGTTTATAAGTGCTTTCAGTTATGGAATAGCAAATAGCCCAGGCTCGTGTATTAGGAATACCACTTTCACCTCTCTCACCTTCCATAGCACCCTCTTCACTGCATCGTCACTCACCTTCCCCTCTCACCTTCCATAGCAGACTGCCATCTTCACATTTCACGGTCAATGGGAGACTGCCATCTCTTCCTCTCTCACCTTCTATAGGTGACTGCCACGTTCCGCTTTCACCTTCCTCAGGAGACTGTCACCTTCAGCGCTTACCTTCAACAATAGACCACCATCTTTGCCTCTTTCACCTTCCATGGGAGACTTGCTACCTCTGCCACTCTGATCCTCTGTAGTAACTGGCCAACTGAAAATTCTCTAACTCAGACTTTCTGAAATGATCATAAAGCCCTCCCTCTAAGAGGCTTTGGCCTGATACCTGAGCATCAGAGACCCCATGTTAAACACAGAGCCCAGAGAGAATCTGAAGATGCAAGCATGCCTTGATGAATTGTCTCATTTAGGAGTATATCTTGCTCTATCCAGGAACATTTATAATGAGTATTCATAGCTCTTCCAGCCTTGAATAAGCACTTTCCCTGCATTGGTTATTCATTTCAATAGCTCCAAGTCATGCAAAACTTTAATTAACTAAATTGTAAAGATGTTCTGTTATTTAAATGTTAATGTATATTTTATTTATTATAATTTGTACAGGTTACACCCCAATTGCTATCCCCTCACTTGGATATTCCTGTTCCTACCATCCCTTCCTCTTTTTACCTATTCCCCTCCCCTAGACCTCAGACAGAAAGGACCTCCTTCCCTACCATATGACCACAGCTTGTCAGGTCTCATCAGGATAACCTGCTTCCTCTTCTTCTGTGTTCCACTAGGCTTCACCACCAAGGGGAAGTTATCAAACTGGAGGCACTAGAGTTCATGTCAGAGGCAGTCCCCACTCTCCTCACAACTTTGGAGAGTGAGCTGTCCATTGGCTAGATCTGAATGGAGGTCTAGGTTACTGTATGCCTTGTCCTTGGTTGATACAACAGTTGGTGCAGGTCCTCGTCGGTCCAGATATGCCAACCAACCTTGACAGCCTCCTTGTGTGGCTCCTCAATCCTCTGGAAGGACCTAGAGGGTTTAGTATCCCCTTATTCATTTCTTCCCCTTTCTACCATCTCTCCTTCCCTCTTCTGCCCTATTCACCTCCCCTAGATCTCTTTTAACATTGTTCCTTCTTTTTATTATAAGAAAGTTGAACAGAAGTATATGAGAAGTGGGAGACAACTACATACTTGCAATATCATTTGCATTTGTTTAGATATTTCTATATTTTTAATGCACATTGTCTGCTTTTCTCTCTTTCTCCTTTACCCCGTCTTTCTCTTCTGTCTCTTCACTGAGTTTTACATAAAAACATATAGACTTCATTCAATGAAAACATTTTATTATATTTATTTTTTACATATACATTTATATTATTACACATAAATAAAATAAAATACATACAACAAGAGGAACCATGAAACAATCAGGAATTGTATATATGTTACAATCATAGTATTTTGGCTATTTGTATTTGGCAACCTTGAAGAAAACGTCTTTCCTGTCTTGCTGAGTCTAAATTTTGAATTAAAATCAGTATGTATGATATTTCATCTCTATCAACTTAAAACATCTACCTTGACCTAAAAGCTTCTTAACCTCTAAACAACTAAGCTTAATTGTACAACTAAACTATCTTGTCTTCAACCTCATCAGAGACTTGAGAAGACATAAAATTTAATTACCTGAGTAAACCAAAGTGCAGTTTAGCAGCTTACAAAATGAAAAAAAAAAATGACAGAGACAGTTTGCTGCCTGAACAGTCACTCAAAAACTCTCTATAATGGTGTCATCATCTGCAGGCTTCTGGCCCAATATATCTGACAGATATATTTGTGAGGCAGGAACTATTGGGGACTTGCTTACCCTGTCTTGCGAGAGTTTGGTGTGGACTTTGTGAAATAGAAACTGGATTGCTGGGATTCTAGAACTGAACCAATATCCCAAGTTGCTCTGCATTATAAAGGGCATGCCCCTCATTTTTTTCAGCAAAGTTGTTAGCTGATTTTCCTTAACATTCTCTAGTGTCCATCACAAATGTTCCTTTTAATCATAAGCACTTTCAAAAACTGTTTCATTTTAATTTTCTGGTTTTCTGTTTTTAAAAAAAAAAAAAAACTAGAATGATTCCTATTGTACATTTTGGATTTAAATAATGTAATATTTCAATAATTTAAGATACTTTAATGAGACATATGATTTACAGTAACATAAATAATTAATAATATTCTTAATACAAAAATCATTTGATTAAAAAATGACCTGCCTAAGATAAAAGAGACCTTAGTGTATTTGTATGTTTTGAAATAAGAAATGTCTTTGAATTACTCTATTCAACAACAAAAATAATTTTATGCTAAGTTTTGAAATAGAAGTTTAATAACTAAACCTTCTCTGAAGCCATTTATGAATTCCTAGGGGGTCTTTCAGCTGAAGTCTATTTACCCTACATAAAGAAAAAGAGAGAGAGGTTAAAAATAAAAAATGCTCATAATGAGAGTTCTGAAATTGCTTTTTTGCTTTCATGATTTTTGCAATGGAAAACATTTAAAGATTCTCTTTGAGATTCATTTGAGAAGTCAGTTTAGGATGGAAATTGGGGATAATTACATCGTCTTTACAAGATAAAAAAATTCCATAGATTTCTTTTATAAATCAGATGGAGGAGATTAGGAGGAGTTTGCTAATTATATAAAGATTATTTTGGTAAAAAATTACATTAAAGCCAGTTTTATAAAGCTAAACATTATTTTTCATTAGCATTCTTTTTTCTACTCTTCTATTATACAGTGGTTTCTGACAACCTTTCTTCAGCTTTGAAATATTTTGAAAAACCTGATATATTTTCAAAGATGCATATCTAGATATTTGGTTTTAAGACCATAGGGAAGGCTCTGCATGCACTCATCTATGTGGAAACTTACTTTATCTTTACTCTATGTATTTTTAATGGTAAGATATTCCTCAGTACATGTGTCAGACTTTAGTGCTCTCTCTCTCTCTCTCACTCTCTCTCTCTCTGTCTCTACATACATAGACATACACACACATACATATGCACACTTTATTTATATGTAAGTGAACTATAAATAATAATACTGTAGTAAAGGGAGGGTATAATGGTATAAATTAAGTATATTGGTATTCAAATATTTCAAATTAATTCAGAATCATGGGAAGGTACAGGCTAATGACTCACATCAGTTGTGTAGCACTTGTTGGAATAAAAATGTCTGTGATGATCTCAAATACCACAAGGAAGAAGAAAAAGATGTCACCACAGAAAACAGCTACTAGATCCTAGTTATATATCATTAGTTGTTGGTAAGTGCTTTCATGATTTTTTTTTTTTTTTTTTTTTTTGCTTGTAAGTTCTTGAAAATTGGCTTCTTGTTTTCCATTATACTGTATGCTTATGTGACTTTGGTGTCAGGTTAATATGATTTAGAAAATTAAATTTTTATTTTTGAAGACCACTGTTCTGGTAAACAGAGTAATATCGAATGACTGAGAAACACGTAGAGAAATGCTCAACCTCCTTAGTCATCAGGGAAATGCAAATCAAAACAACTCTGAGATTCCATCTTACACCCATCAGAATGGCTAAGATCAAAAATTCAAGTGACACCACATGCTGGCGAGGATGTGGAGAATGAGGAACACTTCTTCATTGCTGGTGGGAATGCAAACTAGTACAGCCACTTTAGAAAATTTATCTGGTGCTTTCTCAGAAAACTGGGAATAGGGCTTCTTTAAGACCCAGCTATTCCACTTCTTGGAATATACTCAGAAGATGCTCCACCACACAATAGGAACATACACTTAACCATGTTCTTAGTGGCCTATTCATAATAGCCAGAACATGGAAACAGCCTAATTGTCCCTCAGTAGAAGATTGCATAAAGAAACTGTGGTACATTTACACTATGTAATACTACTCAGCTATTAAAAACAAGGAATTCCTGAAATTTGTGGACAAATGAATTGAACTAGAAATGATCATAATGAGTGAGTTAACCCAGAAGCAGAAAGACAGACATATTTGTCAAGCAGGAACTATTGAGGACTTGCTTACACTGATTAGACAGAGATTGGCCATTAACTCTGCCAGCATTCAAGCTTTCCCATTTTTTAGGCAGAAATCTGTCTGTGATAGATATTTCTATTCTAATTTGAGTTTTTTACTCATACCACTTAATTATAATACAAGGGTTAGTTACAATAGTTTGAAAGTGTTATTATAGGCAGTTTAGGATAGTTAAGTAATACAAGTTAATTCTTAGTTGATCAAATCATAGTAATATCAATTACTAGTCTATTTTTATCACAAGAATATATATCTTAGGTTTAACAGATGTGATTCTGTCGATAATAAAGTATTCAAATAAGGTATTCAAAAACCTCAGAGACCTACAGAATCTGGCATTTAAAGATTCTTTGATGATAAGACAGGTTATGTTAACTCCTGGCAATAATCAGTCTATATCAAAGTAGATGATGAGCTTCAATGTACCTCCTTATGGAAATGGCTCTTAATGTGGCAACCAGCCACTGAGCAAAGATACTGCATTTTTAAAATATTTTATTTTATTACTTGTTTACATTTTATACACCTGTGGTTGTTTATCCTGACAAGAATGAATGGTGGGTGACCACAAGTCATAGGTGTACAGTGTAACTGAAAACAAGAATGGGCCATAAATCCAGGGAATTGAGTTACAGGTGATTGTAAGCTCCCACACAGGTGCTGGTAAATGAATATGGTCCTCTTCAAGAGCAGCAAATGTTCTTAATAGTTGAGGCATCATGTCAACCTCAAGACCTCCAAATTCTTTTTTTTTTTTTTTTTTTTTTTTTTTTTTTTTTTTTTTTTTGATTTTCAAGATAGGGTTTCTCTGTGTAGTCTTTGCTGTCTAGGACCTACTTTGTAGACCAAGCTGACCTCGAACTCACAGTGATCCACCTGCCTCTGCCTCCCGAGTGCTGGGATTATAGGTGTGTGCCACTACTCTTGGCTCAAATTCTCTTTTTAATGTAGTCACTTACAGTGCCTACATCATTTTTAGAGCCTCCATGATGTTATCCAAAAAGTATGATAAATTTTCTTTCGACTACAGGAAGATCTTAGTTTTCAAGCTATTTTTTTTCACTGACCAGTGGCCTTTCCAAGTTGTAGTGCTCAACCTCCATGGATGTACATAGTTTTTCAAGTATTTCTTGTGATTTAGTCTATTATGATCTGATAGAATACTAAAATAATTTGATTTTTGTGTGTTCAAATTTGCCTTTTGTCCTCTGAATTATTTTTGAAGGATTTTGATGAGTTACTGAAAAGAATATGTATTCCTTAATTAATACAATGGGTTGTCTGCAGATTTCTATTACATCCATTTGTTTTATGACATAGCATACATCTGGAGTCTATTAACGGTTTGCTATATCATTGATACTCTGATATGAAGTCACTCATGATTATTTGTTATACAAGTGTATGGAGTGCTTACATTGAAATTTCTTGTATCTTTTGATGAATATCCCTTTTATCTAGTATGTAATATGAAGTAGACCTCTTTATCCTTCCTGGTTTTGCTTGAAGTCTGCTTTGTAAAAATGATTCTGTCTAAACCTTTTGTGCTTTTGCATTGTGTTTGCTTTAAATATAATTCCCTGTGTTTTTGATTTAGAATTGTGAGGTGACTGATGCAGACAGTGAACAAATGAGTTGCCTTATTTCTCCACTCAGTCTGTTCCTTTTTAGTGGACATAGTGTCAGGTTAAGGTTATTATTAATACTTACATAATAATTGTTCTGTTTCCCCAAATTTTCATTGTTCCTGTATACTTATAAGATTCATTCTTTTCTGAGCTGATTTTTAATCAGTATTTTAAAAATACCCTTTCTTTACGAATAGAAGGATGTGGGGAAGACTGTGGTGACACATATATCACTTATGAATATGACATTACATATTTTCAGTAAATACATACTTGGCATTTATTAGAAATAAAATATTTGCCAAAGACATTATAAAAGTAAAAAATATGAAACATTTGATGAATTTTGATTTTGACTGTCATTTAACAGGGAACATTGATTGCATCATTATTTCCACAGGGGTGTGCAGATCTTAGTGTGTATATGCAGCTCTATCCATGTGCAGAGTGGGTATCTAACACTTAACAGAGTTAGCAGATGTACAACTATAATCATGGTTAAGATAAGACACAGTGTTCATCTATGAGGCAAGGAAAGTTTCAGAAAATAATGAAGATGATATAAAAGGCTTTTAAGAATGAATGTCCTTCTAAAACTAGGAAGCTACTGGCATCATGAATAATTGTAAAAGTTCAGGGGTAAATATATGTAAATAGCACAAAACAGTAAAAGAGAAACACATAAACAATGTACAGAGAAAATTTGAGTTTCTAGGTGGTCTTTCAACACCTCTTTCTGATTTTATCTCTTAATAAAATTTACATATATATTTATTTTATTACACATAAATAAAATAAGTTATAGACACCAAGAAGAACCACAAACAATCAGGAATATATAAATACTACATTCATAGTAATTTGGCTATTTGTATATGGCAAACTTGAAGAAAACATCTTCCCTATCTTGGTGAGTCTAAAATTATGAATGAAAATTAATATCTATCATATCTCATTCCTATCAATTTAAACATCTGTCTAGACCAAAAAACATCTTAAGCCCTAAACAACTAAGTCTAACTATAAGAATAAACACTGTAGTATCATCTTCAGTCTTCTAGCTCAATATATCTGAGAGACATATTTGTGAAGTAGAAAGTATTGAGGACTTGTTTACCCCGTCTTGGTTGAGTTTAGCCGTCAACTCTGCCTGCATCCAAATTTGCCCATTTTTAGCCAGAATTCTGTCTGTGGCAGAAATGAGGATAATTTACCAAGTGACTGGTTTGCCACATTAAAATCCATCTCCATAAAGAGGTTCTTTGATGCTCATCATCTTCTTTGATGTATGTGTGTTTCCAGGAGTTAACCTGTCTTGTTGTCAAAGAATTTTTAAAATAATAAAAACATAGCCTGTCTCATTGTCAGTGAATCTTTAAAATAAGAATTCAAGAATCTTCTTTTGGCGATTGCTTCAAACATGTCAAACAAGCCACTGGGCAAAATGTCTTCATTTCTACCACATACAAAAGTTTGCCTAAAAAGGAAAAACATTGATGCTCCCATGTTACAGAGAATTTTAGGTGACTCTTCAGGTAGTAAACTGTCTCTGTCACCTTCTCATTAGGAAAGCTACTAACCTGCACTCCCTGTATACTCAGGTGATCAACTTTATTCCTTCTCAAGTCTCTGATGGGGTTGAAGACCAGAGAGTTTAGCTTTACAATTAAGCTTAGTTGTGTAGGGGTTAAGATGTTTTTAAGTTGATAATGATGAGATATGATAGATATTGATTTACGTTCAGAATTTTACACTAACCGAGGTAGAAAAGACATTTTCTTCATTGCTGTCTAATACAAATAGCCAAAACACTAAGAGTGTAACATTTGTATATTTCCTGATTGTGGCATATCTTTTCTTGCTGTAGGTAGCTTATGTATATATATGTAATAATATAAATGGATATGTAAAAAGTTAATAATTTTTAAAAAAGTGCCTTATTGTGTATGTCTCTGAGGGTTTTGAAGACCATATATATTTTACCTTATCTATCTCTTAAACCTAGGATATATATTTTTTTCTGATGATAAAAATAGACTAGTAATTGACATTGCCATGGTTTGATCAACAAACCATTAGGTTGCATTACTTAATTATCCTAAACAACCTGCAATACCACTTTCAAGGTATTGGAAGTAAGCCTTTTTATTATAATTAAGTGGTATGGGGATAATACCTCATATTAGAGTAGATATATGTATATTGTGTGTGAAAAATAATCCTAAGTTTAAATAATATATCAATATATCAAAGTTAAACTTATTTTGCATTAATATACAAAATTTTATACCAAATAATTAAAAATAGCCTTTTTGGGATTAACAGTTACGACTTTAAAGTGAGAAGTAGATTCAATAATCTACTACTTTGTTCTAGCATCCCTATATACTTCTATATCTCCCCTTATTTCTTTTCTTTTTTTTTTAAGACAGGGTTTCTCTGTGTAGCCTTGGCTGTCCTGGACTCACTTTGTTGACCAGGCTGGCCTCATACTCACATTAATCTGTCTTCCTCTGCCTCTCTAGTGCTGGCATTAAAGGCATGTATCACCATGCTCAGCTCCTCTTTCTTTCTTTTCAAGCCCTATCTCCATACCTATGAAAGAAAGATAAAGGAGAAGAATCAACCTCATTTTCTCTCTAAACAAGACCAGTAATAATTTATAATCAAGTCCCAGTGAAAATAAGCATCTGTAGCACAAGAGAGTGAACAAAAACCTACCCAACCCCACTTAAGGGAAATAAGTGTCATTCTCTCAAGGTTTCTTCTGGCTGATTTGGGCGAATAATACCTGTGTAGGGGCACAAATATAATCGGGGAAGATGGTTAAACAAGCTAGGATAGCATTTGTGGTCCAGTTTGTAAATGTTAAGAAATTCCAGGCTTAATAGGAGTCCTGTGTGTGATAATGTGAATTCTGGAATTCTGGACCAATTGGGATTGAAAGCTGTCCTGTTAACAATGAGTAATAGCAATTGAAGTGCCAGGGGCTGGAACATGAAGGTGCAGAATGTCAGCAGCCAGCATGGTGAAAGAAATGAATCCTGTCAGGTCTGATTCAGCATCAGCCTCCAGTTCTTTCGTTCTGAAAACACATAATTTCTCACAAGCATTATACAGTTCTAAATTATAAATGTATTGATTGTAGGGTGCACAGAACAATTAAGGCTGGTTCTCTGCTCATTGTATGAGCAGAAGTAAGACATCTGCAAATCTTCCTTCATGCCAAATGAAGAATGGCCTCTAATAATAAGTCGCAAGGATTCTGTGACCAACCAGAAGCCTTGACTATGCATAGACACTGATTTCTGAGCCTGTCTATTCCCATGTAGTAGGATTAACAATATAAATTACCTGCTTGTTCTGGTGTTTGAATTCTTTACATAGCAATTGTAGCCCCCTCCCAATCTCTTAGTAATTTTAACACTAAATACAGAAATACACAAGAGGTAGTGCCTGGAATTTTAATGAAGTTTCCACAATAAAGATACTTACCGATCTTTTTTATTTTTTATTAATTTATTCAGATTACAACTCAATTGTTATCCCATAACTTGTATCCTCTCATTCCTCCCTCCCTCCCAATTTCTCTCTATTCCCCTCCCCTAAGTCTATGACTGAGGGTGACCTCCTCTCCTACTATATGGTCATAGGCTATCAAGTCTCATCTTGGCAGCCTGCTTATTCTTTCTCTGAATGCCACCAAACCTTCCCACCAAGGGGAAGTAGTCAAATATGAGGCACCAGAGTTCATTTCAGAGACAGTCCCTGCTCTCCACACAATTGTGAAGAATGTCCTGTCCATTTGCTAGATCAGAGTAGTGGTTCAATGTTTTTGCTTGTATTGTCCTTGGTTGGTACAGTAGTTTGAGCATACAGCCCTGGGCCTGGATCCACCAGTCATAATGTTCTTCTTATAGGTTTCAAGGACCTTCTGGATCCTTCTATTTCCCCATTCTTTGTTGATTATAGAAAAAAGAATGGCTTAATGAATGTTGGAATTTTACTTATTTTATATTATGGTTACCATGAAGAATTTGTCTGGACAATAAACTTGTGAAATGTAAAGCAAAATTCACTGTGTTCTTAAAACAGTTTTTAGGGTTGTATTTACTCTGCCAAAGGGTCCCCCCCCCTTTTTTTTAACATCCCCATGGCTATTTAGGTCTAATTTCTATCTTGCTTTATAAAATGATTGTTATTTCTTCTTAAGTGAATTATGGTTGAATGAGATACAATATCATTTGTTCCATTTAGGAATGCTTACATAAAAAACTATAGACAACATCTGGTTGCACAAGTTAAATTCTCAGCCACATAGGAAGCTGAGATAGAAGAAAATTCAGTTCATATTCTGCCTAGCCTGCAAAAATGAGTTTAAAGTGCACTAATATAACTTATGTTGTCTATTCAAAGGAAACTACAACCAATAAAAAATGTAGATCCGGGGAAAACAATCCTAATAGTACATCTACAAAACAATTGCCCTACTTAAGGCTCAGGGATCATTGCAAGGAAAAAGTGTAAGGTCTTTCAGTATCAGAGAAACAGAAGTTTGCTGTGAGACTTTTGTCTCCTAGGAATGTCATAAGCAACACAACCTGAGTCTCATTAACACAACTGCCTAACCCAGAGATGAACAAGGACAGAAATAGACATAATAAGCTGGATGTAGGTAGCCCATGAGTCCTTAAATACTCTAAGAACAACAGGCCCCCTAAAAATGCTGAGAATTGGAGATAATCCTCTTCGCTGAGAAAAAACAAACCACTCTCGGAGTTGAAAGATAAATGACAAGGTTTAACTATAGACTGCAGATTCACAACATTCTCAGAGTTCTGTGTATATGTGCAAAAATATATATTCTTTGGAATAAGTATACCACTTTTCTTGTGAAACATTGAATACTTAGCGGTACAAAACAATTTCCAATACTTTGAATTTTATACTAGACTTGAATTTGTCGAGTTGACATTCGTGAGAATATAATGTTCTTATGAAATTGTCATTTCTGTGAACACTATTGCTTCAGTATTTAGGTGTTCCTCTGCATCAGTACTCAGTGTGCTCTTTGAAAATAAATAGAGGCTTACTGACATAGGTCACAAGAAGAATGATATTCTTGCACTCAAAGACCTCTGGTAATTTTATTTTTCCATTGAGTTGTGGGTGTACTTATAGTACATTCACTTGCATTGAAGAACACCGAATGACCTTACAGACTCCGTGATAACATAACATTGTTGGAAAACCAGCTGAGACCTAACTGGATCCAGTATATAGATAGTTAAAGAAATTCAATTATCTTTATTAAAGTTGATACACACTAGGATGCTTACTTTCAAAACCTAAATTGGAGTAAAAAAGATTTTTAAATTATATTATTAATGACAAAATTTATAGTTAATGGAAGACACTAGTCTAATCTTTGACACCATAACCTGTACATTTTCTTTAAATTACTTGAACTCTCCTCATAAAGAAGTAGGTTACTAAAACTTCCAAGTATTTAAAAGGAAATATTTAGAAACAGAATACTGACAAATACATATCAGTCTTTTTTCCTTATTTGTTATTAAATTTGCCACAATAATTTTGAAATATGAGCATACATATAAAAGGAAAATTTATTAAAAACTTATCTTTGATTATTACGTCAATAAAAATTTCAGGATTGAGATGTTTTCATGATGGGAACTCAGCTGGGTGAATATACACTGTCCCTACAAGAAAATTCACATGGGACCTAGGGCTAGGGTATATGATCCAGACAACTGTACTGCATTCCTCACCACATAGCTATAAAACACCCCTGTAGATTTGCTAAGATCTTCCTCAGTCCTCTGAACATGGTACAAGTTTTATTTCTTAATTGTAGAAAATGGTCTGTTATAGAAAGGTAGTGAACTATGCTAATTGACCCCAAGTACCTTAAAACACATATTTCTTACATGTTTCTTGTCACTAGAATCTATGACATTAAAAGAGAACTAGAAAATACTGAAAATGTGCTTATTGCATGAACAGAATCATGTAGATGGGTGAGAGATGGGCATTTTAAAATAAAGATATATACTTATTAATATGTGTGGAAGAACCCAGAAGGTAACATTTCATTCTTTTTCCTTCAATTTAGTAGTAGAAAATGAAATATAAAATATATTAAAGTTTAAGATAATTTCAAATTAACTCATCTATTATCTAGCTGTACAGAAGAGCAGACATGTTTTGTGATTTCCCAGAACACTTGAAATTATAACTCTAATTTTCAGGCCCTGAATTCTCTTCATAATCCCAATAAATCAGGAATATTTAAAGAAAAATGGTACCTTTAAATTTTGCCCCATGTCCAAAAGTATATATTATAATTATTTTATTTTATGTAGTATATAATATGTTATACAATTTGTAGTATGATTTTATTTAATTAATAATACTTTATTTGACTTTAGTAAATAGTGAGTAATGATGAAAAGAATAAGAACATTACTTCAAGACATGATCAGTACACAAAATTAGGTATGAAATCAGTTAATTATAAATCAGTAGGAAAATGTGCTTTCAGTGGACAAGATGCTAAATACATGTAATTTCCTTTAGTTTTATAAAATATCAAGTGAAAATATTTCATAATTTTATGACTACTTTTGCAAAGAAAGAAAATCATATTCATCATGGCTGGAATGTTCTAAGAACATTTCATGTTTTTCATCTTTTCTTTTTCTTCTTTATTATGTTTCTTTTTATACATATACATTTATACTATAACACATAAATAAAGCAAACTACATACAGCAAGAAGAACCACTTCAAATGAATTTTAACCTCTTGCCAAAGCAATGGGAAGAAAGTTTTACACAATTGGGCACTGGCGATCCACAGTAAGTAACTGCATTTTGACTAGTTATGGATTTTTGAAGACTTCTCTATCTGCTGCAAAATGGTCGTCCTTTCATGAGGTCTGAGTGCTATACACATCTATTAGTTTCATATTATGTATTTGGAACACAGTTTAAAATTACACCTGTATAGGATAATATCAGTAAAAGGCTTCCTTCTAGATCCCAAGCCCTCACCAGGCATAGTTATCTGCCTAGAATAACAAGACAAAACATGAAATCTTTCTTATTCAACAGGCTGTAAGTAGAGTTGACTAACCTCAAGATAAAAGTGATATTGATGAACATTTGCGGATGCCTGGTAATTACTGTGTGAACTCACATCTAAGCAACAAACTTATGCTAATATGAACTGTAATTAATTAAGACCATATGTGAAGTACTTAGCAGTCCCCAGACTCTATCATTCTGCCTCACACTCATGATTCTTAGATATAGAAGCAAGATATTCACTAGAAAGTACTTTTGAAGGTACCTCATATTTGACCATGACCCCAAGAGGGGGAGACCTGGTGGCACTCAGAGGAAGGACAGCAGGTTACCAAGAAGAGACTTGATACCCTATGAGCATATACAGGAGGAGGAAATCCCCCTCAGTCACAGTCATAAGGGAGGGGAGTAAGGGGAAAATGGGAGGGAGGAAGAGATGGGAGGATACAAGGGAGGGGATAACCATTGAGATGTAATATGAATAAATTAATAAAATAAAATAAAAAAGAAAGAAAGAAAGAAAGAAAATTGACATCTCCTTCCACATATTCCACTATGTAATTGAAGCATAGGGCACTAACAATATGGCTCAGTGTCTGATGTCTGATGTCTCTAAGTCTGGAGAGCTGAATTTAAACCGATATATATGTAGTGGAAGGAGAACCCTGACTCCAATATTTTGTCCTTGGCTTTCCACCAAGGCACATGTGCTCAAATGCAAATAGGAGTGCGCGCGCACACACACACACACACACACACACACACACACACACACACACACACCAAACAAATATATAAATGTAACAGAAATTATATGAAACAAATAAATTGCTAATTGACATCTACAAGCTATTATTTAAATTGAAGTAAAGTAGGAAAGCTGGAATTGCTTCACTGGCCTATATTCCTAGGACATGAGCAGTAGATGGAGAAGTGTTAAGGAGATTTTGTTCAACTTGGGGCACATGAGAAGCTGTCTCAAAAAATCCAGGAAAAGGATAGTGCCCCTTTATCTAAAGTATTTGTTGTGATAAAATCTTGAAAATTCTTTCTTAAGGTCATATAGGTAATAATTACATAATAGTTACTCCACTGGTGTAAAATATTTGCAATTTACAAGTAATGATTCTGCAGGATTTGTGTTTAGCCTGAGTAACTGCTGACACTCACCGGTAATCCTGTCTTCCATCAGAGGGTAACTGCAGAAGACATCTTCAGCCTTCTTTCACATTCTTATAGGTCAGAAGGCACCTGTGTTGTTCAGCACCATAGCTTCTTTTTTCTCTTACCCCATCAAGATTCCTTCATCCACAGTCAGCATCACAGTGCTGCTGCTCCTGTACTCTGCATAAACCAGGTTAATCCGTCCCTAGAGCTTCTTACCCTCCCCACCCCCACGCTTTCCTGTTGACCACGAAGGCTTCTGCTACTGTGTGCATCTCTTATGTCTTCTCAGTCTTCCTAATGCTGCCATCCTTCAATACAGTTCCTCATGTTGTGGTGACCCGCAACCATAAGGTTACTTTTATTACTACTTTGTAAGTTGATTTTGCTACTGTTATGACCTCTAATGGAAATGTTTTTGGAGATAGAGGTTTGCCCGACAGATTGTGAGCCATAGATTGAGAACTGCTGGCTTACAGAATATAAATACAGACCATGGATTTCATGGCACTTTCCCAACTAATCCATATCTGCAGCCTTAACTTGTTCTTTTGGAAAAATTTTTTTCAAGACAGGGTTTCTCTGTATAGCCTTGGCTGTTCTGGCCTCACTTGTAGACCAGTCTGGCCTAGAACAGCCAATGGTCTGGCTGCCTAAATAAAATCATATTAAATTAAATTTATTTTCCATGTAGCTTAATAAAGACAAAATTTATATCTGCTAGATGGTCTGCATAAAATATTTTTATAATCTATACATTTAATTTTAATGTTTTAATTTTTATTAAACATTTTTACATATACATTTTTATTATTATACATATATACAAGAACTGCATACATTAAGAAGAACCATGAAACACAGGAAATATATATGTACATTCCTAGTGTTTTGGCTATTTTATTTGGCAACCTTGAAGAAAACATCTTTCCTATCTTGGTGAGTCTAAAGTTCTGAATGTAAAACATTATCTAGCATATCTCATTTTTATCAAATTAAAACAACTATCTAGACCTAAAAACAGCTTAAACCCTAAACTACTAAGCTCAATTGTAAAACTAAACTGTATTGTCTTCAAGCACATCAGAGACTTGAGAAGGAATAAAAATAACTACCTGGGTCAGCTGCTACTTGTGAGAAGATGACAGAGACCGTTTGCTGCCTGAACAGTCACCCCAAACTCTCTAAAATGTTGGAGCATATATTTCTTACTGAATATTTTGGTTTTGTGATGTGAACATTTGATTATATTCAATTGATACCTGTTTTACTATTTACTTTGCATAATAAAGTAAGAAAAGGGCAAAGGGCATTAAGAGCTAACATTAAATTTTAATATTTTTCATCTTCATCTTCAGAGACGCACTTAATATCATGAGCGTCCCTAGTTTTTCATTCCATGCTCCTATTATAAAGAAATAGTTTAGTAATTTCACTTTATGAAGTTGTCAAACGATGAGACAGAACAGGTTACTAGTTACTAACATGCCAGAGAGAGATGGCTCTGTGTCATTCCTGCCTGTGACTACTGGATAAAATAACATCAGAGAGGAGAAGTAGAGTGCTACATCCTGTTTAGAGCATAAATTCTGATGGACAGTTGTTCATCTGTGACTGCATGTACATTGGTAGAGACTGAACTTCTCCTTGCTGCTCCACTGCACGCTAGTATTATAGTCATGCAGCCTTTCATTTTCAGATGGCAGTGTTTTCTAAGTCACCTTTCAGCTTATGCTCTTCTTTGAAGTCCTGTTCAGTAATGCGCAGAGTAAAATGAGAAACAGTAATATTCAGTCAAAATATGAATAGTGATACTTACTATAGCAATCTCATGGTATTAAATATGTAGTATGTAAATTCACTCAAATCAAACATAAATCAGAAACAAAGAAATGGTTGCTAATATATTATTAAATATCGTCAAATATTGTAGTAAATGTTAATATGTTTATTAATAAATATATACTGAAATGTAAACATATATAAGATTTAGTACTGAGTAATGATTTATATATAAATCAATATATAGTATATGAAATATAAATACATATAGATCATATTTTAATAGTTGTGTAGATACAATTTAGTAAGATAAGTTTATTTAATAAATTTTCTATTTTTGTCAAACAAAATAAAATTGTGCTGTTTATTTAATTTCAAGCCACAAGATTACTGAGAATGGAAAGACATGAACAGTAAGTATTTTTTATCAACACAGCTTTGAATAAAGAAATATCAATGATTGTGTCAGATTTAGATAAAGTAACCAGTAATATAGATATTTAATGTCGTTTTTATTACAATGAGTATCCTTTTCATTCATTACAATTAACTGCTATGTGTTCAAATATGTGTTTATTTTCTTTGCAGGAAATTATTTAGAAAGAAAAATCAGATTCTCATATTTAGAAAAAACTAAATGCTGCTATACTAATTATAATGAATAGCAATTATTTCAGTCTTTGCTATCATATCCATATCAAGTTTCAGATGTAGCATAGTAGTTATTTCCTACAGGGAGAGAGAGAGAAAGAGAGAGAGAGAGAGAGAGAGAGAGAGAGAGAGAGAGAGAGAAAGGAAGAGAGGGAGAGAGACTTGAACATATCTGTATAATTCCAATTAAACCAAATATTGTAATCAGAATGGATGATGAAGATGTAACCAACTTGAACAAGATAATATTTTTTATTTCCTTCCAATAAAACAATCACTTCATGTTGTTTGTAAATAAGAACTTTACTGGTTTTAATGAATTTAAAGAGGAAAGAAACCAACAAATAATTTAAAAGTCAGTCAAATCAATAATTCATCTATCTCTGTATCATTTCCATATCTTGAAATAGATGAATAGTGAGACAGGAAGAAGAGATATGTATATGTGCTCTAAAAATTATACCAGAATTTCATGTTACTTTAAATGTCTTAAAACTTAATAAGAAAACAAAAAATTAACAAAAAAGTTTTAAAAGAAATGTCAACCTGCAGATAACAATAACTATCTCAAAGAAAACAATGTTATTTTCTTTTCACTCTAGTCTTTGAGAATAGCAAAAATTATACTATAATAAAACATAGAAAAAACTTATTCTTTTTCAAAGAATAAAGCAAAATACATTACCACTTTCCTTTGATCAGGCACTGTTATTTTTTCCTATAGTAAAAATTCAATTTCTGTTCCAAATAGAATATATTAGAAGTTAGTTCTGTAACTGTACCTCTACTAAACAATTACAGACTAGTCTAGAGACATACTATATTCTCGGGGAAGCATTACTATAATTCATATCTATATTATGGCCAACACTCCAGCCAAAGTAAAAAATAAAACATCATCAAAGTTTAACACAAAAGACAAAGTCTTGTGACACTTTTCACATATCTCAGAAATATTAGAAACAATCAGACATTAATGTAGTCCACACCTCTGTTTCATGAGGTGAAGTCTAGCTATTACTTGTAGATTTTGTGTACTCTCTGAAAAGTCAAGAGATTCTTAAATAGGAAATCTCATTGTGCTGTGGGAACAAACCATTTATTGCTCAGTCTGTATTAATACAATATTTGATGAAAGAAGCTTTTTTGTTTCTTTTTGTTTTTGTAGTCTTGATCTTCGGACTCAGCCTACAGAGCTAAGATTTCCGCAAGCTAATAACCCTTTTAATGAAATGAAACAATTTCCTTTTCAGATGGAAACTCTTATAGAAAATAACAACCAATAAATATTTAGAGTTGTGATGCCCAGGCCTAATGGATACATATACAAAAAACTCCCACACCTAAGACCCAGGGAGCATTGGAAGAGGAGACAGAAAGACTGTAAAAGCCAGAGGGTGAGGAAGTTTGCTGTGAGACTGTGTCTTCAAGTGATATCAGAAGCCACACCTATTAAGTCTCACCAACATGACTTCCCAAATGTGAGCTGAACAAAGACACCAATGAACATAACAAATTGGATGGGGAAAACTCACAATGAGTCAATTCTATGTTTAAAAGAAAAACCATTACCACCACCACCACCAACACCACCAATACCAACAACAACAACAACAACAAAACACTGCAGACAACTGTATAAAGCTGGGAGTAGGAGAGGTGGTCCTCCCATGGAAGAGCACAGTAGTTGATTACCCAGTGTTATAGAGTCTGACTTGAATACATACTTACAAATAAATTATATGCACTCGAATGGCTATGTATGAGATATGTATATACATATATGTATGCAACAACATTTGATGAAAAAATAGGCCATGTGTTTGAAAAAGAGCAAGGATGGTTATATAGAAGGAATAGGAGTTAGGAAATGGAAGAGGAAAATGTTGTAATTAAAAACACAATCTCATAGATAACCAAGTAAACAGAAAAGAAAACCTTGCTGTACTTAATAGGAAAAGGAATAAAAGTGTAATTATAGCAATTTAAGTGTTATTAAAATAGCATTTTGAGTAAAAATACATAGCAATGATTAAGTAAATAAATTGTGTTATTTTTAAATGACATATTTCAAAATTAGAAATAAATGGATCCCTGAAATGAAAAATAATTAGCATAGCACTTACAAATTGTCTCCCACCAACTTTTAATTAATTGTCAATTTTGCTAATTATATTCTCTTCATATATGAAATATATATGTTATAATATTGCCTTCTGTAATCATGGGCCCAAACATTTAACTTTTATTTTCTATTAATGAAAATGAATATTTTGTAGTAGTCATTTTATTAGAAAATTTAGTTATTACTTTTTAAATTTTTAATTCATCTCTAGACTGCTTTGATTTTAAGTTCAGTATTTTTACCAAGGAAAAACATGATATGCTTTATCCCTGTGTGCTGCATATAGATAGGTAAATACTATTGACATTGCTCTTCTCATGGCCTGTCTGTTTTCCAAAATATTACTTTTTCTTCATTCCCTTTAATTATAACATCTGCCTTTACAAATTTTCTTTCCGTTTTGATAGTACTTGAATACTTAAATATAACCTATAAAAATGTTGTTTTTATCTCATCAGATGAGGGTATTAGATGAGAGCCATTGCCAAGCCTTTCAGACTCTTTCTGAACTCTGGCTGGCTGGTTCAACTCAAGTGTTTTGGTCCAAACTCCTCTTCAAGCTGACTGATTCAAACTAGCTTCTTTTGGCTTCTGATTGAACTGCTCTGCCTGGCCTCAAACAAATTCTGGCAATTTGTCCTAATCTTCTGACTCATTCTCCATTCTCATTCTCTGGTTCATTTTCTTCTCTCTGCAACCTGTCTTTGTAAAAACTGTTCCAGAAAAAACAAACAAGCAAGAAAACAAACAAGAACCTTTCAGTAAAAAGAACTAGTCTCTCTCACTGAGCTGTTGTTAAGTAGCCTTTCTTTCCTGTCCTGTTCTCATGAGAGTTGGGTATATCCTATCTCTGACTCACTCTGCCAAATGTTTCTCTAATCCCTTTGTCTGCCCCTTGATTAGACACCAATGTCAAACAGGGCTGCTTCCTTCTATAAACTAACCTTAACTTCATTCTTTGAGGTTAAAATTGTGTAATATGGGGGTGACTGTCTTTCAGACTGACCTTAGTGTAATCCCTAATCTGTCTGCACTCCAGATGGATCATATAGAAGTGGAAGGTCTTTCCATGTGATCCCTTGCCAGAGCAGCCATATTGCTGGTTTAAAATCACTCTAAGGTAACCTCAAGATCCTTCTGTACTTTGCTCAGAATTTTCTTCAAATCTACCTTTTCCAAAACCTTAGGTAGTGGACAAAACCCTCTTTAGCATTTTGTAGTTGTACAACACAGTACACAGAACTCTACATCCCAACCTGTAGTAGTTATTCATTTCTCATTAACATTCAGTAAAATAGCCTCAACTATATCTATTACCAACTTGGACTACTTAGGTAATATTTATGAAAGTATGTATTTGACATAGCTTTTTTTCCTTCTGAACCCTTACCAGATGTATTTTTATTTATGGATTATACCAGTACTGATATTTCTTTCTGTTTTCTCTGAATCCTTTATATTATAGTTATTATAATTCAAATAACCCTTTTGAGAAACCCATATTTGGTTAGTCTACATCTGTTTTCAGAAATGAATGCCACATCCTACCTCTATCACTTTTCTCTCTTTCCATATATATCAACACATGTGTGTGTACCTCATGTACACGTATACACATATGTGTATATATAATGATGAACTTCAATGGTCAGCTTGATATGATCCAATTACCTGGGAGGCAGGCTTCAGAATATACCTGTGGACATATCCTATTCCAGGAAGACCTGTGTAATGAGGCTGCTTTCATATAAACGCATCACAGGAAGTGAATACCATCTCTTGCTCTAGTGCTCTCTTTGCGTGGCCACACATGTAATGTGGCCAGCTCCTTCAAGCCCCTGCTCTTCTTCTGATGTTCAAACCAGGAGCATTGCCCTTTGAACTATGACCTAACCTAGCCTACTCTATGGAGTTGCTATTGTCAGACTATTTTTCCACAGAAGCAGGAAAATTAACTGTTTAATTCAGTGCAAATGAATATAAATTGCACTCTTACCTATCACGGTTCTGAAGGTGAGGACATGGACTGTTGTACTGTAGTTTGCTCAGCTTCTGGTAGAGGCTTATTGCTACATCATCTCATGCAGGGGACACAGTGAGAAATAATTTGGAGAGCATGAAATAGCAGGAATAAAAGCATTCTGATAATAATGGGCAATTTAACAACATAGTGACATATTCCCATAACAAGCTCTTTGCAACCCTCTCATTAGACATTGTTTTTATATTTACTCACCTCCCAATTTGATGTCAAAGACTAACTTTCTAAGTAACATATTAAAGTTGGAGAATGTATTCAAACCAAATTTAAGCATAAGCAGAACTTCCTACTTCACATCACACTTCAGTGCTGAATACAGATGGTTCCTTTCTCATCTTTCTCCCTCCAGTCAACAGACCACAGAATTATCACTTGATTATATGCAATGAAGCTTGAGTTTATAACACACCAGGTCTCATTTGAAAATGAGATATGTAAGGTCTGACTTTGGGTTTGGATAATACATTGGGAACATTGTAGCAATTTGTTTGTAATTATATATTTAATATAAGCAGCCTTTTCTCCATGGTATTTAATAAAAATTTAAACAATATACAACCTTTTGCTTTCTGCCTGTTTCTATATGTATATGGCAACAAATATTTTAATAGATTAGTATATCACTAATGAAAACACAGATCAGAGGGTTCTAAGCACATGACAGTGTGAGACATATTAAAAATACATATCTTCCCACCTAGGCAAAATATAACTTGCAGATTCACTCTGACAAAACTAATTTGAAACTCTCATATGGATAAAGGCTTAAAATGTCAATGATTTGAATGGTTGGGTACTAAATTATAGGGAAAATTAAATCTTTGCCGTGTGTGTGTGTGTGTGTGTGTGTGTGCATGCGCGTGTGTGTCTGCATGTGCGTATGCGTGTGTGTATGTGTATGTGGTTGCTGATCTACTTGCATGCATCCACCCGAATGTCCCTTCTTGCTAGCAAGGAAGCGAGAAGTTAGCTTTTGGGAGTCAGTTCTCAGCCTTAGATTCTGGGATCAGACTCAACGTCATTGCAATTCAATTGCAAACTTGTTTACATGTTCATCCATGTAACTGGTCAATTTTATTCAGTCTGAGCTCCTAGCATATTTTCTCTCTGTGCCTTATTCCTTGAAAAAAAAATGAATGTGATTCTTTCATGATTTTCATCTAATTTTTAAGAATTATAATTAAGAAAAATTACTATGGTATTGATTTACTTTACTTAATTTTTCTGCTCACCTATATCTTCCCTCCAATTATTTTTAATCAATAGGTTTATTCTCCTAATAGTCTAAGGGAGCGCAGGTCTTTCCTATCAGAAAAATAAGCAAAACAGAATAAAACGAACAAGACGATCTTCTTATAAAATTGCTATGAGCATCAGTGGAGACTCATTCTTTTGGAATACTTTCTATTCTTACTATTGTTGTGTCAACACTTTCTACTCTTTATTAAGCCAAACACAAACTCACATCAAAACTTTTTTTCTTAAACAACAATCAAATCAAAATTTTGTAAACATAAAATAATTGATCAATTCCTGCTGGAGGCACCAGTGGCACCCATACTACATGATTCCTGCTTTTCTTGAGACACCTATGAGTCTTTTCTGTGCAATATATGTCTTCCTGTTTCTTTTTGGTTTGTTTCTTTTCAGTTTTATACTTGGTATAATGCTACTTTTGTTCTCATGAGTGTGGATGCCATTGTAAAATTCCTGCAGCCTCTTTCTGCTCGATCATATTCTCTCTCAAGATGAACACATTCTATATGCCTTGACTTCCTTCTTTAGATGAGCAGAAAACTTAGTTTTCAAAATTATGATTTATACAGATAAATCCCATATGACTGCTTCATTTTATTTTAATTAGGAAACACATTTTCAAATGCACCGTTTTCATTACAGTCCAATTCAAGATGAATTCTCAGCTTCATACATGGTATTGCAACTCTGTTATAATACAAAAAAAGGAGTAGCATTTTCATGTATGCAATTTTATTTATAACTAATTTGTTCATTATTTAAAGACATGATCTTCTATATCCAAGGCTTACCCCAAACTCACCATATAACTTAGTGTATCCTTAAACTTACGATCTTTATGCTTCTATCTCCCTAAATGCTGGAAAGGCAGGTATTTGCTGTCATTTGCAAGTTGTATTTTCCTAAAAACCAAACCTAAAGCAGTGCACTTGCTAGTCAAATTATTGACGGAGTGACAACTCCACCACTAAATAGGTAATTTCACACTAAAGATTATGTTTTAGCTATTGTTTCTATAAAACTGGAGTTATTTGCATTATATGTCTAGTGGTATATATTCATACTATTTTATTTATTTTATGAAGATAATTTAAAATATATTAATTACATTATTAGATTAGTTTAGATTATAAATTTGGCACTGCTCATGACTATTTTATCCTCAGTCCCTACAGGCTCTCATGTTACAACCTGCTAGGCTTCTACTTTCCTAATTTTCCTTTTTATTTTCATACCACACATGCATAAAAATATATATAACATAACTTTGAATTCTGTGTATCTATATACAAATGAGAGATAGCATGTGGTGTCATGTTATGTGTCTTGCTTATATAGTTTACTATGATTACTATCAAATGTACCTACTTCCTAAGCAAGAAAAAAATGTTAATATTATTAATAACTGAATAATATTGCTTGTGTATATAACACTTTTTAAACCATTCACTGTTCAGTGGCTGATTGCATAACTCGCTCTTTGTGACCAGAGCAGCAATAGAGATAGATTTTCTGGTCAGTTAGTGATATGTTGACTTAGAGTACATTAGATATACAGCAATGGTACTGACCGATCATATACTACATCTATTTTGAATTTTGGGAGAAACCTCCATATTGATGTCCATGTTTGCTGGAGTGATTTACAGTGAGTATCAACTTTAAAATAAGTACTACATAGTTATTTCTGTAAGTACTAAGGACTTTTTATAAGGCTGGCATGGTCATTTCAGAAAGCTATCTATTAGATCACATCCAAATCTGAACTTGAGACTAAGTAGTTCCCATAATTTATAGCACTTTTCCTGGTCTAGGGATTTTCAATTAACTTTTCTAGTACTCCAACTCTTTTCTATCACTCTGCCTTACTTAGCCTACTGCAACTCACATCCTGTTATTTAGAACTACTTCACTGCAGCTTCAAATGACTTCCAAGGAACTTAGAGCTACCTGTGAAGCATACTCATAACAAATTACTATACAACAATTTTTAAATTGTCTTAATTAAAAAAAACTCCTTTTGTTTACATTCCTCTTTACGTGTGTGTGTGTATTGAAAGGGAACTAAAACCAACCATTTAGTACCATGAAAGTGTTAGTAAGTGGAATTAACAACCAGGTATATAACTTACAATAGAAAATATTATGAAATGAACAATAAGGTCTATATTGTGAGCATTGTAAGAAGGTGAACATTGAAGATATAGTTCTTTTTTTATGAGAAAGATTATTTTTCATAGCTGGAATGTTTTTTGTTACAATAACAATTTTTCTTATTTATTCATTTATTTATTCACTTTACATCCAAATTGCAGCCCCATCCCTCCTCTCCTCCTGGTACCACACTCCCACCCTCTTCCTCCTTTCTCCCCTCCCCTTTTCTTCAGAAAAGGAGGCCCCGCCCCCATAACCAACCATTTCCAGCACATTAAGTCCCATCAGGATTAAGCATATCCTCTTCCACTGAGGCCAGACAAGGCATCCCATCTAGAGGAAAGTGATCCAAAGCAGGAACAGAGTCCATGTCAGGTATCCCCTTCTCTAATGGCTAAGAAACCCTCATGAAGACCAATCGGCTCATCCTACACATATGTAGGAGGCCTGGGTCCAGTCCATGCATGCTCTTTAGTTAGGGATTCAGTCTCTGTGAGCGCCAAAGACTTGGTTGCACCATTTTTTATCACTTTCTTTTGATGGGGCTGCTTGCCCTGCCACCATGGAAGAGGATGCCCTCAGTACTCTGTGTGCTGGGACGTCCTTGGATTTGTAAGTGAGGTAGTTGCCCTCCTTTTCTGAGGTGTAGGGGAGAAGGATAGGGTTCAGAAGAAGGCAGGATTGTGAGACTTGGAGGAGATGAGGAAGGGGCTACTATTAGAATGTAAAGTGAATAAATAAATAAACTTAAATTTAAAAAGGAAATACCTTTGGGGAAAATAAATACTACAAAAGTGGGGAATCATATTACTATTCCTTCACCCTCAATGAGCAGACATTTATATTAACTGACATATAATATAGCTTGAATGTTTCTGTGTTTAAATGGGTAATAAGCCAGGCTTGCTGTTGTGGAGCTTGGCAAGGGATGCTGGTGCCAAAATGTCTGGTTTAAGGTAATAACTGATAGATCTTCATATGTGTGTATTTATATAAACCTAATTGGACATGGATAGACAGAAAGTGGGAATAAGAACTCACAGAAATATAATTAATATTGTTTATTAACTTCAAAATATTTAAATAATAGTGAGTCAGAAATAGCAAGGCCTGAAAGACAGTGGATTTTAAAATTACAACAACAACAACAACACAAAAACATCAACAACAAAAAGAAAAACTACAGAATCAGTCAACCTGTATACATTAAAGATGAATGGAAATCAGGGAATGTGTTATGTTGGGAAGGAGGTTTTGCCTATATTTAACAGGTGATAAAAGGCTATGTGTTCCATAAAAATTGATAAAATCTGATGTAAATAAGAGAAGCTTTCACATGAAAGTCACAACTGAAGGAAGAGATGCAGAGAGACAACACTGAGGAAGCAGAACAATGACACCCCCTACATCGGGTCAGCTCGACAAATCGGCAAAAGAAGGACAGATCATTCATCATACTGACAGACTCAAAACTTGATGCTGACTTAGAAATGATCAGGACAGCAGTTATCAAGGATCATCACATCATCTGATCTTCATAAGGGACATTCAGACTATTAAATTTGTGGCATGAATGATTGTTTCTGTTGTAATAATTAAACAGGGTACAATCTTTGGCTTAAGGTGAAAATGGGAAGATATATAGGAATTTTAATCCAGCCACAAGGCTGCTCCAGCAAGTATCATTTTCAAAGACCTTCTAGGTCTATGTGATCCAGCTGGTATGCAGACAAACCCTTAGTACACGCCTTTAATCACAATCAATGGAGGTAAGGTTAACCTATAGAAGGAAGCAGCTATGTTTGAAAGTGATGTCTCTGAGGGTCATGCAAAGTGACAAATCAGTGAACATTTGATAGAATGAGTCAGACATAAGTTATGTCCAATTCTCAAGAGAACCGGTCAGAAAAGAATGGCTACATAAAGGCAGTGAAGGGGAGAACAAATTTTTTCATTTTGGTTTTTAGGTTTTTGTTTTTAACCAGGACAGCTTTACGGAGTCAGAGCGAGGTTGCAGAGACAAAAAGATAGGCATACGTGAGGACAGAATGAGACAGAGAATGAGAAAGATCTAGATTATTAAAACATGTTTCCAGAATTTGTTTCAGGCAGGGCAATTCACTCATAAGTCAAGAGAAGCCAGTTTGCATCAGTCAGTTTGGAGAGGAGTTTGGGCCAAAACAGTTAAGTTGAACAGCTGGTTGAACCAGACAGCAAGGTTAAGAAAGAGCTAGAAAGGATAGGAATGGCTCTCATCTCAGCCCCTCATCTGAAGAAATAAAAAACACCATTTATAGTGGGAAGAACCATCTTCTGCCTGTGAAGCATCTTCTTCTGGCAGCCTATATAAAGGGCATGGAAGATGGAAGCTTGCTCTTTCCCTGCTTACTCTCCTCCTTGCTGGCAGGTCTCCTTCACTGGAAATAGAGCCAACTTCTTCAGGATTCTGCCATATTTAAAACAAAGTTAGGCATCCAGACTTATAGACAGAACAACTACTGGGGTCTTTGACTTTCTATGTCAGGCAGTCATAATTTGCTAACTGGATGACAACTCTTAAGCCATTTAATAAATTCCATTTCTCTTTCCTTGTCTCTCTTTATTTGTTTATATATATATATATATATATATATATATATATATATATATATATATATATATATATATATATATATAAAGAATAATGCACAGAGAGAAAAGTAAGGGTGTAATTGCACAAGGCTGATTTGAGGAACATAGTAAGCCACTGAGAACACAACCAAAAATCAACACAGGATATATCATTCACTATGTTATGCTACTTGAAAGCATCTTAATACACAATATATTCTTTCCCCTCTACTAGCTCCTCCCAAATCTCCTCCACTTCTCTACCCACACAACTTATGTTCTGTTCTTTTTTCTTCTCATCCAGTTCTCACTCAATAATCATTTAAAATAACAATAAAAAACAAAACAAAAAAAACACCCACTATGTCAATAAATATCAAACCAAAATAAAAAACATGTAAGAACACATTTTGATTTTTCATTGACCAACAATTCCTGTACATCTATCTTTCCTCATTTGGGTTATCTCACTTAGGATGATTGTAGCTCCATATATTTACCTGAAATTTTCATAAATTTATTCTTCATACTAATTAAATAATATTTCCTTGTGTAAATGTACAGTCTTTTGAATATCCATCTTCAGATGACAGGCAACTAAGCTGTTCCAAAATTCTGTCTATTATGAATGTAACAGAAATGAACATGGATGAACAAGTATCTCTATAGTAACATATATCTTTTTATATATTCTCAAGTGTAGTATAGCCAAATGTTGTGATATATCTAACCTCAGATATTTATAATCTTTTTTAAAATAACAAAAAATAATTTTATATACAGTAAGAGTAGACTGTAGAAATATTATAGGTAAAATGTTGTCATGCCTTTGAAGGAAATCATCTACACTCTGTACTTGTCACTTTGATCCTTAAATACTGAAATGTATTATTTAAATATTAATGCCTAAAATATATTGCCCAATGTTTCATTTTTCAGAGACATCAACATTGTGTGGTTTTTTTTGTTTGTTTGTTTTGTTTTGTTTTGTTTTTTTGCACTAAGTTTAGGACTTTTTGATGTTTCAGTAGGTGAAATTATTTGGGTATTTCTTATAGCAATAATATCGTATTTTATAGCCTGTTTTGTTTCATGATATTATTATTATTATGACTTGAAAGCCTTTTGGCACTTTGTAAGTAATATAGTGAATAAAATCATATCAACTTTTCCTTCTACTGGAAAATTCCAGCCCTTGAAAGTGTTGATATGGAACTTTAAAAATAAAGGACATTAAAACAGGGAAAAAATCCAACTTGTCTCCTTAGCACAGTTTCAAATATGTCCCAGGACGACGATAATCACATTAATAATGACATCTCAATAATAACTATCCATATACACACACATGAAAAACAAAAGCTTTATAAACTCTTTTGGAAAAATATAGTGTAGCTCATTTTATTCAGCTATGTAATAGTAGATATATACTCATACTTTATAAGTAAAAAGTTTATCAAAATCATGTGCAGTTAATCTTGATAATGATAGTTATAAGCATACCGTTCAGGCAAGCACATAATTTTCTGTCATCGTCTTTGATTCCTAGCCATCCTAAATGTCTCCTGATACATACAAAGTTGATAGTTATGATTAAAATGGGCACCAATTTTCATATTATCTGGATACTGGCTGTACATAGAAAGCAGATAGCAATTACTTATTCCTGATGGCCACGATTATTATTTTTTATTCTGTGTATCCTCACTAGATTGGCTGGTGCCATATTCAGCTCATGCTGATATCATTTTCTTATATGGGTTAACAGTATGATTAATATCTTCAAATGTTTCTAGACCCTCTTGATGTTAGACATTAGACATCAGCCAAAATATAAGGAAATATCATTTGATACTTACTACAGCAAGAACTTTGCTGCTTCCCGAGTTGAGGGAGTGCAGAATATTTGATCCTCTTGAGAACTCAAAATTTGTGGACTGTAAAAAAAAAAAAAAAACAAACAAAAAACTGTTTCTTGTTTGATGTTGCTCAGCGCTAACACTCATCTTTCACCCAAGAGCTTTTTCTTTACTGTAAACAAGTACTACGGTGTGGCTCAGCCTAACAGCACACTGTTAATACAAGAACATTCTTTAGATAGGATAAAATAAAAGTCAAGAGGTACAGCAACCTACCAGCTGACATGGACTAACAAGAAAAGAGGGGAGTTGAGAGAAACATATAAAGACAGAGTGCAGAAGAAGGGGTTTTTGACGTTTTACCTTCTGGGACATGGGCTGAGTAGAAAGGCTTTTTCCTTCTGGGATTTATGCTGAATAGAAAGGTCATCTGGGTGCTTTCTTTGCCTCTCTGAGCTAGTGTGGTTTCACCCCATCATATGGCTTTTGAGTCTTCATTGGTAAAAATCAAATGTTTGTGATTTTCTTTAAATATAACAACACTTGTCTTTTAATTCTTCCAAGGGATCATAATGTGAAGGCTTATTTTATAGTTTGTACAATTGACTTTGAAACAAAGACACTAAGCTTGTTACTCAACCAGCCTTATGGATATTGATGTTCCAGAGAAAAAGACCTTGATAGTAGAAGCCAAAATCAGAACATTGCTGAGAGAAATGGCAACGTCCTTGTTCCTTCCATAGGAAATGTATTTCATTGTTCACTGTTAAACCTACCCCAATTTATACACTGGGTTCTGACTGCTTGAATTAGTGTGTTCTTCTTTTGAAAAAAAAAAGGGGGGGGCAGATTTGTAGACCTAGTGCAGAGGGAAGGAGCCAATGCGTATCCTTGGCTATGTGTGACTGTTGCAGATTTGTTTCATAAAGAAAGAAGAAATTGTTTCATTTTAGTTTTATGCATTATGAAATCTTTGTAACTGCTGGTTGCTTTGGAGACAATGTGAAAAAAAGCTGTATATACTGCAATTCACATTTTGCTTATTATACTTATTAGAATTCATGTTTTAAGGAATTCAGAGAAAATATTAATTTTAATCTGTCCATTGGTTCCAGTTTAATTATTTTTTTCAGGAATTTAATAAGAACCAAATCAGAATAGTAAATATCTGCTTATTCTTGAACTATATTGGTTCCCTAACATTGAAAAGATTTCAGAGACAATTTTTTTTGGGCAAAATATGTTTAACTTGATGTGTTTCTGAGTCTTAAATCTGACTATGAGGCCATGGTACTCAATCGGCCCACCAACACACCTAAGTCATATATTCATAGTCTGTTTGGCAAAGCATTTCAGACAATTAATATTTAGTTATTCATCTAGTAAAAAGCTTTGAAACAGGCATAATTAAAAACAGCAATCAAAAATATAAATGTGGATTAAAATTTCTGATCTCTGTGGCTACGGCAAGATGTACAATTTTGCTAACTGTAGTCTGACATGTATCATCTTGTGCAGAATATTTACAAGACATGAACTGAAAACTCCAGAAAAGGCTGCTGGATGCTGAAGTTCTACCAAAATGCTGTCTAGAATATGAAGTGATTTAAAAGTCTTACAATATGAATTTTACTAAAATTTTCAAGAGAGGGAGAAAGGCTAATTTTTCACTAGTTAGAAACTTATGAATATAGGTTAAAGAGGGATTGAATAAAACCAAGTTAGGGAACAGTCAAAATATAAATTAAAAAGGGAAGAAAAAGATGGAGACAGAAAGCACATATGTACGAAGGGAATTTAGGGGAAACTTAGGGAGTAAAAGAAAGCAAAATGGTTTATTTTAATTTTTCTCATTAGTGTGTGCAGTAAATAGTAGCTGATTTTTTTTTTCAGAAAAGCTGATATTTCTCTATGTATAAATTCAAAGACAGAAGTCCTTCCATGTTAACTGACTGTAGCAGCTAGGGGATTAGTAACATGACAGTAAGGGCATTAATAGAGAAGCCTCCTTCATCTAAATGCCTGTGGTATTTCTTCATGACATACTATCCACCTTCATGAACAATGTGCCCATGGTTTTATTTTCTTACCATTTACAATATCCAGTGATTTAGGTAATGAAATTCAGTATAATATACTGCATATTATTAATGCCTTAGTACTTATAATTTTGACATTTAAGAACTCAAATGTATTCTTGAATAACAGAAAAAGTTCCTCTGAAAGAAAACTCATATTGTAACCAAAATTGAAAGAGGGTAATGGATTGCTAAATGCAGGCTTTCCAAATGGCTTCTTGTTGTGAGCAGACCCATCTGCACCCTGTTCTACAAGCTGCTGAATGATTTCACAGTCTCTTCCTGTTTCACTCTCTAACCTCCATGAGCACAGTTTCGGCTTTGTCATGATAAAGTGTTTTGACGAATAAAAAGATGAGAGAGAAGAGAAGAGAGCATTAAAGAAGAGAAGAAAAAAGAGAAAAGAAGGAAGAGAAGAGAGAAATGACTTCACGGAAAACCTGCCAAATACTATTGAAAAGGCTGGAATTTCTCATTCAAAAAGAAATGTTAACTGCAATACAGGAGATTTTTTTCATGTTCTGTTTATTAAGGCTTCTAAATTCCACAATGCAAGACTAAAACAATAGGCAGAACTAAGTAAGTGTGGTTCCGTGTAGGAGTGCACACACTGCTGCAGTACGTGCCTACACACTGCTCTCCTGAAGGACTATGGAGAGTTGCTAAAAAGTGTGATGATAACTCTGGGGTTTCAAGAGCCAGACCCAGGACCACAAGAAATCATAACAGACATCAAACATGCCACTTCCTCATGGGACAAATTGGTTACAATCCATTGCTTGTGGCCACATATTAGTCTGCCTTTTTAACTCCAATTTTCACCCAGAATAATGTTCATAGCACCAAATGCAACTCTCCCTCTTTTTTCTCTTTTCTTTTCTTTTTTTTTTTCCACTCCAATAACACTGGTATTTTAAATACTCATGCAATGTGACAAAACCCTTTCCTATTCTGGAAAAAGCAGTTCAGACATTTTCTACCCACTGTTTCACTTTTATGAGTATGCTTTTCCTCCCACTGTCCACCTGGTTGTTTTTATTTAATTCTTTAGGGACAAATTTAAATGTCACTCTCCTAGAAACAATTACAAGTCCACTGTCCAGCTTAAATCAGGTCGTACATGCCACTATAATAAGAACTAGATTTTATTTACCTCACAAGTAAAGTTTATAAGAAAAAAATTGAGTCAGTTTTTGCCATCCATGTGTTTACAGTGCCAAATAACGATTTTAAATAACCAAACAGGTGAAGTCTAGTGACAGATCTCTTGTTAACAACTTAAAGAGCTCCTTATATGTCAACTTGATTTCTTTCTGAATAAAGGACATTTTTTCACAGTGGGGCATGGAAAAGTTGAACATGTGAAGTTTGAACACTGTCACATAAGTGGAGAATGAATTAACTATGCTAGCAATCTGTCCTGGGATATGATATATATATAATTAAAGTCAAATTGTGAGTGCTAGAAAAAAGATGGTAGATATTTGCATGTAGTCCTCTGAATTTTAGGCACATGATTAATATGTAAAGGAACATTAGAATGCGATGCTAACATGAAGAGCATTAAAATGAATTTTGCGGGTGAAATGTGAATGTTGAGACAAAGTAAGGGAAATTTTTCATCAGTTTATATAGATTTGCAACACAGCAGATGGGAAAATACACAGCAGAAAAGAATACTATAAGAGAATTGCTTTTCTTTCTTTCTTTCTTTCTTTCTTTCTTTCTTTTGTTTTAGGAGACAGAGTTTCAGGGTTTCTCTGTATAGCCTTGGTTTCTGGATTCTCTTTGTAGACTGGCTGACCTTGGACTCAGAATCAGCTGCCTTTGCCTCTCACATGTTGTGATTAAAGGTGTGCGCCAGAGAGAACAGTAGAACTCATGTGGATGTTGGGTTTGAAATGGGTGGATAGGTTATAATGACCATGGCTAAGAATTATCTAGTTGCATCTTCTCTGTAATAAATTTAGTTTTACTTCACATCATGTATATTTGTAATTTAATTGTGCTAGATGCATTTAGATGCATTTTTAGATTATTTAGCCAACATGAATAATTTGTATTCAATTTGTATTGTATTACATTCAATATGTAATTTAAGTGGGAAATGTATCCTATAGGCTAGTATGTTTGAACACTTAGTCCCTAATGCTGCTGGAAGCATTAGGAAGTGGGCACTTGGATAACATGGGCCATTGGGGATGAGTCAGAAAGTTTCACATTTTGGCTCCCCTTTCTGTCGACTTCCTGCTTTCTGACTGTGGGTGCAGTGTGGCCAGCCAGTTTGATACTCCTGTTCTGCACCTTACCATCTATGATAGAATGTATTCCCTTTACCTGTAAGCCAGATTGAACATGTCTTCACTCAACTTGCTTCTTGTCTCAGCACTGAAAAAAATAATTAATATCCTCTGAACACTCTTAGCTTACGATGGTTATGAATAGTAAGACTTCATGGAAAAGGCAAGAGGAGGGCCAGGCTTGGTGGCGCACGCCTTTAATCCCAGCATTCCAGAGGCAGAGGCAGGTGGATTGCTGTGAGTTCGAGGCCAGCCTGGTCTACAAAGTGAGTCCAGGACCGCCAAGGCTACAGAGAGAAACCCTGTCTTGAAAAAAACCAAACAAACAAAAAAACAAGCAAAAAAGGGAAAAGAAACAGAAAGAAAGAAAGAAAGGAAGGAAGGAAGGAAGGAAGGAAGGAAGGAAGGAAAAAAGATGAGATGAAATGTAATAAATGAAGATGGGAGGAAGGGTTGGTTCATGAGCATTAAGTTTCTGCAATTCGGAATGAATGAAATAATATCAAAGGGTCATAAAATTCAGAGATTGATTCTTGTAAGACGTTAGAGACCAAGAAGCAAGTAAATAAACTTACAATCCTATATGTAACAGTGCTGTTCTTCAAGAGAAGGGAGATGTTATATCATTCAAAGATGAACAAAAGTAGGCAGAATTTTATTTGCTTTTAATATTTTTACCATTTTAGTAATAAGAGACATGATCATGTTTAATAGATCACCATGTCTACCAACCAACCCCTTATTAATTCATTGTGTATCATTTTCTTTCTTTTTCTATTAATTTATTCATATTACATCTCAGTTGTTAGCCCATCCCTTGTATCCTTCCATTCCTCCCTCCCTCCCGCTCCCCCCCTACTCCCCTCCCATATGTCTGTGACTGAGGGGGACCTCCTCCCCCTGTATATGCTCATAGGGTATTAAGTCTTTTCTTGGTGACCTGTTATCCTTCCTCTGAGTGCCACCAGGCCTCCCCATCAAGGGGACGTGGTCAGAAATGGGGCACCAGAGTTTTTATGAAAGTCAGACCTCCCTCACCACTCAACGGTGGAGAATGTCCTGTCCATCAGCTAGGTCTGGGTAGGGGTTCGAAGTTTATTGCCTATACTTTCCTTGGCCAGTGCCATAGTTTGAGTAGGACCCCAGGACACAGATCAGCCCATCATAATGTTCTTCTTGTATGCTTCCCGGACCCTCTGGATCCTTTTAATTCCCCATTCTCCCATACTTCTGTCACCTGAAGTCCCAATAGGATGTCCTCCTCTCTGACCCACTTTCTTGGTAAGTAAAGTGTTTCATGGGACATACCCCTTGGTCACAAGAAGCAAGCTGTGGTAGCCATTCTAATATCTAATAAAATAGACTTTAAACCAAAATTACTCAAAAGGGATGAGGAAGGACACTTCATACTCATCAAAGGTAAAGTCAACCAAGAAGACATCATGATTTTGAACACATATGCTCCTAATACAAGGGCACCCACATTTGTAAAAGAGCTATTAACAAAGCTTAAACCATTCATCCATCCGCGCACATTAATAGTGGGAGATTTCAACACCCCATTTTTACTGAAGGATAAGTCTTTTAATCAAAAACTAAGCTGGGGAATAATGTCATTAACCAATGTCATGAATCAAATGGATCTAACAGACATCTACAGAACTTTTCACCCAAACACAAAGGATTATACTTTCTTTTCAGCACCCCATGGAACGTTCTCTAAAATTGATCACATAGTAGGTCACTAAGCAAGCCTCAACAGATACAAGAAGATTGAAATAATACCTTGTATCTTATCATTTCTCTTCTTTTATTTATACAAATAATAATTTTAGAAATATGTTATAATCATGTGTATATATGATTCCTGAAATTTTATCTCCTTTTTTTATTTACTCTTTGAGAATTGCCCACAATGAGTTTTGATTGTATTCACCTTACTTCTCTAGTTTTTTCTAGATCTACAGAACCACTTCATTTTCTACCCACATTCTGCCTTATTTATTTTTAAGTATGTGAAGGTGTTACTAACACTAGAGACATTTTAAAAGGTGATATCGATACTATGACTTTTGTAGAGAATTTCTAAGATATGTATATATATACATATGTTAATGACATTTAAATAAAGTTACCCAGTAGCAAGTTTACCAGGCATCTACTATACAGGAGTGACTAACATTTTAGAAAAAAAGTGTTAGCAATTGTTCATTTCTTTGGAGACGTTAGCAAGTTAAGCCACAAACAATGCTCTAACTGTAAGCCATTGCCAATGCTCTTAATTACTATTCAGAACTTGACCCCAAGATCATATCTTTGAAAAGAACACATGTATGAGTAACAGAACAAGGATATCTCAAGCTGGTCCAGACATGGTAAGTTATTTGCTCCTGGCTAGATGTTGCTACCAGAGAAGAAAGTAGTTAAAGTGCATTACACTGCTGTGAACCTTGCAAGCTGCCATAATAACTGGCATGTCATTATTATAGGCAGATTTGGGCCCAGGGGTCCCGCTCAAACTAAGGCACCAGCCAAGGACAATACAGGAGGTAAATTTTAAACCCCTTCCCAGATCTAGCCAATGGTCAGAATATTCTCCACAGTTGAGTGGAGAGTGTGATATGACTTTCTCACGTACTATGGTGCCTCACATTTGACCATATCCCCGGGAGGGGAAGACCTGGTGGCACTCAGAGGAAGGACAGCAGGTAGCCAAGATACCTTATCAAGACACCTTGATACCTTATGAGAATATATAGGGGGAGGTAATCCCCCTCAGGAACAGTCATAGGGGAGGGGAATAATGTGAAAATGGGGGGGGGGGGGAATGGGAGGATACAAGGGATGGGATAAACATTGAGATGTAACAAGAATAAATTAATAAAAAAAAGAAAAATTAAAATATATTTTAAAAAACTAAAAAAAAAAAAAAAAATGATCATCACAGTAGTAACCAACAGCTTTCTGAATGGTTTCAAGCCCTGCCTGAAAGGATAAAATAGTACTTGGCACCATTGCTTGGCTAGAACCAGGGTTTGGAAAGGTCTTAGGAGACATCTAATACTAATATTCAACTAATTTGGCCTAGCATTAAACTAACTCCTAAAGACATATTCCTATTTCCATATATATATATTTTAAAATAAGTTATTTAGATTATATCCCAACTGTTATCCCCTCACTTGTATCTTTATGTTTGCATTCACCTTCCCTCATCTGCCCTGTTCCCCTGATGTGGACCTGTGACATAAAGGGACCTCCTCCCCCACCGTATGATGATAGCCTATCAGGTCTCAGTGGAATAGCCTGCTTCCCCTTCCTCTGAGTGCTACCAGGCCTCCTCACCATGGGGGAAGTGGTCAAATAAGGGGCACCAAAGTTCATGTCCGAGTCAATCTCCACTCTCCACACTACTGTGGAGAATGAGCTATCCATTGGCTAGACCTGAATAGGGAGGTCTAGGTTTACTGCATGCATTGTTCTTGGTGGGTACAACAGTTTATGCAGGCCCCTAGATACAGATCTGCCAGATATATTTACCCTCATCTCTCCACCTTCGTCAGAGCAGCTTCAATTTATAGTAGCTATTTAACACAAAAGCACACAACTGTCCAAGGGCATTTACTGTGGAATCATGATAAGCCCCAAAGACTTATATTGTTTTGTTTGTTTTTTGTTTTTCGGATTTGTTTGTTGTTTTTGTTGGTGGTGTTTTTTGTTTTTTGTGGGTTTTTTTGTTTTGTTTTGTTTTGTTTTTTTGCCAGTTCAATTGTCCAAGACATAAAATATTCGTCAGTATGGCAAAAAACAAACAAACAAACAAACAAACTCAAAATATAAAAAACAAAAAACAAGCAAAAAAAAAAAAAAAAAAAAAAAAAAAAAAACCCTAAAGGTACAGTAGCAGTATTTATAACATTGAGTTAATTAACAGCCATGTAATTGGACTGTTGACCCACTCAGTATGAACAATTCATACAATCAACACCATGTCAATTACCTGTGGCTCATGAGATCATAGGCCTTTGGTAAAACTGCTAGACCATTTTCCTAATCCTGTATAATTCCTTAATGCATCCTAAATTCTTATCCTTATACCCATAGAGAAATGTAGCTCTTACCTCTAATCAGGAAAAAACAAAAAAACAAAAACTACTTTTGTTTTGCAGCAGGCAGAAATCATTCCAGAAACCCACAACCACAGCTGGTAAAAATGCAGAAAAAAAGCTAACAGTGAGTGGCCATCAAAATTTGATGGATTTGTCTACAATAGAGTTGTGATTCCGAAGGTTCAAAAAACACCTTGGAGAAAGAACTGGAAAAATTGTAAGAATCAGAAGACCAGACTATCTTCTACAAGATATGTCTTCTATATAAAACTGAGAAACGTGCTCAGAAAAAGAATTAATTAATTAATTAGTTAATCCTTCTCTCATAGACTATATCCTGCTCACAGTCTATCCTCTTTCCCATTCTCCTAGGCCCCTCCTACCTACCTCCCCTCTTCACTAGATTCACTGTTTCTGCATTTCTCTTCAGAAAACATCAGGCCTCCCAGTGATATCAACCAAGCATGGCATAACCAGATTCAATAAAACTAGGCACAAACCGTCATATCAAGCTTCGACCAAGCAAGTTAGTAGTAGAAAATGGTCCCAAGAGCAGGTGAAAGAGTTGGAATCATCCCCTCCCTACTCCCATAGGTAGGAGTCCAGAAAAAGAAAGCAACAACAACAAAGAACAACATCCCCCACCCAAGCTAAGAACCACAGCACGAATGTAGAGGGCATGGTGGAGACCCATGCTGTCCCTATGAGCCCTAGTTAGTTGATTCTGTAGACGATGTTCTTGTGTATCCAACTCCTCTGGCTCCTAGAATTCTTCCAACTCCTCTTCTGTAAGGTTTCCAAGCTCCACCTAATGATTGGCTGTGGGTCTCTGTATCTCCTTCCATGAGGTTCTGGAAGATCCTCTTTGATGACCGTTGAACTAGACACTAATCTTATTAATTTAGCAGAATAGCATTAAAAATTACTTCATTGAATTTTGTTTCTTGTTTGTTTGTCAGTTGTGTTTGGTCCTACCCTAGGTCTCTGATCAATCCACCTTCTGAATCTTGGTCATCTAGGCAGTGTCAGACATGAGCTCCCCTTCATGGCATAGGCCTTAGGCTAGACTAGTCATTGGTTGGCCATTTCCACAAGTTCTGAGCCACCATTGCCCCAGCACATCTTGCCAACAAGACAGGTTATAGGTCATAAACTTCGTGTCTGGGATGGTTTCCAAGTCCTATCATTGAGACCCTACCCAGGTTACAGAAGATGGCTGCTGGAGGATTCATATTCTCCAGTACTAGAAGTCCTTGCTAGGGTCTATCTCATGATTCCAGGAAGTTTCCATTGCACTAGGTTTTCATATTTTACTGCAAATGCCTACCTACTACACCTCTCCTCTTACTTTCACTTTCATCCCTCCCTCCCTTCCACACTTTATCCCATCTTTTCTCATCCACCCCCACCCCCAGTCCAAGCACAAAAATCTCTTTATTCCCTATTCTCAGCTAGAATAATAGGTCCCCTCTTTACTTAATTTCTCTGAATCCATGGATTGTACTGTAATTATCCTTTATTATCAGCTAATATCCACTCATGAATGAGTACATATCATGTTTGTCGTTCTGGGCCATGGTTGCCTTGAACAAGATGATTAATTTCTAATCACATCAATTATTTTTTGCAAATTTCATGATGTTATTTTTTCTAACAGCTGAGTTGTACTCAATTTTATAAACATGCCACATTTTCTTTATCCATTCTTTGGTTGAGAGATATCTATGATGTTTCCCATTGCTGTACAGTACTAATAAAACTACTATGAACATAGTTGAACATGTTTTCTTGTGCTGGATGGAGCAACTTTTGGATATATGCCCAAGAGTGATAGAGTTACATTTTGAGGTAGATCTATTTCTAGTTTTCTGAAGAATTGATTCAATGCAATCCCCATGAGAATTCTAACACAATTCTGTATATATATTGAAATGCAAATACCAGCTTCATGTGGAAAAATGAAAACCTCAACGTAGCTAAAATAGTCTTCAAAAATGAAAGAACTGCCAGAAGTATCATCATATCTCACTTCAAACTATGTTATAGAACTATAGTAATAAGAACCACAGGGTATTAGCGTAAAAGTAGACATGTTGATAAATGGAAGGCCAGGAGGGATTGCTCATGGGGTTCCTTGCCCTGACTGTTATATCTATACCAGTGACTCCCATGCTCAAGACTCATGTAAGATTTTTTTTAGAAAAAGGGAAGAAATTTTGAGCCAGTGAACTGAACTTTCTGCTGTGAGATTGTACCTTCTAGATATGATAAAATTTTACATATGTACACATGCTATTATTTACTCCTATTTTGAGTTTCATTGTCCAAGTTGGCTAGGCATGCACTCAACAGTCCTAGATGACTATTGGTGACTGAACTAGCTGTAGTGCACCTTGGCGATTTTTATATAAAGTGCAGAGTTTGGCAGCACTTGGGTTATTCTCTTCTCATATTTCCTCTTATGATATCAGATGATCTGCAAGATTCATGAGGGAAAAACCCTTGTCTTTTTTTTCTTCAAAATTTTTTTTATGTTTTCTTTTTTTTATTAATTTATTCATGTTACATCTCAATGTTTATCCCATCCCTTGTATCCTCCCATTCTTCCCCTCCCCTATGACTGTTCCTGAGAGGTATTACCTCCCCCTGTATATGCTCATAGGGTATCAAGTCTCTTCATGGCAAATCAAAACAACTCTGAGATTCCATCTTACACCCATGAGAATGGCTAAGATCAAAAATTCAGGCGACACCACATGCTGCGAGGACGTGGGGAGAGAGGAACACTCCTTCATTGCTGGTGGGAATGCAAACTAGTACAGTCACTTTGGAAATCTCTCTGGTGCTATCTCAGAAAAATGGGAATAGGGCTTCCTCAAGACCCAGCTATTCCACTCCTTGGAATATACCCAGAAGATTTTCTTCAAATTTTGACCTCCTCTAAATAAAATTTTTGTTGAGTTTCTTCTACATATTTTTAAAATATCTGGAAAAATAACAGCCAAATTACCCTCTGTGGTAAAGTTGTCTTAACCCTTTCCTTTATTTAGTACCTGTGTTCTGATATTAGAGGATATCTTCAGCATCTGATATGTAATCCCTTTCTTGGTTTCATGAACACATGGGTTTATTCCCTACTAAAACATTATACTATTCCTCATGGTTTTATGGTTTCAAGAAGATGTAGATAGTAGAGGAATAAATATTTGCATGTAATGTCCATTTTTTATCCACTATGATCTCTATGGCTTTTTGGAGAATCCAAAAGGGGTAAATTAAATATATTATGGGAATAAAATAATATTTCTCTTTGAAAAATAGTCATTTACTATAAAGGCAGGTGCCTTGGAAAAAATTGAATCTGTGTATACCATTAAGGGTACCACAACATAGGGAAAAGCCAGTAGATGATCAGGTTAGCAAGACCATAACTCTCACTTTAAATATGATTGAAAGTAGTGTGGGCCTTGGTCTATAGGTGGAGCACATGCTTGCCCTGTCATGTAGGTGGAGCTCAGGTAAGCTTGTCTGGATCTATCCCTGAGGGAAGGTACAGGAGGTGTCCTGGGTATACCTCCTGCAATTTACATACCCTTGCTTTAAAACCCAGGGGTCCCAGTTTCCTGGTTAGTGAAGACTTTCATGGGACATCATATTGGGACTCTAGATGAGGGAGCATGGGAGAATGGCAAAGTTGAAGGATCCAGAGGATCCTAGAAACCTACAAGAAGAACTTTATGATAGGCAGATTTGGGCTGAGGGGTCCCGCTCAAACTATGGCACCAGCCAAGGACAATACAGGCTGTAAACTTTAAACCCTTACCCATATCTAGCCAATGGATAGGACATTCTCCACAGTTGAGTGGAGAGTGGGGTCTGACTTTCATATGTACTCTGGTGCCTCATATTTGACCACGTCCCCTGAATGGGGAAACCTGGTGACACTCAGAAGGATAGCAGGTTACCAAGAAGAGACTTGATACCCTCTGAGCATATAAAGTGGGAGGAGGTCCCCCTCAGTCAATGTCATAGGGGAGGAGAGTAAGGGGAAAATGGGAGGGAGGGAGGAATGGGAGGATACAAGGGAGGGGATAACCATTGAGATGTAATATGAATAAATTAATAAAATAAAATTAAAAAAAAACAGGGGTCTTGACAGGAGGGGTTGGACACTCTCCATGAGCACTCTTTTTTTTCCAGCTCCTGTCTTTTTGTCTCTCTTTTATCTTTAAGTTGGTTAGAACTTTAGTTAATTAAAACCTAGCTCTTCAGACTCTGGACTATTTTTTTGTTTGTTTATTTACTTTTTTTTGTTTGTTTGTTTTTGACCAAGCACAACTGGTTATCTGACAGCTCATTCCAGTTAAATGCAGGGCCACCCTGGTTCTCCCAGGCTAGGGCATTCTACTGGAAGCTCCTTCCTGCCTAGGAGGCCTTCTCATGATCTGTTTTCAGGATAGAGCCTTCCTCAGCCTCAAGAAAGCATAGGAAAACTCCCCATCTATGTTGAAGAAAACTCTGGAACCAGATTCTATGCCCAGCTTCCTGAGAAAGAACTCACAGTTGATGACCAGGTTAGGAAGACCATAACTTTTACTATAAATATGAATCAAAATCATTTTTTCTCTTGGAAATATTTACATATACTTACTACTTAGGCAAGAAAATGCTATATATTTTTGTTACTTTTTACATACATTTTAAAGAAGTAATTACTTCTATTTTTCTTCTTCAAACTTACATTTTGAGTGTGTATTTTATAGTACTGAACTATATTTAATAAATAACTTTGAAAGCAACTGTATAACGCTCTATGTTAAATGTTTAGAAACATATTTGGAATGTTGGATGCCATCTGTTCTATAATTTAACCAAGTTTCCTAAGCAAATGTCTGATACTGCCGTGAATAACTGTAGATCTCCAATTCCTTCAAGCATATAAGTATTACTGTTTGATTTAGATTTGCTTGGTGTATGAGTTCAAGGCCAGATTGGTCTACAATAAGAAAATACAACACACACACACACACACACACACACACACACACACACACGCACACGCACACACACATACACATTGGATATTATAATTTACAAGCAAAAGATAAGCAAGACAAAAATATTTAAACAAAGGAATATAAGACAAAAGTCTCCCACAATAACAAGGAGTTTGTTTTGTGTATGGAAACTACCATTAAATATTTTTTATCAAAATCATATTAAACAAGAGATACCTATATTTAAAAATTAGTACATCTGATTAATGTTTTTGCTAATATGGTTTGGAAATTCATCCCAAAATTATTTTGTGTATGTGTTTGTCCAACTTGTTCTCAAACTGTGTACCATTCATTTGGGGTTGGAACTCATTTAAAAAAAAAACCTTGATCTTTACACGCAGAACAATATTTACCAAGGTAATTAAATACTTTCTGGAAATCTTATTTTGATATCAGAATAGAACCATCACATTTTCCTTACCCTTTCTTCCCTTCAAACTCTGCCTACATCTCACCCACTTGCCTTCCAAGCTATAGCCACTTACTTCACTAATAGTTATTGCATGCATATAGGGCTATTTTATAATCCCTAACAATAACTTAAACATGTGTCTCTATATCCACAAGCAAAGTTTGTGTTCAGTAACATCAAGAAAACTTCCCTTCGCCACACAAGAAGACTACTATAACATAATACAACCAATCAATTTGCAGAGCAGTGAAGTCTTATCAATGGATAAGTTACAAAACACTCCTTTACTTAATGCTCAGAGAACGTGGGGCAAGAGGACAGGGATAGAAAGGATGCAAGAGGCCGAGAATCAAAGTGTTGGCTCTGAGATTGTGTCTCCTAGTAAGATCAGAAGCTATACCCACGAAATCTTACCAACATGACTGCCCAATCATGAACTGAACAAGGATGAAACTGGAGGAAGAGAGGCCATGAGACCTCCATACTACACAAGCTACTGAGAAAGGCTGAGTGGAAGAGATGGCCTTCGCTAGGGAAGTGCACACCAATGCTTATCCAGTACCAATCAGCCAGACTCAAAGCCATACGTACAATATCTGATCTTTAACACTGGGTTTCAGAACTTGAGGAGTACTTATGCATTTGGGTGAGTATAAATTGGGAATAAAGTATGGAAGAAATTAAGGGAATGACAAAGCAGACTAAAGGAATAAAAAAAAAAAAAAAAAAAAAAGGAAAAGAAAATTGAAGTCAGAATAAAACAACTGAAAGCAATCTGAAGTCTGGAAACCGGGAAATTGAAAATTAATCAGATTCCATTTTCAGGTCAAGATTCCACTTACTGTTACTTATTGTTCAGAAAGAGTTCATTTCCCTCTCCAATTTCAGAGTATTCCTGCTGCCATCTTTTATCACTGTAGTTTTACAAAGTGATAAGCTAACAATTGCTACTGCTGCTTTAGTTCAGCCTGTTTGATTCTTTGCTTTTATTCATGAGTAAAAACTAGGCTACTGATGAGTTCTCTGTTTCTCTCTGTTGCCGCTATTATAACAAGGATGGCTTGTTCTGCTTGCTAAACTGGCCTTTATCCTCCTCACAAACATTAAAGCCTTTCATGATGACCATTATTTCTGAGGTACCTAGAGGCAGAGGGTGCTGCTGTCCTACTGTCAGCCACATTTTCCCTTGGTGGCCAGGTAGAAGAGTTCTCTTTTATTTTATAACAAAACAGTAGTTTTAAACCACTGATTGCCTCTTTGTACCTTAGAGTGTTACCTGATCTGGGTTTTCAGCAGAAAACTTTCATCAGTTTGTATAATAACGACTTCCCCTCTTTTAACAGAATGGTATAGAAACACTTAATGGCATTTGGACATTAATCTATGTTAAGCTCTGAAGAAATTCTTTGGAATTGAAAATTACAGCCATACAAATACCTTTCTCTTGCACTTTGAACAATAAATGCCTAAAGGCTTTATCCCCCTTCGTGATTAACAGCTTTTTAGAAAGTGTTGGCATTTACCACATGCAAATCTCTTGCCTTGTAGATCAGATGTGAGTATTAACACTGGGTGGTTGGCTCTGGTGAATAGAGTTAGAAAGTACTAATTATAAGACTAACATACCACAATCATGCTTGATTTATTAAACTCCCCTAATGTAAGATGAGTGAACCCTGCGAGGCAAATTCACACGACAACAATGGGACCTTGCTTTTGTCCACAGCTTTCTCCAGGGATGGGACTGAAAGAGGAAAACCAGAAATCTTTGAATGTATAAGCTAAAAATGCTTAGTTGCTATTGTTCTACAAAGCTGTTAAATTGAATCGAGGCATTCTGTGTATCAAACATTAAAATGGATTTTCATTTTAATATTGTATTTTGAGAAAATTGTTGGACACTGGTGTTGAATGACTAGGACTGCAACATTTTTACAATTCAGGCATTGTTTCATCGCAGTCCTTTTGAAAAATCCATGATAATCAATCAATAAATAAACATAATATATTATAAGTAACCATACGTATTCTGGAAAAATAAACAATTCTGAATAAAACCTGAGATGAGAATGTCAAATATTTTTTTGGGAATAATAGTGACAGTCACAACTTATGTAAGTAAGGATAGGGAATTTGGCACAATTAACTCTAAAGGAGTTATAATAATTTCTATTATTATAGAAAGACAAACAAAATAAGATATCAATTAAGTTAATAGTTTTAATTTAAAAACATAAATGTGAGTAAAATGCAATAAATTGCAGGAAATAAAAATGTTTTAGTACTGGGGAAGAAAGGCATATATTTTTATGTTTTAGAAAATTCAAACAAGAATATGTAACTGTAGATGAATATTTTCACAAAACTCAAGCTCTACATATGGACACATGCCAAACAGGCATTTAAAAACATTAAAGAGAAATCCGAGCATTTGGGCAAACCAAACATAGGATTCAAAGATATCACAAATTACTTAAAATTAGCATATAGATGCAAATGACATTTAGTGGGTTCCAAAGAAGAAATTACTAAAAATAATCGTTAAGCCCAGTCATATATTTCTTTGCGCAAACAGAATACCCTCCTCATGTGCATGTGTACGCATATGTTTTGATAGTGTATTTTCTTTTTAGAATGTTATTTTTTTGAGAATATGCAGCTATGAAAATCTTCTAGTGCTAACCAAGGACATAAGAAGAGAGATAAACACATTCTCCTTGCACCACAGAGACTATGGGCTTGCTGTGTTGGACAAATAGATTGAAAATAAATGTTAATAAATTATATAGACACAAAAACTTGAAAAACATTACAATAATGGATTTCTGACACTCAAATAAGGTCTTTTATAAAAATAATTGCCAGTGAAATTCAGCATCGATACAAGATGAACACACAGGTGAGTTATTTGCTATTTCTCATAGTGGGCCAGATGTTAACCTAAGAAGTGAATGCTCTGAGTGATTTCTATGTCTTATGTGTTTATTTACTTAAATATAAATATACATCCTTATTGTACATTTATAAGCACAAAAAGAATGAATTATATGATGAATTTCTGCAATCTTTATCTTCTTTGCTTTTTAAAGTAAATTTTGATAATTTCTACGCTAAGTAGGTATACGACTTTAATCAGGTAAAATAAGCGCTAATGAAATCCTAGCTATTCATAATATGAGAAAGTTCTCAAACTTTTCAACTCTGAAACTGTTATGAATTCGGCATTGTTTGTAATTAGATTGTATGTAGGCAAAATTTGAAAAGAATATCTTAAAGTTTATATGCTCCAGAACTCAAGAGTACCCTTCATCTGCTCCCACAAGGCTACAGGGAGCAAGAGCTGCTGAAGAGACAGGGAAGTATCTAATTGACAGTGAAAATGGATTCCAACCTCATTTTGTTGGCCAAAATTTTTCTATGTAATATTTTTTAGCCTGTTAAAGTATTTTTTACATTAATCAAGAAGGAAAATAACGCTGAGACCTTTGTTATTCTGGCACTAATGGTATGTTTTATATTATATACTAAGTCTGATTGAAGAATGAGGAATCATCTACTAGAGACAGCAGAAAGATTGAAAACAGACTTACTCAAAAGATATCACAGAGCAAAGAATGCATGAACATTTTGTAGTGTAGATTTCTGGTGGTAACTAAAGTAGCTAGGCACTATTTATGTACATGATTTAAGACAACAAAGAAAAAGTACTAGTAGAAATATAATGAATAACATTCTGTTCTTTATTAGGTTAAATTTAATTAGAAAGTTTGAGAAGGAACATATTATTTGTCTGCACATTGAGATATCTGTCTAATTTATAGATACTAAAAAAGCTACTGCTATATCCAGAGCTCAAAAGTCAAGTAATATGTAAGCAAGAAATGTGTGCTCTGAGAGCTATACTTTCTTCCTGGCACGCCTATACAGTCAACAAGCAATTCACCATACTCAAGATCAAATATGAGGAAAAGAGCAAAGATAAAAGTCCTGTCCTTACTTTACACATAATTAAAGCATATAATATACTTTTAAAATGGCAATGAGCCAAGAGTAATTACTAACCTGGAATGAATATCACAGCAGATGAAATAGACATGGTGTAGAAAGAACTAGCCTTACTTCAGTATGACACCAAAAGTGGATTGGTGGAGACGAACAGGAAGGCACAAGGACCTAACAGCATAAATGTGCATAATGGAAAGGTTACGAAGTTTCATATAGAAAAAAAATTAATTAGATAGATGAAAGTTACTGGTGTTGCTTCAAATGATAAAATGTGATTGGAAGATCAAGTATACAATGAAGGGCAGTTTAACAGTTAAGGCGAGCCGACACTTTCAGTCCCACAAAATTGATAAGTATAAGTATACTGATGCAAGTGAATGTTAGTTAATACATAAAATCAAGGCAAGAAGTTACTGATGACAAATTTCCCATTTCTGTGATATGTATTTTTATGATCTCTTAGTCCTTTACACACATTGATTTTCTGCAGGTGGGTAAGAGAGAATTTGTTTTCACTGTCCTTATATTCCTTGATCATTGGTAGTCATGAAGAAGATAATTTCATATTATCTTCATGGGAGAAAATTTCTAAAGATATGAATTCCTGTGTACTCTATGCTGGGTCATAGAGAAGCAGATTCTATAACTGAATTTTGATTGTAAGGTGTTATGTAGCAACCAACATCTATAACGTGTTTATAGATGAAGAAATCAAATGTATAGGCTTAGCAAGTTTTTCAAGTAAATTATGAAGCTGTCTGACAGGGAACTGCCGATAGGTTTATTCCACAGTAGACTGAGATAAAAGAGGTCTGAATCCTGTCTCCAGGCTTTGGTCTGTCTGTCACTTTTTACATGCAGCATGTGATAAGATTGTGTCTTGTGTTTTAAATGGTTGGACAGAAGCCAGAGAAACAATAATATTTTTTGACATATTAAAATTATATGATGTTAAAATAAGTTCAGTTTTAATGGTCATAGCTACACTAATTACTATGCGTATTTCTGTGTTACGAAGAACAAATTGGCATCATTGTGAAAGAGATTCTATATTTGAAATGTAAAACTTTGTTGTGTGTCACTTTATTAAAAAGGTTTTCAGTCCTCCCATTATTCTTCTTGTCATATTCAGTTATAGGCAAAAAATTATCCTTGAGCAAGATCAAGATATCATTTAGTTGTTGAGAACTCCCTGAAAATGCTGCCAATCCCAAAACACACCTCCTATCTCATGCCAAAAGTTGGCAACATGCTGTTCCTTTAAAACATGGTGGCAAATGTCTATGACAATGTTAATTGTAACAGATCATGTGATGACAGCTACTTAAAAAAAAACTAATATCAGTTTGAAAATGCACCATAGTTTGTGCTTTCCATTTGCACAGTACAACCAAACTAAAAACAAATAAAAAATATGTATAATAGATTGCATCAAAAGATTTGAAACATTTCAGATATGGTAACCATCTCAGAAAGAATTTTATCATTATATTATTGCCAAAAGTTTTGCTAAATGGGTACAGATGTAGCCTTAATAAAACCTTTCAATTGTCCACCTCCTTGAACTTTCAGCAACTCCATGGATGATTATTCATCAATGATGAAGAAAAGGTAAAGAAAGTTAAAAGGCTTTCCAAATATTGAGCATTGGACTGCATTTCTCTATAAATTGGCTTTGCCAACTTTTCCTATGTGTCTCTCAAAAATTCTGATTGCCTTAATTTTCCCTCCCTGATTATTATTCACCACAATTCTCTCTTTCATGGATTCTATTCCAAAGAGTTTTCCGATAATAGATTCTGCTTTTGAGGCTTTTCTCTGAAAAATCAGATGGGGTTCTCTTTTCTTCATATTAATTGGCATTTTGGGTCTAATTGTAGTACTTTTCATTATTTCTTACAGAACAGAGGAGCATGAAAGAATTTTTTTCTGTTGCTTTAATGTTGGTTAATATGCAGACATCTAATAAGCACTCTCCAGTTTAAAAATATCTCCCTCAAAGTAGCTGTCAGCTCATTGATATGTTGTCAAAAAGAACTCGTCACATTCAAAAGAAGAGTAGATGTTTCAGGTCTTAAGGTCTACAACGTTAATTTTAAAAGATCTTCATTGGGTACAAACAAAAAATAATCAAATGATGTCAAGAAAATATATCTATTTAAGGAAATCTCTTTTAAAACTAATTAAACAATGTTGCTTTTACAATTTTGTGCTATATTAATTAACAAGATTGTATTATTAACTTCTGTTTTGGAATATCAATTTCAATTCAATAATACATTCTGAGCTATAAAAACACGTTTTACAAACACATTATTTTTATAATTGGCCAGCATTTCTCTCCTTACTTTACTTTAATCTGTATTTCTTTCTTTTATCTTGATATGAATTTTTTTTTCATGACCTAGGGTAAATTTTATCAAGAAGAGTAGTTTTGGCTTAAAAATCTGATCCTTGCCAAGGAAAAAATATATCAAGTCAAATAGAAGAGAATGTTTCAATGTTAATGAAATTAATCATCATCCGGTCTTCAAATTACCTGTATTCTGAGTGTTTCTTTGGTCACCTTGTAAATTCATTCAAAGTGGACTGTATATACCTAAATAAGGACCTTCCTGAGACAGAAGAGACAGCTGTTGCAAAGGTCCTCAGATTTGGCTGTGAATTCTAGAACAATGAAGGAGGTGATGTGGTCATAGAGTCCGTAAGAGGACTGAGTCAATGTAACAATTTCTGTAGATAAGCAGCATTTTGAAGGACTGTTAGGGAATGTGGCTGAGTTAAGACCCGCATGCAAATGGACATAATATACTTTCCTCACTTTTGTAGTTTATTTCAATTGCCTGGCCATTTTAATGGTATTTGAATACTTCACCAGCCTATAGTGGTACTGTTTGTGGATATTATGGAAACTGTAAATCCTGGAGCTTAACTGAAAACAGCAGATCTCTAAGGAGTTTTTTTTTAATTTTTAATTTTTATTTATTTTTTTAAAATTAATTTATTCTTGTTACATCTCAATGGTTATCCCATCCCTTGTATCCTTCCAATCTTCCCTCCCTCCCATTTTCCCATTATTCCCCTCCCCTATGACTGTTCCTGAGGGGGATTACCTCCCCCTGTATATGCTCATGGGGTATCGAGTCTCTTCTTGGTAACCTTAAGGAGTTGTTTTGAGAGTTCATTACCTTGCTTCCGCTCTCTCCAGTTCACTCACTCAGCTCCCTGTGTGTGGTTGAAGATGTGATGTCTTGATTTCCTGTACTGCTCTGCTTGCCTGCTGAGTTTGACTCTCAACATTATGTAAGAGTCTGCTAAAATAAACACTTTCAACTATAAATTGCTTTGTCATGGAGTTTTATTAACAGCAAAGAAATGCAACCATTACACAGGCCTGGGATAGTGTTACCAAAGGACTAATCCCAGTGGCTCCAATCCAGGTGTCCAGCCTCACAACCTTCTAAAACTGCCAGTACCCGGGAAACAGCTACTCAAACTTATGGATATTTATGTTCATTTAGTATGCAAATAATGGGGGCAGGAGTGATAGCTCATCAAATGAGAGCATTGCTTCATTTAAGGAGGACCTAAGTTCTGTTTCCAGGAACTACATGATGGCTCAAAACCATTTATATCTCTAGTTCTAACATATTTGACAGTCTCTTCTGGCCTTCGCAGGTGCTATACACAAGTGGTTTATATAATTACAGGCAAAAAAATAATGCATATATATTTAATCAATGAGTCATCAATCAATGACTAAATAAATATTTAAAAATAGATTTAAATTGTGACACATACTTCTCCAAACAGATTTCTATTGCCAGCATCTTTGTGCCTTTCTTCTTGTTTATGAGGAACAGGCTCAAGTGATTGTAGCAGTTATGAAGACTTATAATATTAAAACCCGAGAAAATCCCATTCTGTTGTTATGCCTGAGTCCAAGGCTGGAAGAAAAGTCTTGAGAACAGAGTTCAAGGAACCTCATCATCAGTCAGGCAGAGAGCACATGCTTGCTTTTACTGTCATTGTGCTCAAACTACATGTCCAATGGTCTGGATAAGGCTGATTCTGGGTATAGGAATTAGTCAACTTTTCTAAGTTTATCGATTCAGAAATAATTTCATGGATGAAACACCTTTCCAGAGATACCAATTATAATACTTAAACTATATCTGTTATCCTGGATTCACTGAAGTTGTCTCTGAAATAACCATTGCAACCATCAACCACCTTTGTTATCTTTTCCCAAAACATATTTATTTTGTGTTAGAAGAAGTCACAGCGACCAATGGATAATTGTTTCCAAAAAAAGGATCTTACCGGTTACTGAAATATGTAGCTATTTCAAGAAATATATACACATATTTGAATATATATATGTATAATTAAATATATATCTAACATAATATATTCATAACTTAAAAGAGTGCCATGATATGATTTACACTTTTTGAGAATCATTTTTGGCTGTTGGAATACAAAAATATTCATGATGATCAGCATTAAAGTTCAGAGATCAGTAAGTACAATATAATAACAGTATACTGGATTGCATGGTAAAAAATCAGTAATGAGAGAAATACAGATTGTGTTGAGACCTTATAAGAGTAGGTAGACAAAGAAGTCACACTGTGTGAGGGAACAAAGAAGACAAAAATTTAATGTCTTTTACATAGTATTGGGTTTATGGTAGAGGGCATTTTGAAAGGGAGAAAATGATTTTAAATTAAATAAGCTGAAATATGTGTTAGATTCATAAGTTGATATATTCAAGAACAACACTTGCTAAAAGGTACATAGAGAAATGACATCAGTTGGAAACACAGCATTCTTCTTACCAACTTTCTATTATCCCTTACCAGTTTTATTGCCCTATTAGGTTTTCCTTTTCCATACATGCAGATATGTCTACCATGCTCTCCTTTTTGGTAACACCTCTTCATACAACTAGCTTTATATATGGCAACCATAGGTTCATAGGTTTTCTCAGTTCTTCTCCCATATTTGAACTTTCTCAAGTACAAGTAAAGCATCATATTCACTTGGAATTGGTGGCTGAAGAATATTATTCTTCCTCCAGCTTTCTGATAGTGAAATATATGCTTTAGGGGATTGGTGCTCGGGCTTATTTTATTGCTGTTGCCACCCTGTTCTGACTGTGGGGTCATAAGCTTTTAAGAGCATCTCTAAGTAATTTCTTTATTGCTGTCTTCTCCTCCCTTCTTAGTTTCAACCTATCTTTTTCTGTCATGTTCTCTCTGTAGGCATTATGATTTAGCTATCTTTCTTTAGGATTGCATATCTGACACTGAGCCTGAGCTGTTTTATGGAAGCACTGCTATGTGTTCCAAATTTACCTAGTTGTTTGTTCAGATTGTGATGGCTATTCCTATCATTTAGTAGTGATACATGCTAACAACTGTGATAGGACAACTTCTTGCTTGTGAACTTGACTATCTGAAATGAACGATAACTCAAAAAAGGATGGGCACACCTGCAAGAGATTTCTGCTTGTTTTGAAATCAGTGAATCCACTTTGAGGTAGGAAGTCACACATCTTTGACCCAAATCTTAAAGCCATAAGGTATATGTCTTTGACCCAGATTTTAAGGTGGAAGACACAGGCCTTTAAAACAAATCTTTAATATGGGCCATACCTTTTACTTGAAGTCTATATAAGGGCATAGAGGAAGGAAGTTTTTGCTCTTTGCCTGCTTACCCGTGCTTTACTAGTATATTCATTTTTTTTTTATCAGCATTGAAACATACTTATTCTAGATTCCAAAGTATGCAGAAGACAATCTAAGATAACCATCCATGTGGGAATGAAAACTACTAGATTCTTGGATGTTCCATTTACAGCTAGACACTGTTGGATTAGCTGGACTGGAGCTTTTAAAGCATTCCAAAATATGACATATAGATATATACATATGTATTTATACATATATTAAAATATCATATATATAACATGTCATATATATGTCAAATATATATTTGAGAGAAACAGACAGACACAGAGACAGAGGGATTTATTCCATAAATTCTGTGACTCTAGAGAACCCTGATTAATACAATTGTATAATGTCCCTCTAGAATTCTAACAGTTTTCTTTGATATGTTCTTTAGAATGCATTTCCTGAATATATAAGCTGCTTGTATACTATTCATAAAAATATTATGAAAATGGAAAAATATAAAACAGTAAAGCAAATTTTAGAAGCCAGCTGAAGATAGTAATAGGAAATAAAAGTGTCATGATTAAAATGATATGAAATATGACTAAGACTACAGTGACAAGTGGACTAGTGTTAATTTTCAACTTGACAAATTCTAAAATCACTGGGGCCTCTGGGCACTCCTGTGGAGGACTACCTTGATGTTATGACTTACTGTGGGAAGACCTTCCTACGAAGGACAATACCATTCCCAGACTGAGACCATAGACTGCATATAGGAAGATTGGGACTGATTAGTCTCTACATACCTGCCAGTCTCTGTTTGTTGACCTTGGATGTAATGTACCTGTGTTCCCCATACTCTCGGAGCTAATGTCACTACCATTCTCGACTGTAGTGTGGAATTTTGAGCTATAAAAATTTCTTTTCTCATAACTTAGTTGTCTGAATATTTCACCACCACCACCACCACAAAAATACAAATAAACAAACAAAAAAGCTAAAAGGTCAGAGAACCTTAATATGCTAGGACTCACAGGTCTTATAATTGATTTGAAAGTCATTGAAAAACCATAATAAGCTTAAGAAGTATACAATCACTGTAACAATTATACAATTTATTTGACTGTATTAAAAAATATGTTTGGTAACAAAGAATGTAAGGTCAAAAATATATCTAAGAAATATGAAGAAAAATATTTATACATAAGTAGTAATGTAGACTTACTCTGTTGAATAGAGGTCGTTTAACAAGTGCTCAGTGTTAAAAAGTGCAATGAATAGATTAATGGGACATAACATAAGAAAAATTTAATGACAACATGTTTCTTATTTGAAATATTTCTGAAAAGTGGTGGTAATAGTTATGTAATAATTTCCTATGATTACAATATGAAACTTCCCTTAAAAGTATCTGGCAGTCAGTAGCATTTCAGCTATTCTCCAAGATGATATAGAACATACTGATTTTTCACTTTAATTAAAAGTACTTGAAGTTTTAGAAATAAGGTACTTATCAAGGAAACTGTTTTAATTTGACTTCAGTAATGGCTTCTCATAAGAAAAAGATAAAATCATTTAATTGTTTCTTACTAATGAAATGAACATGTTTCAGATTAGCCAAAGAGAGGGACAGCATGTCGTGTTCACGCAAATACACAATCTTATCAGGAATTTCAGAAGTGAATATTATTCCTAAGCAATGTAAACAATATGTTAAAGCTCCACCAGTTCCTCAAGTGTAGATCTAGTTTGATCTTAGATCATTTTTCACTATTTTGTTTTAATCTATATAAATTGTACTTTGGTCATATTCTCTTTTCTTCTCCTCTTCCTGTCTTGTTGAGTAATTTCCATTGAGTCACCTGCCTATTTTGTCTGTATTTTCCTTTCTAATTTGTGGCATGTTACATTTAACTATGGAGGTACACACACATGGTTCAGAGGTGTTATTTACCTAAGGAGGTCAACACTCTTTCCCTCTCATGGTGGAATATTGATGGCTGTTTCTACGTAGGCCTTAATGTTGGTAGTCACAGCTGCTTTGGGTGCTTCAGTGCATCAGCATTGTCCTACATAGAAGAGTTTTTCAGGGCATTTTAGGGCCGACCCTTTTCACCACATCATGTTTCTTGAGATTCTTGAATGTTGTAATATAGTTTCTTTGCAATCTGAAAGCATATCATCATGGCACTGCACAGTGGTTTTCACCTTAACCTACAGAATGTCAGTTATACATAGCTTGACTGTAGGAATTAATATGTAAACTTAACATACACTCAGAGACAATGCCTAGCAATCTTAATTCAAGTAAACAGGATTAAATTGGGATTTTCCCAGTCAACCATTGCAATTATGTTCCAGAGAAATTTCAGAATTATGATCTTATAAGTTTTCACATATATTTATTTTCTTGCCTACCACTTGAATACTAAAAATGTATTATCATCTCAATGGGCTTGTTTTTTTATGTTATATAGCTTTGAGTATTGTATAAACACACTGTATTTGTATTTATAGTTGTAATTCCATGTATATACAATTGTACCTATAATATATTATTTGTTTGTTATCATTAAAATGGTGACTACTAAGAGGTCAGTGATTTATTTTACTACTAATAGATAATTTGTACTACCAAGCCATTCATTTTCATATTTTTAACATTTCCTGCTAATCTCAATATTTCAAGATGATGAGGTTTGTATAACTTTAAGCATGGCTTTAAAACCTCACTAAATATTTTAATGATTTGCTTATCTAGAAACCAGAAATAAATAAGATAGAAAACAACTGATGAAGAAATTACACAAATGGGAAAAAAGCTATGCGAGACAATGAGTATTAGTCACAGTATAATCTTCTTATAAATGAGAAATTTGTGAATTATAGAGTCATCTTTGAGTATTGTTTCAAAAATCATGTAGCAAATGGAGAGATGAAGAAAATTAGACTTGGACTCTTGATCTTTATCAAGTACCCAGTTTTCCACTTTGTATTGGAGAGGACAATGGGTTGCACGATAAGAGGTTGTACTGTCTGAAGATTTGAGTAGCTGTGGTTAAGGGAAGGCAAAGTAGCTAAGATATACTCTTTCACATTTGCTGAATGTCCTACCCTCAGATCACTTAAATTTTAATGTTCAGTGGGAATTATAAATAATATGAAGGTATTGGGATATGAAGTTTTATCAACTTAGTTAAATACAAAAAATTTTCAAAGAATGCTTATTTAATGCTTTCATACTCTCAGCACCCTCAGAACTACTCACTGGAGCCATTGTTATTTGCTGAGAGTATAAATTCTAAATTGGTAGAAGAAATCTGGGTCATTAAAACTCTGTTGTCTCTCTGACTTTTAGAAACAAATAAGTTATAATTACTTTTACTTATATTCTTGATTATTACATATTCATGCTATAATTCTTTATTCTTTTATTGTGACAGAAAACATACAATCGAAATATATATTATTTCAATGGTATCTTGTGGAATTTAGATTCTCAATGTCCCTACCATACTCACATATTTACAGCTTAGTCCATATCCTGTGTGCTAGATTATGTAATCGGAGATTGGACCTAAATGAAGAAGGTTATATCAGTGAGGCTACAATGCTATGGAAGATCTTAGGATCCAGGTCTTACTTCTTCATGTCTCCCTTTGCTCCCAAGAAGCCATGACATGAACAGTATCATCTACCGTGCTCCCAGTTGTATATACTTCCTTACCACAGGACCAAAATCAATGGCATAAAGACCCTATGAACTGAAACAATTGAAACCCTGAGAAAAATAAAAAATGCAGACTAAGAATTAAGGCTTTTGAAGTCCACTCTTGACACAACTTGGAGGGCCAGACCCAAGAAGATGAATAACCCAAAAACCTAAGAAAACAGGGGGAAAAGTCAGAGAAATCTGCCTACTTGTAGATTGGTGCTTAGCCCAATCTTCATCAGAAAGGCTCCATCTAACAACTGATAGAAACATGAAGAGACACATAGTCAAAGACTAGTTGGAGCTTAGGAAAACCTGTGAGATGGAGAATGATTGGAGGAGACAGAGGTGTCAAGAACACCACAAGAAAACCCACAGAATCACCTAATATGGGTCCATAGCATGTCACAGATACTGATCAACTATTAGGGATCCTGAATGAATCCGACCTACACCTACTGGGTTGCTTTATTCAGACTTAAGTCAAGGGAAGGTGCATAGTGTGACTTCAACTTTATATGTCATGTTTGATTGATATCCATGGGAAGTCTGCACTTTACTGAAGAGAAACAGAGGCTGAGTTTTTAATCACATACTTTATTAACACAATAAAAGCGATGACAATAAAATCCCATATATATCAAAGACCTTCTTACAACATCTCATGGCAAAGGGTGAGAAGACCAAGATAGAGGGAGAGAAGGAGAGGGAGTAGGTGATGGCATTGAGAGGAGGAAGAGTAGACAAAAAAAGAAAGAAAGAGAAAGACAGAGAGAGAAAAACAGAGACAGAGAGACATAAATGCATAGAAAGACAGAGATACAGAATCTTCTGGGAGTCTTCCATGCTGATGTATATTATTTAGATCTAATAAGTTTTACTAAATAAGAAAGACAGATATTTGGAGCATGCTGTAATAGGAGTTTCTTGGAAGCAGGGTCTAGGGTGTATAGTGGGATTTGGATATGGTCTATAAAAATTGTACATATGCATGAATTTTTCAAAGAAGAAATGAAAATAAAAACTAATACAACACAAGAAAACAATAAAAGAATAACTAAAGAAAGATTCAGACTCTCTTCAAATATGTTATATTGTGTAACTTGCTCTTCTTGTGGGATACTTAAACCCACAAGTGTGGGCTATTTGTGACTCTTTTGCCTTCTCTTGGGACCCTTTTTCACCCACTGGATTGTCTCATCCAGCCTTAATAGGATGAGTGTGGCTAGTCTTACTGTAACTTGATATCTCATATTTGGTTGATTTTGCTGAGGGAAAGGAGGAGGTATGAATCTGGGGGAGCGAGAAAGAGGGAGGAGGAACTCAAAGGAGAAGTGGAAAGGGGAACTATGATCAGTATATAACATATTGCAGAAGTATAAATTTAAAAAGAAAAGTCATTTTTAATCATTTTTGCTTAATAAAGACTGTGCAGATAAAGAACAGAAACAAAAAAATTAATCATACATCAATTCCAAAGCAGTTTGCTCTGAATAAAGAACCCTTAAATTAGCTTATGTTGTGAAATCCAAGTGATATCTTTGCTTTCAGACATTCTAACATGAAAAATATGGACAAAATACTTTATTTAATATTTTGACCTGTAAACAGAGAATTGCCATTTTAGAAACTCTCGGGGGAGTATTCAGTTAAACTAATTTATTTTTCACATGTCCTATTATTGCTACCAGCATATGAGTCTGCAGCTGAACAACACAAAAAAAATCTTTATAAACTCTTTCAAAGTTCGAATGTTTGAACAGCTTTTATATTTGTATTCCAATTGAAAAATTAACCAAACGTAAGTAAGAAGTATCTCCTTTTGGAGATTGAAAATAATAAAGTATATAAATAGTTTTTAGTAATCAGCTCTAGAATAGCCAGTTTTAAAGATTCAGCCTATTACTTTTTTCTGCTAGCAAAGATTCCTATGATAAGCACTATTTGTGTTTACTTCTTTATTGGTTACATCATGTATTTAGGCACCAAGTTTACAGTAAAAGAATACTTACTCTGTCCTAGCAGATCATAGTAAACTCATATACAGACAGTAGAATGAATATAACCATTGTCATTAGTGATAGAGCAGTGAATTAATCAGACAGAAATCACTACATAAACAAATTTTAATTTCTGGTGGAAGAAGAAAGACCAAAATGAATATAACATGTGAGTGAGTTTAAAAATATGGATGTTACTTTTTCAGTAACATTTAAATAGGGAATGTTAGTAAAGGTTGGTCCAATACAAATATGCTACAGAGACTCTAAAACACCTAACTTTTTGCCAAGGACTGTCTCAGTTGGAAATAGGTCCTCGGGAATGAAAGTTCTCGAACCGTCGTCAGTGGACAAAGACAGGCAAGTGACAGAGACATACCCAGAGGTAGTTTGAGTCTGAGTATATTTTTCAGACAAGCAAGCTAGGTTTCTATACACATTTTTGAAATGAGGGGCATTTTCATAGTTATATTTTTTTTTCCTACAATTCAAAATACAGGGCGCAGAGTAATAATGTTGACATCAATACTGAATCATCATTGTTAAGTCACTGAGTTGGTATCAGTACTCATGTGCCCACTTTATCAATGGTCAATGTTCTCTCATTATACCAAACATCTCTGAGTCAAGGCAGCTTTTTCTTAGCTCTTCCATCACTATCTGTAGCTTTCTTAAACACTTTATTTGTGTGATAATATAAACTATTAACTGTTGAATAGTTCTTAGCCATCTTTTTATTAACAAGTCAAATGGAACTTGAATGGTCCTTGGCTGCAGTCCCAAGTTAGAGCATCTCCTAGCAACACAGTTACATTTGAAAAGTTCTGATAAGAAACAAAAAAAAGAAGAAAGTAAAAACCTAAAAACAAAGGCAGAATGCTACAAAACAATAAGGCTGCAATCAGTTCCTCCTGGCAGGAACATCAGACCCATTCCAGCAGGCTCTCCTGGGTGTGGCTCGTCTCCTTGGGTTGCGCAGTATCATTTGTCACACAGACTCCACTGGAGGGGGCGTGACAACTTTTCATTTGCAAAATGGTTTCAGACTTACATTAGCCTATATCCTCTTGCACAGAGCCTGAAAAAAACACACATGCTATAGCTCTTTCAAGGGTACAACCATTTGGAGAAGGAGTAAGAAACAGTAATAATAAAAAGAAGGACATTGAATGGAGACGTACACCCCTTAATTTCTTTTTACCTGATATCATGAAGCACTGATTCGTTCTGCTGAAGAAATCACCTTTTGAGGCTATGTTTGAGTGACACTCTGGGTGGAGTCTCAAAAAAATAAAAATAAAAATGAAAAAAGGAACAGAGAGCCATATGAACCCATACCAAAGAAGCAAAATTTACCTATTTGCTCATGAAATAGCTTTAAAGGGATGTCTCATAGTTGGAGACTATGTCCCTAGTAAAAAACAACAATATGTTTTCAATAGTTCTGTATGCTGGAATTAATACTAAGCTAGTATGCATGGTTTGTCAAAAGATACATGAGTCTAAGAAGGTCTGGGTAGGTACTTAATAAATAGATATTTTAAATAAAAACCTATAATGTCTTCCCACCTGTACTCTTCACTGTATATACTGTTTCTTTAAAACATAAAAAATACACTGGCATTACTTTCAGGTGGGTAAATAGTTTCCTTCCTAAATTCACTATGAACAGTTTGTATATCTCCTACAAGATCCACAGGACTTGGAGTAAAATAATAGTATACACATTTAAATGTGTGTGCAACATCAGCCCTTGCAGAATATCTGTCCTAAAGTGCATTTTTCTTATACTCTCTAAATAAATAAACATATAATATTTATATTTCAGATAGAAAACTTTTCTTAGTTGTGTAAATAAGAAAGGATATAACCTTTTTCTCCAAGGTGAATTATTTTCTGTTACATGTAGTTGTTGATAACCAGGTCTCCATATGTATTATTTATGAGCTTGTCTTTGCCTTCAGTTATCCATCATTGAAAAAACACATATTGTAGAAATATCTTTTCCTACTCACATCATTTTAATATTTTATATAAAATTATATTATTAATGATATATAATTAATATATAGTAAGTGTATAAAATGGATATTGTAGCATTAAGCACATTCATTCTTTCTTGCTGTTAAAGCAGATTAATCTACCTATTATGTATGAAACTCAGCAGTTATATTTATTAAATAACAAAATCCAATCAATATGAGGTCCTTATGCAGATGTCATGAACTATGGATAACATGTATAAACTTCTATTCAAATACTAACCTCTAGTGATTATTTGTCTACATAATATGTCTTATAATTCATAAAAATTATTTTAGAGTATATATTATAATATGATATTTAACAGTTTAGGATTTGATTTGCAAAAAATAAATAAGTTTTAAACTTAAAATTTAAAACTCCAGAATATGTCCTATGATTGTGATTGTGAAGCCAAAGTGTAAGTTAGCTAGAAATTTAATTAGTTTTGACAGTATTTCAGAACTATTTTGCAAAACTGTTTTAAACCAGCATATATAAATTTTGTAAAATGTTTACAATTCAAAGTTTTACACTTGGATTTAAAGCACAAATTTAAAAAAAAATCTAAGTCGGAACCAAATGCTAAATCATTTTTAATTCTTAGACCATTTCTAGTAAATTTTGCAATCCACTTACTTGTTATATGAAAAAGAATGGTGAAAGTACCCTTTGGTTGTATGTTTTGAGGGTCTTTATGACACACTGAAAAACAACTTGTAAATACCCACTCCTGGTTTTATTTGCTAGTATAAGAGTATAGTAGAGGTATTATCTTTCCATTGCATTATAACTCCATTATATTTCTTATTATACGTGAATATCTGTATGTATATGTTTATGAAGCTTCCATGCCAATTTTTCTATACTGTTTTAGTGTTAATTATTCAGCTCAATAGTCAATCCTTTATCCTGTCCTCACATTCCCCGTTTAATGAATTCTTTAATCTTTATACCAGCATATTCCATCACCCCTCCCTTGATTTCTAAACTCTGTGTTTTTTTTTTTAACCAAAATGTCATAATTAAAATTCAAAACTAACATCCCAGAAAATGAAAAGAGCAACAACAGAAACAAAAACAAAATAAAACAAAACTTAGACTATCAAATCTCTCAGTTATTGTCCAAGTTTTGGAATAATGATTCTATTGCAGAATGCCCCATAAATTTAAATTATAGAACATGTAGAAGTCAAGGTAATATTCAATTAGAATCTTCATTCCTATTGTCAAATTGTCACTGTGCTGGGAGGTGTTAGGGAAAACACCAGTCACCTATTGCACCTAGGTGTGAACAGCAACCACTGGCCTAAGATATACCCACTTGTTGTATAGTGGCACAGATGTTGTCGGAGTAACCAAGCACATTCTGAATGTATCTAAGACACGTTCCATGGGACAAAACTCCTAGAAGCAACTGTTAACAGATCTAAGAACCTGTGGATAGTCGTTCCACAGCCCTAGGGAAGAGCCCATACTATCATTATGCTAAATAGAAATAATATTAAAACAATTTCTATTTACTGCTTTATAAACAGCATACAATTTTTCTATTGACTACTTTATAAACAGTGCAGAATTTCTCTCACATCATCAGAGAAGTATTTAATTTGTTTGTAGTAGATGGCAATCATTCGAGAAGATCCCTTAGAAACCGATCAGTATATAAAAAATAAGATAATATGTAATGCTCACACCTACATTGGACATGCATACCACATCCACCCATACCCCAAGCCTCACTGATCTTAGTGGAGAAGGGTAGGAGTGGCACGATTGTAAAAGCCAGGAATAATTGATACGTTAATGAAGCTCTGTTTTGCAGAAACACAAATGCAGCTATACAGTTATGCACAGTGATTGTGACAGCATGCATGAGCCTAAGACAGCTAATGCTAGACAATGTCCTAAATCCCATTACTAACTGAGGCATTTATTTACATCTGGTATGTGTAAGGTGAAAGAGAAAGCACCAGTTTTCTTTCTTTTTTAAAAAAATTTTTATTTTTTATAATCTATTATCTTCCCTTCTTACGCTTCCTCCTTCTTCCTCCCTCTTCTGCCCTCTTCTCCTCCCCTAGAACTCCCCTAGACAGGGTAGGGGGCATCCTCCAACACCATCTAATCACTGTCTATCACTGTCTATCACGTCTCATCAGGATATCCTGCTTCCCTTTCCTCTGGGTGCCCACAAGGCCACCTGCCAATAGGCAGCAACAATTAGAAATATTGATGAAATAAAAACAATAAAAAGATTAAAATAAAATCCTCAAATGGGTAGGAAAGAATGATAGGGTGAAGAGCATATGCAAGGAGTTGACAGTGGGGGTGAATATGTTCAAAATACATTGCATGGAACTCCCATATAGTTAGTCAACATGTTAAAATAATATCCAAAAATAAAAATCACATAATTTGCCATAAAAGTAACCTTTCAAAGTGTTTCACCAAGACAGTAAGTATTTGGGATAAGGTATATTTCTCTTTTTCAATGTTTACATATTTACATAGTATATATAATGTATGGTTTTATTTACAGTATCACAAACAAGACAAAGAGTTAGAGTGAAAGATGGGATGGAGTAACAGACTCAATAAAAAGAAAGGAATGGGGATTAGGGATAACATTTGAGAGAATCCAAGAGTATATATAGTATTAAACTAATATCTTTAAAGCGTTGTACTTTGAGGCAAATAAATGCCGATCCACTAAAACTCACTGTTATATACTTATGATTCTCTTATGTATTATTTTATTCATAACAGTTTAAAATGACACTGGCACATAGAAAAATTTGAATGCTTTTAGGCTTGATGATATACTTTTTAAAAAATATACTTTATTAATTTATTCATATTACATCTCAATTGTTTTTTTTGTATGCACAAGCTAATGCCTACTGTAATCATGTACTGTGATTTGGTTAATCTATTTTTTGACATTTTTTATTAATTTATTCATATTAGTCCTTCCCCTGTTTCCTCCCATTCCTCCCTTCCTCCCACTTCCCCCCTTCTCCCCTCCCCTATGTCTGTGATTGAGGGAGACATCTTCCCGCTATATATGCTCTTAGAATATCGAGTCTCTTCTTGGTAACTTGCTATCCTTCCTCTGAGTGCCGCCAAGCCTCCCCATCCAGGGCACGTGGTCAGAGAAGGGGCACCAGAGTTCGTGTGAGAGTCAGATCTCACTCTCCACTCAACGGTGGAGAATATCATGATCGTCGGCTAGGTCTTGGTAGGGGTTCGAAGCTTACTGCCTATATTCTCTTTGGCTGGTGCCTTAGTTTGAGGAGGACCCCAGGACCCAGATCTGCCTGTCATAAAGTTCTTCTTGTAGGTTTCCAGGACCCTGTGGATCCTACTATTTCCCCATTCTTCCATGCTACTCTCCCCTAAAGTCTCAATAGGGTGTCCTCTTCTCTGACCCACTTTCTTGGTAAGTAAAGTTTTTCAAGGTACGTATCCCTTGGACTAGTGTTTTGATATAAGTAAGTATATACCATTTGTCTCTTTTTGCTTCTGGGTGAACTCACTCATTATGATAATTTCTAGATCAATCCATTTGTCCACAAATTTTGGGAATTCCTTTTTGTAATAGCTGAGTAGTATTCCATAGTATAAATGTACCACAGTTTCTTATTCCATTCTTCTACTGAGGGACACTTAGGCTGTTTCCATGTTCTGGCTATTATGTATAAAGCAGCTATGAACATGGTTGAGTATATGTCCTTGTTGTGTGGTAGGGCATTTTCTGGGTATATTCCAAGGAGTGGGATGGCTGGGTCTTGAGGAAGCCCTATTCCCATTTTTTCTGAGAAAGCACCAGATAGCTTTCCAAAGTGGTTGTACTAGTTTGCATTCCCACCAGCAATGAAGGAGTGTTCCTCTCTCTCCACATCCTCGCCAACATGTGGTGTCATTTGAGTTTTTGATCTTAGCCATTCTGATGGGTGTAAGATGGAATCTCAGTGTCATTTTGATTTGCATTTCTCTGATGACTAATGAGGACGAGCATTTCTTTAAGTGTTTCTCGGCCATTTGATATTCCTCTGTTGCGAATTCTGTTACGTTCCAAGCCCCATTTCGCAACTGGGTTGTTTGGTTTTGTGGTGTTTAATTTCTTGAGTTCTTTATATATTTTGGATATTAAACCTTTGTCAGATGAAGGGTTGGTGAAGATCTTTTCCCAGTCTGTAGGCTGTCGCTTTGTTCTCTTGACAGTGTCTTCTGCCTTACAGAAGCTTCTCTGCCTCATGAGGTCCCATTTATTAATTGTTGACATTAAGGCCTGGGCTGTTGGAGTACTACTGTTCAGGAAGTTGTTTCCTGTGCCTATGTGTCCCAGGCTCCTCCCCACTTTTTCCTCTAACTGAATTAATGTCTCTGGTTTTAAGTTGAGGTCTTTAATCCACTTGGACTTGAGTTTTGTGCATGGTGGCAAATAAGGGTCTATTGCATTTTTCTACATGTAGACATCCAGTTAGACCAGCACCATTTGTTGAAGATGCTATCATTTCTCCATTGAATAGATTTGGCTTCTTTGTCAAAAATCAAGTGAGCAAATGTGTGTGGATTCATCTCTGTGTCTTCAATTCGATTCCATTGATTCACCAGCCTAATGCTTTGCAAGTACCATGCTGTTTTAATCACTGTTGCTGTGTAGTACAGCTTGAGATCAGGTATGGAGATTCCTCCGGAGGATCTTTTATTGTATAGGATTGTTTTTTGCTATTCTGGGTTTTTTATTTCTCCATATGAATTTGAGAATTGATCTTTCAATATCTTCAAAATATTTTGTAGGTATTTTGATAGGGATTACATTGAATCTGTAAATTGCTTTTGGTAAGATGGCCATTTTTACTGTTGATTCTCCCGATCCACGAACAAGGTAAATCCTTCCATCTTCTGATGTCGTCTTCAATCTCTTTCTGCAGTGGTTTAAAGTTTTTTTCGAATAAGTCCTTCACTTACTTGGTTAGAGTTACTCCTAGATATTTTATATTGTTTGTGACTATCGTGAAGGGAGTAGTTTTCCTAATTTCTTCCTCTGCCTGTTTGTCATTTGTATATAGGAAAGCTACTGACTTTTTTGAGTTTATTTTGTATCCTGCCAATTTGCTGAAGGTGTTTATCAGCTGTAGGAGTTCTCTGGTGGAGTTTTGGGGGTCACTTATATACACTATCATAGAGGTTCTGCAAACCTTAAGAGAACACAGATACCAGGCAAGACTACTATATCCAGCAAAATTATCAATAACCATTGACGGAGAAGACAAGATATTCCATGACAAAAACAAATTCAAACAGTACCTAGCCACAAATCCGGCTTTACAGAAGTTACTAGAAGGCAAACTCCACCCCAACTGGTCAAACTACAACCAAAACTACATAGGAAATCACAACCTCACAAAATCTCGACTGTTACAAATACCAAAATTGAAAGGACTTAGCAATCACTGGGCATTAATATCTCTCAACATCAATGGTCTCAATTCTCCAATAAAAAGACACAGACTAACGAAGTGGATGCATAAACATGACCCAACAATCTTCTGCATTCAAGAAACACACCTCAACCACCAAGGACAGACATTGCCTCAGAGTAAAAGGTTAGGGAAAAATATTCCAAGCAAATGGTCACAAGAAACAAGCTGGGATAGCCATTCTAATATCTAATAAAATAGACTTTCAACCAAAATTAATCAAAAGAGATGAGATTGGACACTTGGTGCTTGTCAAAGGTAAAGTCAACCAAGAAGACATTACGATTTTGAACATCTATGCTCCGAGTTCAAGGGCATCCACATTTGCAAAAGAGTTATTAACAAAGCTTGCCCCACTCATTGATACCCACACATTAATAGTGGGAGACTTCAACATCCCACTTTCACTCAAGGATAGGTCTTTGATTCAAAAAGTAAGCCAGGAAATAACCTCATTAACCAATGTCATGTACCAAATGAATCTAACAGATATCTACAGAACTTTCCACCCAAACGCAAAGAATTATACTTTTTTCTCAGCACCCCATGGAACGTTCTCTAAAATTTATCACATAGTTGGTCATGAAGCAAACCTCAACAGATACAAGAAGATTGAAATAATACCTTGTATCTTATCAAATCACCATGGTCTAAGGCTGGACTTCAACAACAACAGAAATAACAAAAAGCATACTAACATGTGGAGACTAAACAACTTTCTACTTAATGACACATGGGTCACAGAAGAAATAAGGGATGATATACTTAAGAAATTCCTCTTTTCTGATCTCAAATCAGCACTTAAATGGAGACAACAACTTGATCAGTTTAAAGTGTCTATCCATTATGACTTTTGTAAATTTTGTCCTTTGGATGGTTATGGATTACAATTTCCAACTGAGAGTTGCAAATGCAAGAATGAGTTGATGTTAATAAAAATTAGTTTTATAGGTTTTTCTGATATAAGTCTTTTTCATTTACAACTGTACAGATGTAAGACTATCATATGTTTGCAGTGTCTCATTTATTCATCTTCACATTACTCATTAAATAATTAACAGTTATACTGAAAATCAAGTACTAGATAATAGGTACCAAACACTACAACAGATATTAAAATTAAAGACATGTTTGATCATAACTTTATCTTCATAGGTTTTCTATTCTGAAATAGGGGACAAAATAAAGATACATGACTATACTGTTGAGTGTTATGTACCATGAGACATAATCTGGCCTTATTTTAAAAATTAAAAGCTTGTATGAAAACTAGGTCTATAATAATATTTATATATGCTGCAAAGTTCTGACAACTTAACATAGCATGTTTGCTACTATCTTAAATTCACAGAACCTGTGATTATACACACTGGACATTCAGCAGATTCTAACCATTCATATCAACTCTCATGGCTGAGTAAAGGTCCAGGTGACAGTGTAGTCAGTTCAAAAGAAGATGACAGGCCAAGAATCAGAATGTTCATCTTCTAGAAAATATATAATCAGTTAACACTTTCTGGCCATGAGAAGGCTTTTTTTATTGATATTTGACACCTGTAAGTTGCTCATGGTTCTATAGGTAATCAATACCTCACAACCATGTAAAGTACCATGAGCAAAGGCATTGCTTCACCTAGCTATACTTGAAAGGAGTAATTTCCTTGGTCTGTCAATGGGTCCATTCCGGGTTGAGAGTATTGTGTCTATCTCCCCAGTAAAAGTAAGCGCAACATTGTCTAAGAGTAGTTATTACTCTTAGTACAAGTCCTTGTACTTAAGAGACTATAAAAATGTATTAATAAGTCTGGCCCAACCCAACACCTACCCTATGGAAGGGGGGCAAGCCCTGACACTATTGAGGATACTCCAATATGCTTTTAGTCAAGAGCCTACCAGAGTTGTCCTCTAAGAGGCTCCACCTGTAGCAGTTCAAAACATATATTGAAACTCACAGCCAAACTTTGGGCAAAGCATAGGGAGTCTAATGGAAAACTGGGAAGAAGGCTAGAAGGCCATAGAAGCAACAAGATCTTCACAAGAAGAACAATAAAGACAGCTCACCAGGGCTCAGAGGGGCCTGTGGAGTCTGATGCACCAACCAAGGACCATGCATGGACTAGACCTAAGTCCTCTACATAGATGTAGCTGATGGGTATCTCAGGCTTCATGTGGGTGCACTAGTAAAGAATGTGGGGCTGTCTTAGACATAGACTCTGTTGTCTGCTTTTCGACCATCTCTCCATGACTTGACTACCTTGCCAGGACACAGGGAAAGAGGACAAATTCAATCCTGAGGTGAGTTGATGAGCGGGTGATGATGGGTGGTTAGGGGCACTTCACTTTTCTGGTAAATAGGGCTGGGGGATGGGAAAGTGAGAGTGGGACTGATAGAAGAGGAGGTAGGGGCCTACGACCCAGATGTAAAGTGAATAAGTAAATAAATTAATGAAAAAAAAAAGAAACAAACTTAATGAAATTAGTAACTTGCAGGAGTCGTGAGATGAGTTGATTGGGAAACAACAGAATCGGTAGGAACAATTATAGTGTTTTTCATTACTTAAACTCCCCAAACACCTACCCAGTGTGAATAATTGTGTATGCACATTTGCCACAGAACAGTGATAATTATTTTCCTTCTTCCAAGTACATATACCAACTCATCCTTTCTTCTTTCTCTGTCTTTGAATCTCACCACTATAGCTGTGTTCTGTAAACACCCTTTTTATTTTCTCATTGAATTCCTTTTTTAAAAATCAACTTAGTTGAATCTTAAAAGAAATATCTGCAAATCATCCCTCTTAGGACAAATAATGGATATTTTACGTTTTGAGGCAGACAACCTTAGTTATAATTATTAAGCTCATTCAGAAAGGCATGGACTCAGCCATAGAAAAATATGTAAACAAACTAGTTGAATTCATTAAAATGTCAATTGCAAATCAGAATGATCTGTGTTTGTCCAATGAATTGGAGTATGCAAATCTCTAATGGAACTGAAAAATTTCTTCTGCTCAGTTATCTTTAAACATAATAATGTGTACCTCAGTGTGACCCATTACTAAAGGTAAATTACCAAAAAGCACATGAGTATCAGATGTCTGAGAGTGTAAAAATATGACAAAAGCTTAGAAATAAAATTTGTTACCTTCATGATTTTACTACACTCTAGATAAATTTGACTTCATAAATATGTGAAAAGTAACACTAAATTTAGAATCTTAGTTAACTTTGACTTTCATAGCAGAAATCACTGTAGAGTTGGTGATAGTCATTGCTAGTATGATTCCTTTTTAGGAGCTTCAAATGCACTACAGCGAAAGTATACAGCTATTGACATAGAGAACACACATCATTCTTATGCTTTTATGGTTTCTGTTTCCCTGTTGTCTATCTGAAGAACATGGTTTTCCACTCTCCATAAATTGCAGGTTAGTTAAACTCAAAAGCATACATTTAAGAGAGATCATTTTGCCATGGTTTTAGCAAGCGAAGGACTTTTATATATACTACATACACAAGCATGTGCACACCCATCACATGCATGCACACACACACACACACACACACACACACACACACATGCACACAGTTGAGGGGAACAAAACAAAGCAAAAACAAAAACACAAACAAAAAACAAAAAATACGAGGGAATGGGAGAGGTGGTGGTGGTTGGGTTCATCCAAGGTCTCTGGTACCCAAAACACAATTGTCAGTTGTTGCAGGATTATGTCATGTCTTGGAGTCTCAACACCATTGATTTATAATTTTTCTCACACTGTAAGAAAAGGTAAAACCAGGGATGAGGCAGCATTAGGTTTAAGTGTACAGCACAAGCTGTATACAAGCTCTTTTCCTGTGGTCCAGTTACACTAATGAGCAAACACGTGTACCTCAATAGGGACATCTATTTTGTCTCCAATAAGTGGCATAATATAACTTACCTTCCAGATCGGAGAAGAGCCAGTTCTGTATGATGTTTTAGCATTATATAATGCTGTAGAAAGCAAATATCAATAGACAAGATGGAACTAGCAGTGCTGAGAATTATACCAGTGTCAAGAAAGGAAACAATTTCAAACAAATCAAGCAAAAGTGTGTTTTCAGCCACTTAGGCAGTTTCCAGTTTTCTTAGCTAGGCACTTTAGAAGACTTCTAATCCTTTTGCTTTGAAATCTAGAGAGCCAATGGAATCAAATAATCTCCATAAATTGAACACAGCAAGTATTGTCCAACTAATATTCAACAAATTATCAAGTCTTGTTATTTTCCATTTCTAGGCACTGTATAATTCTCTCCCTGATTGTACTCGCTATTTTGCTATATATTCTGGGATATGTGCAGTGGTTCTGTACAATTTTTCATAAATAGTACTTAAGAACTCCAATGTGCACACTGTTCCCAATTTATGACTCAAAAGTAAACATTCCAGCAGTGTAGGTGTTCAACTGAAATCTTTTAGTAGCATCTTGAAATGGAGAAGGTTTGAAGTTAGGGCACTTTCACTTCTCCCATCTCCCATCTAAACTCATCTGCCAGTCTGGACTATTCCTGTATTAAACATATATTAATTGTTTGTTGCTTTGAGCATTTTTGCAATTATTTTTATGCTCCTTTGTGATTTCTTTTCTTCTTCATGGTAAGCTTGTACACACCTTACTAGTGAATTATGCTATTAGTATTTGTTGAGGTTCAATTTATAGACTCTATTGATACAAGGAAGTCACAAGCCTGTGTAGAGTCCAGGGGGTTGGAAAACCATCTTGCAACCCTGTATATAAGGAGCACTACATAGGACATCCCTTTTGGGGTAGTGTCCAACTACAAGTGAGTATATACCATGCATTTCTTTCTAGGTCTGGGTTAACTTATTCAGGATGATGATTTCTAGTTCCATCCATTTGCCCACAAATTTCAGGATCTCCTTGTTTTTAAAAGCTGAGTAGTATTTTATAGTGTAAGTATACCATAGTTTCTTTATCCATTCTTTGACAGAGGGGCGTTAGGTAGTTTCCAGTTTCTGGCTATTATGAATAAGACTGTTATGAACATGGTTGACTTATGTCCTTGTTGTGTGATGGAAAGAAAGGATACGTTGTGACCATATGGTAGAGAAGGAAATCCTCTTCTGTCACAGACCTAGTGGAGGGAAACAGGGTGAAAGAGGGAAGGGGAGGAATGGGAGGATACAAGTGAGGGGATAACAATGGAGATGTAATCCAAATAAATTAATTTTTTTAAAGGAACATTGCAAAGAGGAGGGTGTGTACTAAAAGAGAGTGAATATTTGACTCTTTAACAATCTAATAGTCTATCTTTTATCTGAATATAATATATCTCCAATGTGTGATATTTTTAGTCCACACCCAAATATTATTTCACATAACTACAAATATAATCTTTATTATTGCATAGCAGTTAGTAGTGTCCATCTATGGATGGATTCACTATATACAACTGTGGTTTACCTGACATTGTGAGAACAGAAAAGGAGTCTTTCATACTATCTCTTAGAACTAAATACATTTCCTTAGAGTGTGTAGTTAAATGCTCAACTTAAAACTCAAATTTTATCTCAAAAAATACTTTGCTGGAAACACCTACATATTGAACATTGATTTATTTTACTATAAAAATGTACTTTCTGTATTTACTATAAATTCTGCTTACAAACTGAGTGGCTTATTCTTTCTTCAGCTTCTCTCAACTTTCCTGTATTTATCACACTTAGTTTAGCCAGACAAATAAACACATGAAAAAAGGTTCTGCCTATATTCTCCATGAAAATCTTTACAGGCAGAGTGAGACGGCACTGTCCCCAGATTCCAATGTCCTACCTGCAAGAGTTTCACATCCCTTCCAGCACTGAGTTATTCATTTTCTCTTTTCTTAACTCTAGTTGATGATTCCTCACAGGCCTCTTTAACTACTCAGCCACAGTTTCCTTTGTCTTTTTCCTGTTTCCATATTTCGCATAGGTTTTAAGCTTTGAAAATGTATATGAGTTATCACTAGCCATCTCAACTTTAGGTGGCATTTTCTCTACGACCTCTTTCTACCATGTAACAATTCAGTCAGTATTTAGCTGTAAAGCTACTGTCACTAATTACTTCTCAGGCTTTTTGGCTTGACATGAGTTGTTGCATTGCTGTTTTTACCTTAGCTGATCTTTATTTCACATGGAAATTCACACTTAGTTAAAGCTTCCACTGGACTGGACACTCCACGACAGTGTCACAGGCGCACTCTGTCTTTGGTGGTAGGTATCTATTGGAATAGCCTAGTCATTAAAGCGACTTAGAGAATCACGCCAAGATGCTTGCTGTCATCACATGGACTTCTTTTGTTTTATTAAAAATATTCTTTCATGTATTCTCTTTTGATCATTGATTCCTGTCCCTCATCTCCTACCAGATTCCCTCAAGAATCATATCGAATTCAACTCCACATCTTCCATCTTTATTTGGAAAACAAACAAACAAAAAATGGCCAAATCAAAATAAACAGAACAAAATGAAACAGACAAGCAAAAAAAAGGAAAAGGAAAAGCAGGAGGACACAGAAACATACAGAGGCAGAGAAATACACTTAAGTACACACACAAAATCATAATGATACAAAATCAGAAACTACAATATCTAAGCAAAAGACCAGGATGATAAAAGTGCTTAAACAAAATCTTATGAAACAAATGAACTAAAAACATCATTCAACTTATGTTGGCCATTGACTACTGGGCATGGTGTCTCCCTTACATGACCTTCTTAGGGAGGCATTCCAAGAAGAAGGAAAAAGACAGTGTGAAGGCTTTGTCCCCAGGGCTCTGAAAACTGTCACAATTACTTACTTCTACCACAGCATATTATACAACATATATCACAAAGCAACCTGCAAAATTAAGAGATTAAGATGGTAGGTAAATAGACTGGCCTGTGGATCCCAGTAACAAAGCTGTCTGTTAATATGAAGCTGGTGGTAGTAGGAACATTAGACATGGTCACAACTGTATTTTTCCACAAGGCCCTCTACCGAAAACTAGTCTTTCTTAGGAAAAAAGCTTAGGGACAAATTAGGCAAATGGAATCAGTTTTGCAGCATTCTGAGGCAAACTTGTCTACAACTTAAAAGAGATTTGAATAGTGTAGGGTTATGCTTTCTCCACCAACCCCAAGTTTTACTGAAAGATAATGTGTATATAAATTATTTGTATTTTTGGTATAGGGCATAGAGTTTGGGTATGTTTGTCTACAGGGAAATGACTGCATAATCCAGCTAAATAACATATCACAAATCCCTCTGCATGTGGTAAGAAAAATAATTCTCATAACTTATGTCAGACATACCATGATTACTGATAACTTATTTATCTGCAGCTGATTAGGACTGAACTAAGACTTTTTGTTGTTTTCTAAGCTTTATGTTTATGCTTATGGTAAAATATTGGTGCATTTTTTTCTCTAATCACAAAGTAACAGAATAATAAAATTGTGTTGTTAATATTAGAATGCATTGGCAATATTCATACACATATTCACCCACATACACACACACATACATATCAAACATTAAACACAAATCAACTTTGCTTCAGTAGATTGGAAACTGCACCTTCTCACTGTCTCTCTGGAGCATGTCTTTCTGAAGAGGGGAGTAGTAGAGATGCAGCAATGTATGTAATTGTGTATATGTGTGTTTGTGTTATATATATGGATATATATATTAAACTTATTCATAGTGTGGAATTAATATGGGTATTATCTATGTAAGTGACATTTTATTACACATAATGTGATTATGAGGAGGATTCTGGATTGGTATCCAAATATAATACTTTTATACTTTATGTGGTCATAGATTTTAGTATAATTCATTCATACAAATATAAATTGTGGGGTCCATTGGGTACAAACCCTCTTTCAGTTTTTACTCAGTGTGTGTAAACACACCATGGGAGTGCAGTGTCATAGAACAATCAATAGGGTGATTTTCTAGAAGTTGAGTTATAGGTGGCCATGAGAATTTGATTTAGATGGTTGGGAATGAATTTGGTTTTCCCTAAAGAGCAAGAAATGCTGATAACTACTGAGCCATCCCTCTATCACCTCCAAAAGTCTTATTAAAGAACAAACTGCAAGGAGTTTTCCATATTCAATTACTTTTTTATGATAACTGAAATTCTGATTGTGAGTTATGCCTCTCATTTCAAATGATACTAGTAAATGTTCAACAATTATATCTAGTTACATAACAAAAATGCACAGAGGAATCTTACTAAAGTGCATGGTCATTGAGAAAATGAGGACATTTACTACCATGTCCTGAAGTGCACCTTTCCATTTTCAAGACTCTTGACCAGACAAGGGTACCACAAAAGCAAATGTACACAATAATCTCTTGATAAGAGCTTTTTGGACTGTTGCTGATACTGAGAACTGGAGCAAAACAAATGCTGTAGAGACCATCAAAAGGACAGATTAGCCATGCGCACGATGTCCCTGCTTTGATTATGTAAAACATGAAACTTCTGCGACCTTGAGGTTCCCAGTGCAGTTTAAATGGGATGCCATGAGAAAATTGAATTTCCTGTACTAGCAGGTTGTTACTAAATCCACAGCAAATTTCCTATCTTCCTAGGTTTACTTCCCTCAAGGTCATATCTGCAAAGAGTTTCAGTAATTCCAGCATCATTCTATGCCTCTATGTCTTCTTTAAATTCTAAGCAATCTCTTCCTGGTGCCCTAGTATGGCAGGGCTACAACATACAAAAAGCACAAACATTGTTAATCCTTAGAACAGATGTGAAAAGCCTAACATCCAGGAGTATGTAAACAGAATTATAGTCTTCTGGAAGATGAGTTGTAAAGGAAGTGGTAAAGGTAAGTAGTGTCCAACTGGAAGAGGCTCATGTTTCCAAGAGGTACCTTGTTTTTCATCTGTATTGAAGACACAACCTGAGTGTAGCAAGCATAAGAGTGAAGGCCCTACTCAGAAACCATATCTGACAGTGGCTTGACCATGGGGTTCCTCAACTTAGAAAACTTAAGAATTAAACTTTATGAATATTATTTATACCCAATTGGTTTATGGTGCTAATTAGCCACTATCGATGGCTAATTAGAATAAGAAAAGTGTGTGGTTTGGAACTTGCTTCTATTTTGCCTTATCACTCATTTAAATTATAATATTTTAGATGTAATACATCTTGAGAAAATGCATTACAACACAGCATAAAATAATACAAGAACAACCAAGTAGTACCTAGAAAGTGGTACTCTATTACATATTAATTCTTGAAAATTTCTAATACTAAGATTCAACATCTATTGCCCACTTGTATGACATAGGTTTAATTCACTAGTTTTGAATAAGAGTTAAATTTGACTGTCTCATCATTATAATTCATTATATGATTTGTTCATTTTCATTAATCCTGGGCCATGTTTTCTCTGATATTTGTACCAGTACAACAGTTACCCTTCAGAGTGTATTTTGCTCAAATCAAATCATGTAAACTAAGTGCTAATGTGTTTTCTGTGTGCTTTATACACAATTTGCGTAGGTGAATTTATGTGATGATTTCAAGTTCAAAGACTTAAATACCTTTAGTGGAGAAATGCAGGTGATTAAGCCTTGTCAAATATTTAGCCAATGGATGTTGATGAACCACTAGCTTCCAAGAAGTCATTATAAACCAAATATTAAAATTTGAATTTTCTGTGATAAGTAGAAATCCTACAAAATTCAGTATTGAAAGTACATCATCATTTGAGGAACATTTAGCATGTGATTTTGCATATCACTTAGAAAATAGATTAGAAGAGAGATTGCTGTTTATCTTAGCATTTAGCATTTTCTGTGCACTTATCATGGCTTAAGTTCTACAACTAAGCAAAGAAAAAAGTCATTCGTAGTTTTAGGTAGGTAGAATTGGATAATGTAGAGATATATTTGGAATTTTTCTGAGGTGGTTTGTTATGCTGGTTTTTATAGTTAATAATATTCACTTAATTTCTCCAGTGATAGCTAGTTTGTACTTTTTGTATCTACTACTAAGTTCTTCAGTAGATTGAATTGAAACTCAGAATAATGTTTTTTCATAGGATCAAAGAACCACATTAATATGCATATTTAAGGTTCTCCTTTACCATGGAAACAATGGGACTACACAAGAAAAATTATGTAATGAGTAAGGGACGCTAGACATCAGCAGCCCTGCTGACATATAAAGATGGGCGTGAGATAGCTTCAAGTGGATAAGAGTCCAACCTACATACAGATCAACTTAATGGAAAATATCAACAATAGCAACAGTTTTTAATAATGAATTGATACTATGTCAATGAAGATTTTCCTACTAATTAACCACAATGAAAGATGAAAAAAGGGTGGTTGTAAAATGTGCTATCTGAGCAGTAGACCACTGAATGGTAAGTGTTACTTCCTCAATGTTATCTTTAGAGGGCCTTGTTTTCCTTGCTGTCATCCATCCTCACTGGCTCTGGCAATCTTCCTCCTCCCATGCCTCAGGAGTCACTGAGTCCTGAGGGGAGAGCTTTGATAAGAGACATCCTGTTTAAGACTGAGTGCTGTAAGGTCCCTGTATGTGTTCCTGTCTCCTACAAGATGAAGTTTCTCTGATGTTGGCTGAGCGAGGCACTGATCCTTAAGTACAGCAGCATGTTATTAGGATGTTTTAGATACTGTTAGCACAACAGTCATATTTTTTTCTCTGAGATTCATGACCTAGCTGTCCCAGGTTCTCAGCCAACAAAGCAATCCTTCTGTCCATGAATAAATGTGCTACTGTGTGATTGAGACTTCTGTTTTCCTTTTGGTATGTTTGTAAAAGTTTTCTTTTCATTTTCTAATATGTGACTACATAAGAAGTCAATGATCATTCAAAATAATATGTATATGATTTCATATATTCACACAGCAATATTTTTCACACTGACTTAATGCCAGCCAATTAATTTTATTTTGTTATTAGTTTCCTTTTGCAAGACTGTCTCACTATACTTTGAATATTATGAAAATCAATGTACCCAAAGGCTGTCCTGGAAGAGGTACTGATTTTCCTGGACAGCTTTCTGAAATGTGAGTCATGACACTCTGATTAACTCATCACCTTAGAAACAAAGTCTCCCAGTGTCACGAGCACTGCATGTTACACCATACTTAGTGAGACTAAGGTAGCATCAACATTCTGGGAAGTTAGGATGATTCTTCTATGAAAAGACTAATCTTTTAATATGATATTTTACTATCCCCCTAGTGTCTAAAAATCAGAATATGTGGAAGAATATTCTAAAAAACAAAAACTCAACTTAGAAAATGGGACAGTAAATAAAATATCTTCCAACCTATAAACAGTCTTGATTATACAAAGAACTCTTATTAATGAGTCCAAGAATCAAGACCCAAACTTTAGGAGGGAGATTTCAAACAGCGCCTTTGGCTTTAATATCCTCTTTCTTGCTCACACTGAGAATCTCTTAACTGTCCAGACAGCCAGGATCCTTGAGGTCCACAGCCAATGGTACATGTTTGAAAACTTTTGGAGAACTTAGGATTTGGATAAACTTTGTCACCAGAGGGCATGTCTGTTGTGGAAATATCTTGTGTCTTGAATATCCTCTTTCTTTCTTGTTGCATGTCATCTGCCATTATTTGAATGGCATGGGCTGATACCTCTGAAAACATGAGGCAAATGTAACTCCCCTCTTTTCAGATATCCTTTTAGATATTTCGTCACAAATAAGAAAGTAGAACAGAGATAAGTGACACCGACGAGTGGATCTTTGTAAGACAGAGCCACGTTCTTCTGAAGGCTCAGAAACTAGGAAGAATATGACATTTGAATGTATTTGACAGTGTGAGAAAGGGAAAAAACAGAAGGTTACAAGCAAGTCCATATTCTCTGGCATAGAAATGGTGCAGTAGACCATTATGCAAAGAGAACTGTGAATGGAAAACAGAACTCATGAAAAATGAGAGGAGAATGCTGGCTTTCTTAGGATGTGGAAAGAGGCTGGCAAAGGACTTGCATACACACTCTCTCTGTGTCCTGATACCTTGTGGATAAATAGATTAAAGCAGTTGAATAATTCTTCAGAATAGAATTAACTTGGCCTACGCAGTGATCAGTAGACACTTTCTGCAAGTTTATAGTGAAAACAGAGAAAAGGGGCTTCAGACAAAGACCTAGGAAAAATTGGCTCTACAGAAGGGGTGATATCTGAAGGGACTAGGTCCATGAAGCTGTAGGGACATTGCCTTAATGATGTCAGTGATAATGGCCAGATTCCTGTAATGACAGATTGTAACCCATTTTAAAGAGCTTTCTTTGTGAAGTGAGCTCTGAGGTTGTTGGCTGGCACACATTGTCCAAGGAAATATTTTCCCCAAATATTTAGGCATCCTCATATTCAGAGGTCAATGCAGATTCCATGGGTCTCAGATAACTGCTCGTGTACGGCTCAAGCTGTTAGTGAAACTTGCTACTGTCTATGAAATGCTGATTTTTAATGTAAACAGAATTCAAATGTTACTGGATTGGGGAAGCTTCACACAAATTTCAAAGGAAGGCTTTGGAGACCAGTAGTGTCTGTAAGAATCAGGGTCCCTGACATAAATTTCTCAAATATTTTTCCTCTCTTGCAATATCTAACCCATAGGGTTAGGGGTCATAAGCATGCATGGGGTAGAACTCTCATTTCCAACTCACTTTCTAAATATCTAACCATTATTATATCACACGTTAGATATAAACTTTTCTGATGATTAAAGTTGGAAGAGCCTTTCAAATCAGCAGTACCCTTGTTTCAACTTTCATTTACAGAGATAACTGAAACACTGCTTTATATTTTTAATGAGTTTTAACATCTAAATATCTCAGACATAGAAGATTATGTAAATGTTAACTTAGCTATATATAAAGTTTGAGTGACAAATTTTAATAACTAAAATGTTCCCAAATTTCAAATCTTAAAAAAGATTAGAAGGGATTAGCAATGATCTTTTTTCTTTTCCCTGTCACCACACAAATAAGATTGAACCAAGATTCCGTGCATGTAAGAACTGAAGAAAACTTATTACAAAAGGCTGAGTTGTTTTACTAGGCTTTGTAAAGCATGCATATGGAAATATATAAACAGATATATGGATTATTTAATTTCATATATATGTGTATGTATGCAAGCATATGTGTGTATGTGAGTTGGGGGGGTAAAAAGCATGCACTGTCTATGCCTGGACAGATTTTACTCTGGATATTGTTTAAATCTGATATACATATACATAATATATAAATAATATAATACATTAATTTGCATTATATATATGTAAAATGTCTATAGATCAGTAATATACAGTACATACACATGTGGACTTGTGTGGTGCTTTATTATCTGGAATTGGTGAAAGAAGTAGTGATGATATTAAACAGTCATTAATTTTTCTGTAGGAATACTCATATTTGTAGCTTAAAAGCAGCTTAAATTTGTCATTGCTCTTAGAGAACTCACACATTTTGTTTATTGCTTATTCTTTTCCCTTTGGGGCTTCTCATATGGGGAATGACAATTCAGATTAGTGTGCTTGTCAAGCTTTCTGGGATTCCATTGCCTCATCAATAAATGGGACAATTACATATTATTACTACACACCTGTAGCCTCCATTCAAACAGCTCCCTTAAAATCATGCTTTATCCAAACTGCATTGTCAATACCTACATGGGCTGTCAGCTGCTACAACGTGTTTTCATTATGAGTCTAACCCAGGTTTCCCACACACTGAATATCACAGTATGACTTAGCCTGCTAGTTATATTTTGCCTGATAACTACTTTTGCCTTTTCTTCACTCTTTTCATACTCAGCCAGCTGACTTATGTAGCTACCATTTCTTCTTTGCAAGGTTCATTCTTTCTTTTCTTTAAAAGCAAAGGGCTGAACTAAGCACAGTGCTCAAAGTGAAGAAAAGCTATGTGGAAGAAAAAGCTATATTCAGTATTCTTTATTCATAACAGAGATAAAGAAATCTAACTATTCAAAATCTAAAGGTCTGAAAGAATAGTTTTAGATCATAGGGCATAGTAGACCCACCTATGTCTTCCATACTTCTGAAGATAATATGTCTTAGTTCACTACAGATCTGTAAATGGCTCCCAAACATATATGTGATTACATTTATACAAACCATTGAGTAAAAAAATGGCCAAAATAATTTTATCAAGCCATATATTCTTTCCATATGAAAGTTCTACAATTAGTTAATAATGGACAAGTTAATTTAAAAAGCTTCATTAAGTTTTAGTGAACAAGAAAATAGTGGATACATATTCTGGTAGTCTACTATTCAGTCTAATACTGACATGTTATCATGTTAATTTAGATAAATTTGCAATGCTAGTGTAGTAAATACTGCAATTTGAGTCTACAATAAATGAGAAATGAATTTAGATAATTAATATTTTAATTTTTTCTTTTTGACCATGAATATTCTGTAATGATGAGAGTACTGGACTCAAAAATATTCTAGTTCACTGTACAATTAACACGGTTTTTTACATCCTCTTCTTCAATTCTCAAAGACAGAAATAAACATATTAGGAAAAAGAAAGTCTGAAATAAATTTAAAAAAACATTTAAAATAACCTTAATTTTTAATTATTTATTTATTGGCTTGTAGCATACACCCATAACTATAGCACAAAAGCAGCTGAAGCTGGAGGATCACAAGCCCACGGCCAGCTTGAGCTACATAATGAGACTCTGAAAAAGAATACTGAAAATAAAAAGTATAAAAAAGTGAGATAATATATAGTATAATATATACAATGTTCTATACCTAAATACTACACCAGAAGTAGTAGTGGAATGCAAACTGGAACCACCTTCATGTTTACTCTGCTGTTTATTAAAATTGTTTGCATTTTAATCTTGTAATATGTCGGCCCATAGGATTACTTGTCTCCCATTATGATAATTATTCTTGCGTGATGTTACCATTTTCTTGACATTCATTTCTTACTGAATCAAATTTCTTTCTCAAATATTAGTAGAAACTAATGCAAACAATTTTCTTAAAATGCAAGCAATCATTTTACATTATAATGGTTTGTTAGTTTTATTAGCTGACATTTCTACTAATTTTTTTTAGTTTGCCTAGTCAAAGAGTATCTTTATTTTATGTTGAAATGTAAGTATGTTGGAAGAAAATTTTAACCATCCTGAAAGTATAATGCTTTATATCTTAAATATGAAGATTAGACAGGCTTAATATATTTTCAGTTCAGCAGAGAAATACTCTGAAGTGAGGCAAGGGAGGTTACTAAGGATGTAACTGTACACCCGATATAGAAGAAGTAAAAAGTAAAATGTCCTCCTGTTCCTGAATTGAGGTATCACTACTTTCATCTTAATTTTGTCTCTGAGATAATATGTAAATAGTGAAGGGAAAGGGGTCTTCTCTCTCTCTCTCTCTCTCTCTCTCTCTCTCTCTCTCCATATGTATATTTCCATCTTCGAAATATATATATCTGAAAGATACATATGTGTGTATATATATGTACACATACACACACACACACGCACACACACACACACACACACACACACACATATATATATATTTTGCAAGGATGGAAGTCTATCAGGATTTGTAAATTTTGAACAGAAAGTTACTCATCTTTTGGAAGGATGGTAGTTTATAAAATAGAGTTTTAGTACCCAAAATCTTACCCTTGGACTTATAATCTAAAATTTAATAAAGGAAACACTTTAAAATTTATCTACAGGAAAATGTTCAGAAGAATAAGGACGTGTAACCTAGAAGAACATAGTTCATTACAATGATGGAAACTTGATTGATAGGAAATTTGATGCTGAAGAAACGTATCTAGATTAGATTGGCCATGGAAGGTTTTCTAGAAATGATTAAAATTTCCTACATATAATGTATGTGGTTCTTCTAAAGAACAGGAGAGAATGTGGCATTTTGTGGACAGGAATGAATTTTAATGTTCCATTTTGAGGACGCTCCATGAGTGAGTGTGGGGAAAAGATTACTTAGTAGATGAGTGTAATTAATAACTACCGGAGAATTTGATGAACACAGGACTGCGGATGCAGACACTTCTAGCACTTGTTTTAAATTGAAAGTAAACTATATTAAATGCTATAACTAGCAACCATGTTCTTTAACTACATGTGGCATGTTGTTTGTTATTTGGTATGTTTTTTTTTTTACTTTATAATAGAGTCAGTGACATCATCTTATTTCACATGTAGACACACTAACAAAGTATTTAAAGTTGCCTATTTATAAATATTAGAAATTTCTATTGGAAGAATCAACACTTGTAAAAGTTATGCCATATGATGTGAAAACTGATTGTAGCAAAGTATACAGGAGCTCTGCATATAGAAGCCCATATAGTAAGATAGTTGTTGACAATTGAATGATTACATCTTACAACAGTCATATTTTATGGTTTATAAAGCCAAATAAAATACCCAGTCATGCAAGTTAACTCCTGACAACACCCAGTCAACCTCAAAGAAGATGATGAACGCTAAAGAACCTCCCTATGGAGATGGCTTCAAATGTGGCAAACAAGCTACTGGGCGAAATGTCCTCATTCCAGCCACAAACAGAATTCTGCCTAAAAATGGGCAGCTTAGATGCAGGCATGGTCGTTGGCCAAACTCAGCCGCAATGGGGTAAGGAGGCCCTCTATAGTTCCTGCCTTGTGAAAAGTCAGGCAGAGATATTCTACCAGAAGGCCAAAGATGAGGCTCCAATGTTATAGAGAATGTTGGGTGACTGTTAAGGCAGCAAACCGTCTCAACCATTTTGTTCATTTTGGAAGCTGCTAACCTGCCCTGCTGGTTCACTCAGGAATTTAAGTCTTATTCCTTCTCAAGTCTCTGAGGGGCGTTGAATATCAGATAGTTTAGTTCTACAATCAAATTTATTTGGTTAGGGGATAAGTTCTTTTTAGATCAAGATAAAGGAGTTAAGTTAGTAGAGATGAGAGAGGATAGATATTGAATTTCATTCAGAAATTTAGACTCAACAAGACAAGAAAGATGTTTGCTTCATGTTTGGCAGATACAAATACCCAAATCACTATGAATGTAACATTTACAGACTCATGATTGTCACATGGTTCTCCCTACTGTACATAGTTTGTTTTATGCATGTGTAATAAAATAAATGTATATAAAATAACCAGTCATGGACATAGTTTCTAATTAAGGCAATATTTCCCAGTGTCCATAAATATTTATTTTTAATAACAAATTTTTTTCACTGAAAAAGTCTTCTTTTTAGTGTTTGATGCATGCTCATTTTGAACATTATCTTTTTATGTTATTGTTGTTTGTTGAGTATTTCTGTTCTATACATGTACATATTTCTTCCAACGTGCATTTACATAAAATACTAAAATGGCAATGCTGTTTTAATTTGAAATTAGAGTCTTCTCTCATCCAATATTTTAACCAGAGTTTTCTTACCCTCCATGCCTCCTCACTTTTATTTTGACTCTTCAGCAATTGTGTGATGTCTTGTCTATTGCTAGGGGCTCTGTTTTACTGCATTGCATAAAAAACCCATTGTAATTAATTTAACTAATACTGGTTTTATTTTATTATTTGTACTGTTTTAGAATAGAAAGAGGCAAGGAGCCATGCTGTCTTTTTACTTTCATTTAGCTTCCTTTTGTTTCAGTTCTGTACTGCCCATGCTTTCTCTGGTATTGAGTCTCATGAGCTGTTGAGTGAACACAATAATATAAACAAATAAAAAATATCAGATGAACCTGATGCTGGCAGACAGCTTTCAAAGGACCCACTAGATGTATTTGGCAGATTTTATTTATATATTAATGCATTTATATATGTAACAAAATAATTGTCAGGAGAATTCGATGGAGAGTCTGGAGAATCAGAGTGTTTGAAGTGATAGCACAAGGGAAAGATTAAAGGAAGGAGAGGAAAGGAAGAGATTGTGTTATTATATTTTATTAGCATAAAAATTAATAAAAATCATATAGACAAATATTTTGAAGCAGTAAAAAATTGCATCATAAGCCTGAGGACAGTTGAGGTGCCTGTGAAGAGTCTTCAACCTGTTAACCTGCTGGTATGCCATGCAGTGAGAGCTGTGGTGTAGCCCTCATGATAGGCTAAGCTTTGCAAGGATGCATCTGCAGTTGTTGCAGCCATACTCTATTAAGTAACCTCAGTAGACACATTTGCTCACTCAATTTGAATTTGGACCATGTTAGTTCTTTATGTATAGTGGGTAGATTTTTTTCTGTCTCCCTAGATAAATCAAAAGTATAAAGAATGAATGTAAGTGAATAGAGTATTCTAACTCTTCATTCTCAATACAAAAAAGTGGTGTATTCTTGTATTTGTATTCACGTTTTAAGGTGTTTTGATATTTAAGTAACATTCTCCTAAGATACTTAAACTTAATTTTTAGAAAGAAAAAAGTGTGTGTGTGAGTGTGTGTGTGTGTGTGTATCTGTGTGTGTCTCTATGTGTGCATGTACATTATTTATTTAATTTACACAGCTTCATTTTGAATGCATCATTTCTGGAGATCACTATTACAAGCAATGAAAAAAACCACAACCCATAAGAGGAAGTTATTTGCCAAGAAAAACATTTAAACTCTCAAAGCAAATGGTCTGATTGCTCAATCATGTGAACAACAAAATCAAACTGAACCATTGGAAATACACTAAAACCTTTATGCATGAAAATATATTCAGGGAATGAATATAAAAACCCACAAGCTTCCATAATATATGTATCTCTCTGGAGAGCAAGCAAATATAGAGAATTAAGATACATCTGGACTTCTTCAAAAGTAGTGAGGATTTTTATGTTTTGGGAGATTCTACATTAACACAGAGTTTCTTCTTGGCTCTTTGATGTGATGAATCATTTCTTTAAATCACATGACTCATAATGAACAGTTTAAATTCAATTACAGTTTCAAATTTAAATCCAAAATATTCTCTAATCATTGCCACTAAGAAAAAATGAAGTATCTTTGACAACAAATCTAACAAAGATAACACTAATTTCTATTTAATAAGTCATCTTACAAAGCTATTTAAAACGTAGTTACCAAAAAATAGGATTTTTCCCTGTAATGATGCAATGATATTTTCACAAGTCCATTATAATAACTGAATCCCAAAATAGCTCTCCTGGAATTACTAATCCAGATTGAATTTTAAGATGTCAGTATTACCTACTTATTTGTACCATGATGAGACACTCTTTGCAAGAAGATATATCTACAGGCTGAGTAGAACATTAATAGAAATTAAAGGAAGTATTTTGTTCATTATCTTGTTTGAAAATATGACAAGATTTGTACAAAAATTCCAAACCATTAGTAACATTCAAGCTACTTATTGTTTTCTAAAGCCTGACGACAATGATGATCTACATTATTTCCTCATACAAATCAAGTTGCATTTCCCTCTTTTACATGAGTTAGTAATTCAACTTATTCTGTGTTCAAAGAGGGAAGTGTTAATACATGAATTCCTGTGTGAAATATTGTTTACCATAACTTACCCCTTAACACTCTCAGGGTGTTATTATGTATTAAAGAAGCTGAAAGTTGACCCATTAGGTAAAATGTTTGCTGTTGACCCCAGTGATCTCAGTTCAATGTCTAGAATCTTCATGGTGAAAGCAGAGAGAGTTGACTCCTGTCAGTTTTCTTCCTGTCTCCTTAAGTGTTATGGATAGGCAAACACAATACACAACACACACACACACACACACACACACACACACACACACACACAAAATAACCCACAGAGAACAATTTAAATGCCATATTGACTAAGATTAAAATCTTGAGTTTGAGCAGTCCTCATTCTTTGAATTTGAGGTTTCCACCAATAAATTAATATTTTGGCCAGGAGAATTCAAAATTTGAATCTTCTATTCCTAAAGAAATAGAATATCCATCATTATCATGCCAAAGCTCAGAATTTGTTGACATCATCCACTCTTCATATGTATGGTATGCATAAAAAATTACAGTTGAGTAAAGTGAATGCCCTGATAAGAAGGAGGGTGTATGATGGAACAAAAAAGAATTCAAGATTTATAAAGATATATATCTTATTGGTGAAAAGAAAATCATTAGTGTTTTCAAACATTGCAAGATTCATGTTGATTCAGTTGCATGGGAGAACAGCAAAATAAAAGGATCCAGAGGGTCCTAGAAATCTACAAGTAGAACAATATGATAGGCAGATTTGGGCCCAGGGGTCCCGCTCAAACTAAGGCACCAGCCAAGGACAATACAGGAGGTAAACTTTAAACCCCTTCCCAGATCTAGCCAATGGTCAGAATATTCTCCACAGTTGAGTGGAGAGTGTGATACGACTTTCTCACGTACTCTGGTGCCTCACATTTGACCATGTCCCCTGGAGGGGGAGACCTGGTGGCACTCAGAGGAAGGACAGCAAGTAGCCAAGAAGAGACTTGATACCCTATGAGAATATATAGGGGGAGGTAATTCCCCTCAGGAACAGTCATAGGGGAGGGGAATAATGGGAAAAGGGGGGGGGGGAGGAATGGGAGGATTCAAGGGATGGGATAAACATTGAGATGTAACAAGAATAAATTAATAAAAAAAAAAAAAAAAAGAGAGACCAAAAAAGTATCTAAAAGCAAAAAAAAAAAAAAAAAAAAAACTGTGAAAACAAGATTAGAAGCAGTACATGGGAGACATAAGAACTGGAGTTCATCTTCCAAGAGGACTTCCTCAAAGTTTTCAAAATTCTCTGGACTCAAGGATCCGAATTTCACAAGGAAGAATTCTTGTAGAAACTGGAGGAAAATATGTCTGATTGGCATGGAGTGAATTCCATAAGGGGCGAACACAACAACACTATAGAATCTAATTCTAACTGAGATATGAGTATTTATCACTTTCCTTGAAGTACTCATTTTTCTTGTATTATTTGACTACATAAATAAATGTATTTACCATTTACCTGAAAGTGATTTCAGTTTGTATGCTTTTTATTAAGAAATCATTAGTCTTCATGTCAATAATATGTGCTCATTTCCTCTAAAGTAGGTTAAATTTTCTTCAGAAGAGTTTCTTTTCTATCTCTCCTGACAATACATAGTTGGTTTTCACTAACATAAATGATCTTTATTTTTTCATACTTAGTGTAGTGGGAGTAAGATAATGAAGATAAATTAAAAGCAAGGGACAATGGTTCAATGTCAGCACTGTGTTTTATTTTGTCTATTTATTTCTAAATAGGATTGACAGAATGAAGACAAATCATGAAATGTACCTCCCCCAAAGAAAGGAGAGCAGCATTATTTAATCATTGCCAAATTAGGGATACTTACAGACAAGCTATAGTAAAAATGAGATTCTTTAGGTGGTTTTATCATTAATGCTAGGATTAGGGTCCAATTTTCACAATGCCTAGCTTGTAAAAAGTTTGCTCCACCCACTTCTCTCTGGCCTGTCCCATCTGGGACACAGACAAAGAAAGTGTGGAGTACTTTGGGACATCCAAGTAGCTTTGGGCTCAGATCTCTCTCCACCTGTTCCTCTCTGGCACGACCCATTTGAGTCACAGATATCAGGGTCTGGTTAGCAGAGGTGAGTCAGGTGCTGGCCACAACTGACATTTTCCACCATACCCAGAAGGCCTGAGGGACACCCAAGCAGTTTCAAATTGGAGCTCTCTCAGCCTGCTCCTCTCCTACGTGAATGAACTGGGATACAGATAGTGAACCTACCAGAAATCAGCTGGGCACAGGCTTCAACACCCATTGTCTGAAGCCTGAAGAGCCTTAAGGAGAGGCCTAGCAATCAGGCATTGGCTTGGAACTCTGTTCACCTGCACCCAACCTGCCTGCTAACTTGGGACAGAGATGGAGACCCCATTGGAGGAACCTTCAGGCCCTCTCAGACCCCTTCCTCCAGTCTCTCCTTTCCTCATCAGAGATGGGCAAGGTCCATGGATATTAGCCATAAGATACAGGCAAACAATGCTACAATTCATAGACCTAAAGAAGCTAAGTCACAAGGAAAACTCAATGGAGGATGCTTGGCTATTCTCATCTTAAGTGGATTTGCCTAATTGACTTCTAAGTATGCTACTGTTGTGTGTCTTTCTCAGAGATACATAATCAAATATATGTTCACCCTGATACATCATTAACAATATGTCAAGGAAACAGTTTACCTCAAGTCTATCTTAGTGTAGCAGTATGTTTATTAAAGTTATTTGTAGGTACTCTCTTCAGCAGCATGTATACTAAAATTGAAACAATACAGAAAAAATCATCATGGCCCATGCACAAGGATGATGATGCATAAAATTGTGAAGCATTCAGTATTGTTTCAGAACAATGAAAAAATATTACGAGCCCCTGTGGAAAAAGGCCAAATATAAATAAGGAGAGATGTACCTGAATTACACCCAGCTTCTCAACAGACTGTAAAAGCCAGAGGACCTGGGCAGATGCTTTGAAGTCTGTAAGAGAGCACAGATGCCAGTCCAGACTTCTATACCCAGCAAAACTTTCAATCACCATAGTGGGAGAAAACAATATTTTCCATGACAAATCCAAATTTAAAGAATATCTATCCACAAACCCAGCCTTATAGAAGATTCTAGTAAGAAAACTTACGGAAGTTAACCACACCACACAAAGAAGGAAACAACATGAACTCTGGTGCTCCATATTTGACCACCTCTCCTTGGTGAGGAGGCATAGTGGCACTCAAAGAAAGAATAAGCAGGCTACCAAGATGAGGCTTAATACCCTATGACCATATAGTGAGGAAGGAGGTCCCCCTCAGTCATAGACCTAGGGGAGGGTAATAGGGTAAAAGCAGGAGGGAGGGAATAATGGGAGGATACAAGTGATGGGATAACAATTTAATTGTAATCTGAATAAGTTAATAAAATTAAAATTAAAAAAAGAAACAAATAGTTCCACACCAGAAAAATTAAGGGAAACACACACACACACACACACACACACACACACACACACACACACACATGCACACACACAGCAAAAACAAAACAAAACAAAACAAAAACAATCAATGGTCTTTAAAATATGTCAATGTCAATGGACACAATTCCTTAATAAACACCCAGGCTAACAGAAGGGATGCAAAGTAAATAAATAAATAAGTAAATAAGTAAATAGGATCCATTGTTCTTCTGCATATAAGAAACACACCTCAGCAACAAATAAAGAATAAAGGGCTTAATATTTTTCAAGATGTAAAACAAATAAATATGTAAATAATATGAAAGCATAACAATTATTTTTTTTTTATTTTGTAGGCAGTGAAATGTTACAGATTCTCGGGATATATCAAAGTAATTTTAGGTAGAAAAATTTTAAATAATCTAAATTTTACTGTTACATTTTTTATTTAATTCTTTTTGTCCTCCAAAAAAATTGAGAAATGTTTAATTGTATTTGTATATTTTAGTCATTATATTATTCAGGAGAAATATTTTAAAAAACACTTTTTTATATTTTTTATTATTAATTTATTCTTGTTACATCTCAACGGTTATCCCATCCCTTGTGTCCTCCCATTCTTCCCTCCCTCCCATTTTCCCCTTATTCCCCTCCCCTATGACTGTTCCTGAGGGGGATTACCTCCCCCTGTATATGCTCATAGGGTATCAAGTCTCTTCTCGGTAACCTGCTGTCCTTCCTCTGAGTGCCACCAGGTCTCCCCTCCAGGGGACATGGTCAAATGTGAGGCACCAGAGTATGTGAGAGATGGTTCAGAGGTTAAGAGCACTGTCTGCTCTTCCAAAGGCCCTGAGTTCAATTCCCAGCAATCACATGGTGGCTCACAACCATCTACAATGAGATCTGGTGCCCTCCTCTGACACACATGTGGGCAGAATACTGTATAAATAAGTAATAAATAAATAATGTTTAAAAAACACTTTTTAAAATTTCAATTCACCCTTATACTTTTAAATTCATCCTAAGCCTGTTTGTATTGTTATTTTAAGATATTTTGATATGTTGTATAAAATATAAAATAAAATTTAAGTTTTAGGGCTGGACAGATTTTCAGAGATTAACAGAATTGTCTGCTCTTCCAGATGTCCCGAGTTCAATTCCTAGCAACTGCATGGTGGCTCACAATCTGTAATGTAATATGATGCTTGTCCTCTTCTGGAGTGCAGGTGTCCATGCAGGCAGAGCACTGTATACATTATAATTAAATAAATCTTTTTTTAAAAAGGGGGGAATTCATTTAAAAAATAAAAATTAAGTTTTAATGATAAAATACAAGATAAAATTTCCATAAAATTATTCACAGGAGTGAGAATGAGGAGTTACAGGAGTGTAGATCACCTAAGGCAGCTACGTCATTAAAAAATAGGTGACTCCGAAATTCTGTGTTCATGACGCTTCCTACATAACTTCCAGGAATCTTGACTGCTTTATGCAGCAACTTACTACTATAAAAAGGTATTTTATGTGATTTTTAAAAAAGATTTCTTTATTTATTATGTATACAGCATTCTGCCTGCAGGCCAGAAGAGATGGTTGTGAGCCACCATATGTTTGCTGGGAATTGAACTCATGACCTTTGGAAGAGCAGTCAGTGCTCTTAACCTCTGAGCCATCTCTCCAGCCCCTGTTATTTTTAATATAAGCTAACATCCTCTACTTTTCAGAGAACCCAAGTTCAGTCCTCAGTGCCCATAGCTGGATGCTCACAACTACTAGTTACTATAGATATAGGAGATTTGACACCTTCTACTGACCTCCACAGCACCCACGCTCACATGCCCAAATCAGGACAAATACATACATATATATATGTCTGTGTGTGTGTGTGTATGAAACTCAGTTGTTTTGTTAAATTTTTTATATTTAGTATTTTTAAAACTATAAAAAATAATAACTTTAAAAATCTGGATAAAAATATTCCTTTTATCAAAAACAAATACAAATAAAGAAAAAAAAAAAAAAAAAAAAACAACCCAGCCTTTGACATTTGAAAATCTCATTTATTGGTAAATAAACTCCCTTCTAAATTTGACCTTACAAATCAGATAAAGTCAGCGAGCAAAGAGAACACTGTAAATGTATTTTGGTTACTATTTCTATTGTACTGCAACACAAATAATTGAACCAAGTCAAATTGGCAGTTGAAGCAACAACCAATGAACCAATTTATTTCATAGACTTTGTTGCTAGATGCATTTATGGAAATTTAAATATTTTAACTTATTTCTCCACAACTTCCTTTTTCTTTCTTTCCGTTTATCATCAATGAGGTTAATTAAATCCTATATACTATTACTTGTTACACAGTGTACACTATAGGCCATAAACAGGCTCAGATGTTTTGTAACTTAACACACAAAACTTATAAGGAAACCGAGTTATGTGTGGCTGCTTTAAATGATGAGTAAAGAAGGTACAAAAAATAACTCATGTCACACTCATTACCATAGCCGGATATGGCGAGAAATTTTAAGTAAACTGGCTGGTATTTATCTCTGTGTGTGTGTGTGTGTGTGTGTGTGTGTGTGTGTGTGTTTGTATGTGTGTTTGTGTGCTCTCAAGCTTCCACATGCATATATAGGCCAGAGAAAAATTCAAGTGTTCTTCATCAGGGATTGACCAGTGTGTGTGTGTGTGTGTGTGTGTGTGTGTGTGTGTGTGTGTGTGTGTGAGCTACGTACTGGTAGTCACTGATTCAACCAGACCGGCCAACCAGAATGCTCTAAGGACACGCCTGTTTCCCTGTGCTGAAATTATATGTGTGTGGCCTACTAAATTTAGTTATCGTGTTGGTTCTGAAGCTGGAGATCTAAGTTAGGTCTTCAAGGTTATGTTGGAAGTAGTTTATCAGCTTATCTGTTACCTTATCTCTAGTCTGTGTTCCTAATTAATTAGTTTGCTACTTTCACGTTATGAAAATTACATATGAAATATTATTGTGAACAATGTTTATGATTTAATAATTTATTTTATGTATTATATTATTAAAACATAGAAACACTCAGATGTCTATATGAATAGGTATATATGTCTATGCATATTTTGTTGTAATCTCATAGAGCTACAGAAATTTAAAGCTTGGTATTAAATATAATTTGCCTGGTGAAGATACTTTTTAGAAACAATTTGGCCTGTCCTTTACATGTGAACACACATATGCTCTCTATCCACGATACCCGTCTCTCACCTGGTAATTCCAGTCTTTAAAACACCTCAGAGAGATTCCTGCAAATATTAAGACACTTTTTCATTTTTTCACTAAATTTGTATCCTGATAAAATTTAGTAGCAGTGTCTTTTGGCTTTGGAAGGCAGCCTGAAATCTTCCCTTCAAAGTTTCCAGGTGATGCTTTAGAAAGGCAGGCTGTAGCTTGCCTTCCCAGCAGGCAAAGGTAGACTGCTAACAGCTTCGTTAACTCTTGACGGAATGATTGGACACTTGATTTGTTCATGGAAGAGGATCATCTGGACCCTGATGTGAGATTTTCAGTAACATTGGCAGTCTGTGTCACAATGATGAAAATACTGGCTCTTGAAATTTTGCTTGCACTCTTAAATATGCTTGGCTTGAACTGTACATGTATGACAGCCTAACTACTGCATCTACAAAGCAGTTTGTTCTGTTGGGAAAATGTGGTTTTTGAAACATAGTAGATAATTCTAAGCAGTATTCTCATTATTGAAACCCTTTTTGTAGAATGTTTAGAAGGTTAGCTCTACTTGGACACCTGAGATAGATCAGTGGGTAAAAGTGCTTTTTACAAAACCTGATGGCTTGGGTTCTATCCCCATAACTACAAAGTAGAAGGTGACAACTTAATTAACGAATAGAGCTCATATTCTGACTTCCACACAGACACCATAGAATGTGACCCAACATACACACCTGACAACAAAAATAAAATTTTAAAGTAAATTTTTATAAGAATGATGAACACTTTTTAGTAAGCCCTGCACACATTTTCATCAGGACATGAAGCAGATGATAAGACTCGGAGGAAAAATGTAGTCATGGTGTTGGACAAAGAGCAAGTGGCAAATAAGCATCACACTTAACAGGCTTGATTTAAGCAAACATAGAAAAATAATGGTATAAGCGTTTAATGGACGAACTCAGAGCTTGAGATTTGAAACATGGTTTTAAAGTTTCTGTAGAAACAGCTGGAGCATCTTTGAATGCACCCATAAAATGGGGACAAGAAACTAACTAATCGAGATGATCAAGATGACACAAGAAGTCAACAATACATAAAGTAAACATGTTATGTAGTAATATCACGAATTACTGTCCATTTGTCAACTTGATTTATAGTTTGTGCATGTACGACATTTTATCATGTTGTTGCCTCCTGGACACAAACTTTTAGTACGTTCTCTCTACTTCCAGAAAAATTGAGATTGAACTAGTTGATGTAGCTTACAATTGATTGAAAGGTGCTATGTGGTATTTATAATTTAGGTAATTAAGAAGCTCTAGGGTATTGGTTACTTATAAATAGAAAAAGTTATAAGGAGATGGTGAAAGGCAAAGGGAAAGATGCATAAAACATGAAGCAATGAGTATAGGAAAGACTTCTACAAAAGTAAGTCAACGTTTCTGTATGTATGAAACTTTACTATCACAGTATCTTTAGAAAAAGGAGTAGGTGGTGCATATGAAGGTTTTAATTTTCTTTATTCTGACTGAAAACCAAAAACAAGACTTTTGGGGAAAGAATAAGTAGCTAACATGTAAAGTGACATTTTCATAGAGGAGGAATGAAAAATTAGTGAAAATCAATATATGCTTTTTACATTTCTGGCTTGGGGTATGGAACCCTTTAAAGGACTTCTCTGTAACACAGACGTTAAAAATCATATAACTTTCTAAGAAATGAAATTATTTTCTATATTTATTTTTTATATTTTAGGAATTTGCAGTATCAGTTACATCATATCCTAACTATTTAAAAACTCTACATCTACTTCAAAGCCACATCTATTATGCCATTTATTGTCCTGTAAATCACTCTTGCATGTCACTTCTGGGCTTTTTGCCAAAAACATAAAATTTCTAATTGTAGCAGAAAGCTCAACTTACATCTTATCTAGACACATAACTACAATTTTATTATCTGAATATTTTTTAAATCCTAATAAACAGAGAGGAAGGAAGAAGAGAGGGAGGAAGAAAAACATTTTTTCTACAATGCATATCAATAGCCATTACTGTTTTCATATAGGTTGCTATACAATTGAAATTGAAATTTCTTTGAAGTAACCCTATTTTAATTAAAAATAACTTCTGTGCTATAGATTTCTTACCATCTTTGCTGGTTAATTTTTTAATTGAATTTTATGTACCTAGTGAAATATAATTACTCTAACACGTTGTGGGAAAGGCCCTGGCTCCTAGGAGGTCTTTTCTATCACAGGGTTGCTTTAGGATTTTGACTAAGGAGAGTTGGTTACTTTGTATAAATGTCTGTCCCATCTGCTGCAATATCCACTATTACTCAGTCTCTTCAGATACAAACCCTGGTTCTTTAACTTGCGTTTTCTTCCCTAACTTTAATGTTGATTGTGCTCATTTTGTTTTATTTCTAAAAAATACTTTAAATTTCACAAGAACTGTGACTCATCCATCTGGCTTCAGTATTTGACCTTAGGTTTATTATAGAACTCCTGCACCCATCACCAAGTCAACACCATAGCAGGTGTGCAGAATTTTAGTTTTCAGTAAAATTTACATGTAAGTAGGATACCATTACTTTGTCATATGAAGAGCCCCCTGAATTGATAAATATGCCATATATGAAATATTCAGTGATGTTGTGATGACAGACTCCATAAATCCCTTAAAATGGCAAAAGCCTTCCAAGTGTTCTGAATTCCCATGAAACAACTTGTTGAGATGCTGTAGAACCCTGAGAAATTACTCTGTGGTTACAGTTTTGAGACTGGCAGTCTTATTTCCTGCCTTGAAAATTGGAGTAGAATAGAGGCTCCAAGTTGACAACTACCATCCAAGGATGACATCAGATATGCCAACAAACCCTTACACCATAAAATGTAGTAAGCATGTGAGTTGATGGAGCTTCTATGTTGCTGAATGTCTTGGGGTGTGTAGACTTAGAGACGTAGTAATAGCATTGAAGCTGCCCATCCACAGAGCCTGTTTACGTGTCCTTTTATATGCTTGTCCATGCATAACACCTCTGATATTTTTTGTATAAAACTGTCGTTTTACCAAATTAGACCAAGAAGAATTGCTGTATGACTGATTTGTTCTGGGAAGATACAACACATACATGTCTACTCACATGTATGAGCCCAAGATAAACCAAGTCAGGTCCTACCAAAGTCCAAGTTGGTCAACCTGTGAGTTTTATTGATGTTTACATACAGGAATAGGGGCGAGCAATTTTTAGAGAAGAAGAAATGATTAAAAGACCAAATTCTACTTCTTCCTGAGTGACAGCTCACAAAATCTGGAGACCTGGTGTATCTTACACAGCATGCAAACAGTCCCAAAGAATGGAGGGGCCTTTCCAGGTGGGTGAATTGATCTGAGACACTTCCAGGTAGCTTAGCTGCTGTTTTCCTTCTTTTTGCTTCTTTGGCTTGTCTCTGATTCTTCCAGGTCGCCGGGACTGTAGGATCATATTCTCTGTAACTTGTCTTGATGAGAGTGATGCTCAGCAGTCTTTACTGTGTACATACTCATGAGTAGGGCGGAACGCAGTGAATTTGATCAGGTTCAGAGACTTCTTCAAGGTATTTTGGCTTGTTTACTTCTGGTCTTAATGAGCTTCAATGCAGAATGGAATGTTTCAATCTCAGACAAAAATGCTCCATAGCAAGGGTGCAGTAGAAACCCTTCACTCACAGCTGGCCAGCATTACTATATATATTATTGTCAAGCTCATCATCTTTTGTGATGGAATTTTTGTCCTGTGGGATCTGACTCTCAGTTGTGGTAGGTAGTGACAGACCAGCAAGTGTGTGCCCACTGCAGAAATGAATGTCATTTGTGGAATCAAAAACATATTCCCTCTTCTGAAAAGATTTCATAGCTCTGAAGAGATGGATTTGATGTAAGAGCCAGTAAGAGTGGAAGACATAAAGGAAATAAGGCCTTCTAGGACAAACTAGGGCTAGCATGAATACTAAATCATAGGGACTGTCCCAGCATCGCAGGAACTGCAAGACTGAGACCTTGTGCTGAGAGGGGAAGTGGACACAGTCCCCATTTCTAATTCAAAAGCCATCTCCAATTGATAACTCTCCCAAAATAAAACTTGTTTTCTTCTTTTAATAGAGCCTCCCAGGTTATATAAGTCACACTTTAGGGCAGGCCCCATCCCCAGAACTACATAGCTAACACAAAACAAGCTCATTGGTATTTTGTGAGTGTTTTGTTTGTTTGTTTTTTGTTTTGCTTATTTGTTTATTTGTTTGTTTTAATACTGAATCATTGTAAGGGCATTTTTTTAACTGTACAGGTCATTTGCTTATATATTATAGTTCCTGATTTTGTGCTATGGAACTCCTGTGCATTCAAAAGTGTTGCATTTCTGCCTGTATTCCTCTCTCTCTCTCTCTCTCTCTCTCTCTCTCTCTCTCTCTCTCTCTCTCATCTTAATGTTGGTTTATTTGGTCATCCCATGGTGTGTTTTTATTATTCTTTTTTAAATGACTGTTTTTTCCTAGTGAGAGAGAGAAAGAATATGTGTGGGTTTCACTGGCTGGGGAGGTGTGGGTATTCGGGAGCAGTTGGGGAAGGGGAAACTATTATCAGCATATCATATAGAAAAATAATTTTTATTATTTTATTTTTAATAAAATTTTGTCAATAATAATACATAAATCCTCAACTGATAATGAAATAATTTTTTGTATGTTGACTAAGAAGAAAAACTGTCTTACTGTCTGACATATAATACTAATACTATTAAAGTTTTTAATATATACTTCTGACTGTTATCTAACTATTATCACTTATGTTTTCTATCAAAATGTCAAATTATACATCTTTTGCCTATCAGTCAGTAATTTAATTAATATGGATATATTCAAGAAAGAGACATTTATTGATCAAAGAAGTATATGATAATTTTTATATTGTTTAATATCTATTGCCAAAATCTGAAGACATTCCAACAAATGAATGACAAAAAATGTATTATGTGACACAGATAGGCTCCCTGTCACCTAGCTAGGCTGCCTTGTCAGGCCCCTGAGGAAGAGGATGTGCTTAGTCCTGCTGAGACTTGAGGTGCCAGTTGGGTTGGAACCCTCTTAGGAGCCCCATCTTGGCTAAAAAGCAGTAGAGGAGGAAGTAGGGGGAGGGGAGGGAGGTGGGAGGCTATTTTCAGGCTGTTAAAAGATTTTAAAAAATTAAAACATACCATATATGATTCCATTTATTTAAAATTCAAAAATAAGTAGATGGACTGTTGGTGGCAGATGACAGACTATACATTACTGTTGAAGTACTAAGGAAAAGTCAGTGAGATGTCCCTCAAACAAAGAATGGATAAAGAAAATGTGGTATATTTACACAAAGGAATACTATTTGGCTATCAAAAACTGACGATATCATGAAATTTGCAGCCAAATGCATAGAACTAGAAACAATCATCCTGGGTGAAGAAACCCAGACCCAGAAAGACACACATAGTTTGTACTCAGTTATAGGTGATAGTAACCATAAAGCACAGGCTGGGCATGCTACAATCCACAGACTCAAAGAAGCTACACAACAATGGGACTCCAAGGAAGGATAATTGAAACTCACTCAGAAAGGGAAATAAAATAGACATCTAAAGTAGATGGAGGAAGGGAACATTTTGGGAGAGGGGTTGGGGAAGGTAATGGGATGGAAGATAGAGGGAGAGCAGTTAGTAAGAGTGGGAGAAAGAATGGAAATCTGTGGGATGCATTCTCGGATGGAAGAGGTTGCTGGAGCATATTTCATAAGTTAATTTGTACTGTATTACATTTAAATCTAAAATTGTGAATGCTTACAATATCTGTTATGTAGTTTTAATTTATCAGATATAATAGTACATCATATGATATATAACGTATGACAAAATAATGAAGCACTGTACTTAAATATCATCTATCATCTATCTATCTATCTATCTATCTATCTATCTATCTATCTACCTATCTATCTTTGCTTTACCAAGACAAGGTCTCCTGTGTAGTACTAGCTCCATGGTACTCTCTTTGTAGGCCACGCTAGACTTGAATTCACAGAGATGTGACTGCCTCTGCCTTCCAAGTGTGAAGTTTGTGTTGTAAACAGAAGAAAGTCCAGCAAATATTAAATGTGACATTTAGTCTTTAAAATATTATTTCTGCAGTCTGTCCTTGAAAAAGAAATATTTTCACACATATCTTTCAAACCAAACAACACGGAGTTTAACCTTTCATCTTTCACTGAAGCTTTCATGAAGAACCAACTACAGTAAGACCCTACTAAAAGAATAAAGGACTTATGGAAGAGTAAGAAAGACTCTTTGTTAATAAATAAATTATAAGCAGTTAATAAATGCCAGAATAAATAAAAAGCATCCTTAGAGTATGTCTTCTAAACCAATTTCTTGATGTTTATATCTAGGTCGAGTTGGCTCTAATGGGACCCTGTGAAAAGAAAATTGATGTTTAATAACACTGTGATAGATTTACACTTGGGACTTTTTGATATGATTCTCGAATATCTAGGCATATTTTCCTCACCGACAGGACTGTGAGACTAAAAACCAAGGGTCGTAATCTGACACTTTACATTATTTACCTCTGAAATCCTTCCAAAAATAGCTTCAGCACCTACACTACCTCAGTACCTGAGAAGTCCACCTCTAATATCTTGAGTTGATCTGATGGTCTTAGATTCTAACCTAATTCTACTACCTCAATATTGCACGTTTTTCCAATTCTTGTTCCCCTCACACAAGCACTCATACACGTTTTCTCAGGATATACAAAACCATCTTTTCTGTCATATCAACGCATCTAAAATTATAACTTAGCATCAAGCTGATTTTAACTTTTCTTTAGAATCATAATGTTGCTTATTAGTCAAGGGAAGATCTACTTTTTGCAGGTTGGAGAAGTTCTCATAAGCTCTTTTTTTGTGAGAGACATGTCACATAATCCCCATATTAGAAGTGAGAATAGTGCCCTCAATTCTACTTTCTATGGGGAATTTCAGATCCGTATTCCTAAGTGTTATTTGAATGGAATTACACCAACTAATTATTGTACTTGTAGAGAAATTTAAAAGCTGCTCCATAATACTTTAAATATGAGGAAGTCAAAAAAGCTTTAGCAATGTGAAGGTAGATTATCCATTCCAAATCAGAACTTACATAGTTGAAAATGATGATGATAAGCTGTGTTTTCTTTGGTTATTTGTTCAATTCTACCTGGTAATGAAATCTAGTCTCTAGTCTCTCCAAGGTGAAACTATGTTTTGAATGCTTCCAAACCTATGAATTTGTAGGTGGTGCAATGAAGGAAGAGCTCTAGGTATTTTCATTTTATTTTCAGGAGATATTGCTAAAACCCAATATAAATTATAAACAACTTGTTAATCATACACAGCCTGAGGTAACATACATTTTTGGAATTTCCTGAAAAAAAAAACATTTTTGAGGAAACATAACAATTTAGAAGATATTCATATTCGCCCAGTAAAGCTCTCCCAATCAAAGACTGTTAAAACTACATTATTCAATGTCTGCTAGCCTTATATATATTATGTTATTACATCTAATTTCCTTGTCTCCTATTCTTTTTTAAATACTTTTATTTTATTACACATGTATAAAACAATTCCTTCTCAAATCCCTGAGGGGCATTGAAGACAAGATAATATAGTTTTACAACCTGGTTTAGTTGGTTAGGGGACAAGATCGTTTTAGATCAAGATAAAGAAGTTAAGCTATTAGAGTTGAAATAAGATAGATATTGAATCTCATTCAGAAATTTAGACCCAACAAGACAGGAAAGACACTTACTTCAAACGGGAAGAACACAGATGGCCAATTCACTATGAATGTAACATGTATAGAACTCATTATTCTCATGATTGTCTCCTATTCTTAAGAATCTCAATGTTCTTACTCTTAACTCCTTTTGGTTTTAAGAAACTCTTATTCTCTTTATTCCAATAAGCCATATATGTTCATTGAACAATGAAAGAGGCAACCCAGCAGGAGACAAAGGGTCCTAATCGCAGGCAAAAGAGTCAGATACTCTCACTCTAACTGTTAGGATTACCACAAAAACTCCAAGCTAAATAACCACAACATATAAGAAGAGGGCCTAGAGCTGACCCATGCAGGCTCCATGATTAGCACTTCAGTCTCTGTGAGTCTGTATGAGCCCTGCTTTGCTGATTGTGTGGGCCATGTTTGCCTGGTGCCCTCAGCACCCCTGCTCCTACAGTCCTTCCTAACTCTCTTCCATGAGGTTCCCTATTCCTCCTAGTGTTTGTCAGGGTGTTTCTGAATCTGCTCCTTTCACCTGCCAGAGAAAGCCTCTGTGATGATGATTGGCCTAAGTACTGATCTATGATTATAGCAGAATATTATTAGGTGTCATTTCACTGACTTTTTGCCAGTAGGTTTTGGATTTACCTTAAGTTTTGGGGCCATCCAGGTTCCAGTTCTAGGCCAGCCAGAAGTGTTGAGCATGAGCTCAGTCTCATGGTATGTGTCTAAGGTTAATGCTGTCATTGGTTGTCAGTTGCCACAAGCTCTGAGCTACCTTTGTTCCTGCACATCTTGCAGGCATGACACCTTGTTGGATGAAGGGTTTGTGGCTAGACTGGTGTCCCAGTACTACACTGGGTTTAAAACTGACTTAAATTGAGGCTCTCTATTTTTATAATAGAATATTCTATTAATCTGCCCAGTATTTTGACACATAAATTCTAACCATTTTTATAATCAGATTCCCAGAAGTCTTATTTGTCTTTTGTACCCAAGAACCTCATGGGAATTGTTTCAAATTCATATCAAAAATTGTTTGGAGCTTGTTTGTTCATTTCTTCTATATTCCAACAGCTACAGGCAACATTGTTTTCTGTGATGAAACTGACTTGAGCCCCTCGACTTGTCTGTACTTGAGCTTTTCATTCAAAATTATTCTGAAAAGAAGAATTAGAAATGTCCTCAGGATTTTATCTAGTTATCAACAAAACTTATATTTTTAACTTCTCCCAGTATCACAACTGTTACTCAGAAGGTACTTAAGATCACTGTTAGAAACTTCGGTAGTCTCTTACTTTTATGTATCCTGGAATTCTGATAAACATATAATTATTGTTATTAAAATTACACTAAAACAATAATAGTGACTATCACAATAATACATCTAAATCATGGAATATACTTCACAAACTAAAGAATAGAATTCTCTGCATGTTAAAAATTTATAAAATGTGTGATATAAAACTATTAGCAAGAACTGAAAGACTAATATGATCATCTAAACTGACAGTGAAGAATTGTAAGAATTGAGTCTAATTATTTACTTTTAATAATGATGCAAAAGTAACATTTAAAAATTATATTATGAAGAATCTTCCATTTATGTTTTTAAATTCTTACTATTATCTCTTGCTGTGCATAATCACTAATCACCAACATTTAATAAAGGTTAAACAGCTTCTTAGGTAAATAGCAAATTAGACTGCTCCACCTTATCTCAGTGTAATTTAGTGCAATTCAAAGAGTATAATTAGAAACTATTTAATTCCTTGAGTTTGATAGAGAATTTCTATAAGACAAATTCTTCAATATTTAAAAAATGCACCATTAACAAAACAGAATATTTAAAAATATTTTCTGATCCATAAAAGTGTCCATGTTTGATAACCTGGTAGATAATGTTTTAGAACACAAAACTCTGAAAATGGTACAAGCCTTTAAATACACCATTCTAATAAGAACTTTGAATTTCTAAGTTACATACTAACACAGGGCATGGAATGGTGGCTCATAAGTTAGCTACATAAAACTAACTGCACTTAAAGAGAAACAAAGTTTTTTTTTTTATCACCCATGTCAGATTGTTAACATGTATTTGTAACTCTAGCTCCAGAGGATTGAATACCTTCTTCTGTCTCCTGAAAACACTCATATATATGTATGTTTACATGTGCATGCACCCACATGGTTATAGGCACTGCTGTCTATTTTTGTATTGGTTTGATAACACAACATGATAAAATAAATAGAGACAGACAGACAGACAGACAGACACACACACACACTACAGAGAGAGAGAGAGAGACAGGGACATACAGAGAGAGACACACAGGCACATTGAGAGAGAGAGAGAGAGAGAGAGAGAGAGAGAGAGAGAGAGAGAGAGAGAGAGAGAGAGAGAGAGAGAGAGAGAAGGAAGGGTTTGTTTGGGCTTACAATTCCAGAGATCTAGTGTCCACAATGATGAGGACTGTGTGACAACAATAAGCTGACATGGTAGGTGGAGTTAGAAGGTAGGTTTGTGCTCAGGGCTCAAATCTAGATGCATAAACAGGAATAACAGGAAGCAGAGAAGGCCAGCAGGGGATACTACATGGTTCTGAAATCTTAAACCCCACCTCACAGTGATAGACTTTCTGTAACACATTCACTCTTCCTGTTTCCCAAAACAGCACAACCAACTAGAAAATAAATATTCAAATTCCCATTCCATGACTATGGAGGATATTCAATCAAACTGCCCCCCACACACACACATACACACAGAGACACCCACACACTAAAATAAAAAAAAAAAAACAAAATATTTTCATACTATTTTTATTTTTTACATATATATTTATATTATTACACATATAAAATAAACAACCAGGAATTATATTAATGTTATGTTCATAAGGTTTTGGCTATTTGTATTTGGCAACTTTGAAGAAAACATTTTCCAATCTTGGTGGGTCTAAAATTCTGAATGTAAATCAATATCTATCAAATCTCATCACTATCAACTTAAAACATCTATCTAGACCTAAAAACATCTTATTTCCTTAACAACTAAGCTTAATTGTGAAACTAAACTATTTGGTTTTCAACCCCATCAGAGACTTGAGAAGGAATTAAATTAATTACCTGAGTCAACCAGAAGTGCAGGTTAGCAGCTTCCATATTGAAAAAAAATGGTAGAGACAGTTTGCTGCCTCAACAGTCACCCATAACTCTCTAAGATGTTGGAGCATCATCTTCAGCCTTCTGGCCCAATATCTCTGACAGACATATTTGTGAGGCAAGAACTATTGAGGACTTGCTTACCATGTCTTTGCAGAGTTTGGCTGTCGACTCTATTTGCATCCAAGCTTGCCTAAATTTTGACAGAATTCTGTCAGTGGTCATGAAAAGCCTGAAAAACAAGGCCAAGCTTGGGGCCATTTGACCCCTGCCCTAGTTCCAAGAAACCAGCAAAACAAAACACCACCTGCAGCCTTAGGAAAAACACCCCATTTGGAAAGCCCCCACATGGCCTGCTCTCTGTCCCCCCCCTCCCCCCAGTTAACCCGGCCTGAGCCAATCATCCTGCTCACATACCTCAGATACAGCAGCCCAACCAATCAGTTTAAAGGTCAGGTCCTCCCCCTGGCTTGCAGTTTTAGCCTTTATAAGCAGTCTGTAACAGCTACTCGGGGTCCTTTGACTCCCGAGGGCTGAGAGACCCTGACACATCAACAATTGGGACTTCTGTTGTGTCAGTAACAAATTTTACCTATGCCTCTCAGCTGGTGTGACTTGAGTGGTTTCTCGCGGCAACCCCCTTACCGAATTGGACTCCCAGGGTCCAACATTTTGGGCCAGGGTTCAACAGTCAAACTGAGGACATTTTGTCTAGTGGCTGAATTGCCACGTTTGAAGCTATCTCCACAAAGAGGTTCTTTGATGTTCATCAACATTTTTTAGGTAGGATAGGTGCTGCCTGTCTTATTGTCAAAGGATACTTAAAACAATAAAAACATTTTTAAATGGCACATTCTGTAGGCTTCTGAGCTTTTGAAGAGCTTATCTATTTTACCTTATCTCCCCATAGATTCATACCTATCTGTTATACCTAGGATGTATATTCTTGTGAAATAAATAGACTAGTACTTGACGATCATGATTTGATCAATTGATAATTAACTTGTCTAACTTACCTATCCTAAACAGCCTACTTTCAAAGTATTGGAGGTAAACCTTGTATTCTACTTGATTAATATGGGTACAATACTTCATGTTAGAGAAGAAATATGTGTGTGTATATATATATATATATAAATCTTAAAAAGAGACTAAAGAAAGATTCTTTATAGAAATGATTTTGACTCAAGAACCACATTCTGCTATTTTAAAGCAGATGTTTCCATTATTATCTGTTTTTCCTTGCAATCTTTTTATTTTTTAAAGTGAAATTTAAGTTTTTATAAAATATGTGGCTATAACACATTGAAGTAGCATCTAAGTAAATTGGAGAAATAAGATGAAATTCCAGCCAGATTTTAAAATGTACTTTACCTTTTAACATTTACTGTGATTTACACCTTAATGGTGTTTATAAGTGAGAATATTTAGAATATAGAAAGATTTTCCATTCCTGAAATAGCTGAAGTTTCATATTGAAAGATTTAATATAAATGATGAGTTTTAATTTAGAATTTCACTTGTCATTATCTTATGTGAATATAATTAATTATGTCACCTCAAAATACTAAAGAAAAAACTATGTGTTTAAAGATGCCATAAAATAAGAAAATTTGTTTATTGTACAAGTTTCATGTTCAAACTGTGGAGAGACAATAATCATAAGCACTAATGTGATAATACAATCCTTTATCCATTCAATCATCAGTGATGTCTAAAGTCCATTCTACTGTAATTATACCTAATAAGACATGACAATTGATATAAAATTTCTACTCAGGACGTGACTAATGGATTGTATTTCCCCCTTTCTTTTGTTCTGATATGAATACTATTATTTATTTTTCTTGTCTTATTCTCATTATTGACACTTGATTGTGGAAACAGTCTGTGTTATATCTTGAATTGATCTTGGAGTCAAATACTTTCAAATATTTATAATTATGATATCAATCAAATAAATTTTACAAATACTGTTCACTATAACTAGGAAATTTTTTTCTGTACTTATTACTTTGACACTTTTCCAACATAGGAGAGTATAAGACTTTGAAAAATGCTTTGGAATCACTAAGATGACCATTTTGTATTTGCCATTGTTTGATCAGAATGAATACCACACCTCTATTTTTGCACATTAGCCCAAATTTTTTAATGTTATATATCTTTGATGTTTATTTATTTATTTATTTTTTGTGTGGTTAAATTAAAGCATTTCTTCTTTCTTCTACTACATCCAAATCTTCCATATACTACTTTCACCTTTTCATATTTAATATATAGCTGAATTTAGTTTTTTAGTATTTTTATAGTGTTTTGATAATGTTTTCCCTCTACCTCCCAAGTCTTCCCAGATACATTCACGCTTTCTTACACATACAGCATTGTGTCCATTTTTCAAAGCCAACCGGGATCTATTGTGTGGTCCAAACATTCTAGGGTATGTGGTCTTCCACTCTGGTTGACTTACCTTCTCAGAAGTTCATGATTGCCTGTAGAAACATGGCTAAGGTTTAGATTAATACATTTTGTCCCTAATCTCTAGCGGCATACTAGGATTTGTTCTGGCTCATTCATGAAGGAGTGTTGTGAGTACTGTCACAACCACTGTGGGACCTTATGTGAAAGTCATTTTTTGTCTCTAACAGGCAGCATTTGCATTTAGTCATCCAGCACCTCAGGCTCTTAAATTCTTTTGTCCCCTCCTCCTCAGTGATTCCTGAGCTTTGATAGGGGGCAGTGTGATATATTTGTTTCATTAATGGTTGAAAAAAAAATCTCTATTTCTTTATATTTTTGTCAGTGTGGTTCTACATCAGTCACAATCTAGGGCAAATAGAAGCTTCTCAGATGAAAGCTGAGATGAATAGGTCCACGGGTATAGCAATAAGTCATTAGGATTTAGTCTCATTCCATATATATTCATGCTAATAATTATATTAGATTCTTCTCCTCCAGGGCTATGACCTGTCTAGGCACAGTATCTGACTTGGTATATGGTGATTTTGATTGCTGAGAGTAAGTGCAGCACAGAAAATATAAAAGAAAATCTCTTGCCGCAAGTCAGAGCCTTGGGAAATGAGGCATTCTGTAAGCTTTCCTTTCCCCTGGTTCTCCTATTAATTACTATCAACAAAGATTTGAATGACAATGAAGTATTCTTTCTTTTGTCATGACAGTTTAATATAGAATTAAAATGAAACAAACAAACAAGATTTGTGTTCTGTACTATGTGCCAACAAGATTTGTCTCCTGTACGAAGAACCACCATGCTAAAACTCTTCACTTAATTTGAGAGCATAAAACATCTTGTTACAGAGAAGAAGCTGTCAGATCACATCAGCATCATGAGCTAATTCAAGGTGAGGAATTAAAATAAGATAATAAATAAATATTGCAACTTTCACAGCCATAAAGGAGCATCACTGACATGTTTCATTCTATGTATGATTTTTGTCAAAGTCTATGTTCATAGGGCAATTGTTTCCTCATTATGTGTGTCATTGTTGTTTACTCTCCGTGTGTATAGAATCACTTAAAGGTGCACAGATGGTGAGCTTCTTCTGAAGTTTCTTCCTTTTTGGACTGAGCATAGAACTAAGATTATGAGAAGGACAGTAAGATTTGGAACCAAATGAATTAGACTTTGGGGCAGCAATTTCATTATGCAGTAAGTAAGACTAGTGTGGAGGTCTATGTCTTATGGGAAATTTTTATGTCCCCTGGAGGGGGAGACCTGGTGGCACTCAGAGGAAGGACAGCAGGTAGCCAAGAAGAGACTTGATACCCTATGAGAATATATAGGGGGAGGTAATCCCCCTCAGGAACAGTCATAGGGGAGGGGAATAATGGGAAAATGGGGTGGGGGGAGGAATGGGAGGATACAAGGGATGGGATAACCATTGAGATTAATAAATTAATAAAAAAAAAAAGAAAGAAAAAAAAGAGATATTGGTAAAAAAAAGAAAGAATTGGAACTGATGTAATTACATCTTACTTAAAATGTAAATTAGCAATAAAAATATACCAAAAAAATATTTTTAAAATAGTAGTTTTGATACTATAATATTATTATATCATTTTCCCTTCCTTTTTCTCCCTCCAAATCCTTTCATGTACTCATTCAGCTTTTTCAAACTCATGGCCCCTTTTCTTTAAGTATAGTTATATGCACAAATGCAATGGCCATGTGTGTGTGTACATGTGTATATATTTCTAATGACATTAATACACTCCACTCAAGCTCTATAGTGTTACTAGTATGTATATGTTGAACCAGTTGGTGGGCCCTACCTTATGGAATACTGTTTCTCACACTCTAGGCATGCATTAGTTGTCTTTAGTTCCTTGACTAGGGTTGAGGCCTGAGGGGCTTTCCCTTGCTTGTAATAGCATGTCTTGGGGTTGTGCTTGTTCAGTTCATGTTTGTGCAGTCACATTGTAGACATTTTATTGATGTACATTCTGGCATTTCTAGAAAACAAATCTCACAGCAAACTTCACCTTACTCAAGCTCTTAGAACCTTCCTGTCCCCTCTCCCACAGTGATCCCAGAGCCTAAAAACCAGGAGCCTTTCTTCATATAGAATTCAGCATTAGTGAGGCAAAGCAGAGAGAGATAAACTCATCACTTCCGGTCAGATGACATCTTCAACCAAACCAAGATTTCTGCAGAAGAAAAGTATGTTCTTCTAATGACTTAATGCATATTAATGTATAAATCACATAGGTAGTATATATCTTGTGTTTGTGAGACACGTATGTATATTTGATCTCTGGATGCCAGATTTTGTGTGTGTATGTATGAGCATGTATCTCTTTGGCTGTGTGTCTGTTTCTTTGTATCTGTGTCTATATGTCTGTGTCTGTGTTGTATCTTTCTTTATTGTGCTATGTCTTATTTTCTTGAGATAAGGTCTCTCAATGAATTGGAAGATCCCATTTGAGTCTCTTGACTAATGAGATCCCAGGATCTACTTGTCATCATCTCTATAGGTATCATATATTATAGCATATATACATATATACATATACCTATATATCATGTATTACATATATACATATAATTTATGCATATATCACATATAATATGCATTACAATATAAAATATATTTCTATGATATATTGTATGTATGTGTATTATATATAACTCACATAAAACATAATGATTAAGGAAAAAAAGGTCATAAAGTTGAGAGAGAATGAGGTAGTATTCAGAAGAGTTAGATGAGGAGCTGATGAAGTAGAAAAGATACAAAGCAGTAGTTAGGCTTGGGATTCTCAAAAAAATAATTACATTTTAAAAATTTCATTAAAACACAAAAATAATCACAGATCTTTTTATTTCATTTGAATGAGAAATATTATTACAAGTTTAAATACAAACAAAATTTAACTGTACTCTCAGTTTAAACATTAGAAAAGTATGTACATATATTTTCAATTTGTAATAATCATAAAGTATTCCAACATTTAACAGATATTTGATGTTCACATTTGCTTCTTTGAAATTAATAGGCATCAGCCGGGCTTGGTGGCACACACCTTTAATCACAGCACTCGGGAGGCAGAGGCAGGTGGATCGCTGTGAGTTCGAGGCCAGTCTGGTCTACAAAGCGAGTCCAGGACAGCCAAGGCTACATAGAGAAACCCTGTCTCGAAAAACAAAACAAAAACAAAACAAAACAAAAAAAGAAAAAGAAAAGAAATTAATAGGCATATATTCTTTTTCCTAGCATTTCACTCTACTTCTAATTTTCGTTGAAAATTCATAAATTACATCATAGGAATTTTGCATGGATATGTTGATTTAGAAGCAGTTGTCTGAGGAAAGGAAAAATAAAGTCACACTCCAAGTAACAGATGTGTACTGTATAGCAGGCACCTGCAGAAGTCTTGGAAGTGTTTTATTTAATACTCAATGTACCTGTTCCTCCAATATCCTTGCAAGTTTTCTGCTTGTTTTAATTCTGCTTTGCAGTTGCACATCATTCTACTACTGTTTCAGGGTTCAATTCATTCTCATTGCTCATCTGTATTATGTTTGACTATTTCCTGTAACTAGAGAAATCTCAAAGCAGGTGTTTTAAAGCACAGCTATTTTCCATTTGGCTCACAAAGTGAGAACAATACACACAGCCATTTCCTTCTGCATTGGCTCAGCACCAGTTAGGCAGAGCCATAACAGAAGCAATCTCTCAGAGAGAAAGGAAGCTTGCAACTCTTCTTCTGGGAAAGTAGTGATGCACGTGAAAGATGATTGGCCTGTGGTACTGAAATGATGAGAAAGAAAGTCGTCAAAATCCATGTGTGATGGAATTAGGGACTAATGAGCAGATAAATATTTATGTAGAATGTGTATAGAATATTAAAATTTACAAGTTTTGGTGATCTAATTTACATGGCACTATACTTCAGTAACGATTTTAAATGTCCATCCACTAAAGTGAGCCCAAAGTTCTCAATCCACTTTACAGTAGCTCTGATTATCTTATGGATATTCGATTCTCTACAGTGTCTGTCTCCCTTTTTACCTCACTTTTTCAATTCCAAAAATTTGTTTTTCAACCCCATAATATTAATGATCTTTAATAGTCAAACTCTTCTTACTATGTCATGTTTATTCCTAATAAGAACTTTAGTATAGTGTTGAAGACAGTTTTGTCCTTATATAACACACACACACACACACACACACACACACACACTCACACACACACACACTCACACACACACACACTCACACACTCACACACACATATCCCGGTACCTGGACAGGTAAGCCACATGCTCTACCTATGAGCCAGCACCTACTCAGCCACTCTAAATTTGGACACAGTTCTTTTTCTCCAACATTTTTAACCTAAGAAATTCTCTCTAAAATGATACAGCATTTGTTGGAGTTTAGAATTTTTATCCAGTGGGTAGTCTCCACTCACAGCTTTCAGAATGGCACATTTGGTTTCCCACTTATTTCTTAATCTTTGTCAGTTTCCGTTGGAAATCTTTCAAATGGATCTTATTTATTTGTTTTTCTTGTCATTACATAAGACTGTAAGCACCACCATCAACATGACCCCTGATAATGGGGAAGAGGAACAATTTGGCAGAACCCTACTCATAGACAAAGAATGATAAGCAACTAGTGGATACTGGGAGAAAGAAAATTAGCTTCATCATGATGTAAGTTCCCTTATTGATTATCCAATAAAAAGCAATCAGGAATTACCTTGTCTTGTCTTGTTGAAGAAATTTAGGATTGTAAGAACAACTTTAAATGCCATATTCTGTGTGTCTCTGAGGCTTTTGATGACCTTATTCAACTATCTTACCACATATATCAATAGAGTTATATCTATCTGTTAGACTTAGGATATGTATTCGTGTGTTAAAATCTGCCAAGTATTTGACATTCTCATGATTTGTATTAATATACTAAATTCTATAGCAATGACGTAGACATAGCCTTCATTATAAGTAACAATTAAGGCCTTGAGTTAAGGAGTAGGTTCAATCATCTAGTTTTTGTTCTGTCCTCTATCTATGTTCCTAAATCTCCCTTTCTTCCTTTTCAGTTCATATCTTCTTGCCTGCATATGCAAGATAAAGGCAAAGAGAGACATTCCTGCTTTTCTCCTAATTTTTTCTCTGTATAAGATCAATAATGACTTAAGACCACCTCGCAATGAGAATAAGCATTTGTAGATCGAGCGAGCAAACAGCAACCTATACAACCCACCCCCAACTTAGAGGGAACAGGGCATTGTTCTCTTAAGGTTTCTTTGGGCTGAATTGGGGTGAATAATACCTTGGAATGGGCCCCCAAAATTGGAGAGAATGGTTAAACAATCTAGTGATTGCATTTGTGGTTCAGTTTCTAAATGTTGAGAGATTCCAGGCTTAGTAGGAGATTGAATTGGTGGTCCAAATTGGATCAGAAGTTTTCTACAATGTTGTCCAGGAAGCTGTCCAAATCTGATAGGTAACAGCAACAGAATCATCCAGGTCTGGACTAGGAGGATACAGGATGTCAGTATCCATAGTGCTGGGAGGAATGATTCCTCTCAGGTCTGATCCAGATGGCTACTAACCTTAACTCCTGGCATACTCAGGTAATCAAATTTATTCCTACTGAAGTCTCTGATGGAGTTGAAGACTAGCTAGCTTAGTTTTACAATGAAGCTTAGTTGTTAGGGGTTAAGTTGTTTTTAGGTCCAGATAGATGATTTAAGTTGATGATGACAAGATGTGATGGAGATTGATTTACAATCAGATATTTAGATGCACCAAGACAGGGAAGATATTTTCTTCAATGCTGTCAAATACAAATAGCCAGAAATACCACGAATGTAATATTTATATAGTCCTGATTGTGTCATGGTCCTTCTTGCTATAGATATTTTATTGTATATATGTGTAATAATAGAAATATATATGTAAAAATGCAGAACCTCAAGCCAAGGCAACCAGCCACTGAGTCCAAGCTAATGAAATAGCCATCCATTTATGAAAAGTAAATGAGGCTCATTAGGGGTAATGTTTCCACCAACTATTTTCAGAGCTCCAGGATATGTCTCAATAATGTAAATGGCTAAGAAAATGTAAATTTTACAAATGCAAAATTCATTAATTATTAAAAAAAGAAGAGCATGAAACATGGACAAATTGACTTGATAAACCATAGCAGTGGGATTTACACACTGCCTATTCAGAACCCTAAAAAAAATACAGATTTCAGAATATGCTATGAACGTCAAATATTGATCCTTCAAGACAATTCAAGTATAACTCTAACAGAGGTAATTAAACTAGAATTATACATTGCTCAACTTCTAATACTAGCACTCAATTTTTTATTAAAATAAATGCACTCATTTATTCTAATATTAGACAAGTTGACATCACACATGACAACAGTTGTGTATTGGACTCATTGTTACAAAATTTTTACAACATTCCATTACTTTCAGCCATTCCTCATATACATCTCTTCTCTATTACACAGTAACAACCATTAATTTCACTGAATTTAATTTCCCCTGTGCATTTTCTGTTCCCTACACAGTTTAAAAAACTGCCTACAAATGTCTTAGAACAATGGCAGATGAGTACTCTTGGTCTCAGTCATGCCACTCAATAGAAGGTTTACTAGACCTTCTTGCAATATTCTGCACGTCTTCTCTTGATGTCCAACATACCTACAGTGTAGATGCTTTTCTTTTCTCTTTTTCCTTGTCAAATAGACATTTTTTGTGGACACTGATAGCTTCTTAAAAGTGTTGGTTATTCTCAAATCGAAATACCATAAAAGGTTCTATAATTTACCAGCATTGTAATACAACATAACAAGCATGTTATGCCAGAAATTGGATGATTACAAATGAGAAGTATTATCAGATAGAATCATTAATATATTTACTGTATGTTTCAATGATAAAAGATTAAACATTTGTTTTTAATCAAAAATATTTATAATACAAATGCTATACTAAATATATTAAATTACGGCTACATTTTTTTCAAGTATATAAACAGACAAAATGACTAATAAATTTTCAATAATGTGTTCCAATAAGTAGATTAGTTATAGAAAAATTTGGCATAAACTTTAAAATTGTTGCTATAAACATGCATTTATAGTCTTTCTTGTCATTGGTAGATAACATGACAACTATACTTAGCAATTCATTTTTCATATTTTTATGGTTATCACATATACACTATGAGACTTTTATTTATAGTATTGGGTCAATAATAATCTTAAAATAAGACTTTGATGATTGTAAATCTATATTTAACATATTTAGTACTACCCTCAAATATGTAAACTAAAGAGTCATGTAACATGATAAAAATATTTTAGAATATTTATTTATTCCCTATACATCCAGATCATAGGTCTTACCTCCTCACTTCCCAGTCCCATGCTCCCACTCTGTTCCCTTTATTCCCCCACCCCTACTCCTCAGATAATGGGAGTTCTCCCCAGCCCACGTCAACCCATACCACCACAATAAGTCACATCAGAACTGAGTGAATCTTCTTCTCCTGTGGCCTTAGGAGGCAGCCAAACTAAGAGGAAGCAATTGAAAAGCAGGCAAGAGAGACCATGTCATGACAGCCCCCTTCCTCACATAAGAGAGACTACATGATGGCTATGCTACTCATTGGCTACATATGTGGAAGGGCCAAGGTAAAGTCCATGAGTGGTGCATGATAAGTTCATCAATCTCCGTAAGTCCCTCTGGGCCTAGGTTAGTTGGCTTTTGGTTGTATTGTGGAGCTTCTGTGTCCTCTGGATCCTTCTAGTCTTCCCCACTCTCTTCCACAAGACTCTCTGAGCTGTGCTCAATGTTTGGTTGTGAGTCTTAGCATCTGTTTCCAACTGCTGCCGGGTGGAACCTCTAAAAGGACAGCTGTGCAGGCAGGACTTCAGTCATAGTAGGGTGTAGTTAATAGTATCAGGAGTTGGCTCTCTCCCATTGGGTAGGTTTCAGTTTGGTCCAGGCATTGGTTGGACATTCCCTCGATCTCTACTCTATCATTCTTCCGTGTCCATCTTGTAGGCAGGTTAAATTTTGGGTCCAAATTTTTGTGGGTGGGTTGGTTTGCCCCTCCCTCCACTAGGAGTTCTGTCTAGTTAGAATGTGACTTCTTCAGTCTCCATGACCCATCCCTGCTACAAAGAGTCTTAGCAAAAGTCACCCCAATATTCTCCCAGGACCCTACCCTTCTGTTGGTCTCCTGTTTCTCACAGAGATGCCCCTGCCCTCGGTTTCTCTTCCCTCTATAAGCCCTCTGTTCTCCTGCCTACTCTTCCCATGTCTGTTCTCCACCCTCATTTCTTTCCAAACTCTCTCTTTTGGAATTTAATTGATAATACATTTTCCAATGAATTAATATTGATTCTTTAATTCATTTGATAAGTGAGGAAATATCACGGAAGTATAGAAGCTAATGAAGTTTTAAAAAATCATTCAATTAGCTAAAACTGACATTTATGATTCTTCCTTAGAAACTCAGCAAAATTTTTCTTTTAGATAATTAATTCACTTTGTTGCAAATGGAATTCTAGTTTTCTCGAGTTTTGTTAAGAAGGTGATTATATCCATCAGATTGAAGTGCTAAGATGTACCAATCTCCAAGTACTTATTAAGAATCTAGCCTTAAGGTTCTCTGAGAACCAAATATTTCCATCAGGTTTTTCAGTAAGAAAAATCTACCCTGATGACCTTTTAAAATTGTCATTATTCAATGTAAAGATCCTTATATATAAAACAAAACAAACACAACTACTACATAGACATGTCTAAGCTGAGAGGTCCTGATGGTGCATACAATGATTCTAATGCACTGTGACTGTAGTTTCTTAACTTCGGTTTTTGCTTCCCCACACAATCGATTTGCTTTCCTAAAATGTGAGCTAATGAATCCTGGTATGTTTTGTTGCTTTACAGAAGAGGCTCTGTTAGGAGGCACTCATTCTCCAATGTCATCTATAAACTATATTGAAGATGATGTGTGGTTGCTGAGGTATTTGTGGTCAAGTGGTATCAAGAGGTACATGCATATGATGTAACCACAAATCCCTCATTGTGGAATATGGGAGAACTGTTTTACTTCAGATCTGGTACCACCTGTCAGCAATGACGTAATTCATTCAATATGTGTTACGTTACTCATTAAAAATCGGCATCAAAGTGACTTCCAGGAAATACATGTTTACCCTTACATCTGGTTATGAAGATTGAAGATCTTACATCAATGCAGATTATAAATATTTGTATCATAACTGGACACAAGCTGATCTGAACATCTCCTTCTTATCAAGGAAAGAGGGATGCATCTCCTAATGTAGATTTAGTTAATGGTCAAATTTGGAAATTGTCCTGAGATATCAATTTTAGAGGAAAAGTTAAAGTAATTTAAAAATGACAGTAATAAAACATTGATTTGTCAAGCGGCAAAAGACATATTCTTTCTACAATTATTACCTATGAGGAAAGTTTTGTATTCAATCTTATATAATAAGTCCTGAGTGAATTTCTATTCTTTAAATTGAATTGATCATGCTAAGGACCAGGAATTAAGGCATGTAGGAAATTGCCAAAGCCTCCACCAAGGCTCAAGCTCAGAGGGAACTGGCAAACTTCCTCAGGTTCAAATCAAGTGTTTACAAACAATTGACCAGTGTGTGAAAACCTAGCAATTGCAGGGGTCTTGCTCTGCATGGTTACAGAGACTGTTTGCACACAGGTGCCTCCTACAGAGACCAACTCTCCTCAGATGCCTGTTTTATACATAATAAAAATGATGAGGTTACAGGTAGTTGATGTATTAGTTGTTGCCACTCTATCAGAGTGCAGGGCCCACCTAAGCCAAGGTTTTCTGTGTATGTGTTGTTATTTCTCTTGTGTCAGTTATCACTCTTTTTATCTTCTCACTTCTCCTTGTCAGGTTTCCAGGATCAAAATGTAATGCTTGTGAGAGAAAGTTATTATTCATCTTGTCACTAAGGCTGCCTTGATATCAACCTGTATGTAACTGTCCCTTCCATAATTTTATTATCAAAACAAACTAATGTAATGATTAATAATAACATTCTTGTTAGTTTCAAATCAAGGTTTCTAGTGTTTCAAGTATTTACATGTTTTTCATTACTTCATAGCACAATGCATGTTACCTAAGATGAACACTTAGGCAATATGTCACTAAAAGTTGTCACCTGCAGAAAGTACAACAACCAACAGAGTAAAATTGGCAGCATTTAATATCATTTGATTTAAAAGAGGCAGTGAGTTTAAAGAAGGGAGAGAGATATATATGGAGGGTTTGAAGGGAGGAAAGGGAATGTAGAAATGTAAGTAATATAAAATTTCCAATATAAAGAAAAAAGAAAAATTTAAAAGTTTTAATTGTGTGTTCATAGGTATATGACCATATATGGGAGCAAGACCATCTTACGGCGAACACATTATTTAAAAACATTGACTTGTAATTCTAACAACTATCAATAGCCAAAAATATCCAATAGCATCTCATCTAGTGGTGGCCCCTCTATCATATATATATGTATATATATATGTATATATATATCTGTGTATGGATATATATGTGTGTATATAATATATATGTATAAATGTATACACACACATATATATAGTGTGTTGAACATAACTAGTGCACTATACCCCTGATTTGTGTTAATAAGAAGTTTTAAGTCTCCCATATAAGAACAATCAGAGTTTATTTTATGTCATTATAATGAAGCACAGACAGAGAATAGTCAATGTATGAAAATAATTTCAATTAAAAAACAATATATATATATATATTCTATATTTCTAGCCCATGAATGCAAGAAATCACTGATAATTAATCCTCTCTTTTCATGTTTTTTCATATATAAGTTGCATTATTTTATAATATTATCTGATATTTTTAAGATTTTTATAAGAACACTAATTATATTGAATACACCAATAAATTAGTTTTTTTTTAATATTTAATATTTTATTCCTGGAACGAACAGACATGGATATACTGCTGACATTTTTGTCAAATGTAAGTGTCCTGATTACTACTCAAACACCTGTAGGAACTAACTAGTCCTACCAACAGAAGAGCTAAATTCATATAGCATCTACACAATATGGCGTCTTCTCAGCAAACTCAGTTTTCCACTACAGGCAAACGTATATATTAATCCTATCAATGACCAGGACTGCTACATTATTCTGAAGAAACTGAGGCTTCAGAATTCATGGTATCAACTGAATTTGGTGGTGGCTTTCTCTAACACAATAAAGAGATCAAAGATTATAATCCTTGCTTCAGGTTAGCTGAGCTGAACTATCCTTGAGCTGGATTCGAATTTTTCTTTCCTTTAAAGATGAATACTCAAAGTAGCCTTTCTTGTCACTGTCAAACATTCATACATACCTTGACAAATAATTTTATTATGGTAGTAAGGTCAGCATCTGCCACATTAGAACTAATTTTCAAAAATGAAAAGCCAGTGCTTAAAATGATATTAAACATCAAGCTTTTATTTAATTTCAGTTACGGTAGTAATTTTTTTTTTTTTACAAAAACAACTATTTGAGGCTACCAACAATTTTTATAAATGGGCAAATTTGTAAGATCTAACAGAAATACGCTGATTTCATTCAATAGATTATAATAAGAATATTTTCCTCTTGTAGGTTTCTAGGACCCTCTGGGTCCACCTACTTCCCTATCCCCTATATTTCTCTCACCTAGAGTCTCAATAGGATGTTCTCACCTCTATCCCACTTTCCTGGTATGTGCAGACTTTCATGGGACCTGCCCCTTGATCATTCTAGTTCAATCCATTTGTCCACAAATTTCGGGAATTCCTTTTTTTTAATAGCTGAGAAGGATAGGAGACTACCAAGAAGATACTTGATATCCTAGCACCATATTCAGGGGGAAGAGGTCCCCCTCAGTCACAGTCATAGGGAAGAGGGATTGGGGTGAAAGTGGGAGGGAGGGAGGAATGGGAGGATGCATGGGATGGGATAGAAAATTAGATGTAATATGAATTATTTAATTTTTCAATAAAAATGTGTTAAAAAAGAATATTTTAATATTATTTATTTGACTTGAGGGGCAATAATCAAAAATTTCTATATCTGTATTTAATGAAATATGACGTACAAAATAAATGGAAATTTTTTAGATCATTCAATTAGTTGATACATCATCGTACCAGTTTTGGTTCACAAAACCCAAGCGCTCATTCTCTTGTTCAAAAACAATCCTTTTGGAGAGAAAAATAAATAAATAAATAAATAATAAGAGAATAAATAAAAAAGAATTAATACATTTATGTTTTGTAAAATTACTTTGGTTAGTGAGTATTAAAATTGGGTTGAAATTTATTAACAGAAGTCAACAAAAAACAGAGGAAAATGTTTATCTTTTCTAATAAGCAGAGATGTCAAAAGAAGGGCAACAGTGAGAGGAGAGACTAGATCAGATCGGTATTTAGATACCTCCGTCCAATGGAGAGAACGAGTTAGAGGACTAGACGCCAACACAGGCGGAGCACTTAAGAAATCATTTACACTAGACCAAGGGGCAGGTCCCATGAAAGTCTGCACCTACCAGGAAAGTGGGATAGAGGTGAGAACATCCTATTGAGACTCTAGGTGAGAAAAATATAGGGGATAGGGAAGTAGGTGGATCCAGAGGGTCCCAGAAACCTACAAGAGGAGCATTATGATGGGTGGATCTGAGCCCAGGGGTTCTGCTTGATCAAAGGCACCAACCAAGGACAAAATGTGCAGTCATCATCAAACCCCTACCCAGATCTAGCCAAGGAACAGAACATTCTCCACAGTTAAGTGGAGACTGAGGACTGACTTTCACAGGATCTCTGGTGCTCCATATTTGGCCATGTCCCTTTGTTGGGGAGGCCCAATGGCACTCGGAGGAAGGATAGCGGACTACCAAGAAGAGAGTTGATACTCTAGCACCATATTCAGGAGGAGGAGGTCCCCCTCGGTCACAGTCATAGGGAAGGGGGATTGGGGTGAAAGTGTGAGGGAGGGAGGAATGGGAGGATGCATGGGATGGGATAGAAAATGAGATGTAATATGAATTATTTTATTTTTCAATAAAAATGTGTTAAAAAAAAGAAATCATTTACAAAACAAGGATTATGTTTTTCTGTATGTTTGTCTTATATTTTTCTCAATATGCATGAGCACTTTGGCACACATTCTGAGTGATTTGCATAAATAGTAGCACTTCATTTCTCATAACAATACAATGTATTTCTAGTGATGATGCCTAATTTTCAGGTAAATAGACTCTTACAGAGGACTGAAATTAAGAAATTTGGTCAGAATTATAGATATATTTCTGCGTTTTTTAATATGGCCCCAGTTATAGTGTTCCTATACTGTATCTCAATGAGAATTTTTTCTTTTAATGTTATAAGTTCCTCACTTGTGGCACTAAAAAGAAGCCAATATTTCCTGTACTGTCACAATAATGTATTCACCTAAACCTCATTAGTGAGAATGTGTATATCACTTAAAACAATGAAGAATGAATCCTTGAAATATATATTAACTGGGTATTTCTGCTACCTTACCAAACTAAATATACATAGAAAATGTAAAATATATTGCATTGTTTCTGTACAAGTTACTGAAGTAGTGAATATAAAAAGCTTATGTCCATTATTATCAAATTTTCAAAAGTTATAATTTTCACACAAGAGATTTGAGAATCTAAAAATATTGATTTATATTTTTATTCCTATGAATTTAGTTTTTAAATAGTGAAGCCAGAATATTTTGACATGTTAGATAGACAAAAGAGGAAGTACTTATTTACTATAAATACACACTCGTCCCTTAGGCTAGGCTGTTCATGTACCTGGTTTTGTGAATTGGATTGGAATACATTGTAGCATCCAAAGACAATGATGTTCTACCAGTAATTCTACAGGAGACATGTGTCCTGAAGCAGAGAATAAAGACAAGCTTAGATAAAGGGAATGCTCCATGTGGGCTCACAGTCCCCGAGGCTCCTGATATTAGTTGTCCAATGAGCTTCTGACTTCTGAGGTAGACATGTCTTTCAGAAACTCATCACAGTTATGGTCTTTGATGTATACTCTCACAATCTCATAGTCCTGAGGCCACAGAATCCCTAGTTTTTCTGTCTCAGAATCTCATGTGTCCAAACACATGAGATGTGCAAAAATCCAAGTAAAATATCTTTGTGTTCCCAAGATTATAAAATTTCCTTTTTTCTAATGTTTGGCTATCTTTCAAGGAAACCGAAAGACAAAGCTAATGCTCAATTTTGAAGTATCAAAAAGATTATGTGATAAAGATAGCTAAAGTTTCATGGAAAAACAAAATATAACCTGGGACGTGGGGATGCATGCCTTTAATCCCAGATCTGAGGAGACAGAGGCAGGTACATCTCTGTGAGTTCAAAGCCAGCCTGGCTTTCAGTGTTAGTTCCATGACATCTAAGGCTACAAAAAGACACCTTTCTTGAAAAACTTAACAAAATGAAGAAATAAGCAAATGATTCCATGAGATGACTGAAAATTAGCCAATGAGAATGAATTCAGTGGTTGGGGAATTCTGGAGATGGTGGGGGCCTTGAGTCCTATAGCCCTAAGAAATGTGATTTAATCTGCACTCTGTACCAGAGAAGTAAAAGTCGTAATTCGTCACTTTGATCAATTTTTTATTCTTTCTTCTAACAAGAAAGGCAGAAGAGTTGGTTAGGTAGCGATGTGGGTAGCAGAATAGGAGTGACCCAGCACAGAGTTAGGTAAGCAAGCAAGCAGGTAAGCTGCAGAACTTAGAGATATAATTATGGTTATGAGACATGCAAAGATCCAGAGAATGAGACCCATAGTGAAAATAAATCACACTGTCATATAGAGTATTTTAACTTGCCTCATCTCTTTCAACTGTTGCCCATATACTATTACTCTGACATTGATGATTTCGATACTCCTGAATTGGTATAAAGCAGTTTCCAGTGTTATACTGTCCATTTTTTTTACCAGGATACATTCATAATTTCAGGAAGACCGATCACTTTAGGCAATGTTTAGTATAATATTTAAAAGAATATACTTAAAATAGTTTAAGAGTGTTTTCCCACAGCACATTCTTTATTTTTAACCTGTGGACCTGTTTCTATGAAATAATTCTAGAAAGTAGAATAAGGACAATGATTTCTCTTGTCTCAGTCATGATATTAATATTGTAATTTTAAATTGATGGTTTTATATTTATAGTAAAGTATGCTAATAAAAACTTTTTCATATGTAGTAGTGCAAACAACATTTTGCTTAATTACATAATCAATAATATTATTGGTTATGAAAAATATGTTACCTTTCTCCTTCTCTCATTACTGTATTTTGTATTCTCCACCATCTTCTTTTAAGACCCTGTCTACCCTCACAGAGTCTACCTTTTACTTCCTGTCATATATTATATTACTGAATAAAATGTATTATTCAATGTGTATAAAGCTGTATTCCGCATATGGGAAAAGATGCTTAACATTTTTATGTATGAGTGTTATTTTTTATTAACATCATGCTCCCTAGTTCCATTTTTCTACAAATATAAAAATTCCCTTGTGCACGTACACTATATTTTCTTAATGCCTTTATCTGTTGATGGGCATTTAGGCTTCTTCTATATACTAGATTTGTGATATTGTAAACAGTGAATCTGAGAGACTCCAAGATGGTGGCGCCTATCATGCATTGCGTCCGATCTACTGCATGGGGACACCAGGGACCTGAATGGAGCCACAGACCGCTAGAACTAGAGAACTCTAGGTGAGTGGAGTCTGGCACAGTACAGACCACTGGAGGGCCTGTCCTCAGGTCAAGCAACAGCCCACAGGGGGACCTGGACCCACTCTCTAGACACTGGAACAGAACTCACCTGCAACCTGCACTTGGTCTATAAATCCCAAATTTGGTGTGTGGGACTGTGGTACACCTGAGCCCCTGGCCTAGGGGAGTGTGTGGGAAACAGGTGAATCTGCCCTTGCCCCACTCCACTCTCCCCACACCAGGTTTCAGAGGGCCCCGGAGCCACGTGGAAGCACAGGCGGATGGGTCCACCTAGCCCAGCCAGAGCGCATGTAGCCGGTATTTGGAACGGGTCCAAATTGGGGCCAGCTACAGCAAACCAAGCGCAGAGACCTGGGAAGTTAGAACACAGCTTGGACAGTTCCCATGGCCTGGCAGAATCTCCCATGCTCTTGGGAGAGTCTGGACTTCACTGAGGTGTCTATACTCTGGTGTGAAAGATGGCTACAAATCAGTGGGTCATATCTGGGCAGGGAACTGAGTGTAGCACTGCGGGGAAACACAGGCAGCTAGGAACAACTTGCCTAGCCATAGCGTGTGCCCCCCGATCTGGGTCCCAATACAGGTGGTCTGAATGACAGCAGTAGAGTGAAAAGCACTAGACAGAAGCTACCTCTGCTGACCCAATTCAGAGCCTAAGGTGTAGAATAAAGTCTCCAGGAGTAGAAACCTGGCAAGGGCGTGCAACCTATAATCAGTCACCAACTATCCACTCTCAAAGCCTGGTGAAGGACACCAGAAGCTACCTCTCAGTATCAGAGGCTGCAAAATGACTAAAAGTCAGCGTAAGAACGTAAACAACAAAACCAGCAGCCGATCCCAGCTATCCCAAAGAGAGCAACCCTGAGAACACAAACACAATCAAAATACAAGTAATGACCTGATGTCCTTAGTAAGGAAGATGATAATGGAAGAAATGAATAAACTCTGTAAACAAATGCAGGAGGATGCAACCAAATATGTTGAGTACATAAAAGAAACATATAGAGAGGCACTGGAAGAATTTCAGGAAAATACAACCAGATGAAGAAAATCAACAAAATAATTCAAGATGTGAAGATGAAAATAGATTCTATGAGAAAGGAACGGACAGAAAAAAAACGGATTGAGAGGTCTTAGAGAAGAAAGCAAGCAACAGAGGGGTGGCCTTCTCTAACAGAATCCAAGAAATGGAGGACCGAATCTTGGGACTTGAAGATACAATCGTAGAACTCGAAACAACTGACAAAGAAAATGCTCAATCTGAAAAATTCCTGAAACAAAACATTAAAGAAATCAAGGACACCATGAAAAGATGAAAGCTCAGAATAATAGGCATTGAAGAAAGAGAAGATGCCTGACTCCAAGGCCCAGAAAACATGTTCAACCAAATCATAAAAGAAAAATTCCCCAATCTGAAGGAGATGCATATAAACATACAAGAGGCCTACAGAACACCAAATAGAATAGAATAGAAAAGAAAATCTTCCCGCTACATAATAATGAATCCACAAAATATATAGAAAAAGAAAAAAATATTAAAAGCAGAAAGAGAAAAAAGCAGAGAAATATACAATGGCTACCCTATCAGAATTACAGCTGACTTCTCAGCAGATACCATAAAAGCCAGAAGAGCCAGGACAGAGGTCCTGCAAACCATAAAAGATCACAGTTGCCAGCCCAGACTACTATACCCAGTGAAACTATCATTAATCATGAATGGAGGAAACAAATTACCCCATGACAAAAACAAATTCAAACAGTACCTATCCACAAATCCAGGTTTACAGAAGTTACTAGAAAGAAAACTCCACTCCAAAGAGACAAGCTACAACCAAAATTACACAGTAAATAGATAACTACACCATAAAAAAAAAAACCCACACACAACCACAAAAACTCTTGACTGTAACAAACATCAAAAATGAAGAAACTTAATAGTCACTGGTCATTAATATCTCTCTACATCAATGGTCTCAATTATCCAATAAAAAAGCACAGACTGAGTGGATGCATAAACACGACCCAACAGTCTTCTGCATTAAAGAAACACATCTTACCCACAAGGACAGACATTACCTCTGGGTAAAAGGCTGGAAAAAATCCCAAGCAAAAGGACACAAGAAGAAGGCTGGTGTAGAAATTTTAATATCCAATAAAATAGACTTTCAACCAAACTTATTCATAAGGGATGAGGAAGGACACTTCATACTTATCAAGAGTAAAATCAACCTAGATGACATCACAATTCTGAACACCTATGCTTCAAGTACAAGGTCACCCACATTTGCAGAAGAACTATTAACAAAGCTTAAACCACACATCGATCCACACACATTAATAGTGAGAGACTTCAATACTCTACTTTCACTGAAGGATAGGTCATTGAAACAGAAACTAAGCTGAGAAATAACATCATTAACCAAAGTAATGAATCAGATGGATCTAACAGATATTTACAGAACCTTTCACCGAACATAAAGGATTATACCTTCTTCTCAAAACTACATGGGACCTTCTCCAAAACTGATCACATAGTAGGTCACAAAGCAAGCCTCAACAGATACATGAAGGTTGAAATAATACCTTGTATCCTATCAGATCACCATGGCCTAAGGCTTGACTTCAACAACAATAGAAATAACATAAAAGTCTTCACACACATGGAAATTAAACAACTTTCTACTTAATGACACTTGAGTCAAGGAAGAAATAAGGAAAAAAAAAAAAAGACTTCCAGATATGAAGCAACAACATATCCAAATTTGTGGGACGCATTGAAAGTGGTGCTAAGAGGAAAATTCATAGCTCTAAGTGCCTTTATAGAGAAATTGGAAACATCCCACATAAGCAACTTAATGACACAGCTGGAAGCCCTAGAAAAGAAAGAAGCAGAAACACCCAAGAGAAGTAGACATCTGGAAATAATGAAACTCATGGCTGAAATCAATAAATTAGAAACAAAGAGAACAATTCACAGAATCGACATAACCAGCAGCTGGTTCTTCGAGAAAATCAACAAGATAGACAAACTGTTAGCCAAACTAATTAAAAGGCAGAGTGACACCATCCAAATCAACAAATCAGAAATGAAAAGGAAGACATAACAATAGACACTGAAGAAATACAAAGAATCATAAGATCATACTTTAATGGCATATATGCCATAAAATTTGAAAATCTAAGAGATTTGGACAATTTTCTTGATCAATTCCACTTGCTAAAATTGAGTCAAGATCAGATAAACAAATTAAATTGTCTATTTCTCCTATAGAAAAAGAAATAATCATTGATAGTCTCCCAACCAAAAAAGGCCAGATGGTTTCAGTGCAGAATTCTACCAGACCTTCAAAGAAGAGATAATACCGATACTCTTCAAGCTACTCCAAAAGATAGAAATGGATGGAACATTACTAAATTCATTCTATAAGGCCATAATCCACACTGATACCTAAATGCCATAAAGATCCAGCAAAAAAGAGAATTTCAGACCAATTTCTCTTATGAAGATTGATGCAAAAATACTCAATAAAATACTCGCAAAATGAATAGAAGAACATATGAAAGATATCATTCACCATGAACAGTTAAGCATCATTCCAGGCATGCAAGGATGATTTAATATATGGAAATCCATCAATGTAATCTACCATTTAAATATACTGAAAGAAAAAAACACATGATCATCTCCTTAGATGCAGAAAAAGCATTTGACAAAATCCAACATCCATTGATCTTTAACGTTTTGGAGAGATCGGGGATACAAGGCACATACTTAAACATAATAAAGGCTATATACACCAAGCCAATAACCAACATCAAATTAAATGGAGAGAACTCAAGGAAATTCCTCTAAAATCAGAGACCAGGAAAGGCTGCCCACTTTCTTCATACCTCTTCAATTGTTATTGAATTTCTAGCCAAAGTAATAAGACAACAAAAGGATATCAGCAAAAGAGGAAGTCAAATTATCCCTATTTGCAGATGATAAGATAGTGTACATAACTGACTACCCACAATTCCACGAAGAAACCACTACAGCTGATAACACCTTCAGCAAATTGGCTGGATACAAAATTAACTAAAAAAAGTCAGTAGCCTTCATAAATACAAATGACAATGATACAGAGGAAGAAATTAAGAAAACTGCACTCTTCATGTTTGCTACAAGCAATATAAAATATCTATGAGTTACTCTAACCAAGCAAGTGAAAGACTGTTTGACAAAAACTTCAAATCTCTGGAAAAAAAATTGAAGATGACATCAGAAGACGGAAGGATCTCCTTTGTTCATGGATCAGGAGAATCAGTATCTTAAAAATGGCCATCTTACCAAAAGCAATTTACAGATTCAATGTTATCCCTATGAAAATACCTACACAATTTTAAAAGATAATGAAAGGTCAATTCGTATGGAAAAAACAGAATAGCTAAAACAATCTTATAAAATAAAAGATCCCCCAGAGGAATCTCCATTCCAGATCTCAAACTGTAGTATAGAGCAACAGTAATAAAAAACAGCATGGTACTGGCACAGCAATAGACTGGTTGATCAATGGAATCGAATTGAAGCCCCAGAAATGAATCCAGATGTATGGGCACTTGACTTTTTACAAAAAAAAAAAAAAAAAAAAGCCAAATCTATTCAATAGAAAAAGGATAGCATCTTCAACAAATGGTGCAGGTCTAAGTGGGTGTCTACATGTAGAAAAATACAATTATACTCATATTTGTCACCATGCACAAAACTCAAGTCCAAGTGGATTAAAGCCCTCAACATAAAACTGGAGACACTAAATCTGTTAGAAGAAAAAGTGAGGAAGAACCTGGAACACATTGGCACAGGAAACAACTTCCTGAACATAACACCAACTGCCCAGGCCTTAAGGTCAACAATTAACAAATGGGACTACATGAGGCTAAGAAGCTTCTATATGGTAGGAGACACTGTCAACAGATCAAAGTGACAGTCTACGAACTAGAAAAAGATCTTTACCCTACATTGGACAAAGGTCTAATATTCAAAATATATAAAGAACTCAAGAAATTATACACCACCAAACCAAATGACCCAATTAGGAATTGGGATTAGAACTAAATAGAAAATTTTCAACAGAGGAATATTGATTGGCTGAGACCCACTTAAAAAATGCTCAGTGTCTGTAGTCATCAGAGAAATGCAAATCAAAACAACTCTGAGATTTCATCTTATACCTATTAGAGTGTCTATGATCAAAAATTCAAGTGACAACACATGCTGGCAATGATATAGAAAACAGGACACTCCTTTATTGCTGGTAGGAATGCAAACTTGTACATTACTTTGGAAATCTATCTGCCACTTTCCCAGAAAACTGGAAATAGGACTTCCTCAAGTCCTAGCTACTCCACTTCTTGAAATATACCCAGAAAATGGTCTACCACACAACAAGGACATATGCTCTACCATGTTCATAGCATCCCTATTCATAATAGCCAGAACCTGGAAACAGCCTACATGTCCCTCATTTGAAGAATAGATAAAGAAACTGGAGTACATTTTCACCATGGAGTACAACTCAGCTATTAAAAACAAGGAAAGCCAGAAATTTGTGGACAAATGGATGGGAATAGAAATGATCATAATGAGTGAGTTAACCCAGAAGCAGAAAGACTCACATGGTATATACTCACTCATAAGTGGGCACTAGCCAAAAAAACCATATCTCCTGAAAGACTCCACTTACCAAGGTTTTGGGATAGATGTGAGGACATCCTACTGGGACTCTAGGCAAGAGAAATATAGTAGAATGGGTGAATAGAAGGATTCAGAGGGTTCTAGAAACCTATAGGAAGTACATTGTGATGGGTGGATCTGGAACCAAGGGCCTCTGCTCAGACTATTGCACTAACCAAGGACAATACATGAAGTAAACATCAAACTCCTACTCTGATCTAGCCAATGGACAGGACATTCTCCACAGCTATGTGGAGAGTGGGCACTGACTCTGACATGAAATCTGGTGCCCCATATTTGACCACGTCCCACTTGTGGGGAGGCCTGGTGGCACTCAGAGAAAGATTAAGCAGGCTACTAAGATGAAACTTGACCATAAATTGGGGGAGGAGATCCCCCTTGGTCATGAACTTAGAAGAGGGGAATAGAGTGAAAATGGGAGGAAGGGAGGAACGGGACGATACAAGTGATGTGATAAAAATTGAGTTGTAATCTGAATAAAGTAATTAAATAATATAAAATAATCTATAAAAAACGTGAATCTGGAAATATGTATGTGCATGCATCACAGTGATATACAAAAATATTTCTATAGTGATTACCAAGAAATTGTATGTCTAGGTCAATATTCTGTTAATTCTCAGTTCATTATTTTAAAAAATACTTCATAGCTTTATGTTAATTTGTTTGAATTTGAATTAGTCCTACCCTAAAATATATCTTTATAAAATCACACTATCACAAAGTATATAGGTCAATGTACTATTAGACTAAGGTTATCTCCTCGGGAATAAATAATGCTATACATCCATATGACATTAAGGGTTGAATCCTGCTCTTCCTATTGTCTTCTCTTCCTCTCCTTTTTCCCTTCTTCCTGCTCTTCACCAACAACCACTTCTACCCACTTCTCCTCTGTTTTTTTTTGTTTGTTTGTTTGTTTTTATAAAAGATCTTCCTTTAAAGATGAACTTTTTGCTTGAGGCTGACATATCCAGGCCTTACAAGAATATGTCACCTTAAATTTGTTTGGGTAAGTAGCATACACAATGGGCTGGAGGTTTTGTTCAGCGACTATGTCCGATTCATAGAACTGTTAGTTGAGGTTCCCATTAATCTTAATGCACATTCCCTATGGCATAGAGTATAAGTGTACAGAAGAGTTAATGGCTTGTATTAAGTTCTTCAGTGGTGTCTGCCTCTCTGTGTGCCCTGTTTGATTTTGGCATCAATTGAGAAAGCATCAAAGAAACATAGATCAAAACTAAGGAGATCATTAATGTAAATCCAACCCTGGCCACAATGTCACAGTCATAAAACTTGTGTGCAAATTACAATTACATCCTTTCCAATTCAACTAGTAAGTTAGATGAGGAGACAACCACACAGTTCAACCTTGATAGAGTTCATAGTTCCTGAAGCATAATAAAACGCAGAAGGAAATAGCATGTGAGCAGCCAAGAGTAATGGGAAAATGTAAAAAGCTGGCTGACAGCCTGAAATTTAACTGGGAGGCATGTAAAAGCTTTATATTATAAGAGTATCTACTTCAATTGCCTGGTCTCTCAGAATGAGAACGTAAATGCATCCCATAGCTTGAAAACTATGCCATGTTTGGACATTTCAAGTGAATATAATATTAATTTATGAACTTCCAGATACAAGATAAGAATAAAGAGTATTCAATTCTCAAATATGCCATTAGACTGCTTAATTTTTTCCTTCTTTTTGCTTTTTGTACATTGGGTTTTATATGTGTGTGTGTGTTTGTGTGTGTGTGTGTGTGTATGTGTGTGTGTGTGTGTGTATTTACCTATATGCCTAGTTCTTTTTCTTTGTCGAACTAAAGACATAAAATACCAAAAACAGATATGTCATTTTATCTCATAGGTTTAAATTTTTCATTTAAAACTTTTTTGAAATAATCTGTAATTAATTATTCTGACTAAACTCAGCAATTACTTTTTAATAAAGATTTATTTTTGATTCTCTCTCTTCTCATCTGTATGTTGAGCCATCTGGGAACTTAATATCATCTAGAAAAGCAACAACTATCCTTAATTGCTGATCCATCTCCCCAAAGTCTGGACCATTAAATAGCTCTATAGGAAAAACACGGGAAATAGCAGATGATGTGTTTATGTAACCAACTAATAAGCCAGTTCAAAGAGTTCAGTTTGATTTTGAATATGAATTAGAGATTCACGGAAAATCATTATTCCACACTGTTTAGTACATAACATTTTATTGTGCTTTTTTTGACAAAGCATTTATAATTAAAAACACTTTATTATGTATAATTGTGATTATCTTGGAGAATCACATTTTCTTTCTTTCTTTAAACTTCTGAAGGTTTAGTTTAGAGGTATAATAAATGGCATGGGTTTTCAGAGAGATAGGAAACTGTTATATCTGTCAGCATCTGATACTGACTTGCTTTAGGGCTAGACATAATTATAGAAGCAAGGAACTGGTAGCAGAAAAATGTTGAGAATGTAAAATGTATCCAATGTGCTAGGCTATACTGAAACAAAAACCCATGAAGATGTGTGACATTTGACAATGTCAGTTTCTATATTCCCCAGGATATTCAGAGACCAGGGTGAAAAGCACAGACATTGCAGTGTCACAGTATCTAAGCAGAAATAGGGACCAGATGTGACACACATAATGATTTCTAGAGAATGGATTTATACTGTATTTAAGTCAAATTACCAGCAATATAATACTGTTTCTAAATTTAATTGCACACATTATATATTCATCTTTTGAAGAACTAAACTGTCTACACTTTTAGTATTAAACCAGAATTACCTCTACCAAGAGATACAAAGCGTTCTGCCTTGAATTAAGTCACTGTACACTGACATAGATATGCATGGCATCAGTTGTTGTTCCTTGAGAGCCATCAAGTTGATTTTGAGACACTATATATCACTTGGCCTGTAACCCACTAAGGAGGTTAAAATGACTGACAAGCAAGTTCTTGTAATCTACCTGACTTCTTCCTCTCCAGCAGTGGCATTACAAGTGCAGTGTACGGGAATACCGTGATTTCTCCATCTATGGTAATTGAAACTTTTGTTGGGTACAGTAGTCTGGGCTTGCTTTTGTGGTCTCTTAGGATCTGCAAGATATCTGCCCAGTTCCTTCTAGATTTTAAGTCTCTGTTTAGAACTGTGGACTATTTCTAATAAGTCTACTTTTATATGTTACTTGGCCCTTATGCCTTGTGGCTTTTAATAGTCTTTTTTTGTTCTGTACATTTCAGGTTTTGATTTTGTTGTTGTTGTTTGTTTTTCAAGACAAGCTTTTTCTTTGTAGCCTTGGCTGTGCTGGACTAGTTTTGTAGGTCAGGCTGGTCTCAAATTCACAGATATCTGTCTGCTTTTGCTACCCCAAGTGCTCAGATTACAGGCATGTGCTAGTACATCCTGCTTAGTGTTTTGATTATTGTATGGCAAGATTATTGTTTTTGGTCCAAACTGTTTGGTGTGCTGTAAGTTTCTTGTACATTTATAGTCATCCCTTTCTTTAGATTACACCAACCCACCCATAAAACCTTAAATACAAAACTTATCTTGGCTACAAGAAGTGTAGGGTTAAATATGGAGCAGAGATTGAGGGAGTAGCAAACCAATGACTAACCCACCTTGACCCCCACCCTATGGAAGAGGTCCAACTCTTGTCACTATTAATGTTATTTGGCTTTGATTACAGACAGGAGCCTAGCGTAACTGTCTTCTGAGAAGCTTCATTCAGTGGCTGATGGAAACAGATGCAGAGACCAATAAGCCAAATAATAGGCAAAGCTAAAAAATTTCTGTGGATGAGTGGGAGCAAGGATATAGGGAGCTGGAAGGGTCAAGCACACCACAAGAAGACCTACAGAGTCAACTAACCTAGCCCATGGGGTCTCACAGAGACTGAATCACCAACCAAAGGGCCTCCATGGACTGAACCTAGACGCCCTGCACAGAAGATGTTCAGCATGGTCATCATGTGGTTCCCCTAACAACTAGATCAAGGGATGACTGACTATTTTGCTTGACACTGGATCCCTTACCCCTAGCTGGGCTACCTTATAAGGCCCCAGAAGGAAAGACTTGCTTAGTCTTGCTGTGCCTTGAGTTGCTTGGGTGGGTTTATACCTCTCAGGAGACTCCCATTCTCTATGAAAAACAAGAGGAGGGAATGGAGGGAGGAGGCATCAAGGTAAACCTGGAAGGAGAAGAGAGAAGGAGCTTGGATGAAGCTCTAAAGAGATTAAATTAATAAATAAATGGAAAGAGATATCAAAAGAAACAAGGAAAATCAGTATAGTGTATTAGAGTGTCATGGGATTTGCTGATTGAACCCAGCTCCTTAAGCATGAACGTAAACATTTTGCCAACTGAGCTATTTGGCTAGCTCTGGAAAATACATTTTAACATTTCTTTCATTATATAATGATAAAAAGTTCAGAGCATTGGAATTTAATAATGATTTAAACAAATATTGTTTATAAGTTAAATCATAACTTCTTTTTCATTTTGATGATTCTGGATGCTGAAGTCATTAACAGTGTCCTGAATTTTAAAATTACAGTTGTTTACTACATAAATAAAATTAAAGACTCTTATATACATTCTAGTGATGCTTCTTACCCTATTTGTTCAATCTATAATTCAAAATTTTCATTGACAGAGTAGTATTTTTCAATTTTATCTCTTTTCCACCAAGCTATAGTTTCATGTAAGAAACAAAAAGAAGTAAGAATAAAACTGTAACTGTCATGCATTGCGCTTTACCAATTTTATTCTTTGTACTTTTATCATATTTGCAACTCCATTTCATGTCTTATTTACTTTATTAATTTCATGTATTCCTGTTCTACTCTTATAATGACAATGTAGTGAATAATCACAGTGACTCTCTGTGTGGCTCACATGACTGAAAAAAACTTTGTAGCTCATAGATGTTTAGAAGATTTTACAAGAGTCCAGTGAATAAAATAGTCCCTTCTATTTTTCTTCCTTGCAGAAAAGAACATCTACTTTATATGACTGAATTGATCCTACCCTTACAAAGCCTCTGCAAATATAATTAAAAATACTGAAAGAAATCAAATTCTATTTACAGTATATCTTAAATTTTGTATAAACACCAATAAGGTATTATAGGAAAAAACAACGGACTTCTTAAAGGCAAAACACTTGCAGTTGGAAGTGGATAATCGATTTCTGCAGTCCAATCCCTTGCCACAGAAAGGCAAAAGGAGCAAGAAAAATTATCCCCCATGGAACACAGTGGGAGTGGTCTTTTCAACACCTTGACTTATCATTCCATGGAAAACAGTGGGAGTGGTCTTTTCAACACCTTGACTTAACATTCCATGGAACACAGTGGGAGTGGACTTTTCAACACCTTGACTTAACATTTCATGGAACACAGTGGGAGTGGACTTTTGAACACCTTGACTTAACATTCCATGGAATACAGTGGGAGTGGACTTTTCAACACCTTGACTTAACATTCCATGGAACACAGTGGGAGTGGTCTTTTCAACACCTTGACTTATCATTCCATGGAACACAGTGGGAGTGGTCTTTTCAACACCTTGACTTAACATTCCATGGAACACAGTGGGAGTGGACTTTTCAACACCTTGACTAAACATTCCATGGAATACAATGGGAGTGGACTTTTCAACACCTTGACTAAACATTCCATGGAACACAGTGGGAGTGGACTTTTCAACACCTTGACTTAACATTCCATGGAACACAGTGGGAGTGGACTTTTCAACACCTTGACTTAACATTCCATGGAACACAGTGGAAGTGGTCTTTTCAACACCTTGACTTAACATTCCATGGAATACAGTGGGAGTGGGCTTTTTAACACCTTGACTTCATATTCCATGGAACACAGTGGGAGTGGTCTTTTCAACACCTTGACTTAACATTCCATGGAACACAGTGGGAGTGGACTTTTCAACACCTTGACTTCATATTTCATGGAACACAGTGGGAGTGGCCTTTTCAATACCTTAACTTAACATTCCATGGAACACAATGGGAGTGGACTTTTCAACACCTTGACTTAACATTCCATGGAATACAGTGGGAGTGGACTTTTCAACACCTTGACTTAACATTCCATGGAACACAGTGGAAGTGGTCTTTTCAACACCTTGACTTAACATTCCATGGAATACAGTGGGAGTGGGCTTTTTAACACCTTGACTTCATATTCCATGGAACACAGTGGGAGTGGTCTTTTCAACACCTTGACTTAACATTCCATGGAACACAGTGGGAGTGGACTTTTCAACACCTTGACTTAACATTTCATGGAACACAGTGGGAGTGGACTTTTGAACACCTTGACTTAACATTCCATGGAATACAGTGGGAGTGGACTTTTCAACACCTTAACATTCCATGGAACACAGTGAGACTGGTCATTTCAACACCTTGACTTAACAGTCCATGGAACACAGTGGGAGTGGTCTTTTCAACACCTTGACTTCACATTCCATGGAACACAGTGGAAGTGGACTTTTCAACACCTTGACTTCACATTCCATGGAACACAGTGGAAGTGGACTTTTCAACACCTTGACTTAACATTCCATGGAACACAGTGGGAGTGGACTTTTCAACACCTTGACTTCACATTCCATGGAACACAGTGGGAGTGGACTTTTCAACACCTTGACTCAACATACCATGGAATATAGTGGGAGTGGACTATTCAACACCTTTACTTAACATTCCATGGAACACAGTGGGAGTGGTCTTTTTGACACCTTGACTTAACATTCCATGGAATACAGTGGGAGTGGACTTTTCAACACCTTAACTTAACATTCCATGGAACACAGTGAGAGTGGTCATTTCAACACCTTGACTTAACAGTCCATGGAACACAGTGGGAGTGGTCTTTTCAACACCTTGACTTCACATTCCATGGAACACAGTGGAAGTGGACTTTTCAACACCTTGACTTCACATTCCATGGAACACAGTGGAAGTGGACTTTTCAACACCTTGACTTCACATTCCATGGAACACAGTGGAAGTGGACTTTTCAACACCTTGACTTCACATTCCATGGAACACAGTGGAAGTGGACTTTTCAACACCTTGTCTTAACAATCCATGGAATACAGTGGGATTGGTCTTTTCAACACCTTGACTTAACAATCACTTCCCCAAGTTGTATAGAGTAGGTGTAGATGAATGCGTTTTGATAAGGGGTGAGTCTAACCAAGCTGTATCCTGTTACAGTATTCCTAGGTAAACAATCCTAACAATACTAAAATTTGGTTTTTAAAAGAAATCTGTTTATATTATCCTATTCCCAAAAAATATATTTTCAAAATTACATATATTTTTCTACAATGTCTTTATGAACTAATACTCTTTAGAGTGAAACACTTTTTCATTAAAATTTGACCATATTAAAAATCTTTATTTTTATACATTAAAAAACATGCATCACATATGCCCTCTAACTCTAAGAATAATGTTTTCTTTCCCAAATTGACCAAATATACACACATATGTAAGGCCATATTTTTATATTTGAAACTTACCTGAAAATGAAACTGGAGAGTTTTGACCTCCTGTGAAATTCTCTGTAAACAATTCTAGTGCTGATTATTTGATGCAGTAACTGCTATTCAGTTTTATTGCTCCTTCTTAATATTTTAGTTATGCTAGCCTATCCTGAAATCCTCATTTTTCAACTTTTGATTCTCCTTCTGCATACCATCTAATATGACAAATCGGAGAGTGGCTGAAACCAAATGGAAGGCCCTGAGACCGAACCTGATCACAAGACCATGCCGTACCTCCTAAGTTATGTCTGCTCCTACCTCCTACAGAATTCTATCAGCTCCTATGATGTTTCATGGCTTCATCATCTTCCTCAGACACAGAAGCTGCTAATTACATTGCTTCATTGGTTATCAAACATCCCTTAACCCAAGAAATGCAAGCCTGAAAATTCACGGAGAAAGCACTCCACAAACTGAAATTCCTTGGTGTTTGTGAAAATACAAAGAAATCAGAGCCTGTGCCCACCGCTGACAGGGATGTAAACAAGCAATAGTCTCAAATAGTGGAAGGTCTTCAAAATTTAAATGTGTCATTGTCAAATATCCACTAAATTTATGTCTGGTCCTGGTTTTCAGGTAACTGGATCTTTTTTCACTACTGTGTACAGCGTGATATTACCAATGGTTAACATTAAAGGCAACTGAAATGGCCATCAACAAATAATTTGATAGACATTATGATATGTGCCCGTGCTGTAGCTATGGCTCAGCAATTAAGTGTTTGCTGCTCTTTCTGAGGACCAAAGTCTACCTCCCAGATACCATGTTTGATCCTTCACACTATTCTTACGTGCAGCTCCACGGGATCCATTGCCTGCTTTTGGCCTCTGTACACATCAATGCATGCACACTGATACTCACACACACAAGCACATACCCACCCACCTACCCACCCACAACCACTCATAGAGAATAACTGATATATTATTACATACTAATTACCTATACAATAACAATAATAACTAATTACCTATACACTAACAACAAATACAATATGTATCTATATGTCTATATCATATATGTCATATATGTGTGTGTGTCTATATCAGCAGTTCTCAGACTTTCTAATACTTTAACTGTTTAACACAGTTCCCCATATTGTAGTAGCCCACAACCATAAAATTATTTTTGATGCTACTTCATAACTTTAATTTTTCTACTGATATTAGTTGCAATGTAAATATCTGATATACAGGATATCTTATATCTGTCCCCCATGAAAAAGTCTTTCAACTTTACTGCCAAAGCAGTCATAACCCACAGGTAAAGAACATATAACATAGTGAATTCTACTTTTACAAAATTTAATTTATTGATTTATTTTTATTTTTTGTTCTTGAGTGCAGGTTCATTTGTCAAAATAGTGGGCAATTTTTTGGGAGTAGATTCTGTCCTTCCATCATTTTCAATGTATATTCCTTGATTGATGGAACTTAAACATCAAGCTCACTGTTCTTTATCTACATCCCGTTCCGCAGAAGGGGATGCTGGGAACGCAGACTGCATCACTGGGTGCAGTCTATTCAGGTTAAAAATATTCCGAGGCTGTAAAGCATAAACAAGAGCCCTACACAGCTGTGTTTGATTCAAGGATCAAAATATATTATGTAATTAAATAGAGCTTAGAAAAATGTCAGCATGAGAATTAAGATCAGATAAAATAAATGGCGTCTAATGTCAAGTTTACTAGGCCAGGTTGTACACTGTGAAAATGATCTCCTGTGCTTAACAGTACTGTGCATAATCTACAGTGAGCTACCTAAACAGGATCTGCTCTGATTATTGATGTTTTCCTAAATTATTGAATCATGGAGGAAGTGTCAGCAGGCATGAGTATTATTTACATTTCTTAATAAGTTTATCAGTCTCAAAATATGTCTCATATTATAAGACACAACTTGAACTACATTTCAGATGAGTATATGCCCTGTTCAATATTTGCTAATGTCTGCAATCATTGTTGCAGCATTTACTCTTCTGTGACATCTGCTGTGGTCATATGCTCCTTTATGGTATATTTCTTCAATGTTTTGTTGTTGTTGTTTTGTTTTCCTTTTTTAATTTTAGAGGCAGTTTTTCCCATGTAACAGCCTTGGCTGTCCTGGACTTTCTTTGTAGACCAGGCTGGCCTCAACCTATAGTGATCTGTTTCCCTCTGTCTCTCCAGTGATGGGATTAAAGGCATGTGCCACCACACCTGGCTTTGTTGCAATGTTTTTAGGCTTTAACAAAAGAATAGGTTAAGAAACAAAACAACCTGAAAATATATGTATAGTGAGAAATTTGTAATTTGATTTTTTTTTTAAAAGCTCACAGAAATGTTACAGGTATATGTTTAATATCAAGTGTGGGGATTCAGGCCTGCTTTGCCACTTCTGTCTATAACTTGCCTACCTCTCTGGCAGGGGAGTGGTTTTGCTAGCTACAGATGATTTGTGTGAGTGTGTGACATTTGGAATTCTGGGAACTTTTCAGAGGATAATAAGTTCTAGGAACCTAAGAGGAGAGGTGGCTGTTGGGGATCAGTTGGTGTTTGGCTGCTGTTTGTCAAGTAGTTATGTGCTAAGAAAGGAGAATAAAGTAGATATCCTGACAGTGAAGATCAAACATGCCCCAGCGAACTAAATGCCCCTAAACAGCAGGAAGTAGTCTAAATATAACTTTGTCCTCTTTCCTCTCTATCCTAGTTTCTCTCCTACCTAGTGGTAGGAGTTAATAAGGGTAGGGAAAGGTGGAAGAGAGAAAAAGGAACCCACAAAGTAGCAAAAAGTCCAGTTGTATATCTGTCCACACAGAATAATGATGCTCCTATGACCATGGCTTGCACTCATTACTGGTGTCACTTCCACTGGCAGCCTTTCCATGGCTGGTGTGCAGGTTTGATTCATTAAGGTTAATTTAAAAGTAGGGCCTAATGAACGTTTATTATTAGGCTAATTATTATTATGGTGATGTTTTCTAACCTGCCAGGAATCAATGAAAAACAGACACTTGATATATTTTAAAAGGAGTCATTACCTGGGGCAAGGCAGATGTTACCTCCTAAGCTCTCCTCAGTACCTCCCAATCTCCATCCCTTTCCTTTTGCTTCTGATAATCTCTGCTTGAGCTACCTCTGATCCATGATTCCAAAATACTTGCCTTGTTCTTCACTTTGGTTATCTGTTTCCACGCGAAACCTCAGAGTCCCTTCTCTGGGCCACGTGGCTCTATTCTATCCATGGTGATTCTCCTCCTTGCTCTTCCTCCATCCCATCTCCTATTAATATTAATATTAGAATTATACCTACAAAGTTCCCTAACATGGCCACTTAAACATGAGCTGATCAAGAATGTTATCAACACACATGTCAAAATAAATGGGCAAAAGCTGCTGACACCTCAGCTGTAAAGAAAGAACAGAAGGACCTAAGACATTCTTAGACTGGAAGAAGTCAGTCTCCTCCAGGGGCAAACACACCAACTGGTAGTCCATTACTAAATAATAATAAGCCATGAAAATATGCAGAAAAGTAACATATACAGACTGAGCAGGTTATATTTGGAATATATATGTATATACATGTGTGCATTTCATAACAATTAATGAAAGAAGAGACTATGTATTTGTAAGAAATTGGAGAGTATAAGAGGGAATGGTTTGGACAGAGAAAATAAAATGGAAATTATTGTAAGTATATTACAATCTCAAAAAACCCATAAAAGTATTTTAAAAGTTAAAAATAATTCCACCTCAATTCTGTACAGAGAAATAAATTCTTGGTAATAAATAACCATATGTGGCTTATAAAAATTAATTTACAAGATCATTTGGGAAATGTTTAAAGGATATTGTTGAGAATCAATGGAAAGCTTATAATCATTACTCAATAGAAAAAGGAAACTATTCACATGAGACTTCTTTTTAACATCACATACATATATTACTTTTTATTTAAAAGTAACTTTTCCCAGAATTCCTCATACACAGAAATAGCTTGGTTGCTAAGTTTAAGCCTAAGGAAGAAAGATATCAAAATGTATACAGTTTCTAGGGTTTTCTGTTAAATGTCTTCCACTTCTTTCTTCTATTTTGCTCACTCTAGTTGAGCCTTGGATATTGTAGCACAGTAGCTTTGTTCACATTAAGAAAAACATTATCCAGTAACAAGAATGTAAATGTTGCTTGCACAATGAGCACTATGGAGTCAGTCAGCAAATCCTTCCCTATTTATTTTGCTTTGGAGAAAATTAAGTCATGATTCCCTTGATGCTATGACTGTTTTGACTTAGCATTTCCAGCTGATTAATTGAGTGGTCTCAAAGTCAATTTTAGGTAAAAGGAAATATAATGAGGTTAGAAGGGCAAGTTACCTTGTCAAATACATTGGAATGTGACAGACATTCAGAAACAAATGAAGGATAAATGTATTAATAAAAGCTCACTGTTATACATTGTGCCAAATGGCATTACTTTTTTGAATTATAAATTCCTGGAAAGTGTGCTGCAGAAGATGTTTTCATCATGAATTAAGCCAAGGTCTAAAGGTAAAAAGTATGCGTAATCAGTGGGAAATGCTGAAGAAAATTTACCTTGGAAATAGTATAAGCACATTAATTTCTTAAAGTGTACCAACAATTGCAAAATACTAAAACTAGTGTCACAAATGAAAGTCATCTCAGCCAACAGAAACCAAATGCAGGCATAGAAGTAAAGAAGTGAGTCAATAGGTAAAGGAAACTTGAAAAGTTATCAACTTTCCAACTTGGTATCATACTCTTTTTAGATAATGAGATAAATGTGTAATAATAAAGTAGAAATCTATAGTGAAACACCTAAAGTACTAGCAGAAGGCAGACGGAGGCAGTAGGATTGCCACCACTAGAAGTCATTCTTCACTACATAATAAATGCTAGACCATCCTGCTTAGAGACCAAAAGAGATAAAAGTAGAATTTCAAGCAAAGATACAAAGAAGTAACTGAGGTAGACACAGCAGCTTTCCTCTGTGTTGGTGAGAAAATTGTCCTCGTCTAGAGATTTTGAAGACATAGCATATTCTCACTAAGTTCTAATCACTTTCAACTTTTAACTTCTTTGATTCTTGTCAGTTAGATCTAATAGCATCACAACATGGAAAGTGGAGTTTACTATTGAAAATATGACCATGTTTTAAAGTTTGTATTCATTCTTTGTAGCCTGCAGATAGAATTAAATCTACTGTATCAGACCACACTATACTGTGAGACACTATGAACATCTCTTTACTTTTCTATAAACTCTAGACCAAGCATTTTGACAGCTTATCATGTTGACATGTCCTCACTATTTTTGCTTTTCCTGAGTATTCTCAAATGTACACTTGATTATCAAAAATATGTTAAATCATAAATACAACAACCTAAGAATCCAGGTTTCTTGACATATAATAAGTTTGCTTTAGACTTTGCTTTGTAATCTTATATGAGGGCTAAATGATATATGCATAGCATTTTACGTATATTAACTGCAGTCAACAACATTTACTTGTTTCAGGCTGAGGGAAATTGGCACTTTGGTATATATGAATTAATTATATATTTAAACTAATTATATATAATTATTTAATTTTTCAGATAATTAATAACAGATGCTCACGCCATGAAACAAAGCAGAACATTTGATATTCTACTAGCTTCAACTGGGGAAGACAAGTTGAGATGTACATATTATTGGTTTTCACTACTGAAAGCTGGTCATAGTTTCTTTAAAATTCACATAAGGTTGATTTCCAGAGAACTCAATATTCGCAGCATGACTGAAGAGATGAAGAAATAAAGGTAAGAAATGGGAAGATGCAAAATCTTTTTTACATCATTCTTGTTCTGAGAAGTGTTTAAATCATCATAGTAAATAACATTTCACTCTATTTTTAGTCAGTTAATGAGTGCATATTTCCTGATGCTTCACCCTGAAGCCTGAGCCAACTTCATCATACCAGAAAGCTTGCCAATGCTGGTAATGTGGGCTAAGTAAAGAAATCAGATTGCGAATGATATCAGCTTAATCCTTCTTAACCAATTGTCATTCTTTCTGTAAATCCATGCAATCTTCTTGATGCAGATTTTAAATAATGATAAGCCGCCATGGATTTACTCCAAAATGTGGTGGGTTATCTTATGTATCCTTACCAAGAGAATATGTGAAGTATTTTTTCTCCTGAATTCTGTACTTAAGAGACATCTCACATGTTATACTGATGATCTCAGAAAGGAGCACAACCAAAACAATTCTTTTGAAAACTTGCTATGATGCTCTCTTTACTGAGCAACTCACACATACCTGCACAGTGCCTGGTATAGAGATGTTGTCTATTGATAGATGAGGCCTGGTTCTCCTAGTCAACAATGCAATTATTTACATGGTGCTAAAGCAATAAGGTGAAGGAGGCTCAGACCCTGCATATGCTTGTGCTTTATGATTTATCTGACCCATTAGGATTCTTCCAGAAAACAGTGCTATAAGCTTCTGTTTTCTGTATTTTAACTGGAACAAAGTTAAACAAAATTGTAGAAAACTTTATATTGTAGTTAATCCTAATTAATTCTGAAGGGTGTGTGTATGTTTATGTGTGTGTGTGTGTGTGTGTGTGTGTGTGTGTGTGTGTGTCAGAGAGAGAGAGAGAGAGAGAGAGAGAGAGAGAGAGAGAGAGAGAGAGAGAGAGAGAGAGAGAGAGAGATGGAGAGAGACACAGAGAGAAAGAGACAGAGAGAGGTATGTATGGTGTATTTGCACAAATTTTCAGTATTTGGGCACATTTGAGCAGTTACATGTGAAGGTCAGAAGCCAAAGCCTCGTGTCTTCGTTAATGACTAAACTTTGCTTTGTGACACAGAGATTCTCAGGATATCTTTAATCTAATTGTTTAGGCTAGGATCAACTGACGGGACCAACTGTCTCAACACCACGATCAGTAACACATCTACAGTCAGATGCCACTTCACTAGAATTTACATGGATTCCTGGCAGCGGAATGCATTTCTTCCTATTTCTCCACAGTAACTTTACTGACTGAGCATACACACAGGCACTGAGACGAATTTTTAATATTGAAATGAAATGTGATAATTTGAAAATCAATCTTTTTTCCTAAATCTGGTAAAAAAAAAAAATGTGAATTAACGGTTGAGACATTCTAGTAAGCCATTAAAGGCACTAAAGGAAATCAGTTGCTTTGGTGGGAGAGTTGCAGCAGTGTGTATTGCCTTTGAACTTTACTTTTCTCATTCATAAAATGATAAGGCATAGGCTATCTGAAATCCTGTCTTTTCTTTCTCTTCAAAAAAAAAAAAAAATGCACAGCTCTAGAGTGCTATTCATATTATACAATACTTGAGTGTTCTCCAATTAGAAAGCCTTAAAATATTACCAGCCTATGTTAACTTAAAGTACATGTTATTTTGTACTGACTGAGACATTTAGGAATTGACTTTGAGAGTTCAGGAACAGCACAATGCAAACATACTCTACACTGCCCACTGAGTAATATAAGAAAATAGGAAATGTTTTTTTTGTAAGGTGAACAGGGTATAGAGAATAATTTTTTTCAAGAAATAAGTGATTGAATGTCTTGGCTCACCAGTAATACAATGAGCGACTCTAGGTCAGGGACCCTGGCTTTTACTTCCTTTTATTCTCCATAGTGACGAGTGCACTAATGGAAGTAATCAAATGATGGGAGAGTGTGCTGCTATTTCATAGCATTAGGGACTAGTAGAAGTCAGGCTAATAAAAAAGCTGGGGTTGAACCTTTAATGAAATAAAGTTCATTTTTTAAAAACAAATATCTACTATCTGTCTCTAATGGTCCAAAAGAGCATCATTATTATAGTCTTTGTCTTCAACAGGCATTAGGAAATACATTTACCAGCCCTTTTAGTATATTTGAAATTTTGTTTTTAAAGAAGTAACTCAAGTAAGCTGAGCTGAATCAAATCTTATGCTAACTATGGCTATTATGTCTGTGGGAAAATGGCCTGGTAACATTTATTTGCCACAGATACAGTTTTCTCTTTGAAATCTTTTTAGTTGCATATGATCAAAATATGTGTTTCTTAATTGAGCTCAACAAGCTATGATACCTCTTATCAACTTGTTTTTCTGATCTTAATATCTGAAGAGTAAAATTCGATGACAGAATTACACTTGAAGTGCAAGAAGCTGTGGTGAAAATTGCACCTAGTCCTTCTAAGGAAGAGTCTCAAATCAACTATAGGAGGGACCATTTCTGAGTTTGTGCATGGCTCTCTTCTTCCCACATGCATCCTACAATCAAAAGATGTAGAAATAAACACTGCTTAATCCATTGAAGCTGTTGGACTTCAGCTCAGTATGTGTCAATTTGGAGATAAAGTAAAAACACAACATACTGGTGTTAGGGTGATCTTTTTGTGCACTGTGTAAAGGGTGTCTTTGTATTATTCAAATGCTGATTTATATACCAGCAGAGATCTGAATACAGGCCAGACTTGGTATTGTCATTCTTATGGTCCCATCAAATTTTGTATACACTCTCTCTATCACTTTCTGATTGGATTTATAAAGAGTTGAATGGCCTATAGCAAACAGGAAGGATAGGTGAGAGTTCCAGGCAGAGATGAATGCTGGGAAAGTAAACAGATGTAGGAGAATGCCAGCTATACTTTGATGGAGAAACAGGTGCGTGGGACTGATTATGCAAGAGAGAGGTAACAAGCCACATGTTGGAAAGGGGATTAGTATAAGTGGGTTAACTTAAGTTGTATGAGCTAGTTGGGAAGAAGCCTAAGCTGTAAGACCTAAGCATTCATAATTAATAAAAAGTCTTAGTGTCATTGCTTAGGTGGCTAGCAGGTTGAGACAGTCTGGTGATACGGTGGAAAATCGTTGTGCAGCCTCACACAAGTAGATTCATTTAAATTCCAAGGAACCACTTGCTCCTGACCTTGCCAATTCACATAGTGTCAAGACTAAGTTTCATAAAGAGTTCAATTTAAAGACTATACTAATGTAATATTAAGGTTGACAGTTTTAATCATTGATACGTCTAGGCCAAATTATTCAGGTACTTTCACCAGGGCATATTTATACTTCACCTACTTTTCAATTAAATTCAGCACAAAATTTGTTCATGTGTTGATATAAAAATGAAATTCAACAATGAAAATAAAGTTTTTTATTTTCAAAAAGCAAAGGTTTACTAGGTTTTAAAACCCATAGCTGTTACACATAGACATCCAGTTAGACAAGCACCATCTGTTGAAGATGCTATCCTTTTTCTATTGAATAGATTTGCCTTCTTTGTCAAAAATCGAGTGATGATAAGTGTGTGGATTCACTTCTGGGCCTATTGCTGTGCCAGTACCATTCTGTTTTAATTATTATTGCTTTATAGTACAGCTTGAGATCAGGTATGGAGATTCCTCTAGAGGATCTTTTATTCTACAAAACTATTTTAGCTATTCTGGCTTTTTGTTTATCCATATGAAGTTCAGAATTGAGCTTTCAATTTCTTTTAAAAAATTGTATAGGTATTTTGATAGGGATTGCACTGAATCTGTAAATTGCTTTTGGTAAGATGGCCATATTTACTATGTTAATTGTCCCAATCCATGAGCAAAGATGATCATTTCATCTTCTCATGTCATCTTCAATCTCTTTCTTCAAAGTTTTGAATTATTTTTCAAACAAGTCCTTCACTTGCTTGGTTAGAGTAACTCCGTATATGCAGTTAAACTCATATTTGTCCCCATGAACAAAACCCAAGTCCAAGTAGATCAAAGGCCTCAACATAAAACCAGAGACACTAACCGGGTTAAAATAAAAAGTGGGGGAAGAGCGTGGAATACATTGGCACAGGAGAGCACTTCCTGAACAGAACACCAACAGCCCAGGCCTTAAGGTCAACAATTAATAAATGGGACCTCAAGAGGCTGAGAAACTTCTGTAAGGCAGGAGATACTGTCAACAGAAAAAAGTGACCACCTACAGACTGGGAAAAGATCTTCACCAACCCCACATCTGTCAAAGGTCTAATATACAAAATATATAAAGAACACAAGAAATTAAACATCACCAAACCAAATATCCCAATTGAGAAATGGGGCTCAAAACCAAACAGAAATTCTCAACAGAGAAATATCGAATGACTGAGAAACACTTAAAGAAATACTCAACCTGCCTAGTCATCAGGGAAATGCAAATCAAAACAACTTTGAGATTCCATCTTACACTCATCAGAATGGCTAAGAACACAAACTCAAGTGACACCACATGCTGGCGAGGATGTGGAGAGAGAGGAACACTCCTTCATCTCTAATGGGAATGCAAACTTGGACAACCACTTGGGAACTCTATCTAGCACTATCTCAGAAAAACTGGGAATAGGGCTTCCTCAAGACCTTGCTATTCCAATCCTTGGAATATACCCAGAAGATGCTCCAGCACACAAGAAGAACATTTGCTCAACCATATTTATAGCAGTCTTATTCATAATAGTCAGAACATGGAAACAGCTTAAGTGTCCCTCAGTAGAAGAACAGATAAAGTGTATATGTGGTACATATACACCATGGAATACTACTCAGCTATTAAAAACAAGGAATTTCCGAAATTTGTGGACAAATGGATTGAACTAGAAATGATCATAATGAGTGAGTTCCCCAGAAGCAGAAAGAGTCCAATGGTATATACTCACTTATATCTGGACACTAGCCCAAGGGGCTTGTCCCATGAAAGTCTTCACTTACCAGAGAAGTGGGACAGAAGGGGTACTTCCTACTGGGACTCTGGGAGAGGGAAGCAAGGGAGAATGGGGAAATAGAAGTATCCAGAGGTTCCTAGAAACATACAAGTAGAACAATATGAAGGGCAGATCTGGGCCCAAGGGTCCTGCTCAAACTATGGCACCAGCCAAGGACAATATGTGCAGTAAACTTCAAACCCCTACCCAGATCTAGCCGATGGACAGGACATTCTCCACAGTTGAGTGGAGAGTGGGGTCTGACTTTCACATGAGCTCTAGTGTCCCATATTTGACCACGTCCCCTGGATGAGAAGGAGTGGTGCCACTCAGAGGAAGCATAGCAGGCTACCAAGAAGAGATTTCATAACTTATGAACATATACAGGCATGAGTGGATCCCCTCAGTCACAGACATAGGGGAGGGGAGTAAGGGCAAAATGGAAGGGAGGGAGGAATGGGAGGATACAAGGGATGGGATAACAATTGAGATGTAATATGAATAATTTAATAAAATGTATTTTTAAAAAGAACCATAGCCATGCGTGGTGGCACATGCCTTTAATCCCAACACTCGGGAGGGAGAGGCAGGTGGATCACTGTGAATTCAAGGCCAGTCTGGTCTAGAAAGTGAGGCCCGGACAGTTAAGTCTACACAGAGAAACCCTGTCTTGAAAAACCAAAACAACAAAACAAAACAAACAAAAAAACCCAAACCAAACCAAAACAAAAAATAACAACAAAAACAAAAACAAAAAACCATATTCAATGTAAAAGGACATTTTTGGTTTTAGCTAGTTCCAGATATAGCCATGCTGAGAACTAAGAATAACCATCATAATAGGTATTTTGACATATATATTGAATTTTGTTACTATGCCTTTTCACTTAAGTGGTAACTATAGGTTCATGTCCAAGATCCATGGCTTTATTAAGCCATGGCAGCTGGATAATTTCCCAATTTCAAGCCTGTTTATCTTCTTGTCCATGCAGCTCATACTATCTACCATTAGAGAGCTGTTGGTTACCACCAAGGCATGCATATGCCCTTAGGATGAGTTGTCCATGTGGTCATTATTCTGGTTCATGCAAATCATATCTAGGTAGGGCTTTTGGTTGCTTCACTCCTTTGAAAGCTTCCATGTTACAACTTAAGGTACCACTGGACCTAAACCTCTGGGAGTAGGCATTTAAGTCAGTTCAAGCTCAGGATCAATAGTCCCTGCCTTCTAAGTACAGTAAGTATTGCCTTCCACCTCTGGAATAAACCAACAGGAATGCAATTTCCCTTTAGGATTTGGGAGGTTTTTTTTTCTTTTGTAACGTGCATTGGTATTTTGACTGTATATATGTCTGTGTGAGGAAATCTGATCTTCCTGAAATGGATGGAGTAACAGACTATTGTGAGCTGCTATGTGGGTGCTGATTATTGAACTATATATGGAAGAACAGACAGAGCTCGTAACCACTGAGCCATCTCTCCCACCCCTTTGGGAGTGTTTTGACACGCCTCACCAATGATTCTGAGAGAGTTTTCTTGCATGGTTTTCAGATTTTGTCATATGGCCTTTTGTTTTATGAAACATTGTCAGCCCAAACAAGAAATGTTATTTTAGCCAAACATAAATATTTATAAAAAGATACGTGTATGATAGTTTTTTAAGGTATATAGTTAATTGTATGGTTCCTTATGGCTTTTCAGGTTTATTACCATAATTTTATCCTCCTCTCTCCTTCTTCTGTATTTAACTATCTCCTCTTAACTAATAGCTCCCTTCTTTTTCCGTTTTCTGATCAGATCACTTATATTCTTTTATTTTCTCTGTTGGTCTCCAAACTTCCAACAGTAGAAATCATCTTTTGTTACTATTCTACTTTCTGAACTTAATGCAGAATATGTACTTATATCTGAAGATTTGGAATGAGAAATATCCAGTGAGAGAGAACAAGTAAAATTTTGTTCTTCTGGGTATGTGTTATTTTTCTTTTCTTTACAACTACCTAGTATTACATAGTGTATGTGGACCACATTTTCCATTTCTATGCATTGATTGAAGGTCATTTATGTTGTTTCCATTTCCTGGCTATTATGAATAGAGCAGCAATGAACATAGTTGAACAAGCTTCTTTTGAGTAGGATGTCAAGTCCTTTGAGGATATGCAAGAAATGGTAAACTGTGTCATGGCAAGATGTACTTGTTGTTTTTCTGGGAATTTTCTATACTGCTTTCTATAATGGGTGACACAAATATTCAATTACACAAAGAGTAAATGAAGGTTCTGTTTTTCTGCATCTCCTTCTGGTTTTTTCTGTATTTTGTTTTGTTGATCTAATTGTGATAAAATAAAAGCTCCAAGGTGTTTTAATTTTTATTTTCCTAATTTTTAGAAATAAGTATTTTTGAGATATTTCATAGCGATTTTTTCTTCTTTTGAAAATTCTCTGTTCAAAGCCCAGGCCATCTTAGAACAGTCTTTAGCTTTCACTATTTTGTTTTTGTTTGTTTGTTTTTATTTTTGAGATCTTTATATATTCTGGATATTATTCCTCCTTCAGATGTTTAAATAGCAAATATTTTCTTCCATTCCCATTCAGTTGTCATCTTCTTCTCATGGTTGATTGATTCTTCACATGAAGAAAAAGCTTTTTAATTTTATGAAGTGCCACTTGACAATTTTTGGTCTTAATTCTTAGATAATGAAGCCTTTTTGATTTATAATGTAGATACTTAGAGTAAAATTTTCCCTCAAAACATAGCTTTCAATGTGTTCCAGAGGTTTTATAGTGGTATGCTTCATTTTAACTTAGTTGCAGGAAAGTTTTAATTTCCATTTTTATTTATTTTTTGACCCATAAATTATTAAATAATGAATGATTTAATCTTCATTTGTTTGTGTATTTGCTAGAAATTTATTTGCTGGCAACCTTATGTTTTATAATAGTATGGTCAAATAGAATACAAAGAGTGATTTCAGTCTCGGATTTTGTAAAGGATTTTGTGTGTGTGTGTGTGTGTGTGTGTGTGTGTGTGTGTGCGTGTGCATGTGAGTGTACGTGTGTGTGTGTGTGTGTGTGTATGTGTGTGTGTGTCTGTACCAGGATGTAGCCTATTTCAGAAAAACTTCTGTGTGTTCTGAGTAGAAGGGGTACTCTTTAGTGTTTGGGTGGTATATTCTGTAGATACCTATTAAGCACATTTGATGTATAAAGCCAAATAATTCCAGTATTTCTCTGCTTATTTTTCCAGATGATTTGCCTGCTGTAGAAAGCGAGATATTGAAATTATCTACTATAATGAATTAATATTAATCTGTCTTTTTGAATCCACTAGTAAATTTTACTAAAATTGGGTGCACTAAGGTTTTGTGCATATGTGTTAAATATAGTAAATTTTTCTTTGTTAACTGCTCTTTGAAAAGTATGAGGTATCCTTCTTTATCTCTTCTAATTAGTTTTAGTTTGAATTCTATTTAGCTAGCAATTAGGATAGTGCTGCCTGCTTGCTTCCTGGTCCCATTTGATGAGAATACTATTCTCTATCTCTTTACTCTAAGGAACTATATATTATTAAAATGAACATGTGTTCCTTATAAACAACTGACAGGTGGATTTGTTTCTTAACCCATTCATCCAGCTTATATATTTTAATTGTGGGATTGAGGGCATTAATATTATGATTGAGATGTGTATGTTGGTGTGTGTGTGCTTGTGACAGACATTTTTGTTAATATTTGGTATTGTTTATATTCTTAGTTGTGCTTCGCGTCTTAATAATCATGGTTTGCATCTTTTCTCAAAGGCTATCTGCTATGCTCGTTTTTTTACACAGACATATATTTTTTATTTTAATTTTTACTTTGTTGAAAATAATTTTTATGGTGTGTGTCTGTGTATCTGTGTCTGTGTGTCTGTGTCATCTCTCTCTCTCTCTCTCTCTCTCTCTCTCTCTCTCTCTCTCTCTGTGTGTGTGTGTGTGTGTGTGTGTGTGTATTTGTGTGCATGTGATCATTTTTCTTCTGGTTCAATATAACAAGCAGTTTTGTAGAATTTAATTATTCTAGGTTGTCCATTATAGCCTTTATGATTTTGTACATGTTGTCCCTCACTCCTCTGGCTTTCACAGTTACCACTGAGAAATCAGCTGTTATTATGATAGGTTTTTCTTTATACATGACTTGTATTTTTCTCTTGTTGCTGTTAAAACAAGTTGTTGTTCTGTATGGTTCGGATTTTAACTATGGAATGCTATAATGATTTGCTATTCTAATTTTGTCTATTTGATGGTCCAAGTGTTTCTTTCTTTTTTTTTTTTTTTTTTTTTCTTAGTTTTTCCTGTATATGCAAGATGTGTCATTACTTATCATGTGTATGTTTTTGTCTATGACCTTGTTGACAACAAAGTCTATGATACTGATCTGGGAATCTTTTCTCTTACTGATGTCTATAATCCAAGGGTTTGCATTTTTCAAGGTGTCCCACAATTCTTACATGTTATTTTCTGGCTTTGTTTTTAATTTTTCATATTCCTTCTTATTTGGCCTAGTACTTTTTCTTCAATTCCTGATATCTTATTTTCTATTTGATTAATGGCATTGTTACATTTTATTATCTAAAATGATTTTTAAAATAATATACATTCTTCCCCTCCCCTAAGTCCTTCTTGTTCTCCGCTAACTTTAAGTTCTTTCACAAAAACAAACTAGAAACTACAGGGGAAAAAAAAACCTTAAAAATAAGAAAACAAAGTAAATGGCACCAGAAAAAGAAAAAAAATTAAAAATGCAAACAGTAACAAAACATAAGAGAACACACACAAAACAAACAAACAAACAAACAAAAATAACAACAACAACAAGTAAACAGAAATAACCCTGAAATTCAAAACCAAAATAATCCCACAGAATCCACTATACGTTGGTCAACTTCTTCTGAACTCGAGACCTGTCCTGGATTGGTTGATATACTCTCACCAGTGTCATTCTTTGATAGAAACTGTTTCTCCCTTTTCTGGCAGGAGTAAGTGACAGATCACTTGGTAACCTCTACTGTGGTGGCTAAGTTCTCATTTCTTGACTCAGTTTTTAAAACACAACCAAAACAAATTTGATAAGATAAAATAAATGTTATTCTACCAAAATAGGAAAAGACAAACAACAGAAGGAAGAAGCCCAAGAGAAGGTTAAAAAGTCAGAGACCATCTCATTGGGTACTCAGGCATCTCATAAAAACAATAAACTATATGTGTGCGGAGGGCCCCATAGAGATCCATGTAGACCCAGTACATGCTGCTTCAGTCTCTGAGCTCATAATGAGCTTTTCTCATGTTGATTTAAATGCCTTGTTTCCTTCCTGTCCTCTTATACTCTTATAGTCTTTCAGCTTCCTCTTCTGCAGGGTTCCCTGAGCTCTGAGAGAAAACATAGTTAGGATTTTAGGGATTTGATTGAGACACCTAATTTAAGGCTCCATGTTCAAAGTCTCTGATTCTCTGCATGATGTTTGGTTGTGGGTCTCTTTATTAGTTCCCATATGCTGTAGGAGGAAGCCTCTCTGATGATAGTTTAATAAGGCACTCACTGATCTATGATTATAGCAGAACACCATTAGGAGTCATTTTATCACTTCATTTTTTCTTTATCTAGACTAGTATTATTTGTTTATTTTCCTTGGTTCCTGAGATATCTACTCTCAGCTTCCTGGTCATTCAAATAGTTTGAGTTATGGGTTTCAACTCTTGGTGTGGGCCTTAAGTTAAATTAACTGTTGGTTGGTTACTCCTACAAGCTTGTACCACCATTGTTCTAGCATATATATATATATATTTTAATTGTTTCAAACATATTTATTATTTGTACAGATTCTAAATACACTAATGACCCTGCTTGCTGGTGTCTATGATGCCAGGCCTGGGCTCTGGTGAGGCTCAGCATGACTATCCAGAAGGCACCTCCTATGGGAAGCAGCTTTCTGAGGAGATCCAAGGGAGCAATGGCCAGTGGCAAATACCTTTGTGAGCACACTGCCTGCCCTGTGCTGCAGAGAAGCTGTCACTGTGTCTTGGCTTCAGACCTCGCTTGTGAGCCCCTAAGAATATTTCTCTGGGATTTTGTTTGACAGCATCACACTATGAAGTTCAATCCGGCTTGTATTTCTCTACATAGACAAGCCTGGCTTTGAACTCTCGATCCTGCTATAGCAGTCTCCTGAGTGCTGAGAATAGTGTCACCGTGGTCAACTCCCAGAGAGCAGTTCTAAGGTCAAGACATGATCAAGATGCCTGTGAGATCATGCAGAGTGATTCAAGTTTCTGTGGTTTCAAAGCTCGGATATAAGTCTCTTTTTCAATCACACAGCTGCAATGCAGAAAGGCATCAGGAGGCCAGGTCTGGTTTTAGGAACTGAAGAAGTGGCCCAATCCCAGGTCAGAACAGTAGCAAGTGCACTGTGATTTCCAGCCTTGTGGCTGTCATAGGGACTCAAGTTCTTCAGTGTGTTCTCATTAACATCCTGTCCAATGGATGGTGCATCTTGTTAAAGCTCTTCATATCTATTGCTGCTCCTTCCAGGCACAGAGGCTCCCCTTTCTCTCACCGGCGCTGGTTTAGACCTGTCAGGTTCTTGAGCGCGACTGCTACAGCCATCAGTCCTTGCACCAGTGCCTCTCCAGTAAACTTTACTTGCTTACTGTGTGGCCCATGTTCATTGCATCATTAATCCGGTTTTCCAGGAAACGCCAAGTATCGTCAAAGTCTGGGGAAGAGTCCTGCATCATGATTAGCTCAGTTGTATTGTAGATGCCACCCAGCACTGCACGGCAGGTGTACCAGTTAAAGTCAGTGGACTAGTCCCCAGCGTAATGCCACATGTCACCCACCATACTGGTGAGCAAGCTCAGGCTGGGCGGGATGTTGTGAGGGAGCAATAGGATGCTTAGGGCCCGGGGCCAGTGCTCAATGTAGGGGATCAGCATTCTCAGTCTGGTTTCCACTGCGCCCCTCAGGAAGTGGTCTGTCTTCCTCTTCTCTGTCTGGCCCAGTTGCACTAGCTTCTGCTCTTCCAGCACATGAGTGAGGCGAGCATTGCACTGGGTCACAAAGTGCAGAATCAGCTCACTGCTGTCGCTCCCAAACATGCTGGCAGCTGCGCTGGAGAGGCCCAGAGACTGGCTCCTTCAGCAATCAGGCACAAACTCTAGGGCTGAGGTCAAGATGCGATGCTGTAGCTGTTCCTCACTCTCACAGTCCTCTTCCTCCTCTCCACTCTGGTCTGTGTACCTGGGGGGTGGACGAGGAAACTCTGAGCTAGGTGTCTCTGGGCCCTGTGTCTCAGGGTGCTGCTGAGAAAAAGAGTGGGGAGGCTGCTGCTTCTGCTCTTCTGAAGACCTGAACCCCACAGAATTGTGGAAGGCACGTGGCATCAGAAGTTATTGGCAGCGGGGCACCGGCTGGCACCGCAGCGGCAGGAGCCTCCAGCCCACCCGGCCGAGGACGCCAGATGCTGCTACTGCCACCGCCATCTTCCAAGTTGTAGGAAGGACACCACTCTAGATAAGATGTTTATGGCTGGATAGGTGTTTTGTTTCTTTATTGAGAGTGTGCAGAGAAGCTTCTTGTTCCAAAACCACTGGAAGGTGTGGATTAACGTTCTATGTAGGCACCATGTCAATATCTTTATCTTCAAGGTGTTGTGTATTTATTGTCTTTATCAACGAGGTTCGTGCTGCAGGTGTAGAAAGCAACTTAACTTCTTTGAAACAACCTGGGTTGTTTCGGGTCTCTGTGAAGCCCCTTGGCCAATAATTCAACTAGAGAGAGATAGAGAACTCAGTCCCTGTACTGGGATCAATGTTTGGTGACATCAAATGGCCAGTTGTCAATTATGTCTCCCCATTATTTGTCAATTTAATTTAGATCACCTTCAATATATATATATATATATATATATATATATATATGTATATATATGTATATATACACATATGTATATATAATTAGGAAGTTTACACTGTGTTAAGTTTCCATACTATTCTTTAAATGTTTCTTACTTAAGTTGCCTCTCCCTGTATTTCCTCCTACAACTCTTTCCTCTCTCCTCCTCTTCTCTTGACCCTCTCATTACAGCCTCCATATCCATCCATAACTATCTATTCTATTTCTCTCCCCTGATGAATTTTGTTTCCTCTTGTTCCTTACTTTATCGCTATACACTGTAGGTTCTTTGAATTATAGCTTAGTTATCATTGACCTCACAGCTATTATCCACATATAAATGAATACATAAATATTTGTCTTTCTGGGTCTAAAATACTTCACACAGGTTGATTTTTTTTATCTCTACACACTTCCTGCATATTTAATGTAGTCATTTTTTAACGGAGTAATATTCCATTGTGCAAATATACCACATTTTCTTTATTTTTTTTCTGTTGAAGAACATCTGGGTTGTTTCCAATTTTTGGCTATTATGAATACAGTTGCAATTAATATGGTTGAGCAAGTATCTTTGTGGTACAATGAAGCATTTCTTGGGGACATGCCCAAAATGATATAGCGGTAATTTGAGGTATTGATTCCCATTTTCCTGAGGAATCTCAGCATTGATTCCCATAGTGGCTGAAAGTGTTTGCACTCCTACTAGGAGCATATGAGTGTTGCAGTGTTCCTCTTATTCCATATCCTCACAACTATGTGCGTGTAGTAGTATTATAAAGGTATTACAGTAAATAACAAAGAAACTACTTGTAAGAACACAATAAATAAATTTTTGGTGCTTAATACTTTGCAATCCTTATATGTCTAAATAATAATAATAATAATAATAATAATAATAATAATAATAATAATAAATTTTTTATAGATGAGAATAAAACTTTAGCAAGTATTCTGAGATATCACCTTTAATGAGTGATAGAGCACAAATTTCAATATTGACCTGTCTGATCACAATGTTAACCTGTTGCACTTGTATGTGATAATATGAAAATGTTTCACCCCTTGTTTTTAACAATAAAAGTATACATATTTATGAAAATGTATTGAAACAGAGCCTTCTTAGGGCAAATATTACAAAGCTAGACTTTTGGAAACGTTTCTTTCTTCTAATCATATTCTGGAACTTGGGAAGATTAAGTTTATAAATTTAAGTTCTTAAAATCTTCCTAACATTCATGTAGATTTCTTCAGTGGCTATGTCTTAATTTTTTTCAGCAAATAAAATATGTAGCTAGCACCTCTAACATCCTGGAAGTGTCACCATGAATTTGGTTTCTTCATTGCGATATCTCAGGGATGGCCTTTACCTTATCTTACACTAAGTGATCTTTAGGATATTGGATTGGAATCTCGACTTTCATCTCTACACTTCATGGTCCTTGAACTTGGTATGCATACTAGTTCAAAATCTGTACTCTGTGGACAATGAGAAGGCCTGGCACTATTTCCATAGGTAGTCATGACCTCTTTTACCACAGTAACAACTTCACCTGAGTATCCAAGTAGCTGAGTACAATGAACAAAACCCCTGAATGCCAAGGGGCCATTTTATATTCTAACTGTAACAAGCTCAAGAGGGCGGAGTCTTAAGTATCTTAAGAAACTGATGGCATCTTCCTGTCATAAAATGCTAACAAAACAAGGATCTTTATCTAACAACCCAGAAGTACACTAAATCATCAATGTGTAAGTATATCTTTCTCCAACTAAATCTTAAAATGAGGTTATGTGCCCTCCGTTTTAACTCATTTTTGTGAAACTCCCAGCAGTGGGTGCATAATAGTAAATACATGATGCTTTAAGATACAAAATATGTGTAATTGTTATGTAGTAATATAAACCTAATGAAATTATGATAAATGATGATTAGGAAATCCTAAAAGTAATTTCAGGAAATACTTTCAGTGTTCTATATTTAGATAAGAAAAGAGAATTTCAGAATGATTATACAACTTTCCAAGATATACAAGACTGAACTAGAGTTAAATGTAGGGTTTTTAAAATACCATTTTTTGGTCTTGATAATTAGGTAATGCTCCATATTTATTGTATGTTTTCTCTTTACTGTAGAGCAAATATCTTTCACTGAATGACCTAAAATAAATGCAAATTATTTAATTTCAATAACATATTCATTTCACTTTCCAGTATTATTGACCAATATCATTCCTATAAACAGAACAGTGAAGCTTGAAAATGGGATGTACAGTTGCCCTGATTTCTCATGGTGCATTCCTGTATTATAACCTGAAGAAAACACCTTCATTAAGATGAATTGAGGCTTTCTATAAGCTTACTGCACACACAGATAATTGTGTATACGAGTATCCATTGTCAAATTATGTCAATCCTGATGCTTTATTATGATTTATTACCTATATAATAACACAAGATACTTATTATTTTGTATTTGTAGTTTGTACTTATTTTATATCTTTTACTCTTTTATAAAATACATATGGCTAAATGTCAGAAGAAGATAAAACTCTCTTTGCTAGTAAAACAAAATGGAATAATTCACCTGAATGACATCACCTTTCACCTGATGTAAGTATTTCAGGAATTAATTTGATATAGTACTTAAGTAGTTCACATGCATAATAAATCAGTTTGAGAAACATACTTTTCTTACTAAGGAATTAATAAGTCTGTCCAATGCTGTGTATGTTGCAAGATATTGCATTCTTGACCAGATTCTTGCACTTATGTGATAAATATTATACTTGTCATAGTTTTAATTTTTACACAGTACATTTATTGATCCTATTTTATAAGCATTCATTATTATAGTGTTAGTAGTTGACTCTTAATATCAATATTTGAGTGAATTAATGATATAAAATAGTACTCAAAGTATTCAGGACATTTCAATAGCTTTCTAAAAGTCATTAAGTCTTTATCTACTGCCTTATGAAACTCAGTCAGCTGAATTTCTGGTTTTCCAATATTAGAATTAAGTTTGTCATTCTATGAACTAATAACACTTTGTTTCAGTATTTTATTAGCTTTTGATATTAAGTCTTTGCTAAAGATATATTATTTATACCTTTTTGGCATGGTAGCAAGCAAGTAAAGTGGATGTTTTGTTAGGTATGGCAGACAGGCTGGCAATCTCAAAGCTTGGGAGGTAGAAGAGAGAAGATCTTGAGTTTAAGTCGAGACTACATTACACTGCTGTAGACTACAGAGGAAGATGCAGACTCAAACAAAAATGAAGCAAACAACAGGGATATGTTCTAATGCAATAAAATGACAAAGGTCAATATGTATTACAAATATAACCAGTCAAATAAATGAAAATGCATCAAGGATCCACTATTATTGAAAGACCATCAGATTATATTTCTTCTTTATGCTTGGTACGTGTAGTCTTAATGGTTATGTTTTTGTTGCTCTTTATGAAACTTTAAATAATTATTCCTCTCCTTCAGAAAGAATTTACTAGATTGTATTTTATTAAGACTAGTAACTGTGTTTAGATATCAATATTTCACTTTGAATATAAAAAGGCAAAAAGTAGCACGATAATAGATTTTTCCATAAAAGTTGATGAGTATCCAGGAAAAGGGACAGAAGTGCTACAATTATATGTAGAAGTGTTGAACAGAAAACAGTAAAATGACAAAACAGCCATTTCAGATAACATCGTGTTGAAATCATTCATTATTATTAAGAAAGAATTTATTCTATCACATAGAAAAGATTATAACTAAAAAAAAAAAATCAACTGAGTTCAATTATCTGATTAACACAATTAAATTTCAATTTAAGAGTACTTTTGCCATTATTGAAATTAAACAGGAAACTTTATGTCCGACTTGCATGTGAACTGTTACACTGCAGTCCAAATAGACCTAATAGAAACACAAGTATGTCTACTTTTATAACACTTTGCAGTCAGTAGATTGTTTCATTGGATAAATATTCCTTAAAAGTTACCCTCTAACTAGACAAGTCTCCTAGTAGGTGGAAGAGAACACCAACTCACCCATAAAAATGTTGACCCAATAATTACTCTGCCTATAAGATGTGCAGGGATAAACATAGAACAGATAGAGCAGAGATCAAGGGATTGTCCAAGCAATGCCTGGCCCAGCCCGATACCTAACTCATTGAAGAGAGGCAACCCCTGACACTATTAAGGGTACTCTGCTATGCTTGCAGATAGGAGCTGTCCTCTAAGAGGCTGAACCCAGCAGCACTTTAAAACAGATGCTGAGACTCACATCCAAACATTGGGCAATGTGCAGGGAGTCAAGGGGAAAATTGGGAAGAAGAGAAAAGGACCTGAAGGTGACAGAAGCTCCACAAGAAGACCAAAAGAGCCAACTAACCAGAGCCCTGAGGGGTTTGCTGAGACTGAAGCACCAAGCAAGAATTATGTAGCTGGTATACAGCTCAGGCTTCATGTAGATCCTTTAGTAAGGGGAGCAGGGCTATCTCTGACATGGACTCTGATTTGATCACTTCCCCATGGTGAGACTGCATTATCTAGCCACAGATGTAGAGGACATGGTCATTCCTGGTGCAACTTGATGAGCTGGGGTAGGTGGGATGGGAGCTCTCCTTTTCTGAGCAATACGGGAGGGGGAAGAGGGATGTAGAGTGGGACTGGGAAGAGAGGGGGAAGGGGGCTATGACCAGAATGTAAAGTGAATAAATAAATAAATTAACTAATTATAAAGGAGTTTACTAAATTAAATGGAATGTCTTTCCTTTAATTTACCTGTGCTGCTGTCTTTTTTGTATTGACATCATCTGAAATGTATACTTTTATAAATTTATAAGATAAGAACCCCAAATAATAACATAGGTTTCAAAATTATATAGAAAGTTTAAACTTTTAAAAATGTATACATAATAACTTTCAGTTTCTGATGTATGTGTTTATGTGTGTTTGTGGGGTGTTGGGTGTGTTATATTATGTGCATGTATGCACATGCATGTGTGAACATGTATGCACATGTAGAAACCACAAGTTGCCCTTGGGTGCCTTCCTGTGTAGTAATTTACCTTATTGTAAAGATAGAATTTCTCCTACTGAATCTGGTCTAGCTATGTAGCCTGAGTTGCCTGGGCAGGGGTTGTAAAAACTCTTCCTGACTCTGTCCTGTTAACACCGAGGTTAAAGATAAGTAACATGACAGCAAGTGGATTTTTTTCTTTTTTTAAAAAAATATATTTTATTTATTTAATTAATTTATTCTTGTTACATCTCAATGGTTATCCCATCCCTTGTATCATCCCATTCCTCCTTCCCTCCCATTTTCCCCTAATCTCTCCCCTATGACTGTGCCTGAGGGGGACTTCCTCCCCCTTCATATGCTCATAGGGTATCAAGTCTCTTCCTGGAGGGGGAGACCTGGTGGCACTCAGAGGAAGGATAGCAGGCTACCAAAAATATATTTTATTAATTTATTCATATTACATCTCAATTGTTACCCCATCCCTTGTATCTTCCCATTCCTCCCTCCCATTTTCCCCTTACTCCCCTCCCCTATGACTGTGACTGAGGAGGACCTCCTCCCCCTGTATATGCTCATAGGGTATCAAATCTCTTCTTGGTAGCCTGCTATCCTTCCTCTAAGTGCCACCAGGCCTCCCCATTCAGGGGCCACGGTCAAATATGGGGCTCCAGAGTTCATGTAAAAGTCAGACCCCATTCTCCACTCAATTGTGGAGAATGTCCTGTCCATTGGCTAGATCTGGGTAGGGGTTCAAAGTTTACTGCACGTATTGTCCTTGGCTAGTGCTATAGTTAGAACTTTCAAATATTTGAGGGCTTACAGTGAACAATGACGGTATTAGCTACATTGGCTGACTGGAAGAAAACCACAGACATGTTTCTTATGCATTATTTTCACAATGAGGTTTTAGCCTAATTATAATGAAATACTAATGCTTTTGATAAAAGCTTATATCATGTTCATAATTTTATTATTCATTTCTATATGAAGGTGCAGTTCTTCTTTCCTTTCAATTTACATATAATGGAAAAAAAGGTCTGGAATGCATCAGCATGGCAGGAGAAAGGATGCTTTCTTACATATAGATGTTTTGAGATTATGCTTCCCTAATGTGGCATCTACTTGTTTCTAATAGGTATAAAATGTAGATCTCTGAAATCTTATCAAATTAATAGAAAATTATTTTTATTAAATTTTTCGTATAGTTTTCGGGCTACTTAAATTCAGTCAGTGATTAAAAAAAGTGAAATGAATTAAGGACAATCTAATCATTTAGAAATGTTTGAGATATCTACAATTTCCAAATATTTGAGTCTATTTCAAAATTTTAGTAGTCTGACAAGAAAAAAACATCTGTATGGTTTGGCAAAAATGAATGAGTGAATGTGTGTGTGTGTGTGTGTGTGTGTGTGTGTGATATAGATACTCTCTTCTTTTTTCTGTCCACAACAGAAGTGGGTCTATCATAAATTTACTCAGTATGAGAGAATCAGTAAGGTTGTAGGACTACTTGTAATAATGTCCTAAGCATCACAAGGTTGGGTTTTCACAATAGTGGGGGAATACTCTGTAAGTGAAAGGTATTAAAATACCTGCATTATGTGGCTAAGAGCTGATTCTCCTTGAAATGAAGTGAGAAGATGCTGATGGAATTTAAAATGATGTTCTCACTTTTGTTTGATTTGGTGTGATATGTGAAGCCTCCCATGGATTTCTTCAATTGGCCTTGATAGTGGATTCCATGAATTGTATTATTTTATTTATTTTGTTTTTGGTTGTATCAAGGCCAAGGTCCACCAGATGTCAGTACAATATAAATAATCCAAATTCTTTTATTTAAAAGCTAAATACAGAAGAGAAACTAAAACTGCCACAGAAAAGGCCATTTTATTGAATGTTAAAAGATTTACATATGGCAAACGGGAGAGGTTGTAAAAACTGGTCAGTATAAACTATAATATGATTTTTAAATAATTTACTTCTAGCAGGCCCCTGTTAACATTAATTCAGTCAGATGAACCTGATCTTGTGTTTCTCCTTCTGCACTTTCATTAGCATTCAGCTGTGGCGTCTGCCAGATGACTTCCTTAGTCTCTGGTGGTTTTCATCATTAACATTTCTACAGTGCGATTTTCTCTTCATTATTTTTCTACACAAAACAGAAACAACGAGTCAAGCCACGCGAGCACTTGTATACCCTGACATGTTTGTTTACTTGATCACAGCTAAACTAAAGGTTAATATGTGTAAAACCTGCTGGCACTGAGTTGATTTCAGTGTTGCTAAGACTTGCCAAAAGCACTTTGAAAATATTTTTGACTAAAACTTTTATTCTTAAACAATGCTTGAGTACTTCCTTTAATGTACTTTGAAAAAGCAAGAAAACAATTTCTATAAGAAAGAAATCTTTCACCAAGTTGGTCTTTGCTTCTATCTGTTTCTGGGTTCTTGGAGTATGCAAGGCCAGGACAGGGGGTTTGCTTCCACTGTTTAGCACCAGAGAAACTCTTTTTTGTTAATGCCTAATATTGAGTCTCCTTTTCAATATATAGTCACCCATGCAGTAATCCACTTTTCCAAGTTTAATACCCATGGTTTAGTGTGATACCTAGTGTGATAAACAGTGACACCATTGAAAGATAAGAAGGAAAATCATACTATTCTGCAGGCAGGCAACTTTCCATTTAAGGTGAAGCAATCTGAGATTCCTGACACAGACAGAAAGTAAGTGCTTCCTTTTAATGCAGTATTTCCTTCTATCACGTGTGTGATTATTTTGACTGCATGCATGTCTATGTATCATCTGCATGCGTGATGCCATTGAAGGCAGAAGAAAGCATATGGTCCCCCAAAACTGGAGTTAGAGAACATTGTGGGCCTCCATGTGAGTGCTGGGAATCCAATCTCAGTCTCAAGAGAGCTGCTAGTGCTCTAAACCAGGAAGCCATCTGGCTAGCTCCTTCACCTGCTCCTTTGAATTTTCCACTATATCTCATTCTCTGGAAAATAGCAAATAACAAAAAATGGCTTTTCCAGAGGTCTGCAGGTGTCTTGAAATCTAACATTCATTTCTTTTATACACTGTTTATAAATTTCTAAAATTTAATCACTTGTCTTCCTTTCATTCATGATCACTATATCTGTAAAGATTATAATAAGTGAAAAGAATCTGCATTGGAGCTGTTGGGATATAGTTAGTTATGAGAAGCAATTGATTTACAGACTACAAACTGAATTGCTGTGTCTAACAACCAGACAAGTTGGACAGTACCAACAAAGTAAAAAGATCCAAGGCTGATATATCTCAGGGAAACAGATACTGCTCTACTACCCATGCTCTTCAAACCAGTGCTGGCAAACTAGGAACGGAGGAGAGCAAGGCTGTGCGTGGACAGTCTCTACAGGAAATAGTGGCTATATTTATTTAACTTCAGTAAAGTGATTTTTAAAAGTGGAGCTTTCCATATCATCATTTTATCACCTAATAGTCTAAATAGGTGTTAAAAGAATTTTAATGAAATTACATATCCATATGCATTTGTGGTTTGATAAGATATAGTAAGTAAACATAAATTAGAAAATTTTAACTTTAAAATTGTTAATTTCTTCTGGTGACAAGTGACTTCAAGGTATCATGGTAATCTACAGGCCTCCAGACACCTTCGAGACCAATGGGTTCATTCTTTTGTTAGTTTATTATTTATCATTAATCCAGCAACAGAGTGTTACAATGATTCCTTGCCCTTCTGTAAGCCTTACTTCCATTCTTTCTTCTCTTAGTGCAACACTTGTTTTTCAATGAAGTATTACTATATGTTTATAGACACTGATTAATCTCCAACTTGTATTAAATAAGCTCCAACTCAAATTATAAAAAGAAATAAAGTCATACAGAATGTGTTTTCAAATAACTATTATTTTAAAATAATCAAAACAAAATATTATTCAATATAAAATAATTCTTTTGAAATATTTTATTTTATTTTTAAAAATGGATGGTTTTATATTGATAAAATTGTCTACATAAAAATCAATTATAAAATCTGAAGGTTATAATCTAGACAAAATTTAAGGTTTAGAAATGATTCTGAATATAAAGTTATTTCATCAAAGCCTGTTAGTAGTAGAATACATTGCTTTGTTTTCATGTGTCTACTGTAATGCAAATGGATAAGTTATAGTTTGTACATAGCACATATCCCAATATCTAATGATACCTGAAAGTGAAGTAATTAAACAACAGGAATATTTTTCTACATAGATATCTTTGCCAAGAGTCAAATACCCCAAACATTTCCTTTATTTAACTAGGTGCATGCATGGTCAGTAATACTATCAAGAAATCATCGAAATAAAATGTAATCCAGGGGAATGGTCATATATACTGATCTGGTTAAACACACACACATACACACACACACACACACACACACACACACACACACACACACACACACACCAAATGCACATGCACAGGCAGGCAAACACACACAGGGATGAATGTGACACAGATTTGTGGGAAGGAAGGTGCACGGGCTGTGGTTGTAGGGAGATGGACTGGGAGCTGACTGAATGGAGAGTGCTCACTATGAATTGTGTACATGTGTGAAATTATCTGAGAAAATTTTTACTTAACTGATAAAGAGAACAGAGCTCTGGTGAAGAGAATAAGAAAAAAAATGAGCATGACTTCTAGGAAGGAGAGATTTTTATTCTTTTTAAGATAATTTGTGAGAGCAAGGTTATATATTAAAGTTCATTTAAGCTCTAGATATTACAATAAACTACTTTCCTCCTGTTTCAAATAATTACACTTCAAAATTTATTACTAAATCTGTTATTTTTATCAAAGACGAATATTTTATGTACCTGAATAAGTTTCCTGTAGAGAATTACACAGTTAACCAAGATTCTAAGCTTCATCGTGGCCTTGTCTTAGATGAAGCATTGTTCTGCGTTTACACTTCGTGTTGATAGAATTCTTGTATCTGGCCTTTGTTTAGTTTCATGCAATAGTCTGGACACTTTTCTAGAACTTAAATGTTTTCTAGACCAAATGTTTCTCCTGATCAAATTTCTCAAAAAAGACAAATCAGGTAATTCAGCTTCAGTGTGTCTTTGCGATGCTCAATCATAAAGCAGGTGTTTTCCATTTAGTTAATAACACTGTGTTATGCATGATTTGTTTCTGAGTTAATCTGATGGTGATGGAAACAATAGCCAAAACATAAAAAACAATTATTAGTAAACACATATATACTATGAACTCTCAGGAAAATGAGCAGTCAAGCAATCAATAAATATAAAACCAAAAGGCAAATGGCTTCTTCAGCTAGAGGGCTGCACTGTGGCAATGAAAGCCTGAGCTATTGAAAGCTCTACTCTGCCCTTTACTCAGCAGGAACACATAATTACAACAGCTAAAATTACAGAATAAAGAAGTGGAATGGTTCAGTTCCTGGGAGCCAAACAAAAACAGCAGTTCTGACATTTAAGTCTGTAGTGACTATATGAGCAGGGCATCATCTACACAAGAAGTATAAAAAGATTAAATTCATTTTCAAAATATTACAAGTACCTAGATTGTATGATCACTTATAAAAATTAAGTGAAAAGTCTAAGGTGATTTATCTTCACTGTTCTATGGAATCCTGTAAAGAGTGTACGGAAAATTGGAAATGGTATACAAAATATAGGCTTCCAAGAAACTCTTTCTCTCTCTCTCTCTCTCTCTCTGTTTTACCGATATGTCATCCAGATTTGAAAAATGATTTAATATATTGGAAGAGAGACATCAGTAAAAGGTAGTGTGTTCATAGGTAGGACCCCATCACTTAACAATGTGCTTCCTCATCTTTAGTGTCAGCATTAACCAGGCAGCAGCTACTAGTACCCACTGCAATTAAAGGTATGTACAAAAAGAAAGAGCCAGGAGAAACAGTCCAATGGTAATCAGTGCCCTCATGTGTTACGTAAACAATATCATTATATTAATCACTATAATGTTTTCCTTTTATTTAATATACATAAGTGAGGACAGTGTGAATACAAGGACAGTAGCATTTCAGAAACTGCTGATACTAGCCACCACCACATGGAAAATGGACTAAATAGGTTGTGATTGCTACACCTTTAAATTTTTTAAAAATTTCTTTTCAGCATAATATTTTTTGTTTTCTTTATGTCAATTAGGAATCATGCCTCCCAATTACACTCCTTTTCCAGTCTTTCCACATTCACCCTCCACCCTTGTGACCTCACCCCACAAAAAAAAATAATTAAAAAGTGGGCAAACAAGTCCATTTGTGGGATCTATGTACTCACTGGAGCAGGGTCAAACTCTCCATGGCCCACCCTTTAAATAGAGCTGGACAATGGTGGTACAGACACTTTCTTTTTTTTTTTTTAACATTTTTTAAAATTTATTAATTGATTCTTGTTACATCTCAATGGTTATCCCATCCCTTGTATCCTCCCATTCTTCCCTCCCTCCCACTTTCCACTTATTCCCCTCCCCTATGACTGTGCCTGAGGGGGATTTCCTCCCCCTGTATATGTTCATAGGGTATCAAGTCTCTTCTTGGTAACCTGCTGTCCTTCCTCTGGGTGCCACCAGGTCTCCCCCTCCAGGGGACATGGTCAAATATGAGGCACCAGAGTACGTGTGGAAGACACTACTACCACATTGACAAGTTACATTCTGAAAAGGAAAGTAAGTCAACTATGTCTGTGTCCCTTCACTTTTTCATCCCTCCATTCCTCCTTCCCTGTCTTCCACCCCCCTCCCTTTCCCATGTATCGATATAAAACTGAACAGTATAACCAATGCTCTTTCAATGTGTACACTGGGATGCTTTTATTAGTTACATCTCTTGTAGCTGTGACAAACAGCACTTGACAAAATAACTTGGGGCAAGAAGAGTGTGGTTTGGCTTACAATTGCAGGATGCAATGCATTGTGGTGCATAGGTAAGGCAAGTCATGTGACATCTGTGGTCAGAGATAGGGGAGTGAAGCTCTTTTTCACTCTTTCTTTTTAATGCAATTATGCAATCAAGCTCAGAGAATGGCACTACCCTCCATTAGGGTGGGTGTTTCCTGCCATTCTCATCAAGATAGTCCCTTGATTAGACATGGCCAGAGGCTAACTTAGTTAAACTAAACCATTCAGAGTTGTACGCAGAAGTTTTGTACTATGTGATTGCAGAGTTTATGGAGTTGACTATACAGTATTAAATATTAAAGATTTTACTATGTGATTATTTTAAGCCAGAATTTTCAAAAGCTAGGTTGAATATGGTAGCATCAATTGCACATTATTACCTCATGTTTGTGCATGTTGGTATGTGATAAGATTAGCTAAAAATCTGGCCTTTTGCCGAAAGTCAAGTGCGAAAAACAATAAGGATACTCATAAAAGAGTCTATTAGGTCTATAGAATTTACTCAGTTAGAAATACAACTTTCAACTCTTTGAGCAATCTATAAACATATCCACCTCTTGTCATGACCTTCAATTTCCTTCTATGGATTTAAGTTTTTTTGATTTTGATATATGAATAAGGGCATGCAGTCGTTATTTTTCTCTGTCTGTCTTCTTCTAGTTAGCACAGTGCTATTCAGGCATATCAATGGCAGAACTGGTGTTTCTGTGGGCGGCTAGTATCCATGTGTTTGTATGCGTGCGTGTGTGCGTGTGTGTGTGTGTGTGTGTGTGTGCATGCGTGTGTGCGTGTGTGTGTGTGCGTGCGTGTGTGTGTGTGCGTGTGTGTGTGCGTGTGTGTGTGTGTGCGTGTGTGTGTGTGTGTGCGTGTGATTTCTTTATTCACTGAGTGCACAGGTAATAAGTATCTAAAATTAAAAAATTTATGATTTAATTCCCTTTCTTATTATTTGCCAGAGGAGCACCAAGAGAATAAGAATTCTGTTTGCCAATAGTTATTTGAGGCCTAAACATACACAGCACCCATATAATGTAGTAAATCTGTAAAGAGTGATGCTTTTCTTAAATGTGTCAAGCTATTCTCTAATGCTAATTTTGATAGAATAACAGTGCTTAGATTAGCTTTTAATTACTTTTAGTAAGGAAATTCCTAAAATGCACTTTGTCGGTTTTCATTTTTAATCATTTAGGAGTTTAGATATTCAAAATATTAAGAATAGGTGATAAATATTTGGAAAATAATAATAATTTAAAACTACCTAATGTTTTTTAATGATATGCTTTCAAACTTGAGCTGTGAGACTGATAAAATATCAAGAATAGAAAAAGGTGAAAGTTGTTGAAACAAATCATTTTTGCAAATATAGAAAATAATTACAGGCAATATTGAAGGGCTAAATTATTGGTAATATATATTTTTTTTCAAAACTAATGTTTTCATTTATGATTGAATATAAGAAGATAAGATGTTTTCTATCAGTGTAAGGAGGTTTAAAAATAAATAATTCTATCAAAATGATTTATGAGTCTTAATTTGAAATAGTTAATATATTTTGATAAGAAATTTGAAGGCTTATAAACAGAATAATGCGTTCACTTCAAAGAAGGAAAATCTAAATTGAATTGTTTTCTCCTTTCTATGCTTTTTATGTAATATCATTAATTCTTAAACATTTTTCTTTTCACAGAAGCCATTAATAATGAACATTTTAAATATCTTAATATATTTCACAACATTAAAAAATTTCTTTTTATTACATATATCCTTTAAAAATATTTTTATATTTTACATATAAGTAGATACGTAAAATAATATGTTAATTAAGTAGTCAAAATGGAGTTTATGTGGTTCTTTAAATATCTTTTTCATGACCATATTATGAGTAAACACTGCGGGTAATATATTTTGATTTATAAACTTAGCTAAGTATAACCATTTTGTCATTAAACTGACATGACATATTTATCACCTAGTATTGTCATATGACTGTAGGTTCAGGAGTCCCATAAGAAGACCATCAAGGCAGGTGGATCAGGATACAGGGGCACCTGTACACTGTTGCACCAACCAAGGACAAGGCATGCAGTAAACATAGACCCCTTGTTCAGAAAGAGCAAATGGACAGCCATTCTCTGTGGTTGTGGGGAGAGCGGGCACTGCCTCTGACATGAATTTTGATGTCCCCAATTTGACCACCTCCCCTTGGAGAGGAGGTCAGGTAGGCATCAGAGGAAAGGTAAGCAGGATATTTGAATAAGACCTGATAGGTTGTGGTTATATTGTGGAGGAGGAGGTCCCCTTCTGTCAGAGGTCTAGGGGAGGGGAATAGGCCAGAAGAGGGAGGGAAGGTGGAAATGGCAAGATACAAGGGAGGGAATAACAATTGGGATGTAATCTGAATAAATTGTAATAAATTAAAAATTTTTAAAAATATTTCCTATAATTATATCAATTATCATGAGTACACGAAGTGAACAGCTGTGGTTTCACATTGACACTGAAAGAGAAAACAGGATACTGAGAAATCGCTACTTCTCAGCTTTATTTTTACATCATCATGTCGCATAACACTTTTCGTAAAATGGCAGAAGCCTCCTAGTGGCTAACTTTGTCCAAAATACCTTTCACAGCACTTGATTGCTTATCCTTTTCAGCCATGTACAAATTCATTTTAGAAGCCTAATCGTTCTAACAAAAATAACATACAAATATAATTATTCAATTAAACTTAAAGTTAACATTTATTATAAAGTTAACTAATGTATGTTACAAATCCACTTAGATAAAATTTATATTTGAATTATTCATATCAATATAATCAACGCCTAAATCTTTTATATGCATTTAGAAATTATTATGTCAAATATATTTTATACCTAGTTTCAAAATCCACAGTAAATATATCCTTCAGTTTTATATGAGGAAATTTATACGATAAATTGTATCTAACACCTTATCGAAGTATTCTAAATTTCAAATGTTCATCTCTTTATCATAAATATTCTTTAAAATTTGAAAAATGTTTTGCAAATTCCATTTTTTATTTTTATGTTATGCTTGGCATATATTATCATATATTAGACTAATAATTTTATCTAGCTACAATTATTGTGCGAAATTTTAGCATGAATAATTTCTTTCAGAGCCAATATTTTGAAAGCTTGGTAAACAAAAATTGTTAACTTTCCTTATTTCATTAGAAATTCTTAACAATCCATCCCTACACTTTCTAGAATGGGTAGGATGTTGCCCACACTTCATTTAACTACTCTTCATCTTCCCACTGTCTTATTTAACGATCTTCCCACTGTCTTATTTAACGGAAGATAGAAAACATAAATAACATCGAAAGAAGTAATAGAAGATAGATATGGATAAAAGTAATGAGAAAGGAAAGGTCATTTGGAGAAGAGATGAGGCACTTATAATTAAGTAGGTTAAAGCTCATCAGTCTTGGCAATTTATTAAAGTACAGGATGAAAAAGTCATTATTTGTTACCATACATTATATAGAGCTCCATGTAAAAAGAACTTGTACCTTAACCATAGTCCTTAATGCATTGTTGCTGGTGTCAAGGTAAACTCACAACTCTCTTCAGCACAGTTTATGGCTATGCATCCTCGCTTTTGGCCTAGAAGACTTACAAATCGTCTTATGATTACATTTTCTTATCTCCAAAATATGGACAATACTAACGTCAGTGCAGCACATGAAGAGATGTAGATGTATGCAGATATTAATCTGCCATAATTAGTTAATTTAAAAGATATTACATGTCCTGGGAAAGTATTGTTTGGTCAAACACTCAGTTCCAATAGAAGATAACATAAAGTTATATATGTTAAGAGTAACACTGTTTTGTATAAAACAGGTTCTTTGTGTTTTGTTAAGAAAATTATTACCAAAAGTTCTTATCACTTTAAATCTTAGAAGGAGAGAGGTTTAAAAATGTTGCCAGGTCATTTTGTATGTAAGTTGTACAAGAAAAATTCAACAGAGATGCTATCGAAAATGAATTTAAATAATTGGTTAAACTGTTACCCATGAATCTTAAAAGAGTCTAAAAATGTAAAATGAAAAAATTTACAAGATGTGAAAACTTGCACGGTGTATTCAAAATAATTATTTATATATTATTAGCCTCAGTTTAATCAATGTTGAGTAGAAGCCCAGACAAACGGTGTCACTCTAACGCTTCCCTGTCACTAATGACATGAGGAGTATGCTGGAGTGTTATCCTCACCTCATTTCATGTTTGTCACATAATACTAGCTAGCATGTTCCAGTTCACACGAAGACATGTAAGACTCTGTGTGGCCAATTCACATTTGTGTAATCAGTACATGGATTTAGCAATGCTTCCTATTCTTTATTTGTCTACAAATAAGAATTCTGTAGTTAATGTTTATGGCACAGCTTGCATCTCATGATTTAGAGAGTAAAAAGAAAACCACTTTACAAATGTAACCCCTCCATTTCAAGAAACACAATTTCTTTTATTTTTTGTTTTCTTTTCTGTACTAAGCATAATTATGGAAAATAAGATTTTTATGTTTTCAAAATTATATGTTTAGGAAAGAATTAAAGTAGCTCTTAAAACAGTCTTCAATCCATTTTGTTCCCTCTTACATCACAATTTTAAATACCAAGAAACAAATACAGAAACAGAATTATGTGTTGTAATTAAAAAAATTTCTTCAGATATTTATTCTTTAAACTTAATTCCTGAAAACTTACTAAAACGCAAACATATTGCAACAGGTAATTGTGCTAATATGTTATAATTTACATGGTTTTTATTATTTTGAGGGTTTTTTTTGAGTTTTATTATTTTGAGTTTCTTTTTCTTTAGCCATTTTTTAAAATATTAATCTATATCATTAGTGCAGATATAACTTGCTGCTAAATAGGTATATATAAAAAGAGACAAAGAGAAGGAGAAAGGGAGAGAAACAGAGAGACAGAGATAGAGAGATTGAGACCATCACATAAAACATACATGTTCTTGTAGCCAACAGAGACCTAACCATTAGCTTTGGGATTTAGTTTCCAAGTGTACTGCTTCAGCATATATCTTTCTTTATAAAATCATTTTCCTCAAGATTTAGTTTCATTATAATAAAGAGAGTACTCTAACACATTTTTACATTGTTTCAGTATATATAATCATTTCCTTATAATAGTTTTTGTGTCTCCATACTAACCGACAGTGAAGAAACTTATAATTTACCATTCAAAGCAAAACTCCTTCAAACTTATTTTAATCAGCCATAGAAATATTAACATACCTATACATTTTGTTAGTATTTCAATCTTAGTGTGCATGGGCTTTTGTTCAGAATAAATGTATGTGCACCGCATGCATGTCCATTACTTGTAGATGTCAGATTAGAAAAAGATGTCACCCTATCTCCTAGAATTAGTGATGGGAATGGAATCTATGTGCCCTGGAAGAGCAGCCAGTATTCCTAATCCTAAACCATCTCTCCAACCCATATGTTCCAATTTTAAATGAAGTATTCAGTACAACTTATTATGGGTTATTGTCTCTCATTATTCTTTACGAGGGCCTAATGGGTCTATTAAATAGTCATTAAATTTTTATATGTTAATTTATTAATTTTTGAGAATTTCTTATGTATTACATTCATCTCATTTCTCCCACATGTTCTACCTACCCCTCCAATACTCCATCTCAAATTAATTTAAGTTAGCTTATTTTTTTATTATTGTACACACACACATCTATGTGTGTGTGTATATGAATGAGCACATAAACCCAGCCTTTTGTGTTCTTTTGGTATTGCTGTTATGTATATGTGTTTAGAGCCAATCACTTGGCTTTGCATAGCCTATGAAGGGGATTGTTTTTGGAGAATAATTGTGATTCCTCACTAAGCAGCCAAGACTTGCCTATAAGTCTACACGCAGTGTGGTTTACTTGTGAAATTATCCCACCCATATGTGATGGGATATGTGCATGGCAGCTGGTGTTATTATTGTTTATTACTTTTATAAGGAGTGATATTGTTTAGAATTCATAAGTAGCTTCCCTACTATGGCTATAAGACACAAACTTACAACATATTTCATGATCTTCTGGCTCTTAAAATCTAGGCTTTTTTTTTTTTTTTTTTTTTTTTTTTTCATGAGGTTCTCCCGATTGTTAACTGTAGAGGCTAAATCATGTATGTATGATTTGGAGTTAATAACTCAGTCTTCACTGCTCTCTGAATTTTGACTAGCTGCAACTTTTTATGGTATTCTGCGTAAGTTGTAAAAAGAAATTCATTGATGGGATGTCAAGCTATATCTGTCTGTGACAATAGTAACAAAATAATTAAAATGCAGTAAGAAATTATATTCATTTTGACAAGTATCAGAAATAGGTGTTCCTCTAGTGAATAATCCTACAAGTCCTGCATAGTTTTCTAGGTTTATGTACTAGGAATTAGTTACCTATTATCAATGGGCTTTAAGTCAAATTAGACAGCAATTGCTTACCTAGGGATATAAGTGCCACTATTGCACCATAAGGGATATCTTGAATTGTGGTCATAGTAGTCCAAAATCACTGCATCTCAGGAGAACTATTGACTGGTTTTTTTCCTTTTCAGGTTGTATAGCTCTTTTCAATACCATGAGATATAGTCCCAAGGAAGATCCCATATCAGCCTCACTATAATTCCTCCAAATGTGTCTTTAGCAATAATGTCTTAGCTTCAGTTTCTGGAAGGTAACGAAAGCCTTCTCATTTAAAGAATTTGTTGGACTTCCTGATGAGCTATACTCTGAAGGATATGTAATGACTCCTGGTTCATGGGATTTTATTATATAATCTATGGTCTTTGTGGAAGTATTCTTCCTGAAAATGACATATTTATGTATATAATACATATAACAATATATTACACATATATACATGTATTTGGACATGTATATTGTATAAAAGTTTTAAATACATGAAATAATACACATTTTTGGCATTCTTGAACATCTTAGTGATATTTATTCTGCCAGCTCCTCTTCTCTGTAACAGCCCGTTAAAGTTTGACATCCTTTGCTTCCATTCCTCTTGAGAGCACTTGAGTCCTACTATTTCCATCCTTAAAGATCCTTCTCACACTCTCCATGACCCCTTTTAATTTTCTGATTTATTTAGTTAATACAGATTATATGCTCACATATAAAAAAGTCAGAGAATTGAGGAAGGGGTAAAATTCTTTCATTATGTAATACATGACTTATGCTAGTGTGGACTAATTAATTGGATCTGACATAAATAATATGAGAGACATAAAAGTTAACATGTATATTGTTATTATATTGTGTATTAAATATTAGGAAGTTACTAACTTTAGAAATTGTGTGTCTATACAAATATTTTCTTTACCTCCGAGAAAAATGGAAGAAATATGAAGAATAAACATATCTAATAATGATAATTTTACCCCAGCCTTCATCCCAGGTGACCAGTCATAGATTGGGGTCATCACTAATACAATAATAAATAGAAGAGAATGAGAGGGAGGTAGAGTACTGTAGAGCACAGTCATACCGATGATCTACCATAATTCTCTAGTTGTGTTTGAGATAATGAAAGGGAAGTAAAGATGCAAATGATACTAAAGAACCAAACAAAAATAGCTGAATATTTGGGAAGATGCGTATCACAGTGGAGATGTCACTAGTGGTAAGGTACTTATGTCAAGTAAGTACATTCTAAAAGTATTATGTATTTTAGTTGAATTGAAATATAATTATATTACTTCTACCATCATTTACCTTCTTCTTGACTTTAAATTTTTAAAAATACTATTTTTATTGATTCCTGCTCTTCCAAATTGCCCAATATAATGAGTTTAACCCATTGCTCTTGAAAAGAAATTATAGGAGATGAGTGCTATAGAGTAGAATAATAGAAGCAAAACAGGAGAGACTAAGTGAGAAGGAGAAGGAGCATACTAAAATGGGAAAGAGATGAAGGACAAGTAAATAAAACTAAGGACATTTGAAAATCCATAAGGAATTTATTTAAAATTTCATACACACACACACACACACACAACACACACACACACACACACACACACACACACACACACACACACACAACTAAATAAAGTCATATCAGTTTGTATGATGTCTTTATCCCTAAAAGCTGTACATTATGGATGGGAAAACTCCTTTGGAGTATTTCATCAATGGAGTCAAAGAGATTTCCAAAACAAAACAGAATATTGCCATTACCTCTACTACCTACCCAGAACTTGAAGACAAGGCATTCTTGCAGAGGAGATCACACACTTTAGACAAAGGACTTGGAAGAATTGATCTACATCAGACCTGGAAACCTCCCTCGGCACTAGATCTTATAGTACTGAAAGGAGGTATACGAGGTGCCAGGGAAGAAGATCAATCAAGAGTCCTCCTGCACTGGCATAACTTTGACCTACAATGACCACAAGTCAAGATATGATATCCCTGAAGGTGCAATATTGGCAATTTTATCCTAGATAGATTATCTAGTTGTCTAGTTTGACTTTAGGGCCATTTTTAGTAGGGAATTAATTTCTGATATGTAATCCCACACAACAAGCCAAGGCTGGTAGACCAAGGACCCTAGTGGCACACCTATTCCTGACACATAACTAAATAAGCATATTATCTAAAGGTATCCTAGTTCTTATCTTTTTATACATAGATAACTGTTAACTCTCACCCCTCATCCAAGAGCCTCCCTTTAGATACATAGATGGAGACCACTATGCAAAGTTACAAATGTTAAAAAATAACTGACATTGTATTCTTAGGCCCATCAGATAAATTTATAGCATAAACCCGACACTGAAGGCTCAGGTATTATATTGGATGAGGAAGCATAATGATTGTAAGAGCCAGAAAACGATACTATCTACTTTAAGATAGTATCTTCTATATATGACAGAGGAACAAGAATGAAATCTTCTGGTTACCAGTTCCATGGGAGCAATTGCCATGGCATAATTCTCAAGAGTCTAGCAGATCATCAACCTGACAGAAGGAGCCTCAATGTCTGTGGGCCGAACTTGGAAATATCCACGAAGACCGCCTCATCCAATCCTGAAACTCTGGGCTCTGTGGGCCGGAACCACCAATCTCCCTTTCCAGTTCCCCAATCTTCTCCTCTCTCTCCCCTGCTTCCTTCTCCAAATCAGTGGTCGTTTTTTTGCAATACAATACCCCGGCTGGTATCACTAGCCCTTTTCTTTTGTCTTGGGCTAATACTTCCTTCCTCTGAGTCAACACTAAGACATTTATCAGTTTGTAGAGATAAAGTCTCAGTGGGGTCAAACATCCCACGACTATTTTTACCTTGGGCCCAGACTAATGCAAGATTGCATTCTCTTCACAGAAACTTGGAACATTTGAGCAAAGACTGGCATTTGCAAAGTGCAGAGTACAAATTTAATGTGTACTCTTAAGAATTTCAAACACATTTTCAAATATCTATTATAAGAACATATCACTCCGTTGGTGAGATGTTAATCCTCTTGCACAGGAGAAGACTTTATAGAATTACGTATTTGTTTGCATGTATAGATGCACAGAAGCATCAACGCATTTTTGAGCATGCAAAGACAGAGGTCAACATCAAGCCTCTTTCTCAATTGCTCTCCACCTCATATATAGAGCCATAGTAAGACCTATAATCTATCTCATTGGATTATTTTAAACGTTATTACATTCATTTAGATTAAACCTTTAAAGAAGTGCCTAATGTGTGAGGGCTTATTTATTGTTGGATTCTATTATCAATCTTTGACTTAAGTTGTCTTACAAGAAACTTTCTATACACATGAAAAGTCACAGTTTGAAAAGTATCTGCATCCATGAATGGAATGAGTAAAATAGAACTGGATGATGTTAAATAGAGAGAATTTAATTAGAATATATCATTAGCTCTATGCTTTCACCAGTCAGGTAGCTAATAGAGGCAACAAATTTTGTTCCAAATATGCCAAATGCTTCCTCTTATTAGAATGAACCAATAATTTTGTAATTCCCTATATGTCAAAATCTATTAGCATACTTTCAACATTTTAAAAACTCACCTGCATAAATCTGTCATTTAATATTGCTTTGGTTAGGAAAAGCATCTTTGGAAGCTGGATAAATGTTACCTGTGTAGAAGTATCAGAGAAATGGGGAGTGAATATTCACAGCTTGTTTCCTCCCCACATGAATGATCAAACATTCTCCAGGTTCAAAAACTATGTCTGGCCAGTAATAGCTTCAAAATAAAACCCACCCGCACTAGCAGTGTAGATGTTTAGTAGGCATATATAGAGTAAGTGATTATGCTAATTTCTGCTTTGATTTAAATAGTTTCAATTTCATATGATTAAATCATCCTAAGTCATATTTTAAGGTAAATGATGCCAACAAACTCATGAAATAGTGTGTAATGGACATCTCATATCATTCTTTACTGTGTTACTCATTCATTTATAAATGAAGCAAAAAATAGTGGATGCAAAATTTATATTATGTAAATAAGCTCACTGGACTTGTAATTTTTAAATCTCGTATTTGGGTACTATATTTTTTATCACCCCCATCTTTTTCTTTCCTGACAGCTCCTCTCAACACTTCATGGGATGTCTTGTAAGATTTATGGTCCCTTGTTATTTAATTACTATTGCTACATATCTGCCAGTCTACTATCTGTCTGTCTGTAGGTAGTTTTTGTCTCTCTAACTTCATCTATGTATGTTACTTCTGTATTAAAACTTTATAAGTACAAATTATTGATTCCCTTCAAATTGCTTGTATGTATATATGTTTATGAGAGACTGCTTAAGATTGCATAATCTGACTTTTAAGGTTGCATAGGGCTTGTCTCTGGAAAGGAATCTCTTAATAGCTATTTAATGGTTACAGCTGTGCATCTTGCAGTGTGGTTGTATGAGATTTCCCCAAATCATGTTGGTAGATAATTGGTCCAGTCATGCTTAGGCACTGTTTAGGTAACTATATTTTTAAGCATTTACAGGTACACTTCTACTGTCATATATAGAAGATATTATGTTAAAGTAGATAGTATCGTTTTCTGACTCTTAGAATCATTACGTTTCCTCATCCAATATAATACCTGAGCCTTCAGTGTCGGATTTATGTTATAAATTCATCTGATGGGCCTAGTTATTCTCATCATTTTTAACATTTGTAACTTTGCATAGCGGTTTCCATCTATGTATCTAAAGGGAGGCTCTTTAATGAGGTGTGAGAGCCTGATGGCATGAAGTTTTTGTTATACAAGATGTATACAGGGTGACAAGGGACAAGGAAACATTGCATTGGTATTGACCAGGGACATCACAAGACCTTTTGCCTTCTTGCAACTAAACCATATGAAAATTAATCAAATAAACCATCATCCTGTTTCTTGCATAAAATTGTTCAAATTGTGATCTGAAGCTAAACAAGATCAGGTCTATTTCTCACCTAAAGTGTTATTAATGTATACCCCAAGTTATTAAACTCCTTCTTCCATGGGAAAGAAGCTACATATGATTTTTATAACTTTGGCATTTTATAAGGAGGACATTCTCCATTTCATATCTGTAATATGCTTGTGTCTGAATGCTTAAAATCAAGACAAATCAAGTCAGAGGTAAGAAATACAAAATGAATGGAAACCTCTCACTTATCCTCTCCAAAAGTAGAAGAAACTATCTGTTTCAAATATGTCAGATGTATTCAAGTGAGTAAGCTCCCACAAATGAACTATGTAGAGAACAGCAAGCAGATTAATGCAAGTGTAAGTCAATGATATTTTTTAATGATTTTATAGTTATTTTCTTTTATTAGTTTTTTCGTGCATATACATTTATATTATTACACATATATACAATAAACTGCCTACAGTGAGAAGAGCCATGAAACAATCAGGAATTATAGAAAGGTTCCATTCATAGTGCTTTGGCTCTTTTATTTGGCAATCTTGAAGAAAACATATTTCCTATCTTGGTGCATCTAAAATTCTGAACATAAATCAATATCTATTATATCTCATCTTTATCAACTTAAAACATCTATCTAGACCTACAAATATCTTAACCCTAAACAACTAAGCTTAATTATAAAACTAAGCTACCTGGTCTTCAACTGCATCAGAGACAAGAGAAGGTATAAAATTAATTATCTGAGTAGACAGGAACTGCAGGATAGCAGCTTCCAAAATGAGAACATGACAGAGACAGTTTGATGCCTGAACAGTTACCCAAAATGCTTCAGCCTTCTGGCCCAATATATCTGACATACATATTTGTGAAATAGGAACTATTGAGCACTTGCCTAACCTGTCTTTGCAGAGTTTGGTCATCGAGTCTTCTTGCATCCAAGCTTGCCCATTTTCTTGGCCTATAGATGTTTACTTTTATCTAGAGTTGGTTATAAGTTATTATTGGTCTTATTAAGTCAATGCTGTTTAGAATATTAAACCCTTTTAAGTCATATCTCATTATCACCATGAAGTTGCTTAGAATACATAATCAAAACTGGATTGTCAACTATCACATCAGACAATACAATCTGTTTTGCATATATATGTAAGTTTACTTTATGCATGATTTTTATTTAAGATACCACAATATTATGTTACTGATAAATTAACATTAAACTCATAAGCATCTGCACCTGAGGCCATACCTGAGATACTTCTGTATTGCCCATGACTTCTCCCCAGTGCTCAGTACAAGTATCTTTAATGTAGAAAGAACTTGTGAGCTCCTAGTACTTTTCATGGAGAAAGGCTCACAGGAAATCAACAGCAAAATACACATATAGAAAACATTACACTAAATGTGCCTTCTAATGGACATTGCTTAGAATTGACTGAGGAAGGCAGAGATTGATCTTCTAAACCTCAGACTTCTTTCTGTGACACAAACTTTTTCTTTGTAAATACATACAACTATCATCAAGTGACCTAGAAAACATTGTGAGTGTTAAATTTGAGTTTAAAATTTAACTTAACAAGTAGAGAAATTTTAAAAACCTACATCTAGTAATTGTTACTGTTCACTATATTCTAATGATCAGTTAAGAAGAAAGTTGAACTAAATAACACAGAAAACATGCCTAACAATCCAATGAATCTTTTACCACCTTTTTCAAAATAGAGAATTTCATACTGGCATATAATGTGTTTTTGTTAAACTCAGAACCCTATCCCTCTCCCCTCCAACTTCTTTCCTATCTTCACACAATCATTTTTTTATCTCAACTATATGTGTTGGGTGTTTTTTACGTATTTGTTTCTACTGTTGAGTCCAGTTAATACCAACTGTATATGCATGGGATATCTTCTCCTGGAGCATAGGTCTTCTTTTTTAAATCTATTTTATTAATTAATAGTTAATAATATTAATAATATTCATATTACATCTCAATTGTTATCCCATCCCTCGTATCCTCCCATTCCTCCCTCCCTCCCATTTTCCCCTTACTCTCCTCCCCTATGACTGTGACTGAGGGGGAATCTCCTCCCCTTGTATATGCTCATAGGGTAACAAGTCTCTTTTTGGTAGTTGGCTATCCTTCCTCTGAGTGCCACACAGGTCAAATATGGGGCACCAGAGTTCACATGAAAGTCAGACCCCACTCTCCACTCAACTGTGCAGAATGTCTTGTCTATTATCTAGATATGGGTAGGGGTTACAGTTCAAAGAAAAAGTGAAGAAAAGCCTGGAACACTTTGGCACAGGAGACAACCTCCTGAACAGAACACCAACAGCCCAGGCCTTAAGGTCAACAACTAATAAATGGGACCTCATGATTCTGAGGAGCTTCTGTAAGGCAAGAGACACTGTCAACAGAACAAAGCGACAGCCTACAGACTGGGAAATGATCTTCACCAACCCCACATCTGACAAAAGTCTAATATCCAAAATACATAAAGAATTCAAGAAATTAAACACCACCAAACCAAATAACCCAGTTGAGAAATGGGACTCAGAACTAAACAGAGAGCTCTCAACAGACGAATATCAAATGGCTGAGAAACACTTAAAGAACTGTGTAGGTCTTCTTTTAGGAGCGGATTCACTGATGAAAATGACTCTCTGGCTGAGCAGCCCCTAATTGCCAATAGCTTCCGGGGTTGGAATGGGACTACATGAGGTCTTCTACTGTCCTTGCTGGCATTTTGCCTGGCCTGATCTTGCATAGGTTTTGTGCATAACTCAATAGTTACAGAGAGATCATGTGTGCAATGGTCTGACCAGCAAATTGTTTTTCCGTAGCTACAACTTCTCAACTACTTCTGGTTCTTACAATTTCTCTGCCCTCGCTTTTATGATGATCCTTGAGCCCTTTGTGGATGGAACAGTATATTGATTCTCCTTTCACAGCTAAGCCCTCCAGAGAGTCTTTCTTATAATCTAAAATGAACACTAAATTCCCCATCTGAATGTTACTTGAATTAAACCACACAATACTTAAAAAATACCCAGTTCCTATTTTAAAGAAAGAGTTATTCTATCTGCTCAGATGATTTGATAAATTTATTCAAAATACTATTTTTATTTAATTGATTAATGTGTAATCTAAATAAAAATAATGTTTTCTACTGTAAACAGAATTTCAAAGTATAATTCTGTCTCTCTGCATATAACAAAATTTTCTACTTTTAAAATTGAATAAAAATTCTGACTAGTCCCTGAACCAGTTCAGAGATTTTTTAGAGCAACTGTATTCATTTTCACAAGAAGCAAACATCCAAAGGTTTTATATAGCCAGAAGCATCCAATAAATTAGAAACAATGGTGTGATTTTTAAATAAGCTTTTCAAAAATATATTAGATTGTGCATCATAGCCCTAGGAAACATTATTTGAAGTAACATCCTAAATACATATTTAAGTCATGAAAGGGAACAGCTTTTTTCAAGTAAATACAGAGATTTCCACCACTTCAGCATCCAATAAATGTAACCAAACAAAAAATGAGCAAGCCAAGTTAAAATAATCATGCTCTCAATTGAGAAGTCAAGGTCACAGAGATAATGTTACTATAATTTGAAAGTATGTGGCTGGATGCATATCATATAAAAGTAGCACACTGAAGGGAAATTTGAAATATGAGTAGAGCATATCTGTTTTGAGAGGAGAAATCTTTAAATGTTTCAACCAGGATATTCAGTATCTATAAAGAAATTGTACAGATGCTTGGGGCAGTTATAGCATATTATAAAAAAAAAACCAAAATAGCAGTCAAGAACAGGTAGGCGGTAAACATAATAAAACTAAAACACAACCAAAATAAATGATATTACTATAGTATTAAATTCAATTTCCATCAATCAAAACATTTCATAAACTCCAACACTACTGCATTCTTCCTAGCAATGGCAACAAATAAATACATAGTGCTACTTGAAGGAACATTGTCAATAATATGCATTTCTTTGATGAATGCATTACTGTTTACTTAAAAACCTCACAAGCTAGATGCCAAAAAGAGTTAACAATTGGAAGTTTTAGGACAGAAAATTTAGTGGCTCAGGGGATTGGGCCATCACCCTACCCTCAAAAAATATTATTGGGGGTATTATATTATATTGAATATATATATCTGAACTTAAAATTTCACCTCAGGAATTAAATGAAGATATCGATATGTTAGTGATCTCTGAGACTGCAGAATGCTGAGCCTATTTGCAGATCAAAGAGGATTCTGTCGAATGAGAGAGGTGAGCATTTTGAACTGGGAGATGATAGGTAGAGGAAGAGCCACATGGTTTTGTTCTCAGCTGATTTACTTATAAAGATGATAACATCATGTGCTTTTACTCCCCCAAAAAATAATTCTATAACTATAAGCCAAATGACAAAGGTAACAATGGTAAAATATGGTTCTATGGCTGGCTTACACAAAGCACAGATGCATGTTAGAATCACCTGGTTTTATAAATGTGTGGACAGCCAACTTCCTAGAACTGTTGTGAGATTATATAAAGGCGTTTTAAAATGTGATATAAATGGAAACTGAGAGAAGCTAATGGGATTGTATGAGCAGTGTTACATAGGACAGCTTGGTAAGAGAGGAGAGCTATGCCCACCTATTTTCAAATTACATTTCAAGTCTCTGGGTAAAGAATTGAAGAAGATATCAGCAGATGGAATGATCTCCCATGCTTGTGGATTGGGAGGATCACAGTAAAAATAGACATCCTATCAAAAGCAATCTACAGATTCAATGCAATCCGTATCAAGAATACATACACAATTCTTTACAGACCTTGAGAAAGCAATTCTCAACTTCATATGGAAAAACAGAAACCCCAGAATAGCTAAAATAATCCTGTACAATAAAAGATCTTCCAGAGAAAATTAATGATCTCAAGCTGTACCATAGAACAACAGTAATAAAAACAGCATGGTACTGGCATAGAAATGTGGTGGTTGATAAATGGAACTGAATTGAAGATCCAGAAATAAATCCACCTACGGACACTTGATTTTTGACAAAGCAGTCATAGAAGGGGTAAAGATAACAGTTCAATAAATAGTGCTGGTCTAACTGGATGTCTGCATGTAGAAAAATGAACATAGATCCCTGCACAAGGCTTAAAGTACAAGTGGGTTAAAGACCTCAACATAAAACTAGACACATTAAATCTGTTAGAAGAAAATGTGGGGAGGAGCCTTGAACTCATTGGAATAGGAGACAACTTCCTGAATAGAACACCATCTCAGGCTGTAAGATCAACAATTAATAAATGGGACCTCATGATACTGAAAAACTTCTGTAAGGTAAAGGATACTGTGAACCAAGCAAAACAACAGCCTACATACTTGGAGAAGTTCTTCACCACCCCCCCCCCCGACAAAGGTTAATACACAAAATATGCAAAGAACTCAAGAAAATTATTCCAGCAAACAATTATCCAATTAAAAAATCAGGCACCATGCTAAACAGCCCATTCTTTTATTTTTAATTATTTTATTTTTGTACATATTCAGTTATATTATTACACATATATACAATAGACTACCTATGACAAGAGGAACCATGACACAATCAGAAATTATATAAATGTTACATTCTTAGTGTTTTGGCTATTTGTCTTTGACAATCTTGAAGAAGACATCCTTCCTATCTTGGTGCATCTAAATTTCTGAACGTAAATCATTCTCCATCACATATTGTCTTTATCAACTTAGAACACCTATCAAGACCTAAAAACATCTTAAGCCCTAAACAATTAAATTTCATTGCAAAACTAAGCTACCTGGTCTTCAACTTAATCAGAGACTTGAGAAGGAGTATACTTGATTATCTGAGTATGCCAGGAGGGTAGGTTAGTAGCTTTCCAAATGAAAAGATGGCAGAAACAGTTTGCTACTTGAATAGTCACCAAAAACTCTCTATAATGTTGGAGCATCTTTTCAGCCTTCTGGCCCAATATAGCCGACAGACATGTTTGTGAGTCAGGAGCTATTGAGGACTTGCTTACCCTGTCTTGGCAGAGTTTGGCCATCAACTCTGCCTGCATCCAAGCTTGCCCTTTTTTAAGGCAGAATTCTGTCAGTGGTAGAAATGAGGACCTTTTGCCCAATGACTACTTTGCCACATTTGAAGCCATCTCCATATGGAGGTTCTTTGATGTTCATCATCTTCTTTGAGGTAGGCTGGGTGTTGCCAGGAGTTAATTGTCTCATTGTCAATGAAACTTTAAAGTAATAAAAACATTTTTAAATGCCATATTCTGCACATCTCTGAAGTTTTTGAAGATGTATCTATAGAGTCAGATAGATCTGAACAGCCAATTCGTAAGAGAAACATAGAATGCCCAAGAAACACCAAAAGAAATGCTCAACGTCATTATTTATCCAGGAAATGCAAATCAAAATGACTCTGAGATCCCATCTTTCACCTACCAGAAGAGGTAAGATCAAAAATTAAAGTGGCACCACATGTTGGCAAGGATGTGGAGAAAGGGGAGCACTCCTCCACTCCTGGTGGAGTGTAAACTTGTACAGTAATTTGAAAATCAATCGGGTACTTTCTCCGGAGAATGGGAATATAACTAGCTCAAGATGCAGCTATACCACTCTTGGCAATACACCCAAAAGATGCTGCACCACACAATGAGGACATTTGCTCAACTATGTTCATAGCAGTTTTGTTTGTAATAGCCGGACTCTGGAAACAACTTAGATGTCCCTCAAACAAAGAATGGATAAAGAAACTGTGATACATTTACACAATGGTATACTATTCAGCTATTAAAAATAAGGAAATCTTAAAATTTGTTGGCAAATTATGAAACTAGAAAAGACCTGAGTGAGGTAACCCAGACCCAGAAAGAATTCACTTATAAGTGGATATTATCCCAACATAGATATTATCCTCTGAGAGACTTCACCCAGCAGAGGATTGGGACAAATTCTGTGTCTTGTTGCTGTACTCTGGTTAGAGGGAGGATAGAGCTATGGATAAAGTGGGGCATGGAAGAACCCAGAGGGTTCAGGATCCCCACAAGGAGCCCATCAAGGGTGGCTGATTGTGTCCCAGGGGTCCTGCACAAACAGTTGTACCAACCAAGGACAATACATGTAATAAGCCTAGACTACTTGTTCAGAAATAGCCACTTTTATTTTATCTATCTATATGTCATTTATCCATGTGTACTCAAAACTTTAAGTTCAAATAAATATCTTAATTTTTAACCTTCTCCCCCAAACCTCACAAAAGTCAGATATACTTCTCTGGAAGTCTGTCATGTCTGAATTCTCCAGACTCACTCTCAGCCTTGTCTATGTTGGATGTAAAGATATAAGTTAGTGAAGACATTGCTGTATTGAACTTATTGCCTCACTGAATGTGACCTGTAAGAGTACTTAGACACACTAAAGTCTAGCATAGAAAAGTTTCATACTTGTCCAAATGTTTAGCTTAACATCAGCTCTATGTAAAAGCACACACTGATGCTACAACTCAAGGTTTTTGTCATTCTTTTCTTGTAGTGAGCATAACTACACTCAATGAGCTCACCCAGCAATCTATATTTCAAGGGCTTCTTTCATTTTATTCAAGTGATGGGTTTTCTATCAACTTCACTGACTATATACCACCAAGTCATCTGCTCTCTAAACCTTCTAGAGTGATGAATCAGTTACCATGAAGCAACATGTAAGAAAAAGAGAGGTCTGTACAAAAGTTCCATACACTTTCAGAGCACTGCCCAGCCCTGTTTGTACACAATGGAGTCACAGGACAGAATGTGAAAATGTAAATAACATTTCTTCTAAGATATTAATACCAGGAGAGTAAATGGCATAATTCTCCACTCGTTCTCAGAATGGACCACTGTTTTCCTTAGAATTATGTTGTTATGGTCTTTTTCTTTCTATTGAACAAATTATCCATCATAGCACTGAGAAGAAAGAAGTTGTTAGGGTCACATAGAAGATTCAGAAGGGCATGTGATAAGAGTGGCTACAGGAATCCTGTACTTAAGCCTTGGTTCAGGATAACCTATGGCTCTTGTTATCTGCACTAGACTTTGCACAGTCTCTTCATCTCAGCACTGTCTCCACACAAGTAATTCATATTCCAAATGAGTAAATGAATCTAGATATCTTATCCATATTAGACAAGTAATGTGTGTATGCTGTAAATTAAGTGCATATATGTATAGTTAACTTTATATATGAAAATAGACTTTAGGTAGAAGAACAACATTATATATAAGCATATACATATACATTTAACTTAGATATAACTAGATATACTTACAAACACACAGGTGGTAATACATAACTATTAGGCTATTTTAAAAATACATTTAAAAACATTAATTTTAAAACAAAAGAATTATAGCCACACCCACTTAGATCAGCTCTGTCATTTCCAGTGTTTGATTTTGCTGTTTTGTTGTTGTTGTTGTTGTTGCTGCCATTGTTGTTCCTTCCTTTATCTTATTCAATCCAATACTATAGACACAAGGATTAAAAAAAAAAAAAAAAAAAAAAGCAGAATTGAGACCTTCAGAGGAATGCTTGGTTACAAGCTCCTTCAGAGGACCTGGGTTTCACGCCCAGGTCAGGTAGCCCATTGCCACCGGTACCACTGACTACTTCAGCTCCAAGGAGAGCCAACTCTTCTACTCAGCATTTGCAACTGCATGAACAGAGACACATGTGCACACATAGAAAAATAAACAGACAAGAGTATTTTAAAATGAGAAAAATACTTACATTTTAAATAGGAGCCGAATGTGCTACAGTTGGGTCTTCCTAAACTGGTTTTCTTTGCTCAGTTGTTGGCGTCCACTTTTTAAAAGATAAGGTTCTCTACGCCAAACACCTTGGTCCATGTTTCTCTCACGGCACAGAGTCTTGGAGGTGGCACAGATTAAATGCTAAAATAATATCTGCAAACAGACAAAGCAACAGCAACTAGAGTCAAACAGGTCTCAGAATTTACAGGCACAATCGCACTGTTCCCTCTTAGTTTTTGTTTTTATTCTGAAAATTAGAACAATATCACATTTTAGAAGTATTTTTTGATCAAATATTACAACAGGTAACAGGAAGCCGTATACCTTCTTTTTCTGGTCTACTTTCAAATATGTTTTTATTATTTAAAATAGAGCTTCTCCATATAAACAACAGATAAAAAGTATTCTATATGGCAATAATTGAGAATTTAATCACATTTCGGAGAATAAAGCCATGTGCTTTAAAAGCTGCAAGAGAAGTTTCTAGTAAACTCTTACAGTATGAACTGAAGGTGAAGCACAGAACAGAGAAAGGGCAAAGCATCCTTAATATTGGCAGAGCCTTGCCTGTTTTTCTGAGCAAGGATGTGTGAGCCTGAAGGTCTATACAATGTCAAGAGAAGGAAAGAGCCAGATAAGGTCCAGTGTTTACCCATGAAGTGTTCTCCTGTTGGATATGATCCTGAGGCTTGCCGATATTTCAAGCTCTTGCCTTTTTTTTTTTAAAGGGCAGCAAGTGGTCTTGAATATATACTGATGAGGAATATGTGGGCTGACATTTTAAAACTCGGGCACAAGAGCTGTACGATCATCTTAAATGATTCTCAACACCTACAGGGCTTTTAAAATGCCACTGGGATTGTCTTCTCTACACTGTGAATCAAGGTTGAGAGGAAAAAGCCACCAATATATTCATTCAGAAGTAGCTTCTGTCAAAAGACCCCTGAATCCACGAGACAAGAAATGCAATATCAGTGTTCTTGTAATCTCATTTAAAAGTGATTAAGACTTCTTTTATTAGCACATCGGCCCAATTTGACCTTCTGTTGTTTAACATACAAAGTTTCGTTGGAGTAGAATAACTCAAGGAAAAAAAAGTACAGAGTAACTTTGGAATACTTATTATCTAATAGGTATTCTTTGTTTTGTGGGTTTATTTTTCTTTATTTTCACACAGATTCACATTCAGCCCAGGATGGTCTTAAGCTCACTTTTATATGGAAGGGCAACCTTGCCCCTCTGATCGTCATCCTACAGCCATCTCTTCAGTTCTGGGATTACAGGTGAGTACCACCATGCGTATGCATGTTAGACAGGGGCTCTACTGACGTGTGTGTGTGTGTGTGTGTGTGTGTGTGTGAGGTGAGTACCACCATGCGTATGCATGTTAGACAGGTGCTCTACTGACGTGTGTGTGTGTGTGTGTTTGTGTGTTTGAATCATATACACCTCAGTACAAATACTGAATATGTTTTCATACACATTTGCACTGCTATCAACTTTAGCCACAAAATATATTTTATTGTCTCCGTTTCTCAAAGAAGAAATTAAGGTTTTAATGAATTGAAGAATTTTACAAAGACAATCTAGTGTTGTATAATTGTAAATTATTTTTTCTATCTGTTCGCTCATTTGTTCGCAAAGCCTTGGAAGAAATACCGATAGCAAACTGTACCCTAAAATGAGACATGTTTCTGTGTGTATGATGAAAGAGGTCAAGACACATCATGTATATCAGTCAAATAAGCTACTGCTGTGCTACCATCATGCCCCCCTAGGGTTTCTTAAGAACCGTTGTTGAAAATCATTCAAATTGCTGCAAAGTCAACACCAAGGCACAGCGTTCAAGTTACAGCTCCATATTTGAGCATTTTGGATAAAGGGACTGACGTGATCCTGTGTTGTAAGAACAGATGCAAGTGGCAGTAACTGTATTTCAACAACAAACCTGGGATCGCAAAAATTTTTGATGCATTTGAAAAGGTAATGTGATAGGAAGAAAGTTTGAACACACTTAAAACACTACAGAATTATATTTAAGACCCCACATTCCTCATAGACCACTGTTAGGTATGTAAAGTCCTCAAACATTGAGCAGAAGTAATCTCTAGGTCTCTAGCTTCTGCCAGGGCATTATTCCAGGATGACAGACTTATTTCAATCTGTCCAGATAGAGATTGACTACCTTGGTGAAGAACTATTTTGTCCAGACATCTTAAATGAAAAGCAAAGCATTTGGACGACATAATTATAATAGTGAAGACCACACTCACTCTAGTACCACACTGGGAATTATCTTAAACCTACCACATATTGTCTTTTTAAATATCACAATCTTCATAGCAGATGTTTCAAATGTAAATATTACTTCAGTTACAGGTTATGTTTTCCAGAATTTGTAAAACTTGAAGATTAGCTGTTGGAATAGTAAACTGAATGTATTTTTTAGTACAGAAATTTCTGAATGGACTATATTGAGAGATCTACGTGTCAAAGCTTATACTGCAGATATGTTTGCAACCACATATATAATCTCAAATTTCCAAGAACACCCGTGACCCATGTACTGTGTACAAGCAATTAGTTTAGCACATAGCAAAGAACATGGTGGGATATTATAAACACCTTTGTAATTACTTCCTCTTTGCTTTGCTTAATTCCAAACCATTAGTGGGCCTATTGTCTCTTGAGAATTCTGATTTCATTTGACATATTGTATAGAGGATACAATCACTATATAATGCCTGGAGATAGAGAGATTAAATTCTGATGAGAAGGGAGAGGGGGAAGGATAAGAGTCAAGCAAGAGAAAGGACAAATTGTTTCTTCTCTCAAGTCTTAATCCTTGGCAATTACACAGCAAGGAATACTGTTCTGGCTGATATGATAAAAATGAATCTGTAAAGCTTGACCATGTTCACATACATTTAGATTCCTTAAATTTAATATAAAAATATACATTATTTTGTTAATACCCTAGAGATGAAGTCATTCTAAAAAATTAATTTAAAAATTTGATATATTCACTAATTATAAATTAACTTTTCTCATTATATGTCTTCTAATTACTTGACCATGAATATCATAATTTAGGGAGAATATATTTCACTTTATAAAAACAGTGGTTGTTTTTGTTATTTAATTACATATAAATTTTTTATGATAGGGAAATTGATATTAATAAATATTGATAGAAAAATACAGTATTTGGTAGTCCAAAGAGTTTATTTGAATGAAATATTCAAAGCATTCAGACTCTCCTTTCTATATGTAAGGATATGCATTTTAAAATTTTTTTTATTAATTTATTTGTATTACATCTCAATGGTTATTCCCTCCTTGTATCCTTTCATTCCTCCCTCCCTCCCATTTTCCCTTACTCCCCTCCCCTATGACTGTGACTGAGGGGGACTTCCTCCTCCTGTATATGCTCAGAGGGTATCAAGTCTCTTCTTGGTAGCCTGCTAGGATATACATTTTTTAATCTATTGAAACTAAAACAGTATATCTGATATGAATAATACTTTATTGTAGGCCAGCAGTGTTCATTTAGACATGAGTTCTGAATATTCTGTTTTTGTGCTCTGATTTCTCTAAAATCCATCATAATCTCCTAAATCTTATTCACAGTTTGGCTCATCTTTGTATGATTTTATCACAACAAATCATAACCAAAGCTAACAGTAGATTAAGAGTTGACCAATAGGCTTCATTGAGTAGAATACACTAATAAAATTTAATTATTTGTAAAAATATCTTTATCAATTCTTTCATTAAAGTTATTCTAGATATTTTGTCTAGAAATGAACAAAAACATTTGATAAGCATAGTCTACAAAGCACAATAAATATAAATAGTTATTATAGACCAACCGGGACTGCAGACCCACACAAATAAGTTTTAATAAAGTTCATCTTCTTTTATTTAATAGTAATCTTAACAGTAATAAATTAGTAATTGATACTACTTTGTTATCTATTTATAATAATTATTAATTAGTACAAATATCAATAAACTTAAATTTAATAATAATATTGAACTTTTATTGGGATGACATCAATTAAATTTATTTGAGATCATCTGAGTTCTCTACCTTTGAACCATATAATTAAGGGGAGCAATTTTACACTTCAATATTGCTGTGGTCTAAATTTATGTATCATCTTACATTCTTGTGTTGAAAACTATTCACCCAGATGGATGCAGTTTATCTCACTAAATAAAGAGTAGATTTTTTTTGTAGGCCAAACTATGTGCTCTCTTCTTTCTTGTATAATAATGAGACCTGGTCTTGGCACAGATTAAATGCTAAAATAATATTTAAAAACAGAAAAAATAACAGTAAACTAGCCTTATGCTTTCTAGACCTTACCAGCATTATGCTCCTCTTTCCTCTTGGTAAATGTCTCCATTCTGAAAATTCAAGTTCTCTAACTACTTAAAATATAGTATTACACCAAAATATTTTAGTAGAATACTTTACCAAATATTGCCATAGAATATCAAGTACTGCTGTTTTTTTCCCTTAGTTGTCTATGTCCAAGATAATTTTAGTATTTAAAATAGAACTTCTCTATATAAAACACCAAGAAAAAAACATAATGTAAGGCCTTGCAAGGAACATAGGTGCTGAGGATAGAAATCTTGTTAGTGGGATAGCTTTTAAGAAGAGGCTTCTGGCAACAGCCTGGACCCTTTTGCAATAAAAAGGACACAGATGGAAGGTCCTGCTAATAGGGAAAGTAGCCTGACCACAAGTAACTGTTATCAATACCAGTTATAGATTTAACAACTCCACTACTATAGGTATTTCATGGCCTTAAGTTTATTCAATTTAAGAAATGCTAGTAGCCTAAACAGTCTAAGGTAAGGAATATCCAAGTTGTTTAAAATTTCAAAAGATAATGATATAGTTTTCTGTTTGGATAGTAGTTTTTATAAACTCTTCTTTCATAAGATGTGGAATTTCTAACATATCCTATATGAAAGTACTGAAAAATATATATAACTATAAATAAATATTGTCCTACAACTCAACACATCTTCTGTTCTTTATCTCTGGCTACTATACCCACCAGTAGAGGTTCAGTAACAGATTAAAAAATTAAAGCTGAATGAGGGCATAAAAAGTATCTCAAAATGACATAAAATATACGTAATAAAACATTTCCAAGTATTTTAATTATCTAAAACTCTTCATGGGATATCATTGAATCACATTACTATCTCTTTTGTAGCTGAATCATAAGTACTTCATTAAAAATATTTTTATTTATGTGAGAATTTTATGCACAAGTATACTGTATTTGAATCAATCCCATACCTCCATCTCTCCCTTTCAACTTCCCTTGTGTCCCCAATTAACACCTGTAAAATCTTGTAATTTTAAAAGAACAAATTTAATGAAAGGATCAATGTAACTACAATTTTTAAGTACATATGTATTTCCATTAATGAAGTCAGAGATAAGATACATTTTTAATAAAACAGTTTTTTGATGAATAAAGCATTCTGTTGGTATTATTCTCATTTCTGAGTAATGTAGTGTATAATTTGTCAAATTGAGGTTGGTATTAGCTTATATGTCTGTGATAAGTTCATGATAACTCCTTATCATATTTAAGACAAAGTGTAACTTTTCATGGAAATTTAATGAGGTTCACTATAGAAATTTTGACAATGATAGCAGAAACTCTTTGTGTTAATAAATCCAACTAAGTAAATGATAAGTATAAAATAACAGGCATAAGCCTATGATTAGTTGCTACACTATTTTCTGTGCTCATCATATTATATTTGAAAGACTTGAACTTTATTAACATCAGGGAGAAAACGGTGTTTGGGTTACTGCACATATTTGAAATACTCAGTTTTCGTTTGCAATAAAAGATGCATAAACTTGCAAACCTATAATTCTGCATTTATGAGGCAGAAGCAAGTTCAATACAAACGTAGTGCCAGCCTAGGCTGCAGAGTGAGTTACAGGCCAGTCAGAACAATATAGTGATAATCTGTCTCATAGCAAAGAGGACTAGTAAAATGCCTCAGAAGGTAATGATGCTAGCCACCAAGACTAGCAATCTGACTTTAATTCTAGAAAATAAAACAGTGGTGGGAAGAGAGAACAAAGTCTAAAACTCATTCCCTTATCTTCTGCTGAACTTGTTGGTTTGTGTTCTCCCTCTTAAGTGAACACTGTAAAACAAAACAAAACAGAAAAGTTCATCAGAACCCAAATATATGTTTCAGTCCAGTATTTTATATAGAGCTGGAGAAATGAAAGTTAAACTCTGAGTAATTGAATTTAAGAGCAATAGAGACTGTAAGGGATATTATTACTTTAAATTTCCCTCACACATAAGCATGTATGTTTGACAGTCCAGCTGGCATGTAGCTTATGAGGTTTAAAACCAATGGAACTAAGGAATGCGACATATTAGCTGGTACTTTGTTCCCTTGTCTCTTTGTTTCTAGCCTTCCATGAAAGTTCAGCCATCTTTATCCCTTAGTAGATGATTTTGATAGGCTTCCAACAATTCTCAGTTGCAGTCACTTCTTGTTTCAGATAATTTCACACAACCGTGAGATAGAACATCTGGAATCACATTTGTGTTTCATAGCTCAGTTCAGCTTGAAAATTCCTTGTACTGCATATGCCAAGAAATTGGTTTTGAAATCATTAGGCAGAATTAAATGTTGATTCTTGATTCCATTTAAATATTGGGGATCTTACTGTCAATCAAATCAAACTGGTTCCTAAAATCTCAAAGGAATAAATAACATATTTAAAGATCTTGAATGGTTTTGTTTGCCATCATAAAAATTAGCAACACAAAGCATGGTGAGAGGTAGAGGTGTCCCAAGAAGCAGAGATGGTATTAAGGGCAGAACTAAAGAAAAGCAAATAATAATGAACTAGTTATTATTTATTTAAAAGTTTCATTGTAACAAAGGTCAGAAAAGAGAACTATTAAAAATAGCTGTAATTGTACACAGGACTCTATTGAGTTACTTTTTAGGTAAAAAAAAAAAAAATTTAATAAGATTGTGTTATTATGTGTTTGAACCTGGTCTTTCTGGTAAAATTTATTACCTTTCTCTTTTGATTTCCTGGTTTGATTACTCAATTTTAGTTTGATGACTGGAATTTTCAGCAAGAGAGACTCAATTTTAATTTAATTTCATCATCATCATTATTACTATTGTTATTTTGATTTTGGTGTGTGGTGTGCTGGGAGAGTCTCATCTTGTTGCCTAGAACTGCAGCTTAAACCAAAGATGTGGTCACCTAGAACATTTCCTCTATTTTGATTTTTTAAAAATGTTTTTAAATTAGGTTACCTACAAATTATCTTTAAAAGACAAAATCATTTTTCTTTTCATTACTAATTTGCTTTTCCTTCAAGACAGCAATTTACGTTTCAGCCTATCTCTTAGCACTTATTAGAAGAGTACTCAGTTCAACTTCTTCTCTTTTAGTAAATTAAATCCAGAACCTTGTGTATGAGGGACATTCTTTCACTCAGCTATGCCTCCAAAGAGCCACTCAACACTTTATTTATGTTTGTGTGATTTTCTTTTCATTTTCTGAGATAAGGTCTCATTTAGTCACACTTTTCTCAAACTCGATGTAGCAAATTCTGTCCTTAAACTCCTAATCCTCCTGGTTACGCCTCTCGAATGCTGGGATAACAAGTGTGTGTGCTCTACTGTTGTCTTTTATTTTCTTTTTCTTAAAATCTAATAAATTTATTTGGATTACAACTAAATTGTTATCCCATCACTTGTACCCTCCCATTCCTTCCTCTCTCCTGGTCTAAGACCAAGAAGGACCCCCTCGCCCACTATATGGTCATAGGCTATCAAGTCCCATCTTGGTAGCCTGCTTATTCTTTCTTTGGTGCCACCAAGCCTCCCCACCAAGGTGAGATAGTTAAATATGGGGCATCAGAGTTCATGTCAGAGTCACTCACCGCTCTCCCCATAACTGTGGAGGATGTCCTGTCCATTGGGTAGATCAGAGCAGTGGTTTGATGTTTACTACTTGTATTGTCCTTGGTTAGTAAAATAGTTTGAGCAGACCCCCATTGGTCCCAATCCACCCATCACAATGCTCTTCTTGTAAGTTTCTAGACACTCTGGGTCTTTCTATTTCCCCATCTCCTATATTTCTCTTACCTAGAGTCTTGGTAGGATGTCCTCACATCTACCTTAATCTGGTAAGTGAAGACTTTTGTGGGACATGCCTTTTGGGTGAGTGCCCAATTATAAGTGAGCATATACCATGTGAGTCTTTCTGCTTCTGAGTTAACTCACTCATTATGATCATTTCTAGTCAAGAAAATGCTCCACCACACAACAAGGACATATGCTCATCGATGTTCTTAGCAGCCTTATTCATAATAAAGCTAGTCAAAACCTAGAAAGAGCCTAAAAGTTCCTAAGTTGAAGAATATATAAAGGAACTGTGGTGCATATATGCTATGGAATACTACTCAGTTATTAAAAACAAGGAAATCCCAAATTTTGTGGACAAATGAATGGGACTAGAAATGATCAGAATAAATGTGCCCTACTCTTAAGTGTTCCCTTGATAAAGACAATATCTAAAGGACAGCATTACTTCTGGAGAACTGTACCTATCACAATTAGATTGAAGCATATTTTCCTCAAAATATTAACCTGTAAGTAGCTCTGAGAATGTTTATCCTACAAACATGTGTTTGTGTATAAACAAAATATGAAACACTGATGTAGAGCATCTATCAGAATGCCAATGTTTTTATTAGGTAATCAGCTGAAGTAATGTTCTTCCTTTTCCTTTTACTGGTGTATAGTCAGTGAGTGGCTTATCACTGTGATTTCTACAGCACTTATGCTAATATTCTGCACATAATGAGTTCTCCATAAATATTTATTGTATTGGCATATGGTCTGTTAGGGCTCTTAATTTCTTAAAAAGCCATCATCTTAATCATACCGTGTGTTGTCTTCTTATGTGCCAAGTCATGAAGCTATGCTTTGTCCAAGGTACATGGCATAGCAAACTTTCACTTAGCAAACTCAAAGAAAGATATGCAGTATCCATAATTACCTAATTAGTTTGTCAATTTGAATGAATAAATATTTTCAAAAAATCATTCTTTCTTCATTTCAAAAGAGAATTTATCAAAGCTGATAATGTCAGAAATCCTTGTAAAGGAAGCCATTGTTAATTTAATTGTAATGAACAAAATAGAGTATCTTTCAGGTTTAAATGTACAAAACAAAACAATTAGTCTCCAACATAAGATTAAATAAATCCTAGTAGTTAACTCAAGATGTACATTTATCTCTACAGATACATTTAATCACAAAAAGTAACAAATGACTGCCTGTCTTTCCTACACATATAAAACACATGTTAAAGCCAGCTTTAAAGTATGGCTAAAAGTGTTGATATATAAAATTTGTGCATATAAATAATGATATTGGAAGAAATATGTGCTATATTTAATCTATCAGTTTTCTTAGATAAGCTGAAATTAAGAAATTTCCCTGAAATTCCAAAAATTTTCCCAATGTGTAAGCCATTGCTGAGACAAAGCCTCCAACAAATTGAATCATCCGAATTTATTCTTCTGAATACTCAAAACTCAGCTGGGTTTAACATTTCAAAATCTCATTTCACAATGTATTGAAGATATGCAATATTCAGTACTGCTTTGCATTCGAATTGGTGTGCTAGCACTTAATACCATCAAGAAAGTTATAAATTAGTACATATATGAGCCAGTTTTATTAAACAATGTTGATTAAAGTCTCAGATGGATTTTGAGGATTGTACAGCAAATTTTAGGAGTGCTTCTTCACACCTGACTGGCTCCATTACATGGAAAGTTTATTCTGGATGTTTTCATAGTGTATTTTCTAGAACACGTCACCAAGATAATTGTTAAAATATCTTGAAAGTTGGAGAGTTTCAGAGGTTAAGTGTATCATCATCAGGGTGGGAAGCATGGCAGCATCAGGACCAACATAAGGCTGGAGGATGAGCGGAGAGTTCTACATCTTGATCCTCTGGCAGCAGGTCACATAACATAGCTTGAGAACAGGAAACCTAAAAGCCTGCCTACACAGTGACACACTCTCTCCAACAAGGCCATACCTACTTCAATAAGTCACACTCCCTAATAAGACCACTTCCTCTGTGGGACAAGCATGCAGACACATGAGTGTGGGGGAGGGAGGGCATTTGTATTCAGACCATCGCAAGCCAGGATGTGAAATCTGGACTCTTTTCTTAGTTATCAGGAGACCAGGAGAATAGATGGGCCTGAACAGACATGGACTTACCTCTAGGTAGAAGATGTTATGTGGACTAGGAGAGCTGTGGTATCCCGGGAGTGCAGAATGTGTGTAGAGTGAGCGAAAGGGCTGAATCAGCAACAGTCTTTTCTTTTTCCAAGACCACCCATCAGCTCTGTGCCTGAGGGAATTGCAGAGAAGAAAGCCAAAGGGGACTCTATGAAGTTTTAACGTTGTTACAATTTTTTAGAGTTAAAGTTATTCCGGGTAGATTTTAGAAAAAGAAAAAAGTTGGTATGGATGGTTATTTATTTGAAAAATGCTTATCATCAAATGTAAACCTTGCCTTTCATTATACAAGGAAGCTATATATATAAAAAAAAAAAAGCAAACCAAACTAAAAATATAACACAAAAACAAAGACAGTCACATGTTACTGTAATGAATTACATTATTCACTATCAAATTAATTCTGTTTTATCACAGAAAATGTATGTATTTAGCCGTATTTTATGCAATGATATTTAAATATTAAATTATTTCTCCTTTTAGTACAATGGTATTTACTACCTAAACTATATTTTGCTCATGGTTTAGAACAATGTTTCTTTTACAACAGTATATTAAAATCATAGTTTACAGTGATTATGGGAAGATCTGTCCTTATTAATGAAAACATGCCTAGTACCTAGATCAAAGTACAGTATTTACAGTATGTCAATACAAATTCATAAGTTGGAATGCTGTTGTGATTTCACTACATACCACTCATTGCTCGGTTGAAGATACCCATACACACACAAACACACACACACAAAGTTTGAATGTATCTTCCACAAATTTTGTGTAAAATTTGTGTTGTGTTGAAACCAGTATTATAGTAATAGAGGGTGGTTCTTTTCAAAACTGTGTCAGGAGGCCTTTATCCTTGTAATTGAGTGACTTCCTTATGAAATACCTCAGGAAGTTTCTAGCCACTGTGTGACAGCTCAACATTTACCCTCTAAATAGAGAAAAATAATGATATACATTGGATGTAGAGAGTAGATCTCCTCCGATGTAAAATAATTGACATTTTGATTTTCGTTAGAAGGGTGAAAAATCAATGTTCTATCAGTTACCATTTATCCACTCTGTGGTAATCTCTCATAAAAAAACACAGATTTGCAAAGCCAGATCTTTACCACATTCTTTACTCAATTAAATTCTGCCCAGTTTTAGTAGATCCAATGATTTTGGTTTTTTAAAATATCTGTCATTTTGATACTCTTAATATTTCACAAATATGATTGCACCTAGATGATATTGCTGCTTGGATATTTATTCCTGTGTGACATTTCCTTAAATTGAGATGGCAGGAAAAAAAAATCACTTATTTTTCTACCATCCAGTACTTTAATGAATATTTTTGAACCAATTACTTTTTTGATATGTAGAGATAGAGATAGAGATAGATATGAGTTTTGATTTAAATTTGATTAACATGTTGAGGCAAATTTTGAAGCAGTTAATTCATTGCTACATATATGGAAATAGGACTTACATTTATCTTTGTAAAGTAGCAAATGCCCATCACTCTGTATTATGCATTAGAATAACACCCACTAGAGTAGTGTAATTGTAAGTTCCTTGTATTCTTATTCTTACTCAAGGGCCAAGAAATAGTTACCATTGTGTTTTCATTGAATTTTAAAAATTAAAGAAGCAAAGGCCAAAGACTTTGCTCACTTGGCATAAGATCTAAATAGCATCTCCAAACTCCTGTGCTTAAACCATAGAACTACACAAAGCCCTCACAGTGGCACAGGAAAGGAACTTCAGCAGTTTAGAGTGGGAGGAAGTGGGAGAAGTTCAAGATAATATTCATTTACATAGCGTATCAGAAGCTAGTCTAGAATTCTAAGATGAAATCTGTAAAAGTCATCTCTCAGAGGTACCATTATTCAAAAAGAACCTGACAAAAAGATCCTGTTGGGAAAGTAATTTCTGTCTGACATAATGCAAGTAAAATGAACGATACCATATTACAAGGTAATGCTTGTCAGTCTCAGAAACAGAACATATTTACTTAAAAATATGAGAAGAGTAGAATAAAACACTATGACAGAGTTGGTACAAAATTTGCAAGATTAATAAGCTCAATGCAGTATCAAAATTTACGTGAAGATGGAGCCGAGATTGCTAGAGACAATTTATTGCTTTGCCCTTCTATGTTGGCATTGTTAACTCTTGTCAGCACTACATTATACAGGCCATTGTGCTCAATTAACATGAGCATTAGCTCATCATTGTTTCCATACAGTAAACCTACTTAGAGTCATGATTTCCTGACAGGATTATAATATATGTTGATTTCACAAACATTTACATAAACGGTTTCCAAAAGGAATTAATACATTTAAATTTGTCTTATAAATAAACTTTCTGAATCATCAGTAAATAATTGTGAATAATGGGAAATTACTAATAAAATGTAAGCTGCTTATTCATTTATCCACTGTGAAGATTTGCGCTTCATGGTTTTGTGACTAAAAGCTTTACCCAGATCAGAAAGAATAGCAACTCCATTTTACCCTTGTCATTCTTCCTACTCAAAGGTCTCCATGCTAACCAAGTCAGTATCATTTGCAAGCTTTTTAAAACTTATCAGCCAGCTTCAGCTTCGGAATTCCAAGCCTCCAGAAGTTCTGCTTTTATGTGCAACACTTAATTTGGTATATCACCAATATTTGGTATACCACCGATTTTTTTTTCTTTGTGTATATTCAAACCTATGTATTATTTAATATAAAAAGCAACTATTGCATATTACATATTTGATAATATGAGTCAGTGATCAAAAATATACATAATTTTATTTTTAACACAATTACTGACCCTCTGGATTGCCACTTGTCTGGATTAAGGTCTACTCTACATGGCTGGAAGGACCCTGCTGTTTGAGGTTGCAGTCCTCAAGGGCCAGATAGCCACTTTGAGATTGGCATTAGGTGCAGGACTCCCTCTCCCCAGCTGGGCCTCAAGCTCTCTGCCTGACTCCATCTGGAGAGTGTCTTTAGACATAGATGCTTCTAACCACACTTGATATATGACCCTTGACACAGCTTCCTACTAGCTCTGCTCTCCCTGTGCCTATAGGATAATTAGGTACTCTGTCCCAATTCATATGATAGGAGTGTGCTGCCAAATGTGAAACAAGCATCCTTAAAGTGCCTGGTGGCAAAAAAACAAAAACAAACTAAAAAAATAAATAAATAAGCACTTCTGTTTCGCCATATATCTGTATAGACAATTCTTATAATAATTTTTGGATTTATTTTTTAAATCTATACATATTTCCAAAATTATTTCAGCAAGCAGCATTTGCATTTCTTAACATGTAGTACACATTTTCTCTAAATTTCTGAGAAATGGCATATTAGTGATGCATACTTTCTGTGAAATAAATAATTTGGAAAAAATGTTAAATCAATTCTGAAGTGCTATTTCCTGACTGTAAATAACAAGATACATAAACCATATTTTCTGACCCTTAATTACTAAATTCAATTTTATTGTTATAGATTTAAAAAAAAAATGACGCTGGTTCCAACAATTATGAATGTCTATCCTGGAAGCCACCCATCACTCCCCAAAGGCTATATAGCCTTTCTTTTCCATGATTAAAGTTGAACTATGTTGTGAAGTGGTTCCCGGAGTATTTGATCTCTGTTGTGCCTATGGCCTTCCAAGGCTCTGTGTATGACCTCTGCTCTTCTTGAAAGAACGGGAGCCAGGATTAAAGCATCCAGAGGGGTCAAGAATACCACAGGAAGACCTACAGAGTAGACTAACCTGGGCTGTGGGGAGTTAGAGAGACTGAAGCACCAACCAAAGAGCAAGCATAGCTGGACCTAGGATCCCTTTCCCCTCGCTGGACTTCCTGGTCTTGCCTCAGTGGGAAAGGATGTACTTAGTTCCGCTGTGACTTGTACCAGGATATGTTGGTACCCATAAGGGTCTCTCATTCTCTGAGAAGGGAATGTGGGGCTGTAAGGGTAGAACTGGAAGGAGAGGAGGGAGGGAAATGTGATTGGGCTCTAAAGTGGTTAAGTTAATTAACTAATTAATGGTGGGTGGAGAATCCCTTTTCCTTAGTTCAAAAGCATCCACATATTTTATGTCAAATGGCTACTTTATTGCAGTTATTAGTATAATCCTTTGAACAGAGTAATAATTTCTCGCTTATTTTAAACACAAACATTCTACTTTGAACAAAAGTTAAATAATCTAACTCCATAACTCTTCATCTCATCAATTTATTGGCTGTGTCTACATTCACACAATTTTCAAAACCAAAGAAGAAAAAGAATACCTACATATTTTATGTAACTATAAATGTGGTCCTTTCAACGGTCAGAGATAATGCTTATTAAAGATATTTCCTTGAAATTCTGCCTAATGTGCTAAAGTACTATCTCTAAAATGTCTATGTTCTTGTCATAGTTTTCTTCTAATTTTCACTCAAGATTGAGTGGTGCCCCGTGTTAGACAAAATAATGACTCTTAAAACTATTCCCATACTAATCCCAAAGTGTTACTATATTATGTGATGTATCTTTCAGTTTAGGTTGCTAGAGTGAAGGGTATCATCTATCACCTGTCTTAGTTTCTTCTCCTGTTGTTGGTATAAAATATTCTAACAAAAGCAACTGAAGGTTGGGGGATGGTTATTTCAGTTCCATTAAAGGGTTTACTGCACCGGGGCTGGAGAAATGTTTTAGTGGTTAACAACTCTTGCAGAGGATCTGAGTTTTATTCCTAACATCTCTGTTGAACTGCTCATAAACACAAGTAATTCCAATTCCAGGTCACATTTCAGGCGTCAGACATTTCTGAGGACATGTACTCATGTACACTTACCATTAAGCAAACATTCAAACACACATATATAATTATAATAAAATAAATGTCATATATATATGTTTATATATATTCAGTCCTGTATATATGTATACATACATACAAACATTCATATGTATTGTGTATGAATGTGTGTGTGTGTGAGAGAGAGAGAGAGAGAGGGAGAGACAGAGAGAGAGAAACAGAGACAGAGAGACAGAGAGAGAGAGAAGAGGAGCCAAGGGAGTAGTCCATCATGACAAGGTATGAATAGCTTGAAAAGGATAGTCACTTTGCATCTACAATCAAATACAGAAAGTAATGTATAAATATATGCTACTGTTCAACTTTCTTTCTCCCTTCTATATAGGCCAGGGTTTCCTGCTCAGAGAACCATTTTCTTAGCAGTCAAGATGGATCACTAAAGGTTAACAAAAGAAATATGCCTAGTTCCCCATCCCTTGGGTGGTAGTCAACACAAGATATACCACCATCTAGCAGGTTTCAGTCAATGAAAACTGGTGTATATAATAATGATGATAGGACCCTAGGATTAAATGGTCTAGTGTGACTTTATCCATCTTTGATATGCCAGTATACCCTATCATGTTTGCACAACAAAACTGTCTACCAGCACATTTCTCACAATGTGCTTTGGGACTTGGTAGATATGTGATTATACTTAGACTAAGTATCTTAAATACCAAATATTTAATTTTCATGGTTGTGTAGACAAGGATGTACAAGAGTAGAGCACTAGAACATTTGGAGTCTGGTCAGGTACTGATTCCATGCTAGCTCACAGAAGGTATATAGGTGAAACGATGTAAGGTCAATGCTAGGCAATTTGCCTACCTGTTCAATACTTTGGAAAAGCATATTCTCATGTCTCACAAAGCAAAAATGATATGAGAAATTACATCTTCTGAGACAATTTTCAACTACTAGTGTCTTATGGTAGACTACTAGATTAGGATTTAATTTCATCCCAAAATTTTTACTTGTGGATATCATCAAAACGTGAGTTGGCAGTTTTAGAATAACAAATTTTCTGTTCAGCCCTTATAGTGGAGAGTTAAGTTCACATATGTAATTATTAGACAACCTTGGGAGAGGAAGAATGAATTAGATATTCTAGATGAGTCTAATGTATTCATGATTCTGGAAGAAAGAGAAATCAGATACCTAAACCAGAGAGAAATTTTGAAGATAATATACTGTTCTATTTTTTGCAAACATGGAAGTTGAGAAAGGACCATAAGTCCAACTGCATGAAGGCTCTGGTACCCTAGGCAAGCAATGTAACCCATTCTTCCTGAGCCTTTCTGGAGAGCAGCATGCCGGACAACATCTGATTTTGCTGTAGTGACAATTGGTTTGCACTTTCTCATAGCTATGATTTAACAAATGTATGTTGCCATAGGTTTCTAAGAAAAAAATATTAATATAATATCTCATGTGTTTTTCATCTACAAATCTGTCATGGAGAAACTCCTTGGTTTAATAATAACACAGGAAGGAGTAGCATAAAGGCAAAAGTAGACACTTGGGATATAAGAGAGACTAGATTTCCTGAAGAACCTAAGCTACTCAGGCTCACTGTCAAATCTACTTTTTTTTTTTTTTTTTTTTTTTTTTTTTTTTTTTTTTTTTTTTTTTTGAGACAGGCTTTCTCTGTGAAGCCTTGGTTGTCCCGGACTTGCTTTGTAGACAGGACTAGCCTCAAAGTCCCAGAGATCTGTCTGCTTCAGCTTCCCTCCCTGAGTGCTGGGATTAAAGGCATGAGCCACCACACCCAGCTCTATTACTTCTTTTTCATTATTAATTATTACTGTTTCTACTGAAATCTATGGCATGATCATTATAACAGATAAAGTTAAGATAAAATGTTTTAATGTGTTCATTATAAATCATAGCATTTACTGCTATAATACTCAAAAGTTCAAAGCAGAACATCCCATATCACTCCATGTTGTCTTGTAAAACCTGAAATGAACAATAGGAGGTTAGCTAAGAATAAAACAGTTTTACTTCCATTTTCAAATTCCTTGATTTCTCTAAAGAGAAACTGTCCTACTATAGGCTCTGGATAGCTAACTTATTAGCAGGTAAAGAAGATGAATGGTTAGTCTATGCTCTCCAACCTATATATATTAGATATGGGGAGAACATTTGCAACATTTTAAAATAATTCGTGATATGCTATTTATTGGTATGAAATACAGTTTGCATGCATGCACCCAACACATAGAAATAGCTAAGAGATCATGAAGCAATCTAGTTGCAAACATGCACATAGAATACTGTTTATGTTTTCTCCTTCTGAAGTGTTCATAAATTCCATTTCTTTTTTGAAATTAACATTCAGACAGTGAAGATAAGCACACATTTTCCTTCCTTTTCTGAACCTTTTCTTAGATGGAATACTATTTTATAAAACATTTTAATTACATATGTAATATTGGTATGATATTCATTACAGTAATCAGAATATGCTTTACAACAAATGATAAAGTTAAATTGATGAACTACTTAATTCTCAGCTAATCATGTGACCTTTGATTCAGACATCATAAAACAGTATAAAATGCCTTGATATAACATAGTCTGAATCTGCATTCAAAATGGTGATATCTTGTGCTATGGCCATACATATACATTGTAGTGGATGCAAATGTTTTTTGTTTTATTCCAAGTGTGGGAAGTGAAACAAATTTGTATGAGGGTATGCAGTGTTTGCCCCTGCAAACAAAAGTGTTAGAGGGCATGTGGTATTTGTTCCGTAGATGAGGAACTGTCTCATGTGGAAGCATGGTCTTTGCCAGCTGACACACATCCTGATTCAGACTCTGAGAGGAGATAAATATGATCTTAAAATCAGAGGCTTGGGTTTTGGATTTTTTTTTTTTATCTCTTCATATCGCTTAGCTGTTAATCACTTCAAGAAGTTCCTAGAGAGAAATGCTCCAGAGTACATTTCAAGGTTCCAGGTTCCAGCTGTTCTGGTGTGCTGTGTAACGGGTCGTCTAGGAGCCTGAGAGGAGGAGTAGACTCTGTCTAAGAAACAGTTTGTACAGGTCTACTTTTGTTCCCATTAATCTCTTTTCTCTCCTATCTATGGTAGTTGGGTGGAAGGGAGGTATAGGCATTAAAGAACCCCAAATATAGTAGGCTTTTTAAAAGTTCAAAGCCTACAATGCACATAAAATATTCAAGCATATATTTGAAATTTTCCTCCTGTTGCTTATAGGATGATTTGCTTAGAGTTTGTTCTAATTTTCAGAGGAAGAGACAGTAAGACTTCACTTACACATTCAAAGTGACTAAGAATAATGGCTTAATGTAATGCAGGTGTGATTTTTTAAATAAAACACTGAATAGCAGACAAGCTAGAAATGCTGTATTTTATGCTTATTTATTTGTTCATATAAAGGATGGAACTCCAAGTTTTATATGAACAAGGCAATTGTTCAGCCATTAGATACTTACTCACATATTCTTTTACTTTTTACCATGAAACAAGGTCTCAGTATTGTCCCAATGGCTTTGAACTGGATCAGAAACACAGAATAACCTTAAACGATCCTCTTGTCTGGGCTTCCTGATTAGCTGGGATTACAAGCCTTTACCACCAGGCTTGGCTTCACTTAAAAAAATAATTTATGCTCATCGAAAACATCAAAGACAATTTGATTATATCCAAAGAGTTAAAACAATAACTCCCAAAGAGGATTACTTGTTTTATAGCACAGCCATCTTCAGTTTTGAAGCTATTTAGTTGACTTAGTTCCTAGTCATAATCTCATTAACTGTTTCAAAAGCCTGAATGTAGTGAGATAAAAAGAACCCTGTAAATCTTACTTAACTGTTGGAGATCTGCAGCTATCCTTCAAATAAAGGCTTAGCTGCCTGCACGCTGGGGAATAACACATTTTCCCCAGGAAAACTGAGTAGTACAATAGGAGTAAAATGTGAGGCTGCAGTGTTATGGACATTGGAATTTAGTCTACACCACAGATAAGACTAACAGAAAGTCTCTGGTTTAGATAAAAATACATAATACAGTGAATAAATGATGTCAAAGATTTGGCGAAATCCAAAGTGATTAACTAGATGATATATCCAAGACGTTCTTTCTTTTTCTACATGAGAGACTTTTTAAAAGATAGGCTATGTCACCCAATAGCAATCCTAGATTTAAGGAAATTGTAGCTCAGTCAAAGAAAGATGAAGGTAGAGCCAATGTTCTTTAAATATAAGATAAGTAAGTAAATACATACTAACAGAGAGATTTAGGAATTACAAAGATATTCAGATGTCTGATAAACATATTAATATTATATGCAACAGTCTTGTTGACCAGAATGATGACTGCAGAAATAAGATTCCACTTTTTCTTACCAATAAGGATTAATGAAGGGAAGACAGAGAAATCTGAGAGCTAGCAGAAGCCACATGCATTGCTAGGAGCATGGAAATTGCAAAACCGCTTTAGAAAACCTTGTTGTTAAAGTTAAACATATTCGCACATCTTGCTCAGCAGTTCTTGTCTGACATATACATCACAATTTACTTCCTAGGTTTGGCTGCATTAAAAAAAACACTGCACTCAGGAATTTAAGTTTATTTCCTTCTCAAGTCTCCCAGGGACACTGAAGACAAGATAGTATAGTTTTACAACCAAGCTTAGGTGATTAGGAGACAAGATCATCTTAGATTAAGCTAAAGAAGTTAAGCTACTAGAGTTGAGATAGGATAGATATTGAATCTCATTTGGAAATTTAGACCCAACAAGACAGGAAAGACGCTTACTTCAAATGAGACTAATGCAGATGGCCAAGTCACTATGAAGGTAACATGTATAGAACTCATTATTCTCATGACTGTCACATGGCTCTCCCTACTGTATGTTTTTGTTTTAAACATGTTTAATAAAATAAAAGTATAAAAAATACACTGCAGCCTCAATAATTTGAACAGCAGATATATTTCTTTATAGTTCTAGAAGTTAGAAATTGAAGATACAGATATCATTACAATGAATTTTTTCTATGTATCATGAAGGATGATCTGCTCTAGGCTTATGATCCTGCTGTATAAATGGACATATCTTCATGTCGTGGCATTAGTCAATAGCCTTTCTCTGAAGGGGCTCATGTCTTATTATAAAGGTAATCATACTGTTCTGTGGTCCATCTCTATTTCCTTACATTAACTTTCATGACTTAATAGAAACTCTAAATAATAAAGTATGGCACACAACTTGAATAATGGAAGTTAGACATTCAACGTATGTATTTGAGTGAACAGGGTATAGATCCTATAACATTCTTATATTATTCATATTCATAAAATAATATGCTTATAAAAAGTCCTGAACAGAAATGCTTATTATAGTAATATACCTCCAAAGTGTAAACAACTTAAATCTACATAAGAAATAGAATGAAAATTTGATCCTTATACATTGTGGGTTCCTAAAGAAAATATTCACATTATTCTCTTCAGTGGAACACAATATAGCAGGCAATAATCATATGCTTCATGGTATTATTTTCATAGAATGTAAAACCTAGAAAAACTGGTTTATAATGCTAAAAGCAACACCATGGAACATTGTTGGTTTGGACAGGACTATCAGAAGGTGGAGCATGACAATTCTAATTTACTTATTGAACTTCAGTGGATGCACCTGGTATGTAAAATGACATTCACTTAATATTATAGATTGGATATTGAATGTTTCCTAAAGGCCATTTCTCTTGTTTGTTGCCAGGGCCTTTGGAGGTAATATATCTAATTATCTCCATGATACATCTCCCCCCAGAATCTGAGATGAGCAACTTCTTATACTATCAACTTCCTTAGATAAGGTGCTGTCTTATTATTGAGGCTAGGTATTCTTTCAGTGTGATGCTTTCTGACAGTTGGCTTAGGTTGTCAAAGCACTGAGGAGCAGAGAAACCTTCTTGGACAGCAAGCCTGGTCATGGTCGTCGGGCATTTTTTTTTTTTTTTTTCAGTCTCTGTCATCCTTTCCTCTTCTGGGCAGTTTTAACTGTTTTTTTCTTTTTTGTTTTTGTTTTTGCTTTGTTTGGTTTTGTTTTTCTACAATTAGCCCTTAGGTCCAGCTAGCAATGCCATATATATGAACTACATGAAACAAAAGACTTCAGGATTGGCCCTATCAGGAAGCTCAGTTTTGTATTGTTTCTGGATGAAGAAGTCTGAAGAATTTTGAGACTGTCTTCTAGGAGGCTCACTCATAGGAGGCAAATTGGCCAGGAACAGAAAGCTTGTGACTCCATGAATCTGAAGCTAGTGTGTCAGTCAGAGAATTCACTGGATCCACTATCCAGAGTTGACCAATGACTGTAGGCAGGAAGATTAACTTCTCCTTCGGCCTCCAAAAACTGCACACTTAAATGGGCTGCACGAGAAATTCTATTTTGAAGTAGCTTCCAACTCCTAATACTCATCTTTTCAGAGCAGCTTTTCAACGCTTGTAGACTCTTTAGAAAACTGTGGCTCCTGGCTTAGAGGCCAGATGCTCAAAAGACATTGTGTTGCAGACTCTCAGACCTCCTCACGGCAGGTGACTGCTATACCTGCTGTTCCTGTTCTATAGCTCTGCACTACACAGGAAAGATCTGGGTTGCCATTCTGAGATGCCCTTAGAGATTTTACAACAGTACCAAATGCCAGCTCCCTTTCTGTTCCATACAGCCACTCAGTTGCTACTCAGAGTTAAAACCTGACTCAATTAAATCCTAAGTGGCAATCTGCTATAAGTTGTTCTATACTATTTAATGCTATTAATTCCTCAATTAAAAATTACTCCATGTTTGCACTTCTTGATGTTGTCTTCTTCATCCTAGAAGAGTAGGACATGAACCCTACAAGAGATAGAAGATGGTCTGCGTCTTTACCAAAAGTGCTAAAGCCTTACAGCCAGCTGACTATGGACTGACGTTTCTAAAACGGAATGCAGAGTAGAACCTTTTTCTAATTATGTTGGTTTATCTCAGATATTTTTGACAAGGGCAAAAAGCAGAGGAGCACATTAGAAACTTGAATGTTAATGGATGTACCTTATGTAATAATACAAGTTTGAATAAGTGAATCTAATGTCTGAGTGACACAATAGATACTGGAATTTGCTTTTACACACACAATGTTGCACTATCTTGATACAGCAATCATATACTGTAATTCAAAATTTAAGCAGTGTTGATAAATTGTGTGGTAAGGAAGGGTGATAACTGTCAAGATTGACACTCTAAGTTCATTCTATGGGATAAGAAAAATATATTCTCTTCTCTACATATTCACTATGCATTAGGACTAACCCATACATACAAATATACAAATATATATGTATTTCAGGAACTATCTTTGTGCTATGGATGAAACTCTTCAGTATTTTTGAGCTTAAAAAACTGTTCCTTCATGTGTGTCTAACGTGTTGTATTTAGATTGAAAGTTTACATATTTTCATAATAGTTTATTTTTTCATTGTTAGAACCCAGTATCTTTTATTTAAAATGAGTCATCTCATCATAGATGACCCAATATAGGAACTCCGTCATAGACATGCCAGATGACTTATTCCCAGATGATTCTAGGCCCTGCTACGTTGGCAAGTAATATTAATTACGACACTCTGTCTTAAATTTCTTCTTTGTATATAGAATTCTATTGTTTTATTAATTTTGAGTTGACATATTGAAATTAGAATCAAAATGAAAACAAACATCTGCACATTTGACTAAAAAAGTCTTCATTTTCCAAAAGAGTAAGTAGCATTCTTTTTCTTATTTTTATCATTTAAAAATTATGACTGATTTCAGTTGTACAGTTAAAATTAATTGCAGGATTACTTTTCTGTTATCAATCTTGACAAAGTGATTGTATATGACCAGAAACTTCTATTTATGTGGAAATAATAGAGTATTCTTTTATAAAATGTCTCTTTATGATAATATACAATTTAAGAAAACACATTACTACTAATAGATATTCTTTGGTGGTAGGAGATTATAGAAATATATGGAGGCAAAGGAACAAAGAGAAATATTATTAAACATAAATAAGAACAATGGCAAAGGCCAGATAAATAGACTAGAACCAAAGACTTACAGAATATTCCCAGTGATTCTCAAAGAGGATGAGGGAAGATTTTTGAAGTCAGACATTGATACAGTTTAATAGCTGAAAACCACAACTGGCTAATCCGTGCCAAGGCAGAGAAAAAGATTATTTGCAAAGAGACAAATTTGAAAGGAAATTAAACAGATCAGAGATTGTATCATGTATGAAAACATTTCAGAGTTGTGTGTTGTCCCTGTTTAGTGCTTTCAATAAGCTATGAAAAACCAGAAAATTATGACTCAAATCAACTCCTGTATTACACAAGAAAACTCAAAATGAAATGGTTCTATCAAGCATTTTGTATTCAGTATGATGTAGCAATATTTTATACTGAAACATCTATTAAAATAAGCCAGTATAACAAAACAAGCACACATACTAGCAATAATCAAGAGCTGAAGTCACTCTTAAGCAGTGGTTTCCTGATATTGCTACATTTGCTTTTGAGAAATATTCCTCGATTGTAGTTCCATGTCAGATTCATAAAGATTTTTGATCTGAAGACCAGTGGAGAGCGAATATGAAATACAGTGATAACTTTTGTGGTTCTAACTATAAACCCAGCCTTAAGTGTTGTTTACTTTCTTCCAGTGCTCACGAGGCGGGTAGCGCTTTTGAGCATGGTGACAAAACCATTTTACATTTATACAACAATACTAAGATCAGGCAATACCAAAGTGCTTTTTTTCAAAAATGTATTTTTATTATTCAAACCATAAATTTTTCATCCTTATTCCTTTAGTTTACATTACATATGTTATATCAGTTATAGAAGAGGCAACAACAAAATATGCATATGTAATGGATAAAAAAATACCATGTGTGGACATGTGAAAGATGTTCTGAACTGGGTAAGAATAAGGAGTACCTTAGAGATTAATGCGGTGAATATTTGGGTGTTTCTCTGAAAGAATTTTCTGATGTGATTAATGGGAGGGTAATATTTACCTTGAATGGGGAGAGAATGATGAGATGGGCTGGTGTCTCAGAGTATAAAATAATGAAAAAATGAGAAAGTCTGTATTAACATTCCCCTCTTTTTACTTCCTCGTCTACCCAGACGGAACTGTTCATGTTACCATTGAAGCCCATAATTGAGACTATTCCCTCAACCATGAGTCAAAATAAGCCTTGTTCTCCTTAGTTTGCTGCTTATCAGGAATTTTGAAACATTAAAGAGAAAATATTAGTATTACCGTATCAAAGATTAACTATCTTTAAAACAGCTTTCTATCGTCTTGAGGCAACATTTTTCTTTCATTCATGGATCATTTAATATTTCTTATATGTATTTACCATTATAAAGAAATATTTATAACTTCTATAGGAATATGAAGATCATATTGAAGTATATAATATACATTAGAAAAAACTGTGACTTAAGTAGACGGGGCTTACCATAATAGGTTCAACTCAAACAATTTAAAATTCACATTCACGAATAATACACTAACTCAATGTTTATTTTAAAGAAATAAGGATAAATATTTATTGTTTATTTTAATTATTTCCTACTATGTATAGACAAAATGATTAATTATAATGTTTGTTAGAAAGCTCAAAATGTCCCATTGGTGTCCCCCATCTCCATATCATATTTGGGCCATCATGCTTGCGAGGCTTTAAGAGAATATTCTCTGATATTAGTAGGGGACTAAATCTCCAAGCAAACTTCCAGATCTGCTTGCTCCTGTAATTTTCTACAGGAAAAGCATACCAATTGGTTGTGCCATGCCAAATACTCAGTCTTGTAAAAGGTACAGCAAATATTATGTGAACTGTATGAGTATATTTGGGAAAAAATCTATATGTGTATGTGTGTATAAATAAATATATATATTCATATACATATATGCATGTTATAAGAATTAGTGAAAAAACACCTTGAATTTGAATAAGAATGAGGAAGGATATATAGAAGAGTTTATGGGAAGAGAAGGAGAAATATTTTAATTATTTTATAATGCCAAAATTAAAATGAAATAACTTTCCCTTGGTTTATATTATCCTAGTGAGTTTTGAAGCTGATGTTTAATGGTGGCATATAGTACAAATTAAGATGAGGTTGGTCAATTGGAAAGTCTTGTTATGTAGTTCAGGGTGGCCTTAGCATCACACCCTTCTAGCTCATTGTCCCAGAGAGTTCAGTTAGTACAGGCATGTACTACAGTACCCACGTTTAGATTAAGTATGACTTTCCAGGTCCATTGCATCAATTTTGATTAATAATTGCATTGAGTTAGGTTGTAAAAAGATATCAGATACATTTCATGAGACATTTGAGAGCAAATCTTTTCAGAAATTATCTAAGGAACTTTCCTCTGATATTCAGTTAATACTTGAGATTAATGTCATGTAACATGTGTTTTAAATTTAATTTATCACCATAATACTGATATTAAGGCAAAGAAAATAAAAGAGATTAAAATATTTTAACAGGATAAAAATATGTCAGGGTGGAAGCTCCTTACCCCGCCGAAAGAAATATGTCAAACATACTTGTAAGGAAACCAATACAAAGTTTTGTATAAACTTTAAATAAAATTTAAAATTTTTCAATGGAGATATTTGCAGCAGTTATTCTCAATATATATAATAATTTATTTGATGTTTTGATGATATTTATAGAAAAGGTGAATAATATGTATATGTTAATTTATTTTACATGCCTCTCCCAGAATAACTTCAATATTAAATATACTATTTATAAGAAAAATATTGATTTTTTTTGTTTGAGAAGACTTTTACGAAAGATATATAATGATAACAAAGCTGAAATTAAGATTTCCAATGGCATGAAATTTATATGTTTCAAGATATATTATAAAGAAATACAAACAACATAAAGAAACAAACCTAGAGATCCAAGATGGCGGCGAGCAGTGTGGACCGCGTTTGGAGGCTCCAGTGAACAATTCAGGGAATTGCACAGATTTCTGAGCCAGGAACACCGAGGTCCGAACATCACAGCAGCAGGAGTGCTCCACGGTTTGGAGGGACCAGGGTGCGGAGGACCTGCGTGCCCCTGCACACGGGAGGAGTGTGGTTTTTCTCTGATCGGAGCGGCAGCGGCAGAGGCAGCAGCACCAGCGGCACCAGCAGCGGCGGCTGAGGTTTGCAGCTCATAGCCTTCCGGTGGAGGCGATTGGTGTGGTGGCTGGTGGGAATTGCTGCGGGAGAGGGGACTCGGGGCAGGATTTGGGTCGCGTGGAGCCTTTGGACCCAGACTGGACTCGGCGGACAGTTCAGCCTCAGAGTCCCGGGTATTGGCCCGACCCAGCAAACAGTTCTGCCTGAGGCACTAACTCAGCGTGGCCATAGCTCCCCTGCTGTGGCGCAGGCTTAGTTGAGCACGCTGCTCCACACTAGGCACCACCTCAGCTCAGCGGCAGCTCCCCTGCGGTGACACAGTCTGGGCGGAGCACTTGGTTTCACCACAGGCGCTAACTCAGAGCAGCTGCAGTTCTCCTGCTGTGGCGCAGGCTTGGTGACGTGCTCGGTTCCATCCTAGGCACCACCTCAGCTCAGCGGCAGTTCCCCTGCGGTGACACAGTCCGGGCGGAGCACTTGTTCCACCACTGGCGCTAACTCAGAGCAGCCGCAGTTCTCCTGCTGTGGCACAGGCTGGTCAGAGCTCTCGGTTCCACCAGCTCTAAGACTCTGGTTGGACACAGTGTGCAGTTTGAGTGGCACAGGCTGGTCAGAGCTCTCGGTTCCACCAGCTCTAAGACTCTGGTTGGACACAGTGTGCAGTTTGAGTGGCACAGGCTGGTCAGAGCTCTCGGTTCCACCAGCTCTAAGACTCTGGTTGGACACAGTGTGCAGTTTGAATCCAGAATTCCTGGCTGAGATTGGTGGTCAGTTCGGGCCCTGAGTCAATAACTGACCACAGCACGCACTTTGGGCCAAAAGGCCCTAGTGGAGCTTGGTGCGTAGTCCTAGCCCAAAAATTCTGGCTGGACCCTGTGTGCATTTTGGGCCCAAAATCCCTAGCTGAGCTTGGCAGACGTTCAGGCCCTGAGAATCTAGCTGAGTTCTGCCCGTGGTTCGGTCCCAGTGCTCCTGGCTTGACTTGGCAGGGAACACAGAAGGCTGTGGATACCTTGGCCTGACCCAACGCTCATTCAGAGACCCAGAACAATTGCAGGATCCACAGCAGAGGGGGACTGAGGATCACTGGCTGTGAGAGACCAGAACAACAGGGCTAACCTCCTAACATCCACACCAGTGAAGCTTTGAGCTCGCAGCCTAGGGAAATCGTAAGAAAACAAGTGAATCTATCGTCAGACACCCTCCATTCAACTCTGGAAGCTACCCAACAAAAACAAAGACGGCAAGATGTCTAAAGGACAGCGAAAAAGCATACGCAAAAAACCCCAAAACAACATGGCGTCCTCAGTTTCCAGCTATCCCAAAGAAAACCACCCAGAGAACTCAAATACAACGGAAATACAAGAAAATGACCTCAATCCTAGTAATGAGGATGATAATGGAGGAAACAAATAAAATTCGTAATCAAATGCAGGAAGACGCAGACAACAGGTGAGAGACATAAAAGAAGCACATAGAGTGGAACTGGAAAAATTGCAGGAAAATGCAAACAACCAGATGAAGAAATAAGTAAAACAGTTCAAGCTCTGAGACCTATAAAGAGGCAATGGAAGAAACTCAGGAATATACAAAAAATCAGATGAAAGAAATCAAAAAATCAGTTCAAGATCTGAAAATGAAAATGGATTCAATGATAAACACACAGACAGAAGAAAAACGAGAACGTGAGACCTCAGAGAAGAAGGCGAGCAACACAGAGGTGAGCTTTTCTAACAGAATCCAAGAGATGGAAGAACGAATCTCAGGGCTAGAAGATACAATCACAGATATTGAATCAACCATTAAAGAAAATGCCAAATCTGGAAAACTCCTGACACAAAACATCCAAAAAATTAAGGACACCATGAAAAGAAGAAATTTGCGGATAATAGGCATTGAAGAAAGAGAAGACATCAGACTCCAGGGCCCAGAAACTATTCTCAACAAAATCATAGAAGAAAATTTCCCCAATCTAAAGAAAGAGATGCCTATAAACATACAAGAGGCCTACAGAACACCAAATAGAATTGACCAGAAAAGAAAAACTGCCCGCCACATAATAATCAAAACACAAAACATGCAGAACAAAGAAAAAATATTAAAAGCTGCAAGGGAAAAGGGCCAAATAACATTTAATGGTAAACCTATCAGAATTACACCCGACTTCTCAGCAGAGACCATAAAAGCCAGAAGGGCCTGGACAGAGATCCTGCAAACCCTAAGAGAACACAGATGCCAGGCCAGACTACTTACCCAGCAAAATTATCAATAACCATTGATGGAGAAAACAAAATATTCCATGACAAAAACAAATTCAAACAGTACCTATCCACAAACCCAGCTTTACAGAAGGTACTAGAAGGAAAACTCCATCCCAAAGGGTCAAGCTACAACCAAAACTACCCAGGAAATAGATAACTATCCCATGGCAAAAACACAACTACATAAACGCTCGACTGGAAACAACATCAAAATTAAGACTCTTAACAGTCACTGGTCATTAATATCTCTCAACATCAATGGCCTCAATTCTCCAATAAAAAGACACAGACTAACTGAATGGGTACATAAACAAGACCCAACATTCTTCTGCATCCAAGAAACACATCTCACCCATAATGAAAGGCATTACCTCAGGGTAAAAGGTTGGAAAAAAATATTCCAAGCAAATGGTCACAAGAAGCAAGCAGGTGTAGCCATTTTAGTATCGAACAAAATAGACCTTTCAACAAAATTAATCAAAAGGGATGAGGAAGGACACTTCATACTCATCAAAGGTAAAGTCACACCAAGATGACATCACAATTCTGAACATCTATGCTCCCAATACAAGGGCACCCACCTATGTAAAAGATCTCCTAAAAAAGCTTAAAACCACACATCGATCCCCACACAATAATAGGGGAGACTTCAACACCCCACTCTCACTGAAGGATAAAGTCATTGAAACAGAAACTAAGCAACGAGAAATAACATCATTAACCAATGCCATGGGTCAAATGGATCTAACAGATATCTATAGAACCTTTCACCCAACAAGAAAGAATACACCTTCTTCTCTGCACCCCATGGAACCTTCTCCAAAATTGATCACATCGTAGGTCACAAAGCAAGCCTCAAAACAGATACAAGAGGACTGAATAATACCTTGTATCCTATCAGATCACCATGCTCTTAGGCTGCAATTCAACAACAACAGAAATAACAAAAAGCCTACACGTTTGTGGAAACTAAACAGCTCTCTGCTAAATGACACCTGGGTCAGGGAAGAGATAAAGAAAGAAATCAAGGAGTTTCTGAAATTCAATGAAAATGAAGAAACAACATACCCAAATTTGTGGGATACATTGAAAGCAGTGCTAAGAGGAAAATTCATAGCACTAAGTGCCTTTAAAAAGAAATTGGAAACATCGCACATAAGCATCTTAACAACACAACTGGAAGCCCTAGAAAAAAAAGAAGCAGAAACACCCAAGAGGAGTAGACGCCTGGAAATAATCAACTCAGGGCTGAAATTAACAAATTAGAAACTAAGAAAACAGTCCAAAGAATCAACAAAACCAAAAGCTGGTTCTTTGAGAAAATCAACAAGATAGACAGACCATTAGCCAAAACTAACTAAAAGGCAGAGAGACAGTATTGAAATCAACAAAATCAGAAATGAAAAGGGAGACATAACAACAGACACTGAAGAAATTCAAAGAATCATAAGATCCTACTTTGAAGGCATATACGCCACAAAATTTGAAAATCTAAGGAAATGGACGATTTTCTTGATCAAGTTCACTTGCCAAAGTTGAATGAAGAACAGATAAACAAGTTAAATAGTCCCATTTCCCTACAGAAATAGAAGCAATCATCGATGGTCTCCCAACCAAAAAAAGCCCAGGGCCAGATGGTTTCAGTGCAGAATTCTACCAGACCTTTAAGGGCGAGCTAATACCGATACTCTTCAAGCTACTCCAAAAGATAGAAATGGATGGAAAATTACCAAATTCATTCTATGAGGCCATAGTCTCGTTGATACCTAAACCTCACAAAGACTCAACAAAGAAAGAGAATTTCAGACCAATTTCTGTTATGAACATAGATGCAAAAATACTAAATAAAATACTTGCAAAACGAATACAGGAGCACATCAAAGATATCATTCCTCATGACCAAGTAGGCTTCATTCCAGGCATGCAGGGATGGTTTAATATACGGAAATCCATCAATGTAATCCACCATATAAACAAACTGAAAATAAAAAACCACATGATCATCTCCTTAGATGCAGAGAAAGCATTTGATAAAATCAACACCCATTCATGTTTAAAGTTTTAGAGAGATCGGGGATACAAGGCACTTTCCTCAACATAATAAAGGCTATATACAGCAAGCCAATAGCCAAAATCAAAGTAAATGGTGAGATACTCAAGGAAATTCCTCTAAAATCGGGAACAAGGCAAGGCTGCCCACTCTCTCCATATCTCTTCAATATAGTACTCGAAGTTCTAGCCAGAGCAATAAGACAACAAAGGAGATCACGGGTATCCAAATGGGAAAGGAGGAAGTCAATTATCCCTCTTTGCAGATGATATGATAGTGTACATAAGTGACCCTCAAAACTCCACCAGAGACTCCTAAAGCTGATAACACCTTCAGCAAATTGGCGGGATACAAAATTAACTCAAAAAGTCTGTAGCCTTCCTATACCCAAATGACAAGCTTGCAGAGGAAGAATTAGGAAAACCACACCGTTCACATTAGCCACAAGCAATATAAAATATCTAGGAGTTACCCTAACTAAGCAAGTGAAGGACTTGTATGAAAAAAATTTCAAAACTCTGAAGAAAGAGATTGAAGATGACCTGAGAAGATGGCGTGATCTTCCTTGCTCATGGATCGGGAGAATTAACATAGTAAAAATGGCCATCCTACCAAAAATAATCTACAGATTCAATGCAATCCCTATCAAAATAACTACACAATTTTTAAAGACATTGAAAGTTCAATTCTGAACTTCATATGGAAAAACAAAAAACCCAGAATAGCTAAAACAATCTTGTACAATAAAAGATGCTCCGGAGGAATCTCCATACCTGATCTCAAACTGTACTATAAAGCAATAGTACTTAAAACAGCATGGTACTGGCACAGCAACAGGCTGGTTGATCAGTGGAATCGAATCGAAGACCCAGATATGAATCCACACACATATGGTCACTTGATTTTTGACAAAGAAGCCAAATCCATTCAATGGAAAAAGGATAGCATCTTCAACAAATGGTGCTGGTCTAACTGGAGGTCTATGTGTAAAAAAATGAAACTGGACCCATATTTGTCACCTTGCACAAAACTCAAATCCAAGTGGATTAAAGACCTCAACATAAAACCAGAGACACTAAGCCACTTAGAAGAAAAAGTGGGAAAGAACCTGGAACATATTGGCACAGGAGACAACTTCCTGAACAGAACACCAACGGCCCAGGCCTTAATGTCAACCATTAATAAATGGGACCTCATGAGGCTGAGAAGCTTCTGTAAGGCAGGAGACACTGTCAAGAGAACAAAGCGACAGCCTACAGACTGGGAAAAAATCTTCACCAACCCTACATCTGACAAAGGTCTAATATCCAAAATATATAAAGAACTCAAGAAATTAAACACCACCAAACCGAATAACCCAATTGAGAAATGGGGCTTTGAAATAACAGAGAATTCTCAACAGAGGAGTATCAAATGGCTGAGAAACACTTAAAGAAATGCTCAACCTCCTTAGTCATCAGGGAAATGCAAATCAAAACAACTCTGAGATTCCATCTTACACCATCAGAATGGCTAAGATCAAAAATTCAAGCGACACCACATGCTGGCGAGGATGTGGGGAGAGAGGAACACTCCTTCATTGCTGGTGGGAATGCAAACTAGTACAGCCACTTTAGAAATCTATCTGGTGCTATCTCAGAAAAATGGGAATAGGGCTTCCTCAAGACCCAGCTCTTCCACTCCTTGGAATATACCCAGAGGATGCTCCAGCACACAACAAGAAAATTTGCTCAACCATGTTCATAGCAGCCTTATTCATAATAGCCAGAACATGAGAAAACAGCCTAAGTGTCCCTCAGTAGAAGAGTGGATAAAGAAACTGTGGTACATATACACTATGGGATACTACTCAGCTATTAAAAACAAGGAATTCCCGAAATTTGTGGATAAATGGATTGAGCTAGAAATGATCATAATGAGTGAGTTAACCCAGAAGCAGAAAGAATCAAATGGTATATACTCACTTATATCTGCATACTAGCCCAAGGGGCATGTCCCACGAAAGCCTTCACTTACCAGGAAACTGGGACAGAGGGGAAGGCATCCTATTGGGACTCTAAATGAGAGACGCATGGGAGAACAGCAAAATAAAAGGATCCAGATGGTCCTAGAAATCTACAAATAGAACAATATGATAGGCAGATTTGGGCCCAGGGGTCCCGCTCAAACTAAGGCACCAGCCAAGGACAATACAGGAGGTAAACTTGAAACCCCTTCCCAGATCTAGCCAATGGTCAGAATATTCTCCACAGTTGAGTGGAGAGTGTGATACGACTTTCTCACGTACTCTGGTGCCTCACATTTGACCATGTCCCCTGGAGGGGGAGACCTGGTGGCACTCAGAGGAAGGACAGCAAGTAGCCAAGAAGAGACTTGATACCCTATGAGAATATATAGGGGGACGTAATCCCCCTCAAGAACAGTCATAGGGGAGGGGAATAATGGGAAAATGGGGGGGGGGAGGAATGGGAGGATACAAGGGATGGGATAAACATTGAGATGTAACAAGAATAAATTAATAAAAAAAAAAAAAAAAAAAAGAAACAAACCTAAAAACATGCCTCCCATAAAATTCTACTTGCCAGTGCATCAGATTTTTCAATTAGGCATCTTTTTGTTTAAATGGGTTACCAGGAAAATTATTAGTTTGAAAAGTGAGAATCTGACTAGTTCGTCAGGCAAGCAGTGAATTCCAATCCAGCTAGGAACAAAATTATTTCCACTGGAACACATCAACAAAGCCTTAAGATATTTATATTTTTAAAATTCCAGCCATCATTTGTATCAAAGGAGGAATGATAATATTTTGTCATATTGTTAATGTTAATTGTTTACATGACACATATTAGATATTTTGTCAGAAACTGCTGTTCCTGCATAATTTTGATCCCATAATGAGCACTCCCCTTCTGAAACATCTCATCGAGAATGACTAATGAATATAACATCTGTAATTATTTAAATTTTATTCCTATTGTAGATTGAAATTTTATGTATGAGTAGACTTTGAAGTAACTCCCACAGGAAAAATGAATTTAGTAATTAAGAATGAAATGATTGCAATTATTTTCTATAATAATATTTTTCATGTTATTAAATAAAAAGGAAATGTTTTGCAGCTGGGAATGGGACATCCCTTGTTGGAGATTTTTTTCTCTGTTGCTTCTTATTAGGAAATGTGGCCATATTGATTATGCCATGAAATATTCATGACATTTTAAGTGCTAAAGTATTATAGCTGTTTCACAAGAGATGACATCTTCATAATCTTGCTTCATACAATGTAGCACTTCTAAATAAAGTTTATCTTAACAGAATGATCATATAAGAGACTTTTATTAAAGTAAATAATTTTATCATATGTTTAAAATGTATTTGTCGTCAATACTATTTTTATATATGTGTGTGATAATATTATTGAATAGGATTTGGAGATTGAATAATGAAATTTAACAAAAAATTAAAAAACATTACTACTTGAAAATTCACTGAATTGTAATTTGTAATGTAAATATGAATAACATGAAAATTAATAAATATTTAGGGATTCACCAAGGTGCAGATTTGTCCAAGAACTTTCTAGTTTTCATAAATTTAGATGAGCAAGCACGAAGTTGGAGGAGTCCATGACTAAGTGTTGCATTAAAGCATCTTATGGTTTATTACAGTATGCTGCAATGATTTATGGAATTATATCAGAATTATAAAGCAAGATTTTATTTTTAATGGTCGTTTTTGGATTAGGAAAAGAGAAAATAAAATAGGAAAACCTAAACCTTTCTGGATAGTAAATCATTTGCTCAAAACAAAGTTTAGACATATAGTCATATGGTTATGTATTTATTTCCTTCTTTATATACACTCTGTGTGTATGTGTTCTTAACTAACAATATTTACCAATTATGATTTTAGAAAATGTTTAAAGCATTAATGACTGAAACTTAAGTAGTGAACACATAGAATGGTTCATATTTTTACAAAGTAAACATGAAACTAGTAAGATTTCTTTATATTTAGAAGTTGATGGAACTTTGTGTTGGTCTTAAAAGGAGAGGTGAACTCTTACAGGAGACAAGATCAAGTATGGTGATTTAAATATGTATCTCATACAAAGACTCGTGAGCTAAGTCCGTTGATTAGTTCGAAAGAAGAAGGTTACTAGAAGGTGGATTACCATTGGAAGAAGCAAATCATTTATGGGCTGCCTGTGAAGAATGTCCTGTTTAGATTTTGTCAATTTGAACCAAACAAAATTTACCCAGGAAGAAACACAAACTATAGACTTTTCTTCATCAGATTGGCCTGTGGATGTGTCTGGAGGGTGTTTTCCTTATTAATCTTTGATATGAGAGGACCCAACCAACTGTTATCAGAACCAATACTAGAGGTGTGGCCCTGTGCTGTTTAAAAAACAAGTTCAAATTTACCCTGCCTACAAGATGTGTGGGCATAAGGGTAGAGCAGACAGAGCAAAGATTGAGGGAATGTGCAACTAATGTCTGGCCCAACCCAAGACCAACCTCATGGGAGCGAACAAACCCCTGCTCCTCTTAAAGGTACCCTGTTACTTGCTATGCTTGCAGTCAAAAGCCTAGCTGAGTTGTGCTCTGAGAGGCTCCACACAGCAGTGACTCTAAACACATGCTGAGACTCCAAGCCAAACATTTGTCAATGCATATGCAAAGAGAGCCTTGTGGACAAGGGGATGAAGGGTGGGGATGGGGTACCTGGGGGGTGACAGGAGCTTCACAAGAAGACCAACAGAGCCAACTAACGAGGGTCCAGAGAGGCCCGCTGAGACTAAAGCACCAACCACAGTTGTACCTAGGTCTTCTGCAAGGCTGTAGCCAATGGGCAGGCCAGGCTTCATGTAAGCCCTCTAGTAAGGGGAGCAGGTGGGGTGGAATGGGGAAGGCTCCCCGTGACTCTGCTTATTTCTCACTGGAGGGACTGCCTTGCCAGAACACAGAGAAAGAGGACATGCTCAGTCCTGAGATGACTTGATAGCTGGGGAGGATGGAAAAGGGGGCACCTTTTACTGAGAAATAGGGGCTGGGGGAGTGGATGGGAGAGTGGGACTGGGAGTTGAGGGTGTAAAGTAAGTAAATGAATAAATAAATGAAAGAAAGAAGGAAAGAAAGAAAGAAAGAAAGAAGTTAGAAAGGAAAGAAAGCAGAAAAAAGCAAGCTGAGTTGTAGGAGTAAGGAGACCTGCTTTGAGTAGTAACAAGGCCCTCCTCCCAACACAAATGTGCAGAAAGGGGCCTTCATGTAGAATGGGCCCAAGACTTATTTGGATATGTCAATGTATGCCAAGAGATTGGTTACCCAGAGTCTGGTGACATCACCATCAAGATGGGAACCAAGCAGGAGGGGCCACAGCAGCAGCTCTCAGTTTGGGAGGCAATGGGACACTGGGAGGAAGTTATAAAGGCTTGTCCAATTTCAGCAATTAACGGGTCTGCTTCAGCCTCATGCTGGACTCCCAGAGTCTGTGTGCTTTACTTGTGCCATCTAACCCCTGTTACCAAGGGTCTTAGGCATGGGTCCCAGCAACAGTGAGTCAGTGAGAGCAAGCCAGTAAAAAGTTTCTGTCTCCAAGATAATATTGGCATCACACGATAATGGATTGCAACCCATAATGCAAATAAACTATTTCTTCTTCAATTTACTTTTGGTCAGAGATTTTTTTTATAAGCCCAACCAGAAACATACTACATACTAAATAAACAGTTGTTCTCAGAGGGTGAGAAATCCATGTGATAGGTATGAGCATGTTGTCCCAGCCCCACTGCAGGTTTACCACCACTATGGATATGTTGCTTGGATGCTTAATGAAATAATCTGAGCTAGTCACGAAAATCAAGCAACTAAGCAGTATTCTGCTTCAGTATTTGCCTCAAAGTACCAGTCTTGGATTTATTGATTTGTTATCCCTCTGTGATAGATTATCAGCAATAAACCAAATAAACCCTTTCTTCCTCAAGTTATTTTGTGTCAGTGTTTTATCACAGCAACTGAAATCAAACCATGACAAATGATACGTATTTTTTTTTCTTCTTCTCTGACCCTTTCTTATTTCTTGCAGTTTTCTGTCTGCTTGTTACCACTGGCAATGAGCTTCTCATCATGATTTTGTACCTCTCCTCAGCCCTAAAGTTATAGAACAAGTTAGCCTTAAATAGATACTCCTGAAAATGTCAGCCAAAATAAATATTTCCTGTTTTAATTTTGTTTTTTCAAATATTATTTTTATAATAACAACATAAGGTTCCAAATTGATGATTTTGGAATTATCACATATCAAGAAATCTGAGGAATGCTTTTCTTTTGGGTCTCGGGAACATTTTTACATGCTACTGGAACATGAATTATACTGGAATCAGGGTCAGACAGTAAGGTCCGCTTAATACCCATTTGAGCTCTTTTACATGGTATTAAGAGTCTTGTACCAGTCTATCACAGTCTTACTTAAAACCAGTGCAATTAGAGAGAGAAGCTGAATAAATAAGCTATCATATTTCCTGTTGCCTCAATAATAATGTGATTTTAGATAAATGAAGTTAAGTTAATCTAATATCCTCATCTGAAAGAAGAAATTACATTTTTTTTAATTCTCTACATTTTGTTTGGTTTGGTTTACTTTCTTTCTTTTTTCTCTTTACTTTTTTTTTGTTTTTTGTTTTTTGTTTTTGAGACAGGGTATCTCTATATTGCCCCAGAGTCCTGGACTGGCTTTATAGATCAGGCTGGCTGCAAAGTCATAGAGATTTGCCTGCATCTGCCTCCCTAGCACTGGGATTATAGGTGAGCACCACCACAGTCAGATGCAACTTTCTATGTTTACAGTATACAAGAAATAAAAGAAAGATCATAGTTTTGGAGTCAAGAAGATACGTTTTATGGCTTCTGCTTATAACAAATATGTGATTTCATTAACCAGACTTTATTTGAGACCTACTAAAGTAAAAACTTACATGGCAAAATTATCAGAGTGCAATAGAATAAGAGCAGATAAAGTATACGTCAACCAATGCACATGTATAAGTAATCATGGCATTAAAAAGTTTAAAAATGTTAAACATTCAATATTTAACATTTCTCTCAAGAGAGAATAATATTATACTCCTAAGAAAAAGAAAGAAAATCTGTAACAAAACTAACCTCTATAGTATAAAAAACTAAAAAGCATTGACTGTACTCTTCAGATTGAACTTTAAAAGGGTTGATGTCCACAGTACCTATTTGGAAATAAAAAGCAAATAGGCCAGAACAGTGGCTCACACCTCTAGTTCTATCAGTCTGGAAGCTGAGGCAGGAAAACTGCCACACATTGAAAGGCAGCATGTGATGCATAGTAAGTTCCAGAACATGATCAAATAAAAAGTGTGAGTGAAACCTTGGCTCAACCAACCAACAAATGCAAACTGTAACACACACACACACACACACACACACACACACAGACACGAGTATCATAAATAGGTGATTGACGATTCAGTTAGGTGAATAGCTTGTAAAATTTCTAACTTTTAATGTGGAAGAATGCTTTTCTATGTGAGATTGGGAAGGAGCTAGGTATATATGTAAAGATAATTTTTATAGATTTGTAGATATTTGGAATAGAAAGTACAAGAATTATTTGTAAGGTGCAGAGAGAAAATGAAAAATATTTGAGGAAGAATTAACTGGAAATCAAATTTCTGGATAGACTCCTACAATAGGGAACTAGTAAACTGTACGTAGGAAGAGTGAGAAGGACAACGGGACTTCTGAAAACACATCATCAGTCATGGAAACAGGCAGTTCAGCAACAGCTCCTTCAGAGTCCTGGAGAATGCAACAAAACAGCAGGACACCTAACAGTGGTACCCGCAACCTGGGCCTCCAGGATGTCTGTCAGAAAGATGAATAACTACAGGATTCAAAACCAGAAATGTACATAGCATTAAACTTCACAACCTTTAATGATCTTTACATGTTTAACTGACTCGTGTTTTCACAGATAGAGTTAAGAAAGCAAGACAATGTGTTACCTGAGCCATATAGGAATATATTTAGCAAGTGAAATGCTAACAACCACCACCCTCAGTGAGCTAAATTTCCTGCCATGATTTCCTGAAAACAATAAAAATGGAAGGGACGATTGACAGGATTTGAGTCACAGAATCATGGGTTGTCTGTCTGTTGTAAATAAGGATATTTTATGCTTAAGATAGATGTTACGATATAATTTAAATTAGCTGAAATAATGATAGAAAATATATGTAATAAAGAATAATGTACCTCTGATTACTTATAATAAATCAAAGGAATAGTGATTGCATATTATACTGATTTATCTCATAAATTAAGTAACCCTGTCCTTATTAGTAAGACTTATTTGAGTCATTTATGTGCAAATGATGCATTCCTTACATAAGAGAAAGAATATGATAGCTAATAAATAGTTGAGTTGATGTCTCTCTAATAGATAAAAATAAATGCACATATATAGGTACACAGAACATATTCATGTGAATAAAATACATGCTTACATTACTTTATTTTGTGTCATAAACTACTTTGAGGGAAATAAACTTTTTCATTAGAAATGATTCCTTGACACTGAAAAACAATTTAATTATCAGACAAAAATGTGAGGCTAGGTGCAAGAATGATATCAACAACTTGGAAATATTATGCTTATTCATTTTTATAGTTATGCAGACACATGTATGACAAAGAATATGTGAGGAAGTCAGAAGAAAACATTTAAGAGTGAGTTTTCTCTTTTCATTATTGGTTCCAGGGACTGAACTGACGTGATTCATATGGCAAGCCTATCGACAACCTTTTGCGGGGTTTTCATCCCACAGATGTTCATGAAAAATAAAATATATATAATCGATTGATATTTACAGCTTTCACTATTTACCGCTTTCTTTTAATTTAGAAAAGTTTTAGATTTATTATTTGTTAATTTATTCTATTTATATACTTTAAATTCAGCTAATTTAAAAGATATAAAAGATATTCAAAGATTTAAAATTAAATAATTTCTAACTCTTTTTCATTACAGTATAGGAAAAAAATAGTCCAGTAGAGATGTTCTCATGCATAAAACACTCTCACTTACTTCAGGAGTTTTCATGTCTTCTTGTCATTCCAAATGAAGTTTTATATAAACTAGTGGGTTTCACAGAGAGAGAAAGTTAAAAGTGGATTTTGCATTACATCTACAGAGGTTTGTGTAAGCCAGCCCCTCCTCTCTAGTGAAGGGCTCATTATGAGTTAATTTGGAAGAAACTGGCTCAAGTAAATTTATTGACAAATAATAATAATGAAATAGTTTCAATGGTTTTTCCTCTGATACTCTGTAAATTCTGCTTTTTTGCTTAATTTTTAGCATTTGTTGTTTTCTCTGCTTATCGAACCCTTTGTATATTATCTTAAAGTGCATGGTTCTATCTTTGTTTGCATCTGCTCCAGCAGTTCTTGGGTGGGTTGGCCTGTAACATAACCTCAGCAGTCTGACCTACCAGAGTGAATAACATCAGGGATTATCACAAATCATCTTCAAGAGCTTCTTTCTGGTAAAAGGAGATGAAGTGGACAAGAGATGTTTAATTATTTAACTTATCACTGCATCCAAATATGACATGAAGTAACTTAGGAGATGCTTCCACTTTACCTTGCAGTTTCATACCAAAGGGATCGTGGCCAACAGGCTCTGGCCTGGTGGAAGCTTACACAGATCAAGAGATCACACAGGGGGAAATGGAGCAAGCATTCAATCTTCTTTCTCAGACATGCTCCAACTGCCCTACTTCAAGCAGCTGAACTCACTTCCTCAAGGTTCCACAGCCTTCTAGAACAGTGTCATTAGCTTGAAAGCCAAGTATCTATGCTCAAGCCTGAAGAATACTTTTATCTTTTACATTATATCAGAAGAAAGAGAAAGCTATGGGAGGTGAACAGGGAGACTATATGAACCTATAAGCAACATATTTCTAAGGATTCTTGCATCATTCTTGTGCCCTAAGTGAGACAATACAAAATGATGAACATCAAAGGATAAGTGAGCTTGGCTTTTGGTAGATTTATGGTTTCTGCTTTTAGTTCCCTGAAAATACATTAAAACCACATTAAATTTCAGGGTTATTAGAAATGCTGTAATTGTTCTGGTATTGAGGTCATGTTTTACTTTAACTGAGTAGCTGCACCTAAGTAGTTAATAGATGATATGGTAATTAAAATTATAGGTAAGGCATAAAGCATTTAGTATATTGATGATTTTTGAGCAATGAGATTCCATCAACACTGGCATACTGCTCTTATAAAATAAACTTATCTGAAGTATTATAACACCTGAATATATAATCTCAATTAAAATTTAGAATAGTGATGATAATTTCACAAAGTATATACATTATTCATATATAATTTTATACTGTATACAATTTTAGAAACACTGAAAGACAAGAAGTTCAAGAAACAAATATTTTGAAGGTTCTTAGTATTTAATCTATCTAATGCCAAGTAAGATTGATGAACAGTAAATATTAAGCAGTAAGAATTTGAATTTAATATCAAAAAATGTATATTGCTATGAAATAATAGAAAAGTGATTTTAAAATGATGATATGCTGTTCTCAGAAGGGTTGAACAGTAGCCAATAAAATGAAAGTCATTTCCAAAGCATAAAAATGTTGTGAAAAAACAAAAGGTAATAAAAGAACAGAGTAATTTTCAGGGAGGCATATGAAACAGCAGAAATCTCTCTTCAGAAATCCTGTCATTGATAGAAGACATAAGTTAAGATGCTAATCTTTTGGGTGAATATTAGAAAATTTTAAGTATTTTTATATAAGTAATAGAAAGTAGGCGGGTTTAGATCATTTCTATGGTGTAAGAATAAAGTTGGAAATTGTAACCATTATGTAATTCTAGGTAGTATTACATAATGGTTACAATTTCCAACTTTATTCTTACATAATATACAATATAAAAGATATTATATTATTAATATGTACATGGTTCATTCTTATTCCAAAATTGTTTGCTTGTTTCTCTTTATCAAGCAGTCCTAGCTTAGGCACAGTTAAGTCACCTCATATCTTCTGGACGACAATCCTGCTACCATGCGTGTAGCCTTATTTACCATGTTCTACTCTATCTCTCTCGAAATAAAAGCCAAAATAGACGGCTTCTTCTATAACTTGCTGTTAGCTATGGTATCTAACAACATCAGAAAGGAAACTGATAAATCAGCCAACACTTTTATTCCCTGATGCATAGGCCCGAGGAATCAAAGTATGTGTGGACAGGAATCTTACCTTCCAGTGTAATTAAAACATTAATAATGTCTTCCAGAGGTAGCTAACTCCTCTAGACCAGTAATACCTAACATTGGAGGTAAAGAGTTCTATATCCATACTACAAGATACAAAGAGACACGTGCATGATAAACACAGTATGTAAAACAATTCTATTTGGAGACACATATACTGAGTCTGCCAATGTCAAAATCTCTTTTCAGAGTCTTTTAGTTGCATTTCAACCATATATAATTTAAAATAATATCATTACAAATGATTCATGGCTGCATCAAATCCAGAATTGACTCTGTTTATTTCTCCAAATTATTTTAAAACCTCATTGAAAAGGGTTTAGAAATAAATTTATGACATCCACAAACTTGCTACATGCTCATATTCCATTTGCTTGGATGAACTTTTGCTTCTTTTATCAACTGGTAAACCCAAAGTAGAATAAAAACTGGTTGCTCTCTCAGGATTGGCAGAACCATCACTACAGCATCTCAGGAAGAAAACATTTTATATCTTCAGTCATGTTTTTCTATTCATTTCTATTCCATGACAGTGTTCGCTTGTTTCACAACTCCTCATACAGAACTTACACTGAACCAGACCAAAACACATATATAAGGATATATATATATATATATATATATATATATATATATCTCAACTCATTATATATGTATATATATATATATATACTTTTTTTACTCAATAAACCTATGCAGGTTATATTTTCTTAGATTTATTTTAAAACATATCCTTAACCATCGTTCTATGCTAACATATCTTTAATTGAAATTTATCTTTTCCAAAGCCACACAGAGTAACAGTTCTGCTCATTCCAGTTCTGTCTTTCCACTGATAAAATCAGAAAGAACTATGATAACTTACTTAATATTTTGTGAAACAGGATCTCATGTATTGCATCCAGGGCTCAGGTACTCATGTGGCTGAAGATGACTTTAAAGTTTTCATCCTCCAGTGGGTGCTAGGATTACAGATATGAGCCAGAACTCCAAGTTTTATGTAGCTGGTGATTTACTTCAGGATTTTAAGCATGCTATGTAAAGACCCAGGAAAACTGAATTCTACCCCAGCCCCTCTTCTATGAGTTTGATTTGGTTTTCTATACTGCTGTCTTAGAATCCATTGACATTCATGCACATTCATCACATGTACTAAGATAATGGCCAAACACAAACCAACATATTTTAGTCAAAATTCTCTGCCATTCAAAGAAGTGTTGAGAATTATATTTAAAAAGACTATCAAGCTAATGATTGTAAAGCAATGGATTTACTAGATTAGACCGTAGAATGTCATTCCTTTTTCTTTCTGTCTTTTTATTTTTCTATTTACATCAGTAAGAGTAAATGAAAACAATTTCATGTGACATAATCTAATAATTTTTTGATTCACACACAGCAAAATTTCTCTGAAACAAAGATTTAAAACATATGTAGAATATAATCAACGTAAAGTCCTCTCCACTGTAATTTGGTAGTGATAACATATATTTATAGTGTCTCTGTGTGTCAGGAATTTTTATGGTTTGTAAATGTGGCATATACACATACATGTCATATACACATGCTTGTCCACATTACTACAGAGGCCAGAAAAGGACAGCAGGTATAAGACTCTTTCAGACTCTGCCTTATTCATTTCACAGAGGTCTCACACTGAACCTGAGATGAGGTTGGCAGCTAGCACGTGCCAGTGTCTGCACACCTGTCTATGTTCCCTATAGCACAGGACCACAGAAGAGCTTGTCACCATTCCCGGCTTCTCATATTGGTTCTGGCATCTGAAATAAGGTCCTCATAGTTTCACAGTAACTCTCGTATCCATTGACGTGTTTGTCCAGGTGCTATTCATGACAACATCAAAACAGGAATATCTTTTAAAGCATTTATTTGTTATTATTTTATGTTTGGGTGTTGCGTTTTTATACCTTGTGCATACAGTATCCTTGGAGGGGAGAGGGGAGCATCATATCACTTGATGGAACCTGAAAGCCATCATGTGGGAAATGGGAGTGAACTTAGGTATGCTGGAAGAGCAACCAATGCTAACTGCTGAGCCATTACGGCAGCCCCAAAATCTCAACCTCAAATGGATTGGCTAGTCTACAAAAGGAAAGCTTGTATGTTGTCATAAGAATGTACTCCTAACATAGGAATAAGAAAGTTTTTAAAATTATAAGGTTGGTAGAAAATCACATGTGCTTAGAATTTGTGGGAGGAAAAAGTTAAAGCAGGAGGTATAGATTAGAAGTTGAATACTGGTGTGTTTAGGGAAAATCATCCAAGCCATATGTACCACAGAAGCCAGCAAAGTTGTAAATAGGAAACTAAACAAATAATGGCTCAAGCAAAAATTAAGCAAGGAAAAGATAACATAGTCACATTAACATAAGAAAACAGAATGCTTAAGAAAACAATGAATCATAGGAGAACCACAAGTGATGATAGGATTACCAGTTCACACATGAAAGATCACTAACCTGCAGGCCATGAAATGAAGGCCAGATATGAAACAGAAATGACATAATCATAAAAAGCAACTAAAATGTATAGTAAGAGTGAAAGTTTTTAGCATCATTTGCATTTGGATTAAAAAAAAAGTTTAGAATGGGTTTAAGCTATATGATAAAATAGGTTTGTAATTCTTAAAGTAAAACATAAAAAATGTATGATGCAGCTGGCACAGCTTAGCACATTTAAAAGTTGTGTATTTGCAAAAATAATAATTGTTTAGGCATGTTTAACCAAAGGATTCTGAACAAAACATGTTATGTAAGTATATAATATTGGAATTAATCCCAGAAACCAACAAATATAATACATTTTATGCTAGTAATGATGTTAATCATCTTGAAAGTGGAATTTAACCACTTAATAAAATACATTGTAAATGTGATTCAGATAGATCAAAAACAATATGAGTGTAAAAACAACTATTAAAATATGAAATTTATATTACAATTGAAAAATAAATGTCATTCATTCTTTTCAAGAGCTACAACCAACTCAGATAAATTTATCCAAACCTTATGAAAACCTAAACAATAGAGGCAATAGAGAAGTATGAGGTTCATGTGCATATAATGATGAAGTAAAGGGGCTAAAGCATATCTTCCAAAATTCATATTCATCTTGAATCTTAGAACATGAATATGTAATGAAAGATGGACAATAATGAGGTGATGAACTAAGTTCATATTAGTCCAGGATGGACATTAAATCTAATAAGTTATGTCTTCTTTTCTTTGTTTGTTTTGTTTTGTTTGTTTTTGTTTCTTCAAAACAGGTTTTCCCTTGTGGTCCTGGCTATCCTGGACCTCATAAGAGTAAATCAGGAAGAAGGCAGAAATTCTATTACAAAGGCTACAATGATAGATACAAGGATGAGTTCACAGTGCTCATCTAGCAAAGCTTCAGGTTACTGAGCTCAGAACCAGCGATGCTGAGGCTTGGAGATGAACAGTAGACAGACACCCAAACCTGGAGGGGACAGTTTTCCCCAGATACTTCAGCGTGAGAACACTTCTCAGTTTCAGATCTCCATCATGTGCAATGGTAAGGCAGTATCACTTTGTGATTACTTAGAGATATGTGCAGTGAAAATGTAAGATGTAAAAACCTTAAATTCACTGGTAAAATTCAGTGAATCCTTTGTTATAATCATCAATATCTGTCATGAATTTTAAGACTTTAATTTCTGATGAGTTTTGAAGCATATCTGAACGAAAAACAAGACAAGCAGATTGCCACTGCTATCTGTAACAGTGCTTAGCAACCCATCTGGATAAAAGGAACATGGTTGATACTGTAGATATTCCTTGGTGGTTAAAACCACTGGCTACTCTTCCATGTTTCATTCTCAGTGTTCACACTGCAACTCACAACTGTTGACTTCCTCAGTTCTAGGGGGATCAAGGAACTCTTCTGCCCTTAGCACTTATTATATATAGTGCAAGTATTTATACACAGACCAAACACTTTCATAAATTAGAAATAAATTAATGTCTGCAAAGAAAGTTTAATAACATGGTCAGATGCACAGATTTTGACATGTTCAATAAGTAAGCACAGACACTACTCAGATGTGGTAATATAATCAGAATAGTCATTAGGAAAGAGATATATTGTTGAATGTAGATGTGAATAAGTTCAACTGTAATTCACAAATATAGTTATTATGTCTTAGCATTTAGATATTGACTATATTAAAGAAAATAATCACATATTGCAAAGAAAAAATATGAAAACAAAAGAAGAGCATTTGCTAAACATTATTAAAAACACTTGATGTATTCGACTAAGTTAAAAATTAAATGCATTTTAGACAGCATTTGAACTAAAAAATTAAGAATCTGTATAAACATAATCTAATGACAACATTTCCCATTTCATTTTTACTACATGAAACAGAAAAAAATGACAATCTCAGAATACATAAATGTCTTCTAAAAAGAAAATAAGAAGAAAATATTCTAAGAAAGAAAATGTCCATTTGACATACTTTTGACCTTATTGCTAATCAATAAAATGTAACTTAAAATAATGAGCCATTTTCTAGTGTCTAACAGGACAGATACATACTAAAAAGTTATGCATGATGATTTGAGAGAAATTTGGCCTTGATTTTAATTTTAGTAAAAATATAATTTTATAGAATTATTTTCATTATAATTGTTTGTCAAATGTCAGAACATATTAAAATATGATCACTCAAACAAATATAGGTAAAATAACATTTTCATGTATAGTTAAGCTTTAGATACAAATACTTCCATAATTAGCATGAAATTAAGTATGCATATTAATATGGTAGAATGTTTATATTTCAAATAATCAAAGTTTGCCCGTGAAAGTCTGACTGTGGAGGGATCCAAATTGGTGGTGCTGAGTATGTGCCATAACTGAACAGCAGGGCAGCTATAAGAGCAGAGCAACTGACAGGCCTATGCTGAACCCCCAAATCCCAAATGACTATCTTTCCCAAGTGAGACAAGAGCCCACAGTGTGGGAAACTCACAGGTCCAACCCCAATCTCTCAGCTTAAGCTCAGAAAATCTCCCAGACTCCCCTCAGCTTTAGGCCTTCTGATACCAGGTCAGTGCAGCTCCAACCATGAGTGCCACTGTCACTGAATAGAGACTTTCCAGATATTGCAGCTTGCTGCCCCAACCACAAGCCCTTCCTTGAAGTGGTCTTCTGGAACCAGGATGTGCTGCTACTACTTCAGGTGTCCACACTCACTGTCAGGTGTCAGAGATTCTCAGGGCACCTCAGCCTCAGGTCTTCCAATGAATTCTTGGATACATTCTGGTACTCAAGCAGGAGATGCAACAGTGCGCTATGCAACTGAGTGAGCATAGTGAGTGTCAGAGCACCTCAGCTGACAATACTGGCTAGGCAGTGGGATCATATTAACCTTGGAACAAGAAAGCCAAGAGCAAGGGAGCCAACTATTAAACTTTCCTCCCTGAGAAGAGGTTCTCAGGATTCCAGAGTAGCTCATCTGGCCCCTGGGATCATACAGCAGATCCCTAAAAACCACCTGCCAATTGTAAAAACAAAACAAAACAAAACAAAAAAAACAATAAAAACAAAAACCAGAACAATTTAGCAACTTCAGAACCCAGTTAGCCTACGGCAAGCAGCACTGGATCCTCCAACACAAATGAAACACAAGAAAATGCCATTATTCTACACGTATGACAGTGATAATGGAATAAATGAAGAAATTTCTTAAAGAAACAGAAGAAGACAAAAGCAAAGAGTTTGAGGTCTTTAGACAGGAAATGTATAGATCACTGTTACAATTTCAGGACAATACACACAGGTGAGAGAATTGAATAAATCATATAAGAAAATAGAGGAAATAAAAATAAACAGATGAAGAAAATCTATAACACAATTCAATACCAGAAGATAGAAATTGAAACACAAAGAAAGCACAAATTGAGAAATCCTGGAGAGGGAGAACTTTGGGGAGAGGGGGAATCCCCAGGAACTACAGAGGTAAACATCACCAATAGAGTACAAGAGATAGAGGAAAGACTCTCAGGTGCAGAAGCCACAATGGAAGAAATTGATGCATCCGTCAAAGAAAAGGTTAAAGCTAAAGTATTCCTGACACAAAACATCCAAGAAATCAAGGATACTATGAAAAGACAAAACCTAAGAATAATAGAACTTGAAAAAAGAGAAGATTCCTGGTTCAAAGCCAAAAATACATTATCAACAAACTCATAGAATAAAATCTCTCCAATCTAAAGAAAAACATACCTAAAGGCATATCAGAGACCTGCAGAACACCAAATAGATTAACCAAAACAGAAAATCCTCCTGCCACATAATAATCAAAACATTAAATGTACATAACAAAGAAAAAATATTAAAAGTTGCAAGGAAAAGAGGCCAAGTAACAAATAATTGCAAACCTATCAGAATCATACTTACTTCCCAGCAGAGACTATAAAAGCAAGAATGATCTGGGCAGACATGTTGCTAACCCTAAGATACCACAGATGTCAGTCCAGAGTGCTATATTCAGCAAACCTTTCAATCACCATACATGGAGAAAACAAGATATTCCACAACAGAACCAAATTTAAGAAAACAATATCTATGTTCAAACCCAGCACTACAGAAAAGTACAAGAAGGTAGACTCCCACATGAGGAGGTTAATTACACGCCCCCAAAAACACAGGATGTAAATAACTTCACTACAGCAAAACCAAAAGCAGACAAGCATACAAACACATTTCTACAAGCAACATGAAAAGAAAAGATTCTAACAGTAACTCGTCATTAATATCTCTCAGCATCAATGGTCTCACTCTCCAATAAAAAGATAAAGGCTAACAGAATGGATGTATAAATAGGACTCATCATTCTCTTGCATACAAAAAATACACCTCAGCCACAAAGATAGTCAGTACCTGAGTGTAAAGGTGTGGAAGAAAGTTTCCAAGCAAATGAACCAGACAAGCAAGCTGGAATGGCCATTCTACCATCTAATATAATAGACTTTCAAATGAAATTAATCAAAAAATATCAGGAAGGATACTTCATATTCATAAAATGAAAATTCCACCATAATGACTTTTCAGTTCTGTCTATGCCCAAATACAAGGGCACATTTGTAAAAAAAAAAAAAAAAAAAAAAAAAAAAAAAAAAAAAAAAATGTACTAAAGCTTAAATCACCACATGAAACCCCATACATTAATAGTGGGCGATTTAACACCTGACTCTCACCAACGGAAAAATCATCAAGACAGCAACTAAACAGAGAAAAAAAATGAAACTAATAGATGTCATGAGTCAAATGGACCTAACAGACATCTACACGTTTCACCTAAACACGAAAGAATACACTTTCTACACAGCATTTCATAGAAACTTTAACAAAATTAACCACATAGTCACAAAGAAAACATTAATAGATACAGGGAATTGAAATACTCCCTTGTATCTTTTGAGGCCCCCATGGATTAAAGCTGAATTTCAACAAAAATAAAAATAACAAAAGTATTACATACACATGGAAATTGAAAATTTCTCTTCTCAATAACAATTGACTCAAGGATGAAATAAAAAAATTAAAGATTTCATAGAATTCAATGAAAATGAAAGCTCAACATAACCAAACTTATGGGACACAATGAAAGAAGTGCTAAGAGAAAATTTTACTGCACTCAGTGCCTTCATAAAGAAATTGTAGATACTTCATACAAGCAATTTAACCGAAGACCTTCAGGCCATAGAAAACAGAAGCACACATACCATAAAAGAATAGATGGCTGGATGTCATCAAACTCAAGGCTGAAACCAATATATTGGAAATAAATAAAGCAATTCAAAGAATTAACAAAACCAATAACTTGTTCTTTGAAAAAGATCAATGACATAGACAAACCACTAGCCAAACTAACTAAAATACCAAGGGAGAGTATCTAAATCTACAAAATCAAAAAAAAAAAAAAAAAAAAGGAAGACATAACTACAGATATCAAAGAAATCCAAAGAATCATTAAGTCTTACTTCAAAAGTCAAAGAGCCACAAAATTTGAAAAGCTAAATTATATGAGCAATTTTCTTCATAAGTTCAGTTAATAAAGATGAGTCAAGATCAGGCAAACAAATTAAATAGTCCCATCCCTAAGGAAAGAGAAGCAGTCATCAAAAGTCTCCTAATAAAAAAGAGCCTACAGACAGATGGTTTCAGAGCATAATTCTACCAGATTTTGAAAGAAAATCTAGTACCAATACTCCTCAAACTATTCCACAAAATAGAAACAGAAGGATCATTACCAAACTCATTCTATGAAGCCACAGTCACCTTCATACCAAAATCACACAAATACCCTGCAAAGAGAGAGAATCTCAGACCAATTTTCCTTATGAACATGGATGCAACAATACTCTCAAACCAAATCTAAGAACACATCAAAAATATCATCCACCATGACCAAGTAGGTTTCATTCTCAGCATGTAGGTATGGTTTAATTTATGGATTTCCATTAATGTAATCCACCATATAAGCAAACTGAAATAAGAAGAGAACCACATGATAATCTCCATAATGATATAAAGCCATTTAACAAAATCCAACACTCATTTATGTTAAAAATTCTTGCAGAGATCTGGTATACCTAAACATAGTAAAAGCAATATACAGCAATGCTGTAGCCAACCTCATACTAAGTAGAGAGAAACTTAAATTGATTCCACTGAAATCAGGGACAAGGCAAGACTGTCAATTTTCTCTGTGTCTCTTCTGTATAGGACTTGAAGTCCTAGCTAGAGCAGTAAGACAACTTAAGGAGACCAAGTGGATACAAACTGGACAGGAAGAACTCAAAGTATAAATATTCTAGGATGATATGATAGTATACCAAGGAACTCCTATAATTGATAAACACCTTCAGCAAAGTGGATGGAAACAAAATCAACTGAAAAATAATACTGTATACAAAAGACAAGCTAGCTGAGAAAGAATTTAGGGAAACAACACCCTTTACAATAGCCATAGGCGTGCGCAGGCACGTGCGCGTGCATGCGCGTGCACACACACACACACACACACACACACACACGCAAAACAAAACAAAACAAAAAAACCTAAAAAATATCTTGGTGTAAAACTAACCAATCAACTGAAAGACGTATGAAAGAAATATCAAGTCCTTCCCCATCTTACCAAAATCAATCTATATATTCAGTGCCATTGCCATCAAAATATCAACACAGTTCCTACAGACCTTAAGAGAACAATTCTCAACTTCATATGGAAAAACAAAACAAAACAAACAAACAAACAAAAAGGAATAGCTAATACAATCCTGTACAATAAAATTTCTTCTGGATATATCTCTATCCCTGATCTTAAACTGTACTATAGAGCAACAGTAATAAAAATTGATTTGTACTGGCAAAGAAACCGACTGGTGGATCAATGGAATTGAACTAAGACTCAGAAATAAACCCACATACCTTCAGAGACTTGATCTTCAAAAAAGGAGACAAAATCATACAATGTAAAAAAGACAGCATTTTCAACAAATAGTGCAAATCTATATGTAGAAAAATAAAAACATATCCATATTTATCATCCTACCCAAAACTAAAGCCCAAGTTGATTAAAAATCTCAACATAAAATCAGACACACTAAATCTGTTAAAAGAAAATGTGGGGGAAAGTCTCAACATCATTGGCACATGAGACAACTTCCTGAACAGAACACTAACAGCAACAATCAATAAATAGGACCTCATGAAGCTGAAAAGCTTCTGTAAGTCAAGGATACACTAAAAAACAAAAACAAAAAACAAACAGAAGACATCTCAAAGCCCAAGAAAAGATCTTCACCAACTCTACATCTGACAGAGGGCTAATATCCAAAATATATAAAGAACTGAAGAAATTAAGCATCGGCAAACAAAATAAACCAATTTTTAAAATGGGATGCAGAGCTAAATAGAATTCTCAACAAAGGAATATCACATGGACAAGAAACACCTAAAAATGCTCAAAGCAAATCAAATGCAAATCAAAACGACTCTGAGATTCCATTTTACACCTGTCAGAATGGCTAAGATAAATGCAAACTTGTGCATCCACTTTGGAAATCAACCTATCTGTCACTGTCTCAGAAACATTGGAAATAGTGCTACCTCAAGACCAAGCTATAGCTTGGTGTAGACCTTAAAGAAGCTCCAACAGACAAGAGGGACATTTACTCAACTATGTTCATAGCAGCCTTATTCATAATCGCCAGAAGCTGGAGACAGCCTAGATATCCCGCAACCAAAGAATGGATAAAGAAATTGTGGTACATCTACACAACAGAATATTACTCAGATATTAGAAACAAGGAAATCTTGAAATTTGCAGGCAAATGGATGGAATTTGAAACAACCGTCCTGAGTGAAGTAACCCAGGCCTAGAAAAGCACGCATAGTATATACTCACTTATAAATAAATATTAGCCATATAATACAGGATAACCATCCTACAATCCACAGACCTAAAGTAGCAAAATAAAGAGGATGATGCTAGGGAGGATGCACAGTGCTTATTCAGAAGGGCAACTAGAGTAGACACTGGGAGTACATGAAGAGGGAGTAGGACAGGCGCCTACCACAGAGGTCCTCTGAAAGACTCCAACCAGCAGGAGATTCAAACAGATGCTGAGACACATAGATGAACTTTGGGGCAGAAAGCAGGGTGACTTAGGAAAGAATTGGATATGGAAGGACTTGAAGGGGACAGGAGCCCCATAAGGAAATCAACAAAGCCAACAAATCTTTACACAGGGGGACAAACAGAGAGTGATGCACCAACCAATGGCCATGCACAGAGAGGACGAGACCCTTTTCTCATATGTGTTCAATAGGCAGCACAGTCTCTTTGTGAGCCCCAAAATATGGAGAGCAGGGACTGCCTTGATGTGGACCCTGTTGCTCATTCATTGATTACTTCCCCCTGGCGGGTTGGTGATGACTGCCCACAGAGGAAGAGGATGCAAGCTTGATAGGATGAAGTCAGATGGTAGGAGAGGATGTCTCCCCCTTCCCGAAGACTAAGTTAAATGGGATACGAGGGAAGAGGTAGAAGGGTGGAACTGACAGGAGACGAGGGAGTGGGCCATAATTGGGATGTAAAGTGAATAAATTAAAATTTTAAAAAGGTAATAACATTTTAAAAATCTTAATGTGGACTATTAGTAGCAAAATTTAAAAACAACACATTCAGTTTCCACTTATGAACACATTAAAATGTTGTCAATGTCTTACAAGAATTGCAAATGCACATCAAAATAAAAACAAGTGTTTAGTGCAGGTTTAATAGATAGGTCTTAATTTGTAAGAATGACTTAATCTAGTGAAGGTTAGGGTAATAGGAGTACATTAAACAACCATGATAAATATGAAGTTCATTTTAAAATTGAATTAAAAGATTATTTTAAATGTTCTTAACCCCTAATGTCTATCTTTTTATATTCTCTCATACATTTACTTGCAATATATTTATAAGTATTTTCATAATTCTATTATTAATTTTAATAATAATTTAATTGACCTGGATCCTGATTTGAAATTATAACATACTTATAACTTCCTGTCATTATTCCCTGATTTCTTTTTAATATCTCCTTGGAAAGTTTTTATCTTCTTGAGTATACATAAATAATGTTATTAAAATCACTTTTATATTTTCTTTCAGACTTTTTAAAGTCTTTATTGAATCCTGACATAAAGTATCAAGAAAGAAAAATAAAACCTGAGACAATTTTCAGATTAGTCACACACCAAAGCTTGAATTTATAAACTTTGTGAAAGGCTTCTTATGATAAATCATTTCAATTACATTATAAAGAGTATAAAATATCAGTAGAAAGAGAATTTTCACCAATAAAAAGGGAGATGACTGAAGTTTTGCTTTTATTTAGTACATTTACACTCTTTCCTTATGTATAACCATGTGTCTTTTATGTATCATTAACACAGAGAATTTGTATTGAAAATTAAAGCCCTGGTTGTGTACAATAAACATGAAGCAACTCCCGTTCTTCATTCACATGTTTCCCACTTCTATATCCATAAGAGCCACAGATCTATCCTTCCAGAATGGAAAGGACAGCCACATACCTAATGCCTATGACTACAAAGCATCAGTCAGAACATAACCTCAGTCATTATTTTTACTGTAGACTATTATGTAATGAATTACTTTCCTTTACTTGAGATCATTCTGCTGTCTTGTGTAAATTATCTATGTTATTCAAAGCATTAAAGAATCTTACAATCTATTTTTAAATTCTTCTATTATATATCTTCCATTATGATGATCTGAGGCAAATACAAAATAAATGAGAAAGGAGTTCTTAAAATGTGGCCTTTTAAACATTAACATAAAGATTGATTTTAAAAGAATGAAACAAATAGAACCTCAAATTAAATGATATCAGACTGAACTTTGTACATATTTTTAAAAATAAAGTCAAGTCAGTCAGCAGGCATCATAGTAACTTTTCAGTACTGCCTGTTCTATGTTCTACTCCCCAAAAGACTAAAGTAAGGTTGTGTTTGTAGAACTGTTATTTACCCTGTACCATGCAGGGATAATTAGCTGTTTAGAAAGAAAGAAGTTGTTCTAAAATCCTCTTAAGCATGCATCTTCCCTAATAGACATTGCAAAAACAGAAAAGTTAAACTGCATGTTCTTTTTTTTTTTCTATATTTCATAGTCTGTTGAATTCTCTAGGCATTTGAAACTTTGCTGTTTTTTGTTTATCTTTAAGCATATCTCCATTAATGTTTATGTTGAAATTCAAAAGAAATAATCATAGACTGCATGTCTAGGCAATATCTACCATAGTTATAAAATAGACATAAATATATTTTTATGAATTTAGCACAAATGTGTTAATTGGCCTGTGTTCGTTATAGATGGTGAATAAAGACATTCTTGCCCTATTTAAGCATTCCAACGCTAAGTACACCCTTGGACTTGTGGCCTCTTTTTAGATATTATCACACTTCAAGCTTTGCTTCTTTTTAAATTTCTAATGCGGTCTCTTATACAGGGATTCTGTCAGTGCATTGACCCCGTAAGTGTAGGCTTCTCAGCTCAGTGTCCTTAATTCTTATTCAGAATATTTTTATGCCACATAAAGTGGCATAGCCACAAGGTAATTAAAATTATGAACTTGGATATGTTTTAGGAATGTTATTCTGTCTTGATCACAGAAAAGCTCATAAGAAATTCTTGTTTTCTATATATAAATTAAAGGTAATGTTCATCACTGTGTCATCATTATGAAATATACACTTCTAAAATATCCCCCAAACTTTAAACCCCTTCCCAGATCTAGCCAATGGTCAGAATATTCTCCACAGTTGAGTGGAGAGTGTGATATGACTTTCTCACGTACTCTGGTGCCTCACATTTGACCATGTCCCCTGGAGGGGGAGACCTGGTGGCACTCAGAGGAAGGACAGCTGTTAGCCAAGAAGAGACTTGATACCCTATGAGAATATACAGGGGGAGGTAATCCCCCTCAGGAACAGTCATAGGGGAGGGGAATAATGGGAAAATGGGGGGGGGGAGGAATGGGAGGATACAAGGGATGGGATAAACATTGAGATGTAACAAGAATAAATTAATAAAAATTTTTAAAAAAACATAAAAATAAAATAAAATATCCCCCAAAATAGATAATATTTGCTACTCCATGTAGGAGGTCCATGTTGTACATGCATAAATGTATAAATCAGTAGAAAAAATAAAAACAAAGAGTATAATTAAATCAAAGTACCACCAAGTTTTAGGTTAGCAAGAAATATACCTATATTCTAGAGTGAGTATGTTTATTTATGTTAAAAATCTTCTTTCTTTTTTAAATTTTTATTTATTTATTATTTTATTAATTTTTTCAGATTAAAACTCAATTGTTATCCCATCACTTGTATACTCCCATTCTTCCTTCCCTCCTGCTTTCACCCTATTCCCCTACCATAGGTGTATGACCCAGGGGGACTTCCTCCCCCACTATAAGGTCATAGGCTATCAAGTCTCATCTGGGTAGCCTGCTTATTCTTCCTCTGAGTGCCACCAGGCCTCCCCAACAAGAGGAGGTGGTCAAATATAGAGCGCCAGAGTTCATGTCAGAGTCAGTCCCCACTCCACACAACTGAGGAGAATGTCCTGTCCATTGGCTAGATCAGAGAAGGGCTTTAATGTTTACTTCTTGTATTGTCCTTGGTTAGTGCAATAGTTTGAGTAGACCCCCTGGGCCCTGTTCCATCTGTCACAATGTTCTTCTTGTAGGTTTCTAGAGCCTTTGGTTCTTTCTATTTCCCTATCTCCTATATTTGTCTTGCCTAGAGTCCTAGTAGGATGTCTTCACATCTGTCCCAATATCCTGGTAAGTGAGGACTTTAATGGTACATGCATTTGGGGCTAGTGCCCAACTATAAGTGAGTATATGCCATGTGAGTCATTCTGTTTCTGGGTTAACTCACTCAGTATGATCATTTCTAGTTCCATCCATTTGTCCACAAATTTTGGCAGCTCAGCTGTTAAAGGCTAGGCTCACAACCATAAATATAAGAGGTAAAATTTTTCTATTGCCATCTTTTCATAAAATAATACATGATTGCGTGACCCACCATAAATAAACCTACAAAAGTACTATTGCGTAATACTAATAGTTCACATAGGATGATTTTGCATTTCACATGCAATATGTTTAATAATTGAATAATGAAGTATTTTCAATGAGAATGATGAATGTAATATCAGCAGTCATTAAAATTCAACCCTGTTAAATTATGTATAATTTGAATCATAATTACTGAACTTCACTTTCACTGCAAGTGAAGTAAATCTTGGCTTTCTTTAAATGATAAATCTTTCTTCAATATTCTCCTGCATTCAATTTCTAAAGCCAGCTGTGATTATCAGCAATCTTCTGGTCATGTAGCTAACAATTAATGATTTATGATTTTGCTGCTTCATTCCATTCATAATTTATAATACAGAGCAATGAAGCAAAAATAAGTCTTTCTTGTGCCATCTGTAGTGTTGTATAACATATTTTTCATAACTGGAGGCCTCTTCTACATGAAAACATGTCTGTTAGTCTTATGCACCATGAAACACATAATATTTACTCCTGCTCTTCAGCATTCTGCTATATACTGCGAACTTTTGGTAAGTGAAGATTTCACTGTATGAGATTCTTTTTCCAATTCAACGTGATGTCAGATGACTTCATGTAGATAATTAGGTTTTAACCTCTATAGAAAAATAAAACAACAACAACTATATTTTGATAGATTGCTCATGTACTGAATATTTTCAATAGAATCTAATCTGTAAGTAATTTGCATCATTTCAATGTATTGTAACATATAGAGCTCTAAGGTCATTTACATTTATGAAACATTTTAAATGAGATAGCTTTTTATGTAAAAACACATCTTATACTCTATAAATAAGAATTTGAGGCATTTGTAACCATTCAAGTCTTATGAGAGTTGAGTCTAATTTACAACTACACACTTGTTCACCATGAGCTGACTCTTTCCCCAACTCACTTTGTATGAGACATAATAAGTTTTGTTATGAAATATTTCTTTCCTAGGGATGTAGGTGTCAGACAAGAAAGTAAATGTAATCAGATATGGAAATAAAAATGGATGTCTATTCTCTCTTCTCAAAGCTTGGGGCACATTGTTGTGAAAGAGGAAATGGAAAGATTCAGAGTCGGAGGTGGTGGATGACTGCAGGGAACCAGTGTTTCCTGGAAGCCGCAGGGCAGTTGAACATGCGAATACTCAGTCCATGCACAAAGACCTGCGTGACCTCAATCCAGGTTGGGTCTTGAGACACCACACATAAGAGCCATGCAATCTCAATCCATCAAAGTTGCAGCTTGAAGTAGAGAGGTTGGTAAGCATTTCCCACCAGCGCCTGTTCAAGAAAACCTGCAACTTTGTAAGAACATATTTCTTCCTCAAGTTAATATTGACAATGAACAACTGAAGTAATTTTCTATGAATACTCCCTGCTCAGTATTAAATTAATATCTAAATCTAACACAAAAGGCGGCAGGGCATTTCCACGCAACTTGGTTATGGAAATAATTAGTAAACAGGTTGAATTAAATTGTCATTTATTGACAGATCCCTCCTTCTTTTCACCGTTTTCCTATTCCTTCCCTTCTATTTTTTCTTAAATTTTGCCTCCTGTCCTTTCTCCTCTCCTTACACTCCTCTTCGCCTTTCAGCCTCTTTTTGCTCACCTTCTTCCTTGTGTCTGGGTCCTTCGTCTTTTCTGCCCACTGCCCAACTCGCTCTCGTTTTATCATCTCAAATATTTGGGTCTATTTCCCATAGGTTAAGAAACAGAAGACAAACAAAAGAAACAACTCTGTTCAAATCTAGCTTAGGGAACTAATGAGTTTATTGAAATTAATGGCAGGAATTCTGGTGAGTGCTCCTTACAAGACCATGCACAACCTGAATATAGCTATACTCTCCAGAAGACTGCATATATTATAAAAGTCTGTTTCTGTATTATATGTAGACAGTTCTATGGAAGCATATCCTCCTCTTAGATATATTTATTGTTTTTATAACCTTCTGTGGCTGTGGTTTTCAGCCTGTCCGTCACAAACTTTTTGGGGATTGGATATTCTGCATATCAGATAATTATATAAAATTCATAAGAGTAGCAAAATTATAGATATAAAGTAGCAATGGAATGATTTTGTGGTTGTGGGCCACCACAGCATGAAGAACTGTATTAAAGGGCTGCAGCCTAGGAAGGTGGAGAACCATATGTGGTTCATGACTTTTAGGAGTTCCCAGAGCTTGTTTGGTTTGGTTTATTTCCTGACTTTTATGAGTCTGATGTCTCCCTCCGTAATGTCTTAATTTCCATAGCTACAGGACACTTTATACCCTCTTAATATCCTTAATTTAATTTAGACAGTTTTATATTTTTCAGTAGAACCTCTTTACAAGTTACATGACAATAACAAATTTTCTTAAATACATTGACACATTGACAATCAATTTTCTTAAATACATTGATACATTGAATGTCTATGAATAGATATATAGGTGTATCTATCAATTACCTTATTTACCTAGCTGTTTATCATCTATAAAGATGCTAAGTTGTTCTCAAGGTATTAATAGTAATAGTTTTAGTCATCATTGAATACAGATATATGCCTTTACACATATACTGTAGGTTAGATGTTCTACATCCCCAGCATATATAAAAAAAAAACCCGGTATAACATCTGTTCTCAAAGGAATGATTTATTGATTATATCTATATCTTATTTTCAAACTTTTATGTAAATTAAAAAAAGGAAAATGAAAGAAAAATAGTATTTGGAGAGGGGAAGTAAAAGCAAAGGAAGAGAGAGGGAGGTGGAAATGAAGAAAAAAATGTGCTTATTAGGTCACCTCCTTTGTCTCAGGAGACAAGTTAGACTAACAATTTCTTTCAACCTTCAGTTATTGCTCTTAACAAAATTTAAAATGAACCTCACAATGGAGGGAAGAGAGTAAGGGGAATGCAACAGTTGGTGTAGTTATCTTGAAGTCACAACACACACAAGTTAATATATTTAAAAATATTTGTTTGATATCGTTACCAAAATATCAGACATCTTGTCATTTGAGCATGCACAATTATTAAAGATAATTTTAAAGTCAGACAGATTTGTTGCTGGCACAGTGTGCTTTGCCCATTGAGGTAGAAGAAATAAGCTGATAGCACTGTTACTGCATCGTGGTAAAACTTTGAAATGTTATGTGAGACATGTATGGGTCTCTATCACAATAAGGATAATTGAAGAACAACTGTTTTAATACTTTAGCTTTTCAAGTTGTAATCAATCTTTCTGTTATTGAACTTATAGTAACATATGTAACCTAAAGTGACTCCCCCAGGTAATGCTGCCTTTTGCCAGCTGAAGTATTGGGTGAGCTAGCAGGGCATGCTGGAGAACTTGTCCTGGTGGTGTAGGCAGAGGAGAGCTGGCAGGTTGACCAACTCAGCTACCTCTTAGGCCGATACAGTTATTTGAAATGGCCCACCTCAATATCTACCCTATCTATTATCTGGTGAAAGATCATTCCTGCATATCCAAAGCTACAGGGTCTCCATGACAGAAGGCAACAACAGGACATCTGAAAGGAGTCCAGGTGAGGATCCAGTATTGATAGTGCAGCAGAAGCCAGAGGCCTTGAACTGGACCGATGACTTAGTGCAATGAACATTTAAAGGAAAGATGTGTGGACAAAAGGGTATACTGTGGGACACATTATGACACACTACAGCTTCCATCACAAGATTTATTTTTTTTTTATTCTATCTTTTTATAGTTTTCTTGGGTGAGGAGTTTGCAAGGTCAGAGGACAAATACAAAAGGATGTGGAGATGAGTGGGATTGGGGTGGATGGTGTGAAATTCACAAAGGATCAATAAAAGTTTTTTAAAGTGACTTTCCAAGAGCAATAGGAGCTACTGCCACTGTCCTTGGTTGTTTCCCAGAAATCAATAACATCCTCTTGGTGAGCATACCACATACTTAGACAGGAAGACTTAAAATCAAATTGGAGCTGATATAGAAGATTCCGCACTGAAGATCCGTTCTTATGGTTCTCTAACAAATATGCAAGATGCCAAGAGATGAAAACAATCAATAGTTCCACATATGCAGTTGTAAAGCTTATGAACGATCAGTATGAACAGCCTGGCAAGATATGGCCAATGATGTCACAGTGGCAACTATATCTTGGGGATAACTAACAATTATATGATTGGACTTAAGGTGATCTCAGTTATATGGACTCATACTTGGCAATGAAAACCCCTGATAACATCTTTACATTTATGTTCTTTGGTATAAATATTAATGGTGATTTTATGAAGGTGTGTTTTCTTACACAAACAGGTTATTCAGATATTGATTTCTGTAGTTCAAAACTATATTTGTCATTTGAATAAGCAAATCATTCAAAACATGGCACATAGTTTATGCAATGCATGAAAGCACAAACATTTTTTTCAAATTATAGAAATTTACAGGCAACAGAATAAAGCAGTTTCAAACCTGATATTATTGATATCAAAATGCCCATGAAACTATAACATATACTCTCGTATTTACTGACAGAAGGAGGATTATTTTCTCAAATAAGCATAGAATGATCACACATATAGGTCATTATTCCTCCTCAATGCTTCTTATTTATTGGGTATTGATTATACTCATTTCTCTGTTTTCTTTTATTAGAATAATTAACACATTTCATAATGATTTAGGAAAAATTTCTTTCCCATATAACAGATTGTGCATATGAAAGATCTCTTGATTGTCTGCTTTTTAATGACTGTATTTCAATCGTATAATTGTCTTCCTGTAAGTGATGTCATTATAAAAAACATATAAATATTATGATTCCCAGCATTATGATATCATAATATCTATAAATACCAGGGAAGAGAAATATATCCTCTTAAATTAAGAGTTTATAGTTCTCATGTGGATATCTTCCAGTTGAAGATGGGTATCCATAATTCATCTTTGACTGAATAAATTGGAAATATACAATTCCTATAACGTATTAGAAAAATGCCCAGATATCTGAATCCCGTGATGAGAAATCTGATCCAATTTTTTTTTGTTTGTTAAATAACTGTTAGACTACAAAGGTTATACTAAAATACAATACCTTGTCTCAATAATATCAACTGGCTGCTCGCTATCACCATATTTGAGTATTCATGAAGACAACACTAAAAAAAATGGGATCTGAAGGTAGGCCTATAAAAATGGAGATGATGATGTTCCCCTGACTTAGAAGACACAGTTTTATTTGTCCCATAAAAATCACTGAGGTCAAATCTACATGCTGTACAATCTTTCTATGTCCTAGTTGTTGTCAATATTCTCTGAATATTTGTTTCTGAACTTTACTATTATGAAAATTATTTCTGGTTTTGAAATGTCACATTAATAATTTGACTACCTCTTTAAAATATGAAACAACTCAACATCATATTTTTGTTTTATACTACTTACTCTAACTTGCATTATGAATATATAGTCATTGTCTACCAACCATAAGAAATCCCATCTCCAGGCTTACCTGTTCTAGTTCATGATTGATCCATGAATATTTAGCTACTCTAAATATGCCTCAGTATTAAAAAACTGTGTTGCCAGTTGTCTGTAAAACAATGGTTTGTCACATATCAGTAGATTGCCTTATATTCCACTCAACGAATTTTTAGTATTTGACTAGTGGTAAATGTATTGGTATAGGCACATGTGATTTCTGCAGTTCTTGTAGTTAATGGGATAAATTAGCATTATATTGAATTTTGTTCATAGATACAAAATAAAAGTGAACAGGAATCTAGGTAAGAGGAAATGATAAATTTGAATATTTGTATATAAGGATAGGGTGGAGATTAAAAAAGAGGCTATTTCTTTGCCACATAAATCTGTACCTTTGTTCCTCTAGTTTCTGTGCTGCAGAGCCATCTAAGTAGGAAGCATCTCCTAGTGTGTGTTGGTACAATCAGGAAACAGGGGGCACATTAAAATTCTTAGAAGCAGTCTCAGTACTCTGAAGCAGAACCTCTAAGGTATCCTCTATGCCAATGAGTCTCAACTGTCTGATCTAGCAACTAATTTAGATTCCCACTTAGAATTTTTCCAATGATGTTAAAATAGCATGTTACTTATCCAAGTAAACTTACTACGATGTATTATTTAGATGGCATCTCAGATTTGTTCACTCACACTCCCCATATTTTCTATGCAGTCTTTACTATTACTTCTATCAATAATCACTTTATAATCATACAGTCAATGTCACATTGAACTGAATTACTTCATACAATTCAGTAGTTGGGGGTCATTTATTAGTGTTCACTAAGAGTGTAGTAATTCCCAGGAATTATATCAGGTTGCCAGATGTTTAATCCCAAACTTGGGTACTTTATATCTTGTGAAGGATATAAGTAAGACATGGCTTAAACAAAACCCTGAAGTCTAGTGAACGATAAATGCTCTGCTTTACTAGCTACATGAAAGTTTCCATGCTGGTGGCACATGTATTTAATCACAGCACTCTGGGAGAAGAAGCAGGCAGATCTCTGTGAGTTTGAGGCCAGCCTGATCTCCAAAGTGAGTCTAGGACAGCCTTGTCTCAAAAAACAAACAAACAAAAACAACAAATATATTTCTAAAATGACCTGTTTCTTGTTCATAAAAGTATAAAGTGTGGAAACCAAATGCCTTCTGACTGGATTTATGGCCCACCCAACAGTATGAAACACACATGGCTGGCATTGTAACATGCCCAAAAACAAGTTGTTGAGGATCTCACAATTCCCAGGTATGTGTCTACTACTGCTGTCCTCTAAAATTGTAACTCTATAACCAAAGATTAGTGAAAATTTCAGATCTCTTCAGAGATTAGCTATGCAATGGATAGTGGTTAATATAGAAACTCATAACAGGTCTAAGTATAGAGATGAAGTGTCAGTGGAGTACGTAGTTACAAATGGGATATCTGTATACTCCTACCATCTTAAAACCACTCAGGTACCAAGGAGAAAGAGATAGTGGGAACACTTTAGAGGTGAGGGCTTGGGAAGATCAGAACAAATTAGTGTCTTCTGTATATATGAGGCCGATGTTCTCAAAAACTCATAGCAACTATTACTGTCTGGATGAGTTCAAGGGAGTCAACACTATCAGAGGGTGGAGAAGACCTTAGGACCTCCCACTCTTGAGTGGCCTATGCTGTTGCTGGTTTCTAAAGAAGGGGAAGTTATTTTTCTGCAGTTCCATGCTGCAGTGGATAGTACTACATGCAGGAGTGTGTGTACATCACAGATTGATTGTTATGGGCTATTGGTGTGGGAAAGACAAATTTGAAGGACTAGGGAGGTGAGGAGTAGGTATGAGAGGTAGAGTGCTGGATGAATTGATAAAAATGTAATAGGAAATTCTCCAAGAATTAATGTTTAACGATAATTTTGGATAAGATTGAGCTTCAGAGTCTCATTTGCTCTACTTTTGTGGTTATATAAATGCATCTATTTTAAAATATACATATCTTAAATATAGCTGAAAAGTATCAGATCAGATAGTATACCTGCAAACAAAGGAAGCTAGCCTCCTTTAATGTTTCTATCCTCTATATGCAAGGGAAGATTCCTTTTGCTCATATATGGGCTTGTCATTAGCTTCCCATTCTAAGTTTGCTTACTTAGGAAATACAACTAAATAAAATGGCTTGATTGTATTGCATCACTTAAGTGGGAGTTATAATGCAACAATGTGATAGAAAACAACATAGACTAAGTCAATCTTAGTTAAAGAGTTTTCATGAACATAATATAAAATAATAACAGCGAAACATGATTCTCTTACTCTTCAAATAGGTATCATATCTACATTCAGTGTTTTTGTGTGTTCATGTGTGTATATATGCTTCTATCAGTGTTTTTGAGTGAAAGTGTGAATGGAAGCCCAAACCTGACATCAAGTGTTTTTCTCCATCAGTTGTCACTTTACTAATCCAGGATCTCTTGTTGAGCACGGGGTTCATTATTTCCAGATGGTATGCTTAACAGCATACTCTGTCTCTGATTCCAGAATGCTGACATTACAGGGAGATATCACAGCTGCCAGGCTGTCATGTAGTTCCCAGTGATACCAACTCTGTTCTTTGAATTAACCTGGTAAGTACTTTATGCACTGATCCACCTCTCCAACCCTTAATCTGTGAGAGAATATGCACCATGTTTAGGTAACTGTCCAAAGATACCAGAAGAGGTACCATGTCTTCTGAAACTAGAGGTAAAAGAAATTTGTGAGGTGCCATGTTGGTGTTGGGAACAAAATTTAGTTTTCCTACAGGAGTATTAAGTGCTTCTAACCACTTTGCTATTTCTGTAGGGTCATATTGAGTATTTTTTATGTACAAAATCTCTAGCAATAAATAGCTCTGGGTTTAGGTAGAGAAAAAAAAATTTCCATGAAAAATTGACAATGTAAATTTTGGTAAAGACAACTAACTGAGTAGTGAATTTTATTATTTTAAAGCAAATATAATAGTGCCACATTATAGAATTCTTTTTTCTTGAAGCAATATTTTAACAAAATAATTAAGCCTGATTTCCATAACTTAATCTAAAATTTCATCTCTCCATGTCAGTATTCAGTTTAGTTTCTTCCCTGATTCCTTTGACACTTCCCAGAAAAATCAAAACAAAACAAAATGAGTTAAGTATATTTTAAGAACTTGTACTTCACTGTGTCATTTGGGTTCATGGGAAACTGATATACAGGTCTTGTGGGCATTGTCTCCTTTTTCATTTCTAGATGTGTCCTTATAGGAATTGTTCACTGATGGCTCACACTACCTGTTTGATCACTGCTATATTATTTTGTCAATAAATAAATGACAACTTTGTCAACAACATGGTACCCTTTTCTGCACCTTCTCCTCCGGATTCATAGAAATCATCTGCACAGAGGCTCTTGGATAGGCCCCAAAATCACATTGCTAGCAGGGCACACATTTGTGGAGCAACTGGCTGAATGTTTTCTCTTGTTTGTAGTCATTAAACTTAGATTTGTCAGTGGTCATATTAGCTGTCTGTGATTATAGGGACTTTCTGCCATCCCACCATCAACCCTGTCATTACAGGCTACCTGGATGGCATGTATTTCTGAGACATTTGACGACTGCCTAACTGACTGACTTGGCAGTTAGTGATTACAAATTACCAACAAACTTTATAAGACAAAAAGCCATAACAGCAAACCCTAGAGCTTATTTTTGTTTTTATTTAAATTCCACAAAATTTAGTTATTTTATAATAAATATTTTAGTATTAGTTTTTAATACTACCATAAGAAATTCCTGCAAAGCTCTCAGTTTTCTTGCATAACACAGAAAGAAATTGACATATTTTCCTTCCTTTGTAACTTAAAGAGATTTAAAACAAATTTTTCAGTTCAAAATTTATCTTAATATCTTCTCAATAAGCATATCTTCAACATTTGTTAAATAGTTGAAGTGCAGTGATGAGAAAGAGTCAGCCAAAGCTGAGGTGTCTTATCTCCAAGACTGTGTCCTTTTTGCCCCGATGAGCTTAACTTTGCTCCTTTTGACATTTGTGATACAATGGGAAGAATAAAAGTTTTAGGTGTCAGAGGCCTGAATTAAAATTCTTCTACGTCTTTGCTCACTTGGGCCACTTACCTTGTCTCTATTCCCTTTTCTGTACAGTATAAGCGATAAGGACATACAATTTGAAGAATATGCCTGTATGATTGTAAGATACTGCTAAAAAAAATACCCAGTATTACTATGATATATTAGGGAATTTTGAAAAGTATTTGGCAAGTTGTTGTAAGAAGAAAATAACAAAATACATTGGCTTAAAAAAGATAGGGGTCTCTCCATGTGAGAAGATGAACATTTAGAATTATTTTTGACTCCTTTCTTTCATAAAAAAAAAATGTGCTCTTCTAGTCTGCAACTGCTCTACCACTGGAGAGAGAGAAAAAAGGACTAAAGTAGCAAACACTTAATCATGTTATGAATAATAGTAAAAGGAAGTAGAATTTTAAGCATATCTTAAAGTATCTTATGATACTTTATCATAAATATAAAATTGGCCATGGAACCAATAGCTATTAGACCTAGTTGGAATATCCCAGCACCATTCCAAAATCATTCCCTTAAAAGAAGAAGGTTGGATCTTGTCCTGTTACTAGCACTTTGTTAAGCTTATTTTATTCATGGTTCTAGTCATTGTTTAACCCCACTAAATGACAAAAATAAATTTTGACTTGAAAATTACAGACATTTTGTTGTATTTCTAGCTCTGTGATAATCTCTACAGTTTTGATTTCAATAATATTTTATTTATGGCATGTTCTATGAATGTTGACTTCAGTTAGAGTGAGAGATTTCAAATGTGTGGCCTTAACTACTCTTAGGAAAGTTTACACTGGTCTATCTTATTTGGGCCTTCCTCTTGGCAAGGTAATTGGCATTGGTATGAAATGTGTGTCACACTTCTTAAAATAATGAGGAAAATACAATCTAATGAGCTCGCTTTTATGAATCAGCACATGCATTTTTGTGCAGTATTTCAACTCAACAAAGTAAAGGGGAAAATGAAACTATAAGCCTTACAAAACAATTGCAGCTCAAATAATCCTTATAGGTTCTGGCCTTCTGTAGATTTTGAGCTTTATTTTTAAATTCTAAAATTTATTCTTTGGCTATTTTACACATGCACAAAATACCTACCCCTATTTCTCCTCCTCCAACTGATTCCAGTTTTCATGTGTTCTTCTTTTTTTCTTTTAATACAATGAGTCCAATTTGTGCCTCTCATTAAGACATGGAATGGGCCATCCAGTGCATCACTGGTAGCATACCAGTGACCACTGTCTTAAGGAAAGCTGATTTTACTCTCCTAGCTGCCATCAATTCCATATTTTTCTCAAGAAAAGGTGGGGTCCTTAACCACAGTGCATGATGAGACTTTGGCTTAATTTTGTACATCTTGTACAGATAGCAATATCTGTAGAAAAATCATAAGCACGACAGTAAATTTGTGTTCCAAAGACACTTTTGAAGTTTCTTTTAAATCCTGAATATTTTTAATCCCAACATAGAACCCCTATTAAAACTATGATGGACATACAGTAATTATCCTTTCTGTTCTTTATGAAAACTATTATTTTTTCATGGATTAAAATGTTGGTATTTTTTATGAACTCTGATTTTATGTCAGATGAGAATGCTCTCATTTACCACCCTCAAACTACAGTCTATTTGTATGAGGGTAGTGGTTGCAGTTTATTTTTGCTTTCAAAAATATTTTCTCCTTAAAAAAAAACTTCATAGCCCATTAATCAAAATTGATTCTATGCTGATTCATTTCCACTTGTATATATGTTCTGTCAGTGAGTGGCATGTGCATATATATTTTTATTTTATCTTGCATATAGCGTTTTTTTTACACACAATAAATTCTACATAATATTCACATTGTATGTGTAACCATTATATTTGGATGAATATGTCGTATGTTTGGGCATATATGTATGCATGTTTTTATGTGTGGCTTTTGTAAGTATGTGCACATGGAGAGGTCAGTGGGTGACATAGAGTGTCTTCTTCAATCCTTCTCTACACTTTTATATTATGGGCATGTATCTCACTTGAAATAAGAGCTCAGTGAATCAGGGAATCTAGCAAACTGGCATGCCTCAAAGATTCCTTGCTTCTGTCTTCTGATCAACAGTATTAGATGTTGCTGGATGGCAAACTCTAATCTATACCCTGTATGACAAATGCTTTACCCACTGAGTTAGGACTCCACACCTGACTTCACCAGGAACCATGACATAATCAAGATAACACATCTTAATTACAATAATGTAGTTATAATTACCTTTTCTGATCACTCAGATCACTGTATCGATTACTTCAGAATTATATTAATGTCCACCACCACCTCTGTTTTAATTAAACGTATACTTGTTTTATTTTTAATGTGACTTATTCTATAAAATAATGATAAATTGAATTTTACATCATCAATTATTCTGTCTGTGTTATTAATTAATTTATTTTGTGTTTTTGCTGAATCTTGAACCTAGTGCCTTGGACATTCCAGCTCAGCACACTGAGCATCTATGTCCAGGCTTTTACAATATTTATTAATTTTTATTTTATTTGTATGCATGTTGTACCTGTATGTGTCTATGGACCATGCCTGTACAGTGTCTGCAGAGGACAAAGGAGGCTGTCATGCCTTCTGGACTGCAAAAATAGTTGTCATCTGCCATGTAAACGTTAGGAACTGAACGGAGTTCTATGCAAGAACACAATGTGTTGTTAATGGCTGGCATCATTTTATGTATTTATCCTAGTGTATCTTCAGGTTCATACATGGTTTGCTTGCTATAAGTTCCTAACATTTATAATGTTAAATAGTATCCAATTCTATTGCTTCTAGGAATTTTTTCATTCATTTTCCATTATACCTTTAAGGCTTGTTTTTTCACTTTTTGCTACTACAAATAGAGATGCCTTGAATATTTTTGCAATATGTATACATTGCAGGAATAATTTTCTTTCTCTTGAGTTAATATTTAAGGTGATTTTGTCATGATAATATTTGCACAGTCTTCTTGTATGAATATAGCTCACTCCTGAGTATTTGCCAGAATGCTGGTTTGTTGTTTTAGTTTTAGTTTTTTGGTTTTGTTGTTGTTTTTGTTGTTTGGAATACTTTACCACACTCTTAAATTTAATGCAATATAATAAAATTATAATTTATAATTAGGATGGCCTTCACACATTTCTCCAAGAGGTTTTCTATAAATAAATCCACAAATTTCTTAGTTTTCTACAATCTTAAATTACAGATTAGCTTTGGAACAACTAGTATCTTATATTTTATTTATCCACAATAAATCAATATGCTACATTATCACTTATTGAGCTTTTCTTTACATTATTTCAATCATGTTTCTGTATCTGCCAATGTAAAAACTATGTGCAACTGTAACTTTAGCAAAAGTAGAAGTTACCAAGTATGTTCCCAGGAGCCCTCTGAGCAGGCAACCTACCACACAATGCTAGGTGCATGTTCAGTGAGAGATTTTGTCTCAAAAATAAGGGGTTGAGAGTGACCAAGATAGAGAAATAATGCTGATCTTGTTCCTCCACCTGCATATGAACATGCAAACAGATTTACACCCATGTGTATGCATACAAACATATATCATGCACACATTTAAAAAACAATATAGCATGGTACTTTTCAACAAAATACTTACTTTTACTATTATAGAAACAAGTTTGAAATAATAATAAAGTGGAAGTTGTAATATCTGTCTATTGATAACCAAACAATTCTGTTAAGTGTCCTGGTTTTCAACACATTTATAAAAATAATCTTTAATTTTAAGGTACAAAAAGTATTTGTTATTTTTTGTCCTATTTAAACAGACAAACAGAAAACAAAAACAAAAAGAAAACATAAATGTACAGTATTGAATGATATCTCAGTGGTTAAGAACACATCCAGCACTACCAGAGGACCTGAGTTAGTTCACAGTACCCACACCAGATATCTCAAAACTGTTGTAACTCCAGCTCCAGTGACTTTTATGCATTTTGCCTCTTTCAAACACTTGCACTTAAGTGCACATACACTTCCACCAAGTATACATACAATCAAAAAATAAAATAAACTGTTTTTTCATCTATTATATTTTGTTCAGATTACATCTTGATTGTTCTCCCTTCGATTGTGTCTTCTCATTTCCTCCCTCCCTCTACCTGCCTAGACCTCTGACAGAAAGGTTCTGCCTATCCAACCATATGGCCACAGCCTGTCAAGTCTCACCCAGATAGCATTCATCCCCTTCCTCTGTGTGTCCAAAAGGCTACTCCCGACCCACATAGGGAAGTGATCAAATCTGGATCAGTATAGCTCATGTCAGAGCAGCCCTAGCTCCACCCCCCACACCACCACCACATGGAGAATGAGTTTTCCATTGGCTGTATCTGACAGGGGTTCTAGGTTCACTGCAAGCACTGTCCTTTGGTTGGTACAACAGATTGTACAAGCCCATTTTGGTCCAGATTTACTCGCCAATGAACTCCTTGTGGTGCTCCTGAACCCTCTTGGTCCTTCCATTCCTCTTACTCTTCCACACCACTTTCAGCACTCTTTACAGAGTCTGACTGCTATTCTCAGCAGCTGCCCAGTTCCCTATCTGGGTGGAGTCTCTCAGAAGACATCTATGTTGAGCTAATATCCATTTATAAGTGAATATATACCATGCATGTCTTTCTGGATTTGAGTTACCTCACTCGGGATGATCATTTCTAGTTCCACCCATTAGCTGAGTAGTATTCCATAATGTAAATGTTCCACAGTTTCTTTATCCATTCTTCCCTTGAGGGACACCTAGGTTGTTTCCAGATTCTGGCTATTATGAATAAAAGCTGCTATGAACATAGTTGAGCTAATGTCCTAGTCGAATGATGATATATTTCATGTATATATCCAGAAGTGGTATAGCCGGGTCTTGAGATAGCACTATTCCCAATTTTCTTAGAAACTGACATATTGATTCCTAAAGTGGTTGTACAAGTTTGCACTCCCAACAACAATGGAGAAGTGTTACTCTTTCTCCACATCCTGTACAGCGTGTGCTGTCACATGAATTTTTGATCATAACCCTTCTGGTAGGTGTAAGGTGAAATTTCAGTGTTGTTTTGATTTGCATTTTCCTGATAACTAAGGATGTTGAACATTTCTTTCAGTGTTTCTCAGCCATTTGGCATTCCACTGTTGGTAATTCTGGTTAACTCTGTGCCCCATTTTTTAATTGGACAATTTGGTTTACTGGTGTTTATTTTCTTGAGTTCTTTATCTATTTTGGATAGTTAGATACAGATTGGTGGAGATCTTTTCCCACTCTGTAGATTGTTGTTTTGTTCTGCTGACAATGTCCTAACCTTACAGAAGCGTTTCAGTTTCATGAAGTCCCAGAATACCTAAAACAATTCTGTACAATAAAAGGTCTTCTAGAGGATTCTCCATCCCGGATCTCAAGCTGTACTATAGAGAAACAGCACATTACTGTCATAGAAATAGACTGGATGATCAATGGAATAGAATCAAAGAGCCAGAAATAAACCCACACATATATGAACACTTGATCTTTGACAAAGAAGTCAAATCCAGAAAACAGCTTAACTCATGGCACCACCCAGCCTACCTCAAAGAGGATGATGAGCATCAAAGAACATCCTTATGGAGATGGCTTCAAATGTGGCAAAGCAGTCAGTGAGCAAAATGCCCTTGTTTCTACCACAGACAGAATATTTTCCACCATACCATATATGGCATCTCATGGCTCTATTCAAGTGATTTAGGTGAGAGAAGGAAAAAAACCTGTTGGATATTTATTTCATAGAAAGTAGTCTATGCAAATTCTATGAAATTTGAACTATTTTTCACATTTGTTAAAATATTAGGGACAGAAGTTTTCCTTTATGAAGAGTCTGTTTATCCAATTTGTATGAAATACAACATTTAAGCAAGAATTTAAAGAGATGTTACAGGCATTCAGAATTGAGAATAGCACATGATAAGTAAATTATTTCCATCAAAAAAAAAAAAAAAAAAAAAAAAAAAAGGGCAAGCTTGGATGTAGGTAGAGTCTGCATCCAAATTTTGTCAAGACAGGGTAAGTAAGTCCTCAATAATTTCTGCCTCCCAAATACATCTGTCAGATATATTGAGCTATAAGACTGAAGATGGTGCCCCAATGTTATAGAGAGTTGTGGGTGACTGTTCAGACAGCATAATGTCTCTGTCATCTTGTCATTTGGGAAACTGATAACCTGCACTCCTGGTATTCTCAGTTAATCCATTTAATTTCTTCTCAAGTCTCTAATGAAGTTGAATACCAGATAGTTTAGTTTTACAATTAAGCTTATTTGTTTAGGGGTTAAGATGTCTTTAGGTCAAGATAGATGTTTTCAGTTAAGAAATATGAGATATGATAGATGTTGATTTTCACTCAGAATTTTAGATGCACCAAGGAAAGAAAGATGTTTTCTTCAAAGCTGCCAAATACAAATAGCCAGAGCACTAAGAACGTAACATATATATATAATTCCTGATTTTGTCATGGTTTCTCTTGCTGTAGGTAGTTTATTGTGTGTGTGTGTAATAATACAAATGTATATGTAAAACACATAATAAAAAGAATATATATGTATATGCATATGCAAGTATGTATGAAACAATAATCATTGAAAAGGATGCCTCAAATTTGAAAGAGAGCAAAGGGGGATACATGGGAGGGCTTGCAGGATGAAAAGGAAAGGAGAAAAGATATATTATTATCTCAGAAATAAAATATATTTAAAAATAAAAATGAAGCTGGCTTTAAAAAGTGAAATGTTTTAAAATTAGTATTATTTATTTGCATTTTATTGAAAAATTATATGATGAAAGATAATGAGTTATTGCCAAATCAAAGCTGATGTATAAAAGGAATATTACCAGGGTGGTATTTTAGGAGATTGATGATAAAAATTTAAGTTCACTTCACATTAGTATGAAATTCCCAAATCTTAGATTGATTAAAAAGATAAAGCTAGGGTAGAATTTTGTAATAATTTCTAGACATATGTGGAACCCTTCAAAATAAGAGGCCTAGAAAAAGACACAACTAAAATTATTAATGTCAAACAAAAAAATACCTAATTCTAATAATAGATGGCTTTGAGTTGTGTTGTCAATGAATAAGGATTACATATTAAATATCATTCTTGTTCTACTTTAGAATATTTACATTACTTATATAATATAGATATTCTTTCAGGAACAAATTGTTTTAAATAAAAAAGCAATTTATAAAAAGAATGAACTTTAAATATCAGTTATTTAATACAATTCACATTTTTTATTCCATTAAAAAAGTTTGTGTTTATTATTTCCATCTGTGCTTATCGAGTTTGAAAATCACATAACTTTTTAATTTAATTATATGTACAATCATACTTTAAATTATGAAATGCATAATGAATACATGAAATATGTATGTACTGTGGAATAACTTGCATGCATCATTTACTACATAGTGAAGCAGATGCACTTTTAATTAAACTTTATGATGTACAATATATGAGTAGGAGAATTATGCTTGAATAGTCAGTTCCATAATCAGCCACACAGTAGATATAAATGTCCATATACAATTCATTGAATAACCTATACAAGAAACAGATGAAATAGATGTTTGATTTTAACTCTTATTTTATAATGTACGTTGGTGTCTGTTTTAAGAAATTAAATGTTGTACATAGCTTCAGAGCTACATGACCTTGAAGATGAATAAAAGGACAAGAGTAATCAAGCTCTTGCCAACAGGTTAGCACACTGCTACTGGTATTTTAGTCCTAGATAATATTGTACAGAGCTTCTGCAGTGTGTTGAACATCTTCTATTGACACATCCGAGAGCAGCTATGCACTTATTTCTAGGTGAGAGACGAGATGCTAACCATCAAGGCAGGCTGTAGATGTTTAGGATAACATTTTCAACCAGGAAATGTGTAAAAATTTTTTCGATTCTGCTTCAGCATAACAACCCTGCAAATGCAGCTATGAATATTAACAGGCCAGTGATTATAGTGTGAATGATGGGTTAGATCTGATAGCATATGCAAGATTCAGTCTGCATTTATACAGTCAGAAGTGCAAGGACAGCCGGAAGATTGAGGATGTGTATTGAGTGGGCTCTTACCACCTCTATCTTTTTCACTTTTTGGTTGTGAAATGTAAGATGTGCAGAGCTTATGAAGAAGTTAAGGTCCTTTGTTTCAATATAAATGTTATGTTTCATTGCAACTTCATTGAAGAAACGCAAGGATTTTCTCTTAAAGTATTTTCTCATTTTATCTTCTAAGTTACATAATTCTTGCATTTGCCAGCTAGATTACCAGTGAATATCGTGAGTCTATTCTAATTTTTATTGAGTTGTTACTTCAAAAATATAACAGGAATAGGATGACATCATATAACTTATGAGATTTCATTTTCTCAATGCAGCACAGTCCCCTGGAGATATATGCAAGTATTTGAATGTATATCAACACTGTTTTGATTTGTTATTGCAAAATCTTATGATATGAATATGCTATTATTTTTTGACAATTTACTCTATAGAGAGTATACATATTTTTACAGATTTTAAGTTTTGTGATTAGACTAACAATGCAAATTTGTCAGCAATGTATCAGGTTTTTTAAAAAATTGCCAACATGTTTCTAAAACAGGTGTACATTTTGACATTTCCCCATCAATATGTAAATTGGCCAAGTCTCCCATATCCGCTTTAGACTTTGATGTTTTCCATGTGTTTTAGCTACTTCTATAAGTTTGTAATGCTATTTCTTTGTGCTTACAATAGTCATTTATTTGATATTAATTATCGTAATCTAGTACAAGTATTTTGTAAACATTATTTTTATTTCCTCAAACAAGATGAGAACAGAAACAAGCTTTAAAATACATGGCTTGGGTTGAGCTCAGAGCCTGCAAGCTTCCAACCTCCATACAATCAAATCTTCTGCAAGGCCAGACCTTGAAGGCTCAGCTTCTAGCCTCTTTCTGGTAACATGGCTTAGATGTTTTCAGCCTCTTGAGACTTACTGTTGAATAGGCTCACCCTTTTTAGTACTTTCTGAACACTGACTGACTGGTTCAACTCAGCTCCTGTGGCTCAAAAGTCCTCTTTAAGCTGACAGACTCCAATTGGCTTCGCTCTGTTTTTCACTGAATCGCTCAGCTTAAAAAAACTGACTTTGAACTCCAGAAATTGACCCTCAAGAACTCTATTGCAGTCAACTGAACTGCACCTAACCATACTGTACTGTTGAACTACACTGTATTGTCTCCACAAAGTCTCTTTGTTGGCTCTGTTTTTTAACAATTAAACTTTATTATACAACCCAACTAACTTACACAAGAGAGAAAAAAGGTTAAAGGGAAAAAAGAGTGAACCTTCCGGTATCCATTCCATGGGACGGGTCCCTAGGTGTCTCTGGCCTGCGCACTGGTCTGGCCTGGTCACTGATCCTTTTTCAGGTCCACGTGTGCTCAAGCCTGGTCTGAACCTGCTGCTCTTCTCTCCTCTCCGCCTGCCTGTCTCTCATGTGCAAGGGGCGGTCTCCCTCTCCCATTAAGGGTTGATTAGAAACACAATAGTTAAGATGGAGTCCCCTTCCTTAATTCCAGGCCTAGGATGGCTCCATCCAGTCTATCTCAAGGTTAATCTCAGGGAGTATCTGTGGTGTGTCCAAGGACAAAGCCCGCTAAACCTGCTTTAACCTGTGACAAAGTTTACAATCCTTCCCATATCTCTTATTCTCTCTCAGCACTGGTCTTAAATAGCTTCCTTTTCCTGTCTATTTTTCTGAGAGTTTGGAATATTCTATCTGATTCATTCTCTCAAATTTACCTTTTTTTTCGTTTTGTCTGTCCCTTAATTAGACATTAATTTTTTAAGTTAAAGTTGTGTACAGAATTCCAGCCAGAGGGATTAAAGGTGTATACTAAGGATTTGTCTGTATTCCAACTGAATCAAACAGACCTAGGTCTTTGAATGTGATTCCTTGCCGGGAGCCATGTTGCTGTGTCCATTAAACTATCCAGATGATAATCATGTATCATATTTATGAGTAACAATTAAGACCTTGAGTTGAGGAGTAAACTCAATAATCTAGCTTTTGTTTTATCTCCCTTCTATATTTCTATATTCCACTTTCTTTCTTTTTAGCTCCTATCTCCTCACCTATGAAAGAAAGATAAAGGAAAACAGAGCTGTCCCTGAATACAACCTACTTTTCTCCCTGTATAAGACTAATAATAATTTATAAGCAACTCCCAATGAGAATAAGCATCTGTAGACCAAGAGAGCAAACAGAAACCTACCTAAGACCCCTTAGAGGAAATGGGATGTCATTCTCTTAAGGTTTCTTCAGGCTGATTTAGGGAAAATAATACTTTGAAGACCCTCTCCCCAAACTTGGGGAAAGCCAGGGATAGCATTTGTGGTCCATTTTCTAATGCAGGCTTAATAGGAGTCCTGTATGTGACAGTCTGAAATGCTGGACCAGTTGGCATTAGACGCTTTCTACAATGCTGTCCTGGAAGATGTCCTGTTCTGATGGGTAATAGCAACTGAGGCACCTGGGGCTGAATCAGGGCCTTAACTGTTACTCACAAATAAGGTTATTTTTAATTCATTGGTATAGAATTTTGTACAATGATGCAAAATAAGTGTAATTCTGATACAGTCATATAAAATTCAAGTCTAAGATTATTCTTCACACACACACACACTATATATATATATATATATATATATATATATATATATATATATATATATAATTTCTGCTGTAATACGATGTATTATACCCATCCAACTTAATTATAACACAAGATTTACCTTCAATACCTTGAAAGTAGTGTTGCAGCCTATTTAGAATGATTAAGTAATACAAGCAAATTGTTAATTGGACAAATCATGGTCATGTCAAATACTAGTCTAGTTATATCACAAGAGTATATATCAGGGGTCTAACAGATAGATATGATTCTATAGATATAAAGGTAAAGTAGTTAAATATCTTCAAACGCCTCAAAGACCCACAGAATATTGCATTTAAGGACGTTTTTATTATTCTAAAGATTCTTTGACAATAGGAGAAGTTAACTCCTGGCAGTACCCAGCCTACCTCAAAGAAGATGATGAGCATCAAATAACCTTCTTATGGAACTGGCTTCAAATGTGGCAAACCAACCAAAAGGCAATAGGTCCTCATTTCAGCCACAGACAGAATTGTGCCTAAAAATGGGCAGGCTTGGATGCAGGCAAAGTCAACACCTGAACTCTGTCAAGACAGTGTAAACAAGTCTTCAATAGTTCCTGCTTCACATAGATGTCTGTCAGATATGTTGGGCTAGAAGGCTGAAGATGATGCTCCAATGTTGTAGAGACTCTCACGTTACTGTTCAGGCCATCGACTGGCTCAGTGATTTCTTTATTTTGGAAGCTGCTAACCTGCACTTCCAGTCCACTCAGATAATTAAGTTTTATTACTTCTAAGACTCTGATGGGGTTGAAGACCAGATAGTCTAGTCTTACAATTAAGTTTAGTTGGTTGGGGGTTAAGATGTTTTTTGATCAAGATAGATATTTTAAGAGATGAGATATGATAGATATTGATTTTTTAAAGATATTGACTTTCATTCAGAAATTTAGACCCAACAAGATAGGAAAGATGTTTACCTCAAGTTTGCTAAATACAAATAGCCAAATAACTATGACTGTAACATTTATAAAATTCCTGATTGTATCATGGTTTTTCCTGCTGTATGTAGTTTATTTTATTTATGTGTAATAATATAAATGTAAAAAAATAATATATCATATTATTTTCATTAATTCTATTAATTCATTTATAGTTTCATTAATTCATATTCAAGTGATATGCTAAGTGATAGCAGTTAAAATATGAAATTTTACTTGTATTTATTTTTCTTTCCTCATTTTCATGTATTGTTTTGTTATATGAAACTTTTTTATGATTCATATTGATTTTTTATTTTTAATTACCTGCATATAATCATTCAGTGATAAATGTATTACATTTTACATAAATACAATCTTATATTCCTCTGTCTCCATTGCAACTGTTCAATAAAATACAGAAACAGTATTGATTTTGCATTATTTTTGATGATATGACTGTTTACAGTACTGAATTATATTATCCTATTACCAAACTTTTATAAGATTTTTCAGATTTTTTGTGTTTCTTCCACAAAAAGTATTATTTTTCTTCATTGTCAGAGCATAGAGAATCCATAGCTGATTCTTTTCTATCATTACTCAAAAATGTTCTCATTTCCTCATCTCTTTAGTTACTCATAAGAAATAGTAGCTGAGAGTTTCCAAGACAGCGACCTGCAGAGTCTGATCTGCAGGGAAGAGACTGGGGATCCTACTGGGAGCCACAGACCTCTGGAGCTGGAGAGCACTGGGTGAGAGTAGTCTACACAGTGTGTACGACAGGTGGGTCTGGCCTCAGGTCATCCAGAAGCCCATTGATGATGGGAGCCCAATTCCCAGAATCTGGACTGGGGCCTGCCAGTATGCAGGGCTTCCAAAGCTCTAGGGAGAGGCTGGGCAGGCCTGAAGGGATAGGGCAGAAATCTAGCCAACTAACAACAATCAGAAGGCAGTATCTGCTATCTCCTTGCCAGGCTGAACCTAGGCCCCACTTCCAGGTTGGATCAGGCAGAAACCTGGACAACTAGTAGAAGCCAGCCAGGGTTCAGGCACTCTAAGGTGATCTGAGCCTACAACCCAAAGCCCCAAGGCCTGAGGGCAGGGTATTCAAATCCCAACCAAAGAAAGGATAACCAGCTCTCTATACACTGCCTCAAACTGATCCTGTAACTGCAGAGCAGAAGCACCTACCTATGTTGACCCAGTGGTGTGGAACAAAGTCTCCAGCAGGAGAAATCAGGTCACATACCTGTCCCAAGGAAGAGTTCCTTGATCTCCACAGGCAAAGGCCCTTGACCTATAATCACTCACTAACAATCTACTTTCAATGATCAGTGAGGGACACCAGACGCCACCTCCCAACATCAGCCACAGCAAAATGACTAAAGGCCAGTTTAAAAACATAAACAACAAAAACTAAAACAATGCGGCATATCCAGATCCCAGCAATCCCAAAGAAAGCAACCTTGAGAACTCAAAGACAATTGAGATACAATAAACTGACCTCAGATCCTTAGTAATGAAGATGATAATGGAGGAAATGAATAAAACCATAAGGAAATGAAGGAAGATCCAGCCAAACAGATGGAAGGCATAAAAGAGGCCTATAGAGAGGAACTGGAAGAAATTCAGAAAAATACAAACAATCAGATGAGGGAAATAAGTAAAAGAGATTAAGATCTGAAGATGAAAATAGAAACAATGATAAAGGCACAGAAAGAACAAACCAGGAATTAGAAAACTTAGAGAAGAAAGCAAGCAACACAAAGGTGTGCTTCTCCAACTGAATCCAAGAGATGGAGGAACAAATCTTGGGACTAGAAGATACAATCATAGATCTTGAAGTAATCATCAAAGAAAATGTTAAATATGAAAAATTCCTGGCACAAAACACCCAATAAATCTAGGACACCATGAAAAGACAAAACCTGAGACTAATAGGCATTGAGGAAAGAGAATACACCTGACTCCAAGGCCAAGAAAATACTTTCAACAAAATCACAGAAGAAAATTTCACTAATTTAAAGAAGTAGATGGATCCAGAGGGTCCCAGAAACCTATAAGAAGAACATTATGATAGGCAGATTTGGGCCCAGGAGTCCCACTCAAACTATGGCACCAGCCAAGGAAAATATAGGCCGTAAACTTCAAACCTCTACCCAGATCTAGCCAATGGACAGGACATTCTCTGCAGTTGAGTGGAGAGTGGGATATGACTTTCACACATATCTGGTGCCTCATATTTGACCATGCCCCCTGGAGGGGGAGACCTGGTGGCACTCAAAGGAAGGATAGCAGGCTACAAAGAAGAGACTTGATACCCTATGAGCATATTAAGGGGGAGGAAGTCCCCCTCAGTCGCAGTCATAGGGGAGAAGAGAAAGGGGAAAATGGGAGGGAGGGAAGAATGGGAGGATACAAGGGATGGGATAACCATTGAGATGTAACAAGAATAAATTAATTTAAAAATTTTTCAGTCCCTTTGAAGTTAGGGAGGGAATCACCTATTTTGTAATTGATGTAAATTATATGATGATTGTTATAATAAAATTTTAAAAGTTTCAAAAAAAATAAAGAAGGTGATGAAAACAAACAAGAGGCCTGGAGAACACCAAATAGAATAGATCAGAAAAAAAATCTTCTTGTCACATGATAATAAAAACACAAACTATACAGAACAAAAAAAAAAATGTTAAAAATGGCAAGGGAAAATGGCCATGTAACATATAATGGCACACCTGTCAGAATTACACCTACTCAGCAGAGTAAAAGCTAGACAGGCCTGGACAGAGGTCTTACAAACCCTAAGACACTAGAGATACCAGGTCAGACTTCTATACTCAGTGAAACTATCAATAACCATTGATGCAGGAAACAAGATATTCTGTGACAAAAACAAATTCAAACAGTACCTACCCACAAATCCAGCCTTACAGAAGTTACTAGAAGGAAAACTCAACACCAAAGGGACAAGCTACAACCAAAATTACATGGAAAATAGGTAAAACAAAAAAAGATCCTCTGGATCAATCTCCATACCTTATCTTAAGCTCTACTATAGAACAACAGTAATTAAAACAGTATGGTACTGGCACAGCAATAGGCTGGTTGATCAATGGACTAGAATCAAAGACCCAGAATGAATCCAGACACATATGGTCACTTGATTTTTGACAAAGAAGCCAAATCTATTATATGGAAAAAAAGATAGCATTTTCAAAAAATGGTGCTGGTCTAGCTGGATGTCTACATGTAGAAAAATGCAATTAGACTCATATTTATCACATTCACATTAGGTTTGATAGGACTTTAAATATATATATTTGTACGTATTCTCCCTCCATCCCCCCTCTGTATACCTGTCTGTTCTTTAGATTTCATTTAAAGCTTGTAGCCTAGAGACTGAAAATGAGGTTAAGGCTCTGCCTTTGATACAGTTAAAATAAGAGAGAGAAAAGAAAAAAGAAAATATTTGTCTTCATTTACCAGTTCAGGCAACATCACTTTGAAATCCTTGAAAAATTACCACCAATCTGTGAGAAATTTAATAAATCAATCAGAGAATTTAGATTAACTTCTTGTATAAAAACTATGCTAAAAATTAGCAGCATTGCAAATTAATTAGTGCCTCAGCCCTTCAGTATAAGAAAATGAAGAACAACAAAGTATCCATTTGGAGGAATGGGGATACTTTTGTGTGCTTTCTAGTGTTTTCATTTAAAAAGTTAAATATATTAAACAGTTTTATTATTATTATATATTAATAATACATAATGAGTTTCAATGTGACCTTTTAATGCATGTACATATTACATTTTGATACTGTTTACTCCCTTGCCATCTTTTATCACTTGACTGACACTGTGGACCACAGGGATTAAACTCAGGTCTTCAGGCTTGGTAGCACCTGCATTTGCTGAGCCATCTCCCTCGCCACAGATATCTCTTAATTTACCTCTTAGTAATTATATCTCTAGTACACGTAAGGATGAGAAAATCTGGTAAACAATGTAGCCTTCTGAAAAATGGCAATGAACTTGAATATAATCATGAGGACTTGACAGAGCTCTCTAGACTGTGTGGTAAGAAAATTTATAGCTTTGTAATAAACTGGCTCACGGTCTTCCACAGGTTTGTGTCATGGGTGTGTTTTTAAAACAAAAAATGAAACTTTTCTTATTCTTAAGGGGCTCTCAAGAAATTTGTGTTTTCAGTTTACTGAATTTCAACCACTGTGAGAGATGTGTAGTGGTTTCCTCTTCTGTTTCAGTATGCATGCCTTACTTTGCATTTTTCTTCTTCTGTTTATATGGCTTTTTTTTTTTTCTGCTTATGGTAAGACATCTTTTATGGTCTTTTCCCCTATTGTAAGTTATTGTAATCTTGGTTGTTTTCACAATTTTAAACATCTATGTGTATTTTGGAACATTGTCTTTAATCAGTGATATTTTTTAAATAAATATTTTCTCCCAATGCCTGATTGATTTGTTTACATTGTCTTCCTCCATAGGAGATTTAAAATTTTTGATTCTGTAAGATTTATAGGCCTTCCTCTTAGGGACTATGTCCTGTTGTTCTTATATCTAAAACACTGTACCAAATTCTCATTATTTCATCTACTAGTGTCTCATCTGCTATGATGGTCACTATTCAATCCACTATGGCATTTTTCAGAATGTGTTTTAACAGAAACCATGTTTCAAAAATAGGTTCTTTTAATTAAATTTTTACATATACATTTATATTATTATGCATATATATATAAAACTATCTACAGCAAAAACAACCATGACACAATCAGGAATTATACTAATGTTACATTCTTAGTGTTTGGCTATTTGCATTTGACAGTCATGAAGAAAACATCTTTCTTATCTTGGTGAGTCTAAAATGCTGAATGTAAATCAATCTCCATCACATCTTGTCATTATAAACTTAAAATACCTATCTAGACCTAAAAACATCTTAACCCTTAAACAACTAAGCGACCTGGGTGTCAACTTCATCAGAGACTTGAGAAGGAGTAAACTTGATTACCTGAGTATGCCAGGAGAGCAGGTTAGTAGCTTTCCAAATGAGAAGACAGAGACAGTTTGCTACTTGAATAGTCACCCAAAACTCCCTATAACGTTGGAACATCTTCTGGCTCAAAATATCTTACAGACATATTTGTGAGGTAAGAACTATTGTGGACATGTTTACCCTGTCTTGACAGAGTTTGGTCACATCCAAGCTTGCCCTTTTTTAGGCAGAATTCTGTCTGTGTTAGAAACCAGGACATTTTCCCCAGTGGCTTGTTTGCCACATTTAAAGGCTTCCCCATAAGGAGTTTCTTTGATGCTCATAATCCTCTTTGAGGTAGGCTGGGTGTGGCCAGGAGTTATCCTGTCTCATTGTCAATGAATCTTTAAAATAATAAAAACAGTTTTAAATGCCATATTTTGCATGTCTCAAATTTTTGCAGAACTTATCTATTTTACCTTATCTTTCTATAAAATCATATCTATCTGCCACAACTAAGATGTATATTCTTGTGATAAAATTAAATTAGTAACTGACATGACCATAATTTGATGAACTAACAATTAACTTATATAACTTATTTCTCCTAAACAGCCCACAATAACACTTTCAAAGTATTGGATGTAAACCTTGTATTATAATTGATTTATATGGGTACAATATCTCATATTAGAATATATATATAGTCTGTTAAAAATAATCTTACATTTGAATTCTATACTATTCTATCTACAATTAAACTTATTTTTCATCTGTAAAAAAATTCTCTGCCAGTGAATTAAAAATAACCTTGTGAGTAACAGTTGAGATATTAAGTTGACAAGTAGATTCACTAATCAATTTTTTATTCTATCTTCTCTATATATTTCTATATTCCCCCTTCTTTCTTTTCAACCACCATCTCTAAACCTAAGAATGCAAGATAAAGGAAATAGGGACATCACTGTGTCTAACCTTGTTTTCTCTCTAAAGAAGACCAATAATAATTTGTAACCAACTCCCAATGATAATAACATCATTTAGACCAAGAAAGCAACCAAAAATCTACCTTAAAGGGAATGGGGCGTTGTTCTCTGAAAGTTTCTTCTAGGTTGATTTGGGACTAATAATACTGGACATATGAATACCCAAGCATAGGTCCTTTCATGTCTTGTTCTTTTCTCTGCCTACAACCATTCTGCCCCAAAGGTTATTACAAGGCTCAAATACTGGGATTTTATTACAAATTACGTGACAATTCATTGGGTATTGTTCAATTGTCATATTAAGGAATTATTATAGCTTGCCATAAAAATTAGAAAAATATAAATCATTTTTAAAGATTAATATAAGAGAAAATGGCTTGGATCATAGTCTTGGCTATGAAAGTGGCTGTGGTATGACAAGTCTAACTTAACACTTTATCTTTGAAAGTACTAAGTAAACTGTATGTATACAAATGTGTAAAGTGATAAAGTAAGGACGACGGAAAGCTGCCGATGTCACAAATATGACAGAGAACATTTATAAAGTGTCTATTAAAGACTGGGCACTGTTTTATGTGTTTTTGAAGCAATTGCTTGGTTAATTTTCACAATAAATATAAAGCCTGGATACATATATAGAAAACAAAGATGTGGTACATTGTATGACTGTAAGTTCCAGAGGTACACAGATTACAAACAATTACTATGGCATTGGAGTATATGCGTGTAAGGGCTGCTGTGCACGGCTTTATTCCAAGTTGCTGCTGATAGAGGATAAGAACAAGCAAGGGGAGCATTCACTCTAAAGCATGATCATGACCTACTCCTCCACTGACTGCTGGAAAAGTATTATGTAGATTTAAGAAAACCTTGTCTATATAAGTTATAATTTTATGAAACATATTGCTTGGTGTCCACATGACTTCAGTTCCTTAGCTGTCTAAGAGACTCTACCAACACAGAATTACTGTAGTATTTGTCCACATACTTCATTATTTTAACCATAGTATTGCTGATTTATATGCATGTATCTCTTAACTTTGGTAGAGAATCACAAAAGAGGTGCTCAGTGGTGCAAAGAGATGATTCAAGAATACCAGATAATAGTCAGTGAAGGTCAGCTGTTAGTTTCTTCATTTGTATACAGATTTTTAGAAAAAATGAAAAACAAACTCTTGTCTGATTCCAGCAAACAACAACCACAGCAGCAGCAGCAGCAGCAGCAACAACAAGTGTACTTGACTCCTGATTTTGAAGCAGCCAGTCTGTTGTTGGTCGGCCCTTTTGCCTATAGTCTATAAAAAGGCAACAAATCACAGCAGGAGCAGAGAATGAATGCAAACTATTCATTTCATGTTTGGGATAGAAAAGTCCAAGGACCCATAAGCCTCATGACGACTACTCTCCCAGTGACTATCGGGGGCCCTCACTTCCCCCACCACCTTTCAGTGGTGTCATGTTATAGACACAGCCAGCAACACTAGTGTGTTTTGGCTGTATTTTACATCCAAGCTGTAAGACAATTTAAACTCTCAGATAACATATAAAAGACAAAGTTTTATTCTCAGAAGTTCATTATTAGGAAAGACAATTTCTGTCTAATTTTTTTCCATTCAAAATTCATGTGGCACTATGGGGAAATGTTTATTTTTCAATTGCAACATCTTAATGCACATGAACTTCTAAAGAAAGAAAATTAAAGCTTATGAAAAACATCACTACTTTAATTTATAAAGTTCATCAAACAAGTGACCCAGAATATATTCTCCTCAAGCATCTCTTTCATCGTTACTTTCTATGTCCCTTAGCTGCCACCTATTCTGCTTAATCCATATCAAGCGAAGGCAGATGGTCACATAACTTTAAATACTCAGTAGTTTCTTAATACAGCGTCTGTTGTACACACTGACCTTGATGCTATCATTCTTTATAACTGAGATATAGAAAGTTATTTTAGGTATGGTTTCTTCACTTAGTTTCTCTTTTATTTGACTAATTATACACAATTCCACTAATTTCCACCACTAGAAAGTACTGTTATTTTTATCCTTTGAAATAAAAGTGTCTGCTTCCCCACAGGATTTTCCTATGTATATCATTTTAGTTGCTTCTTTCTCACTCCCAGCCATCTTCCTGCTACTTTCATTGTTAATATGCTCTGTGTCCCATAGTATACTCACTTCTATTTTGTCCTATCGATCTCACTCCTTTAGAGCTTTTGCCTTCTGTGCTCAGATGTTATTTCTTGAACCTTATCCACATCGCTCCCACCTATATATATGCATAGTCAAAAATAACATTCTTTTTTGTCTTTTATTTTTATTAAATATTTTTTATTTTTACATATACTTTTATACTGTTACACATATATACAATAAGCTACCTACATGAGAAGAACCATGAAGCAAAAACATTCCTCTTAGACTTACACCTGAGAGGGAATATTCTGTATTTGTCTTTTTGGAAGCCAATTAAGCCCTTCCCATCACTAAAATGTCCATATCCATATACATTCCTCTGAATATCTTAACTTTAATTTTCTTCATAGCTGAGTAAAATTCAAATAGTATAATATAGCACCTTATTTTTATTACCCCTTTGTGCTTAGTTTTAGTCATTAATAATTTAAGTTATTTTGATATGGAAGAATAAAAGTGTACTATAGATTTTTACAATCAATAGATTTCACAGCTGGAGTGTTTTATCATTTTTGTGAACAGTTGTTTTTACTTACAGAATATATATATATACAATGCAATAACATTTTAAGTATGTTTTAGCAGATTTAAATACTCATTATCATCTTCTATTGTGGGCATAGCAAAACATAATGAGTAATACATGCACTATTTTTTTCAGTGACACAAGCACATCTATGATGATTAAACTTAAATACTATTTATATAGCAAGAACTGAATAAAAGCAATTAAAAAAACAAATATAAATTAATGTGAGTCAGATGTCATGATACAATAATAAGTGATGTGTGCATCAATTAGAGATAACTTTCATCCATAGTATAGTGATTAAGATCTATATTCTTGTGAACTGTCATCTAATAGTTTCACTTGTTTGAAGGTGTAGAAAGTGTCACAGAAGAATACAATACCTTTCCACTAATGTTCATAGAAAACATATGTGTGAAATATCCTATAAAGCCAATTGGTTTCTTAGTACTCTGTGATTGTGAGAACTAGACTACTGAAAAGCAAGAACCAAATCATCTTGTATACTTTTTGTCCTCTTAATAGCTGTGTATGTTCCACCTTGTGTGTGCATTAGCATGTTTGTGACTCTCTGGTGAAACCTTTAGAATGAATCTTTCACCAAGCCAAAAAACAAAAAAGACATCCTAAAAACATCCAAAACCAACAGCAGAGAGATTCTCCTGTTTTTCTATAACCTACTTACCTATGTGTCTAGGACTGTATTTGAAGAGCCTAAATGTATAAACTATCTTAGTCCCTTTGAGGGCTGAGTAGCCATTTGCACTGATATGCCCTAAGAAAGGTTCCTCTTTGGATAAAAGTCCATGAAAATATGTTCCTGGAATATGATGACATGGTAAGATGGTGGTTGATGTTAGACTGATGAGAGAAAAAATGAAATGAGTGCTGATCAAATAATAATAATTTTCAATACCTATTCTGGGATTTAATTCTTATATTTTCAAAAATTTTATAGCTAATAGTTAATATACATACTATTTAATGGACTTCATGCTTTAGTTTTAATCCGTGGCTGGGAGGAAGCAGTGGTACACACTAGGACTATCACATTTCAAACTTTGACATTGTAATATAATTAGCATTTTTATACAGTTTGTTGTTAAAGGAAGACATTCTCTAAGCCATTAAAAAGAGAGGCCATTAAGTATATTTGCAATTCTAAAAATGTCTTAATTTGCAAACACAAAGAACTGTAAAACCCAAATGCTCACTGGGAAGCCAAGCAGCGTGTAAAATATTGAAAGAGCAATCTCCGGAGAATTCAGAGATTTATGTTTATATGTTTTAGTGCAACTGCAAGAACAGAAGCATGCAATGTATATGGCATTGTTCAATGAGTTCACTTTGCCAAATAGGAAAGACAGCTTTTCTTTGCTACCAGAACATTCAGGATTCAGGCACATGAAAATGAAAAATGGAAAACAATAAATGTAAATAAGACATTACTGTAGCCCCTTTCCCATTGTTTTCTACACCATTTCTGCAGTCACTGCTGGTGATAAATGGTAGTTTCAAAGCAACAACAGAGAGGAAAATTGTTTTACTTAAAAAAATATATCCTCTGGAAAGCAAATTTTTCAAAGTCAAGTCAGAGGAAAATATGTAATTTTGGTTTTGGTTTTTTTTTGTTTGGATTTACATTATAAAATGCTGATATGTAAGGAAGATGAACCTGGATGGAGTGTTGGTATGGTATAGGTAGTTTCTGGGAAATTATTACTTATAATCAGGTTTTAATATTGCAGCAGCGAAAGATGAGAGAAGGTGGAGACAAAACATCCACCTAGTAACAAATGGATTTCCTTTCATACATACACTTTGGAGGAGTGGGTTCATTGAGTTTAAAGAAGGAATCTTTGAGTTTGAGTGGAAAGTCTTTGGGTTTAGCAGATAAGTGAAAGTATAAATAAAATCCAAGTTCCTGATTTAGTTCCTATGCATAATCAACCCTAAGTTCTTGCTCCTGTTATGAGTTTAGCAGCTTACAATGCACTCCATGGCTAATCCCCTCTATAAAGACAGTCTCTGTCACCACACGGATGTACAAATTATTTTCATACTCAAAGTAATTCAAGTGCAATTTGCTAAGTTATTGTTCAGTTTGCTAATTCCATTATTTTTAACATAAAGAAAATTGCCCATTACTTGGAAATGGGATAAATCATTCCCGTTGTTTAGTAGATCCTCTAGAGGTTATTTGGGTCAATGGGGTTGTGGAAATTTGTCCTTGGTTAGGAGTTGAACAGTGACTGAAATACAAGTCAACCTGGAGAAACATTTGTGTTACAACGATGCAAATAACCCTTGTTCACAGGCGTCAAATGATTTTGTCCTGGAGAGAATGCAAATGTCTGGAATTACATTCCCATTTGAACTGCTTAGAAAATCTATTGGTTTTCTCATTAATGGACACCTTGACTAAAACGCTTGGCTAGTTTTCATATTGTATGTATAGAGAAATGATGCATTGATCCCTCTCTGAAAGTATGCTTTACAAGGAATATGAAGAAAGTTAATACTTGGAAGAATACAAGATAAAATGTTAAAGCCTTAAGGTGAGTTATTACATTGTTTTGTCTCCATTGTGTTGCTTTCTCGCCCTGAAAAACACTGAATACGGTTTTATTTTCATTTAATTGAAATAAGCCAGGCTCTTAAATGTTAGTATGCAGGCATGTTCCCCTCTAGAGTTATTGAGTTCACTTCTCAAAGATTTAGAACTATAAATTTAGATGAATATGGAGTTGCAGGAACAAGGGAAAGTGGAGGTGCCAAAAACTTGGATGGAATTGGAGGAAGAATGACTTCTCTGGGACAGGATCACAGCAGTGCTCTCTTGAGCAGTTCCATTCTTTCTCATCATTTTGTTCTGTTTGTAGCTGCCAGAATAATTAAAGGAGTGAGGAAGTAGATTTTGTTACTATCTGCTCCTTAAGCTTTGCACTCAAGTTGATTAATGCTTTCTTTATACTTGCGCTGGGCCTCTCTACATTTCCTTTGTAAGTAATGCTAATTAGGTTGAACAAGCAACTGGTGCTTGCAAAGCTGCTGTTGAGCTGGAATAACTCCTGTGAGACAGTGATGCTTCTGGATGCAAATCAATGAGAGAATTGATATGCAAAATGCGTGTTCATCTGCTTGTCATGTTGACAATCTGTCACTGAAAACCTACTGTGTGTACTGAGGCTATTTGTAAGAAAATCTAATATTCGTACAAATCCAAGCATAGAGGCACCTGTTTACATCTGAAAAACAGTTGTGGTCAAACCAGCAGAAGACAAAATCAAGAAAGTGTGGGAGGTGGGAGGTGGTGGGTGGGAGGTGAGCCATCCATGGAGGCTTTCGCTCTCTTGACCCAACTTCTAATGCCACAGTTCAGGGATTTTAGCCACAAGACACAATCTTCCTATTCTGTCATATGCTTTAAAAGTTAATTTTGTGATTCTACCAAGAAACAACAGTTGAAAGCCCAAGGCAGACAGTAACAGCATTATAAATGATGACATTGAGTCAGCCCTGATTGACCTGCAGTGGAGTAACAAGTTTTGAGTGGACTGGGTGCATACTAAGAGAAATTAGTAGAAAATGTTGCTGACTTTAAACTACTTTTACTTCAGGAAGTTGAATGATCACTTGTGGATTGTGATGCAGATTCTCCGAATGGTTTCTTCATGGAGCTTATTGAATTAATTAGAAGTTTGTTTCTGAGTATCAGTTGCTTAATAGCAACCAATATAAAATGTTGAGTCAAATTTTGGACCTGATAGTCAAACTGAGTGCAAGTAAGAAATATTTAGTGGCTTTTATGTTGAATCATATTCTTCACAGTTTATAAATTTGGTGAATTTTAATAATTATGTATGTCTATGCAGCTAACATACTTCATACATCTTAGAAACCTTTCATTGCTTCCAAGTAAGTCCTCCTGCCTTTTATGATGCTCCAGGCTTTTCATCACAGCACTTAAAAAGATGAGACAGAAGGATTATGAGTTAGAAGCCAATGAGGAATCATACTAAGACACTGTCTTTAAAATGATCAGACAGAACTAATGTTCAGGAGTAACCTGGGTAGCACACTCCATGCCTGGTCCAGGCTGTGATTGCTGCTGTGTTATTCAAAGCCTTCATCCTTAGCCTAAGTTGCTCTGCAATAGCCAGCCTCACTTTGCACTGCCTACACAATATCCAACCATAAGACCTAGTCCACATTTAACATTGGGCCTCTTGGTCTAATCTGGTGAATTAACCTAAAAGAGCTCTCTAAACAGTTGCCATACCTAGCCTTGGGTTGCACATACTGCACACAGTCTGAAACAAGGAAGATCCTTTTGTATTATTTCTCACCTTCAGGCTAAGCCCTAGTATGTGCAGGCCCATAGGCTTCTGGACACTAGCCTGCACCATCCTGGCTTAGTCCAGGTCCTAAGTTCAGGGCATTAGTCCACTCTGATGAGTTCCATGGTACCGACTCAAAATCTCTATATTTAGCTTCTAGGCCTAGATTGTAATGCAGACTTGTGTGTCTGCTCAGCCTTTTGAATGTCAAGAAAATTATCTTCCTGCTCCATCTCTAGCCCTTAGGCCTAGCCTCAATTGCACTGCCTGGTAGAACCTTAGTCTGGAGTGTGTGCCCAAGATTCAAGACAACCCACACTCTTCACATAGCCCCAGGCATAGATCAGGTAGCAAACATTACACAATAGTCCAAGTGGAACCATTTGTCTCATCCACATGGTTCTTTGTTTGATTGGAACCATCCACTCTCTTGGATCCAAAATATTGCTGAGTATCTGTATTAATCAGTGTTCTCTGTAGGAACAGAAAGGAAATTGCTGATTATAATTCATTAGAGGGTCTTACAGCAGTGGCTATCTATAATGGAAATCCAAGTAACCAACAGTTGTATAATCCACAAGGCTGGTTTTTCAGCATACGCTGGAATCTCATAGAAGTACATTCTAATGTCAGTGAGGGAATAGACTCGCCAGAAGAAGTGAGAGCAAGCAGGGAAAGAGAGCAAGCTTCCTTCTTCCACATCATTTCTGTAGGCTGCCATTAGAAGGGGTGGTTCAGATTAAAGACAGTGCTTCCCACCTTAGAAGATCCAAGGTCAAATAGGTCTTCCCACTTCAATTATTTAATTAAGGAGAAAAGTCTCTCACAGGGCTACCCACTAAACAGCAAACTTTGAAATCAGAATATACAGGCAAAAGACCAATAAGGAAAAAAATGCCCAAACAAGACAATTTGAGAAAAAAAAATCACCACAATGGCCTTGAGCTTGCTTGTATTGGTTAAATATTGGCATTGGGCCTATGCTAAGTGTTGTTACTAGTACCAGTAAGACTCAACTGGAGAATACTAATGCTTCTCTTGCAAGTCATTGCCAATTGCAGATAGTGCCTAGACAAGGGGTAGAAGTCCATGCCCACTTCTCCTTCCAGTGCTAGGATCCAATATGTCTTGAACCTATGTAGGTCCTTTGTGCACTTTCACAGTCTATTAGGTAATATGTGCACATGTATCATTGTGTCTAGAAGACATAGTCTCCTTAGAGTTGCTCATATCCTCTGGCTCTTAACAATCTTTCTACTTCCTCCACCACATAGATCACTGATCACTTAGAGGGTTTGATGAAGATATCCTATTTAGGACTCAGTGTTCCCAAGTCTCTCTCTCTGTTTCCACACATTTTCCACTTGTACAACTCTGTTTTAGTTTTTAACTATTATGAAAAGGTAGTGATACATTGAAATATTGGTAAAGAATGATGTGTTTAGAAGTCATTTTATTGCTCTTGATTTAGCAGAAAAACAGTATTGTTTTTCCATCTAAGCTCATAGATCATCCAGTTGTGGCCTTTTTTAGCCACCATATCAGTGTCTGTCACTAACACATCAATGAATGAAAAGACTAAGACAATTCAGCATTTGAAAACTTAGTTTAGCAAAGGCATAGAAATGCTTGAGAACTTAAGCCAAAATAAAGATTAATTTGAAATTTTCAATAACAAAATAAGACAACTTAGGGGAGAACGTTACAAATAGAATGATCTAGTAGATTACAGAATATATATCTGAGCTTGAAGATTAAATAGAGAAACTAGATCAGACAAGCAAAGGATATGAAAGCAAATATTTTAAAAACATGAAAGGAACCTACATGAATTGTGGAAGACCACAGAAAAAGCAAAGTTTCTAATTGTCACGGATGAAGGAGAAAAACCCCAGGTCAATAGACTAGCAAATTTGTTTCTGAAAGAACAGATTTGCTTTCCACTATGTCAGTCCAAGAAAGCATTCTGGATTAGATCTTGGAGATGAACTAGAAGGGGCACAGCAGTGTTTCGTGTAAAAGTGAAATGAATGACCATTTCCAACAAAGCTGGGAGAGATTGCTCCAATGGAGTTAGGCTCCAGTGCTGTGGAAATATACAAATGTATTCCAAACTGAGAATAAAGCATCAATGTGAAGAATGGATCAATGTTAGATACAGCCAAAGTGGAATGGTTGAGAAGCAGAGAACATTCTCAATATAGGAAACTGACTACATTTTAAAAAAGAGTAAGATTTGTGTGAAGAATCCCAAGTAATTCAGCACATCAGAAGTTTTAGTTGGGGTACTTTTGCCCTCTGGCTCTTTGAACTCATGTGATCATTTTGCTTTCTTCCCTTCATAATTTCACTGTCTTGGAAGCATCATGCTTCCAAGGATTTCCTTTGACACTAAGAAAATAAAACAGTGCAAAACAAAACAAAAAAATTAAAAATAAAAACTGTCCAAATTTTGATACATTATACCCATCATTTTCAGACAAATGACTTTAAGTGAATAAAAAATCAATTACACAGTAGAATAACACTAAAATATGAATAGAAACTAAGTCTCCTTGCTTTAAGTTATAATATCTTACTGGAGAAAAAAGTAGATAACAGTCTATTTTTCATTCATATTTACAACCAACTACACAATTTACTTTATTTAAGGTGAAATACTAGCTACCATACCAGATTTCTTTTTTTTTTCATTTTTATTAATTTATTCATATTACATCTTAATTGTTAGCCCATCCCTTGTATCCTCCCATTCTTCCCTCACTCCCGCTTCCCTCCTACTCCCCTCCCCTATGTCTATGACTGAAGGGGACCTTCTCCCCTTGTATATGCTCATAGGGTATCAAGTCTTTTCTTGGTGACCTGTTATCCTTCCTCTGAGTGCCACCAGGCCTCCCCATCAAGGGGACGTGGTCAGAAATGGGGCCCCAGAGTTTGTATGAAAGTCAGACTTCACTTACCACTCAAGGGTGGAGAATGTCCTGTCCATCGACTAGGTCTGGGTAGAGGTTCGAAGTTTACTGCCTATATTTTCCTTGGCCAGTGCCATATAGTTTGAGGAGGACCCCAGGGCCCAGATCTGCCTGTCATACAGTTCCTTTTGTAGTTTTCCAGGACCCTCAGGATCCTTCTATTTCCTCATTCTCCCAGGCTTCTCTCACCTAAAGTCTCATTAGGATGTTCTCCCCTCTGATTTCTTAGTGGAAAATACTAAACTACCAGCTTGAGTGTACCATGTACCAAGTTGGCTACAGATACTTTTTCAATTCTAAATTTTACTAAAGAAGCTTGGTGGACTTTTTTTGAGGACTAATAATTCTTTATAATAAAAATAGTGTCCCTCAGTAGAAGAGTGGATAAAGAAACTGTGGTACATATACACTATGGAATACTACTCAGCTATTAAAAATAAGGAATTCCCGAAATTTGTGGATAAATGGAATGAGCTAGAAATGATCATAATGAGTGAGTTAACCCAGAAGCAGAAAGAATCAAATGGTATATACTCACTTATATCTGCATACTAGCCCAAGGGGCATGTCCCACGAAAGCCTTCACTTACCAGGAAACTGGGACAGAGGGGAAGGCATCCTATTGGGACTCTAAATGAGAGACGCATGGGAGAATAGCAAAATAAAAGGATACAGAGGGCCCTAGAAATCTACAAGTAGAACAATATGATAGGCAGATTTGGGCCCAGGGGTCCCGCTCAAACTAAGGCACCAGCCAAGGACAATACAGGAGGTAAACTTTAAACCCCTTCCCAGATCTAGCCAATGGTCAGAATATTCTCCACAGTTGAGTGGAGAGTGTGATATGACTTTCTCACATACTATGGTGCCTCACATTTGACCATGTCCCCTGGAGGGGGAGACCTGGTGGCACTCAGAGGAAGGACAGCAGGTAGCCAAGAAGAGACTTGATACCCTATGAGAATATATAGGGGGAGGTAATCCCCCTCAGGAACAGTCATAGGGGAGGGGAATAATGGGAAAATGGGGGGGGGGATGGGAGGATACAGGGGATGGGATAAACATTGAGATGTAACAGGAATAAATTAATAAAAAAAGAAAAAAATTCATATTTAAAAATTATCTGTCAAGAGATTATCATGAACTCTTCACCCCCTGGTCAACATCAATTTATTACTGTTTACCTGCAGGTGATTATGATAGCTAACCTTAGAAAGGCCAGATATACGCATTCTTACAACAGATATTCCAGAATAAGTCCAGGGCTGATTACTGTGTTGCAATTCCTCCTAAGATTAATAAGACCTAAGATGTTCTATAGTGAAGGTGAAATATTATATCCTGCAGGAAAAATCATTATGCTCAGAAAGCACATCACTCAAAGGTCTCAGAAACTCCCTAAAACTCAGAATATTCACTAGACTTTTCTTTTTACAAGTATACCCATTCTGTAAGAACTGCTCAGGCAAGCTAAGATGCCTGGGAGACTAAGAGGGGCTGAATGGCCTAAAAGAAATTTCTCAGCCTGTTCAGCTACCTCTGAGTTGGTAGAGCATCCAGCTTTCCAGTTTTGCTGCGCTGTTACCCATGCTAGGATTGGATTTTGGCCTTGTAGATGTCACTGAATCATTTCTGTTCTTGTAACTAACCCCACATCAATATTCCTGTAAATAACTACAATAAAACATACTGGCCCAGCAAATTAGACTTTGGTGGTATTTGTACTTAGGTCTCTTTTATGTTCACTATTGTTGGGTGAGTGAGTACATGTTTGTTTATGTCTCTGTAGCAATAATATCACACAATAGTGATGAGAGAGGAAATTGTACTCAGGATCACTCTAATGGAGTGTTTGAACAAAATATGTGCCATGTAAGCCTTCAAAGGACTTTTAAAGAACAGATGATTTTTTCCTCTATTTTAAACTGAGAGATGTGTATACTTTTTCTTTTTATCTTTTTACTATATCTCTTAATGCCATATGGTGAGATGAAATTTAGTAAACATAGAAGATGCCTAGATATCAATCTATTGCTGGTCTTGCAGTTCCTACTTAATAGACATTTTTCTTTTATTCATGGAGCTGCTGCTCTATGCCTAATGCATCTCCTTGTTTGAGAATCCAACTTCATCTCTTCAGAGGCATGAGGAAACTGCTACAGGTGTTCTCACTTTGGGGTGACCTTATTTAGACATGAATGTGGTTGAGATATCGTAATTTATTTTTAAGGCTTTATATTTTTAACCTTTTGAGGCATGTTTTTGACAATTTTTCATATGGATTCAATGTATTTTGATCACATCTCCCTCTCCATTACTTCTCCAACTCCTTATATTTCCATCCAGTCCCCCTTTTCAAATTCATGTCATCTTTACTGATACACACACACACACACACACACACACACACACACACACACACATACACACACACACACACACACACACACACACACACACACACACAGCTGGGCAACCTATCAGGGGCTGGTTCCTGAGGAAAGCTAATTTACACTCTCTAAGCAGTTCTGGACCACCACTAGCTTCTTCAGTAGGGTGGAATCATGATAGATAGTTGACAGGTTACCTAGAGCAAATCCTTTCTGTTGAGTGTCCATGAGTGTACCATTCAAGATATATTCAGAAGACACAAATTTGCAGGATTTTCCCAAGTCCTTGGGTTCTTTGTCTCCTCTTCTTATATGTACTCTGAAGATTGTGTGCACAGCTATGTTATTGGTGTCTTATTGGAGGATGGATATTCCAAAGTCTCTACAATTTTTTCATGTGTTCTTAGCAATATTATAATACCAGTAGTGAGTTCCAGCCTATTAAATATGCCTTAAGTCTAGTCACATAACTTTGATATTCCCAAGAACCTACCATATTATGAGCTTTTTTAAAGTACATAAATAAAACATATTTAATTAAAGTTACTCCACATGGGAATGGGATTGGAGGAGATGATGTTCTTCCCAGAAGCCATAAACTGTCAAACAGAAAGCATATTGTAGGTTGTAATGTATGGAATGGCTCCATTTGAATTGTTATTCAGGGAAACTAACAGACCCACAAAATAATACCCCATTGATTTTGGCTCCCTCTCAGAACTTGAGTGTTAACATTTCACTTCGAAGACATGATATGCTTTGTTCACATGGCTTAGAAAAAATAAGCTGATGATGAACTGGAGGTTATACCTAGTTCTTATAGTACAGAAAGGTGCTAAGCAGGCATCTGAAGGGCAGAATTATCAATAGTCCTCAGATATACATTCTTTCAATAAAATAATAAATGGTTTGACAATCATATATAACAGTGCAATAGTAGCACTATATCTGGAAAAGAACCAGATTTCAGATACTTTGTGGTACAGAAATTAAGATGGAACTACAGACATCCTGGTGATTCATCTTAGGGAACAGATAATTCAGTTGTATTTAACAAAAACTTTATTTGTAAAAGTCTACTATTGCATTGCCAAGAAAAGTGAACTTCTATGTAAATAAATTTTCCATAAAGATATATGTAGAAATAAATCACAATTACCAGTATAAGAATCATCTTGTTGAATGCCATTAAAGCCAATTATTATTCATCTTTTACAACTAGCATCTGTTGTAGTCTATATTTGAAAACATCTTACACAGAAAGTAGTGCTATATAATCATTATTGTCAATTTTGATCAATTTTGTTAGAAGTGTTGGATGACATGAACAAGCAAGATCAATTGTCAACAATATCCTGTTCAAAGTTTGCTCTTGACAGTTCCCCTTGATAGATAAACACATATTTGCATTGATTAACTTAGCTATGTAAATGGCTAATTAAGGTTTTTGTGACCCACACACTTTCACAGAATAAACATATGACCATTGAAAATATCGATGACCAAAATACACAATTTTGTTGGTACCACAAAAGTTGATTTAGCCCATAATGATCATACTGTCTAAAAATAAACTCTAGTAAACAGTGGGCTTCAGTACAGAGATGACCCGTTAAGGAGGATGACCAGTGGGCAAACTGCTTTTTTGTCATCTTGTGTCCTAATAGAAAAACAAGATATAAAAGCACTATGACGCAGTAAAAACTGAAGACCAGTTCTGAACTTGCTTTTTTACTTTGCCTAGAATATTATGGCATTAGAAGTGCTCTATTTTGTTTGTTTTTGCTCTTTTTATACATATCATAGTTACCAAATCAATGATTGTCTCTTCTTTTTTTTTTTATACCTGTTTTCATATTAAGTTAATATCAGTTTCTGTGACCAGAGTAAACAATTCTGTTTCCTGTAATCAAGACCAAGAGACTACCATTTTGAGTAAATGTGTAAACTCTTAAGTGAAAGTGTTCCTTAATATTTTTCAAGACTTTTAATTTTATCAATTTAGTTTTACTCTTAAATTTATTTTGTTAATATGCATATAATATGGTATATGTTCATGTTATGTGACATATTTTGATATACATACAAAATGTAGATTGCCCTAGCCAATGCCTGTTTCATCTTATACTGAATATTTCAGGGAGACAGCTTAAGTTCACTACTGTATTTGACAGTTATTACAGCAGTGTACAATAGAATATATAATCTGGCCTACATATATCACAGTAAGTTTGGTAATTTGAGCAACAGAATTCCAACTTGCTCATAGTTTCAGACAAAGACTCTTTATTTACTCTTTTCTTAAGTTTGGATTTTGAGGGACATTTAGGTAAATTTTGTAAATTGATTACTGTAAACGACTCTATAGTGAGTCTCAGAGTATACATAATTAATAACATATGCATTTCACCTTATTGTGTCTTCTAAGTATACAAGAAAAAGGACATCATATAACAAAAAACCTATGAAAAAATTAAAAATCTAAAGGAAACCTGATTATCTGAAGAGCAAGATACATAAAATATGATATAACAATGTATCCTGCATTTGAAATAAAATAGCTAATCCCTTCAAAATTCCAATATAGAACATTAAGGAATGTACTAGTCATAAATTGCTCTCCTTAGCCAATGTCTAAGAAATAAGAACGACAATTTCATGCCTTTGATATGAGAACTTCTTTATAAATAATGTGCAGCAGGCAAAAATACCACAGTCATACCCAAATCACAATCATACTGCCCAACCATATGAGGCTAAAATTACATTCATTTTGTTTCAAACACAAAATTATCATTCATATCATGTGTCAAAGAGACTTTAAACTGAAATGAAATCAGGTTATGGTGGTAGATCTCACATAGGTATGAAACTTACCAAACAAATATTTTCAGCTAAGGTTCAGGAAATATTACTGATCACATACATCAAATGAATGATATGAACATAGAGCAAAAATAGAAATTTTATTCACAGTGTGTATGTTGTGTATATGTGTGTATATATGGATATATATCAGAGTTTTGTATTAAAAATAAAATATGCATAAATCATAATTAAAGAACATATAAGACAGAACACACGGCCAACAAAATGAAGGATAGTATAATAGTAATTACCAAAGGGAACATCAGATATAAAATGCATAAAATAAAATAAACAACAGCAAAAATGTCAAATATACTCCCAATAGTACAATGACCAGAACTTCAGAGAGCTCTGACACCATAACAAAAAGTCTACCAGATGTGACCTTTGTTTCTCCAGGAGGCAGAAGAAGGTCTGTGGGAGTGGGAAGATATTTGAAATAATTCCAGTTTTAAGGATAATAAGGATTTACACATATTGTTTTAGTTAGCTGAGAAAGATCCTAGTAATATAAACACCATGACACGTATGTTAAAACATATAATTAAACTTTTGAAAAAAAAAAAAAGAGAAGGAAAAAGTTGCATCTGGAAATAAAAAAAGAAAATCATTAAAATGGCAACTAATTACTTTTTATTTTTAATTATTCAGATTACAACTCAATTGTTATCCCCTAACTTGCATCCTCCCATTCCTCCCTCCCTTCCTCTTTCACTCTATTCCTCTCCTCTAGGTCTGAGACAGAAGGGGACCTACTCCCCCACCGTATGATGACAGCCTACAGAGTCTCATCTTCGTAGCCTGCTTATTCTTTCTCTGAGTGTCACATGCCTCCCCACCAAGAGGAAGTGATCAAATATGGTACACCAGAGTTCATGTCAGATTATTATGTATGCATACAAATGTATACATGTGTAAGCACATGCATATATCAATGTGGATGGCAACACTAGTACATATATAACACTTGCCTTTCGTTATTACATCAAATTATTCCCATTGCCTTTCTCTAGAGAAGCAATGGCTCTACTTAGATAGAGTCTGATGTGTTCATTAATATGCACATGAAGGATACAGAAGAAGGTATGCACAAATCCTATGTGTGTAATAAAAATTCATTTTATATGGCATAGTAGTAATTTTAAAAATATAGTAAAATAAATGAGTATACACACACCTTTCCAAGGGTCATTTGTAAGTCTAAGTCTCCTTCAATACATGGTTAAGTAATAAAATACTTTTTGAATCTCCAGTGAATAATGTTTAAATTATTACATTGGTAAAAACAAAACAAAAGAAAACAAAACAACAATCACTATCAAAGACCAACTGTTATTACATATTTTAACAGAAACTTTGAGGCTATGAAATCAGATTTAATTTCCAAGTCCCGGCTGATCTACCCTGTTCACTGGCTTGGTGAATCAATGGAAAATTACAGAGCTGGCTACTACTCTTCCCCTTCAAAAATGTATGATCATGTGTATTGCCAAAAGTTCTGCTCACTGTGAGGATCTCACTTCACTGGTGTCTTTTGTAGTTGTCCCAGAATGGGTTGTAATGATGCAGCTGTCTCCTTCTGTATAGTATGGAGAACCATCAGTGAACTACTCCCTAGACTTTTCTTCTTCAGTCAATCAGAGCTCTAAGGCTATAGGAGCATAGTTGCAAGCAGAAGACAATGTAGTGTGAGGAAACCCTGTAGGCATTTGTGAAAAGTCTTCATGTAACTTGCTTGTGGTTTCAGGACCTTCTTGGGCTGGACCATATACTACATCTCATTTCCATTTAATATTGATTTCTACTGTGTATCACATACACAGTAGACATAGACAGCTTGGTGGGTTAGATAATACTTAATTAATGAGGTACATCTTAAACCACTTGGTAACTTGGTGACTCATTGTTAAATATTCTGTATCCACTAAAGTGCAATAACAGGCAATGAGCTGTCTTTCAAAGGAGAATAGTTGTCTGCAGATTATGCATGAACTTCTCAAAGTCTGTTATGCGAGTCACCTATAATGGCCTACCAAAGGCTCAAACTAGCATCCCTATCTGCCATTAATACCTCAATTACCAATGGGTTTGATGTAACACATGGAGCAAACGGTAGAACAGCTTCTACAGCAATTTGGACTTATTGAATGGCCTTTTCCTGTTCTTTGACCTACTCCATGCTAGCAGATTTCTGAATCACTTGGTATATATACATGAATAAAACACCCAAATTAGGACAATGGTGTTTCTGGAATCCAAATAGGCCCACTAAATATTGTGCTTCTTTCTTGGTGATGGCTGAGGACAGGTGAAACAACATTCAGTTCCTCAGAAAGAATATCTATGTGTGTCCCACACCATGAATATCTAAAAATGAACTGAGGTGGAAGGTCCTTGAATTGTGGTTGGATTTATATCTCATCCTTTGATGCCCATATGTGTTAACAGCAAGTTCAAAATGTGTGCTATCTCCTGTTCACCCAACTCAATAGGCATAATATAATCAATATACTAGACAAATGTGTTATTTTGTGGAAGAAACAAACAAGATCCCTCCGAACTAAGTTATGGCACAGCACTGATGAGTTACTTTATCCTTGAGGTAAGACTTTAAAGATACATTGCTATCCCTGCTGAGAACAAATTACTTCTGATAATCCTTGTAGGTAAGTACTAATGAGAAGGCATTTGCTAGATCAATTGCCACATATGTACTGGGAGATATATTGATCAGGTCAAGTAAGGGCAACACACCTGCTATCAGCTGCAGTTGGAGTCATAATTAGATTTAGCTTTTGATAATAAACTTTTATTTTTTCATGACACATCTCTTATCTGCACTGGACAATGAAGAGTTAAAGCAAGATGTGGTAACAGCCACCCCAATATCTTTCAATTCCTTGATGGTGGCCGTAGCTTCTGTAATTTCTCCAAGGATGCAATATTGTCTTTGATTCACTATTTTCCCTGGTAGAGATGTACGCCAGTTATAACCCTTATTCCACAGTTTGGGGTCCAATGTAGGACATTTTCATCTTCTAAGTATACCTATCCACATGGTATATTATGGAACTTGGGGAAAAGAACAATGGATGGATTCAGTGACCCATTGGACCTGCTGTGAGTCATATTTTCATCCAAACTCCAGTAGTAACTTGACATCCACAAGCCTCTACTCTAAATATAGGGCCAACGTGATTTATGGCATCTTTCAGAATCAGTGTCAATTTGGACCATGTATCTAAAAGACTTCAGAAAGTCTGATTGCTTCCTTTCTCCCAGTATACAGTCACACTTGTAAAAGGCTTTACATTCCTCCAAGAAAAGACTGGAGAAAGGCCAACAGTAAAATACCTCAATAGTAAAATGATTTACAGCAGGGGACCCAGGTCCGTTCTTTAGTTTTCTCCCCAGTTCCCGAATATACAACTGGGATAGGTATTTGCAGAAGTTGGAAAATCCTACATTGGTTTCCCTACATGTGGAATAAGGACTATTTTTGATAAAAAGGACACATGGAAGCTGTTGTGAATGTCTCTGCCAGGGAAAATAGGTATGCTATCAAGGTATTTTTTTCTTTCCTTCTAGGGGAGTTTGCATCTACAGACTGGCTTAAGTCTGGAAATTGTTTCACAAGTCAAACTTCTCTTTTTTCATGATCTAGGGTAGCTTTTCTTTCATTTGAGAATAGTTCCATAGTTTATACAAGTCAAATACAAATGCACCATGTTGGTTACCTATTCCATTCATGGAAACAACAGGATTCATTGGGCAGTACCTAAGGTCCGTACAAGTCACGCCACCACAATCTCACTTTGCCTATACTGCCCATGAGGAGCCAAACATTATGGACAATGTTTTGTCTATGGTGCCCATTGTGATAACTATGATCACCTTGCCTTTAGTAAAGGCAGACCCATCAGAATTACACCTGACTTCTCAACAGAGACTATTGAAGCCAGAAGATTTTCCATGAAAATGGACGCAAGAAAGAGCTTGGAGTAGCCATTCTATTATCTGGTAAAGTAGACATTCATTTAAAATTCATCAAGAAAGATGGAGAAGTTTATTTCATTCTCATCAAAGGAAAAATCCACCAAGAATACATTACTATCCTGAATATCTATACCCAAATAAAGAGCACCTGCATTCATAAAAGAAATAATTTTAAAATTTAAATCACACATCGATCCCAACACAGTAATGCTGGGGGACCTCAACACCCCACTCTCACCAATGGACAGATCTTCAAGGCAGAAACTAAATTGAGAAATAATCAACCTAACAGAGGTCATGAACCAAATGAGCCTAACAGAAATCCACAGAACTTTTCAGCCAAACAGAAAAGAATATATCTTTTTCTCTGCACTGCATAGAACTCTTCTCCAAAATTGACCATATAATTGATCACAAAACAAGCCACAGCAGATTAAAAAAAAAAATAGAACTAATACCAATATTCCTCATACTATTCCAGAAAATAGAAACAGAATGACTGTAAGGACCAGAGAAACTACATTTTGAAAAAGAAACTCCATTTTTGTGTTAAACCTGCTCAAGGGCTGAACCCAGATTCCAGGAAAATCACAAACTAGTCTAAACAGAAAAATATTCCCTGGCAACACAATCAGGTCACCTTGAGAAAGTCCAAATATACTCTTTGCTGGTCAAGTTGACCAACATGTGGTCTGGCACATAGCAACAACCAACTAGGAGAAGCCAGGCCAAAATTCCTAATGCTCTTATAACTTCTTCAACCAATCTTTTCTATAAGTCAACTTACCCTTACTCCTCATACCATACCACGAAATACCAAGGCTTATAACTCCCTGCTTGCAGCTTTTCTGCCCCAATTTAATCCAATCATATACTTTAAACCCCATTTCTTCATCTAAAACCTATTTTAAACCCCCCCTTCATTGAGACTTGGGGCCACTTCCTTGCATTTGTTGTGTCAGTGTATTGGAGGTGTGACTGGGGTTCGAACCTGCAATACATATTTCCTTGAAATTGGATTTGGACTCAGCTCTTGGGTGATCTGTTTGGGGAGGCTCCCAAAATTTGGGCAAAACAGGATCACTAACAAACTCATTCTGTGAAGCTACAGTCACCTTAATAACTAAGCCACACAAAGACCCAACAAAGAAAGACAATTTCAGACCAATTTCCCTTATTAACATAGATGCAAAAATACTCAATAAAATTCTGGCAAACTGAATCCAAGGTCACATCAAAAATCTCAGCCATCATGACCAAGTAGCTTCATCCTAGACATACAGGGGTGGTTCACTATATGGAAATTCATCAATGTAATCAACCATGAAAATAAACTGAAGGAAAAAATCCACATGATCATCACTTTAGATGCTGAAAAAGCATTTAACAAAATTCAACATCCTTTCATGTTTTGAACCTTAGAGGAATAGGAGATAAAAGGCGCACACATAAATACAATATAGGCAATATTCAGCAAACCTACAGCCAACATCAAACTAAATGGAGAGAAACTTAAATCAATTCTACTGGAATCAAGGAACCAACAAGGCTGTCCACTCTCTCCATTTCTCTTATATAGTACTTGAAGTCCTATCTAGAGCAATAAGACAGCTAAAGGAGATTAAGGGGATACAATTAGGAAAGGAAGAAGTTAAAGTTTCTCTATTCATAGATGATACAGTAGTATACATCTATGATTCCCAAAATTCTACCAAGGAACTCCTACAGCTAATAAACAACTTCTGCAAAGTGGCTGGATCCAAATCAAACTCAAAAAAATCAGTAGTCCTCCTGTATACTAATGACAAAGGGGTTGAGAAAGAAATCAGGGAAACCACACCCTTCACAATAGCTACAAATAATATAAAGTATCTTGGTGTAACTCTAACCAATAAAGTGAAAGACTTGTACGAAAACACTTCAAGTCTTGCCAAAGGAAACTGAAGAAAATATCAGAAATAGAATTGTCTTCCATGCTCATGTATTGGGAGAATCAACATTGTAAAAATGTCCATCCGACCAAAGTCAATCTATAGATTCAATACAGTCCCTATGAAAATATGCACACAATATTTTACGGAACTGGAAAGATCAATTCTCAATTTCATATGGAAAAACAAAGAATCCAGAGTAGCTGAAACAATCCTGTATAATAAAAGACCTTCTGGAGGAATCTCCATCTCTGATCTCAAGTTGTATACAGCAACAGTAATAAAAACAGCATGGCAGTAGCACAGAAACAGGATAGTTGACCAATGGAATTGAATTGAAGACCCGGAATAAATCCACATACCTATAGTCATTTGACTTTTGACAAAGAACCCAAAATCATACAATTAAAAAAAGACAGAATTATCAACAAATGGTGCTGGTGTAACTGGATGTCTACTTCTAAAAAATGCAAATAGATCCATATTTATCACCCTCTAGAAAACTAAAGTCTAAGGGGATTAAGAACCTCAACATAAAACCAGACACACTAAATCTGTTAGAAGAAAAAGTAGGAAAGAGCCTAGAACTCATTGGCACAGGAGACAACTTCCTGAACAGAACACCAACATCTCAGGTTCTAAAATCAACAATAAATAGGACCTCATGAAGCTGGAAAGCTTCTGTAAGGCAAAAGACACTGTCAACATAACAAAGCAACAGCCTACAGATCAGGAAAAAATCTTTACCAAACTTATATCCAACATAGGGCTAATATCTAAATATATAAAAAACTCAAGAAATTAAGCACCACCAAAACAAATATTCCACATAAAAATGGGATACAGAACTAAACAGAAACTTCTCAACAGAGGAATATCGAATGGCTGAGAAACACTAAAAAAATGCTCAATATACCTAGTCATCAGGGAAATACAAAAAAGGGCAAGCTTGAATGCACACAGAGTCAAAGGCCAAACTCTGCCAAGACAGGGTAAGTCGTCAGTGGTTCCTGCCTCACAGATACATCTGTCAGATATACTGGACCAGAAGTCTAAAGAGGATGCTCCAGTGTTTTAGAGAGCTATGGATGACTGTTCTGGCAGCAAACTGTCCCTGTCATTTTTTCTCTTATTATTAAATTAGGAAGTTGCTATCCTGTACTTCCTGTTTACTCAGGTAAATAAATTTACTCCTTCTCACATCTCTGATGGGGTAGAAGACCACATAGTTGAGTGCCACAATTGAGCCTAGTTGTTTGAGGATTGAGATATCTTTAGGTCTAGAAAGATGTTTTAAGTTGATACAGATGAGATATGATAGATATTGAGTTACATTCAGAATTTTAGACTCACTGAGGTAGGAAAATGTTTTCTTCAATGTTGCCAAATACAGAAAGCCAAAACACTATGAATGTAGTTCCTGAATGTTCTGTTGTTCTTTTTCTGTATGTAGTTTGTTTTATGTAGGTGTAATAATATAGATGTATATGTAAAAAATGAATAATACTACTACTAATAAAAGAAATTGGGTTATTCTATAAAGGTGACATCTAAATTGAAATGAAGTCTTTAAAATATTCCGGAATATAAGATATCATCATAAAAAAGAATAAGCTTTAACTTTTGAGTGGAACTTTCATAAAAGGAAGATTACGTATGCTCTTGGCAAAAGAATTGCAAGACTAATGTTTTGAAAGTTCTAAGTGATTCTCACAGGATACTTTGATATCTGGCATGGAACTAGAGTATTGAGAGTTTTCTCAGCTTGTTTATGCTCCTGCTTCGCTTCAAACATTTTTTCTCTAACCACCTTTCCCCTTTGCCATAGAGATATTTATTCTTGTATATTGGAAGTTTGTAGCTCTTTTTTATATAATAAAATATTATAGTTAAGAAAATGAAATTATGTTAAGTTTCAGAAGAGACATGGACTTGGATATTTGAAGTGTTGGAACTGTTACAAACTATAAGGACATTTGAAGTTGTACTGAATATATTTTGTATTACTAGATGATAATGACCTTATGGGGTAAAAAAATTAAAAGGTATGAATTAAAATTGATAGGCTTATCCAGTCATGGTGGTACAGATTTAATCTCAGCACTCAGGAGGCAGAGGCAGGCAGATCACTGTGAGTTCAAGGCCAGCCTACTCAACAAAGTGAGTCCAGGACAGGCAAGGATACACAAAGAAATCCTATCTCAAAAAAACTAAGATAGATAGATAGATAGATAGATAGATAGATAGATAGATAGATAGATAGATAAATTTGATAGGCTTAGTGTGGATTGACATGGTGCATGACTGCAATGGCTAAAATTTGATTAGCAGATAGATAAGACTTAGAATCATCATGCAAACATACCTCTGGGATTGATTCTGAGAGTGTTTTTTAATTTGGTTAACTGATATAAGGAGACCAAGTGTAAATGTGGGTAGCATCATTTTATGATCCATGTTGTTGTACAGAACAATATTAGAAAAGGAATTGGTCAGCAGATATAACTGATACCTTACTCTGTATGTAATGTTTCTCTCTGACTCAAGATCTTGCTGTTATGACTTGAATTATTTTATTCTTTGATGGAGCATAACCTCAACCTACAGAGAAATCAGACCTCTCTTAAGTTGCTTTGGCCATTGTAGCAATTCAATAAAAATATCTAAACACTACTTACCCATACAACTACTTTATAAGGCATCTTTATATCAAATAATAAAATATAAGAAACCAAATTTAAACTCTTACATCTCAAAATGCAATGGAGCCTTATTAAAATGCAGATTCTAGTGTACTTAAAATGTCATGTCATGAATATTTACTTGTTTATAAGAAACTATATGTCAATACATATATAGAAAGTATAATTAACAATCATAGTAATTACAGTTTCATATGCTCACACATTATGATTTGTATGTATGTGGATCCTTTAACTCTTCCTCCCTAGCTACCTTGAAATATATAACTAGTATTCATTTTGAATCATAGTTGTCTTCTTTTTAGAAGAGTTAAGATGTAGATTCAGCTAATATCACCTTTGAAAAATGAACTTATTCAAGAATATGTGGCATATAAACATATTATTTAGTCATAAGAATGGATGAGATCTTGTCATTTAAAATTGGATACAATTGAAAGCTCCTACATTAAGTAAAATTACCTAAGTACAAAAGGAAAGCAGTGTTTGATCTCAATCTTACCAATCCACTTTGACTAATGCTGCAAACTGAGGTCTTCATTTGCAACAAGAATACTGTGATTTAATGACACTTGTCTCCATACCACACTTTAAAAAAAAACAAGACATTCAAACATGGGCAGTTAAGAAACAGTTTTGCTTTTATAGGTACCACCTAGCTCTCAGGAAAGTCCCCAGCCTCTCTTAAAATCATCCATTTGAAGGATGCTTAGACATTATGGGTAGAGGAAAGAATTTCAGAAAGCAAAGGGCTCATTTTTCCTTCTCTTCAAGCACCAAGAGACTTCTAAGATTGTTATGGGGATAATATCCCAAGATCTGTTATTTATGGATGGATGGCAGCATGTTAGTTGGCAAAAGTTTTCCCTATATTTTTTCCATGCTGTGAAGACATGCCAACATAAAGAAAATATAACCGCTCACAATGGGCTAAGTTGGACTTACTAGTATACAAAATCTTTAAGGAAATAATTTAGTCTTTTGAAAAGCTAAAGGCTTATTTACAAAAATATTTATCCACAAAATAATAGTTATATTACAGACATGTCAAATGTTTATCATGAATAATTTTTGCAAATAACAAGATGAAACATATTGCCTAGAAAATAAATTCAAGCATGCTTGTTTACTTTGCATGTGAATGATCTATTTCCACTCAAGGTAGAAAAAATGCATCAAAACATGCCTCTTCAAAGAAAGTTTTCTAAAAACATTTGGTTTGAAATGATATTTTAATAAAAATATTCTTTCCTGTGGTATTTGTATAACCTGACTCCTAGAACTTAGAAATTAGATGTAGCTTTAGGAATGTGGCCTTCCTCCTTAGCTCTTAGGAAGAGCAAAGCTTTTGAATCTCAAAGACTGGGTTTATTTTGTTTTTCCTTTTATGCACTATGAATAAAGAATTATATTTTATTTTAAACTTTGGAAGGAAAGAAAACCAAATAAGGACAAAACTCAGCAAAACAAAACAATGCATATCCTTCATTGTTAATCATAGTAGTCAGAGCATAAGGAGGGAGGGTGGGGACAGGAAGATACAAGTGAGGGGATAGCTATCAGGATGTAATCTGAATAAATTATCATAAATAAATTTAAAAAGTGATAGAGGAAAAAAGAAAAATAATTTCATTTATCATTTAAAAGGTAAAACAGTGGTTAAAATGTAACAGTTATGTCCTTAAAGTTGAAAGTGGGCACTTTCTTAATTCCTAGGGAATATAGATTAGGTGGAAGTGTATTTATGTGGATTATGTTTTCAAATAATAAAGTCTTCACCCCCAACACACTATTGAAATGTACAGGAAATGTATAAGTAAAAAGAGAGATATTTCTGAGTTATTTTCTAGGATTTACTAAGATTTTAGTCTGTTTATCTCTTTGGAAAAAATTTAATATATATAGTTTTTTTTGGGAAAACTCACGAATTTTCATTAAAAATATAAAATATTGATAAAACCAAAAAACAACAAAGCAATAACCACAACAAATGTGAAGACTGAATGTCTCCCTCTCTACATAAATATTTCTACTGCAAGCGTGTTTAAGTGGTTGTACAACTGACATTTAAGGTTAGTAAACATACAAGTGTACCTTCCACTATTAAATGGCTCAGAGAAAATAGTACTGGCATCATGATAGAATTATCATTAAGAATCTTTAAGAACAGTGCAACACAGAAAAACCCAGTAACACTTGAAATAAACAGATTACAAATACTTGTTCATATACAGTTAATTTTAGTTTAATCACAAACCTTTTCAAATTTTCACACACGAATACTCTATTTATTATCCTCACCTCCTCAACTTCTCTGACATCACTACCTCTAAAATGTACAACATTTTTTTTTCCTTCCTCAGCAGTCATTAATTTGCTATAGTTCTTTAACTAAGGGTACTGACTTGTAAGGCTTTCCCTATACACCTTGATGTAGAAAGTGATGTTCTAATTATTCCTGTGTTTTTGAGACTTCAGGGTGCAGCTTCCAACACATATATAAGATACTATCTTGTGACAGTCTTCCCATCCTATCTTCTGTGATGGTTTTGGAGTCTTAGTTGCAGGGATTCTAGTGTAGATATAGAACTGTGTTTGTTAGGCCAGAGTTAGTTGTTCTTTCTAATTTTTACTTTATTTTATATTTTTACATTTTGCAGATTCCTGTAATGGTCTCTGTGTGCTACATGTGAGGATGGATTTTGTTATTTGTTTAATTTATTTATTGGCTAATGCCACAATGTGAGCAAGCACTCTGCCACTGCTCTGCACCCAGCTCTTATTATTTATTTTAAAGCATTAACGAATGTTACAGATGTTAAGTTCAGAATTGACCCCTGGATGGAGAGACCTGGTGGCACTCAGAGGAAGGCTAGCAGGCTACCAAGAAGAGACTTGATACCCTATGAGCATATACAGGGGGAGGAAATCCCCCTCAGTCACAGTCATAGGGGAGGGGAGTAAGGGGAAAATGGGAGGGAGGGAGGAATGGGAGGATACAAGGGATGGGATAACCACTGAGATGTAATATGAATAAATTAATAAAAAAGGAAGAAAATCAGAAAAAAAGAATTGAATAGCAATGAACATCTAATCTAGTCTTAATTTCACATACTTATATTTTTTTCATAATGTACACAATTTTGGTGTAGTGAAAATGAACAATGAGAATAAAGTATTAAGGATGAGAAACCTTTAAACATAATCAATTGTTATTTTTCCAAATAATAAGTCAACTGAAGTTCTTAACAAAATAACCTATACTTTTCCTTATGTTTGTGTGGTGTTCATTGATGTGCTGACTTGGATAAATGTTTTACATAGTTCTGTTGTGTGTTCAGTAAGACTTCTGATAGATTAGGATTGAAGTCCCTGTTCCTAAAATTGAGAATTTAGTTTTTGTGAAGCTGACACAGATCCACAAGTGTAGCTTTTCGCATTATGCTACAGGCAGTTATTGTAAATGGCTAGACAAAATGCTTATGACAGTTCCAGAGATAGCTTTATGATTAATAATCTCATATTAACCATCATGATCATCATCATCTTGTTCAGAACTGAGATAGTCAGCGTTGGTCATGTAGTTATGACCATAATTTTTCAATTCAATTCATAATAGTGTAACTGAATGTTCTATAAAAGACAAGGAGACGCTGACCTCCGTGCTCTTTTCTATCAGAAAATATCCAACAACTCAAAAGTATTACAGTGACTTAATTGTAGGGAAATATTTCATTTCTTGACAGTTTCCATTGCAAGTTATTGGCCATCTTTTATTCTATACACTGTCTTATTATAAAATTCCTTTATTTTAATCGGATAGCTGGAGAATAATGTCAGTGTAGCACATATTCTTATTGTTAATAAGTGTTTCCTCTTAAAAGAATATAATTTTGTAATACTTTTTAAATTGTGACACTAATATCAGTAGTTCTGAATATGGATCTCTGTTGTGTATTTCTGCAGAATGAATATAGAAGAGAAAAATTCAGTGAAAAATTGAATATATCAGAGTTTCACACAAGTTTTCATTATAGAATAAAAAAATGTATTCAGTATTCTCTTGCTTCATGCTCAATGTATTTTTTTTAAATTTAATTAATTTATATTACATCTCGATTGTTAGCCCTTCCCCTGTTTCCTCCCATTCTTCCCTCCCTCCCTTTTCTCTCCTTCTCCCCTCTCCTATGTCTGTGACTGAGGGAGACCTCCTCCCCCTATATATGCTCTTAGAATATCAAGTCTCTTCTTGGTAACTTGCTATCCTTCCTCTGAATGCCACCAGGTCTCCCCATCCAGGGGACATGGTCAGAAAAGGGACAACAGAGTTCATGTGAGCGTCAGATCTCACTCTCCACTCAATGGTGGAAAATATCCTGTTTGTCGGCTAGGTCTTGGTAGGGGTTCGAAGCTTACTGCCTATATTCTTCTTGGCTGGTGCCTTAGTTTGAGGAGGACCCCAGGATCCAGATCTGCTTGTCATAAAGTTCTTCTTGTAGGTTTCCAGGACCCTGTGGGTCCTACTATTTTTATTCTTAAACCAATTATTTTCAGACTCCTGTGGCTTCTTATAAATTTATTTTGTTAAATCAGTCTCTCATCTTCCTATTCATTTCTAAGCACATTTTTCTGAGAAGCCTCTTTTAAAATGTTAAAACACAAACATATATAATAATGTAAATACCAAAATTTTCACCACAAAATGCTGGAAAATAAAAAAATGTGATAAAAATTTCACCATTTATTATCTTAAAAATATAATCTAGCATCTTTCATGAAAGTGTTAACACAATATTAGTAAATAGAATTCATCAAAGTATAAAAAGAATTATACAAACAAGTACAGTGAGATTATTCCAAGTACACTAGGCTGATTTAACATTAAAATATTAGTGTAAGTTGAGCACAGTGGCACATGTCCGTAATTCTAGCATTCAGGAAGGCAGAGGCAGGCTGATCTCTGTGAGTATTCTTTATTTTTAAATACTTACTTTTTAATGAATTAGTCCGTGTAATTAAATTAGTGAATTAGTGCAAAACGCAAGGATGCTCTCAGAAGCCAGAGACATCAGATTCCCTGGTTCTGGATACACAGGAGCTTAAGTGAACATGCTGTGGGTTAGCGCTTCCTCATTTTACTTTTAATTAAAGCGTCCTTAGCTATAAATGTCTCTAAAATTTGTGTACCTACCATAACATGATCCTAATTTTCTTCTCTGACCTATTTATCTACCTCAATTTTCTAGTAATAAATCATCATCTGCACTCATCATTATTTTCTTAAATCCTAACATTATAAATTCTATCTGAGTATATATGATATTAGCCTTTGTTATTTATCCTACAAGTTCTTCAGTTCAAACAATCCACTATTGTTTGTTGGCTGGTCTGACAACTACAGAAGGTTAGGAGTCAGTGGCTTTCCTGGTTAACATCCTATTCCGGGTATGACACACAACAGCAAGCAGGAGAAAGGACCCTGAGCTTGTAGCGTGAGGAGCTACTTTCTTAACTGAACAATGCTGCCATATCCAAGTCCCACTTGAACATTACAATTATATTGACAAAAGAAATATCAGTAATACAAACAAACCAAATTTAGATATAACAGCAGATATGTAAACCCAAGTATGTTAATAAAGGGAACATGAAAAAAGACAGTATAAAGGCCTCCAAAATCTAATAGCACTACAGAATGAGAATTCAGGGAGAGTCAGATGGAAATACAGACAGAGAATAATGATAATAAATTAATAATAATTATTTTTATGTTTAAATGCATAATACCTGAGTGAAAATAGGAAGATGTCAGATAATATGATCGAATCTTTTTCCACAAGAAGAAATACTGAATAAAAGTGATCTGAAAGCTGGGCACAGTGTCACACTCCTGTAATCTTAAATTATCAGAGAAGCAGAGGCAGGCAGATCTCTGTGAGTTCAAGAAGGGGTTGGTCTACAACTCAAGTTAGGATATCCAAAGAAAGACTGTCTCAAAAACAAAACAAAACAAAACAAAACGAAACAAAAATTCAAAAACAAAAACGAACAAACCAAAACTGCAATCATGGAGATAACATGAAAAAAAAAAAAAAAAACAGGAAAAGGGTTAACTATTTTTTTTAATGTTAGTATAATTTGGAGCATCTTCTTTCTTCAATTTATTATTTGTTTATTTATTTATTTATTTACATTCATTCATTCATCCATCATTCACTTTACAGCCTAATTCCAGCCTCATCCCTCCTTCCTCCCAGTCTTACTCTCATTCCCCCTTCTCCTTCTTATCAGAGAAGCATAGGCCCTCAAGGATTACCAACCTCTCCTGATACCTTAAGGGATCTAAATTAGGCAACAGAGTCAGTGATAACTTCTACTCACATTGTTAGGGTTTCTGTCTCAGTAGGCCACCATGGACCCATGTTACTTTGTTCTGTAGGCCTTCTTGTGGTGCCCTTGACTCCTGGCTCCCTCTATCCTTCCTTCTACTCTTCCATAGAACCTCCCTGAACTCAAGCAATTGTTTGTTTGTGGCTCTCTGTATCTGTTTCCATCAGCTGCTAGATGAAGCCTCTCAGAAGCATCTCCTAGGCTTCTGTCTGCAAACATAGCAGAGTATCATTAATAAGGTTAGGAGTTGCCTCTCTCCAAAAGGGTGGGTCTCAAGTTGGGCCAGTCACTGGTTTGCCATTTCCTCAATCTCTGCTCCATCTGTATCCCAACACTTCTTGTAGGAGAGACTAATTTGGGTCAAAGGTTTCATGAGTAGGTTTGCGTCCCCCTCCCTCTACTGGAAGTCCCACCTTATTACAGGAAGTGGCAACACCAGGATCCATAACCCCTTAAGCTGGGAGTCTCATCTAGAATCACCCCTATAGACTCCAGGGAGTCTCCACTGTCCCACAGATGCCCACTCAATGATTACCTTTCTCCCTCCTGGTCTTCCTTCTCCTAACCCACCGTCAAATCCACTCTCCCCGCACCTAATCACCACCCTGACTACCCTCAATACCACCTCTTCCCAGCCAGTTCCCTCTTTCCACCTACTTCTAATGACTATTTTATTTGTCCTTTTGTATGAGATTCAAACATCCTCCTATGGCCCCTTTTTGGCTTCTTTGGATCTGTGGTTTGTGGCATGGTTATCCTGTATTTTATGGCTAATATCCATTTATAAGTGAATATATATCATGCATGTTTTTCTGAGTCTGGCTTACCTTGCTCAGGATGACATTTCTAGTACCACCAATTTTCCTGAAAATTGCATAATGACCTTGTTTTTAATAGCCAAGTAGTATTCCGTTATGTAAATGTACCACAGTTTTTTTTGTTTGTTTGTTTGCTTTTTTATCCTTTCCTCTGTTGTTTCTAGTTTCAGGCTATTACAAATAAAGCACTAAGAATATAGTTGAGCAAGTGGAGAATCTTTTGGGTATATGCCCAGGAGTGGTATAGCTAGGTCTTGAGGTAGATCTATTCTGAATTTTCTGAAAAAGCACAAGAATGATTTCCAAAATATTGTACAAGTTTGCATCCCACCAGCAATGAAGCAGTATTCCCTTGCTCCTCATACTCACAAGCTTTCACTTTCATTTGATATTTTGATCTTAGGCATTCTCATGGGTTTAAGATGGAATCTCAGAGTCTTTTTTATCTGAATTTCCTTGAGGACTATTTATTTTGAACATTTCTTTAAGTGCTTTTCTGGCATTGGAAATTCTTTGTTGAGAATTCTGTTTCACTCTATACACCCTTTTTAGTTGGGTTATTTTGTGTGCTGGGGATTATTTCTTTTCTCCTCCTCCTTCTCTTCCTCCTCCTCCTAAAGAAAAAGAGTTAATTTGGAGTTCATCCACAAACAGGGAACAAAGAGTATTAGCTCAAAATGGAGGAAATCTTTTGAAACCTCAAAGCTGGACCCCAGTGTCTTACTTCCTCCAGCAAATCCACACCACCTGATTTGGAAGTTGTCTCTTGTGTCTATGAGATCTAAGCTCTTCCCTACTTTCTCTTTTAGCAGATTCAGTGAGTCTGATTTTATGTTGAGGTTTTTAATCCAATTGAAATTTAGTTTTGGGCAGAGTGATAAATATATATCTATTTGCTTTTTTTTACATGTAGACATCCAGGTAGACTATCACCATTTGTTGAAAATGCTTTCTATTTTCTATTATATAGTTTTTCATTTCTTTGTCAAAAACCAAGTGCTCATAGGTGTGTGGGTTTATTTCTGGGTCTTCAATTTGATTCCATTTATCAACCAGCCTATTTCTATGCTAATTCCATGCCTTTTTTATTTCTCTCGCTCTATAGGACAACTTGAGAACATGGATGAATATTCCTCTGGAAGATCTTTTATTGCACAGGATAGTATTAGCTATTCTGCTTTTTTCTTTTTTTGTGTGTGTGTGACCAAGTGTGCTTCATCCCAGGCATGTGAGTATGGTACAATATTCTGAAATCAATCAATGTAATCCACCATATAAACAAACTGAGAGAAAAAGCATATGAACATCTCCTTAGATGATGAAAAGCATTTGACAAATCCAACAACTATTCATATTTAAAGTCTTGGGGAGATCAGGGATACAAAACACATACTTAAACATGATAAAGGCTATAATCATCAAACTGATAGCCAACATCAAATTAAATGGAGAGAATCTCAAAGAAATTCTACTAAAATCAGGGACTAGAACAGGTTGCCCACTCTCTCTATGTCTCTTTAATATAGTACTTGAAGTTCTAGCTTGAGCAATAAGGAGATCAGGGGATTCACATCAGAAAGGAGAAAATCAAAGTATTGCTAATCACAGATGAGATGTTAGTGTATATGACTGACCCCCAAAAATTCTACCAGAACTTCTACAGCTGATATACACCTTCAACAAAGTGGCCAGATACAAGATTAATTCAAAGAAATCGGTAGCCCTCCTGTATACAAATGACAAAGGTGCTGAGAAAGAAATTTCACAATATCCACAAATACTATAAAGTATCTTGGTATAACTAAAGACAAGCAAGTGAAAGATATGTATGGTGTTTAATTTCTTCAGTTCTTTATATATTTTGATTATTATTCCTCTGTCGGACATTGGGTTGGTAAAGACCTTTTCCCATTCCATAGGATGTAGTTTTTTCCTATGGACAATGTTCTTTGCTTTGCAGGAGCTTTTCAGTTTGTGAGGTCCAATTTATTAATTGTTGATATTAGTACCTGAGCTGTTGGCGTTCTGTTCAGAAAGTTGTATTCTGTACTAATGAGTTCAAGACTCTTCCCCACTTTCTTTTCTATTACATTTAGTGTATCAGGATTTATGTTCAGGTATTTGATCCACTTAGACTTGAGTTTTCAGCAGGGTAATACATATAGATTTATTTGCATTAATCTACATGCAACATCCAGTTAGATCAGCACCTTTGGTTGAAGATGCTTTCTAGTTTTTCACTGCATAGTTCTGGCTTTTTTGTCAAAACTCAAGTGTCCATTCGTGTATGGGTTTATTTCTGGGTCCTCTATTCAATTGCAATGACCAACCTTTCACTTATTTTTTAATGTTTTAATATTTTATTATAATTTATTCACATTCCATTCTGGTTATCCCCAGATTACATCAGATTAACCAATCATTTGTATCTTCCTGTTCAACTTGTCATTATTTCTACCAATACCCTGCATATTTTACTATTATTGATCTGAAATACAGCTTGAAATCATAGGTAGTAATATCTCCAGAAGTTCTTTTGTTGTACAGGATTCTTTTTGCTGTCTTGGGTTTTTCATTTTCCCATAAGAAGGTAAGAATTGCTCTTTCAAGGTCTGTAAAGAATTGTGTTAATATTTTTATGGGAATTGCAATGAATCCATAGATTGCTTTTGGCAAGATGACCATTTTTACTATATTATTCCTGCTGATCCATAAGCAGGGGAGATCTTTCCATCTTCTGATAATTTCTTCAATTTCTTTCTTCAACAATTTGAACTTCTTGTCAAACAAGTTTTTACTTGTTGGTAAGAGTTACACAAATATATTTCATATTATCAGTGGTTATTTTGAATGGTGTTGTCTTCCTAATTTTTTCTCAGACCCTTTACTGCTTATATAAAAGAGCTCTACTGGATGTTCCTGATGTAGCAGGTATCAAGAAGGTGGGCCTAACCTGAATGTTCCTGATACAAGAGGCCTTTGGTAGGAATCCTTGGCCTTATGTTTCTAGTGCAGTATGCCTGGTATGAGTGGTGGCCAGACAATGGAGCTGGATGTTCCTGGAGCCCTCTAGGTCTCCCTGGAAACACAAGCTTGTAGGACAGCATGCAGATCACATCTGCTGGCTTTGCTGCAGATGGATCTGTCAAGGAGGAGACTCCTGTTGCTGGGAGAGGGTGTCTATCCTGAATATTCCTAGGGCCAGGCAAGCCTGGATGTTCCAAGCACTCTGAAATTCACTTCAGGTATGCAGGGTATAAGTTTTGGAGGACAGCATGCACCTGACCTCTGCCCCTATGCTGACTGTACCTCAGTTGGGCCCTGAAGGAAGTTCTTAAAGACAAGAGCTGCCAACAGAACATTATACAGAACACTAAAGGAATTATTGTCACTAATCTGTTTCTGATTTACAGAAAATACTTTTGGGACTATTTCACACTCTAAGGGACAACAAATCTATCCACAAGTAATATTAAACTATGTTAGAATAACACTAAGCATTTGAGGAAGAGGAAAAATGTTCAGTTTATAAATTTCTTCTTATATACTCTGAACTTCCTTTTATGTCTCTTTTTGTCTAGCTTACTTTCTTCTTAGAAAGACATTGTGAGTTGTTTGGATCTTTACAGGAAACAGTTTAGACACAATACTGTTTTAAAACACAGCAATGTGCAAAATTGTTACAACAACTGCTATACAACTGGCTCTAGTTGGGTCCTAAATTCGTTTTTCTAGGAGCCTAGCATATATTAATTATTACATTAATGATTTTTCATCATTCATCATTTTTTATGGTTATTTTAATCTTCTTCAATTCTGAGCTTTATTTCTTAGTTCATGGTGCTGTGATTTGAGCCAGGTCCTTACTACTTGCAGGTCTTTGAACTCTTCCATAAATACTACCTGAGTCACATACCAGTATGACTGACTTATATATGGCCTTTGAGGTGTTTTTAAATTTTAATTTTAAGATGCTTTTCTTAATCATGTTCTCATTTTTCATTTATTTTTACAGTATTAACTGAATAATATTGCTCCAAATTAAAAAAAAAAACAGCATTCTTAGTGATTTTCTAAGTAGAAAATGCATGAAGAAAAGAAAAGATATAACTTTCAAGCACTTAAAACTCTTGTAGAGTGTGCAGGCTGAATTCTTAAATGCACGAATGTTTAATTAATGAGCCACAACATTATTACTCTGGAGACAGCAGAGGAAGAAAACTCACTAGTCATTTAAAATGCCATTCACTACTTTGTAAGTATAAATTAGCATAAATGCTTTAAAGAGTATTATGTCAATATACGCCAAAATTATTTAAAATTTCATTCTAATTTTAACATTAATACTAATTAAGGAGATTTATTTAAAAAATAGTAATGTGTCTCAGAACAGAGTTTTTCACCTAGGTAAATGTTCTATGCATGATCTGTATGATAATGAAATTGTAATATTAATATTTAAAATACTGCAGTAATAATAGGCTAATAATGAAGTAAAGTACTACATAGCCATTAAAGCAATATTTTAAAAAAAGTTTCATCATATATTTGAGTCTGCTAATTTTGAGTTTAAAAATAGAAACAGAAATACAACATGCATAGATTTGTAGTCAGAACCTTAAACATAGTTTTTGGTTTGTAAATTTCTTTTTGTTGAAAATAATGGCTATTGTGGTAATATGTGCACGTATATAATGTGGTATTATCTTATTTATACAATGCTATTCTTAAGTAAACATATTAGAATATTGTGGAATATAAACATTTTAGCTTTTTTGGGTTTTTTTTTTTGTTTGTTTGTTTTATTGAGACAGGTTTCAAAATAGCCTTGGCTGTCCTGGACTCACTTTGTAGATCAGGCTGGCCTCGAACTCACAGTGATCATCCTGTCTCTTCCTCCCAAGTGCTGGGATTAAAGGTGTGTGCCACCATGCCCATCTTTATATGCAGTTTTATAGCAGTGAAATTTTTCACATTTGCTTTCTTGACTTTTTCTAATAAACAAGCCTAAATATTTTAACTAAATAATAATCATACAGTAAATAGGTTCACAGGTTGGGTTTTTATTGCTGTGATAAACAGCATAACCCAAAGTAATTCGGGGATTAAGGGGCTTATTTCATGTTGGAGCTCACAGTTCTCTTCATGAAGAGAAGCTAGGCGGGATCTCTAAACATAGACCTGGAAGAAGTAACTGAAGCAAAAGGCAGAGAGTAACACTGCTTTTGTTCCACATAGTGTGTTAAGCCTGACTGCTCTCCTTACAATCCAGGACCGTCTAAGATTGGCAATGACTAAGTAGGCTAGACCCTCCCACAAGCTCCATTAATTAAGAAAATGCCCTAAAGATCTGACTACAAGCAATCTGATGGAAGTGTTTTTCTTTTTTCAAAAGAAGCACCTCTTGCCAGATGACACTTGCTTGTATCACGCTGAGCAAAAACTACCTAGGACAATAGGTATTATAACATCCATCCAAAGCCTATTTATATGTATAAAGTGTAATAGCATATGAACATCCCAGCACAATACAGAAACTTGAATTTAGATCTTCAACATTAAATTGTTAAGAATTTTCTCATTATGAATAGATAATTAGTATGTGTATTTATATGCCCTTTGATTTTTCACTATCGTTGAAATTTCAGTGGTGTCACATATTTTATACGATTAAGATATTAAATATTTACAGTCAACACTAACCCCTGTCTGACTCATATCCCAAGTATTTCGTCTGTAAGCTCATGTGCTGAACATAAAGATGATTCCAGGTATATTGTGCTTCTTGAACATTGGTGATATATGCAACGCTTACTTCTATTTCATTGATACACTGTGGTACAGTTTGCTAGGATAGCGCCACATGTGCTAATCTCAGAATAAGTTGAAAAAGATAGTTTTTAATAACGAAAATTTATTATAATAAGCACTATCTTGTATGGAATAAGACAGGGTCACCATGTGTCTAAAAGGAGGATTGTCACAAATTTGAGGCTAGCTTAGTCTGTACAATGATATCCATGAGTGCCTGGCCTATATATTGAGACCCTTATTTTCACTAGAAATAAAGATAGAAAATAAAAACATAGGAAAGAAAGAACAGAAGAAGGAAAGGCAAAAGGAATAAAGGAAGGAAGAAAAGAAGGAAGAGATAAAATAAACACATTTGTGTTTGAGGCTTTTTGAGAGTATATCCAAGAATATTCATCATTTTTATAGTCAGAAATATTATACATCCATCATCCCAACATTCAAAGGACACTTCACATTTTTCTCACTCTGCCCTTTTCATTGGTGATCTGTATTGAGGAACTTGTAATTTTGATAAAGCAGGACTCCCGTATTCTCAGACAAGAAAAGTGTTATTCCATATTTTATGTTTATGTTTATTTTTATATTTCCTGAGTACATATGTGTGCCCAGCCACGCGCAGAGATTTTAGTGACAGATGAAGGGGTTGCATACCTTCCTTCCACTACACGTGTTCCAAAGATGAATTCATGCCTTCATATTTGACAGTAAGTGTCATTACTCATTGGCTTACCTCATTGTCACAGTGTGTATGCTTTTCTTCATGTGTAATGCTATAATATACGGTATTTAATAAATTGGTTTGAAAAATACAACTCCTGTCCAAAACTTTGTGTTCCTCATTTGGTTAACAACCAGTGCAGGTACAAGCATTGATTTCTTAACTTTCTATTGTTTTAGCTGCTGATTCTTTTTTTTTTACCTCCATATCCAGTTATACCTCCAATTATTACAATTGATTATCTTCCATATATTACATATGTTTTTTATAGTAGGAAAATATCTTGTTACTAAATATCACCATGTAAAGTAAATTAAAGAATGTGAGGTGCAATCAAGTTGAATTGACATTCTCCTAGATATTGGAAAGTATGCAGTCTTAATTCTGGTCATCAACCATGATTCCGTGGGTAACATTGTCCCTAAAGCAGCCTCTAATACATCAACATCTTTTCCTGCTTTTCAGCGACAAAACATTTTATCACAAGTGAATCATTTCAGAAGGCTATACCAAGGTGTGAGTGATGAAGCCCTCACTTCCACAAACAACTAGCATCTTAGCAGGGTCTCCCGCATCAGTGTTTTATATCCTTTGTCAGCAAACTTCGGTGAGAATTATCACTTGGACTAGTGAAACTAATAAAGTTAATATTGTTTAATATTGTTACTTTAAGTTAGTTGTATTGCAAAATTTCAGTCACACGTCGAAAAACTAAAATAAGTTATATTTCTAAAGTAAGAAAAAGAGAGAGAGAAAACTTTTACTCAACTTTAAGGCAAGAAATTTATGATGCCAGATACAAACATTTCAATTACTAAAATATGAAACTAGCTTAACTGGAAGAAATTTAACCAGTAAAATCAATTTAAATACTCAAGCATTGAGTTTTGTGCTTCCATTGAAATGCTATGATGTCTTCAAAAGACCAGGGCTTCACAACTTCTCCTGAATGGGTATATAACACCAGGCTCTAGAGGAAAACCTCTTTTTTTTCACTTTGCAAAATAAGTAATAAGTCTTTGATTAAGATAACTTTTCATGAATAGTTTATAATTTATGTCAATTTATACTTGATTATACTAGTACATATATAGGTGTCTATTTGGTAATCAAGCTACCTTGAATTGAGGTATTGTACTTGAAAAAATCTGGTGGCTTTTTATAAAGTGAGCTCATTGGTGTTGTCATTCTGTATATCTATAGCTGAAACTTTAGAAGTTAAAATCTTGGGAGACAGCATAATGCAAAGAGAGATTGGTAGTAAGTATAAAATGGAGAGTGCTCATACATATATGAACTATGTCAGAGATTATAGAAACAGCAAGGACTATGTTCAGTGAGCAACAATATACATAGAAATTAGGAAATTGAAGAATATTTAGAAATTTCTAACTCGGGTGGAACTTGGCTTCATTTTTCATCTCCATTAAATGCCATATGTCTTTTATCTTATGGTTTAAAACTTAGTGCAGCCGAACTATCAAACTTATACATATTTTTAAGAAAAGAAAGCTCATTGTGGCCAACCATAGATGAACAGCTACAGATAATCAAGAGCTGCTGGCAGGGAGATTTTGTTTTCTCAGGACACACTTTCTGATGAGTTGTAAACTACCAAATGATCACATGTTCAAACAATCAACACTGAATCGTACCATTAGATTATGTATGTAGAAAAATTATCACACAATTACCTTTATGGGTCTAATATCTAAATTTTTCCACAGTAAAGGAGTATAGAATGGCTTTGTACCTGAAGAAGGATGGTTATTAACATGTCCACAGAAAATATAATCTGCCAGAGGGTCTTAACTTATTTGTGGTATATAACCTGGTATTGGGTGACTAAGAAGGGGGCTTTATTAAGGACATGGATGGACAGCCATATCTGCAAGTGCAGGCAGATGCTTCTCTGTTGAGTGGGTATACTGAGAAGGTAAAGCATTTTTGTGTTAATATTTAACACAATACTAGAGCTTGTACTAGACCTCAAAAGAAAACTATCTTAGAAGTTTAAATAAAATTGTCTTGGATGATAATTAAACATTGATACACATCTGATACAGACTACTATCTGAAGTTTTTATCTTAACTCATACACCAGGGAGCATGTCATGTTGACATAGACATTTTGAGACTAAGAAGGTTGATCTACTTTGACTTTGATTGGAATTAATACACTTGTCTATTCTGCAATGACATTTTAATAAAGCCTAGATTTTTAAATAAAGTTGTGCTTTGAACTGAAACTTCAGCAAGTGAATTCATTATATTGAAAAGTAACATCAACAACTATATCCAATGAAGCAGAAAATAAAGTAGAAAGATAATTGTTACATATAAATACACCACTGAAAACATCTGAGGTCTTGTTCTTACCAGCTAAATTACTCCCTAAAAATATAAACCTATAATTATAGCACACCGTATGTTTTGGAAGCTAAAATATGGGATTTTGAATGTTTTCAGAACTTGGAAGTGATAAATGTTTGAAGAGATGGATATGTTCACACTGTCTTAAATAAACCTTACACAATATTACCTATATCAAAGCATCACATGGTTCCCCATCAATTTCTACAGCTTTTATGTTTTTTCTACCACTTAATGTTTAAACTAATATGTACATACAAATAATCATAAACTCCTGTATCTTTTTGCTTGGATCAGTTGTCCATACCTAGAGAAGCTGGTAATGACTTACACAGTAAAAGAGATGGAGACATATAAGCTTTGGGTTTCTATTTTCCGTTAGCTCATACTATTTATCTTCTTGAACTTTCTCTGTCTTCCATGTCTCTTTCTATTACAGTAGACCTCAGTATGCCTAAAGGGAGCTACTACAGATGGGAGAAATTTAGAACAAGAACAATTGTACATTCTGATTTTTATATGTAAAGTAATAAGGAACTCTTATCTTTAATGAAACCGATTATTCAAACAGGGGAGAAAGCTGAATATTGAAAAACAAACATACTCTACAGAATACAAGGTAATCTCCTCTCTCTCTCTCTCTCTCTCTCTCTCTCTCTCTCTCTCTCTCTCTCTCTCTCTCTCTCTCTCTCTCTCACACACACACACACACACACACACACATGGATTTTTTTTCCTTTTGAAGGTGGGCTTCCTCCGTGCTGTTTATGTAGGAGTTTGAACTCTTCTTTCCCTTTCTGCTTCAGACAGCTCAAGGGTAATAGATATTTATCCTTTCCTCCCCCCCCCCTTTATTACACTAAAGTTTAATTTGAAAGGAGTAAATTAAGTACACTGACAACGTTGCCTCAATGTAATTGGCATTTGTCACACTTTTGGGACCTGTGTCATGATGTAGTACTTTCTGGGTATTTGAGGAATTATCCTAAGGGAAATATAGAAAATCCTTCTTTTGCCAAGATGTTTATTTGACTGGGATGCCAAATAGGAAGCCATGGGTAAACTTTCCATCTAGATTCCAGTCACATAGATGAGTAACCAACATACATAATTCACTATTGTAATTTAGGCGTGATCTACTGTCAGGGTTACATTGGCAATGAATTCAGCAACAGTGCTTCAATCCACCATGATCAGGCTAAGCTGTGGTGTCTCTTCTAGAACTCTTTTCCTCAGCTTCATGTTTCTACTGGAATGTCTTGTGGTGCATTATTTTTAATGATCACTATTTACAGTCTTAAAAGTGTAAACTTCAGATATACTTCATGCTTCTGGTGACTCAAGAAAGCCTCATTAAATATTTCCTCTTGTAATGATTTAAAAAGATCTGCTTTTTTTTTTTTTTTTTTTTTGCAAGTGAACACCACTGCTTACATACTCTAGCATCAATTTAAAAAAATATACAATCATTATTTGTTTGGAATTATTTAAAGTAAGTGGCAGAAACATATAGTGATGATGGCAGAGAACACAATCAATTCAAAACAGTATCCTTGCTCACAGATATGGACAATGAATCAATGTCGCCTTTATTATTGTACTAGAGATAAAATATTTATCCCATAATTCCTTACTTTATGACAGCCTCATTTTATACTCTGAAATTTGGTATGATTTTAGTATACAAGGGACATTGACCTCAGTTAAAAATGTAGTTAATGTGTGCAATTCCTGGTTGTAGCATGTTTTAATCGATATTATGTTGCTTCCTGTCAGCATTCATCTTTGACATGCATATCTGATAACACCGGTGAGCTTCTTTAAATGGTTTTGCTGCAGGTTCTTGTTTTAAATACGTTCCTTACAATTTATTTATTTTGAGTGCCTATGTATACAAGTGTATGTATTTGTGTGTGTGTGTGTGTTCTCATGTATTCAGAGGCAATTGTCCTCATATGGAATTCAGAGGACAGTGTGCAGGTCTGGATCTGTTCTGTATTTCTACCGTTTAAGTCCCAACGAACAAACTCAAATCATCAGGCTTTGTGGCAAGGACCTTTGCTCTCTGAATGACCTTGCCCACTCTTATTACAAGTTTATAGTAAAATTTCTAAATAGGTTATGAAGTTTAGTTTATATAGCTACACTCTCTTAGAAAATCATGAAATAGTAGGTTTCTTTTAGGAATACTCTGAAAGAATATAATCCAAGGGTAATGCATTCTAAATTTAATAATTAGTCATTACATTCAAATATTTTTAAATAGTAAAGGGGAAATATGATCAGCTATAAAATGTAACTCTTTTCATATAGTTCATATATAAACATGTATGTTGACTGCATAAAATGTAGTATATGTACATATACATCTATGTATATAATTTTTACTTATATTTATCAATCTAATAAAATTAATCTCTTTCAAAGGAAAATATAGCTTTGGTGTATTATATGCTATTAATTTCTTTTATGTAATAATATATGGAAATTAGGATTTTGGCAGCTTAAAAATATGCTCACTATGGGCTGTGTGAGATGTATACAAATAGCTAATTTTTGAGTATTGACCATAAATTGATTTGAAAATTCTTGTACATCCTGGTGTCCTGACATAGAATGCTTTGCTTTATAGGGAGTTATTGTGATTTCTTTACCACTGCAGGCCATAATGTTCCTTACCTATTAATGATAAATGTTGAAGCCCTATGTCATATCTAAGAATATAACTATGCTTGAAAATAATGTTTTTAAATGGATATTTTATTAAAGCAATATCTGGTGGTAGTCAAGTTAAAACATGTTTGTTCGTGTACATACTATCCCAGTCTGACTGTTGCTCTTTGGTAAAAGGAGATACAGGTAGACAGAAATGCATGAGTTTGGGCACATGTGAAAAAACATGTGAAGACAAATAGGTGGCCATCTATAGATGAGAGGAAAAAGAGCCCATGAGTAACCAACATGTAAACACTATGGTATTGAACTGCCAATCACCTGAACTTGAGATATGAAAATTTTTCTTTATTATTTTGTTATAATAGTGGCATTTTCAGAAAACAAACTTGCAATTACATACATATTGATGAAGCCTTTATTAGTCTTTGTGTCATAAATTGTAATTGAGAACATGATTTATTAAGGTAAATGATTGTTTACCTTTGAAATGATATATACTAATGGGTTTTTTTGATCCTTTATTCATCATATCAAGAACTTACATTAGCAGAAGGAACTAAAATATTAATATCATTAGTCAATTTCTCTACAAAATGGCTTGTAGTATTTAGTTTTCAAACTACATACAGGATATGTACATATATTTAACATTTGTATGATTTATATGTACAAGGTTTTAATATAATTAAAGAAGAAAGAATAATGTAGATATTATTATGATCTCATAATTACAATAAATTCTGAATCAGAAACAGTTCCTTAAATGGCTACACACCTTTAACTTGAACTTTAAACTTTGACATAGTGTACTGGAAAACACGAATATTAAAGAAAACCTCAATTTGGTGAATGATTACATTTCTTTCTATTAATTCTGTTTTCTTTATTATATTTACTCAGGCCTTTCCTGTAAAACTAATGTATAGAAATAATTTCTAGAAAAACTGATGGCCATGTTATGAGTAGGAAAATTCAATTGTCTACTTTATCAGAAAGGAAAAGTTGTGCATTCTTAGAAAGAGTAGTCATGCTGGAAAATGATGTTTTCCTGAATAAAAACATCCTGAAGGTGACTAAGATGGCAATTTCAGTTCTCTCTGTGCACACACACTCTGTGTACATTTCTTCTACCAAAAAATTACCAGACATTTTGAATTGTAAAAGTACAAAGCTTATGAGAACAATTTGGCTTTTTCTTACATCAGAGTTTGACACATATTAGTTATTTATATATATTATTATATATAATATAGATGCTTTGAAAATTAATGAATTGCTTTCTCAATTATATTTTAATATTAATACATTCTGGACAATTCAGTCAAATTTTTATTTTCATGCTTAGATAAGCAAAACACTGATCAATTTTTTTCATTTTGATTTTAATTTATTATAATTTATTCAGATTACAACCTGAATGTTATCCCATCCATATATCTTCCCATTTCTACCTTCCCTCCCTCTAATAACCTATATCCCTCCCCTAGACCTCTTAGAGAAGAGGACCTCCCCCCTCACCATATGATCATAGCCTATCAGGTCTCACCTGGATAAACTGCTTCTCCTTCCTCTGGGTGCCACCAGGCCTCCACATCAAGGAGAAGTCATCAAATCTGGGGCACCAGAGTTGATGTCAGAGGTAGTCTGTGCTCTCCTCACAACCAAAGAGAAAGAGATATTCAGTGACTAGATCTAATTAGGGTCTAGGTTTACTGCATGCTATGTCCTTGGTTGGTGCAAAAAATTTTGCAGGCCCTCTGAGTTCTGATCCACCAGCTTTGATTGTCTGCTTGTAGGGTTCCTAAAACCTCTGGGTCCTTCCATCACCCCTCCCCTATTCTCCCATTCCACACTGAGTGCTTTACCTGGAGTCCAGCAGCAAGAGCTGTCACAATTCCCCACTGGGTAGAGTATTTCAGAGCACATCTATGTTGGGCTAATATCCACTTATAAGTGAGTATATATCATACGTGTCTCTGGATCTGGGTTACCTCATTCAGTATGATCATTTCTGGTTCATCCACTTGCCTACAAATTGCAAGATTTCCTTGTTTTTAATAGCTAAGTAATATTCTGTTATGTAAATGTACCACAGTTTCTGTATCCATTTTTCAGTTGAGGGACATCTAGGTTGTTTCCAGATTCTGGCTATTATGAATAGGGCTGCTATGAACATTGTTGAGCAATGTCCTTGTTGTACGGTGGAACATCTTTCAGGTATATTTCCAGAAGTGGTATATCTGAGTCTTGATTTATCACTATTCCCACTATTCCCAGCTTTCTAAGAAAGCACCAGATTAATTTCCAAAGTGGGTGTATAATTTTACACTCCCACTAGAAATGGAGGCGTTTTCCCTTGTGTCTGCATCCTGGCCAGTGTGTGCTGTCACTTGATTTTTTTTATCTAAGTCATTCTGATGGGTGTAAGATGGAATATCAGAATCCTTTTGGTTTGCATTTCCCTGATGACTGAGGACACTGAGCATTTCTTTAAGTGGTCCTCAGCCATTCTATATGCCTCTGTTGCGAATTCTCTGTTTAGTTTTTACACTCTTTTTTATTAGGGTTATTTGGTTTGGTGGTGTTTAATTTCCTGTTCTTTATATATTTTGGATATTAGCCTCTGTCAGATGTAGGGTTGATGATCTTTTCCAGTCTATAGGCTGTTGTTTTGTTCTGTTGGCAGTGTCCATTGCCTTACAGAGCTTTTCAGTTTTGTGAGATTCCATTTATTAATTGTTGATCTTAGAGCCTGAGCTATTGCTGTTCTGTTCAAGAAGTTGTCCTCAGTGGCAGTGAGTTCTAAGCTCCTCCCCAATTTCTCTTCTAATAGATTTATTGTGTCTGGTTTTATGTTGAGGTCTTTATTCCAGCTGGACTTTAGTTTTCTACAGGGTGACAAAATCTATTTGCATTTTTCTGCATGTAGACACCAGGTAGACCAGCACCATTTGTTGAAGATGTTAGCTTTTTTCCATTGTACAAATTTGGCTTCTTTGTCAAAAACCCAGTGTCCATAGATGTGTGGACTTATTTCTGGGTCTTCAATTTGATTCCAAGGATCAAACTGCTTATTTCTTTGCCACTACCATGCCATTTTTATTACTGTTGCTCTATCGTATAGCTTGAATTCAGGGATGGTGATTCCTCCTGAAGACCTTTTATTGTACAGGATAGTTATAGCTATTCAGTTTTTTTTTTTTTGCATGTGTGTGTGTGTTTATAAGAAGTTTTGAATTGATATTTCTAGGTCTGTAAAGAATTGCATAGTTACTTTGGTAGGGATTGTATTGAATCTATAGATAGCTTTTGGTATTATGGACATTTTTACTATATTGATTCTTCTGATTCATGAACTTGGGAGATCTTAACATCTTCTGATATCTTCTTCAATTTCTTTCCTTAGAGACTTGAAGTTTTTTTTCGTACAAGTCTTTCACTTGCTTGGTTAGAGTTACACCAAGATACTTTATATTATTTGGGGCTATTGTGAAGAGTGTAAGTTCCCTTAACTTCTTTCTCAGGCCATTTGTTGTTGGTATGTAGGAGGGCTACTAAATTTTTTTAAATTAACCTTGTATCCAGCCAGTGATGGAGGTGTTTTTTCAGCTGTGGGTGTTCTCTGGTAAAATGTGGGGGTCAATCATGCACATATATCACCTGCAAATAAACGTCAATCCCCTTCATCTCTGTCGTTGTCTTATTGCTCTAGCTAGAACTTCATCCCCTTCATCTCTGTCGTTGTCTTATTGCTCTAGCTAGAACTTCATCCCCTTCATCTCTGTTGTTGTCTTATTGCTCTAGCTAGAACTTCAAGTACGATATTGAAGAGCTATGGAGAGAGAGGTTGCCTTGTCTAATCCCTGATTTTAGTGGAATTTGAGTTTCACCCCATTTAGTTTCATGTTGGCTACCAGCTTGCTGTATTTAACCTTTATTATGTTTTGGTATGCACCTGTACCCCTAATCCCTCCAAAACTTTAAACATGAAGGGATGTTGGATTTTGTCAAATGCTTTTGTGGCATCTTGTGGTTTTTTTTTTTTTCTTTCTTTCATTTTACTTATATGATGAATTACCCTGATTGATTTCCTTATGTTGAACCTTACCTGCATGCCTGTGATGGAGACTTCTTGGTCATGTTGAACGGTATTTTTGATGGGTTCTTTTATTTGATTTGTGAGTGTTTTATTGAATATTTTTGCATACATTTCAATAAAAGAAATTGTTCTGAAATTCTCTTTCTTTCTTGGGTCTTTGTGAGGTTTACGTATCAGGGTGACTGTGGACTCATAGAATGAATTTGGTAGTGTTCCTTCCATTTATATTTTGTGAAATAGGGTGAAGAATATCAGTATTAGCTCTTCTTTGAAAGTCTGGTAGAATTCTATGCTGAAACCATCTGATCTTGGTTTTTTTTTGTTGTTGTTGGTTTTTTTTTTTTTTTTTTGTCGTTGTTGTTGTTGTTGGGAGAGGTTTTTTTTTTCAATTTCCAGACTTTTAGTGGAATAAATACATTGTGTTGCACTTGAACTCCCTATGGTAATCAATTTTCATCAAGACCAGTGCCATCTTCAAATATTACAATAGTTTGAAAAATAAAAGGTAGATTGATAACTCAACACATCATGCATATAAATGTGTTTGCGGATATTTACTCAACAGTCCCCTTAATTCTACACTAAAAAATTCTAATGACTATAAAATGATGTTTCATTATGGTCTATGACATTTTCATACACATGTGTCATATACTTTGCTCATATTTGCCCTGAAATTAGTCTCTCATGTTTCCTGTCTATTTCCACCAGTCCTTCTCCTCCCCTACTAGCCCTCTTTCTACTTTTGATTGGCATTAAAAGAATATCCTCAATCTATAAACTTATTAATAGATCCCTATTGACACCCTTCTATGCATTGTCTAATAGTTCTGTTTTCCTATATTCAAGTAAGTTCTTAGGAAGAAGATCTAAGAACATCTAAATTCCCAGGAAGAAGAAATTTTTCTTCAGAACTAGGAGTAACAGAGACCCACCTGCCATACACACAAATGATCATTAGTCTTGAAAACTTTTATTCTGGCTGGAAAAGTGGTCACTTTTGTGTCAGTTGGGAGAGTTTTGTTGACTGCTTCTATTTCCTCAGGAGATATAGGACTAGTTAATTTGTTTTCCTGATCTTCATTGAACTTTGGCAAACGTAGTTTATCAAGAAAACATCTGTTTTATTTATATTTTCCACTTCTGTGGTATATAGGCTTTTGATATAAGACTTGATGATTCTTTGGATTTCTTCATATTCTGCTGTTATGTCTCCTTTTTCATTTCTGATATTGTTGATTTGGATAATTTCTCTCTGTCTTTTAGTAAGTTTGGCTATGAGTTTGTCTACCTTGTTGCTTTTCCCAAAGAACTAAGTCTTGGTTTCATTGATTTTTTAATTGTTCTCTTTGTTTCTATTTTATTTATTTCAGCCCTGTATATGACTCTTTTGAGCCATCTACTCCTCTTCAATGTTTCTGCTTCTTTCTTTTTCCTGCTTTTTTTTTCTTTGCCAAGGGACTCCAGATGTATTATTAAGTTACTTGTATGAGATGTATACAGTCTCTTTATGAAGACACTGAGTACTATGAACTTTTCTCTCAGCACCGAGTTTAATGTGTCTCATAATTTTGATTATGTTGTACCTTCAATTTCACTAAATTTTAGGAAGTCCCTAATTCATTTCTTAATTTCTTCTGTGACTCAATTGCCATTAAGTAGAGAGATAATGTATGTGTACATGTGTGTGTAAGGGTTTTGTTATTTCCATGGTTATTGAAGTCTGATAGGATATAAGGTATTATTTCAATCTTCTTGTATCTGTTGATGCTTTTTTTGTGACCTACTATATGGTCAATTTTGGAGAAGGTTCTGTGAGGTGCTGGGAAAAAAGTACAACATTTTTATGTATGTATGTATGTATGTATGTATGTATGTATGTATGTATGTATGTATTTTATTATGTATACAATGTTCTGGCTGCATGTGTGACTGCCCACAAGATCGCATTAGAGATGCTTGTGAGCTACTATGTGGTTGCTGGGAATTGAACTCAGGACCTCTGAAAGAGCAGACAGTGCTCTTAACCACTGAGCCATCTCTCCAGCCAGGAAAGTACAATCTTTTGTGCTTGACAAAAAGTTATGTAGAAATCTATTTTCTTTGATTCATAACATCTTAGACTTCCTATAACTGCAGTTATGAATGGTATAGTTTTGCAATGTGGGCGCAAGGAATTGAACTAGGATTGTCTGTCAGAACAGCCAATGTTTCTAACAACTGAGCTCTCTCCAGGCTTCTTGCAGAAGTTCAAAGAGAGTTTTACTAAGAAGTGAAACTATAACATCAGTCTTAAAGCTGTCTGAATGAAGGCAATTTGGGGTGTCTTGTGGACAGTGATTATTTCCTCATTTCAGATGTGCATAACCCAGGAATTAGTGTTTTGAGGTCCTTCTCTTAAAAATTAAAAAAAAAATGATGCCATAGATGAAAGAAAGGTGAGTTTTAAAGAGATGTTTTATTATTATAAATTAAAGTTCAGTGGCAGATAGCAGAGTTCTGGAAAGCAAACAAAGCTAAAAATGGGCAAGAGAGGAAAAAACACATTGAAACTTTCTTTTGACATTTTTCAATGGACTTACACCAGAAATCAACATAGACTGAATTTATTTGTATGCAATAAATTGACTCCCTGAACATCCCTACATGCTATGATTTCTTTCCGAGCCATGCAATGAGATGATCACACATGATTCATGCATTGCAAGCCAGAAATAGCAAGAGAATATGACAATGTTCAGTGAGAAACACATGCAAACATCAAAACTAAGGCAATAATGAAATAGAAAATATTTTAAAAGGTCTATGTAATAGGCATGTATCTATACAATAATATTGAGGAATAGTTATTTTCTTAGGCCAATGAGAACACAGAAGAAGTGCTAATTGGACCCAGTGGTTTTATACTTGGGAGTCTATGTGGTGAACAATGGTGGAAAGGAGAACTTGCATTTTAGAGTTTTGTTCCTAGGAAGCCAGAGAAGAATCAGATAGCAGAAATGAAAGGGTGCGATGGAGACAGAGGAAAAAATAATTCCTCATGTGGGATATGGAAATGCAAGTTTCAGTGAATTTCAACATTTTCAATCGAGTAAAAATATCTCCTGCCATGTCTGGCCCAAATAGGATCAAAACAAGTTGATGATACACATGAAGGTTCGGAAGCTGTTCTTCTTTTCCATAACCTCCAGGCAAACTTGCTTCTGGCCATTACGTTTATCTTCTTTTAATCATATTATCTTGTCAAACGAAGACAGCAGATATTTGCTAGGTACTCCTAAGCACCATAGAGCTATAGTTGACTCAATTAAAGACAGGACTATCAAAATAATTACATTACAGTTGAAGAGATCATTCTAGACCTGGACAGTTCACTCTGATGTTTTTCTCATCATAAACAACTTTTCAGGCTTATGTTGTTACCTTCTACACAGCTTCCATTTTAACATTTTCCTGTCAGAATTCATTAGGCATCACTCATCTTCATTTCCTCATGCAAAAAAATATAAAGCATCCTTTAAATCAGGGTGTTTTATGAATAAGGAATCATTATTTTATTATAATTTATGAGTTACCTTTTTCTTATTTATTTATTTATTCATTTTACATCAAGGTCATAGCACCCTCTCTCCTCTTTCAGTCACACCATTCCTCATTCATGCCCAACCTCCCTCCTGTATTCCTCAGAAATGGAGAGGTCTCCCCTTCCCACTCATCCCAGTTCATCAAGTCCCATCAGAGCTGAGGACATTCTTTTCCCCCTGCGGTGGCAAAGGAGTCCTGCAAGGGGAAGGGGAACAAACAGGCAATAGATTCTATGTCAGAGATAACCCACGCTCCCTTTACTAGAGGATCCACATGAAGTCTGAGCTACTCATAGGATTCATCTTTGTGGGTAGCAGAGCTAGATCTAGTTCATACATGGTCATTGGTGTTTCAGTCCCCACGTGCCTCTCTGGGCCTTGGTTAGCTAGCTCTTTTGGTTTCCTTATCGAGCTCTTGTCACCTCTATGTTATTTTTATCCCTCCTCCCACATTTATACAAGACCCCTACTCTACAATCAATGTTTGGCTATGATCCTCAGCATCTGTTTTGAAATGCTGCTAGCTGGAGCATCTCAGAGGACAACTCTGCTCGTGTCCTGTCTGAAAGCATAGCAGAGTTCCTGAATAGTGTCAGGAGTTGCTTTTCATCCATTGTGCTGGTATTGCATTGGGCCAAGCATTGTTTGGACATTCCTTCAATCTCTTAACTATCTGGTTTATCTTTACCTTGTGCATGTTATAAGCTGGTTGAATTTTGGGATTGAAGGTTTGGGGGGTAGGTTGCTGTTCTCCACCCCTTTACTAGGAGACTTGTCTGGTTAGAGGATGTCTTCTTCAGTGTCCATGGTTCCTGCGACTAGTATCAGCTAGGGTCCCGCTCAAATTCCCCCAGAAGCCTATCCTGACTTAGGTCTCCAACTTGACACTGTTATGCCCCTACTAGAGTAGTCCATCTGTCCTTCTGCCCCTACTCACCACAGGTCTAATCTTCACCCTCATTTCTTTCTGTATTTCCTCTCCTACCTTGTTCCTTCTCTTCAACCACAACACCTGTCTACTCTATTTCCCCTTTTGAGTGAAATTTAAGTATCCTTCATTGGTTCCTCCTTGTTATTTATCTTCTTTTAGTCTTTGTATACAGTGCGTTTATCCTGTTCTAAATGGCTAAAATTTGCTTATAAGTGAGTACATAATGTGTGTCTTTCTGGGTCTAGGTTACCTCACTCTGGATGAACATTTCGAGTTCCATCCACACTCTTGACAACATATTCTGTCAGTTGAGAATTTGAGATTAGCCATTCTGACAGGTGTAAGATGGATTCTAATTTCTGTCTGGTATCTATATAATTTCTGTCTGGATGATCTGTCTCTTGATGAGATTCAGCTCCTGAAAGTATCCCACTATTAATGTATGGGGATTGATAGGTGATTTAAGCTTTAATAACATTTCTTTTAGAAATGTTGTTACCCTTGTATTTGGGGTATAGATGGTCAGGATTGAGATGTCTTTTTCCTGGATTTTTCCTTTGATGAGAGTGAAGTGTCCTTCCCCATGTCTTTTGAATAATTTTTGTTGAAATTCTGTTTTATTAGATATTAGGATCGCTACTCCACCTTGATTATTGCTTTCATGTGCTAGGTCAAAAATTTTCCAGACATTTGCTCTCAGTTAATTTTAATCTCTGTTGCTTATATGTGCTTCTTGTATGCAGCAGAATGCATCTGTTCTGTTTATGCATCATTTCTGTCAGCCTGTGTCTTTTTATTTGAGAGTTGAGTTCATTGATGTTGAGAGATATTAGTGTGCAATGATTATTAGTTCCTTTTACTATGATATTGGTGGAGATAGTGTGTTTGTGTGCTTGCTTTCTTTTGGTTTTGCTGTTATGAAGCTATTTGTATCCTGTGTGTTCTTGGGTGTAGTTAACATTGTTGGGGTGGAGTTTTCATTCTTATGTTTTCTGTAGGGCTGGGTTTCTTTTGTAGTTGATTAGATTTTTGTTCTTTTCCAGATAATTCCACATCAAATTTAAATAAGGCATGCCAAATGCTGTGGTTGAATTGCAAAGTGATTATATTTATTTGAAAAGTATTTAAAATTTTCTTGAAATGATAACATGATCACATTTTCCCACTTCCTTTTCCTCCTCCATCCACTTCATTGTACCCACCTTGTTTTCTCTCAAGTATTTTCCTCTTTTTCTGTAATTGTTTTTAAATATATGCATTTACACATTATAGCCATACCTATATCTGTATCTATATCTATATATCCATCCATAAATAAATAAACTTTCTCAGTCCAAATATTGTTGCCTGTATATATGTGATCTATTGATTAACCAATTGGATGTGTTCACTGTTACTAGTGATTAGGAAAATTCAGATAAAAACAACATTGCAGTTTTATTTTACCCAGACAGAATCGCAAAGATTGACAAAATAACTTGCATGAAATTATAGTTAGGATGTGGGGAAACACCCTTATTCATTGCTGCATGAGAATGAAAACTGCCCAGCCATTTGGGAAATCTGTTTTGAGAATCCTCAAAAAATAATTGTAAATCTACCATATGTCCCAGCTGTAGCACTCTTGGCCATATTTCCAAAGGACATAACATCATAATCCATGGTGATTTTATTGGGCTTACCCTTGAACACACTATCCACTAAAGCTGTGAAATAGAAACAACTGAAATTTTTTTCAACTGATGAAAGAACAATGAAAATATTGCACATATGCTTGATGGAATACTATTCATCTCAAAGAAAATAATGAAGTAATGAAACTTGCAGTTAAGTGGATGAAAATAGATAAGATCACATTGAGTTTTGTAACCAAGATCCAGAAAGAGTCTCACCTTTCTCACCTTTGGTTCAAGGTTGCAAATCTTTAGATCTGAGTATAGAACTAGAGTAACCTCAGGAACAATACAGCAAAAAGGAATCATGGAAGGAGCATCAATAGAAAGAAGAATAACAGGGTAAATGTGGTTTGAAAGTGAAATAAGAAACCGAGGGCAAAGACAGGTTTTGATTAGAAAATGAGGTGATGATAAAAACAGAAGGAGGCAGGAGGGAAAAATAACAGTAAGCAAGATGAAGAAGTTGCAAGACATTATTTTATTATCTATAGTGATTACTTGTAAGAAATATAAAGATACCATATGAGCATATACAGGGGGAGGTAATCCCCCTCAGGAACAGTCTTAGGGGAGGGGAAAAGGGGAGGGAGGGAAGAATAGGAGGACACAAGGGATGGGATAACCATTGAGATGTAACAAGAATAAATTAATAATAAAAAATTAAAAAAATAAATATATATATAAAAAAGAAATATAATGTTTTAAAAGATACTTTTTCCTTTTACCTTATAGAGTGTTCCTCTTAGGAATAGGAAAAAAATTGTCCTATTAGAAAAAACTCAGTGGTTTAAGGGATCCTAGAAAATCACTCAGAGCCTGGCTTTGACGCTCATTTTAATTAAGTAGTGTATATAATCATACTTTTCTTTTTATTTCACAAATCAGAGTTTTAGTTGCTGTATATTTAGGAGTTTATCTAAAACCCACCTAAATTATTCAGCATTTTATGCATAATGAATGCAGACTTTTATAACCATTATAATAAGTGATCATCTGAGCAGACGGTTTCTCACCATGGCATGCACTGTAACCTGTGATTCGTGGGTTATATGCCTTGGGGTAAAGAGTTTATAAACAGTGGACTAACAGCATAATCACATTTAGTTTGAAGAAAAAGCGACATGAGTGAAGTAAAAGCTAACCTAAACGCAGCAAAAGTAGAAATCTGGAGATTCAGTTTCATTCACAAAATCATGATTTTGTAGAAGGAATCTCAAAAGCCATCAAGAGCAGTTTTCACATTTGTCCTTTTTTCAGAAACATAAATTTAATTAGTTCTACTTGGTGGTGATTTTTTGTTTCACATTACTCCCTAATTAAGCTATTGTATACTATGACAATATATTACAATTTGTTTGTTAAAGACCAGGTTCTAGGTAAGGGCTCTAACAGTGAGAAAGTGGAGGAGACTGCTAACAGCAATACAAGATTATGTGAAACACAGAGAGACGGAAATCTGCTGAGCCATGAAAATTGTGGCATTCCTCAAACTGAGGAGGTGATGGATAACATATTTCCTATAGTACAGAATAAGGAAAGGTAAAGAGGCTTCCATCTCCTGCTCTGAGAGGGTGAGGATTATTAGTGACTAACTCAGCTTTGTCTTTCTCCTTCACATTCTGATGAGCATTCTTGAGTAATATAAGTTCTGGTCGTTTTACACTCCTTACGCTGATGAATAAACAGCAGGCATGCTTTTTTACAACTGACCTTGTAATAGTGTTCATTTCTCCGAGGGAGTACATACTGCATTGAACTAAATAACGTTTAAAGGAGAAAGTGGAAAAAAATTGAGAACAGAGAACGCTATAGATGGGTATCCAAATAGGGACCTGGATATCTATCATTTAAAAATCCAGAAGGGATAGTCAAACTCAGTATCAACTGTTGATATTTAATTCTATACTTCTCCCAGTATCAAACAATTCTTACATATAAGGAAGTTAGTTTATGGAAAATATGTTTGATTGTGAAATTACAGCTCTATGGGTCTGGATCAACTTTTAGATAGATGATGATAAAATAATGATGGGTTTCTCTCTAAAAATGCCCTATACGTCCACATATTTACTAAATCAGATGGAATCACAACATAAAAACCTAAAATTATATAGGATATTAATCTATTGAAATTGTGTATAATGTATATCTCCAAAGGATTCACTGCCCTACCACAGGGACAATTTCTTTACCATGTTAATTGAGGTTATATTTATTTATTTATTTTTCTTTTTTATTATTTACTTCTTTTTTACAATGACATTCATATTATTACACACATATAAAATAATATTATACAGCAAGAAGAACCACAGAACAATCAGTGATCATATTCATGTTACTTTCATAGTGTTTTGGCTGTCTGTATTTATAGTTGTTAGAAATTTGAAACAACCTAGATGTCCACTGACAGAAAACAGATTTAAAAGAAAAAAAAGTGGAACATTTACACAATTGAGTATTACTCAGTTGTTTAAAAATGACATCATGAAATTTGCAGGTAAGTAAATGGTAATAAAAAAAAATATCCCTGGTGAGATATCCCAGACTCAGAATAACAAATATGTATTCAGTTATATGTAGATATTAGCTTTGAAGCCAATAATAACTAAGCTACAACCAATAATATCACAGCTAGCCAGTAGAGAGTAAGAACATATAGATCTTATAAGGAAAGAGAAGTAAAATAAATATATTAGATAGCTACAGATTAACGAGTGGAGGCCATAATGAGAGGATCATGTGGGAAATCTCACTTACACCTACTGGGAGAAAAAAACGTTTTCTTCAATGGAATGACACTGGGTCTGTTCACTGTTTCAGGGCAGGCCTCATGCTAAGGAGTAGTTGACCAGCTTCTAATGGACTCCACAACTTTTTGTTAGTGCTTTTTTGGGTTTTGCTCATTTGTTAATTTCTTTCTTTTTTAAAATTTCAAGACAGGGTTTCTTTCTGTATCCTTGGATGTCCTGGATCAGCTTTGTAAATCAGGCTGGCCTTGAACTCACAGAGATCCCCCTGCCTCTGCCTCTCTGAGTGCTGGGATTGTAGGCATGTGACATTGTGACCAGCTTACTAATTTCTTTTGGGTGTTTTTTTCTTGTTTTCTGGGATAGCTGCTGTCGTATAGGGTTTTTATTTGTTCAGAAACACCTTACAGTTTGGTGAAAAAAGAAGGGGAGAGGAATTCAATGAATTGGGGGAGGGGAAGATTACAATCAGAATATAGTTTTGAAATTCTTATAAATAGCATTGTTGGAAGATGCAGTATCTGCTTTCGTTTCAGTATTTGTAAATAGTAAAGTTTAGGTGACCCAACGAACATCTGACACTGATTGATACTTCATTCTTGATCATATACATGAAAAAAAATTAAAATACTAAGGAAAAGCAAATATTTAATATTTACCTCAATGTAAGTGTCTCTTTAGGTTCCACTTTTGAAGGACTCAGCCATTTTGTCAGCAGCACAAGAGTAATGCCACCATCTGTTCTCTGCACACGTCATCCTTAAATCTCTACCTTCTCCCATACGTCTTAGTTGTCTCAGAGAAGTAATCAATACTCTCCTAGACATTTTGCATAACAAGTTCTCATAGGCCTCACATTCCATGGTCCCTAACCCTGGAAAAGGTAAAATGTATGAGCTTGGCCTTCATGGACTAATATAGTCTGCTCCCAAAGCACTTGGCTTCTAATTAGTCTTCAATATGAGCAATTTATTTCAGATATCCATTTAGCCCAACACAGGCTCCTTTTCTAATAGTGTTGCAAATTAAAAAATATGTTAGTTTTTTATTTTTATTATGACAAAAATTAGTAGTTTTTGCTTCATAACTTCCTGCTCTCCCTCCCTCCCACCCTCTTTTGCTAAAACACTTCTAGTAATATCAGCTTCCTTTTATTTATGTCTTCCTTTTGCATATAAGTCCACTGAATTTAATTAGTGCTACTACTTGTCAAAGCATAGGTGGGTAGTTTAATTATCTAAGCAAATGCTATCCCACTGAAGAAGGTTTTAGAGCCATTTTCTCCCTTCTACCAAGATGTTTTTCAAGTGTTTTCTCCTACAATATTATTTAATATTCTTTCTACATGCCAGATACAACTCCATCAAATATTTCATGAAATATAGACCAAACCTAAGAATAATAGAAGACCCCCAGAACAAAGTTCGAGAAAACATTTTCAACAAAGTCATAGAAGAAAACTTCCCCAACGTAAAGAAAGAGATACTTATAAACATAAGAAGTTTAAAAAACACCAAATAGATTGGACCAGAAAATAAAATTCTACTGACACATGATTATTAAACACTAAATGTACAGAACAAAGAAAAACTATTTAAAGCTGCAAGGGAAAAAGGCCAAGTCACATATATAGGCAGACCTATCAGAATTACACTTGACTTCTATCCAGAAAATATCTTACAGACACTAAGAAATGACAGATATCAGCCTTGACAACTATTCCCAGCAAAATCTTAATCACTATAAAGGAAGGGAACAAGATATTACACATACACACACACACACACACACACACACACACACACACACACACACACCAAATTTAAACTAGCTATCCATAAATCCAGCCCTACAAAAGACGATACTAGAAGGAAGACTCTAACACAACAAGGCTAACTACAACCAGGAATAAAGAAGGAAGAAATAACCCCATACCAGCCAAACCAAAAGAAGGGAAGCACACATAAACTGCATACACTCTACCACCACCAACATCAAAATAACAGGAATTAACCACCACTGGTCAGTAATATTTCTCAACATCTGTGGCCCCAGCTCCACAATCAATAGACACAGGCTAACAGAATGGATGTAAATACAGGACACATGATTCTGCTGTATACAAGAAATGCAGCTCAGCAATAAAGTTAGACATTGTCTCAGAGCAATGGGTTATAAAAAGGTCTTCCAAGCAAATGGATGCATGAAACAAGCTGGAGTAGCCATTCTAGTATCTAAATAAATAGACTTTCAACTAAAATTAATCGAAAGAGATAGCGAAGGACACTTCATACACATCAAAAGAAAATTACACCATTATGACATCTCAATTCTGATCATCTATACCCCAAACTCAGGGTCTTATCTTTAAAACAAGAATAATTTCATACTGATTGTTATGATTCTTCATGTTTTCATGCCAAAGAGGGATTGGAACACTTTCTTTAAAACAGCAGTTGATTTTATAATTTTTTTATAATTCCAATGCATATGAGTTTGAGGGAATTTAGTGCACTATTATATTGTATTTCCTTTGGTTTTGTGGGTTCTTCACCAAATGCCTTTTCCAGAACTTTAAATTAGATTTAAAAAGTATATTTGAGTTCATTGTTACTTTTCATTTATGAGTAGTGGTTTAAGCACTTGTTTGAAAAATCAGTGTTCTCATAAGCATATATGTTCCATTATCTCTTCTGGAACTTTAAATATTTCCCCTCCACAGTTGGATATATAGGTCAATAGGATTGATTTTTGCTTGTGGTATGATGTAGGAGTTAAGAATGATTTTATTTCTTCCATACATATAGCCAAAGTGATCTGGAACATAGAGTATCTTTTTTTTAACTTTTTAAATATTTTATTAATTTAGTCATATTACATCTCAATTGTTATCTGATCCCTGGTATCCTCTCATTCCTTCCTCCCTCCCACTTTCCCCCTACTCCCTTCCCCTATGTGACTGTGACTGAAGGGAACTTCCTCTCCCTGTATATACTCATAGGGTATTAAAATGAGGGATTACTATGTAACAAAACTGAACTGTAAATAAATAAATAAACAGATACAAAATGGGAGAAGTCACATACAATACATTTAATTGGTAACTTCTGTAACGAGGTGTTATTATAAAGGGAGACAGAGTGGGAAATTAGATAAAAGATTTAAGTGGACACTTCTCAATAGAGAATATCCAAACTGGCAACAAACATGAAAAAATATTTGATCTCATTAGTCTTTAGAAAATAAAATCAACTGATAATATCATGAAAACATGCATATTTGAAAGAAGCAAAATTGGCATTACTAAGAATGTAAAGTGTCAGCAAAATAAGTGAAGAATCATCTCATGGTGTGGAATTTATAGTATGAACTTTCTGGAAAACTCGTGGGTAGCATCTACTAAGGTTAAACACATGTATTCCTAGGGTCCAGAAATTCCACTTCTGCGAGCATGCTGAGAAGAAAGCTGTACATATGTGCCGAGATAAGTAGCAAGCTCATTTGATCATGCTGGATTTCAAAATTGTATCCTTTGTATAATAAAACATAGCAACAAGAAAAATATATTAGATAAAGAAGATAATTAATTTTGAAATTCAACCACTCAACTTTTTTTCCTGAAACAATGTCTTACACAAAGCAAACAACATTCACAACATTTATTATAAACAACCTTTAAAAATAAAGAAGACAATTATGGACATATATTTCTATGTCACTCAGTATCTTGTATGTTCACACGTATTTAGTTAGTGTCTCGGCCTGGCCTACATATTGGAGTTATTCTTTCTTTTTATATATTCTTCAGACATATGAAAATCTCTGTTGCTCTGATGGTGTCAGAATATTGTGAAGCCACCTTATTCTCCTTTATGCTGCTATAGCAAAAGTGCTGGACACCTTGTAGTAATTAAAATTGTATTTGTTCACAATCTTAGAGATTGTGAAGTCTAGGTTACAAACGTAGCGTTTGGATTCAGCTTTTGTGTATGCTGATCAATTGAAAGAAGGGCCAAGTCAGACCAAATGGCTAATCATACAACAAAGCACCCTTTGTATAATGCGATCGACATTTGCAACTAGATTCTGCCTTGCAATGCTATCACACTTCAATTTAAGCTTATAATTCCTGGTTTGCAGAAGAGACATTGAACCTGTTAGGTTAGGTATCTTAGAGAACATTTGTGTCTTGCCAGACACATTCACAACAAAAATTTAAATGTCAAGTAGAAAAAAAAAAAAACACGGAGTGTATGACAGATGGGTACATAAAAAGGATTCTCCTAGCATGCCTCACCTTATGGCATTTGAAAAATTGACTAATTGGGCTATAAATTAGATCATCAGTTAGATTATGTGAAATGAAAATTCCAAGAAGCAAGCATCATGTAATTATTTTGTCACATCTGAGATCAGATTGAAATCATTGCAAATAAAATCTGATCCTCTACAAACCTTCATTATGGATTTTCTCATTAAATATCATTTAATCCCCATTTGCTATAATCATTATGGTTTTCTCTAATTAAACGCTAAATCCTTAGAGAAATATAAATACCTTAAAATGTGGTAATTAAAGAAATGAAAATTTTCTTTTCTGAGTCATTATATTCTAACTCTTTACATATCAAATCCAAAGGGAAATGTTAATGTGACATCTTATGGAGACACAAAAACAAAGTTTTGTATCGTAAAGAAGTAATAATTACATCCATTGTTATTTTTAATACAGTTTTCAAATAGCATTTTAATCCATTTTTATCATTAGGTGATGACATGTTCAATTTATTGTACTCACACAATATTGCCAAACTATGACTGCACATTCTGATTGAAGTTTAAAAACTGAAAACAAAAGTGTGATATGCTTTAGGTTTTGATATTGGAAATAATGATTATAGCAAGGGAAAAGAGATCCATATATTCCTAGTTCTTCTCATGGTGTATTATACACGTAGGCAATTTTCATATTTTGGTTCACTTACAATTTTGATACCCTTTATGTATAAATTATCTAATGTTTACTATTAACATATTCATAATGTTAAAGAGATCTTTTGTTTCTGTGTCTTAGACTGGTGTTGTATTCTAAAAGCCTGTGTCATTTTATGTTAATACATTTGCATATCTGTTAGCTTCTCTTAGTGTCTAGCATTTTATGCGTTATATTAAAAAATTTGTGCTTCAGACATCTGAACAAAAGATATTTTATGTTTAAAAATACCAGCTTTAAAAGAGTAAAATTAAGAGCATTGTTCTTGGTTTTTGTTATTATTGATAATTCAACTTTCTCCAATTACTCTTTAAATTATTAAAGACACCTCCATTTGAACCACCATGGGTGTAAGACTCCTTTTATGAACAAAACTATTCAAAGCATTCTTGATAAATTTCTATCTATTTTATGCTTTATGATCTTGAAAAATTCCCAGGTAGATTTTGCAGCATGGCTTCTCAAGAAAGGAAATCAGGACTTGCACACATTACATGACTTAAAATGTGGAATATGACAACAGAATATGAAAAGTAGACATCCACATATTGGGTATGTGACTCTGCAGCTTAATTTATAAAGTGCTTTCCTTTCTTTGCTTTTGCTGTTTTATTTTATATGTCTAGAATCAAACAGAGGGTCTTACAAATGGTAAGGATACCCTCTGCCATGGACATACACCCCCAGCACCTGTGCTTCCACCTCCAAAATATAACCTGTTAACTAAAAGGCAGCAAACAGAAATCACATCTGAACACAGTCCTTTTCTTTCCTGTTGAAGACGCCATGGTGTCTGGGGATACAGAAAGCTGTGAAGTTGGAGAGTACATACTAACTGGATGGGAAAAATCAACTAGAGAACAAGAAATTCATACTAACAACAGTTTCTAAAGCTCCTATTTTTTCACTCATCTACCAACTTATAATTAACTCTAGCTTTGAAATTCAGCCTCTAAGATTTTATACCTCAAATTTAAAGAATGATTTTTTAGCTTCAACACATGTGTCTAATGTGTTATTTCATAAAATGCCCAACATACCTATGCGGTGGTCTGGTTCCAGACTCAATATTTTAGTTGTAGCTTCAGAAGTTCAGGAGAAGTTCAGAAAAACAACTTCAAGGAAGGGATCTTAGAGGATTAACTTCCAAATGCCAAAGTAAAACTGAAGAAACCTGAAATATCTGTTGAAGATATCATAACTTTGGGGATAGATCTCTAGTTTTTTCTATTAAACTATAGAAATCATTTGTGAATAGATTGTTTTTACCACTCTAGAAAATTTGTGTGTGCACAGTCTTTAAAATGAAATCTTAGAAGAAAGAGGGTGGTGTTGGAACAGGCAGGGTGCCATTGCTTACTTTGCAGAAGATGTTTTGAACACATGTAATCAGTTAAAGAAAACCTAATCCTGCCTCCCGCTTCCAGGGATAAAATATGTTTTCGAATTTGAACAGGTACTTTGCACTCTTACTATTTACAGAGGTAGTCCTGCATTACTTGCAGATCAGGGTAGGACCAGGAGGGCACAGAAGAATGCCACCTCCATGGTAAAGGAACAAGAGGAACAATCAGGTTTACAGCATTATTTTTCTCCTTCTTCCATAAAATATTTCCTCTAGATTTGCTTAGCCTGTCTCCCCAAACTTCAACTGATACCATTGGTTGTATATAAATAGTCAATCTCAAAGTCTGGAGATTCCAGATTTAATACTCATAGAGCCAAAAACTACTATTCTGTACTGTCATCAGAATGAAGTAGCTGATAGTTTCTTGGTATTGATTGGCATTTATTGTGAATCGTGCATGCATACTTTGAGGCAACAATGAACTGGTTTGCCGATTATAGAATCACATGATTTTTCCTTGAATTATTTATAGGGAAGGCACAATTTAAACAAAGGAAATTAAAGATGACAAAGCAACAGTATACTGCATAGACATGAACAATTATCCCATTCTAACATTGACCTTCCAGTTCCCAAAATTGATTTCCTTTTTAAAATGTCTCTGCCAATGACAGTTTTATATGCTTTTTCCACTAAAAGAGCCAGGGGAATTTTTGGAAGTGATTGTTTCCCAAGAAACTTGAGCAAGTAAAAAGGATACGCTTTTGAATGATGACTGTATGTTTGCATATTTGCTAACCACTCAATCAATAAAATAGTCTCTTGTATAAAAAACAGATCCAACACAAGCAACATACCAAGGGAAGCTGAATAACTTCCCCCCGTAAATTGGTAATTACCTTGACAAAGAGATTAGAAACAATCTATATATTTATTTTTACCATAATAATAGTCATTATGTTTACTATTTGCTGTAGTTATAAAATTTGTCTTGCTTTTAAACTGCTATTAATCTCAGTTATTATTTTGATTAGAATACCAAGATTTAAAGAATTAAGTGGTGACACTGACATAGTTCGAATTCACTTCTTTTCCCAAATAATAAATAATGTAAAGTGAACTACAGAAATAAAAGAAAATCATATACCAGTCAGCCACAGAAATATTTTATTCTATGAGGTCGCTTTAATCCTCTTATCTTTTAAATTGCGTTTTCTTCTCCATGCTGACAAATTTGCAAAATTTTGTAATCTAAAAATTGTCTCCACAGTGGAGATATATATATATATATATATATATATATATATATATATATATATATATATGTATGTATGTATATATATATACACACACATGCTGACCTTTCAGTCACAGTGAAGCTTTGATCCTACAATTAATAAACAGACATAAAGAATGCACTGGAACCAAATTGAACCCATGGCAACTAAATGCATAATTAGCCACCAGGACTTCATGCCAAAAGTACAAATTAGGCACTCTATTACACCTGCACCTTGTCACCTACAGACTCAATTAAAAGCACACATAGACTTGCCTGGACAATACATGTTTGCCAAGAAAGAGCCAGCTTAACAATTTTCTTACAGAAGACATTTGGAGTTTAAGAACCTCTGAACAATGAAACTCTGGGCTATATTTACACTTAAATCTTGCTGGCTCTCAGGCAGAATCTTTCAAATGTTTCTAAAATGTAATACATCTCCGTGTTTTGTTTTCTCCAGTGGCTTGCTTAGTTTGGTGGACCACACAGGGCTTTTCAAATATTATGATTATGTAACTCTGAAATGTTTTGCATATAGGTTTCTGTTTTCACAAAATTATACATGTAACCCTTCAACACAAACGTATCTACTAATCATACTCCTGCTCAAATGAGTAACAGTGGCCTGCTTCATGCTCAACAGATTTTAATGAGAACTCTATTTACACTCAATATATTACCATTTGTTTCAGTGTGAAAATTAAAGGAAGATAGCGTATGAATCATGCTCTTGTTTGTTTTTATGGAATTTTTTAAAAATAAGTTTTCAGTGTATTTGTGGGAAGGATGGGATGATATCTTTATAAAATTTTGTAAAAAAAAAAAAACCCAATGAGTTAGTTCTCAGAGAATAATAAAATATAGAAATCATTTTTGATTTTCAAAAATAAATTGACTACATAAAATCCTATAGGCAACAAATTGTCTATATGAGATCAATTTGTATATGCATTCACATAAAGAAAATTGGTATGCAAACAATGTCCAAATATGAAAATGGGCAAAAAGATAACTTCCCAGTTCCAAGGCATTATGTGAATCAGTTTAATGTCCATTGGATTTCCCTGATATTTTCAATAGATCATGATATTTCACAAGTCTACAAGAAAATAATTTAATCTGAAAAAACTAGTATGCATGATAGTAATGTTGTTCTGTCGGTAATTGGTAAAGATGCAAATGGATTGTATCATTAACCTCAAACTTCTGTTTTATGACTTTGAAACGCATGTTATGCCTTTCAACTAAGTTAGTAATTTGATATACACTTATTTCTTCAAGCCACTATGAAGTTATCTATCTTTCTCTTTAACTCAAGCTAACCACATTCTTGGAATTCACTTTAATAAGCAAGCCACATCTTACACAATTCCCATTTGTACATTTTTAGAGATTCACTATTGAAAATGTAAGTAGCATACCTTCATTGCTAGATACAGAGAAGCCAAGCTGGTGCTAAGAGGGCAGGTTCCTCTCTGCTAATTAGAAGGTTCTAAAAGATGTGATGGAGGCTTCATGGGAAGAAAGGCACTGATTATCTGACCTAGCAGCAAACTATACAAAATCAGAATGCCAACTTATTGGCAAGATAGGCTCAGTTGTGCAATAGAGGGACCATTATTATAAAAGGATTAAATTGCTCTCTGATAGCAAAAGAGGCACTTCCACTGGCGAGAATCCATTATTGGTTCTGTGAAATCCAGCAGAAGCTTTGTTTCAAGAAGTAACAGGCTCCGAGGAGTAACTCACTAATATTATAATTGCTATGCTATCATGCTGTGTTTTGATTATTTACATTTACTCAAGGACAAGAGTTAGTTTTAGCCTTCTTCAGAGAAATTTTTCTTGAAAAGTTGTGGATGAAGAGACACACTACTGTTCCAAGTACTAAGAATAAGCAAGATTTGAGTATTAAACAATGAATAGCCTTCCACTTAAGGCTTAGGGAACTATGTGGAAAAATGTAATACCTGGAAAGAAGGGCTACAAAATTTCACATTGAGACACAGTGTATCCATTGCATACATCAATAATGAGTTCATTCATAAATATTCATGGTTGGAGGAAGAGCAAGTGGCTGTTGATAGTGTCTTTGAAATAGGGAGTTACCACCACAGATTGGGTAAATAGTAGTGGGTCCAGTAGGCTACCACGAAGTGTTCCAAACCTGCATTCACACATATGGCCCACATTAAACTCACACAAAGCAAAGCAAAGCAAAACCACTTTGATATGGAAAAGGGGCTTGTAGGGAGGGGGCCCTAAAGCAAGCAAGGAGAGAGTACTCAGGATGGAGTGTAAGCCTTAACGAAAGCATCATAGACCAAAAGTCATATAGGCTTATCTAAAATAGATTCTTATTTATGAAAAGACAAGAGAATAGGACCAAAAGACTATGAATCCCTCTTTGTAAATTTTATAGCAAAAAGCTGCATATTTTACAAGTAATTAAGCACTTTCTAAACAGTATTAACCAAAATTTATCCTTTTCCTATTGTCTCTTCGCTTTTTTACAAAGTTTTTTCTCTTGTCCAGGGATTCATATAGAACACATGGCATTGAATTTGTATTTTCCTAGGTTTTCTAGATTTTTGAAACAGTCCTCATTTATACTACACTTGGTAGTTTTGAAAAATGTTAAGTCAGGCAGGTACTAGTTCGTCTTCCACTGACATTATATAGAATTGCTTCTCCTTCCCGATGCTTTCACCAAGGTGATGGTCCTCTGACATATGAGCTTACTGAAAGAAACAATTTTTCTTTTTGTGTATATCTTATTTGTTATAATTTATTCACATTGCATGCTGATTGTTATTCCCTTCCCCCTATCTGCCCATCCCCACCCTCCCTACCTTTTCTGCCCTATTGTCTTCTCCTAGGCCTCTGAAAGGGTGGTGCTCTTACCCCACTGACTGTCTGATCAAATTTTCATGTATATACCAAGAGTCGCACTTACTAACGCATTCCCGAACTCCTACCACTATATGGATCTTTTACACATTTCCCCCACATTATATCCATATCATTTGTTTTTGAAGGATAGAGACCACATGGACAAAGGGAAAGGTGTGGTCTACTTTTGCAAGAGAAATATCTACTAAAATTATTTTTATTTCCTTTGTACATCTTTGCCTATATACCATCATTTGACTATTTATTCAATCATGTATCTGTATGAATAAAGGCATGTAAATATTTGTTTTATGTATTGAGGTAAAAATCAATAATTTTATGTGGCTAAAATTCTTTTAGTTTACGATTGGTACTGCTTCAATTGTGTTCTCTTTTGCAATGTGTGTGTGTGTGTGTGTGTGTGTGTGAGAGAGAGAGAGAGAGAGAGAGAGAGAGAGAGAGAGAGAGAGAGAAAGAGAGAGAGAGAGAGAGAGAGAGAGAGAGAGAGAGAGATTTTCCTTATTTGTGGTACAAATATGGACTCTGTTCACCTCACATATTACTTATCAACATCAAAACCAAGCATTACATTTAACTGGGAAATATTGCTAGAAAACAGACCTAGGCACTGGCTGGAGAGCTATATTTATTTTATGTTTTGTAAATTATATAGTGGTAAATTAAGGATTTTGAGTATTTAAGTAATACTGAAATTACTACAGAATAGTGAGAGTTTTGGCATTCCAAGCCTAAGGATATTATCATTTTCAGTAAACAGCAAATTAGCTTCAGGTGGAGGTATGAAAAAACTATGATCCCTGTTTAATGAAACCTTCCTCATATTACCTATAAGTTGTATAATAAAACAAAATATAACAGTGCAGTAAATGTGACACAGAAAATAGATGTGTCTACTCACCTGACATTTGTTGATACTTGTTTTATATTGAGATATCACATTATTCAAATGACAAAAACATCAAATTGGTAAATAGAAGAAAGAAAATAAAAATTTCCATCTACATTCTTTGAAGTATTACATATAACATATATTAGGCTTTGTATCTCAATTCATATTCATTTGCTGATAAAACTTTCAATAGGAGCCGGGCATGGTGGTGCACGTCTTTAATCCCAGCACTCAGGAGGCAGAGGCGGCGGATCGCTGTGAGTTCAAGGCCAGCCTGGTCTACAAAGTGAGTCCAGGACGGCCAAGGCTACACAGAGAAACCCTGTCTCGAAAAACCAAAAAAAAAAAAAAAAAAAACCAAAAAAAAAAAAACAAAAAAACCTTTCAATAGGAATCAACTATAAATCTCTACTGCAAAGATGTTCTTGTTATTGACTATTGAAAGCAAGCCCTTATCTATGAGTGATGAGTACCGTACAGTACCACTGTGCTATATTGTAGACCTCAGGACATTTCTTCCATTACACTTGCTTTTTGGTTATCATTTGGAAGAGAGATTCATTGAATTGGAGTGGGGACTGTGATTTCTAACACTTTTACTATATAGAAAAAACATTGCTTCTACCTTGACAGAAGTAAATTTAGGATTCAATTGAATTTATTTGCATATCAAGATTGTTATATATGAAAATTAAAAATAAGAGGCGAATGATAGAATACAAGGAGGCAGGCAGCAGATGTTATGTTATACAGAGTTTATCAGATGAACATGGGGGGAAAGGGGGGAGGGGTACCCCAAAAAGAGATATAAGAGAGGGAGAGAGAGGTAGCGGTAGAGAAGCAGAGTCGTAGAGTGACAGAGAGAGAAATAGAGAGAAGTAAAAAGAGATAGAGAGAGAGAGAGAGAGTGAGTGATAGAGGGGTAGAGAGAGAGCCACGTGGAGGGTCTGTTCTTTTATATGGCCCTGGGCAGTGCCATGCCCCCATGGCAGGTAAGCAGTGACATCACAGGTAGGAGGACTGTGGCAGAATCCTAACAAGGATGAATATGCATAAGCGTATCCAAGCAGTTGATTGTTCAGATATCAAGATTAAATATCAGTAACAAGTCGATAGTGTAAGACCCTTTCCGTTTGGGCTCTTTTATAAAAAATCCACACCACTTTTATACTTTAAGCTAGCAAAGAATATTCCCATTCCAATCAAAAATTGCATATGATGAAACCCTTGTTTTTAAATTTCCAATATGTAGTTTTAAACACCAGAAAATACCATCCAATTTCTCTCTCTATGTATTTCTGAATAGTATGTACAAAACCTGAATATTTAAAATAATATATTCTTTATGAAAGTTTCTGATATTTAAGTCACAAAATAGAAGCATACAATTTCAGGATTATCTGATAAATTTCTCACAATATTATTTTCAAGAAAATTCAGTGTCAGACATTTGAGGCAGAATACAGCAAACTGTGTCACCATTATATATTTGTTTTTGTAAAATTGTAATAGCCTAGCTCACTCTGTTATAAAAACAAGTATTGCTAAGAATCCACTGTAGTTTCCTCAAGAAAATGCATAGCTTTCAACCACTTGGAATTGACTCAAAGCCCATCCTGTATTGTCAGGACACTTGAAAAGGCAAGATTGTTGTGTAATCAATTCTCCTTTTTTTTTTTTTTAACAGAAACTAGACAATAGGCAGCAATATTTTCATCAGCTCACACAGAGCTGGGCCAGTTTGCAATAGACGCCTTGAGATGCACAGTATTGGCTTACACGTGCCTCTCCACAGCTCAGCTTTGCTGTAAGTGCCAGATGCATTTCAGGAGAGTTGTCCGTGCTGCACATTAGAGCTACTCTCTTAGAGAAGATGTTTAATTGGGTCAAAACCATTCAAAGTCGAAAGAGAACCGATGCCTCTTTTTCATTTTCAATTTTCTAATGTATTTCAAGTATATTTGAAACTTTAAAAGTATCTGTTCCTTCTTCTTATTCTTTTTTTTTTTTTTTTTTTTTTTTTTGAAACTATCAAGATTTCGAAGGCTTCATTTTATTTCAGGAATAAACATCTAACTTGTAGACACAGAATAATGATCTCATCGTATAAGGACTTTGAAAATGCAGGGACACCCCACTGATACCTTGAAGGCTCACTCAGTACATATTAGAAAGTAAACATCTTTTTCAAAGCTTTGACTTACTTCCCTTCTGGATCTACTCTTTCATTATTCCCAGGTGTTTTTCACAGTAAATAAACTACACTTATGTTTATTAATGTGGCAACTTCTTTCTTTGTTATTTTTATATGTGTCTGTAGTATTTTCTAGCAAATTTTACAGAAATTGCAACTCATAACTATTACACCCAAACAAAGTTTATCTGAGCATATTTAGGGGTACTTACTTTAAGGTTGGTTAATATTATATATCTAACACATTTGCTTATATCAGATTTGCTACAATGAAAAAACTTGTTTTGGTTTTTTTGAGACAAGGTTTCTCTCTGTAGCCTTGCTGTCCTGGATGTGTTCTGTAGAGAGGGCTGGCACTGAACTCACAGAGATCTGCCTGACTCTGCCTCCCCGAGTGCTGGTCTTACAGTTGTACACCACCATGCCCCACAAGAAAACATTTAAAAAGAAAAACTATCTAAAAACAAATAAGTGCCAAAATAGGATTGGATACTTGAAATATTGTCATTACTTTAACTAGACAGCAGATAGCAGTATCTGCAATAAATTATATCATATTAGGTTTCATTAATAACCAGCAAAAAACAAACTCAGGAAATGTCAAAGGTCAACATTTCTCTCTTGCATAAATTATTTTTACTTGTCTCTATTTCTAGTATATAGGAGAATAGTGAAAGAAGGGATTCAAAAATCAGAATTAAGTTTTCAGATTTCCTCAGGAAATAACCACCAGCATGGGGTATATTTTTTCAGTGAACTAATTGTTGGAATTACTTTTTCTTCTAACATAATTATAAAACTCTTGTTCTTTTTTATCTTTTTTGAGTTGCTAGGTCCATGTTTCACTAATAGAATTTCTATCCATTGGTTGAGTGATTCAAGAGTTTGTCCAATAAAATAATCTATGCTATGAACTTGGATCATTTTCCCTTGTACAGATTTCAGTTCAAAGTTTAGGTTTCCTCTTCTGTGAAATGTGTCCTTATTAAAGTTTCTAAAAGTCTAAAAAACATAGGTATCAACTCCCCATGAGTGTAATTTCTTTGGAGGATTGACTACTATTTTTAAGGTTAGCTGAGATCAGGTGCTTCAAGATTCATTTAGAGTTGTTTTACTTCTTATTTCTCATAAACACTCCAAACGCATAAGAGGTATAGATCTTATCATTTGAAATAAAATGTGTGGTTGACCTGTAAGTACCATCTGTAACTGAAGCTCAGTTGAGTAGAGTCTTGATAATTCTGTTCCTCTGGGTTACTTTGCTCTTTTCCTTTTTACTTTACCTCACTTTATTGTAGTCTGACATAGTTTTTGCAAGTTCTTAAAAATTCCATTATTCCAGAACCTACTATATCTAGCATAACTGGATTTGAAATATAAACAATAACACAAATACAAATAAGATCTGGAAACAGGAGAAAAGTGGGTGTGAAGTTTCTCATCTAGTAGAAATTATTTAGAACTTAAATTATCTTATTTACTCTTAGACCTGTAGTATTTCAGGCCAATATGTGTTATGAGTGTGATGTTACTCTTCACCATCCATTTGACTAGGTTTAGCAACACCACGCAAATGCATCTCTCAGCTTGTCTATCAGAACTGCTGCTGCAAGGTTCAAGTGAGCAAGAACACATGGCTGGTACTATGCAATGAAATGAGGCTTAGGTCTGAACAAAAAGATAAAGGGAAGTGTTACAAACCTCATGGATTGGGGTCTGGTTGGAATATGTAGGTCAGTAGAAGCAAGTTCTTGTGGATATACCTTTACACTTTCACTCACACTTCTACTGCTTTCTTCTACCAAGCTTTCTCCACCATACTCTTGTATTTTACCACAAACCTTGAAACAATGAAACTTCCCAAAATTGGACTGAAACCCCTGGAATCATGAGGGAAAATAAGCACCTTCTTTCTTAAATGTTTTCCCATCACATATTTTGTCAAAATGATGGAAAATTCCTGAATTAGAAATGAAACCTAACTTTGCAGGTCAAACAAGTTTCTGCTGAAGTAGGATAAAGAATGAGGGTGCGTTTCATCATCACTTGTAAGTGTATTCTCAGAATTTAATTCAGTTTATAGAGATTTCAAATGGTTTTTTACTTAGGAAGTAAAATTCTCTCTCTTCAATCTCACAATGTGGAACAGTGGTGAGAATATGGATTTTTACTAATACATAGAATTTATTCCTTTTTAGGGTTTGTTTATTATTATCTGTTCACATTTTATCTCTGTTGTTATTGCCTTGAACTTATCATCTTGCTCTCACCCTCCCTCCCTCTTCCACCCTCTTCCTTTCCCCTAGATCTCTCACAGGAGGCCCTCCTTCCACAACCATATGACACCAGTCTATCAGGACTCATCATCCCAATCCTCTGTGTGCGTGCAAGGCTGCCCAACCAAGGAGCAGTGATCAAATTGTGCACACCAGAATTCATGCCAAAAGCAGTCCCCGCTTCCCTCCCCGACACACATGGAGAATGAGCTGTCTATTGACTACATCTGAACAGAGGCTCTAGGTTCTCTGCTTGCAACGTCCTTCATTAGTGAATCAGTTTGTGGAGGCACAGCTGGGTCCAGATCCACCTGGCTTGATAGTCTCCTTGTGGAGCTCCTGAGCACTCCAGGACCTTCTATCCCCCAACTTTTCCATACAACATTCAGCACTTTGCTCAGAGTCCTGCAGTCCCATTATCTGTCCCAATCCCTTGCTGGGTGGTGTCTCTCAGGGGACTTTTGTTGGGCTAATCATCCACTTAGAAGTGAATATATATCATGTATGTCTTTCTGGGTCTGGGATAACTCACTCAGGATGATCATTTCTAGTTCCATTGATTTACTTGCAAATTTAAAAATGTCCTTGTTTTGGATAGATGAATAGTATACCATTGTATAAATGTCCCAGAGTTTCTTCATCCTTTCTTCGGTGGAGGGAAATCCAAGTTATTTCCAGATTCTGGCTATTATTAATAAGGCTGCTATGAACAGAGCTGAGCAAATGTCCTTACTGTGTGGTGAAGCATCTTTCAGGTATATGTTCACGAGTGGTATAGCTGGGTTCTTGAGGTAACACTATTCCTAATTTTCTGAGAAAGCTGCCAGATTGATATCCAAAGTTGTTGTACAAGTTTTCACTCTCACCAGCAGTGGAGAAGTGTTATTTCTCCACATCCTTGCCAGCAAATGTGTCACTTGAGTAAGGTTACCTTAGAGTACATACTGTCCCCTGAGTCTTCATGCTATTTAATTAGAACTAGGTAATAGATACTTAATATAGGAAAATATCTCTGTAAGTTGAAATGGTCAGATGAGTTAGTTAAAGGCATATTGTTAGAAGCATAGGACCCAATCATACTTAATTTCCATTGTCCACAGGTCAGAAGAAGAAAACCAACTAATCTAAGTTATTCTCTGACATCTTCATTGTGTAGTGAGTTAAAAGCTTGCCGATTTTTCAATCACATAAGTACAAAAAATTAAAAACAATGAATGTTAACCAAATTAAGTAATAGCTGTTAATGATAGTGTACTCTACTGAGGATATAAAAAGCATTGCCACAGTTTCTTAGTCCATTCTTCTACTGAGGGACACTTAGGCTGTTTCCATGTTCTGGCTATTATGTATAAAGCAGCTATGAACATGGTTGAGCATATGTCCCTGTTGTGTGATAGGGCATTTTCTGGGTATATTCCAAGGAGTGGGATAGCTGGGTCTTGAGGAAGCCCTATTCCCATTTTTTTCTGAGAAGGCGCCAGATAGCTTTCCAAAGTGGCTGTACTAGTTTGCATTCCCACCAGCAATGAAGGAGTGTTCCTCTCTCTCCACATCCTTGCCAACATGTGGTGTCATTTGAGTTTTTGATCTTAGCCATTCTGATGGGTGTAAGATGGAATCTCAGTGTCGTTTTGATTTGCATTTCTCTGATGACTAACGAGGACGAGCATTTCTTTAAGTGTTTCTTGGCCATTTGATATTCCTCTGCTGAGAATTCTCTGTTTAGTTCCAAGCCTGTGGTACATTTACACGATAGAATACTACTCTGCTATTAAAAACAAGGAATTCCCAAAATTTGTGGCCAAATGGATTGATCTAGAAATTATTATAATGAGTGAGTTCACCCAGAAGCAAAAAGAGACAAATGCTATATACTCACTTATATCAAAACACTAGTCCAAGGGATATGTACCATGAAAAACTTTACTTACCAAGAAAGTGGGTCAGAGGAGAAGACATCCTATTGAGACTTTAGGCGAGAGTAGCATGGAAGAATAGGGAAATAGTAGGACCCACAGGGTCCTGGAAACCTACAAGAAGAACTTTATGACAGGCAGATCTGGGTCCTGGGGTCCTCCTCAAACTAAGGCACCAGCCAAGGAGAATATAGGCATTAAACTTCGAACCCCTACCAAGACTTAGCCGACGATCATAATATTCTCCACCGTTGAGTGGAGAGTGAGATCTGACTCTCACACGAACTCTGGTGCCCCTTTTCTGACCATGTCCCCTGGATGGAGAGGCCTGGCAGCACTCAGAGGAAGGATAGCAAGTTACCAAGAAGAGACTCGACATTCTAAGAGCATATATAGGGAGAGGAGGTCTCCCTCGATCACAGACATAGGGGAGGGGAGAAGGGGGAAAGTGGGAGAGAGGGAAGAATGGGAGGAAACAGGGGAAGGGCTAACAATCGAGATGTAATATGAATAAAACAATAAAATGGAAAAAATATAAAAAAGCATTGCATATATTGTATCAATTTCTTAATTATAAGTCAAGAATTAAAATTTAAAGCCCATTTTCTTTTTTGGAAGAAGTTTAGTCTATGACATCTGTGATACTTTTTCTCAAAATATCACTCATCTTCAAGTGACTTTTACTCAAAGTGTCCTCTTTCAGATCATTATATGAGCTTTCTAAGTCATTTACTTATCTGTTTATTTTACTCATATTAAAGAGACCTTATGTCTTTGATAAAATATTTTACCTCTATATTTGGAGCTTTAACATATTACTAATTTCTGTTACCCAGTGAACCACATATTAACTGGTCGTCACACTGCCACATGAACTTGTGGCTTCTTATATGATCACTTTTAGCCACCAAGAAACCGGCAAGAATAATGCGATCAAGTGGTGACCATGAGACTTATTTCTCTTGTATCATTTGTTAGAGTTCTTGCTAAAATTAAGCAAGTGTAACTAATTTGAAAGACATACAAAGAAATCAATGAAAGCCTGCTAGCTTGGTGGTATTTGAGTTGGTAGCTAGTAACTACATGAATACTCTGTGAATGGAAAGACTTTATGCTTTTCAGTCATTGTAAGAGCCCATCCAAGACCATGTGGAACAGAAGGAGCAGTCGGCCAATGAACAAAAAGATGGGAAAATGATGATAGTTTTACATGTTATAATCTATACAAAATATAACATGAATCCTAAAAGTCTGTATTCTTTAATGACAATTATAAAAAATTGTCCAAGTGAAATGTGAAGAAGTATGAAGATTAAAATTCATGGTAAAAGAGAAAGGAAAACGCCAAAAAGAAAATGCTTATAAAACATGTGGGAAAGACAACCCTAGTAAAAATAATAATTTTATTTTCCTCATCGATACAAAAAAATAGTATTTTCTATTTTATTTTATTTTTATCAAAGTAAAATATAATAAGTTATAAAACAGTAACTATCTTATTGAAGTTGGACAATGCAAATTAACTGAGAAAAGATTCCAAGAGAAGGTACAAGAATTAGAGACCACTCATTCACCTAGCCAATCACCACATGAAAACACTGAGATGAAGCTGCAGAGGATCAGGTGCAGGCTGTGCAGGCACTGTGCTTGCTGCTTCAGCCTCTGAGTTCATATTACCCTCACTCAATTTATTTAAAGAGCCTTGTTATACTGGTGTCCTCCATCCCCTCTGACTCTTACATTCTTTCCACCTGGTCTGCATTTCTTGATTGTTAAGGGAAGAGATTTGAAGGACACATCCCAATTAGAGACGGATCAAACATCAGTCCTTAAGCATGACTTACACTTTGAAAATATAAAGCTCCTGGTTAGCCTCCATGGCCAAAGGACAGATGAGCTTCCAATCTAAGTCTGATCTCTGGAATACATAAGTGGAAAGATGGAAAAGGTGGACTTTGACTTCCATATGGATGCTATTTCATATGTACCCATATATATATTATAGCCATATATATGAAATAATAAAAAATAAATTATTTAAAGTATAAAGGTGAGCATGTTTTTTCTTCATCAGTGATAATTAATTAGCGCTTGAGAAAAAAAACTGAATCATCAAGAACAATGCTGTAAAAAGATCAGAGCATCAAACAATTCAATATTCTGTTACCACAGAGCATCCACCATTACCTCAAAAACATTTTTTTTTCTCTCTAATCTCATAAACTTGCAAAGCCTCGAAGATGTGACATGGGTCTTATTTAAGTCATAGTCACACAATGATCATCTGTACTTTTCCATTTTCTCCCTTACAAAGGCATCCAAAGATCAAAGAATAGAAACGCGCTTAGATAATTGACTATAATTACCTGTGGTTTATATCTTGGTTTTGTATTTTTATCTGTGTATGTTTGGAGTTCATTTCCTTAAGACCCATGAGCCAAAGCCACAAAGCCTAGTTCATTAAAAATATCATTTGTAGCTTCTAGACCCTATTCACTTTTAAATATTGCAGCTTTGCATAATCAATGCTTACTTCATGATGAAATATGGATGGAATTCCTCATAATTCACCAGCTTTTTATATGTTTAAAAATCAATAAAGCTTTATTTAGCCAAATAGCATAATCTCTCTTGTACTTCTTAGGCAAGTACAAAAATCACAAATCACAGAGAAGTTAGTCATCTTGGATTTTGAAAAGGGAGAACTAAAATAAAATAAAAATGCTGTTTATAAAACTAAACCCTGAGTTCATTTTTCATGTAAAAGTTTTTAGAATGATACTGATATTTTATATTTTAGTGGCATAGTTGACAATGCAAAAATTTATAATTGAAGAATTTGGACTCAAACTATTTGATGAAATAATAAAATAGAATACAAATTAAATAATTTATATAAACACATAATACTTTGAAGTATATACACATACATACATGCGTAATAAATACACACATACATGTTCTATCTCTTCATATTTGTGCATGCATTCCATTTCTAAAGATTTACTCCTGTATATTTGAAATAATATCTTTTTAATGTGTGGGCTCCTTTCAAACAAGTGGCATAACAGTTTTATAGCACCTTATACTGACACATTTTATTTATCTCTTGGTTTCTTTCCATATTTTTGAAACCAAAATAAATCAAGACAGAAACAATGAGGTTATTGATACAACTCCAAAGGACAGATTTAATTCAATTTATTTAACTGGGAAACTATCAAAGTGCTTACAGGATGAAGCAATCTGCTGCAGTATCTATTGATAGAGGATTACCTACTACTTAATATGTTACTCTTGAAATATTTCTCACTCATGGGATTTAAAGTACATATTTCAACCACTGTGTGCATTCCACTAAATTACAATGGCAGATGTGACACTAAGAGAGAGTCTAGGATGGTGGTAACAAATGGGTTTTGCATTAAGATCTCTGGGGAGCGTAGCCAAATTTTGATACACCCCCTTCCTCCTTACTTGTTCATATTTTAGCAATGGCCTTACTTTGGCATTCTGATGACCTGAGAGGAATGTAAGTTATGGGTCAGACCTCCCACAAGCAACTTAGATTCATTTTCTTACTTTCTTTATCACCACCCATAACTGTCCTCATTCTCAAGCTTGTCCTTGTCCATTAATTGGAGTTGTTGCAAACAATTTCTATGGACTAGGTGACTTAAATGGAAAGCATGCATTTTTCAGAGACCTGGAAAGTAAGAGTCCTAGAAGAGGAAGGTTATAGGTGGATTGTCTGGTCAGTGCAAGCGTTATGGATCACAGATAACTGCCTTCTGTTTTATCCTTATCTAGCAGGAAGAGGGTAATGAGCAATATACTGTGTGCCTTCCTGTAATGGGGCTGCTTACATTCTGATGCTTTAACCACATAGCCTAACTATATTCAGTGCTTCCACTCCCTAATATCATATCATGGGTAAAGATTTTGGCATTTGGCTTTAGGGGCAACATAACAGAATTATGCTAATAGAGTTAGTCTACATTACTTATAGAAAAAGTTCATTCACATCTCAATACTTTTCTTAGTATACATTTATTTATTATTGGTTTGTATGGAGGAGAATTGATTAATTTATTAATTAATTTGGTCATAGATGCCATGCACACATGTGAGATCAGAGAATACCTGTTGGGAATTGACCCCTTCCCTCTACCATGGAATTTGGGCATGAAACTTAGGTCACAAGTTATGTGTAACAAGTTCTTTTTATCTAAGGAGATTTATTTATGTATTTCTTTATTTGTGTATTTATTTATTTATTTTGTTATTTTGTTTTTTCCTTTCCTGGTCCCTGCCATGTGCTTGCCATTTTTCTGATCACTTCCCATTGTACTATAATCTTTTCATGCCGCTAGATGTCAATGTTCCCATTCCACAGATGAGCAAATTCAAGTTTAGAGAGGATAATCATGTTGTTTTTCTATCTCCACAGATACATCTTGTGTAGCCTGCAAAATCCCCTGGGTTTTCTCAAATTGAGTCCTAGTATAAAAACACTCTGACGGCATTCTGTTTCCATTGTTCCTCGGTCCTGTTATTTGGAAGGGAGACATGTTTATTACTTATCTACTATAGTGTGCAATATATGTACATACTAGTGAAAGTGTTTAATTTGTGCATTTACTATATTATGTTTGTGAGTATAATGTGTATGAATGTGAATGAAGATCATATGTACAATGGTCACATGTACATGTATTGCTGTTATAGGATATCTTTATGGATTTAGCTGCCTCCTCACAATTTTCTATAGGTTCTAGGACCAACATTTAGTTTACCAGGCTTATATACAACGCAAGATATGTTACATGCTAAGCCATCTCACAGCCATGTATTCTAGTGTCTTAACTGCCCTAGTCTAGTTTAGAATTTGTTGTGTATATATTCATTTAATTTATATGACTTAAAAAGGAAAATTTAGCTGTTATCTGGCTTGGGATTACCACCCATTTGCAGTACCGATCACTACTGATTAAGGAAATTCAAGAATTCTTTAATTAATAATGTATTCTCTAGTATTGGCACATCAATTTGAGATCAGCAAAGCTATACCCAAATATATCTACATGGCTACTAAAATACCCTTAACCAAAGCTACAGAATAAGAAGTGGTTCAATGAATTTTCTTGAAATAGAAATATTAATCAGCACAGTGAGTATTATAAATTAGTAAATATTGGTGAATTTATTAAGTATTTATACTTAATATGAAAATTTAGTGAAGTTTGCATCCTATCAGTTGAAAACATTGTCCAAGTTTTATTCATAAATAGAAATATAACATGCACACCATGTACACACACACACACACACACACACACACACACACACACATACCCCACATGCATACACATATCTTTTATCACAACATATATATTTGTGTTTTCATGTAATTGCGCCAATATATCATTATGTGACAATGACTCAAATGAATCTTTTATGTGAAGTTCTATAATGTCTTCTTTATTGATCTTTCATATCAATGCTAATAGAAAGATTTTTTAAAATGATGAAGAAGCCTGATGTAAAGGTGAACAATCACATTCTCAGGAGTGTGAGCTAGGAGAACAGTTGCTTTGAGGTCAGCTAGGTTTTAAATAGTGAGATATCACAACAAGAAAAAGGAGAATTAACTGTGTTGTGTGTTGAAATAAATATCTATGACTCTAGAGTACATTTTTATTCAAAGTTTACCATTAATGGAATGATGTTTACAAGCTTGGCTTTGGGCAGATAGTTGGGACATGGAAATTGTGTTGGCAACCATAGGGCACTAAGAAGTGGAAATTGATTGCTTTGAGTATAGGTGGTTCTTTCTAAGCCTTATAACCTGAGTTTGATCCACCAGACTCAAATGCTGTCAACTTATATCTAGGAATAGAACATAAAATAAAATGTATTGAAGAAATTATAGAAGATAAAAAAGAAACAAAAGAATGTCTCTAAAGTTTTTTTGAGCATCCCTCTAGTATAATTCCAGTGTAACTATTGACTTTCATTTCTCTATTATCCATAGAATTGCTAATATCTATCTCTTTCTTTAGTTTTCACTCCAATTTCTACACTGTGGTTATCCTTTCTCAATCATTATGCTTCCAGAGTTCTCTTAACCTATTATTGGGGGGTTGGAAATTTCTTTTTTTTTTTTAATTTTAATTTTTTTTATTAATTTATTCTTGTTACATCTCAATGTTTATCCCATCCTTTGTATCCTCCCATTCCTCCCCCCCCCCCATTTTCCCATTATTCCCCTCCCCTATGACTGTTCCTGAGGGGGATTACCTCCCCCTGTATATGCTCATAGGGTATCAAGTCTCTTCTTGGCTACCAGCTGTCCTTCCTCTGAGTGCCACCAGGTCTCCCCCTCCAGGGGACATGGTCAAATGTGAGGCACCAGAGTACGTTTAATATTATTAATTTATTCAGATTACAAGTAAATTGTTATCCCATCACTTGTATCCTCCCATTCCTCCCTCTCTCCCGATTTCACCCTATTCCCCTCCCCTATGTCTATGACCAAGGGGGACCTTCTCCCCCACTATATTGTCATAGGCTATCAAGTCTCATCTTGGTAACCTGCTTATTCTTTCTTTGAATGCCACCGGACCTCCCCACCAAGGGGAGATGGTCAAATATGGGGTACCAGAGCTCATGGAAATTTCTTTATCCTTACCATTAAGGGCGGCATTAAGGGAAACATAATTGAACCTGTAGATTAGTGTGGGTTCCTATATTAACAAACACTGCTTTTTTCCTGTATGTATTAGATACTTTGCCATTCTGTGATAAAACATCATGGCCAAGGTGATTTGTAGAATAAAGAATTCCATTGTGCATATGTAATGGAAGTTTTGATTTCTTTGCAAATTCAAGTTATGTAAATATGTTTTTGTTTTAATCCCAAGTGTGGGACTTTACTTTGGGCTTTAGTTTATCCATAGCTGATAATTGATTGTCTTGTGTGTGGCATGGTCTTTGCTAGCTGCTAACGGCCTGCCTCATGGGTATGGAAAGGGACGAGTCTATGACTCTGAGGAAAATAAATAGGAGAGCTCAGGGCGAGAAGGTGCTGTGAGGTGGTGAGTTGTGACATGTAACAGTTTGGAGAGACCGGAGAAGGTATCTTGCAGACACACAGAGAGAAACATCAATGCAGTGGCTCAGAGGAGAACACGCCTACTTGGTTCTTGATGGAGATTGGTATTGCCCACAAAGAACTCAATTGACCCTAAGCAGCTGGGAGAATAAAAAGGGTCTGTGCCCTCTCTCTCCACTAACCTTTTTCTTTTACCCAGAGTTAAGGTGTTGGTGGAAGGGAGGTAGAGGCTTCAATACCCCAACTAAAATAGAGATTAAAAGCAAGTATCAAAGGTCATATGGTTGCAGATAGTTTGACACAGAATGGAGGAAACAGAGTCACTGCAGGAGGAGCAAGAAGCTAAGGGCTCCTGTCTAGAACTGTAAACATGAAACAAAGTACACAGGGAATGAAATACGACCTGGTAATTTCAAAGCATACCCAGAGACATACTTTCTCAAGTGACACCAATCTCCCAAATCTCCTCAAACCGTTCCATTAACTGAGTATCAAGTATTCAAATATCTGAGCCAAGCGGGGGATATTATCATTCAAACAACTATACCATAAAAAGATAATTTTACTTAATCATTTATTTTATTTCTAGGGTGTCACACATTTTACCATATAGTGTAAAAAAATAAAATGTATTAAAGGCATATTAGAAGATAATGAGAGTGGATAAAATGTCCTTAGGAATGATGCATATTTCAACAGCCTTCAAGCTAAGTTCCAGTGTTCACTAGCTATTGCCTTCCATTTTCCTAGTAACCTTTAAATACTAAAAAAGTAACTAGTATCACTTACAAATTAGAAATTTTGTATTATCATTTCATAAGACAATGTTTGAACCCACTGACATAAGAAAACAATATAAAATCATATACAACTTTGCATTAATTTTCTAAATATTTTATTTTATTTTATTGGCATATACATTTACACACAAAGAAAAATTTTACATACAGCAAGAAGAACCACGAAACAATCAGGGATTATCTGAATGCTACATTCATAGTGCTTTGGCTAATTGTATTTTGCAACATTGTAGAACGCATCTTTCCTATCTTGGTGATTCTAAAATTCTGAATGAGAATCAATATCTGTCATATCTCTGTCAAGGTAAAATATCTATCTAGACTCAAAAAAAAATCTTAACCCCTAAACAGCCAAGGTTAATTGTAAGCCTAAACTATGTGGTCTTCAACCCCATCAGAGACTTGAGAATGAATGAAACTTAAACAACAAGTTTGTATTATTATATTTTCTATATTTTCAGTGGCAAACTAGAGTAAGCAGAAGGCACAAATATAGCCAAGAATGATGAATGTAGTAATGTATGAATTATGTAGAAAAGGAGAAGATGTGTGATAGGGTATAGAAACTGGGGTGGAAAGGACATGGTGGGTCTTCTTAGGTATGTGAACATGATATTAGGGTATTATATGACCTTACTGAGTGTGGGTAGTAGGTATACCAACCCCCATCCTCCTTCTCTTCCTTATTCCTCATGATGTATACATTCTGACAGAATGATCCCTGTTTCATGTTGGACAAGCAGATAGGTACTACCAGTACATACAGCATGAAAGGATTGGATGAAAACAACAAATAGACTTACATTATTTACAAAATATAGTTTTATTTTCTCAAGACTAGGCCATTCATGCTAGGTTTACATGCAACCAGTAAAAGAAATTCAGAATTTGGAGTTGTTTTCTGAATATTTAGTATAATAGTAATTTTATAATACTATATATAATTTTATAATAGTATATATAATATATAATAGTATATATAATAGTATATAGTATTAGTAATGCCGTAGTAATTTTAATAGTAAATTTATATATAGTAGTAATAGTATATACTATAAATAGTATATAATAGTAATTTTAGTATAATATTTAGTATAACCACATATATTAGTATATAACCACAAAATAAATTACTATAGCCAACTGAATCATAATATCTAGAATAGCACTGAGATTGTTGTAATAACCAGATATGAAGGTTAAGATTTGCCTCTTTAATGATGGAATTGGGAATCATCTTGTTTAAAAAAGTCTGTTTTTGGTGATAGAATCTTCTATTTAAGGTCTTAAAACAGACCCAAAACATCAGGGACACAGAGCAGCCAATATATTATTTCTTATCTACATTTCCTACTGCTAGCTTACTGTGAGTCCTGCATATGACTTGCCTTCTCAGTATGTTATTAGTTATTTCTTTTTTTTTTCTTTCTTTTTATTAATTTATTCTTGTTACATCTCAATGTTTATCCCATCCCTTGTATCCTCCCATTCCTTCCCCCCCCCCATTTTCCCATTATTCCCCTCCCCTATGACTGTTCCTGAGGGGGATTACCTCCCCCTGTATATTCTCATAGGGTATCAAGTCTCTTCTTGGCAACCTGCTGTCCTTCCTCTGAGTGCCACCAGGTCTCCCCCTCCAGAAGACGTGGTCAAATGTGAGGCACCAGAGTATGTGAGAAAGTCATATCACACGCTCCACTCAACTGTGGAGAATATTCTGATCATTGGCTAGATCTGGGAAGGGGTTTAAAGTTTGCCTCCTGTATTGTCCTTGGCTGGTGCCTTAGTTTGAGCGGGACCCCTGGGCCCAAATCTGCCTATCATATTGTTCTACTTGTAGGTTTCTAGGACCCTCTGTATCCTTTTATTTTGCTATTCTCCCATGCGTCTCTCATTTAGAGTCCCAATAGGATGCCCTCCCTTCTGTCCCAGTTTCCTGGTAAGTGAAGGCTTTCGTGGGACATGCCCCTTGGGCTAGTATGCAGATATAAGTATTTCAATATAAATTATTTCAAATAATTTAGTCTTAGCTATTTTAAACAAAAGTAATGATCCCATCTTGGACACACCGGTCACCAGGACAAGGAAAAAGAATGAGAGCTGTGGGACTCATACAAGTTTTACTCAGATCTACCATTCACTATTTTCTCTCATATTTATTTAGACAAATTGAGTTTTTTGACCAAGACAATTTTCTATGCTTTATATTCTTTACTAAGTAAAATAAACAAGCCTCTGGGAAAGAAGGAGAATACATTAACCTCTTGGAGAAGTAATTCATGAATAAGTTTTAAACAATATTAAAAACCTACCATCAATATAAATCTAATGAGCTATGCTACTAATACAATTTATGGTTTATCAGTTATAACGTGTAATTGAATTAACATTATAAGTTCAGGAGGGTGAGAATGGTGAAAGACTTATAAAGGTAGCTAAATACTCAGCTTTTCGACATGACATTAACATTTAGAGTTGATTCCTTAAGCTTCTTCTAACATGGAACTGAATCCAAGTGGAACTCTTGAGCAAGTTTCCAAAGAACATTTAAAGAACCCTTAGAAAATCTGTTGATCCTATGGACCTAGCGCATCATATAAAGACATTGTGGCAAAATGTGTTGGTTGTCAGAATGTCTAAAACATTCAACAGAAGTTATTATTATAATTCTGCATCAGCTTCCAATGAAATAAACCCTCATTTGTCCCCTTACTCCATATTTCTGTCTCATCCAAAAATTTTGTGAGAAAAATCACAAAATTTAAAAAAAAATTTTAAAAAGAAATCACAGGTAAACCATGTGAATGAACTTTGGTGCAGAGAACAGAGGCTAAAGAAAGTAATAAATCTAAATTAAAAGGTACAAGGACAATGAGTATGAGGACCAAAATACTAAGAGTCTCTAAAATCCTTCCCCTTCAGAGCCTTGAATAATTTGTATCCAATTACAATTTAAACAAGGTAATTCAGGGAGAAAAAAAAAAGAGGCTTGGATATGCGAAAAGGATAACTACAGACTGGTTTAACCAAGATTCCACATTCAATAACAGACTTTCAGTAACCAAGCATCATGCAACAAACTGAGAAGGTACTTGAGTTTCTTGATACAAATTTATACTGGCATTAACTGTGCTGGTGGGACGTTTCTTCAAAAGCCATTAAAACCCATTGCATTACACAATCCCATGAAACTACAATGTTAATCCAATCCTGTCTCCATCTCCTAAACTGGCTACTTTTATTGGCTTCTATTGTTAACATTGGTTATTGGACAAAGCCATTATCAGTTTTGAGTTTTGTTGACATCTCCATTGATTATTTCTAGACTATTCATAGTGCTTTCCTCACAAATTCTTGTTGTAGACTTTGTATTTAGAATATTGTATACCTTTTATAGCTTCCCTAGGTTAACATAAGAGAGAATTCTTTAAATGTGGTATTATTATCAACTTCTCCATTTTTCATGTTCTTGAAATAATGCTGAGGCTGCCTTCAAGTTGCCAAATTTTTTCAACACAATTTAAAACATATAATAAGCATGTGTGTGTGTGTGTGTGTGTGTGTGTGTAAAGACTTGTTTCTTAAGCAAATAAATTTTGCATTCAGAAAAAAACTAAAAGCAGAATATGTATGTTATATGTTATGTATTATGTTATGTGTGTGTATTTAATATGTTGGAGAAATAATGAATTATAAAATAGTACAGAGAAGACAAGTGATTTGAGTGGGTGCCTGTTCAAAGACATGTAAATAATAAGAATAGCAGAAGAGAATGGAAGCTTTCACAATCATTTAGAGAAGTTAAATGCATCCATAGCTTGCAGCAAATCTTCCGGTACCAAAGATGGTAGGACAGAGTGACAGAGCTCAAGCTCTCTGCCATCAGTGAGCTGTTTGGATGTTGTCCTAAGCAATGGGTGTGATGTCAGTCTTCTGAGTGTGACCTTCTATTACCATCAGCCTGTGTTCATTGTGAATCTTCATAGAACCATATTCTTCCATGTTCTCCTAGGCCTAGGAATGTACCTACCACAAAACACAGTATAGAATATTTATATCACATCCAAAGTGGCCTTTGCTGCCCTAGAAGCCGTGTGGCAGCCTCTATCCTTATTTCTTCCTTTTGATCTTTGAGATGTGCTGCAAGACTGGCTGAATCGTGTATTTTTAAAGGGTGGTTTTCAACTGCACCTTGATAAATCTGGCAATATTTTCTCAATAAAAGTTGGTAAAAGCTTGTTTATAGTAAATATATACATAGAAGCAAAGGCACATCCATGTTTTGCTTTATTTAAAGTTTTTATTACATTTTGTTGATAAGAAGGTTACATGCCACAGCATATGTGCAGAAGTCAAGGTTCATTATTTCCTTCTACTGTGAGGGTCCTGAGGTTTTCCCTCAAGTTTTCAACCTTGGAAGTGCATGCCGTTTTATTGCCCCGTTTTTTTTTTTTTTTTTTTTTTTTTTTTTTTTTTTTTTTTTTTTTTTTTTTTTTTTAATATTCTTTTTAAAATGTGATTCTGAACCCCTGGGATACATTGAAATATAAAAACATCCCATTCAAGACTCAGTAGATGAAGACTTCAGTTACGGCCCACAAAACAACTAGTAAAATAAGCCAGATGATGTAGCCCATGCTTTTAATCTCAGTGATGTGTAGTCAGAGCCTGCTTAGTGATCTCCAAGCCATTAAGAGATCTCATCTCCTGAATAGTTACCCAAAACTCTCTATAATGTTGGAGCAACTTCTTCATCCTTTGGGCTCAATATATCTGTTAGACATATTTGTGAGGCAGGAACCTTTGAGGATTTGCTTACCCTGTCTTGGAAGAGTTTGGTCATTGACTCTGCCTGCATTCCCTTGCATGTTTTTAAGCAGCATTCAGTCTGTGGTAGAAATGAGGACATTTTATCCAGTGGCTAGTTTGCCACATTTGAGGCCAACTCCATATGAATGTTCTTTGATGCTTATCCTCCTCTTTGAGGTAGACAGGGTGTTGCTAGGAGTTAGCCGGTCTCATAGTCAGTGAATCTTTAAAATAATAAAAGCATTTTAAAATGCCATATTCTGTACATCTCTGAGGTTTTTGAAGACCTTATCTAATTATTTCACCTTATCTTTTTATAGAATCATATCTATCTGATGCACCTAAGATGTTTATTCTTGTGATAAAATTAGACTAGTAATTGACATAACCATGATTTGATCAACTAACAATTAACTTGTATGACTTATTTATCCTTATCAGCCTGCAATAGAAAAGCTACTAACCTGCACTCCCAGCATAATCAGGTAATCAAGTTTCTTCCTTCTCAAGTCTCTGATGTGGCTGAAGACCAGGGAGCTTAGTGTACAATGAAGCTTAGCTGTTTAGGGGTTAAGATGTTTTTAGGTACAGACAGATGTTTTAAGTTGATAATGACAAGATGACGGAGACTGATTTACTTTCAGAATTTTAGACGCATCAAGACAAGAAATCTGTTTTCTTTAAGATTATCAAATACAAATAGCCAAAACACTAAGAATGTAACATTTATATAATTCCTGATTATGTAATGGTTCTTTTTGCTGTAGTTTATTGTATATATGTGTAAAAAGATAAATGTATAGGTAAAAAATAAAAATGCTTAAATAAATAAAGAAATCTTGTCTCTAAAACTGAACTAAAACAAATGGTACACACACTTTTTAAAGAGTAACATCAAGGTTGGGCTTTTGCCTCTGGGCACACATACATATACCCATAGATACACACACACACACACACACACACACACACACACACACACACACAAACACACACACATACACACACACACACACACACACACACATTGTAGATCATGCTTTTGGTTGCTTTCTGCTGGTGAATGAAAATACTCTGACCATAAGCAGCTGAAGAAAGAGAGGGTATCATCTGCATATACTTTCAGGTCACAGTCTATCATTGAGGAAAGTTAGGGAAGGAACTCAAGACATGAACCTGGATACAGTAACTGAACTAGGCAATGGGGGAAAGCAGTGGCTTGGCTTGCTCCCAGGCTCATGGACAGCAACCATTCTTTTATCATCCAGCACCATTTGTTGAAGGGTGACAATGCTCACAGTGGCCTGTGCAGTCACATATCAAATGTTAATCAAGTTAAGGTCCCATAGTCCAATTTAATGATTTTTCTCAGTTAACATTTCTTCTTCCCATATGATGCTAGCTTGTGTCAACTTCCTACAACACTAACCCCAGAAACCATGAGAAAAAAAAGAAATATTACACCATGAGCAATAAGATAAAAAGACACAATGAATAAAAAAGAAAAGACAAGATGCAGAACAGAGGATAGACATGTATAAGACCTGATTATCAAACTAATGAATCTAGAAATATCTGGTCAGGTGACGAAAATGGCAAAGGATTAAAAACAGATAATATGACTCTACAACAAATGAAATCTCTCCAACACTGGTTACTAAACACATTGCAAGCATAATATGTACACAATTTCATTTCTGTATTGACATATACACTACAATAAACTTATCAGATTTAAATGATTTTCTACCTTGAAAGAGTCATATAAATACCACTGCAATCCACTGGCAGGAAACTTGCTCAGTCAAAGGATTTTCCTGAGGACCCTATTGCATTGCTCCTTTCTCATATTTCATCCTAAGCAACCACTGACTTGTTGTCCACTGGCTTATCATTCTAAGTTTTTTTTTTTAATTTTTTTGATTAATTTATTCTTGTTACATCTCAATGTTTATCCCATCTCTTGTATCCTCCCATTCTTCCCTCTCCCACCTCCCCCCATTTTCCCATTATTCTCCTCCCCTATGACTGTTCCTGAGGGGGATTACCTTCCCCTGGATATGCTCATAGGGTATCAAGTCTCTTCTTGGTAACCTGCTGTCCTTCCTCTGAGTGCCACCAGGTCTCCCCCTCCAGGAGACATGGTCAAATGTGAGGCACCACAGTACGTGAGAAAGTCATATCTTACTCTCCACTCAACTGTGGAGACTATTCTGACCATTGGCTAGATCTGGGTAGGGGCTTAAAGTTTACCTCCTGTATTGTCCTTGGCTGGTGCCTTAGTTTGAGCGGGACCCCTGGGCCCAAATCTGCCTATCATAATGTTCTACTTGTAGTTTTCTAGGACCCTCTGGATCCTTCTACTTTGCTATTCTCCCATGCTTCTCTCATTTAGAGTCCTAATAGGATGTCTTCCCCTCTGTCCCAGTTTCCTGGTAAGTGAAGGCTTTCGTGGGACATGCCCTTGGGCTAGTATGCAGATATAGGTGAGTATATACACCACCAAACCAAATAACCCAATTGAGAAATGGGGCTTGGAACTATACAGAGAATTCTCAACAGAGGAATATCAAATGGCTGAGAAATACTTAAAGAAATGCTCAATCTCCGTAGTCATCAGGGAAATGATAATCAAAACAACTCTGAGATTCCATCTTACACCCATCAGAATGGCTAAGATCAAAAATTCAAGTGACACCACATGCTGGCAAGGGTGTGGGGAGAGAGGAACACTCCTTCATTGCTGGTGGGAATGCAAACTAGTACAGCCACTTTGGAAATCTATCTGGTGCTATCTCAGAAAAATGGGAATAGGGCTTCCTCAAGACCCAGCTATTCCACTCCTTGGAATATACCCAGAAGATCCTCCAGCACAAAACAAGAAAATTTGCTCAACCATGTTCATAGCAGCCTTATTCAGTATAGCCAGAACATGGAAACAGCCTAATTGTCCATCCGTAGAAGAATGGATAAAGAAACTGTGGTACATATACACTATGGAATACTACTCAGCTATTAAAAACAAGGAATTCCCAAAATTTGTGGATAAATGAATTGAGCTAGAAATGATCACAATGAGTGAGTTAACCCAAAAGCAGAAAGAATCAAATGGTATATACTCACTTATATCTGCATACTAAGATTTTTAATATACAAAACTACAGAGAAGTATCCACTTGATATTTTTATGTTTCAAAATAGTTATTTTAAATAATTCTTACCTTTGTACATATTGATAATTAATTTTCTGGTGAGAGGGTTCACCTGAGGGGATGATCTTGGGGGTTCTTCAGTGATGAAAAGCCCATGTTACTGTGTTTACAACAAAGAATTGAATGAGACCCACACAAGCAGTAGTGAAATAGTGTTTTTTTTTTTTTTTATTAAACAAGCATATATTCCCACAATGGAGTGAAGATTCTAACAATCTAGGGCTCAAGAGTTTCCTTTTTTCTATTTCTAGGGTCATATTTATTATAAAAGGAAAGAGAAGGGATTCCTGAGTAGGTGGACATTTCACTGGCAAGTGTATGGCATCTCTAGGTTGTACAATTTAATGATGGTGTGTTTCTGTTAGGCCACGATCTTCATTGTTATAATCATATGCTGAGTTACAGTCTACATGCATCACCTCAAAAACGGTATGTGATGTCACAAAACTATTTTGGTTGTTCTTTTTTTTCCCCTGAAGCTTGGTTATATCTAGAGATATCCCAATCTAGGTTTGACTTCCATATTTACTTCTGGATTTCCCAGATTGTTGAAGAAAGTTTCTACAATCAAGAGGACAGTTCAAAGCAATCAAAGGGCCATATGTTTTTAATTTCTATCAATCAGGAGTATCTAAACCCACTGTCCTGTCTCGTATAGATTAAGAAGCATTGAACAATTGGGTTGGCTACTTTAGGCCTATTATGAAGACCAGTGTTGTATCACTTGTGTATTTATAGATTTGTTCTGTTCTTTTATGCTTTGACTATTCCATGCACTGTAATTCTGCTGGATCACAGTTAGTGGTAGAGCACATTATGTATGTGTTAAGTGAGCAATCATGTCACTTAAGTTGCATACTTTGATAAAAAAGAGAGTGAAGATTTCTCAAAAAGAAAGAGAGCTGGTAGACTTCCTCAGTATTAATGCATTTTTCTCAGGAGAGTCACTGAAAACCTCAGTTTAACCTTCACTTGTCAAATGTGAAAAATAATGAGTCTCTGCCTTGGAGGAGTATGGTGAGGATTTATAACATAATTCTGCATACAAAATTTGTTCTGCACTTTTAGGAAAAAGAGTGAAAATTAAATCTAACAGATTATTACATAGCATATATTAGCTTCTGTTTCAGTTTTTGCATGATTATTCCTTCTGTAAGAAAATCATATGTACACATGTGTACATATGTACACATAAACACACACGTACACACACACACACACACACGATAAAAAGGAAAAGAAAAATAGAACGTAACTCTATTTTCTAATGCCAAATAATAATTTTAATTTTTTAAAAAATATACCCTGAAGCTGTTAATAAGTATATACCATTATTGTTTTATAATTGAAATAATACTATAAACTTCTGAAAAAATATTTCATCAATTCATAAGCTGATGCTTCTTACTGTGACCTATAATTCCTATTATTCAGAGGAAACTTACTTCTTCAGTGTCTAGGTCTGGCACATTAATTTGTACACAAATCAATTCTTGGGAAATACATTAGTGATGTGTATGGTAGAACTCTATTTAATTGAATCTATATACTTATCTGCACTAAAGTGTAAATGTTAAAAAAGAAGTTAGACACTAATTTACTTTTCTCTTGGCTACTTGATAAATTCAAATTTCATCCAATAATCAAATGGAAAGAGAAAAATGCCAGAATTATAAGTGATTTACAAGAATATTGTTGGAGAATATCAGAGCTTGAGCGTACTAAAATTGTAATGGCCGAAACTTAACAGAACCAAGAAACAACTTTGCATAAGTGGGAGTGGAGACAGATAGCAAAAGAGCAGCAGTTTAAAAATATACATTGTAGATACTCAAAAGTACCAAAATTATGAGAACTTCCATAATGGCTTCCACATTTCAGTATAAAGCAAAGTAAGTTAGAAAATTGTATTCATGAAAGTGGAATCAACGAGATACGAGATAATTGTTGAAGTTTATGCTCAGTTTGTTTAATCTACACTGAAGGAATTCAGCTCATAAATTTTCTATGTAAGTTTTCCTTCAACGTTGTATCATGTTAGTATCACATTTAAAGGAAATAAAAAAAATATCAGTTTCCTGAGAAAACCTGGGGTATCAGGTTAATTTCTTTTAAAGTCTAGCATTTGGTCATAGTAAATTAGAAACTGGGACAGAGGGGAGGACATCCTATTGGAACTCTAGATGAGAGAAACATGGGAGAATAGCAAAGTAGAAGGATCCAGAGGGTCCTAGAAAACTACAAGTAGAACATTATGATAGGCAGATTTGGGCCCAGGGGTCCCGCTCAAACTAAGGCACCAGCCAAGGACAATACAGGAGGTAAACTTTAAGCCCCTACCCAGATCTAGCAAATGGTCAGAACATTCTCCACAGTTGAGTGGAGAGTGGGATATGACTTTCTCACATACTCTGGTGCCTCACATTTGACCATGTCCCCTGGAGGGGGAGACCTGGTGGCACTCAGAGGAAGGACAGCAGGTTACCAAGAAGAGACTTGATACCCTATGAGCATATCCAGGGGAAGGTAATCCCCCTCAGGAACAGTTATAGGAGAGGGGAATAATGGGAAAATGGGAGGGAGGGAAGAATGGGAGGATACACGGGATGGGATAAACATTGAGATGTAACAAGAATAAATTAATAAAAAAAAAAGAGGAAAAAAAAGATTCTTCCAATAAAGCACGCTTGCTTGTATATTCACAAAATAATGAATATATAACAAATAAAATTTGAACTTACATCTCATAAGATTTGCTTGTCTATCTTGTGAAATTTTACAAGAGTTTAAAGGTATGTGGTAGATGGCTTCAGCCTGTAAGGAATCAAGCTTATAGCCAAGTTACTGTGCTCGAGTGCAAGCAAATATTAATTAAGTCATAAGGCTGGAGAAACACTCAAGTATCTGACCTCAAAATCTGCGCCTTTATGCCCTGTCTCCTGTTACTAAAGTTATAGATTACAGTCTGGGTTTTAGAAGCCCGAACCCTGAAGCTGGGTCATCTGTTCCTCAATTTGTGGAGAGTCTATAAACTGAAATGGAGAAAAGATGTTTCACAAGTGTGATCAGAAACAAAGAATGACAACCCCCACTTCAATGATAATCTCACAAGCCTGTATTCCTCCTCCTGCCATGAATGAGAAGTATAAATACAGAGAAGGCAAGAGGGTCATCGCTAAGCAAGCTTAGCCACCGTGTACACCAGGCTATCACTCACACTGCATCATCCATTCTCCAAAGTGGTCAGATGAGTTGTCAGAACTTTTTCAAATCCCTTACCTGGAGACAAGATTTTCTATGGTTGTCAACAGAAATTCTGTTAGCATGATATTACTGAAAAAAAATTTCTGGGAATTACTGTTTCACTAGTCTGACAGTCATAGACAAGGTTGTGTGTGTGTGTATGTGTGTGTGTGTGTGTGTGTGTGTGTGTGTAATTTTTATCAGCATTTTGCTAAAAGTATTACATTGTTTAGTCTGTAAGGTTTGTCTGATAATTGGCCAACTCATAAATAAAGTTATGCTATTGAAAATGATTTACACCAAGGAAGAAAACTGTTACATACAAAATGGAGAACAACAAAAAATAAATAAATAAATAAGTAAAAATGGTCAGTGGACCATCTTATAATATTATGTTTGTAGACAGTAGGACAAATTTAAGAGGCAAATAATAACAATCAAAGAGAAAACCCTAGCCAGATCCATGGGGCTGGGTGGCCAATTTTTTATGCTACTAGAAATCATTATTTGGCTTTTTATGCTTAGATGGAAACACCTTACAGAATGAAAGGCTTAAAATAGGGTAAAAATAAAGAAAAAGACATTGATTCTGTTTCTAAAGGTCAACTGAAAATTATGAAAATTTCCATTTTTATGAGATCTGGATATAGATGGTGTCACTCCGTAGTAATACCTGGAGGCCTGTTAGTGACCATGGTGATAGAGTCTTCCCTAAGGAAGTGATGCTTAAAGAGGGAAATGTCAATGCCCCATTCAGAAAGTACCTATTTGCTGGGAGATCTGATAGCATTTTAAGTGGTCAGCCTGAGATGACCTGCTGTGCACACCACTGAGAGAGAGAGAGAGAGAGAGAGAGAGAGAGAGAGAGAGAGAGAGACAGAGAGAGCAAAAGACAAGTTAATATATAGCAGAAATGAGTACTACAGAATAAAATCAAGTAATAAAAACTAGAAAAATAAATGACTTACCAAATTATATTTAGTTTATTTGTTTAAGAACAGATGTGAAAATTATTGAATATGTCAATATGTCTGTCAAACTTGCCTATTGGCTATTCTGGTTATATTTCTTAATTGTAAGTTTCAGTTAGTGCAATTATTTGCTTCAAATCAAACACAAATATCTTGGGAGGTGGTGAGGACTATTTCCACTTTGAATCCTCTTTCTACTTCTCTGTGAATCTGCTGAAAACATAGAATGTCGTTTAGAGAGAAACTTGCATTTTCAGGTCATTTAGTTTATCACATCGTTTTAACTGATAATCTCAAAATGTGATGTGTGAAGATTTTCTAAGACTTTTGAGGAGGTATTAACTAGCAAAAAAAGGTTATTTCATTATTTGCAGTGGAAATGAAGAGAAACAAGAACCTGAGCTGTGATGAATCTACTCTTTGTAATCACACCCCAAAATCACATAATATTTAAGTTTAGTTAATTGTGAAATAAAATTCTGGGTGTGTGGTTAGAATATTAAGTGGAGGTATTGCCCCCTATGCTCTCTAGACCAACTTAGGTAAGAGAATTTGAGAATAGCAAGTATGAGACTGTTACAGAAAATGAATAGTTAAAAAGTCAGGATATGGAAATTAAATAGCTAATAAACTAGAGTGTTCCAATGGAGTAATATTTTTAAATGACAAACAAAATATTCAAAGACGATGAATAAACATAAACTAGCATTTCTCACTGGGGTGATCATAACTGCCCAGTTTTTCCCCTGGACATTTGTCACTATTTTGAGTCTGGATTTTTTGGTTATCACAATGCAGGAGTGATAATAGATCTGACAGAGAGCAGATGCCGCTAAGCACCGCGTAATTCATAGGAGCATCCCCTGTGGCAGAATCATCCAAAATTCATCCCTATAGTACAAGCTTGAGGAACTTAGTGTGAAGAAAGTCAGTGTAAAGCAAGCTGCTCAAGTACCTGTTTCTGATTGGGTAACATGGAAAAGTTCCATGATAACATTAAATTCCTACCAGTTGAATTCCTTTTATATTCTAAAACCCACCTAAGCATGTTTTCCACATGCTTCTAAATGTACAACTGTTAGAAGAGGTGAAAAGTCAGACTATGATTTTCTTAAATTACATTTTCATTGCTATTGAGTAAACTATACTCTGAGAAATTTTCTCTAAATCGTCTAAGCCTGTATCTTGGAGCTACATCACAGAAACAAATTTGTATATATTTCACCTTGTAAAATTGATTTATTTGGGGTATTTGTTGGATCCATAATAATAGGAGTAGGGGTGGGTGTGTTGCTTACTCTTTTGACTGGCTTCGAGACTCTTTTCCTCCTACTGGGATGCCTCCATCCCAGTTTTATTGGAGGATTTACTCCTAGTCTTTGTTTGCATCTTGTTATGCAAAATTCGGATGATATCACTAGGAAACCTGATCTTTTCTGAAGAGAAATAAAGGAACAAGGATCTAGGAGAGAGGAGCTTGGGGGAGGAGTGTTGGGAGGAGAGGCTGGAAGGGAAGACTGTGGTAGGACTCTACCGTATGATAAAAGAATTAATGAAAGGAAGTCACTTATGCATTTGTTTGTTTATTTTCAGACTGATTCATGCAGCCCTTGTTAAAAGCAAATTCCCTCTGTCACTAAGGATGTCTTTGAACCTCTAATTTTCTGACCATCCTCTCCATAGTACTAGAATTACTGACTTGTAACTAAAAGCCCAAGGTTCTTGAATGCTTCAGAGGTACTGTAGCAAGTGAGCCACATTCCTAGCATTCTCCTTCAATGAAGAAAGACTGGTTTTTACTATATTTAATTATATGTGTGGAGACTGTATTATATAGCTTGGGTTCCCACCATACTCAGAGGTATTGGGCACCCTGGCGGTAGGGATATTGAGTTTGAACTTTAGTCTTCTAGAAAGCAATACACTCTGAACATTGAGCCATCACTCAAGTTCTTTATTCTGTATTTTTTTCAAGAACTGTCAAGAGGGACTACTGGGATGAAGCTGTGTCTGCAGAAATAGATTGACTCATCAGAACTCCAGTGACAAAGAGAGGTTGGAATGTTGCAGAACCAGGGGCAAATTGCATAAGCCCAGCTAGCATTAAGCCACCTGAAAAAATATCTTGAAGCAGATAAAAAAAAAAAAAAAAAGCCTTTGCAATCTTTTAATCTAATAGACCACCACCTTTCACCAGCCAAAACCTACAAATGTCATCACATAGCATCTGAGTATAAGAAAAAACATTGTTCTTGTTCCATTCACTTCTGTCATGTGCCAACCAATATATTTTAAACTTGTCTTGATGTATGACTTCCTTTGTTCTGTAAAACTACAAAACTTTATGACACTGCCTCGATACCGGAATTTGGGACAGGAGATAACCTAATCCCGAGTCCTTGGGCCATGTTCACACAAAACAGATTTTATAATAAAGCATCATAATCTTTTTATAGTGAGAGCTCTTTGTTTCTTTTTATTTCCTTCTTTCCTTGTTTCATTTTTTTAAAAAATTATTTATTTTAAATTTTTATCTCTTGTATCAACAATGTCAAGTGTCTGATCTGTGTTTATTTCCTGTATTTACTCAGTTCCCCGTGAAGGAAAACAACAGGTTACTTGTCACTTAGAACATTATGTAAGAAAAAAATGTACCTACTTCTCTATGATTGTCAGTATTTAGGGTCATCCTATACTGTTCTCTGACCTGCTGTGTATAGATGCCTTTGTTTTCATTCTTGAGATACCAACTGCTGTGAACGTACTTGCCAAAACATAATTTTAAAGAAAAACAGGCAAGAAAAAAAAACCTTAACAAATAATGGTCAAGATTACCTTGACGTTTATAAGTGGGTAATTACATTAATACTCTGTATGCTTCAGGCCCAAATCATAATTTCACTGAAACACTCAATTTAACAATATTTATGTGGTTCCTGTTCTATACTAATAATGTTTAATATGCCATTGTAGATAAAAACACAATCAGAAAATATTTGTTGTTGACTTGATTCAGGTCACAATGACAAGGCTCAAGTACTTAAACTCTACTTTTGAGCTTTGAAATGTATAGCATACTGTTTTGCAAGTAGCTTAAATGAAATGTTTAAGATGAATCCATATGGTACAAGGTCTCTCTGTCTCTCTACAATGTTTGGCTGTGGTTTTTGCTGTTGTTTTTGTTGTTGTTGTTGTTGTTGTTTTGGGGGTATTTTTTGTTTTTTGTTTTTTTCATTCCCATTTGTTGAAGGAGAAAGCTTCTCTGGTGACGGCTGAGAAAGGCGTTGATCTATAAGTACAGCAGAACGTCATAAGTCATTGGAGGGCTACATTCCTTTATCAGCACGGTAGAGTTTCATCTTCCCTTAGGTCCCTAGCCTATCTGACCTCATGTTCTTGATTAAGGAAGGATGCCTCCTCATCCAGTAGGCCTTAAATTCAATCTGCTTTTGGTTGGTTTGTCCTGCAAGCTTTGTGCTGCTACCACAGCAGTGCAAATTACAGGGAGGCTATGATTGCAGATTGAAGAGTTTATCTTTCTCTCTTGGTAGCATGCAGAGTACTTTGCAGTATGGGAACACTAGTACATAGGGGGAAAAGTTCAAAGTAGATACTAATTATCTCCACTGTTCTATGTTTAATGAGTTGTGTAGGTGTTGCCGTACAACACTGCAAACACTTACAAACTAACAGAACCTTACTGTTAGTGTGTAGAGAGCCAAAAGCAGCCTTGACAATAAATAACCTGGCTTGGTTGGTGGTTCCCATGCGTCTACTTTGGCCAACAACTGGATTAGGTTTAGCACATTCTTCCCAGGAAGCTTCTTTTGGTGATAACTAATGTTCAGTAGAGGCCATGTCTCACCTGCTGTTTGACAATTTCATTTACATTGACATTATATATGTATATATTTTAGGAAGCTTATAATATATTAGGTTTCTATATGACACCTCAAATGGAGCATAGTTTTGCCTGTCCAACTATGCATTTCCTTCCTGTTGGCCTCTTACCTCTCCTTTCCTCCCATCTCCATGTATTCATAACTATCCATGCTATTTTTCTTCCTTAGAGGGATCTAAATATTCCTCCTAGTCTTTTACTCTACACCCCATCCCTTTGGTTATACAAATTGTATCTTACTTGTCAAAAAACTTAACAGCTAACATCCACATATAACTAAATGCATAACATATTTGTCTTTTTGGATGTGGGTTACCCCCTTAAGAAATGAGCTTCAGAAATAGGTAAGTGTTTAAACACACTTTCTGTTCTTCTAGAAAACCCAAGTTCCTAGAAGGAATGCCCAAAAGTTGGTTTCCAACCCTCTGTTAAATTCAGTTTGATAGAATCCTAGACACTTTTCTGACTTGTACAGGCACCAGTCAAGTACTTGTTTACATATAAATGCAGGCAAAAGGCCCATATACATTTGTTAAATCTTCTTAATACAGTTTGACATAAAAACTGCTGCATTGTAGATACAAACCCTATTAAATGACATGGTTCTTCCAGATTTACAGTACAGAAAGTCCAGAACAGGAAAGACAGGCTACTTTTGCAAATGGTGAGAGGCTCTGTAAACCTGCACAGCTGCTATTAAAAGAGAGTGTTGATTTCTGATAAGAGAAGCAAGGTGATAACCCAAACACCTATAGCTTAGAATGCCACCCAAGGAGTCCCAGTTTCTAAAGCTATGTGCATGGAGGGAGGGTCATAATCAATAGTTTTGCTCAAACCTCAATTTTTCTGAGCTCTACAAACAAGCTTCAATGACATTGTCAGGTCTACATTGAAAGGTAAAACTGTAGCTAGGATAATGAATTAAAAATGATCTTTTAACTAAAGAGATATGGATGTCATTACTACAGCAATGCATTTAGGAAAAGAAAGAATAGATGCTGCCAATTTTCCTGTTGGAAATCTGTCCCAATGCTTGTGTCCTGTGATGAGTGGTCCTAAGACTCCAAGCTTTGTATTTCCTGGCCTATTTAAATTGTATTGCTACCTGACAATTTCTGTTTTTATTTTGTCTAGGAATATTTCATTATAATTATAAATCTGATCTCGCTAACCAAATTTCATACAAACTGTCATGATGCTATAGCATCACACAAGTTTCCTTACACAATACAGTTTGAAAAAAGAAAGAAAAATATAAGTGGGTCTGTCTGTTCCAATTTTAGGCCCACCTAAGACTTATCCTATCAATCCATGGATTCCAATAGTCATTCTGAAATTGTGATTAAATTTGGTTTAATTATGCATGCAGTAAATAAAAATACAATATTAAAGAAGTTACCTGGAAACATAAAATATGATTGATGGCACAAATTTTGTATCAGCTCCAAAATCATACACATAAAATTCCTACTCTAAGACCATTTTCTTCCTAACCACCAGGAGGTTTGGGATTCTCAGACAAATATTTTATATAAGAAACTTGTTTTATTTCTTCAAGCTTAGCAATTTTACTGCAGCATTATTAATTTATACTATTCTAAGTAATGGGAAATAAGATCCAAGCAATTTTACAACCAATAAAATTTAAACAAAAGCAGGCAAGAATTGTTCTATTTTTCATGCAGCAATTCAAACACACATGAATATGAAATTATGAAAACATACCAACAGAGAAGAGGACATTCTAAAAGGACATTCTGTCCCTTTACTTTGGTTAACAGGCTGTTGAAACAATGAAGTCCAGGAAATTGGAATGCTATAATCTTATGTAAGAGAAGTTGAAAGCCTATGCCAGCCAGAGGAGGAGCTTGTCCCCAGGAATGAAATTTTTAGCTTGTCAGAATCTTATAGAAGAGGAGATGAAACCATGATAGTTAATTGGAGGTGGGAGTTACCTTGACTATGAAAGTTAACTCTACCTGTTCATAGCACTGGCCCAGTACTTAAACTTACTCCTTATCCCAGAACACTCAAAATAGGCTGTGGGCAAGTCATTGAATTTCTTTGTCTAATTCCCCATTATGTCTTCTTTCAATAAATATGGTTTTACTGATTTTCACTATTATTTTTTTTTCTTTCATAGACTTCTTAGCTATGGGTGAGAGATCCTGGATGGTTAGGACTGCCAAATCATAAGGTCCAACCCTAACATTCCAGTAAAATATTACAAAGAATAAACTATGGCCCATAAGTGTATGAGGGTTATTCTGCAACTGTTCATGCTCCTGGTAAAAGCATGTGAAATATCTCTAAGATAATCCAAATTCTGTTTTACCAAATTATTATTCTGAAATAATGGTCTAAAATCTCCATAAATAAATCAATAAAAAGATGAACATTTCTAAAATTTGGGGAATTATACACTTATGAACAGGCGTTCTGTTTATACTTTACAGAATCTTAAATACTCTAGCTACAGAAAATTACATTTTTTCCATACCAATCTGACAAATAAACACACTCAATAAAATATTTTAATGAAGAACTTATATTCTCTTACACTGTTGAAAAATGGTAATACACTTTTAGGGGCAATTTGGCAATAGCTATTGAATTTATTATGTACTCAACTTTGTAGTAGAAATACCCTAGAGGAAATAACTAGCCCTCAAGTCAAAACCAGAATGTTCACTGCATAATTTTTTGCAATTCCAAGTATAGGGCAAACATTCATGTGCCCATTGTGAACTTAACCTTCAGTTTCCATGTGATCATATTGGGAAATAGTTAGGAAACCGATGTCTTCACTTTTGAGAGTGTCTAGTTAGAAGTTTCCAGATGGCTAACTATAGAAGGAGGCCTTGATCTGAATGTGGGTGCTACAGATCTTATAATCTAGGATGGATATTATATAAAAAGATGTGAGAAATACTAGCAGAGAGTGTAAGCATCCAGGCTGCCATGATGTGGGGTGTTCTGTGTACTTATCCCTCCTTACCCTGATAAGTAGAAAGCTACTGAAATAATGAGATAGCTCAAATCTATTGCTATCCAAAACAATTTATTCTAGATATTTTCTACAACAATGAAAACATCGAACCCACTCATCAATATTCAGTGACATAGTGAGTAGACAATGCAGTTGTGAAGCAACTAGAGGTACTAATATCAAATAACCTCTATGTCATTCCTAGGTAATTATTGAAACAAGTCACACATTTCTTTGCCAATTCTGTGTTGGTGAGAGAAAAGAAATAATAGGTTAATATGTTTTTATGCAAGCAGACTATTTATTAATTATAGTCATGAAAATACGGAAACAGAAAATAGTTTTCACCTGGAGAGTTGGCATTAAGAGAAACAAAGGAAGGCTTTAGTATTCATGGTTTAAGCTCGTGTCCATTTTACTTCTGTGTCTTGTGCCTGACTTTTTCTTCTAAACAATGTTTACATCATAATGTTTATGAAAATGTAAAGGAATAATAATCACTGTCTCTTTGACTTCCTTGTAAACAGAAATGCTGCAGTAAATTTGTTTGTAATTGTCATCAGATTCTCAAAGACTCTCAAATATTTTAAAAACATTACTGTTTATTGTATTTCAAACCTTGTGCATTGAAATTCTGTGAATACTTTGAATTATATCTGTATCTGAAAATTTTCAAGACTTTTTCTCTTATTTGTTTTAAAATTCCCAGCCCTAAAACAAATCCTTATATCTAGTATGGAAAATTCCCAATACATAACTCCTTTGTTGAAAAACAGACGACACAGAGATTTTCTTCCCATGCAAGAGAAAAAATCTGAATGTAAGTCAGTATACTTTAGGGCAAAGAGTGCATCACTGAGAAAGACAGATATCATGCATAATGTAGTCAATGATTTTGGGAACGAGATAGTTCTGGGATATCAAATAATAGTTATATTATTTGCATCTATTTCTCTATCCACTTATTTTCTTAAAATTCTCAAATTTCTAAAGAAAAAATAGGCATCAGTGGTAAGTGGCAACCCAATAGAAATTGTCTTGCAGCATTATCTGAGATTTCATATCACTAATAATTTTTAAATAAAATTGCTATTATATGGAATTCAAAATATGTCTGTATATGAATGCAAGTCTCATGAGACAAGTATAAACTAAAGACTATGCATACGCTGAACTTAGGTCCCCTACATAGATGTACCTGATGGGCAGTTCAGTCTTCTTGTCCTCTAATAAGTGAAGAAGGGGCTGTCCCTGTTGCCTGGTTTTGATAACTTTCCTCAGGTTCTGCCTCATCAGGCCACGGGGGAGAAGGATGCACTCAGTCCTGATGTGACTTGATGTGCTACAGTGGGTTGAGGGGCTCCCCTTTTCTGAGGAGGGAAGGAAGAGAGACAGGGGGAAGATAGGGAGGGTGAGACTAGAAGAGGAAGAGGGAACAGGCTACAATTGGAATATAAAAAAGTGAATATTAATTAATTAAAAAAATAAAAAGTAAGATAGGAACAAATGACATTTTAGTGATCTTATTTTTTATTTATTCATGTTATATTCAGGTGGTAGCCCTTCCCTCCTCGCTTCCCAGTCCCACCCTTTCTCCCCCATCCCCCATCCCTAATTCTCAGAAAAGGCAAGCCTCCCTATACACTGACCCTTGCTTATCAAGTTGCATCAGGACTGAGTGACTTTTCTTCTTCTGTGGCCTCACAAAGCAGTTACATCATGGAGAAGTGATTAAAAAAAAATCAGGCAACAAAGCACATGTCAGAGAGAGCCCCGGCTTCCCTTACCAGTGGACCAACATGAAGCCTGAGCTACCTACTGGTTAAATCTATGTAGAGGACCTAGGTCCAGCTGTATGTATTTCCCAGTATCACCCATTCTATGATATAATTTCATGTTATCATATTTTTGAGAGGGTAGTGTTTTAGTGACCTTACAGGTCACTCAGGATGAATTCTTAACTTTGGAACTCAATTTCCACATCCCTGGCATCAACAGAGAAGTAAATAATCAGTTTTCTCACTTTTTTTCTCTTGGTTTAAGTAACCTTTGGGCCTGTGTGGTGATACATGATTCTGATTTATTCCAAATGTTAGAATGTTATATACTGTTGTCTCCTATATTAAGACATGATCAAATTGTAAATGTGGTGGTTGGATACAAATTTCCACACTCAGCCAAGAAGATATTGGTAACTGATAGCTTCTGGGCGAGAGAAAGAATGTGTTTTATCTAAAGGTAATTCCAGTAGAGGGATACATATCCAACATCTATGGGCACCATACACTGTGCCTGGTTGCTTAAAAATAATTACAAAAAAAAAAATGATGGCACAAAGCTGTGGAGGTAGCGAAGTGATATTGCATCTGGGGTGAATTGGAAAAGGACTGAAAAAGATGAAAATGTAAGAAATTTGAGAAAGACAAATGCGTAAAGAAGTCAATATAATGAAAATACATTGTAAGAAATTTGCAAAGAACCTGCAAAAAAGAAAAGTGAGAAAAATAACAAAGAGTTAATCCACTTGGGCATATAAATCACTTGGCTTGTAGTTCTCACTGTTAGGAAAGCTGATTTACCTAGAGGCATATTGAATGCATGGGAGGTATAATTATTCCCTTACTCAGAAGATTATAATTTTTCATTTTCCTCCTTTATGTGTTTTCCTTTCAGACGCTGTCAAAGCCTGGAAATGCTTGATATTGTTGGCTTTACCCATTTTTGCCATGGCCAATCACCATTTTACCACATGGCTTTTTGCCTGCCTTGTTTATTGAATTTGGTCTCAAGTGTCATTTCTCTCTTTCTTTTCTCCCTCAACCTGGAGAATGGTAAAATTAAATATTGCCTTCCCTATTATTTTTCTTTTATAGTCTGATAAATTGTCTTTGATTTTCCTGTCTTCAGGGTTGATCATTTGGTGTTTAATTATAAACTGGTGTGGCTCTTCGCTGTTAAAGACCATTTCTCTTATATTTTTGGTTGTGAGCTTAACCTTTAGTTCTTACTCAAATCTCCAGTCCTAGTAATGGGGGATCTGGGGCTTGAACTGGCCATCTCCAGTAACCAGGCAAGACATTCAAAGAAGGGACTGGGACATTGATCCAGGCACAAAACCTTTGATCTATAATTTGTTCTGCCTGCATGTTGTGCTGGGGTGAAGATGATGCAAAAATTTTGAGAGAGGGCAATCAATGACTGACCTATCTTGAGACTCATGCTATGACAGGAACCCCCACCCCCCAACACTGCAAAGAGGGCTAAGAGCCCAAGGCTAGACAGCCCAGAGACCTAGAATAGAAGCAAACACAACTGACAAAAGAAAAAGTCAATGAAATGATTCCTCATAGTATTCTGCTATACTCATAGACAGAAGCCCAACATAATCATTATTAGAGAGGGTTCACCCAGAAAAAAATGCAGAGACACACAGCCAAACATTAGGTGGTACTTCAGGAATAATACCCACGAGGGTGAGGAAGGTTCATAGGAGCCAGAAAGGTAAGGACTCCAGAAGATCAAGTACCCCAGAAGGAAACCCACAGGATCAACTACCCTGAGCAAAAGGTTGCCTTTGCTCTCATTCATACCTACTCCCGTTCACACAGTCTATAGCACAGACAAATGAAAACTCAAAATATATTAAACACATGGCCTCCAATTTCTCTATTATAGGGCTCCCTCTCCAAATCAAAACAGATAATGTACCGGCTTTCAAAAGCCACCAATTCCAAAATTTTTGCATAACTTAGAAAAGTATCCACCACACTGGCATGCCTCAAAATCCTTAGGGCCAAGCCACCATGGAAAGAACGCGTCAGACACTTAAAAAACATTAATTACACAAACACAGTCTCCTCTACCAGCAAACATTCAATTAAATCTGGAACTACTAACTTTCAGGGTTAAAGGTCTGTGGTGCCCAGGATGAACCTCTCATTGTTTGCAACTGGAGTCAGCCATCACATACACCACCCAGCTTGGTCAGATGGAAGGACCCATTGGATTGGTACTGGAGGGAACCCAGCTCCCTCTTAAAAGTTGGGAGAAGATTTGCTTGTGTCCTTCCACAAAACCAACCTCCCCTTGTTTGGGTACTAGCTCACAATGTCTGACAAGACCTTTTATGTTAAAAAATGCTACACCTGGAAATCAAGGAAAAGAAAAAAAAAGGAAGGTGCTCAGACACCCAAGAACATACAACCAGATTACCTGGGAGGACATTCATACCCTCACTGACATAGCTTGGCTTGGCTGTTTCCCCAAAGCCTCTTTGTCTGTCACTCTAATGACTGTTTTTACCCTGCTTAACACTAATGCCTCAGCCACTCCCACCCCTCAGTCCTATGCTCTGGTGGTTTGATGTCAAAGAAACTTATCAAAGAAGAATCAGGAACATGAGATTGTTCACTAGAAGGTTGCCAAAAGCCCATAATGATTGCAATATACCCAAATGCCAGCCGTGTACAGAAAAAAACAGAACCACCTTATCTTAAGGATGTTGATTTTTTTTTATTTTTGAAAGGCAACTTTATTTCTTTTTTATAAACTTTAACATGTTCACCCCTTCTTCAATTCCTCCCATTACCACTCTGTCCACCGCCCCATCCCTTCCCACCGAACTTTGAGATTACTTCTTTTTTTTCTTCTTTTCTCATTAAGTCCAGTTAGTATTGTCCAGTTATTTTTGGGAACAGGATCTGCCCTGGTGTGTGGCAACCTACCAGGGGTCACATGATTAAAGAAAAGTGCCTCTACCTCTGCCCTTCCTGGTGTGCATAGCACCTTAGCTTGATATTTAAGAAGGATGTTGATACTTATGGGAGGTGCTGCTACTCCTCCTGCAGGTTGGAACTCGGCTTTATAAAAGACCATTTTGATAGCCAGGAGGAGGAATGTATCTCCCTAGTAAACAATGATGCTGACTCTTTCTGGGTATGATCATAATGAGTGAGTTAACCCAGAAGCAGAAAGAATCAAATGGTATATACTCACTTATATCTGCATACTAGCCCAAGGGGCATGTCCCACGAAAGCCTTCACTTACCAGGAAACTGGGACAGAGGGGAGGGCATCCTATTGGGACTCTAAATGAGAGACGCATGGGAGAATAGCAAAATAAAAGGATACAGAGGGTCCTAGAAATCTACAAGTAGAACAATATGATAGGCAGATTTGGGCCCAGGGGTCCCGCTCAAACTAAGGCACCAGCCAAGGACAACACAGGAGGTAAACTTTAAACCCCTTCCCAGATCTAGCCAATGGTCAGAACATTCTCCACAGTTGAGTGGAGAGTGTGATATGACTTTCTCATGTACTATGGTGCCTCACATTTGACCATGTCCCCTGGAGGGGGAGACCTGGTGGCACTCAGAGGAAGGACAGCAGGTAGCCAAGAAGAGACTTGATACCCTATGAGAATATATAGGGGGAGGTAATCCCCCTCAGGAACAGTCATAGGGGAGGGGAATAATGGGAAAATGGGGGGGGGGAGGAATGGGAGGATACAAGGGATGGGATAAACATTGAGATGTAACAAGAATAAGTTAATAAAAAGAAAGAAAAAAAAAAAAAAAGAATGATGATTGAGGTCTATCAAGGCCTTGTTAAATATCCCACTACTGACCGCCATGTTTCTTTACTGCTTGTACCTGCAGCTAAGCCTGGCTTAATTTAAGTGTTACCCCCTTCCTTTTTGTGTGTGTAAGGAAAAGAAAACCTCCTGCATAAGCATCCCATTGCAAGGGGTTTGCACCCCTATTACTATTGACATCCTAGCCATATTAATCACTTTCCTACTTATAAAAGTTTAAAATTAAAATAATATATATGTCTTGTGTTTCTATATTTTCTCAAGGATCCTGCCCATGAGGACAAAGAGAGCAGGAGTGACAACCAGTCTTGTGATAGCCACAGGTATCACAGAGAGAACTTCTGAGAGTAAGTTTCAGAGAAGCAGCTCATTATATTGTTCCAAGGGTGAGGTATGCAAGAGTTCTTAGCATTACAGAAGGCAAGAGCTGATTGCTCACAACATAGTACTTGAACACCATGCGGATATGAAGCTTCTGTAAGTAGGAAAATGATTAATGTGGTTAGGATGTCAAGATACTTGGGTGTATGCCAAGAAGTTACAACAAAAGCTGGGCCACATGAGATTTACTTTGAGCATTTTGAGCCTTGCCGACACTGTTCCAGAGTGGCTTGTAAAGTTTTCTGTTGCACAAAGAGCAATTGATGTTTCTCTTTTCCCACCCCCACCAAAGCCAGGCATTTGTTGCAGTGTTTTTTATTTGCTTGTTTGGTCTTTTTTGTTCTTGTTGTTGTTGTTATCCTAAATGGAGAAAGACGAAATCTCAAAAGTGTTTTGGTTTATATTTATCTAATTGGTAATGAATATGAACATTTTTGGAGATTTTTTTTCTTTTTGGCTTTGTTTTTCTTTTTTGAAAACTCTCTGTCCCTGAATGAAACCTATTTCTTACTGGGTCTTTCTTATAAACGCCTGCATATACTTTAAACACTAATTATACCAGTTGTATAACTGGCAAATATTTTTTTCCCATTCTGTGGGCTTCCTCTACAATTAACTAACTGTTTCGTTAGCTTTGCAGAAGCTTTTCAGTTTTATGAGATCTTACTTTTCATTTATTGCTCAACAGAAAATACATTCCAACTCTTATGAGGGAATATATAGAAACCTCAACAACAGTAACTTGAAAAATAAAAGAAAATTGGACAAATTCATAGATTCAGTAAAACTACTAAAAATAAGTAAAAAAGATGTCAACCCCTTACACTTTCCCAAATCAAATAAGTGGACTGCAATAGCAATAGAAATCATTGTAACTAAAAAAGTCCATGGCCAGACAGACCTACAAAAGAATTCTAGGGAACTTTTCAAGAAGATCAATAGCAAATCCTTAATTATTCAGAAAAAAATAGAACCAGAAGGAAGACTCCCAAACTTCTGCCATGAAAAAAAATATATCACTGTTATATAAAAACTAATAAAAGACACACCCTCTAAAATGAAAAAAGCAAAATATACAGGCAAACTTTCCTGGTGAATATGGTTTCAAAATGCTAAATAAAATATTTGCAAGCATAGACTAAACATAGATTAAAAAAGATGACTTTCCATGACCAAGTTAAATCAAGAAAAAAATCAATAAATATAATAAATAAAATAAATGGACTTAGAGACATAAAAATACATGAACATTTTATTAGATTTAGAAAAAAAGATGTCCTAGACAAAACTCAAGCATGCCAATGTTAGAATACTACTACAGAGAATAGAACTAGAGGGAACATGTATCAATATTAGGCAAGCTATGTATGAACAAGAACACGGCCAACATCATTTTAAACAGAGAAAAACTTGAAGCAATATCTGATATCATCACCTAGAAAGGTATGTCCACTAACGCTAAAACTTTTTATTCTTGTGCTTGAAGTATTAGCTAGAATATTACATCAAGTAAAGAAAATTAAAGGAATACTTATAGGAATAGTAATAGGAAACTAAAAAGTCAAACCATCCCTCTTTGCAGACAATGTGATACTCTACAGATATTCTGTACCAGAAGACTTATAAAAATGTAAACAAATTCAGCAACAAAGCAGAGAACAGAATCAAGTGGAATGATACAATAAACTTTGTGTTTTTGTAGGACATATTTAATGAAAAAAGTACCATTACTGTCTGATGTACTATGTACCCCACTTTATCATCACTGTGGGTGAAAATTAAGGCCAAAAATGATTGGAATATAATCTCTGTTACATAAATGCCCTCAGTATCTTTTGATACCATGGCTTATCTTTTAGTCATAAACATTAAGAAGTTACAGTTGTTTAACTGACTTAGTAAAGCTGTAAATATTCTGTCATTAGGCAGCCATACTAAATATATAAAGCTGTTTTTAGAATTAATGGGCATATACATTTAGAAAAAATAACCCTAAATCTTAGCCAGATATCTGAAACCAAAAATTAATATGTTTGGCCATCTCCATAGGGAATTCTTTGATGCTTACCATCTTCTTTGAGGTAGGCTAGATATTGCCAGGAGATAACCTGTCTTGTTGTCAAAGAATCTTTAAAATAATAAAAATATCTTTAAATTCCATATTCTGTAGGTCTCTGAGGCTTTTGAAGGTCCTATCTAACTATTTTACCTCATATATCTATAGAATAATATCTATCTATTAAACTTAGGATGTGTATTGTTGTAATAAAAATATACTAATAATTGACATGATCAGGACTTGATCAACTAACAATTACCTTGTATTACTTAATTATCCTAATAGCCTGTAATACAATTTTCAGTGTGTTGGAAGTAAACCTTGTACTATAATTGTGTTGTGTGGGTACAATACCTCATATTAGAATAGAAATATATATAATATGTGTGAATAATAATCTTAAATTTGAATTTTATACCAGAGAAGGTAAGCAAGTTCTCAATAATTCTTGCCTCACAAAATGTCTGTCAGATATATTGGGTCCAAAGGCTAAAGATGATGCTCCAACATTATAGAGAGTTTGGGGTGCAGTACTTTAATACATACCTTGGAAGTAACCATTAAATATCTAACTGGAGTTAAGGTCAGAGAGCAAGAGGTAATTCATACCTGCTATAGGAAACATAGTCAACTATCCAGGATTCATGAAGTCACAGACTTGAATGGAACCTACAACTATCACTTTATTAAACCATCATACTAACTAATTATCATCTTAACATCCATAATAAATAAGCTAAATTTTTTCTTATATAAAATACTGACTCCTTTGTCAGTAATAGGATAATGTGCTACAATCAGTTAAGCCTTGAAAGTTTATTATAGAGCTAATATACAATACTGCTCATTATAAATAAGAAACAGAATCCCAAAGCACCGAGGACTCAGTTGCCAAGCACATGTTGCTTGATTTATATTATTTTCATGTGTTTATGTTAATAGAAAGATTGATTCAAGTGTTAAACATTCTGGTAGTAGTCCCAACCAGCTACAAGCATTTGTGTGGATCATATTTTTCTGCTATAACAGATTAACCAGGGTGCCACCTCCAGCTCCAGGAGGCAAAACGATGTCGAACACAGTGTACAAATGAGACACTACCCATAGGAAGGTCTACGGGGTTTTGCCAGGCAGCAGTCATGTAATTGGATCTGAAGGCTGACAGCACTAATGGGCACAATGACAGGAGGTGATGGAGGCCCATCTGCACTGGCCTGCTGAGCTGACCAGACCAAGGGAACTGCTGTTCAGTTTTTCCCAAAAGTGACTCAGAGCCAAAATAGATTGCTGAAAGTTTCCAGCTATCTGATGGGAAGACAGAAATAAATCTGTTGTCGCATGAAGATGAACAGGTATGTTAATCAGATTATGAGGCTGTTTTAATTTTTATATGATATTAACTCATTTTCTAAAAAAGAAAGAAAAAACAAATCCTCTTTCTAAATTTTTAAAATTGTATCATGGCTAAAGGTCAATCTCATATTCTCATTACTTTCTTTTGTTTTTTCTTATCAATAAACAGAACAGTAAAGTTAAACGTCAAGAGTTAGATCATTTATATCAGCCCAGCCTTTTGGCACAAATATCACTACCTCTCCTTTATTATGCAGTTAATAATTCATAACGGATATTGTTCCATTTAGTTCTATGCTGTGTTTTCTGGTGGTAGGTAATTAAGTAATGAATGGTTTTAAGACAATCCCCATTTTTATTTCAAACATATGTTTCCATTTCAGTCCTGAGATACGAAGTTTATAATGGGTGGCCATCCCTGTCTAAGAAATGGTTCTGATGCAAATAGTCATTTCTAGTTGCTCTGTTCTTTATTTTCTTTCTTTCTTTGAAAATTTATCCAATGAATTTAAATCATTCTAACTTATATAAGATCAGCGAAGGTCTCAATGTGCTGCAGTGTTATCAGCCCCTAAGTTTGTAAAGGCATTGAGGGTGAAAAAATGAAACTGAGAGAATCCGGTCAGGTGAGAGTGAAAAGTTCCAGCCATCTCCCTACTGCCTTTGCATGTCTGGCCTACTGCTGTTACTGAACCCACTAATTAAATACCTTTATGAGGAGCAGGGTAAAAGCTCACTCATTGGTAAGGTGTTGGATAGTTGGCTAACTTGCAAGAAGAATAAAATACAAGATTTAAGAAGTATTACAATTTATTTGCTTTTAGAGCACATGCCTTGACGTTTTTTCTCAGAAATCTTTGCAACATATGTATATTAAAGCTCTTTCTATTATTCTATCTCCAGTTCAACACTGACTATGGAAAAGTTGAACTTCATTTCTTTTCTCTCCTCTAATTTTTCACTCTCCTACATTTCTCAGGAGCACTTGACAGGGTTTGCGCTTTAGAACTCTTGTTTTACAATCTACCAATGAATATAAATTTTTCAATAAATGGTAAAGGTTGCATGTGATTCACAGGTCCATAAATACATCCCTTCAAAATCTTGGACTAAGGCCTGATATCATTGTAAGTATCCCGGCTTGCCCAGGCTTTCTGCTGGAAGCTGTATCCAAGTCCTCAGTCTACCCAAAAGCACTATTCTCTGTGATTAGGAAATGTGAATGTATCTCAGTATTGCAGAACTCCAGAAACCTGTTTGAATTAATGGACTCTATATATTATAAGTTACACACAGGTGTCTCACACCCAGCATTTAAAATAAAAGACAATTAGGTGAAATTCAGTCAATGAGCTTGTTTATCAGTCTTTTCATCACAAGTAACGTAACTGAAGCTAAGACATTTAGAAATAAAAACTAAAGATTTTTCTTTCACTGTCAAAAACTTTCACAGACAAAACAGAAATGTTTTTAAAAATGGGTAAATTGGTAGAATAATAAATGATATCATTGATAAGAATGATATATTATTTACAAAGTTTGAATTAGATTATTTCTCTCGCTTCGGTTATTTTCTTTTAGTTGGTGCATTCCACTTCTTCAACTGTGTTAGTTTTGTAAGGAAAAGGAATCCAAGCATTGGTTGATTTCACTTGTTTATGGAAGCTAATTCACTATTCTTTTGGCTGCATTCTAGACATCCAACGTCAAATTAAGTCTGGTGAATAATAATTGGATCTAATTAACTTTACTAAAAACTGTTGAGTCTTTAACCAGAAGGAAGGTGGAAGACTACTCAGTACCAGTATGAGAAGTGGTGATCTTTGACACTGTAACGTATACATGCTCAAGTAAGCTGGGTACAGTGACACACACCTAAATCTCCAGTACTTAGGGAGACAGGGGTAACTGAATCTCCGTGATTTTGAGGCTAGCCTGGTCTACAAAGTGAGTCCAAGAAAGCCAAGGCTACACATAAAAACTCTGTCTTGAATAACACAAAAACAAAAAACAAAAATGCCGCAGTATAAAGAAACATGGAGATGTAACAAGAATAAATTAATAAAAAAAATATGAAGAAAAAAAAAAAAAGAAAGAAACATGTCACCCACGTTTGACTCTCCAATGCTAATAATGTAGGTGTATGTGGTAGTTTCCGAACCATTTTTTGTCTTAAAGAAAAATGCACTAAATCAAAATGTTTGATGTTTTGTCATCAATAAAACTTTTCTGTATATTTGATAGTCATTTCTATCAAGAGACACCAAAGAAGTCAAATATGGTATAGCTTACAAGTGATATAAATAAAGTACGTTTCATTGTAAAAATGAATCTCCAAAAAAAATGAATCTAGGTATTGGGTGCTGACAAAACTCCTGGTATTAGTCTGCTGTTAGGAGAAATTTTCTCAGTTGGACTAAAACCATATATAGAGAGAACATATGTATAGAGAATATGGAACTATTATCTTTTGACTGATTCATCTGATTGCCACTAATGAAAATCTTTCAGCAAACCATAATTTACTGACTTCAACTTTATTTCTCAACCTTTTTCTTACAATTGACTCAATTTCTGGAAGAATCAGCTACTAATTTTACAAAAAGCTAAATTGTGATAACCTAAATCACTAAAACTCCGTTTTCCCACCCAAGAATGTTTAATGATGACGGAAGCTCTAACAGAAGTCCTATTCAATTGCTGTGGTCATATTTATTAGTGGCAGGAAATGCATCAATCGGAAATAGAGGCTCGATGATTTTAAATAATTAAAAAATCAATCATTTATCTTCACATATATCCACAGTTCAAATAAAATCTGACTGCCCTTCCATGCGCACACTTCAGTGACAGGATTCAACATAATTTCAAATATAATGCAAAACTCACTTCTCATATGCATGTTTCAACCTATGATTCTATACTTAGTTACCTTTAAAAGGTTGATACAGTGAAGATGTCAAAAGTCAGGAGTCACCATATTTTAGTAGAACTGAGTGATACAACTGTCAATGTGTCACTCAGGTTTGTAATCTCAGTTAGTGTTGGTATCATTTGGAAATGTCTCTTTTTTTTGGAGAACCTGGAGTAAGGAAGGTTCTTTGGTTAAACACATTAAAGTTAGCCTAAGAGACATCAAAGTTGTCAGAGTCACACTAAAGGAAGAAAGGTCAGAACTTTCCTTGGGATTAATTTGACTGAGAGTGAGTCCAAGTGTGACCTCTTCACTTCTCTCTCTTTGACTTCTGTTTGTAATGTGTAATTTCTGACTCATCTGGAGTCTGCCTATTATGTGTCTGATTTGTCCCTATTGCCTGTGTCTTGTCTTTAACAAATAACTTTTTTGTGTATTTATTAAACGTCCATAGAACATCATATTGGGAAACAATGAGTGATACTTTACAGAAAAAGTCTTCAGAATTTTACAAGGAATCAAGTTATCTCCTCAAACTGACACTAAGTGATCTCAAGGAACTCAGAACTTCAAACATATGCTAGCAAGAAATATCTGTATGCTATTTCCACGATGTACAAGAAATTTGAGAAAGAAGGTTGCTTTTGACCTCTTCGGTGTTTTCGGCAAATGATAAATAACTATAACACTCTCACACATGCACTCACAAAGAGAGTGCTCTGTGTCTGGGCAAGGAAAAGTACATTATTTAAGATTAAACTATGTTTTAGCTTGGGGTATAAAAGATAATTGCTTGATAAATCCAGGGCAAGTAAGGTTACTATTAAAAATTTCCCTTAAAATCAGGGTAAGCAAACATGCTGAGCACACAGTGGGCATATCAGGTCAGGTGAAGTCGTAAATGCCCTCAAGATATATATTAACTCCACTGTGAAGTCCAGCAAAAGCTTTAATCTCCTAGAACATAAGAGGTTTTTTTTTTCTAAAAATGTACCACTATTTGAATATACATGGGATTAGTGCTTCTAAAGTTGTAGTGTAGAATTCTAAAAGATAAGTATAAAAACAGTAACCATGTTTCAAGCTGAGCATACTATTAGACAAAATAAGCACTATGTGTGATGCCAAAATCGTTGGAAGAGTTCTACCTTTTGAATTTATGCTCCCTCTTAAATGTGTTGAGTGAATTCTCATTGGACTGTTTTTATGACATTTATTTGGAGGTAAATAGGGCTGGTGGGACTGATCTCATAAAATTTTATCTTTTACTTTGGTGGCTCTCTCTTCTTCTCTGGCTTTCTGTCACTTGATGGGCAGCAAGGAGATTATTACCACACATCTGTCTGCATATCTGTGAGCAAACAGATTTCTGTGCATTTTAGTTCACTTATGCTCCAGTTGTCCTGTCACAACTAAAAAAAGTAAACCAATGTAGGCAGCAAGGCAATTCTTAAATAACTCAATGTGAGGGTGTGAAGAAACTTCAAAGCACCAAATACAACAACCCTCTAAATGAAAAGTGAAATAAATGCAATAAGATCCAATGTGTTCACCACGCAGCACACACTGAATGACAAGTGTCTCAAAGGTATGTAACAGGGAGCTGAAAAGACAATTAGTTCTGAAAAATTGACTCTGAGTAGGGAAGCTTTCCTTCATCAAAGTATAATGAAACATCGCTCAAACAGGTAGGGTCAGTGAGGTGTTGATGTTTACTTGTTAGTCTTCAAAATGAATGTGGTTCAGTCACTCACGTGTCTGTACATCACTTCCTTGCTATTAGAAGCATTCTAAGCCATTGCCATTTCCTCTAAGACTGTGTTTCTTGAGGAGCAGCACCACTATAAAGGGCTGTGTTACTTACTTTCTGTTACTGTGATAAAATACCATGAACAAGGAAGTTTATACAAAGGGGGGTTTAGTTGGGCTTAAGGGTCCAGAGAAACAAGAGTGCATCATGGCATAGAATGCACTCACCAACAAAAAGCAGGCATGATGGCCGGAACAGGAAGCTAAGTGCCCAAATCTTCAAATGCAAGCCTTAAGCAGAGACAGGAAGCTAGATGTAAGGCAAAGGTACAAAGTGAGTCCATGACAGCCAAGGTTACACAGAGAAACCCTGTCTTGAAAAACAAAACAAAACAAAAACAAACAAAATCTCAGCCTACTGGGCACACCCTCACTCAAACGACTACAAAGTATTCCCTAATATTGAAACTAAAGTACATATTTATAAATTACTGCCCACTTTCATTACAAAGAAAAGTAGGGCAATGTTTTCATGATTCCAATAATAATTCTTGAGTTTTTTTGTGTGTGACGTTCTAGTAAAACATTCTAAATTTGCTTTTATCATCTTTTTATTCAGATTCTGTTCAATTACTCAAGGCTATATATTTCTGGGTCTACATTACACACTTCATTTCATTGTATACTTTATTACTTTGTTATGTTTCTTTTTACTAAATTTCTATTCTTAATATTACACCATTTTAAGTATCTTAGTATTTATTTCTTATATATTGTAATTCACAAAACCAGTTCCTGCTGCTGACATGCATGTTTATGGAGCCATACATGGAGGTATGAGAAACCTACCTCCATGGGTAGAATTACGAGCCAAGTTTCTGATATTTCTTAAGACTGGTTTATTTTACTATTAGAGTTTTTTTTCCAGCTATACAGAGTCATCCTGAATGGTAGAAACGCTTTAAATACCTTAAATATAAATGTTGTCATATTTTTCAGCATATTTTATTTATTCCAGTAAAATTGGAAAAGCTGCTTCTTATAATGGAAGGAAAATCACTATTAGGAGCTTGTCTTTTTTTTAACCCATCGGAGTGCCCAACTCTCAAAAAAAAAAAAAATAAAGAAAAGAAAGAAAAAAAAAAAGAAAAGAAAAAGAATAAATCTGTTCCCTTATTTTACAATATTGGTTAGATCTCATTCGGAGAAAAATTTTTGAATAGAAGGTAAAGGCCCTATATTTTCAACACACCTATTATTTTTGCATCACTTTTTCACTTAAAAATGTAGTCTTCTACTAATATTTTGTTTTTTATGTAGTAAAACTGAAATGTTGCAACTCGCTGATAGAACTCTCTAAACTTTCTGTACAGCTGGCAAGTGGTGTAAACTGTGCCCTTGGGTGGTGACCCTTGCCTTTTTAAAAGTCTTCAGTTCTAGCATTAGTTCAAGTCTTCTTTGAGGTAAATATGCAGCAATGGCTTGTGAGTAAGACAGGCCAGGCCAGGAGGATCGATGACTGTTGTCATTTGAAACTTTCTAAACTAGTGTCAGACACATAGATGAAAAGTCTACTGTTTCTAGATTATGGTGTTCAGGAAAACTTGTATTATTTCTTGTTTCATATTTTACTTGAGATATTCTATTATAATCACTTTGCTTTGGGACATACTTGTGATATAAAGATTTTTTAAGTTAATTTATTCATATTACATCTCGATTGTTAGCCCTTCCCCTGTTTCCTCCCATTCTTCCCTCCCTCCCATTTCTCCCCTTCTCCCCTCCCCTATGTCTGTAACTGAGGGAGACCTCCTCCCCCTATATATGCTCTCAGAATATCAAGTCTCTTCTTGGTAACTAGCTATCCTTCCTCTGAGTGCCACCAGGTCTCCCCATCCGGGGGACATGATCAGAAAAGGGGCACCAGAGTTCCTGTGAGAGTCAGATCTCACTCTCTACTCAACGGTGGAGAGTGTCATGTTCGTCGGCTAGGTCTTGGTAGGGGTTCGAAGCTTACTGCCTATATTCTCCTGGACCCCAGGATCCAGATCTGCCTGTCATAAAGTTCTTCTTGTAGGTTTCCAGGACCCTGTGGGTCCTACTATTTCCTCTTTCTTCCATGCTACTCTTGCCTAAAGTCTCAATTGGATGTCCTCTCCTCTGACCCACTTTCTTGGTAAGTAAAGATTTTCTTTTCTTTTTTTTTTTTTCTGTTTGAATTTTTTTTATTATTAATTTATTCTTGTTACATCTCAATGTTTATCCCATCCCTTGTTCCTCCCATTCCTCCCTCCCTCCCCCCTCCGCCATTTTCCCATTATTTCCCTCCCCTATGACTGTTCCTGAGGGGGATTACCTCCCCCTGTATATTCTCATAGGGTATCAAGTCTCTTCTTGGCTACCTGCTGTCCTTCCTCTGAGTGCCATCAGGTCTCCCCCTAAAGATTTTCATGGTACGTATCCCTTGGACTAGTGTTTTGATATAAGTGAGTATATACCGTTTGTCTCTTTTTGCTTCTGGGTGAACTCACTCATTATGATAATTTCTAGATCAATCCATTTGTCCACAAATTTCGGGAATTCCTTGTTTTTAATAGCTGAGTAGTATTCCATCGTGTAAATATACCACAGTTTCTTAGTCCATTCTTCTACTGAGGGACACTTAGGCTGTTTCCATGTTCTGGCTATAAGTCAGTAGCTTTCCTGTATACAAATGACAAACAGGCAGAGGAAGAAATTAGAAAAACTACTCCCTTCACGATAGCTACAAACAATATAAAATATCTAGGAGTAACTCTAACCAAACAAGTGAAGGACTTATTCGAAAAAAACTTCAAACCTCTGAAGAAAGAGGTTGAAGATGACATGAGAAGATGGAGGGATTTACCTTGTTCGTGGATCGGGAGAATCAACATAGTAAAAATGGCCATCTTACCAAAAGCAATTTACAGATTCAACGCAATCCCTATCAAAATACCTACAAAATACTTTGAAGATATTGAAAGATTAATTCTCAAAATCATATGGAGAAATAAAAAACCCAGAATAGCAAAAAAAAAAAAAAAAAAAAAAAATCCTATACAACAAAAGACTCTCCGGAGAAATCTCCATACCTGATCTCAAGCTGTACTACAGAGCAACAGTAATTAAAGCAGCATGGTACTGGCAAAGCAATAGACTGGTGGATCAATGGAATCAAATCGAAGACCCAGAGATGAATCCACACACATTTGCTCACTTGATTTTTGACAAAGAAGCCAAATCTATTCAATGGAAAAAGGATAGCATCTTCAACAAATGGTGCTGGTCTAACTGGATGTCTACATGTAGAAAAATGCAATTAGACCCTTATTTGTCACCATGCACAAAACTCAAGTCCAAGTGGATTAAAGACCTCAACTTAAAACCAGAGACATTAATTCAGTTAGAGGAAAAAGTGGGGAAGAGCCTGGGACACATAGGCACAGGAAACAACTTCCTGAACAGTACACCAACAGCCCAGGCCTTAATGTCAACAATTAATAAATGGGACCTCATGAGACTGAGAAGCTTCTGTGAAGCAGGAGACACTGTCAAGAGAACAAAGCGACAGCCTACAGAATGGGAAAAGATCTTCACCAACCCTTCATCTGATAAATGTCTAATATCCAAAATATATAAAGAACTCAAGAAATTAAACACTACCAAACCAAATAACCCAATTGCGAAATGGGGCTTGGAACGTAACAGAGAATTCTCAACAGAGGAATATCAAATGGCCGAGAAACCCTTAAAGAAATGCTTGTCCTCGTTAGTCATCAGAAAAATGCAAATCAAAACGACACTGAGTTTCCATCTTACATCCATCAGAATGGCTAAGATCAAAAACTCAAATGACACCACATGTTGGCGAGGATGTGGAGAGAGAGGAACACTCCTTCATTGCTGGTGGGAATGCAAACTAGTACAACCACTTTGGAAAGCTATCTGGCACTTTCTCAGAAAAATGGGAATAGGGCTTCCTCAAGACCCAGCCATCCTACTCCTTGGAATATACCCAGAAAATGCCCTACCACATAACAGGGACATATGCTCAACCATTTTCATAGATATAAAGATTTTTAACCCTTGACTGTAGAGATAATAGGTCAGTGAGTAGCACTTGCTGTCATTGTAGAGGTTGGATTTGGTTCCCAGAACTCTACACTAGTTACCACACAACTGTCTGCAACTGTAGCACCAGGGAACCTGACAGACTCTCCTGGCTTCCAAGAGTATCTGCACACATGCATCCACACATACACACACAGACAAACACTCACACACACGGCACACACACATACACACACATACACATACACACACACACACACAGAGAGAGAGAGAGAGAGAGAGAGAGAGAGAGAGAGAAAGAGAGAGAGAGAAACCTAAGTTTGGTAAAACTAAATAAGGATTCCTAACACAATAATCAATAATATAAGTAACTTTCATTAATAAATGCGCATAGTGATTTGGGGAATAGATATTAATAATTATAATACTGTATTAATATGAAGTTGATTTACACATTTTACTAACTACTAACACAAAACCAGAAAACAAAAAAAAATATTATATGTGAAATTTTTAACTAAAATTTGAGAATTACTAATATGTATGTAGAGTAAGGTTTAAATGAAGAATAGAGTTGGTATTTGGCTATGACAATAAAAGCTGAAAAGAAAAGGCATGCTCATTGAACAGTGCACAGCATTTCATGTAAAGGTCAAGTATTATTTTGGATAACTAAATGAAAAAATTTATACACATTTGAAATATTATTAAAGCACGGATAATGTTACTTTCAAGTTTTCTCCATTTTCCATGCTTCTGTGTCATTTAGTGTGCTCTCTGTTACCGAAATCCCAACTACAGGGAACATATACATTTTAATTCTAAACATAACATTTTCAGTAACAGATATTAAAGGCATGAGACCAAAGAATTATGTTGTTGAGGTTATTTTCATCCTCATATATTTGACATTTTGTAAAATTGTAAAAAAAAAGTTTATGAATTTAAAATCATTTTTTCTTGAAGATGAACTTAAGGATTTTATTATCTTCCTGGTATTATTCTTTGTGAATAACACATTGTTTTTACTACCTTTTTTTAAATATCACGACCTCTAACCTAAGTTCACAAGAACCACACACAGAATCAGATCTTTAAAAACATTATCTCTGAAAATTAAAAACAACTAAAATAATTCTATAGATAATAATCCTCAGGTAACAATATTATTGTTTTAAATGTAGAAAGCTTAGCTAGACGAAGCTACAATATGCCATAATTCACCTAGAGAAAATGTGAATGGCGCCAATTTGCACTCACTTTATGTTTATGGAAAACATATTAACACAACAGCAGTTAATTTACAATAACTGCCCCAAGAATCTTAGTCTTGCTGAAAAGAAAGAGAAATGGTGCTTTCTGATCATTCCATAGCTGGGATACTTCGGATAATTTCGTACCAGGGACCCCTCATTCTGGAGCTGTGTTTTGCAACCTTCCTAATGCTGAGATCATTGTCATGGCTCCAAAAATAAAGTTATTTTCATTGCTACTTCATAGCTTTAATTTTACTACTGTTATAAATTGTAATGTAAATATTTGATACACAGGTTATCTTATATTCATCCCCCGTGAAAGCATCCTTTAGACAGGCCCACCCTCACCCAGAGGGTCACAACCCACAGGTTGAGAACCACCATTCTAGAGGCAGCTCCTACTATCCTGCTCCAGAAACAAACAGGAGGCAAGTGAGAGAACCTGGAACAGCCAACTTAGACAGGATGGAAGTGTGGGAGAGAAACGCAAGTGTCTTCTTTAAACAATTTAGAAACATCTCTTTCTATTATTTTGTGACTTGTGTGTGCATGCTCAGGTAGAGCAAATCACTTGCAGCTTGTCTTGAGCTATCTAGGGGTGCTGCTAATCTTGGTAAGCAGTGTTCATACACATTTAACTGCTTGTTGGTCTTTGATTAAACAAACAAAAGCAAAAAAAAATGTTTTTAAACATTTATTTGTTGTTTGTCACTTCTCAAATATATTGATGCCAAAAGGAAAAGAACGTAGGAATAAAAAGAATTAAAATTTCTGGCAAATACCTCGAAAGCTTATTGAATTGAACATATAGTTTCCAAGAAAAGTGTCCTGCTGTAATCGTAATGAATGAAATCTACCTTAAGGTGTCACATGCCATTGACTCTGACCTTAAGGCTCAACCTAGGGATATAAGAGCAAGGAGATATAAGTGAGTATATACCATTTAAGTCTTTCTGCTTCTGGGTTAACTCACTCATTATGATAATTTCTAGCTCAATCCATTTATCCACAAATTTTGGGAATTCCTTGTTTTTAATAGCTGAGTAGTATTCCATAGTGTATATGTACCACAGTTTCTTAATCCATTCTTCTACTGAGGGACACTTAGGCTGTTTCCATGATCTGGCTATTATGAATAAGGCTGCTATGTCCCACCAAAGCCTTCACTTACCAGGAAACTGGGACAGAGGAGAGGACATCCTATTGGGACTCTAGATGAGAGAAGCATGGGAGAATGGCAAAGTAGAAGGATCCAGAGGGTCCTAGAAACTTACAAGGAGAACATTATGATAGGCAGATTTGGACCCAGGGGTCCCGCTCAAACTAAGGCATCAGCCAAGGACAATATAGGCGGTAAACTTTAAACCCCTACCCAGATCTAGCCAATGGTCAGAACAGTCTCCACACTTGAGTGGAGAGTGGGATATGACTTTTGCATGTACTCTGGTGCCTCACATTTGACCATGTCCCCTGGAGGGGGATACCTGGTGGCACTCAGAGGAAGGACAGCAGGTTACCGAGAAGAGACTTGATGCCCTATGAGCATATACAGGGGGAGGAAATCCCCCTCAGGAACAGTCATAGGGGAGGGGAATAAGGGGAAAAGGGGAGGGAGGGAAGAATGGGAGGACACAAGAGATGGGATAACCATTGAGAAGTAACAAGAATAAATTAATAATAAAAAAATTTAAAAAAAAGAGCAAGGAGATTAAATGGAAATGTAATGTGAATAAGTTATAATAAAAATAAAATACATAAAGACAGTTAAGTTATTAATTAAAAAAAGAATCAGTTGACTATTGAGCAGCATGTGTAATCACCATAAATTTTAAACACAACTCTGAATTTAAAAAGATCTAATTAAGAACTTTTTGAAGAGAGGTTGTAATATAAGATTTAAAGGGAACTCTAAAGTGTTGCAACATTCTATTTTCATTATTTATTAGTGATAATAAAATTCAGACAAGATAAATAGAAGATATATAGATGATAGGTAGATAGATAGATAGATAGATAGATGATAGATTTAAAACGAATATTAAAGTTGCTTGTTTTAGCCTGCTTTTGATCACTTCCCCATCACGGGCCTACCTTGCCAGACCTCAGAGGATGATGCAAATTTATATGCTCAATGTCTGGGGGTTGGGTGTGGACTCCCCTTTTCTTAGGTCAAGGGGAGGGGGAACAGGGAGAAGAGAGGGGGAGGGTGGGAAAAGGAGAAAAAGGGAAGAGTCTGTTGTAATCGGGATATAAAATGAATGTATAAATTAAACATACATTTAAAAATGCCATAATTTCTATAGCAATAGACATGACTACACAGAGGAATACGTGTGAGAGCTGATATTGCCCTCCCCACTAATCACATTACCGTTTCTCAGCAGGTAAAAGAAAAAGAAATCACCCATCATCTTTATTTTGTCGCAATGAGTTCAATGTTCTTATTATGCCAATAAAAAATAAAGCAGTTTAGTCATTGATTTGTAACTTATGTGGCTGTTTTAATTTTTTTTACCCTATTTCCATATGCCACCAGATGCCTTGCTGACAGTACATGATCCATCATAAGAAAACCTCTTGATGTAAAGTAGGGCTATGCATCCAGACAAAGCTCTGTCCAATTGCATACTTGAATCTGATTACAAATATGAGCACTAGAGCTTGAGAAGAAACAGCAGGGCAATGCTTTACAAAGTGGCATTCCTTGATCCTTCTTAATTTACCAAAGAGCCCATCCATCACCTTCTCCTGAGGAAAAAAAAAATTAGTACATGAAATTTAACTTACATAACTGGCAGGCAGTAAAAGTAATTGTTTTCTCTTAACCATATGGGGTCTTTCCTAAATGGCCATATACTGTTATCAACCTCAGAGGGTATCCAAAAAAGTAGTCTGGTGACTTTCTCTAGCACAAATAATAAACCAAATACATGGATATAGACACATAAGCATATACTCAGAGCACTTTGCTTTTTCCAGAGTAGTTCAAGCATAAATTTGTTTATACTTATATCAATCTAAAGATCTGAAGTCAGGGTACATGCTCAACAAATTAATGTGGAAAGATTTATAGATCTAATTTAACAAAAATTCTGGCAAACAGGAAAATTAGTTTCTTATTTAGCATTTCACTTCTGTGATAAAACACCAGGACAAAAAGGAACTTGGGGAAGAAAGGGTTTATTTCAGCTTTGGCTTCTAAGGAAGGAAGGTCAAGGCAGGAGGAACTCAAGGTAGGAACCTGGAGGCAGAAACTGAAGCATAGCCATAGAATTCTTCCTGGCTTGCTCCTCATGGCTTACTCAGCCTTGTTATATATACCCCAGATCCATCTGCCCAGGCGGGGCACCCACATCTATCTCTGATGAAGAACATGGTACAAAGTCTTGCTTATTGGCCAGACTTAGGGAGACCTTTCCTCAGGTGTGCTCCACTCCTTTCAGATATGTGGAGGTCTGTGCCAAGTAGACAAAACCCAATCAGAAGGAGTTCTGAGTCTAGCAGATTTGTAAGATTTGTGTTTGATACTTAAGATTGCTGAAGGAAATTCTCAGAGGTGGGAAGATTTACAATTTGAAATATACTAAACACATGGCACTTAATTGTAAGTAATACAAATGTATTGCTTTAAATATAAGAGCTAGTTACTTGTTAATGTAAAATCCAAATTTTAATTATCAAGACAAAATTAACATTGATCAGGTGTTCTGACTCCCATATGTAGTCTTAGCAATTATCTCAGTAATGTCCACTTCAATTTAAGAGTATGGTGGCCTGTTTGTAATGCTCCTCTGTATTTTCTCAAGTTCTTTAAAATGCCTTAGCTGCAATATATTAGTAATGTATGTGTGCATACATGTGTATGATGGTTGACTCACACATGCATGCCTGTGAAGGTCCGAGGACAATTTACAGAATAGAATTCCATTTTCTCTTTCCAGCTTATAGGTCCTGAGAGCACATTCAGATGATCAAGTTTGGTGGCAGGTTCCTTTCCTTGCTGAGCCATTAGTGAAGACACATGTTCTCATGGATTAGTACAAGTTAATCACTGTAGGAAGGTATGTCACAACGTTATATGTTTTACTCCCAGGAAAAGTGTGAATTCCAATCACATGGTTAAGGTAGTGTTTTGTGTTCCTTCTCTACTATTGATTGCTTGGTTTTATTCATCATTTTATATTCCAGCTATTAATCATTTTAGTACCGAAATAGTTCAGATTATGTGAATATTCATTTTAAAAATCAAGTATTCATAAATTTTAATAGCTTTCTATTCTCATCAATAATATTCATCTATATTTTGTTATTGTTATTCTCTCTATTTTCAGGTTATAAATTTCCAGTTACTTAGTGTATTAAACACATCAGTTTTCTGAATTTAATGTGCGAATTTACCCAGAAGACACTGTGAGACACACTTGTTGACATATTGCTAGTATGTCTCCTCAGTTTTGAAATATTTTAATGATCATTAATATGGATGTAATATTTTTGCATGTAAACCTAGCCTTTAATGAGAAGGTACTCATCTGGCTACAGATAGAGAAACACGGATACCAATTCAGCCATAAAACCTTGGGGCTACAATCTGTCTTGCCTGTAAGATGTGCTGTATTCAATGATAATACAGAATGTATGGGAGTATCCAAGCAATGTTTGGTTTAACTTAAGGCCCATGACATAAGAGAAAGCCATAAACTATAGGCTTTGATGGCCAGGATCCAGACACTGGATATCCCAGATACCTAGGATAGAATCAAACACAACAAGAAAACAAAAGATTTCTTTAAAAAAATTTTAAAACATTTATTCACTTTACCTCGTATAGCAGCCCCCTACCTCCTCTTCTCCTGGTCCCACTCACCTGCCTTCTTTCTTCTTTCCGCCTCACTTTCTCCTCAGAAAAGGAGAGCTCTCCCATTAACCAGCCCACCCTGACATATCCAGTCCCATCTGGACTGCAGGACTAGGCACATCCACTTACACTGATACTTGCACATCAGTGCCATGTCCAGGTGTCATCAGGGAGGCTCCCTCCTGTAGCAGATGGAGGTGCATGCAAAGTCACACAGCCAGACATTAGAGAGAGATATAGAGAGAGGTAGGGACACACACACACACAGAGAGAGGGAGAGAGAGAGAGAGAGAGAGAGAGAGAGAGAGAGAGAGAGAGAGAGAGAGAGAGAGAGAGAGAGAGAGAGAGAGAGAATAAATTGGACATCTCCAGTGGGTCCCTCCCCTTCGATATCAGAAACCCCAGGGGAAGAGGGCAATAAAAGACTCTCGGAGTCATAGAGGATAGAGAACACAAGGACAACATGGCCCACAAATCAACTGAGCAGGGCTCATATGGACTCACGGAGACCGAAACCACAAGCAGGGAGCCTGGATATGTCTTCAGCAGGTCCTCTGTAGATGTTATGGCTGTTAGCTTGGTGCATTTGTGGGCTGCTGACAGTAAGAATGGGTATGTCTCTGACTCTTTGACTCTTTTGCCTGCTCTTAGGACTCCTTTGCTTCTATTAGGTAACTGCCCAGCTTCAATATGAGGACTTCTGCCTTCTCTTATTGTGTTTTGCTTTTCCCTACTTGGCTGTCCTCTTCTGGAGGCCTGCTCCCTTTTGAAGGAAAATATAAGAAGAGTGGATTGGGTTAGAGGGGACGTTGTGTGTGTGTGGGGGGGAAGCTGGGAGGGATTGGAAACTATAGCCAGGATGTGTAGTGTGACAGAAGAATGTACTTTCAATAAAATAAAAATTGCCTATAGTCTATGACTGTCTTGTTTCTTCCAGGCACAGTATAGGATGTTACATTTTCACTGATGAATACCAGTTCTTTGAAGTATGGAATTCAAATTTTACTGTTATATCTGAGTCCTAGAAATGTTCTTTCTGGTGAATGTGCAGTTATCTTGGGGTCTACATACTGGAGAATGATAAGGAGTACTGAGATTTTAAATATGCTTATTACTTGTATTTTTACATCTATCGTTTTATCACCATGTTCCTTCAAATTCTCCTCTCTCTCTCTCTCTCTCTCTCTCTCTCTGTGTGTGTGTGTGTGTGTGTGGGTGTGGGTGTGTCACTCTCTCCCCCTCTGTAATGTTTCTCTATTTTCCCTGTCTTTCTTCCACGTAATAATAATTCTGCAAAGTACCACAGATTACTTTCAAGTTTCTTAATTCATTCACAAACTGGGGGACCTGCCCTGAAAATCATGAGAAGATTCTTTCATTTTTTTCTCCACATATAATGTAATGGCAAGACTAACAAGACTGGTGAAAGAAGTTATGATTGTTAATGTCAATTGTTAAGTTGATCTAGAGTCATCTTGAAAACAGGTCTGTCTGTATACTCCTCGGAGATTGTCTTTATTATGTAATTGTGGGTGAACTCCTCCCCTGGCCTGAGGTTTGGTTAGTATCTTAATGCCATTTGTCCTATTAAAAAGAAAGTACGGGGCAAACGGGAGGGAGGGAAGAATGGGAGGATACAGGGATGGGATGACCATTGAGATGTAACAAGAATAGATTAATAAAAAAAATTAAAAAAAAAGAAAGTAAGCTTAGCCCGGTGTTGTTGGCTTTCAGCTTTGCTGTGGACCCTGTGGCCAGCTGCCCTCAAACTCTGTTGTTGTGAATTCCCCGTCATGAGGGACTGATGTAAATAAAGAAATTTCTTTCACATTGCTTCTGTTGGGTATTAGGATAGGAGGAAACATATTACCTAATCTCAATATTTGTTTGTAGTTTTGTTTTTAACATAACATATATAAAGTATGTGTGAAAAGTTAAGTAGAAAATTGATGAGTATTCAATAATTGATGCTTATATAACACATACATCCAACAAGATCTGTACTTCCATCATGCCTGATTTTACTTCTGTCTTCTCATTTTATATTCCACAACTGTGCAAGCTAAGCATCGCTTCAAATCTTGTTAACTACTTCCTGTAGCAATTTCTATTCTTTCTTGCTATTTTCCACATCTGAAGTTATTATCTTTTCTAAACTTCATTAAACAAACTCTTTTAAAAATGCATATAACTAGAATTCCAGTAGTAAAACTGGATATGGCATTGCTAAAATGAATGCAAAATCATAAATCATAAATTTACTTATTTACACAGACTAAACATAACTCATAAGATAAGCTTAAGCAAGTGTAGTCCCCTTAACTTATAAACCATCTCTCTCCATACTAATAACCATTATTCATAAGAAACCATAGTTTTGGCCAGGTATGTCTGTTATAAGAATACAATTTATTGAATACTATCAAAAAAGAAATACTAAATTTTTTATAAATAGGAGTATTTATGAATATCCCAGCTGTATATAACCATGAAATTTTATAGTATGAGTTAGTTGTAGATGTTTATTTCCTATAATTTATATGTCTGGTAAAACTTCATAATATTGTTAAAGTCAACCTCCCATAAGGACTGTTTATTTAATTTAGTTTGTACATTGGTCATAGCACATTGTCTATTGCAAAATTTAACTGTATATATTTAATTTGGACTATAATAAAATTTGTAGTTATTGTACTTGTATTTTTCTCTAGGTAATATAAGTTTTCCTTAAAATAAAAAGTTGAATTGCCAAACTATAGTCTTTGTCTATTTTAGCACCAGTAGATGATTTCCCAAATAAATTCATGGAAATTTCAAATAAGTAGTATATGATATTACAGACTCTCAATATACTTTGTAATTATTTCCATTCCCTATGTTTTATTTTATGTTTTTGTGCATGCCATGTTGATTTTTATGCTTTAGAGTTGGATTTTAACAATAAGCAGTGGTTTGAATACATTTATTACTAGCCAATTCATCCTTTGTCAAGAATATATAGATTGAAATCATTCCACCAGCTGTATCTTAATTATATTTCTTTTCATTTATCACAGAAGGGTTCATCTATTCCAGATATCAATTCTTGTAAAGCATAGGCATTACAACTATCTTTTGACAATATGTGATGGAAATTCTGTCATTGTTTTGTCAGAATCTGTTACCTCTGAAGAGCCCTAGCTAATGTGATTCCATTTTGTCAGCAGACACCATCTTGAGCCAGTCCACAAGTTTACTTCTGTTGCTGGAAAAAAACACAAACTGTTCCAGGAAAAGAACCACCCTAGGACTGAGCCAATCAGGGAATTGTTGAAAAGCACCTATGGTCCCCAGATGTTATAGATAGATTGCTTAAGCATTTTAAGGTCACGCTCAATCAATCCCCTATCACCAACATAAGTTTGCTAAATGCCACCCAATCCTGTAACTGCAAAACTGGAAACTCCCATCCTTGCTGTAACCACAATAAAAATCAGCCCACTGTTAGTTTGGGGCTCTTGCATAAGACTTCAGACTCCTGGTGGTCTTTGGGAATTTCAAGATCTAGTAAAATTTACCATGTTATTCATGTCTTAATTTTTATTATTTTATAATCTACCATTTGTTCTACGAAGTAATTCAAAATATATTTACTCATAGTATACATGGACATTCAATTTACTCTATGGTAATTTTCTGAAAATATCAACTTTCCCTGTAGCACGGAATTGTCATTTTTACATGAACCAAGTGGTCATACATGTTTGAGTTTTTCTTTTTTTACCCCAAAGCATTTTAACCAATTTTTATGTTTTCCCTCCTATTTACAATGATCATGTACATTTAGATTCTGGCCAATATTGGCATTTATAATGAAAGTTCATCTGCATTGCCATTCTTTTCCATGATTGGCTCATTACTAATAAACTTACATTTTGGAGTAAACTGTTTTAGTTAAACTTGTTTCTTGAAACCCTAAATAAGATCATTGCTATTACAATTACATTGTTTTGCTAGGCCAGCCTGGGTGGAAGTGGCAGCTTTAGAGTATTAAGATTTCTGGGTAGGGGTTCAAAGTTTATTGCATGTATTTTCCTTGGCTGGTGCCATAGTTTGAGCAGAACCCCTAAGCCAAGATCTGCCCATAATAATGTTCTTCTTGTAGGTTTCTAGGACCATCTGGATCCTTCTATTTCCCCATTCTCCCATTCTTTTCTCACCTAGAGTCCCAATAGGATGTCCTCCCCTCTGTCCCACTTTCCTGGAACGTGAAGACTTTCATGGGACATGCCCTTTGGGCTAGTGTCCAGATATAAGTGAGTATATACCATTTGACTCTTTCTGCTTCTGGGCTAACTCACTCATTATGATCATTTCTAGTTCAATTCATTTGTCCACAAATTTCAGGAATTCCTTGTTTTTAATAGCTGAGTAGTATTCCATAATGTAACAGGACATTCTCCACAGCTGAGTGGAGAGTGGCAACTGACTTTGACATGGACTCTGTTGCCCCATATTTGACTACGTCCCCTGGAAGAGGACGTCTGTTGGCACTCAGAGGAAGGAGAGCAGGCTACCAAGAAGAGACTTGATACCCTATGAGCATAAACAGGGGGAGGAGGTCTCCCTCAGTCACAGTCATAAGGGAGGAGAGTAGGGGGAAAGTGGGAGGGAGGGAGGAATGGGAGGATACAAGGGATGTGATAACAATTGAGATGTAATATGAATAAATTAGTAAAATATATATTAAAATATTTCATTGGCATGATTGTCACATATTCTATTGATTTTATTTGACTTTTAGCTTTTCCAAATAATGTAGAAATATTTACTATTCAGTATAAAATGAATTTTTAGTTTTCCAGTAAATGTATACATTTTAAAAACATTTACACTAATAATATTTTTCTGGTATATATAAAGTAGTGTAATCTTGCAGGTTGAATAATTTCAGAAGATAAATTATATTTTGTAATAGTGTCTTCTCTGTTGAATCTTTTGAATGTTTTGTGTATATATTTAATATGATGACATGTTTGCTTCCTTGAAGATAACTCATATTTTCTTATTTTATTCTTCTATCTAGGTACTCCAGCACAATAATACACATCAGGGGTAATATACTTTTTCTCCTGAACAAAATAAAGAAGATCTGAATGTTTCAATAAACTATATTAGCCTCTTTTAAAATGTCTCTATGGTTTATACTTTTATGGAGATTTTCAAAGTAGATTAATATTTACAGTTTACCCTTAAATGGTTTATTATCATTACTCTTTCAGGCTTAAACAGTGGTACATCATTAACTCATGACTCTGTTGTATAAAAAGCTGTTAGGGTGTACTTAGCTTAAGTGAGGTACCATGTTCTAACATGCAGCTTTCCTGTGGTCTGGCTCCTCCATCCCTCTCAGGATATGCTGACCTTTGTGGATTGCCCAAGGGTGGGACATTCATTGCATAGCTCTTTATAGTAAATAACCGTATTTGCACTCTCCTTTGTAGTACATATAATAATTTAATGAATGTAATACTGGGAAAATATGGACTATCTTCTCCAGATATTATGCGATTGAGTTTACAATGTCAGCTTCACTGAGGTTTTGAGATCCTCCTGGGGTTGTGGACTGATACTGGTCCACAGAAGTAGATTCGGATGATCCATGAGCAGAAAGTGGTATGACAATACTTCCTAGGACCAGCTTCAGAGAGGTAGTTCAATTTTATTTGAAGTGAACAAGAGTTATATAGAATTGTGGGAGAGGGCAGGGATATCCAGCATGGGTATAGATCTTGGTTGGGGGCTTGAATGCTTCATTAACATGGAAGGTATTCCAGGAATCCCAGGTACTTGTTAAGCAGAGAAGAGGAAGCCCCACTGAGAAAAAGGAATGCTCCATTCTGTGTCAAGCTCAGGGCTTTCCTGTCATAATGGACTGCAACTTTAGCACCAGGGTTTTCCAACAAGGTTCTGTCTGTAGACACTGTCTCCTGCTGCAGTGCATTAGCAAATTTTGGCTAGTGTCAGATATAAATTGAGGTCTTCATTTTTCCACCTGTCTCTGATGTCTGCTTCAAGTTATTCTAAAGTCTTGTATCACCTATCTTCAATAGCTATCTAACCCTTCTTGTGATTTTACTTACTGATTTCATCTATCTTTGTTTTCTAACTGAAAGATTTCACATTACTTGCTTGGTATGCCCCCCCCCCTCAAAAAAAAAAAAAAAAAAAAAAAAAAAAAAAAAAAGGTAATAGCTCTGACAGTTTGCTTGTTTCAAGACTCCTATAATGTCATCTAATGTACTGTTTGATTGAATATATACATCACAGTCTAGAAAGCTTACATTCATATTATAAATTTGTCTACTTCAAAATATGTTAGATTATTCCACTTTTCTATTAGAGTGATAACATGATTTCTTTGCCCTTATTTGCCTAATAAATACAGAATAGTGCAAGTATTAAGATGATTGATTTTCACACATTAAAGTAACATTGAATTCCAGTGATAAAAAAAACATAGTTTTCATAGGTTATATTTTGTATCTGTTCCTATCCTTTAATCAAGTTTTTGTGCACAATTTTCCATGAAAAAATTATGCCTTTCTTCTTTACACTTGATTTCACCCAAAGGGGTAAGAATTAATGCTTTTCTTTTACATAAAAGATTTGATTCTGCTTTTAAAACAAAGGAGATACTGAAAATAGATCACTCTGTTCTTAGATTCATTATTCTTTTATATATATATATATATATATATATATATATATATGTATATATATATATATATATATTTCTCAGGAGAAGTGGGGAAGAGGATTATATATTGGACATTATTTCACATGTGCAGTGCTGTCAGAATCACCAAGGAATCTATATGTATTTGGAGAGTCATCCTCTCAGAAAATTATCTTTTAAGAATAGATAGAGTTTCTAAAGTAGATTAAAATGTGTAAATTTTCTTTTATTTTCCTTTTCTTGTAATGGTTTTGGAAATGTTTTACTGAGGACATTATTTTACATTAAAAATAACTACTAAGTTTTTTGGCTGTGTATTATTTGAGGTTCATCATCAAAATAAATTAAACAAGTTATCTAAATCTGAAACTAGTATGAGTCTTCTGCTGTGTTATTTTTTTTTTTTTTTTGGAAGTGACTCTTAAATGTGAACAGATTGACCTGCTAGAGGTCTCTGCGTAAGTTGATGCTGTATTACGGACACTGTGATCATCAGGTAGCACCAGGAGGCAGATTCTGTGCAACCTCTACATTACATTATTGAGGCAGATTTGGTTTGCTTTTGGAAAGCATAAGTCTTTACCCTTATCCTTTCAACTTATTGGATGAAGATCATCCAAATTATGAAGAGTAGTCCACTTAACATAACATTTGAAAGCAGATGACCTTATAATAGGGAGAGTGCCTGGACATGTCTTAAGCAAATATGAGCTTTGTATTCCCTCTCCTCCTTTTTTGGGACAGTCATAATGTACAAAATATCCTCAAACTAACTCTGCATTTAAAGATGATCTTGCATTCTGGATGCCCCATTTCTACCTCTACATGCTTGAATTATAGGTGTTATGTTAAACACATAACTTTTTAGAAAAATATATTTCAATATTATTTATTGTTTGTTTGCATTTGTGTGAATGTGGAAATATCAATCTTTCTCTCTTCCCTAATATCTCTTACCCCTTCTCTCTCCCTCTTCTCTCTCTCCCTCTCCCTGCCTCCCTCCTCTCCACGCCCTCTCTCCCTCTCTCTCTCTCTCTGTAAGGTATATCTGTGGAAATCAGAGGTCAGTTAAAATAGTATAAGTTTCAGAGTTTATACTCAGGCTGTTAAACTTGACAGAAAATATCTTTAAATGCTGAGCCATCTTTCAGACCCCAGGATACAGTTTTTCATGTGTTTTTTTTTTTCTACATGCTTGCCTGCTGCCTGTGTAGATCAGAAGTCGGTGTCAGATACCCCGGGACTGGAGATATGAATGGTTGTGATCCACCATGCTAGGAATCGCATCTGTGTCTTTTGTCCTCTGAACTGCTGAGCCATCTCATTGCCCCCTTCATATAAGCTTTGTAATCTGGGTATCCAGCATAATTTACTGAAAATAGAAATGCTATGATACTGATAGATATTTGATTAATTTGTTAGCCTCCTTTGTGCAGTTTCACAGTTCAGCAAATATTGCAATCGGGGGAGTTGTTCACTAAGCAGTTTTATCTAGTTTATAACCTATAGTTCTTGGAAAGAATATACTAAAACTTCTTCCTGTATATACCAAAATGAAAAGGTTACTCATATCACTGGATTGATCTTAACTTTCACTCTTCAGTTACCAGAGCCTTTAATCATTATTGCATTCTCTCTCTCTCTCTCTCTCTCTCTCTCTCTCTCTCTCTCTCTCTCTCTCTCCTCTCTCTCTCTCTCTCTCTCTCTCTCTCTCTCCCTCCCCTTTCTGTATTTTAAGACAGGGTTGCAGGGTTGGTTTTTCAGTATAGCTTTGGCTATGCTGGATTCACTCTGTACACCAGGATGCTCAAATTCACAGAGATCCACCTGCCTCTACCTCTCTCACTGCTAGGATTACAGGCAAGTGCCAATGAGCCTGGCCTCTGTAATTGCATTTTTGTTTCTCTTAATATTTTAAATTTAAAATTTTTAGTAGTTTTAAATTTTCTGGGTTTGTGTGTGTGTGTGTGTGCTTGTGTGTTTGTGTGTTTGTGTATATATATATTTTTGTACATATCTTTGTGTATATATACATATATATGTATATATGTAATGATGTATGTGTAAAAGTAAGCATATATACTGATGATATAGTTCAGTGTGGTGTGCAGCTCTCTAAATACTACCTCCATTATTTATTGTAGGTCTCAAACCTTAATAGAGAATTGTCTTCATGTAACGGACTATGATTAAGAAAGAGAAACCCATAGTTAGTTGAAATTTATAGACAAGTGACTGTGGAATTGTCAGCTACTAAGGAAGCATATACATATCATGCCTCTTACCAAAACAGTAAGGTCCATACTGGAAAAAAGGATGAAAAGATTGTTAAAAGGCCGAGGTTAAGGAAGACTGGAAGAAAACATTGTCTTCTAGGTATGAATAAACAACTGTACTAAGGAACTTAGAAATTGTGGTTCCCTGTAAAAGATCTATGACTGATCAAATGAGCCAATTTTAGTATGGATTGAAAAGGGGGTTCATGAGCCCCCACAATGCCTGTAACTCTACTTTCAGGGAACTTTTTGCCCTTGTTTAGCCTCAGAAGTACCTGGACTCACACATCCATATTCTCTTACACACACACACACACAGAGAGAGAGAGAGAGAGAGAGAGAGAGAGAGAGAGAGAGAGAGAGAGAGAGAGAGAGAGAGAGAGAGAGAGAGACAGCGAGAGAAGAGAGAGAAGATGGAGAGAGAGGAGAGAGAGAGGAGAGGAGAGGAGAGGGAGAGAGAGAGAAGAGAGAGAGCGAGGAGGAGACGAGAGAGAGAGAGAGAGAGAGAGAGAGAGAGAGGTATTTTAAAATAAAATAAATATAAACTAAATATTGTTAAATCATACACTGAATGAAAATTAGTTTCATCAGGCCAGAGGTAGAAACTTAAAATTTCAAGTGAAACAAAATTCATGACTTTTGCTGTTACAAACATTGAGTTCATTCAGAACCTATATATTTATTGTTTAGCTTTACAAAAGACATATGCCAGTCATGTTTTCATATGTTCTACTAGAATACTTCTGGAAATCTGATAATACTCTATTGCCAAGGGTTACAGATGCCTATGAAATAAGACATGTAGCAATCTTGCTACAATTTTTCTTTGTTTAAAGCACAGTGCTGAAATTCTAGCTTCTTTAAAGGCCACTAAAATTGCTTTTGTTTAATACCTTTGAAGCATAAAAGTTATGAAAAATTGTAGTTCCCAGCAAGTTATGGGTAAAAACATGATTAAGACTCTGTCGGCGAGCTCTAGTAATCATGTCCCTGCTGACATTCATGAAGCTCAAGTGTCTTTCAAACCATGCAATAGACTTTCTAAGTCTTCTACAGCACTCAGCTCTTTACACTCTTTGGCATTCCTCAGACCAGACTGGATCAATGTTTTCAGTGCAGTACGTTCTATTTTGCTATTACAGAAGCTCTGTGTAATAAATGCTTCTGCAAACAACTTAGAGAGTCTATATTATGCAAATTGCATAATTCCTGCATCAAATGTTTAATGCTACTGCTCTTAATTAAGTATCAAACTAGTTTTTCTGCTTTTTAGGATGAATGTATTAAAAACAAGAGGAAATAACATAATGTTCTTGTGTAACATATTTAAGAAAATGGACAGTACCACTTAAACCTCCATATTTTGTGTTTGGTATTTTTGTGTCTGAGTATGAAAACTTAGATTTTACCAAAGATGCAATAAGTAGTTTCTGATGATTTCTATAAAAAGAAAAATACTTATGACTTCCTGGCATAAGTTTCTTCTAAATGACCTATAATTGTTTTTTTTACCTATCATCAAACTATCTGTCTGTACACCAGTCATATAATTATATGACATAATTTTACAATTTAATAAACTTAAACCATCTATATATCTATGTCTACATATCCCCACAAATGTAATTGGTCTGTACCTATATATAGACACATGCAAACACAGATGTATATCCTGAGAAATATTTCTCACATTTACCTTCTTCTGTTGAAAATAGTGCAGGATTCCTTTGCTAGATGATTCCAGAATAAATATACTAAGATAAGTTAGGTTTTAAATAACTTGAAATTTCCCACTGTTGAACAAAGAAAGTCAAAGTGAAAGAGAAACAATACAGACAATCATGGAATTTCTTTTCTTGAGCAAGTATTTAAATAGTAATCACGACTCTACCATAGAGGTGTTCACTATAGGGCATGATTTCCTTTCCTGGGAGAGGCAAATTATAACCTGGGGCCTCCAGCCATTTTTCCATCATCATCCCTACAGCTGAAATCAAAACTGGCAACAGTCTATATCCCTACACACTAATAGATACACAAGAATCATGTGTCTTGATTCAGTCTATACAAATATGATTGTGTCTCTTGTTTCCTATTTCTCAAATATGACTGTTCTCCTGTTTCTGTTTTCTTTCATTCTTTCTGTCTTTCCCTTTGTTTTTGTTTTTGTTTTGTTTTGTTTTGTTTTTTGGAAACAGGGTTTCTCAGTGTTTCCTTCGCTGTCCTGGACTCGCTTTATAGACCATGCTGGCCTCAAACTCACATTGATCTGCCTCCTGAGTGCTGGGATTAAAGGTGTGAGACATGACATCCAGTTCTGTTTCTGTTCACAATCTCTTATTCATACCAAAGAGAAATCTGACACACCTTGGGTGAGTATTTTGATATCCTCTCCACTCTTGCTCATTTGTCCTATTTCTTTCTCTGTGTGGATTCCTCAAACTTTCAGTTTACCTAACTGAATCATTGAAGTTCCCAGGTTTTTCTTCTCTTTTGAGAAAATTCCCATACATATATTTTCAAGAAAAACTGTTAACTAAGAAAAATGAAGGCCATTTATTTTAGTGGTTACTAGACAAAAAGATATATGTTCTATTATCAAATCATTACTATCTTTCCAGAGTCATCTAACAAAATTTAGGTAGTTCCCAATATACCTAGTGATTTCTCTCTGTACATTAGCACAGATCTCATCTGCCATTGTGATCTCAATATCCACTACTGTCTTCTTTGGCCAGCTTCATGTCTTGCTTTCTTCTAGATTCTTCTATTACTCTTCCTCAGCTTTTTCCATTTCAGAATTGCTGAACTCTTTTGGACATGGGCAGCAAGACATGCTCACACAATGAGAATCAATTTCTTTCTGAAAGGTGGTTCCTCACAGATGCTCTGATGGCTCTTGGCTATAGGCAAACACTTGGCTACTGTTTTAATCTTTGTTAGGTCAACTTCTAAGTGAGTTTTTCCATTGCAGTATAAAAATGGAACAGTAATTCATCCTCATATTCCTATTTTTCATATCTGGTTCATGTTTTGTTCTAGTAGAATGACATCTAAAGCAAAATATATTTACCCACTTAGTTTATTCACTATTATTCATAAGCTGATAGCCATTTAAAAAACATATCTTCTCCAATGTAATATCTATTTCTTTTACTGCTGTATTGGCAGTGTTAAGCAGAGCTCCTGAATTGACTTACAAAGAATTATAAATATTTTATTTATAGATATTAATTTATATTAATTACTAATTAATTAATGTAATACTTGATTAATAAATTAATAAATATAATGATATAATACACATCCACTTTGATTTCTGAATAATACAATCAAGAAAATAAATTTTGTAAAGTTTTCAAAGAAAAATCTTACATAATAATTTGAACCTCATATGATATTAATAAAGTTATTAAGGTTTACAATTCAGAAAATGTAACATCTGGAAACCAGTATAAAGAAACACCTTCTTCCCAAAATATAATAAATGACAAAAATATTTAACAAGTAAATCCTACTATGTGTTTCACTTTATAACAAATTATGAAAACTTATATCCCACCTCTACAAAAATACAAAACATTTCAATAATGCTCAAATAGATTAGTTCCTTAGTAACTCAGAATTTACTATAAAGAAATATCTTGTACCCATGTCTTGAGACCCCCAAAAAGACCACCAGTACTCACTACTGATGCAATACACACAGGGTCCTTTAATACAGGCTCAAGCTTAGACCACAATCCTTCCTGACACTATAGGATAGGAGAACAGTGCTGAGCTTCAAGGGTAATGGGTTTATAAAGGGAAAAACTGTAAGTCAGGGTTTTGGGTCACAGGAATGTTGACATTTGGAGGGTTAGTGGAGCCTGAATCAGAGGGGAAGTTTTTTTAATCTCAGATGAACATTGAGTGCTGAATATATCTATTCACCTGGGTAGAGTTTCTGGAGAGAGCTGGTAAGTGCAGTTTAGGCAATACCTACCTGGTCATTCCCTGAAAGCAGGAAAAAGTAAGGGTCACCTACAGGACAAGTTCTCACAGAACATACAGACCACGGCATTAGTTGCAGAACATACAGAACATGGTCTTAGTTTGTTCCTTGATTTACTTTGGTAAGTATGAGTTGTTATAGAGAGACAAGTAATACTATGAATGTACTAATGACAGAAGATAAAGAAAGATTGAGGCTAAATGGGTAATGAGGATTGTGTCAATTTAAAAAATATTTCCATAAACCAATATGAACCCAGTAGATGTATATGTTATAGGATCACAACAGAATGTTTCTCAATTGAAGATTAACTCAAGGCAATTTTGAAAAATAAGCTACTCACTGACAGTTCATTGGTGCCTGATCCCCACTACACTGTTGAGGCCGGCCTCATTCTGCGACCTTGATACCCTAGACTTGGTATTACTAGAAATACTAAAAAAACAAAAACAAAAACAAAAACAAAAAAAAAAACACAAAAATCAGAATTTCTGTTAAAATTAAAATTCAGATAAAAAATTATATTTATTTTGTCCTTTCTACTTATTATAGTAAATATTGATTTCTTTTTTTAGATTTACTTGCTCACCATTTTCTTTTAAAGCTATTTTGACTTTTTCTATTATACTGTTCAAATATAAGTGGTTTCATTTAAAAACATGTAAATGAATATTCCCTGTGATGTTTGTTAGGTCAATTCTTAGCATATTAAAAAAAAAAAAAAAACTGTAGGATGAATAAGACCTTCTTTCAGGAGGATCAAGGCATTCCTGACAACCCGCATGCGCAGAAGGGGGCCTTCATGTAGCGTTGGCCTGAGACCTACCTGGACGTGCCCAGACATGCCAGAGACTCTAATGTTATTATGGGAATCGAGAAGGAGGAGCACAGCAGCTGCTCACAGTTTGGGAGCAAATGGGACACTGGGAGGAGGGAATAAGGCATGACCTATTCTGCAATAAATAACTCTGTTTCTGCCTCATACATTACTCCGAGTCTGTGTCCTTGACTCCTCGCCAGGTCACCTCTGCCCCAAGAGGCCTGGGCATGGGTTCCAGCAGCATTTGGCACCCAACGAGGTCTCCTTACCTGTGTGGGCATGGGCATTGGATTTGCATTGGGTAGACTTTATTTTTTCATCACTGTATGGAATGTCACTAACCCATCTCCCAGACCCTTCTTTCTCCCGCAGCACAGTTGAGTGTCCCCGTTGGCAGTTTCACGGGTGAGTTAGCCCCTTTACGTTTTCTGTTCTTTGTCCTCTCATGAGGTGAGCCCTCTAGGTCCTCTTCTCTTTTCCTTTGTGTACACTTGTCTTGTCAGGGAGGTACACTCATGTTCGGCTTGCCCCGTGGTGTCTCCACATAAGGACTGACTGCGCCTTACCCGCCAGGAGATAGAACCATAGATAGGCCCATGAACGGCCTTTCATGACCAAAGACATCGTGTGTGCATATGGCCATGGCCTAAGGAAAGACAGAAGTCCCCTTTTAAGTACAAGAAAAAAACCAGATCAGAGTCTTACATTATTATTCATTCCTACTAACTCAGCAAAATGAAACAGAAAGGTTTCCTGAAATATAAGGCCACCCGGTGTAGAATTTGAGACTCTCCCTATTCTGATAAACCATTAACAAATAAGTGAATAAATGATGCAGTAAAAACACCTTATTTTGTTACTGCAGAAAAATTATACTATTAAAGATATTAACACAGAGAATGCAAATAAGTATCACCTCCATTTTATAAATGAAGGAAAATAAGAGGTGTATTTAACTGGATACATAAAAATATTTAGAGTTTTCCTCTTTCACAGTTCTTTAAACATATAATCCTTGTAACTTTGTACACATATGATATAAAATAATGACCAAATCAGTTCAGATTCTCCTAACAATTTCATTTTACTACCCAAATAAACAGAACACTTAAGTGGATGTAGCTTTGCACACAGAGACACATTTTTGAACCGGAATAGGAATCTAACAATTAAGTCTTCTTTTGGTGATCAAGAATGAAGAAGAAAAAACAATCAATAGTACAAAGAGAAGCAAATACATTTTATTTTCCTATATTTAATTTTATTTTATTTAACTCATTTTGAGGTATGAGGTAATGATATTTCAGTCATAGTTTATTATACACTCTTAATATGTACCTCATTATGTTTTGTGAATTTAAAGTGTTTTCCTAGAGTAAACTGTGGAATATGAGAGACGTAAGAAGTCTAAATGTTTAGTGATATTTTTATCCTACTTAATACACTAGGAATAACAACAACAAAACATTACTGACATCTGATACATAGACAGAACAGTTTCTGTACTTATATGCCATAGCATGTACCAACCTAGCGACCTGAACTCCTCATCCACAGAACACTCAGATATACTGACCTTGTGTTAGATGAATGGACCCCAGAAAAAAACAGAGGTTGGGCTCTCAGTATGGCAGAAGTGATGAAGATTTCAAAGCACTTGTCACTTCTCTAGAAACACTGCCATTCACGTAACTCACAGAATTGTCTGCATCGATCAGCTTAAATGGAAAAACTGTATTTCTCACAAAAATAGCCAAGCTATTCTTTTTGCAATTGCTAGTGACCTCCATTTTGTCCCCTTTTAAAGCTCTCCTCTTAATCGGAGTTTGGGAGCCATTGTTATTGAGGTACCTACCCTGAGGATCCACTTAACAACTCAGGCCCAGATGCCACCTCCTGATCTCCCATCTGCAACAGGATGCTTCATGTGCCTCTTCACAAGAGGAAGTGATCTGACTCAGTTGAACTGGTATTTCCTCATCTCAGAGTTGCAACTGTTGATGTGAGCCTAGATTTAACTCAGAGTTTTCACTTGCAAAATTAGTGAAAAACTTACCAGATTCACATGTCAAATTAATTTGAAATTAGTATAATCAACTAAAACTACTGGCATCAATGAGAAGATTTCCTCTGGTTCCAACTATATTTGAGAGTTTTGTTCAATACCACCTTATTCTTTACTATCTCCACTGAAGCACTCATTTAAGGATGGGAATCATTAAGAACATCACCTATTTTTAATAGACATTTACAATTATTTCTTTTGAGTTTATTTCTTTCCTCCAACCCTCTCATATGTCTCTTCTTACTCATTTTCAAATTTATGGCCCTTTTTCCTTAGTTGTTAATACATATATGTATGTATAAACATATCACATATATGTATGCATGTAAATATATTCATATGTCAATATAAAATATACTATGCATGTAAACACATACATTTATATGATCCCCTATGTATAAGTACAACCTGCTCAGTCAGTCTGTATAATGTTACTGGTAAAATTCATGTTTTCAGGGCTGACCATCTGATACTGGATAACCAACCACTCTGCTCTTCCCTGGGGAAAACCATTTTCCTAGTCTCATTATTTCTTAGTTGCGGGTTGTTCTTTGTGTGTGAGCTACGTACACCTAAAGCATGTGTAAGGCCCTGATGTAGGTGGTTGATTTGTACCCTGCTATTCTCTAAGAGTATACATTCTTAACTGCTGAGATAGCTCCTCTACCCTAGTATTTTTTTTTAAAGATTCTGTGTTTTAGCTTGAGTTTACAGTCAACAAAAAATCATTTGGTTAAGGAGGGAATGTTTGAGTATCAAATTATCCCTTACAATGACTCCAAATCTACCACTGCTATGAGAAATTAAATTTAGACATGATTTTTAGGTCTCCATGAATAAATTAATCAGTAAAAGAAAAGATGTTTACAAAAAAACTCATATACTAAGGGGACATATAATGAAATTTTTAAGATTTTAAACAAAAAAATCCACACTAGATAAGACAGTGCCCATAGAAATAATGGCTGCAAAAACAAGGTCATATAAACTGATATGTAAATTTCCAGAAACTACCTAATCCATACCAACTTGGAATTAAGCACACCAAAACGCATCAACATAAGGACCGTAAAATCAAAGACCTAGAGGAGAGTCTTTCGTATCGTGTGGATATGTACTAAACAATAGCAAGTAAAACAAGTCATTATGAAAACTTCGTGTATTTAAATTGCCAAAAAGTATGTTTTGTACGAATAATGGAATGAACTGGAATGAAATTTGGGCATTATATTGAATATAGATGTTATGTAGATGACACATTAAGTTAAGCATTTAAGGTAAAAAAAAAATGCTCTAATGATTTTATAACAAAATGATGTATGACTGTCTTTGAAAATGTCACAGGTATAGAAACACATAGCATGGCTGTGAATGGTAATTAGCATTTCGTTTGCTCAGTGGAACTTACAAAGCTCTTTAGTTACAGCGCTGCCTATGGCAAGCATATAGTTGAGTCAGAAAAACTCTTGTCTGTAGCCTAGCTCTGCTCACACATCTCATGAAGGCTGCTAGGCTTTCCAGATTCTTTGTTTCTTCTTGAGAATGGGGTAACTTGTACAGTGCTTGCCATGTCTGTAGCGTATTTGGTTTCTGTTCCTGAATGATAAAGACCCATGGATGTAAGCTATATCCAGGCACACAATATTATCAATGCCAATTTATAGTTTTGTGTAAAGTATCTGAATGACCACTTTGAAAGATTTATGTTTTTTGTTTTGGTGTGTGTGTGTGTGTGTGTGTGTGTGTGTGTGTGTGTGTGTGTGTGTGTAAAATCTCTTGTCTGAACATTGACACTAATCGTATGATAGAGCCATTGGGGCTGTTACAAAATTTAAGGCCATCAGTATAAATGGAAATTACTAGGTTAAATGCTCATTTGTTCTAAAGAAATATAGTCCTTCATTTACCTCCAATTTCTAACTGTGAAATATATGGTCTTTCCTTGAGCAGCAAATGAGTTTTTGTAACACTTGTTAGTAATGTATACAAACACATTAAATTCAACTCCTAAAGGGGGAAAAATCCATAAGTTCCCAAGGTGAATGATGCTTTCTTCCAAGCAGCACACATGGAACAAAAATAATTTTATCTCCAGATGAGCCTGGTGATGGAGGACACGGAAGAGGAGGATGATGGATGGGACTAGTGAGAAACAGAACAAGAGAATGAAATCAAGTCTCACTTGTGAAATGTAGAATAACAATGGTCCTGTGGGTGCATGGAGTAATTATGTACATGCCACACTCACTTATGTGACAAACTGCATGGTTTTATGTAAATGCTGCACATATATTAGACATTGTTCAGTTATCCTCTCCCTTGTCTTACCTCACTACAATTTAGCCTACAGATTTATGAAACCACAATTTTCTGTTACTTTGACTACCATTGTAATACTCAGATCACCCAGATCACAAGACCCCTCAGAAAGACCACCAGGACTCGATACAGATCCAACATACACAGGGTCCTGTATTATGGCTTGAGCTTGGACCACAGTCCTTCCTGATGCAACAGGTTGGGAGAGTGGCACCGGAGCTTCAAGGGTAATGGGTTTATAAAGGGAAAAAAGATAAACGGGAAAGTTGTGGGTCACAGGAATGTCAACCTTTAGGCAGGTTGGGTGGAGGCTGGATCTCAAGGGGAAGTTTTTTATCTCAGAGGAACATTGGATGCTGATTGTATCTGGTGGAGTTCCTGGAGACTGCTGGCAGGTGCAGTTTACAGCAGTAGCAGTACCTGGTCACTCTAGAATGCAGAGAGAAGTAAGGGTCACCTCTAAGACAAGTTCTCACAGAAAATAGGGACCATGGAATTAGTTACAGAATATACAGAACATGGCATTAATTTGGTCCTTACACCATAATCACTACGCTGTGAAACTTTATTATTGTATAAGGAAATGATGCATTTACAATTATAAGGAAGTAAAGTTGAAGATGAAGTTATTTCCTATTTACAGTCACACATTCTATGCTTGTAAAGTGTTTTATAACTTTATGAACAAAAATCCACAAGAAAATATATTATTATATAATAAGTTACTATTTGATTATACAGAAAGTAAACTAATCAATTATTTTCATTTTTTAAAAATTCTATGACTCCTTGTTATTGAAGGCAATCATTATATTTCTAAAGTGTACGGGCAGCGTCACATATAAATTGCCATTTAGAGATCATATAGATGTTTTTGTGTGTTTGCCTAGAATCATTTTCTGCTTCTGCCTGATCCCTTAGTTTTTAGTTGAAACAAGCTAAACAACTTACATAAACATAGAATGGAAAAAAATATAGATCAGAATCACAGTCACAAAATGTTGAGTACCTTAAATGAGGATTGAAAACAGAAAAAGAATCTATCAATCATTGCAATTACAGAAGAGCAAAAATATATTGCTGGGTAGAATTTATTCCCAGGATCATGGTGAAGAAGGTCTTTGAATTCTAGCACATATTTTATCATTATAAGAAAAATTAAGATCTCTAAGATCAGGGGTCAAAGAGGTTGACAGGATAAAGCTTAGTGGTGAATGCATTTTATTGGCATCTCTTCATCATTCTATCAGAAGCACATATACTGCAGAAAAACAAAATTATCCTATAACAGCAGCAATAAATGAAAAAATGTGTGGGTATCTTATATTTAATCTGACTGCTTTCCCCACAGTTGTTTCAAATAACCCAAGCATCATAAAATATTTTATGCAGTGTATGGAGGTCAAGGGAATTCTGACTTTCTAACATAGAAAACCTAAAGATACATATTCTGAGAGACACTTTATCTCTATGGACCAGACAAAATAGGGGCACAAAAATATATGGGAATCATAGCAGTGATATATATAGGTAACAGGGATTTCCCCTTACATATTGGCGTTTCTAATGAGTCATAAGGAACTGTGTAGGATTCTAACCAAAAGTGAAACCACATTATAATGAGAAAGTTCTAATTAAGAAAGAGGGCAGTGGCAGGCGGGGGGGGGGGGACAGAAATGATTAAGGAAATTGTACAAATAAACAATGTTTATTTAGAATATAACCAAAGTCAAACATAGCAGTGGTAGTTTAAATTTCCTCTATTATAAAATAATTTATTCAGAATTTTTACTAGGATAGTGTAAAAAATGGGTGGAAATCGAGGAGTGTGGACCACCTTTTGCAAAGTACTGACTCAGGAGTGGAACACAGAAATGCCTAATCCGGTAGGGAAAGTCGGTAAAAATCTTTTTTTTAATCCTTTCTTTATTATTAATTTATTCAAATTACATCTTAGTTGTTAGCCCATCCCTTGTATTCTCCCATTCCTCCCTCCCTCCTGCTTCCTCCCCATTCCCCTCCCCTATATCTGTAACTGAGGGAGACCTCCTCCCCCTGTATATGCTCATAAGGTATCGAGTCTCTTCTTGATGACCTATTATCCTTCCTCTGAGTGCCACCAGGCGTCTCCATCCAAGGGACATGGTCAAATATGGGGGACCAGAGTTTGTGTGAAAGTCAGATCTCCTTCTCCACTTAACAGTGGAGAATGTCCTGTCCATCGGCTAGTCTGGGTAGGGGTTCGAAGTTTACTGCCTGTATTTTCCTTGACTGGTGTCATAGTTTGAGGAGGACCCCAGGGCCCAGACCCGCCTGTAGTTTTCCAGGACCCTCTGGATCCTTCTATTTCCTCATTCTCCCAGGCTCATCACACCTAAAGTCTCAGTAGGATGTCCTCCCCTCTGACCCACTTTCCTGGTAGGTAAAGTTTTCCATGGGGACGTACCCCTTGGACTAGTGTCTCGATATAAGTGAGTATATACCATTTAACTCTTTTTGCTTCTGGGTGAACTCACTCATTATGATAATTTCTAGTTCAGACTGAGAAAAGATCTTCACCAACCCTTCATCTGACAAAGGTCTAATATCCAAAATATATAAAAAACTCAAGAAATTAAACACCACCAAACCAAATAACCCAATAGAGAAATGGGGCTCAGAACTAAACAGAGAATTCTCAACAGAGGAATATCAAATGGCTGAGAAACACTTAAAGAAATGCGCGACCTCATTAGTCATCAGAGGAATGCAAATCAAAACGACACTGAGATTCCATCTTACACCCATCAGAATGGCTAAGATCAATAACTCAACTGACACAACATGCTGGCGAGGATGTGGAGAAAGAGGAACACTCCTTCATTGCTGGTGGGAATGCAAACTAGTACAACCACTTTGGAAATCTATCTGGCGCTTTCTCAGAAAAATGGGAATAGGGCTTCCTCAAGACCCAGCTATTCCACTCCTTGGAATATACCCAGAAGATGCACTATCACACAATAGGGACATATGCTCAACCATGTTCATAGCTGCCTTATTCATTATAGCTAGAACATGGAAACAGCCTAAGTGTCCCTCAGTAGAAGAATGGATAAAGAAACTGTGGTACATATACACTATGGAATACTACTCAGCTATTAAAAACAAGGAATTTCCGAAATTTGTGGACAAACGGTAAAGATCTTGTAAGTGAATAAAGTGTCCCCTCTGCCTTCTTAGATAGGCTACGGTTGAAAGTGTACACCCACTCAAGAGCTATTCTACTAGCCACTCCCCTTGCACCCCCAGCCAGCTGAATCAATTGTTGGACATAGAGCAACTCTGACACTGTATGGATAGAGTCATGTTCTGTCTATCAGCACAGATATGGCAAAATGTGTACGAAATGGCAGGGAGCTGGCCTGCAATGAGCTACTCTGGCTGAGGAGAAGATAACTTACAGCAAGTTCTGTGATGCACATTCTCAGCTATGACTTGGTTAAAACATGGCTCAAACACAGTAGAATCTGCCAGGCAAGAGGGATGGATCTGCTATGGCGAGGCTGGTATACAACAGGCACTCACTTCCTTGGTGTCAGGTTAGACGCCAAGCTTTGCCATCTGAAGTTGTGAGCAACAAATTGAGTATAAGCAGGTAAAGGGCCTCAAACAATCACTAAGAGAACTGGAATTAAAGTGTCATCTGCACTCTGAAGATAGTATGCTTCTTAAAGTCTGAAGATAGTCTGTGTAGGATCACTCATAAAGACACAAGCCTCTGAGCAAAGGTGATCAAATGGAAAAAGATCAGGGAAACTTCCTAAACTACATTCTTCTTTCACCTTCTAAATGTTTCTAGACTCTCCTTTGGAATTCCAAATAGAATCCTGGGGACAAGTAACCAGCATTTTAAAATCTGTGCATACACAACTCAAACACAAAGGATAATGACAAAGGGGGATAGATGGCAGAATACAGAGGGTGATTTGGTTTATACACAACAATTAGAATAGTCTCCGTTCTCCTAAAACTATTTCAAACCTGAAATCCTGAACTGTTGCTGTCAATTGCTTTGTGCTTGTTTTTGATTTTGGTGGTATTTTACACCATCAGCAGACATACAAGCTGTGAACTTGCCACGATTCTTAAGTGAAGTTTAAGAGAAGATAATTGCATTGCATCCTTGTTATGATAGATTTGGGAAACTCTTAGAGAAAATAAGAGTGGAGATACAGAATTCTCGTTGTTAATGAATTGGGAATGTGTTTTCTTAATTTAGAGCCTCAGGATTAGGAGACTATGTGGATAGGTAGATGATTTCAGGGATACACGAATGAATGGGTTATTAAAAATAGATGTATATTGAATATGTATATATTTATATATTATAATGTGGTTATAATTTTGCATGCTACTATTCAAAAAAGGCTTTAACATGATATACTTGACCAGTGTTGAGACTCTGAAAGTTTCTGTCATGCCATTCTGTTATGAGAGTAAATTTAAGATGTTTTAAAATTAACTGAAAATTATAATGATTAATTTACATATTTATTAACTGACAACTTTGTTTTTAACGAGCTTTAGCTCATGGGGATACTGGTTTTGAGAAAGAAAAAGTAAGAGTAGACTAGTAAGGAAAACAAAAATAAAAAAATATAAAAGTTATTTTATTCATAAAACTTCATTTCTTTTAAAACCACATTGAACTTCATTTGAGTAATAAAGCTGTTGGAAGTTAAGTATTATGAAATAAGAAACTTAAGGCATGACAGAATAAACAATAAATGGAGGCTCTCATTCAGCAAGTTGATCTTCAAAATCTGTTAGTAAAAGAGACATTTAGATGACCTTAATAAAATGAAACAACACAGAAATAGATGAGACAGGGATATTATGACAGAATATGTAGGGACATATTCTCAAGCAAGGAAGAGCATGTACTGTACAGAAAACTAAAATATATTAACTATCATTTTTGGAAGCTGATTAAAATGTGTGTGTTGTTATAACAGACATTCAAACATACTTCTAATGAAAATTTCACTACTGTTTTCTTTACTGCAATTCCACAAGTCTGGCAATAGAGCTGTACACTGGATGTTGAGAAGGGTTAAGGGACTTGACCAAGGTGGCTCCGTTACTAAATAGTTGAGTTAAATGCGGTCAAACTGACCCTGAAGCCGATAAAGAATAGATTCTGTAAAAGCAATATTTTCTGGCTAATTGTTACTTCTGAACAAAATAACGTAATTAATGGAACATAAGAATACATCCCAAAATAGGAAATAATTGTTCAAAGAAAGGAACAGCTTGATTTAAACTAACAAAGAGGTCGCCTTGCACCAAGTAGAATTAATGGAAAACATAAAGCCCTGAGACATACACGATAAATTACTGTTGCAAACTATGAAGGAAACATGGTTTAAGCAATTCTTTTTTATATATAAATTCTGAGAAAAAATGAGTATGCTAAATTATTAGGATTCTTCTAGGTACTATAGTCCTACATAGAACCAGCATATGGTTGTCCTAAAAGAATGCATATTGCATCTCCATGCACATCACTCTGTCTTACCAGTAACAATCTCTCTTTTTATCAGGCAGGCATTGAAGGTCATCTTCATCTGCACTAAGAATATGGAACAGGCTCAAGGAATGTAGTAGTCTACCACAGGCAAGCAGTAGAGCTCTTATGACTTATGTTCTTTGGAGGAATGCAAATTTTGTTTCTTCAAAATATCTCCCTACCTTGTCATGTTACCCTTAAATGTCATATGTGCTTGAGTACTATTTCAACTTTTAATTATAATTTATTTTTTAAAAGTTTTAATAAATAACTATACACATGGTGAAATAGAGCCTAATGAAGCATAAAAGCCAAGAGATTGAATGTCTAACAATACTCATGTGGCCAAGAACCTCAGACTAACTAAACAGGCCAGAGACCTAGAGGAAAAGTTCTACTAAGGAAACTGAATGGTAAAATGGCTCATAATGAGATTCTGCAATATCCATAGTCAGTGTCTTGAGCAACCATGATTAGATCTTCATTCCTCTGTATGTAGGAATTGATTAAGGGGCCCACTACATGACAATGGGCAGAGAGTGAGAGACCTCAGATCACTAAGTCCAAATGAGACATCTTCATCATAGCCTTCCATTAATGGCTCAGAAAGAGGAGAAGGCTCATGCAAAAGAGGAGACAGAAAGACTGTAAAAGTCTGTGGAATGGAAAACACCAAGGAAACTCTCTTCTAAACAAAAAAGGACTACCATCCATATGAACACACAGAGACTGGGCAGCATCAACAGGGGCTGCTTGGGTTCAAGCCAGACAGGGTTGTAGCACTGAGAGAAGACATGGACATAAGCCACAACTCATTCCCAGCAGCCATCTCTAGTGATAACCAATTTCACAAGAAATGTTAGTTTTTTCCAATGAAGCAGCAGATGGCCAAAATAAAACTAACTCCATGCTGTTTTTGAAGATGTCTTACTTCCTAATAGGTAAGGATACCTTTGACAAACCTATATCATCCCAAATCTTTACATTATGATTTATAACAAAAGCAAATTTACAGTTATGAAGTGTCACTAAAAATAATTTTTTGATTGGGGGTCATCACAACATGAAGACCTATATTAAGGGTTGCAGCATTAGGTAGGTTGAGATCACTGTACAAATGGTTTGTTTGGGAAGTTCTTATCTTACTTGTTTTTGCTTAACTATTATGGTTTCCTAGTTTGTGTTTCTGTGGTGTATGTTTGTGTTTCTTGTGCTTCTTTCCCATCTGTTTGTATTGTTTTGTTCTCTCTCTCTCTCTCTCTCTCTCTCTCTCTCTCTCTGGCTTGTTTAGTTCCTAAAGAGATAAAGTGTGAAAATGGATGCCTAAAGAGGTGAGAGGTCTGTGAAAACTGAGAGAGAAAGAGAACTGTGACTAAAACATACTGTATGAAAAATAATTTCAATAAAGAAAATTTGACACTGAAAGGAAAATAAAAATATTGTATGAAATTAGCAATGTGTTTCAGTACTGAACACTGTGAACTTAGGAATAAATGTGAACCTCATAGAAAATATTTTGACAATATGATTTAAAATCATATTTGATACTGTAAATGTTCTAAACATTAAGCAACACTAAACTGACTTAACTGGTTGTCTTTATATATTTATTAACTTTTATATGTGTAGCAATAATAATTAAAGAATAAGAGGTCTTAATTTTTTAACATTCCAGCAAATAGCAAGATATGTTGAATAATTTCATACACTTTTTTCAAGAAACTTCCACAGATTATACAAATTAATTCAAATATTAATAATAGGTTAAATGTAAAACAGAGCTACAAAGTTTTTCAAAAATAACTTAGAGGGAAAATTTAATTGATACTGAGATTGTTCATTAGTTTTAATAAATGACAAACTAAAGATCATAGAAAGAAAAAATTATTTTATTAAAATTATAAAATTCTTCTTTATGAAAAACATTTCCTGTAGAATAAAACATGAAGCCCCAAGAGAAGCTAGCTGTTATGTTTCCTTACTAGTAAAACCAAATAATAAGAATACAGTTTATTTTATGGCTGACCGAGTGGAATTGGATAATTAGGGGGCTCATATCTTAGGAAAGCAAATGGGTCTTTTCTCAGCTGTTTCTGACTGCCTATAGTTCTTTATCTAGGGATGAGAATTACTCATGCTGGTATGCCAACTGGTGCTGGCATTGCTCAGGTCGTGTTTAAATAGTTAGTGGTAGTAACTAGAATTCATAGGTTCTGCTTCTCTCTTGTATCTAGAAGATAAACTTGTTCACCAGATTTAATTGTCTTCTGGTGTTTATAATATTTCCTCTCCCTCTTCTCTGATGTTCCCTGTGCCTTGGCTTCATAAATTGTGCTACGATGTATCAGTTTTGCTTGAACATTTGCAGTGGCTATCTATAATGAACTAAACCTAAGCAACTGGGCACACCTGTGAGAGATTTTCTAGACTGCATTATTTGAGGTGGAAGACCTACCTAAAATCTGGGCCATACATTTTTGTGTGTGACAGTACACATAAAACAACACAGAAAAGGAGGCTATTAGTGTTTTTTTTTTTTTTTTTTTTTTCTATTTGCCTTTACTCTCACTGGCAGGTTCATCTGCCCTGATTCTGGGTTATTTATTTATTCACTGGTATTAGAATCTACTTCATCAGTAAAATATAGACTGGCTATCAGCAGCTCTCATGGAATCCTCCAAGACCCTAGGAACAGACTAGGACTGCTGAGACACCCAATATTTTGGACTAAAGAGCTACTGGCACATTGGCTTTTGTTTAAGATTAGAGTTATTTTAGACTACTCCCTTCATAGGCTGCAAGCCATTATAATATCTTCCATACATAGACATACCTACATTGTATAAGGTTTGTACTCTTAGAGAACTCTAATAAGGGTCCTCACGGTTAGTTGCTCTCTGTTTTGACTAGTTGTGTCTTTCTCTAACGGTCTCTACTTCTTTGATAAGGAGTGATATTTACACTTACTGGTATGTATAAGAATAGGTATTTTCAACGCAGTTAGAATTTACAGTGGCTTAGGAAACTGTCACAGTAAGTTTTCACCTGAGATCTATGACATCATTTATCACAAGTGATTGGCTATGTTTACAGTACCATGTATGACTGCCCTTCTATTTAATAGACCTTGAGGTCAATTATCTATTAGTTACCACAAAGATATAAGGGTCATTATTGCACTTCCAGTGATATTTGGTTATGCTTTATGGTTTACAAGCACCGCAACTAGGTAGGACTAATTATTGATTGGTTTCCTCTCTTTGAAATTTACATTATACTTTCCAGTACTATGAAAGTTAGTCCTCAGGTATGAGGATTTACAGCTCAGTGCCTCTGAGTCCTGTGTCTATGTGTGTTATGTCCTCAGGCTCATCTTCAACCTACAGCCTATATTGCTTCAGAGGTCTCTTGGTCACCCTTGTTAACAACCTGAAAGATTTTTCCTCACTGGCACTGGGTTTTGTTAGATACCTTAAGGTTCTAGGAAGCATTGCCATCCAAAGTGGCTCCATTTTATTTGAAGTACATATGAATGTATATACATACACTTATACGTATTATATCTAACTTTGGGTGAGTGCAAAATGATATGGTTCCCTATAGCTTCCCCAAATACCCTGTGTCTTCTCTCCTCATTTCTACTTACCTTTTTCTGTATTGACTTACCTCTCCCCTACTAATTTAGAGCCATCCTCTCTGTCTGTCCCTTTCCTTCCTTCACATCCCTTCTTTTCCTGACAAACATGCAATTCTAGTATAAGAATGAGATAACACCAACACAAAACCCAGTTAGGGTACAATCAAGAAAAGCCCATTAGTCCTTCTCAAAACTCTCAAGGACATTAAAATAAGAGAAATAGGAGAAACTATCACAGCCAAAAATAGCCTAAAGAAATGAGGATAACTAAATGTAATTTGTGCCTCAAAATGCTGAATCAGAAAATTGTGGATACTTTTTATTAAAAAATTAAATATAGTTAGGCTCCTATCTGCAAGCATAGCAGAGTATTATTAATAGTGTCAAGGTTGGCTCTCTCCTATAGGGTGGGTCCCGGGTTCGGGAAGTCATTTGTTGGCTGTTCCCTCAGTCTCTGCTCCAACTTTATCCCTGCATTTCTTGTAGGTAAGGTAATTTTGGGGTAGGAGTTCTTGTGAGTGGATTGGGGGTCCTCTCCTTCCCAGAAACCTGACTATGAGGTTCCACTTCAGTCTCCATGGCCCCTACTGCTAGGAGTCTCAGCTAGAGTCACTCTCATATCCCCCCAGGGACCTATCCTGTCGCAGGTCTCCATCTTTTCTTAAAGATGTCTCCCTCAGTTTCCCTTATTTTTCCCACATCTCTCATCTCTCACCCTCATCACTGCTCTCCAGTCATCTGATCCCCACCCTTGTTCCCTTCCCCACACCCCGTCTCAATCCTCTGAAAGGCCCCACACAGCAGCAGACTAAGACCCTCAGCCAACCATTAGGCAGAACTTGGAGAGCCTTGTGTATAAGTAGGGGGAAGGATAGAAAGACAAGTAGGGGACAATAACTCCACAAGAAAAGCAACAGAGTCAACTAACCTCGGTCCATGAGGGCTTACAGAGACTGAAACACCAACCAAAGAAGTATGGACTGAACCTAGGCCTACAACTTAATGATGAGACCCTTGGTCTTAATGTAGGTCAACTAGCAAGTAGCAGGAACTGTATTTAACATGGACTCTATCACGTGCTTTTAGCGAGGAGGTCTTGTCTGGTGTCAGTGAAAGAGGATATGCTTAGTTATGATGCAAAGGGTTATGCCAGGGTGGATTTGGGGGCGGGGGTGGAGCTCACATTTTCTGAGGACAAAGGGAGAGGGGAGAGGGAGAAGAGGGTGGGGCCTGGAGGGGAGGAGGAAGAGTTTATGATGCTCGGGATGTAAACTAAATAATAACAAATATAATAATAATAATAATAATATACTATTAATAATAATAATTATTACTTAGTTGTAACTATTTTACAAAACTATATAATAATTAGTCTATTAATTTAAACAATTACACCCTAGTAATGTAAAATGTTTATAACGTGAGAAATCAGGCATGTTTTTTCTTTTTCTTTTAAGTAATTTATTCAGATTGCATCTCAACTGTTATCCCTTCACTTGTATTTTCCCATTTCCCCCTCCATCCCTCTTTCCCCCTTTTCTTTCCACTAGGCCTGTGACAGAAGGGGACCTCCTCCCCTACCATATGATCACAGCCTATCAGGTCTCATCCTGGTACCCTGCTTACCCTTCCTCTGAGTGCCTCCAGGCCTCCCTACCAAGTTGGAAGTGGTCAAATAGAGGACACCAGAGTTCATGTCAGAGTCAGTCCCCACTGTTCTCACAACTGCGGAGAATGCATTGTCCATTGGCTAGATCTGAATAGGGGTTCTAGGTTTACTGCATGCATTGTCCTTGGTACAGTAGTTTGAGCAGACCACCTGGGTCCAGATCCACCAACCTTGATGATCTTTTTTAGGGTTCCAGGACCCTCTGAGTCCTTCCATTTCCTCATTCTCCCATACCTTTCTCACCTAGAGTCCCACAAGGAAGTCACAGCATTTATCCTAATCTCCTTCTAAATGAAGGCTTTCAGGGGACATCTTTGTTAGGCTAGTATCCAACTTTAAGTGAGTATATACAATGTATATCATTCAATCAGCATGTTTTATACACACTTTTCTTTGTAAATCAATTCACTTAATAATGTTGCAATCGAAAAATCTGAATTCTGAAAATTCTCCAAAAGAAGAAAAAATTTTCAGCATCAAATGGATGCTTATTATGAGAAATACTACATTAACCTTATATGATGAATTGCACTTAAAAAGCAAATACTAACAATATTGTGTGACTATGACTTCAGATCACATGCATGCAAATATGACCTTTTCTTCTTGAATCATAGGCTTCATCCTCAATACCTTATGACACATAGAATAATAGTATAAAACACAGGGAAAATCTAAAAATCACAAATCTTCCTCATTTCAAGCATTTCAGATATTTGCTACCCAATGTCAGTGCTTCTCATATAAAATGATTACTCGTGAAATATATACCATGTGAAATATGAATCATTTATTGTAAAACCTAAATCTGTTGGAGGTTGTTCTGATGTATTTTGATGCTGACTACTGCTTGCTTTCTCTGTGCCCTAAGATTGCTATGTGACCTGGCATAAAACTGTATTACTATTTGGTCAATAAAAAGCCAACACACCTAGACAGGGCAAATGGGGTAGGCATGGCTAAGGTTCATGGGTTTTGTAGGTAAGAGACAGGAAAAGGGGAGACCAGTGGAAAAAAGAGGAAGAAGGAAGGCAGCATCATGCATTAAGTGCAGGAAGAAGCTCATGGCTGGCGTGGATGGAGATTTGGCCCACATGATGATAATTAGCAAGTCTTTGGGATTAAGGGTGGAGGTAGTTCAATAGAACTCATTAGAAGCAGATGGCACGGGATTGTTGTGGGGTATGGGATACCTGCCCCAATAAGGGAAGTAGTTTAGGGGATTAATATCTGCCCTGTACCAGGTTAACTAAGGCTATTTTAAAAACATAACAGGTGTCTGTGTTTCATTGATTACTAGTGGGTTTGAAATACTGCCATAATAACAACTATAGGGCTAATAATAAACATTAGGCCCTACTGCTAAATTAACCACAACATAAATCATTTTGTTATATTTTTTTAGTGATATGTAAAAAATTACCTTCTAATCTTATTTTACTTTAATGTCCTTTTCTAGTGCAATAGACATTACAGGCAGAATATTTTGATGCCTGTCTCTTTTGAAACCACTCTCCCAGATTTTAGTTCCTTAACAGCAGCCACAACAGATGATCATTTCTTTAAACATTGCTTTATCATAAGCAGACATGATAAAAATGAGAGCAACATGCTATAAAAATACTAATATTTGTGAATTCCAAGAACAGTAGGTTACCTGCACTTGTTTTGGGAGATTCCCTGAAGGTACAGAGATCATTTAAGGATCTATCTGATTCATCTGATCAAATTGCTTGAACTACTCACTAGGTCCTCAAAGCCTGATTTTATATCTTTATCTTTAAAATGTAAAGATTAAAAAAAAAAAAAACAATTTAAAGAGTGTTAGTTAGTCTCCCGTCGCAGACACTAAACTCTTTTCCATAGAAAGCAACAAATATTTGGTCCCGTACGATACAATGCTTTAAGAATTGTGCTAGCAGTGAAGGAGCAAAATACTTTATGTCTGCTCTGCTCTTTACACCACATTAACAGCATATCAAGAGCAAATGTTGAAGCGAACTCCAGGAATAATTGGGACACATTAGACTTTGAGCATGAGCAGGCTTGTTAGTGACAGACCTCGCACAGATTGTTCATTATGAGGTGTTTTGTTCATTTATTACTTGTCACTGAATCTAGGTAAGATTGGAACAGAAGGAGGCCAAGAATGTGAATGATGTGTATGGTGGGTTAATTCAAAATTGCTGATCATATTTCTTGATGCTGAAATAAGCCCAAGAAATTATAATGAGTTACTTTCAGTTAAATTCACATTATTGGCCTGCTTTAAGTAGAATAGGTCACTGACCTCTTTACATTTCTGTTATTGTGGATGTTAAAATATTAATCATAATCTCTGTCATTATTGTATCACTATTTCATCCCACTTGTGTTCTTTTAATGTGACTTTTAATGGAAGGACATATTGTAATTAATTACATAATTACTGTTTCTAGTATACATATGGTGTGTGTGTGTGTGTGTGTGTGTGTGTGTGTGTGTGTGTGTGTGTGTGTGGTTTCAGATAGAACAAACTCCTTACTTTCTAAATTTCTTACTGATTTTGTAATGTGACTATGTTTAAATTATCAAATTATTATCGCTAGTGGAATGTGTCCTTTAGGAAAAGATTTGAAGGAAGATGTAAACATGGGTAAAACATATTGTATGAAATTTTGACAAGCTAATAAAAACTAATGAAACATTTCAAAAACCATAATATGAAACATATTGTTCTAAACAAATGTAAAAACAGGTTTAGGTCACATAAACATGCTATCAATTTTTTGATTTCTATAACAACAATTAACACCAATGCTAATTATAGATAAACTGAATAGCACTTGAAATATAGTTAGTTTTACTTTAGAGGCCAAAAATTATTATTAAATCTTGTTTTTTTTTTAAATATATTTATAATTGCTAATCTTGGTTATCAGCTTGACATTCCTAAAAGAGGGAATATTAATTTAAACACTGCTACCTTCAGATTACCTTGAAAATATGCTTTGGGGGCTTGTTATTGAACGGCAATTGATGTAGTATGGCCTAGCCTACTGTGGGTAAGACACTAGTTTATCCCTGGACACATTTGCATGGACTGTATAAGAAAGGCTGAACCAGGGCTGGAGAGCAAACCAGTAAACAGAGTTCTGTGGTTCCTGCTTCACGTTCCTGCCATACTAATGTTCCTAATTGCTTGAGTTCCTGCTCTTGGTTCTCTCCAGGATAAACTGTAATCTGTAAAATAAGCTATTGCCCACACCCAAAATGGTATGTTTAGTTTGGCTTTCTAAGAGTTTTCAATAATAAATGACCTTAAAATAATTTTTTAACTATAGGAAGCATTTTTTTTTTAAAACCAAAAGGTGCTTATTTTATTATTAGACTTTTCATATAAATGTTAGATGTAGAAATTTTAATAAAGTGATTAGATGAAATGGAATGTATCTATTCCTATATTTTATTGGTATGAGGGTGTTACTGTAGGTTGTGCTTTGTTTTGAAGTGGAACTTATATGCATATTGATGAAGTAGCCATATCAGTGATTGATCAATTTACTATACAAGTTGATCAAAAATCATGAAGATATTTCACTAGTGATAGATCATTAATTTTAAAAAAGATCAATATAATTTTGTGAGTGATGATGACCAAAGCCATTCCAGTAAGTATTCAATAACTATGACTCATATTATATAGACCTCAAATAATTACGATTCATATCTGTATTTCTCTTTAGACTTTGTTTCACTTAGAAAGCTTCATTGAGACTTAAATGATGTTCTTTTTTTTACTGATTTTGAATTTCTTCTTCTATTTATTTTTAATGTGACATAAGTATTTTAATAACAGAGAGTATATCTATATTAAACTAAGTTTAAATAAAATATGTCACTTCTAAGTTTGTGAGCAGAATCTGTTTTGAAGCTGCTTTGAAATCATCCCATGGTCATTCCCTCCAAACCATGTTGGCAGGTCCAAGATGTAAGGCAAGACAGAGAAGCAGTCCCTAAATCTGCTGCTACAGAGGGTGCTTTGCCTTGAGATCTTCATTCCCGGGGATCCTGGCATTGCCGCTTTCCTTGCTTTGTCACTCTGAATATCATCTTCTCTGAAGCATGAGAGACATAAATGTTCTTGATTCTGAGTCTTTTTTCATTTCTTGAAAACCTCAGAGTAAAAACAAAACAAAACAAAACAAGCAAACAAAAACAAAATCCAAAAAATATCCACCACCATGACTAACAACAAAAGAATCTGTCCATGTTGCATTACAGAAAAAAAATGCAACTTCCTTTTGGGGTCCTTTTACCAGAATAGAACCCAAATTTGGATTCTTTACTTTGTTCCATCTATGTAGTCTATTTATTGTACTTTGAGATTTACTGACTTGCTGTTGTTTGGTGTTTCTGATCTGTGTCTGTGTGTTGTGCCTGTGCTTAACAAGAAGCTTTGTTCTGCATTTGTTGAGTAACATAGAAAACATGGTTTGGGAAGGAAATCAGGGTTTCTATTTGGCAGAGGTCTTAACAGGGTTTGACCAGGTTAGGAGTTACTCTAATGATCCTACTGGATGCTGAAAGGAACTGAAAAGGACAGACATATTCAACCTATGGGCATATTGTTCTTCCAGAATTTATGGATTATTTGCTTTACCTCTATACAAAGGTGGATATATGTAAAGCAATATCTTCAGACATGAAAACTTAGGTCCAGAGTTTTATCTGTTTGCCCAGGTACATTTCCTTCTCTCCTTCAGTATAACACATTGGAAGGTATCTTTTTTTTTTTTCCTAAAATTTCCATCTTGACTTCATCTTGCCTCTTTCTGTGGAGCAATTAATGGAAATTGAATTAGAGAGAAAAAAATTAGTTCCTGCTGAGGGTTTGAGCACTAAAGGGCATGACACTAGTCCACGTCATGGGAAGCATCAGCACATTTGATGCTATAATGTATATTTTATAACCATTATTTAAGCACTAATGTAAGTATCTGAGTCCTCTGTTTCTGTATCTATCAATTTTTGATCCTTTTAATTATAGATGGCATGTTCTGCTTTTCCACACATTGACGCAATCTTTCTATAGAAGATGCATAGATATATGTAATGGAAAAGTAATTAAGATGACTATTAAAAAATCCCTGTTCATGGAAATTTGTTGCAAAATTTCAGAGTATACCAGATGGAGTTGTTTGGCATAGACTATTGCCTATGTTAGCACACACATGACATTGTGTGGGAGCTGCTGAGGAGCAGAGGTCTGTGATTTCTGATACCCTGCAGCAGGGATGCTACTGACACACTGTGTACCAGATGAGGCCAGCCCTGTCTTCTGATTGTTGTGATTCTATTCTCCCATTAATAGCAGTATGTAACCTTCCTGATCACAGATGTAAAATTGATTACATAACTTTATATCTAAGACTTCTTCAGTTCTAATTCTTCGGGCTGGTTCTAATTTTTATTAAAATCCTCATTACTCATATACCTGACCTTACCCAGAGAAAAGGATACTGCTGCCTCCTGCTGACCCATGGAAGATAACTCACGTCTGGAAATCGGTGCCTTGGGGTTAGGTGAGGCCACACTTCATGTTATTTTTCTCAGTTTTTACCCTGAAACACATTCCTTCCCTTCATTCAACATCTTAAGGAGGGTGAGGACATGAAAATATTACCAGTTATTAAACACAATAATTTGCCAGTTCCTTGGTAATTCTAAAAGAATTTCACAGAATTGTTTAATTATAAAAGTTTTTATTTGTGTGAATATTTGAGCTTCAGGTGTAGAAAGCAATTTAAACTTACAGTGCTGTCAAAATGAGTTGAAATGGCTAGTTATAAAATTATCGGAGGGTAAATACTAAAGTTTGTGAAGTCAGCTTTAACATGTACTTAACATGATCTTAAGACATTCACTTAATTTCCCTAACACTCTAAAAAATTATTCACAAAGTATAGTAAATGACTAAAAAGTTGTCACTGGAAATGTTCACAATAATTAATTATGGGATGTTTTAAAACCACAATTTCTCCAATCCAAGAAAGAGCAATAGGGAATAAAATAAAGAAAATTAATAAATAAATGAAAAGCAAAGCAGAAAGCATTTCTCCTATATATCAACCAAATTAAACTTTATGTTTAAAAATATGGTACTAAAATAGACATTTCATTTCTGTAATAAAGTATCAATAGTTCTTGTGGCCTAAAGTGTTAATATAAAAAGTAGAGAAATAACACAAAATGATGCACATAATATTAAGAAAATATTTATACTCTTCCTTAAATAATGTTTTACTACATAATACATGATCCATAGCATTTTTTAAATTAATGGTTGAAAAGAATACATGAAGTCTACTAATTTTCTGACTTTATTATTTTCTGTTTTACATTACACAATTAAATTTTATACACTAATATTTAGCCAAATGTTTTAATCACATGATTTTATGGATTAACAGCCTATAGTTACACAACTACCAGGGACATCACTTTAGCCTGAGTTGCATACAAAAGACAAATTAGTCCTTCAAAAGCTCTGGACCACAAGCGTATCTCACTGTTAAATCTATTTCTTTTCAAGTTGTGTTTTATACAGTTAACACCTGTACCAACACATTCTCAGCAGAATTGAAGAAGAAATGGTGCTTTTCTTTATCATTATCCTAGACACATTTTCATTATAACAGATTTACATCTGAATTACTTGGTGAATATCAGATATCACAAAATAGTAGTAAACATTGTGAGGAAAATGCTCTCCTAATAGCCTGACATCACATTTTATAAACCAAGGTTGTGTTTAATAAAACCTGGTTTCACCACAAATCTCCAGTTTGCACCACAAATTCTTAAAATATGTGAAAGATTTTCTGCACATGAGTAGAAAAAGATACTTTATTTCTTATTTAGTATATTGAAATAGAATTTCGTATTACCGTATCAGTTATGTTACCTGCTTTACAGAGCATTTGGCCAAGCTACCCTATTTTTGCTATACATATTAGAGAAAGAAAACATTATATGAAAACAAAAACGTCTAAAAAAGCATTCATTTATTATTGTCAAAAACTGTAAATTCAAAAGCCCTTCAAGGGTGAATCTGTTGAGAGAGGTGTTTTCTTTGAATAAAGCTTTGCTCAGGTTCTTCGTAGTTCATTTTCTGAACTGGTCCCAAGCTTGGACTCTGTCCAGCATTAACTGATATGGAGCTGATTATTTAGTCTAGGTTTACACTAAACTGCCTAATTATGCCATATTTCACAGCCAACTAGAGCAGGTATTCAAAATTCTTCTTTTGCAATTGTTTTTTTTTTTCATTAAAAAATTAAAGTTTGATTTCTATAACTAAAATTACCAGATCTTTATAATAGAACTAAACTCACTTATATTTACCTATTACATGGGAGTCTGGTGTGTGTGTGTGTGTGTGTGTGTGTGTGTGTGTTTGTATGCCAGTGTGTGTGTGCGTGCATGTGTGTGTGTGTGTTGTGTGTGTGTGTGTGTGTGTGTGTGTGTGTGAGAGAGAGAGAGAGAGAGAGAGAGAGAGAGAGAGAGAGAGAGAGAGAGAGAGAGAGGCACAAATTCTACCATATGAGTGGAAAACAAGGATAATTCTGTGGAGTCATTTCATCCTTCCATCTTTATCTAGGTTCCATTCAATCAAACTCAGATGGTCACATCTTCATGGGAAGCATATTTACTGACTGTGCCATTTCACTGTCTCTGTTTATCCTAAATTGTTTTTGTTTATTTCAAGGCAGGGTCTCACTACATTTATCTGGCTGTCCTGAGAGTTACTATGTGGACCAGGCAGATCTCAAACTAACAGAGATTGGCCTGCCTCTGCCTCATGAGTACTGTGATTAAAGGCATGTGCCACTATGCCAAGCAGTTCATAGTAAAATTTTAAGTTGATCTATTAACAAAAGGAACTGAAAGTAAGAATTTGTTTCACAAAAAGAGTAGTTCCTTTCAAAATTATACCTATAGCTATCTGATGAAATATCTAGTGTCTACTAATTGGGGAATGCTTTGTTTTTCAGAATTAGATACAATGGATTTGAGAAGAGCAGCAATTCTGGGACAGCTGCCATAGACTCCTGGGCTTTGAATGGTCATGCGTCGGATTGGCTAATCCAGAGGCTTCAGTTGCAGGTCTCTAGTGCTGTGACCCTACAGAGTCTTAGAAGCCATAAGTTTATGGGTCCAGATAATGAGTCTGATGGTGCTTTTAACTGAGTTTAGCCACTCCTGACTCTATATCGTGCCGGCTATTAGAATCCTTGGCTTCAGGTAGCATTAGGTGTCCAGAGCCGACAGTTTCTGAGTAGATGGTGAGGGTTCGAGCCTTGCTTCCCATGACAAAGATGGTTGCAGCATTCAGAACTAGCATGCCAGGGCCCTTGGATGTGAAGACCTAAAAGCTGACTGAACTTTTCCAGTGAACAAGGCCCTCCGTTTCTCATCTCTGGCTAGTCGTAGCCTTCTACATTTCTATACCTTGTGGATCTATTCTGCCTACTCCACTCTAGTTATGTTGTAGATTGTTGTTGACACCCCTACTCCTACCCCTGGTGCTTTAGCTTTTGGACACTTTGGGAGTCTTCAGCTGTCCTTATAAGACCTACATTGCTGCAACCCCACTGTTCTGCTGCCACCAGGAGTACAACTGAGGCTGCTGTCTTCATCACTGCCAAAACTCTGCTGCTTCTTGCATCTCCTTTTCATTTGTATTGCTCAGCCTGCTCTTTTAAAAATAAGGCCCAAAGCAAACAAGGCCAGTCCACTTGAGAGAAACTTTATACTGATTGAAGTATTGTGCCACAAGCTCAGTGGAAAAGAATTATTCTCTGCTGACCTGAGATATATGGCTTAGTTATATAGCCAAAGAGAGATATAACAGTGATACAGTGTGCACATGTGGTGATTTTAACCTATACCTCCATCACAGGCCTCTCAGTAAAGCCAACAGTAACAACGCCAAACCCAGCAACCACACGGTGGCTCACAAGCATCTATAATGAGATCTGGTGCCCTCTTCTTGCCCTCAGGTGTACAGGCAGGTCGAACATTGTATATATAATAAATACACAAATGAATCTTAAAAACAAAACAAAAAAATGCTCTTCTGCAAATGAAGTGTTGTAGTTGGCTTCAGTCACTCCTTCCATTAAAGAAAGGCAGGAGAGTCCTTTCTGCAAATGATGAAAATAGACACAGGGTCATTTAGATACTTATTTTACTTCAGTGCTTGCTTTTCCGGTCATTACAGACTAGCTGGAGGTTTTATAACTGAAGCAGATCTTTGGTTGTGATTGTAAGGGTTCCTATAGCTGCTAAAGTGTCCTCAATGTGATTGAAAAGTGTTCACAGCAGCAGGACTGCCTGTAAGAGGGTTCAACTAGTTGCCTATAAAGGGGCTGCTTGGCTGACAGTTTCCTGCTCCAGGCTGTGGGCCTAAGAGAAGGGCTTATCAAAGAGCCCACTCTTGACACTTAATCAAAGAAAGCCTTAAAATTATGTTCATTAAAGGTTTTGTAAAAGCTCAATGGGAAACTAACAATCCTAATAGCATTTAACAGTACTTAATAACATTTGACAGTGCTTAACAGTGATTATCGCCTGACCCACTGCCCTAGGAAGGCTGCATCCATCTGAACTTTCTCATAACCCACTCAAGTTATAGTATGCCACTCTGACACTCAATGGGGAAATTTAGAACAGAAACATTTATTTGAAAGTTTAGTATACTTAAATGCTCCGTATTCCTGAAGGGCAAGATGAATAACATTCACCTTTTACATTGTATTGGAGAATTCTTCTGGATGCCCATCTCTAAGTAAAGAAATTCTTGAATTGTAGAAACACATCTTTCATGATTGTTTGCACCCAGTGATACTTATGAACAACTAAATATGAATCAAGTCTTTCCATGACATCCTCCTAAGGTCAGACAATTTGTTTTATTGCCTGGAAATGCAGGGAAACATTTGAGTTATATTTATTCTTTCATAAGTAAAAGCTATACAAATTACAGAGACATACAACCAGATGTTATGCAATGAGCAAGGTCTAGAAAGGTCTATGGTAAAGAGCTTCTGCCACATTGAATTCTAGCTACCCTTCCATCATTCAGATGGACTTCTGTTAGCTATATTTAAGAGAAAGAATTTGAGAATCATACTTTGTACATAGATATTACTTTTTTCATGGAAATAAAAATATTGTAGAAGGAACTAGCCAGTGGCTTGATCAGATTTGAAGTTTCCTGAAATAATTCTCCTTCCTTTGTGTTTAAAAACAAGTCTTCTTGTAAAACGAAGCTAACTGGTCTTCAATGCCATCAGGGAGTAGAGAAGGAATAAACTTGATTACCTGAGTATGCCTGGAGTGCAGGTTAATAGCTTTTCAAATGAGAAGATGACAGACACAGCTTCTACCTGAATAGTCAGTCAAAACTCTCTATTATGTTGGAGCATCTTTTTCAGCCTTTTGGCCCGATATATCTGACAGACATATTTGTGATGCAGGAACTATTGAGGACCTCTCTTAGTTGTTTAGGGGTTAACACATCTTTAGATCTTTATAGATGTTTTAAGTTGATAATAACAAGATGTGAAGGAGATAGATTTTCATTCAGAATTTTAGATGCACCAAGATAGGAAAGATGTTTTCTTCAAGGCTGTCAAATACAAATAGCCAAAACACTAAAAATGTAACATTTATATTGTTCCTGATTGTGTCATGGTTTTTCTTGCTATAGGTAGTTTATTGTATATATGTGTAATGATATAAATATATGTAAAAATAAAAAATGTTTAAAATAGTCTTCTATAAGTTGGAATGGAAATTCTGTTCTAGGTGAAGGAGTAGTTAACACCTCTCATTTAATCCTCTCTTGACCCAGTGACGAGGTAGAATATTCTACAGGAGTCTCAAGAGAATCACTTATGTCTGTGTGATCCAAAGTGATGCATAAGATCAAGTAAATACAGGAAATAACTTAAAATTACTGTTCCCCAACAGTGGCATTTCATACATTATAGTATTAAGCCTTTAGATTAAGGATCAAAAAATGATCATTAGCAGCTTTATTGTCTGTGTTGTAATATTTTGCAACCATGGGATGAAATAGAAATTTCCAGTTACCATTGTGTGTGTGAGCCTTTTTTAAATCCCCAAATTTAGGAATTCAATCCCTGTAAATTCACAAATTCATGGCATATAATAATACTATATTGCATATAATAATGTGAAATATAAAAACTCAGAGATAATAAGTAAAAGTTGACAAAATAATAATTAAACAGGTTCTTCTTATTGTTGCTTTTTAGGAGCTGGACAGTACTTTTCCTTTCCAAATTCAGAACTAAACACAGGTTCTTCATCTACTAGAGCAGGAATTATTTTTAACACTAAGTCATGTGTTTAAATCCTTTTGCTTTCAACATAAAAATGACTTAGCTTTGATTTTTAAAAGAAATGAAAGCCTTCACTTTTCATTTACTCACATAGCATCTATTGCTGATAACTTATATTTGATGCTTATCACATTGGTTGTAATACTCTGATGCCTGGATGTATATAAGCAAATTAATTTATATAAACAAATCATTTGCATTTAACTAAAATGCATCTTTTTTGTTTTTTATATATTTTGTTAATTTATTGATGTTATATCTCAATTGTTATCCCATCCCTTGTATCCTCCCATTCCTCCCTCCCTCCCATTTTCCCCCTTACTCCCTTCTCCTAAGACTGTGACTGAGGGGGACCTCCTCCCCCTGTGTATGCTCTTATGGTATCAAGGCTCTTTTGGTAGCCTGTTCTCCTTCCTCTGAGTGCCACCAGGACTCCTCATCAAGGGGGAGAATAATAATATTATATAACAGAGAATATGTATTCAATATTTATTCTTAGATCTTGGCACAGAGGTTCAGAAACCCTTATAACTCCAAGCACAATCAAAATGATAAGCTGCACCTTCTGTATTTATCCATAAACACTCTCACCTATACCTGGGTTGGTAGGTGAAGTTTCCAGATAGCGTTAGAATAAAGACTTTTTGCCAGATCAAGCAATCATGTGATTAAGTAGTTGGAAATCTCAGCTTCATTCTTTAGTTGCAAGATTGTGAGAGAAACCGGAAATTGAACTATTCAGAGGCCCTAAATGATTTATTCAAACAGCCTATAACCTAACCTCTAATAAAATCATACATGAATGAGCTTGGATGGCTTCTAAGTCATTAAACACATCTGAATGATGGAAGGGTAGCTAGAATTCAATGTGGCAGAAGCTCTTTACCATAGACCTTTCTAGACCTTGCTCATTGCATAACATCTGGTTGTATGGCTCTGTAATTTGTATAGCTTTTACTTATGAAAGAATAAATATAACTCAAATGTTTCCCTGCATTTCCAGGCAATAAAACAAATTGTCTGACCTTAGGAAGATGTCATGGAAAGACTTGATTCATATTTAGTTGTTCATAAGTATCAAAGATCTCGATAGAACTAAGTCCTTAACCACTAATACATGGGTTCCAACGTCATCTCTCTGTAACCCATATTAGAAATTAGCAGAGTCACCATACAATGGGATTGAAGACTTCCAGAATTGGATTGTGGAATAACAATGCAGTTTTCCATCACAAATATTGTAAGTAGAAATGGATCATAATCATGGTAGTTTTGCAAAGAGTGTAATTTTTCTAGACCATAGAAAGATGTGATTTGTAAAGATAAAGGACTAAAAGGGTAACCTAGATGAGAGATAGTTAATATGGGATCATTTCCTAATCACTTAGCATACAGATTTCACCTGTTCTGCATTCACTTTATAAAAGTAACAGTGGCTTATTAAACATGGTCATGCTAGTAGCTCCAACTCCCAAGAAGTTAGTTTATTGGCCATGTAACTGATTATAAAATGGTAAGAAGCCGATTAAGTTCAAAATTATTATTATCACAGTTAGATGAAGGGAAAAGAAAATGCTGCTCCAGACCTTGATATAGATTCTGGTTGGTTTAAGATCTCTCTGATCAATAACCTGAAACTTATCACACATGGATAAAAATTATTTCATGAGAATATAAACAAACTCTACTACTAATCAATCAAAATATAGTCTGTGAGCTGGGCATGTAGACCAATGGTGAGGTGCTTGCCTAGTATGTGTGAGTCCCTAGGTTTAATTCTGAGCACCACAGCATATGCAAATACAAGTATGTGTGTGTGTATGTATGTATGTATGTATGTATGTATGTATGTATGTATGTACGTACGTATGTGTATGTACACCAAAATCAGAGTTACATGTTAAAAAGAAAGTTTTATTTTCTATGCTCTTGTGTCATCAAATACCTAAATAATATTTCTAAATGTAGAAATTATAAAACTTGGATAAATGTTGATTTCATTGTTGTGGAATAGAAGACCATGTTTATGTTGGGAGGGTACTAATAGTTTTTTATTGAATTATAATAGACAGATGTTTATTATTCATTCATGTGCACATATTATTTGTGAAGGATCAGCCAGTTAATACAATGCATTGACAATGTAAAATATATTTACTATAACATACTGTCCAATCCTTTGTACCTATGCATGGGTGCCTATGTCAGAAGAAGCAGCGAATGAGCTCAGGCACAAGGCAGGTATAATTCCCAATCTTCAAAGGCTGAGACATGAAGACTGAGTTCCATGCCTGGTGGAGCTACATAGCCAATTGTATTTTAACCAGTCTCCATGTTTAACTAGTAAATATGACCATAAAAAGATATACAAGAAGAAGTCAAGAACACTAGTAGGTTAAATGCTTTTAGATAAGTAAAAATAATAAGTTAAAAAGTTAAAATAAAATGTTAAAATAATGAACTATCTGGGTCTTTGATTTGACTCCATTGATCCACCAGCCTATTGCTGTGCCAGTACCATGCAGTTAGTCTTCACTTATCAGGAAAGTGAGATAGATGTGAGAACATCCTATTGGGACTCTAGGTGAGAGAAATATAGGAGATGGGGAAATAGAAGGATCCAGAGGGTCCTAGAAATCTACAAGAAGAACACTATGATGGGTGGATCTGGGCCCAGGGGTTCTGCTCAAACTGTGGCATGAACCAAGGACAATACATTGAGTCAGCATCAAAGCCCTATCCAGATCCAGCCAAGGGACAGGACATTCTTCACAGTTAAGTGGAGACTGGGGACTGACTTTCACACAAACTTTGGTGTGCCCCATATTTGGCCATGACCCCTTGATGGGGAGGCCTGATGACACTCAGAGGAAGGATAGCAGACTACCAAGAAGAGACTTGATACTCCAGCATCATATTCAGATGGAGGAGGTCCCCCTCAGTCACAGTCATAGGGAAGGGGAATGGGGTGAAAGCGGGAGGGAGGGAGCAATGGGAGGATACACGGGATGGAATAGCAACTAGATATAATATGAATGATTTTATTTTCAATAATAAATAAATAAATAAATATAATGAACTATCAAAAGTCTGTTGTATCCATGGCATCTCCAATTCGTTTCTTAACAAGAAATCTACCATATGTCAGTTTGGAGGATTTAAAAGAAGGAGTAAAACATGATTGCACATCCTTCTACCTGACTATTTTTCAGTGATAGATATGCAGAAAAGTCAAGCAAAAAGTTAAAGAGTGTAAAACATTCTATGGTCTAAACTTCCTCTTGAGTCCAAAGCTATATGCACATGTGAGGGAAGTTAGTTTAAGCAGGAGAAGAAATGATCCTCTTTAGGCATATGAAAGAGAAATGCAACTCACTGTTTTCAGAACATGTTCTTTTTTCAACTACATTTTATTTATTTATATAATTAATTTGTTTCTGTGGGTATATGTTTATATTATGGTGTGTCTGTGTCTCTGTGTGTGTTTGTGTATGTGTATGTGCTGCACACAAGTACTCTCTCTTTGTTCTTGTCATACATATGGAGGACAGTGTATCAGCCACAGGAGTTGGTTTTCTCTTTCTTCCATGTAGGTCAAGGGATTGAATTAATGCCATTAGTTTAGACAGTAAGCATATTTACCTGCTGAGCTATCTCTTTCGGGCCCTGTTGATGAACCCATAATGGTGACTAAGATTGTATTGAGAAGCTGTTGAGGTCATCTGGTTGATGCCATTAAAGTGAAGGTTTGGATTTAAATGTGAATTTTTTAATGGTCTTTATATGAGGTAGTCACATCTCCATTATCGAAATGTGTTATTGTAATAGATATGTCAAGACAAGTATTGTTTTCTTTAATGCCATGAACTAGAAAGGCGTCTCTACTGAGAGAGTCTTGATTTATACATCTTACCATTGAAAAATAGACTTTCTTTGCCACTGATCTCATTAGTACCTAATACAACATTACATAGATATGTGGAGGGTTAACAGTATAACTTCAACTCATCAAGTTCTATAACCTTTGTTTTAAATAAATTGCTCTATATAATCCTTAAAAGTGAATGTTTCATTGAAACTAGTAACAGATTGTAGAGGCTTAAGTAAACTCCATATATATAGCCTCAGTGAATCTCAGCATGTTCTAGCTGATGAATAAAATACAGTAGGCCAGAGAAGGCTGATAAATGATTGATCTTGCAGGTTCTTTGTTCAATACTTCAACCGTGGACAAAAAACAGCTTCAGTTAGTGAGAAGGCACAATATTTATGATTGCTGTAGTGCCACAGGGAAATCTGAACCTATGCATTTATTGCAATAACATAATATAATGGGATTTGTACATGATTTGGGTTCCAAATATAAAAATACAACATTTAATTTAATGGACATTGTTATCATATCAGAAACCAAAAGGCAGGCTAGAATGTGAATTCACTAGTGATCCACCAAAACTAGTTAATAAATCCAGCAGTGATTCAAAGTTCTGCAAAATAATGATAATAATAATAACAATAACAATAACAATTTTAATGAAAAAAAGAAAGAAAAGAAATACTCAAGAATATTCTGACCTTTCTTAAGAGACTTAATGTTAACCTTTGTTTCTTAATTACCATAAGAACCAATAAGAAACTTGAAGTTTATTTGGTATATGTATATTCTGAGAACATGTATGTTTTGTGAGGGATTATTTCTACATACTCCATTACTCATTGTTATTCATTCAATTACTTACTACTGAATACTCCAGTACTGCTTGAAAAGCTGACCTCAGTTTATGGAATGAAGTAGAGAAATGTAAGAATAATGTTCATTAACTTCTATGTATTAAATACACTAGACTGGAACAAAGGTAATATTACTCTCTTTGCCAATTGTCAGTCTAAAAAATGATCAGCAGATTCAGATTACATAATAAATTAAGCAATTTTTTCACTTCTAGAAATATTATTAGTCACATGAGATATTCATGAAATGAGATTATCTACAGTAAGCATAATGAAGGGAATGTGCTACAGGCTGTACTGCCATTTGTATACACAATTTCTGTGCTGAAATCCTACCACTAACAGTGATGGGGGGAGATCACTTATGAGATGGTTGTGTATTGAATGTAGAGACTTCATGAATTAAAGTAATACTCCTATGAAAGAAGCTCCAAAGTCTTACTTGTTTACCTTATGAGAAACAGGGAAACAGGAAGGAACTACTCTCTTTGGACCAGGGAGTCTGAGGGTATCTTTTTTTTTTTTTTTTTTTTTTTTTTTTTTTTTTTTTTTTTTTTTTTAGATTTCTCAGCTTCCACACGTGTATGTAATAAATATATGCTGTTAAACATTATATTCTATGTTATTCTGCCATAGCATTCCGCATAGTTTAGAATGTTAGTTTACTGATTCTGTGGGCCTTTTACCTCCAATCTATGAGTGACATTTAAAATTGCAACTAAAACAAGTAGCTTCTGACATGCTGGAGCCATTGCTAGAGCAACTAGTTCTCAGGAGTTAATCAAATATATTGTATCTAATTGCTATTAATGTATATTTTATTACTTTACATAAATATGATTACAATAAAAATCACCATAATTTTTACTGGAAAGCTACACACATTGTGTGTGGACATGCATTGACCTCATTATTGCACCCGGATGGCTCCTCCAATTGCAAGGCTCGCTGGCCCCACTCAGACACATATGCAATCAAACATACAAAACAAAAAAACCCAATAACTACAAAAACTCACACACATTAAAATAAAGTTATTAAATCTTTAAAAAATAGTACATTTTAAAGTGTTTCATAAATATATTCAATGAAATATGAAGTTTATTCTACTCACCAATTTCTCTTCTAACCCATATCATTGATTCCCTAGCATGTCAGCTCCCAACCTCACTTTTTTTTGCACACTATAAGTACACTTAGTACTGTACATATGTGTACAAATATAGGACCATCCACTGAAGAATAGAACATCAACCAGGTAAGAATTTTTCTCTTTTAACTCCAGCAAGTATTAAGCGCAAATAAGGGGCAATAAGGGCTTTCTGTGCTCTGGAGAACAATTCTTTCATTTGTGTCAAAATTTTGGCTGGCTTGATCCATTGTAGATCTACTGTAGGTTAACCAGGGTGGCTGTGAGTTCATAAGAATGATGGCCCTGTCACATTCAGAAGACAGCACTTCACAGCACTCCTCCATAACTGCGGCCCTTACATTCTTCTCAACTCTCTGTGAAAATGGTTTCTGAGCCCTGGTGGTAGGAGGGTACAGATGTCCCATTCAGATCTCAGGACTTAGTCCCTTAACCCTTAGCAATCTGACCAGTTAATCATCTCTCCACTGACTGAAGTCAACTACAAAGGGCTATTCAAACCAAGATTGAGAGCAGGCAAGACCTATGGGCATAAACATAAGTATTTATGAGGCAATTTGATATAGGATTAATTTACTAAAATGGTAATACCAAGTTGTACCCTGGAGCTTATATCCTCCACTGACCTGGGTTTTTCACTAGGGTTACAGTATCAGACATGAATTCTTTCCTATAGAGCAGGACTCATATTCAATTTAAAAAGTGTTTGTTTCTAAATAATAGGCAAATGCTGCACTCATGGGTGTACTTTGCCTGACATATTAATGTTGTAGCACATAGAATCCAGGACTGAGTATGAACATGTCTGTATTTCTCCCTTAGTAGCCCAAATAACACTTTTTGAAGTCAAGACAGATGGCAGAAGTGTTCCAATCCATTTGAGATTAATTTACCTATGTTATTTGGTCAAACAGACAGAAGTTTTCAGCATTAGGATATGAACATGTAGTTACGTCAGATTCTTTAAAAAGGCAACGGCAACAGGTTGTGTCAATACAAAGACATATAGAGAGGTGCCCTGTGCCTTGCATAGCAATTTTTACTTAAGAACCCACCTATTCTTGGAGTGGTATTGCTTACCCTTGTAATTAATTCTGTTCAAACTCATTTTTAAAACTTACATTACTATGTTTTAGACTAAGAAACTGTGGCACATTTACATGATGGACTAATACTCAGCTATTAAAAACAAGGAATTCCAGAAATTTGTGGACAAATGGATTGATCTAGAAATTATCATAATGAGTGAGTTCACCCAGAAGCAAAAAGAGACAAATGGTATATACTCATTTATATCAAAACACTAGTCCAAGGGATATGTACCATGAAAAACTTTACTTACTAAGAAGGTGGGTCAGAGGAGAGGACATCCTATTGAGACTTTAGGCGAGACTAACATGGAAGAATAAGGAAGTAGTAGGACCCACAAGGTCCTGAAAACCTACAAGAAGAACTTTATGACAGGCAGATCTGGGTCCTGGGGTCCTCCTCAAACTAAGGCACCAGCCAAGGAGAATATAGGCATTAAACTTCGAACCCCTACCAAGACCTAGCCGACGATCATGATATTCTCCACCGTTGAGTGGAGAGTGAGATCTGACTCTCACACGAACTCTGGTGCCCCTTTTTTGACCACGTCCCCTGGATGGGGAGGCCTGGCAGCACTCAGAGGAAGGATAGCAAGTTACCAAGAAGAGACTCGATATTCTAAGAGCATATATAGGGGGAGGAGGTCTCCCTCAATCACAGACATAGGGGAGGGGAGAAGGGGGGAAGTGGGAGGGAGGGAGGAATGGGAGGAAACAGGGGAAGGGCTAACAATCGAGATGTAATATGAATAAAATAATAAAATGGAAAAAAGGAATTAAAATAAATAGCAATGCAAGAAAAATAAAGATGATTAATTAAAAAAAAAAAGATCCTGTGATGGCAACAACTTTTAAAAATGTAGCTTTTGGGAGACTGAAGAGATGGCTCAGAGGTTAAGAGCACTGGCTACTCTTCCACAGGTGGTGAGTTCAATTCCCAGCAACCACATGGTGGCTCACAACCATCTATAATGTGATCTGATGCCCTCTTCTGGCCTGCAGGTGTACATGCAGGCAAAGCACTGGATACATGATAAATACATAAAACCTTTTTTAATGTAAAAAACAAAACAAAACAAAACAACAACTACAACAAAAAAAAAACCTCAGGTTTTCCACTTTTTTTCTATCAATCTCCCAAAATAAAAGATTTGGAGCTATGATTCAAACATTAGAGAAAATATACCATGTTATTCTTTCAGGGTCTGAAATAGCTCACTCTAGTTCATTATAGTTCCATCCACTTACTTGCAAATTTCACAGTGTCAAATTTTCTTTATGGCTGAATAGTGCTCTGTTGTGTACATAAGCCACAATTTCATTGTCCATTCATCAGATGATGGGCATTTAGGTAAATTTTACTTCCTAGATACTGAATAAAGCAACAGAAAAAGGGATGTTCAAATGTGTCTATTGTTGGGTATCATGATCTTTGGTGTATACCAAAACCTGATATGTCTCAAATGGTAGGATTTTTTTTTTTTTTTAGCATTTTGAGAACTCTTCACATTAATCTTTAAAGTAGCTTCTTATGTTAATTTATACTCCCACCAACAGTGTAAGGAATTCCATTATATCGCATGAAGGCCATTATTTGTTTTCTCATTTGTAATTGTAATTCTGACTTGGTTAAGTAAGTTTTAAAGTAGCCCCATATTTGGCGACGTCCCGTGGATGGGGAGGCCTAGTGGCACTCGGAGGAAGGATAGCAGGCTACCAAGAAGAGACTTGATACCCTATGAGTATGTTCGGGGGAAGAGGTCTCCCTCAGTCACATCATAGGGAAAGGGAGTAAGGGAAAAATGGGAGAGAGGGAGCAATGGGGGGATAAAAGGAATGGGATAACAACTGAGATGTAATATGAATAATTTAATAAAATATATTTTAAAAAAGACAAAATAGTTTTGAAGATTAAAGTATTTTTAGTCTGCATTCCTTGATTGCTAAGAATGTTGAGGAATTTTTACAGTGTAGATTATCCAGTTGAATTTTTTTTTCTTTTGACAACTTTTAGTTCTCTTCTGTAGCCCATTCTGCAATTGTATTGTTAATTTCCTCCATCTTTCATTTTTTCTTTGTTGATTTTTAGTTCTTTGTTTATTTTCTATCAGATGAATAGCTAGCAAAGATTTTCTCACTTTTGTTGTATCACTTTTTATAGAAATGAAATGTTTCTTACACCATTGTCAGAAATCAAAGGCTATGGTCACAGTAAATCCAATATTAACTGTCTTATTGGATGATAATTGGCCGTATACAGTGAGTCTTGATGGAATATAAAACTGACAGTATACATATGAATGCTATAAAAATAGTCATCCGATAGCTGAGGCCTTACTAGAGTTTAAATGAAATTTAAACCTCTTTTCAAGATTGTTATTTTAAAACTCAAAGAAACTTTAAGCGAAAATCTCCAAAAGCCAAAAACATAATGGCATTTACTTACTTAAACTAATGGGTACTGGTTCTCTCCTCTCACTACTGATTTCCTGGGGTCTATATCAGGTCATGAGGCAAGTGTCCTTCCTATTGAGACGCTTTCCCAGTGCAAAATAATTCCTTCTTTAGGCTAGTTCTTCTTTCAAAACCATGTCTCTCTAAGTTTGTTCTGAGCCTATTCTGGTGTTCAGCCATGTTCTTTGTGAATGAGATTGTAACTGTATCTTGAAGTCATTTGTTTAGTCATGATTGTAAAATATTTTTACAGCTAAAATACCCTAATGTGAAACAGCACATTATCTACTTCCTGCTGGTTAAATGACTGAAAAAGAAACAAAGCAGTCCATCTCATAAGCAATTTTACCCATCAGTCCTTTTCAGAGAGCAACAATGGGGAAAGCAGAGCAGGAGTTTCTGCTGGTAGAAACTCGTTGTTTTTATTCTTTCTTTCTAACCACTTTTTTAAAATTGAAAGTGCAGTTTTCAGTAGCACAAAGGGTACTGAGAGGGGGAAACTTTTTCGAGATGCTCTTCAGCTTGGGATAATGATGCGTCTGAATTTCTTTTCTCTTTGTTCCTCATGTATAAAATTATGTTTATAAAATATGTTTTATAAATATTTTTCTAATGGATTTCATGTTTTGAATATTTATATTTCCTTGAACAGTTTCAATTTTTAAAGGAGGACTATTACATTATTTAATATTGGTGGGCATGATGTAAATTAACTTAAAATGTTACTTTTTGAATCCTTCATTAAAATTTAGTAGCTCTCTTTGTTCCTAAGAGATCCTGTGAATGACACCATTGTGAATGGAAGAGGAAAGCAGGATCAGACTGAGACTGTCACTTTCCAAAACCTATCATAGTATTCATTTCTGGTCCTTGCATGGAGTCTGAACAATTCGTCTCTCATTAAAATCAATATCGCTTTTATTTACCAGGCAGCAATTGGAACATTTTGTCTTCTAGAAACACAAAGCACTAACAACCAAAACAGTAGCACAGAAGGACATGAATCAGCTGTGGGAATGAGAGATTCAAATTGGATTTGTCTCAACCCATTTTAAGCTCTGTAGCAGTCTTCTACTGGATCTTAGAACATTAAGCTATCCTGAATTAATAAATATGACAAAGAACATTATGTTATTATATTCAAATGCAATTTTTTTGTAATGGAAAGACTAAGATTAACTTGGTGAATGTGCAACTATATATCCTGTCTTTTCTATAAAAATATAGATGACACATTTTTATGGCCTTCTATATGTGCACAAATCCATGTTTTAAAATAAGTATAAGCTTGAGACTCTAGGTGAGAGAAGCATGGGTGAATGGGGAAATAGAAGGATCCAGAGGATCCTAGAAACCTACAAGAGGCACATTATGATGTGCGGATCTCTGTCCAGGGGTTCTGCTCAAACTATGGCACCAGCCAAGGACAATGTAGGCAGTAAATTTTGAACCCTCACCCAGATCTAGCCGATGGTCAGGACATTCTCCACCGTTGGGTAGAGAGTGGGCTCTGACTTTCATGTGAACTCTGGTGCCCCATTTTTGACCACATCCCTTGAGGGGGAGGCCTGGTGGCACTCAGAGGAAGGATAGCAGGTCACCAAGAAGAGACTTGATAGCCTACGAGCATACACAGGAGGAGGAGGTCTCCCTCAGCCACAGACATATGGGAGGGGAGTAGGGGGAAAGTGGGAGGAAGGGAAGAATGGGAGGATACAAAGGATGGGCTAACAATTTAGATGTAATATGAATAAATTAATAAAATATTAAAAAGAATAACAAAGAAAATAAGTATCAGTGATAACATGGTAAATAAGATGGGTTTTTTTGTGCCTTTATTGAAAACTGTACCTTTGTCTGCTTCAATTATTGTTATTAGGAAAGAAAAATTCTTTGTTAAAAAAATTGTTTAGCTTAATGTCAAGGAACACATCCATACACTTTCACTAAAGGAACATTCTCTTTGTTAAACTGAGTTCAGGTGAATATTACAGTAAGTTATATTGAAAAAATTCCACTTTTAAAAATTGTGTGGATTGAAAAATGCTAACTTTAAAATTTGTGAAACCCTACATACATTTGGCTTAAGGTAAACATTGAAAAAAGTTATTATTTTCATATGAAAATGTTAATGTAGTTAACATGGCTATTAATCAGATAACTTTGTTCCTAAGGTAAAATAACTTTTGCTATGTGTCAATGTACTCTGTTGATCTGCTTTATGAACTATTTCAGAAAGATAAAGTGCTGCTTGTACATTAAACAATTTCTACAAGTTATTACCAAAGCTAAAATTATAGTGCCCCTATCTGTCCTTATGTTATGAAAATACAAACACACACACACACACACAGAGCAAACCAGAACAAGCAAAAAATATACAGAAGATACTAAAAGAAAAACTCCTTCCTGAGGAGGATAACCCCCCCCCCCAATACACAGAATATTAATAACTTTTCTACATCAAAACCAAAAGCAGTCAAGAATACAAATACAGCTCCACAACCAATACCAAAATAAAAGGTTTCAACAGTCACTGGTCATTAATATTTCTCAATATCAATGGTCTCACCTTTCTAATAAGAAGACATTACTAACAGAATACGTGCATAAACAGAATCCATATTTCTGTTGCATATAAAAAACACACCCCAGCCACAAAGGTAGTTATTATCTAAGAGTAAATAGATGGAAAAAGATTTTCTAAGCAAACATACACAAGCAGCAGGCTGGGGTAGCCATTCTAATATCTAATAAAATAGAATTTCAACTAAAATTAATCAAAAAGAAGAGGAAGGACACTTTATACTCACCAAAGGAAAATTTGATCAAGGCGAAGTCTCAATTCTGAACACCTATGCCCCCAATGCAAGGGGACCCACATTCGTAAAAGAATCACACATCAAACTCCACACATTAGTAGTCAAAGATTCAATACCCATTCTCACCAACGGACAGATCATCAGGACAGAAACTGAACAGAGAAATAATGAAACTAGTAGATGTCGTGAATCAAATGGCTAACATATCCACAGAATTTTTCATCTACACATAAAAGAGTATACCCTCTTCTCAGAACCTCATGAAATCTCCAAAATTGACCATATACTCAGTCACAAAGCAAACCTCAACAGATACAAGAAAATTGAAATAATACCTTGTACTTATCATACAACCATGGACTAAAGCTGTACTTCAACAAGAAAAAGTCTATAGACACATGGAAACTGAATGATGCACTACTCAATGAAAACTGGGTCAGGGATAAAATAAAGAAAGAAATTAAAGCCTTCCTAGAATTTAATGAAAAGTAAGGCACAACATATCCAAACCTATGGGACACGATGAAAAGCAGTGCCAAGAGAAACATTCATAGCACTAAGTCCCTTCATAAAGAAATTGGAGACATCTTGGCACACAACTTATTGGAACACCTGAAAGCTCCAGAGAAAGGAAGAAGGAAAGAAGCAGACACATCAAAGAGTAGAAGATGGCTGGAAATCAAACTCAGGGCTGAAATCAATAATTAGAAACAAAGAAAACAATTCAAAGAATCATCAAAACCAAGATCTGGTTCTTTGAGAAAGCCAAAAAGACAGAGAAACTGTTAGCCAAACTTACTAAAAGACAAAGGGAGGGTATTTAAATCAACAAAATCAGAGAGAAACAGGAAGACATAATGGTAGATAACAAGGAAATCAAAATAATCAATAGGTCTTACTTCAAAAACTTATATGGCACAAAATTTGGAAATGTAAATGATATGGACAATTTTCTTGATAAATTCTACGTACCAAGTTTATCAAGAGCGGAAAAAAATAGTTCTATATGACCTAAAAAAATAGAAATAGTCATCAAAGTCTTACAACAACAACAACAAGAACAACAACAAAAAAGGTCAGGGTCAGATGGATTCATAGCAGAATTCTACCAAATCTAAAAAGAAGAGCTAATACCAGTACTTCTCAAACTTTCCAGAGAATAGAAAGAGAAGGAACATTACCAAACTCATCCCATGAATCCATAGTCACCTCGATACCTAAACCACACAAAGACCCAACAAAGAAAGAGCATTTAAGACCTATTACTCTTATGAACTTTGGTGCAAAATTACTCAATAAAGTAGTCACAAACCAAACACAAGAACATATCAAAAATATCATCCACTGTGACCAAGTAGGCTTCATCCTAGGCATCCAAGGTGGTTAAATGTAACAAAATCCCATCATATAAGCAAACTAAACAAAAAAACCCACATTATCATCTTCTTAGATGCTGAAAAAGTATTTGACAAAATTCAACACCCCTTCATTTTAAAAGACTTAGAGAGATCAGGGATACAAGAAACATACATAAATATAGTAAAGGCAGTATATGGCAAGCCTATAGCCAACATCAAACTAAATGTTTAGAAACTTAAATAAATTCCACTAAAATCAGGGACAAGATAAGGCTTTCTTCTCTAACTGTATCTCTTCATTATAGCACTCCAACTCCTAGGTAGAGCAATAAGGCAACTAAAGGAGATCAAGGGGATACAAATTGTAAAGGAAAAAGTCAAAGTATAACTATTCACAGATAATATGATAGTATACATCACTGACCCCAAACTCCTACAGCTGATAAACACCTTCACCAAACTGGCTGGATACAATGTCAACTCAAAAAATGCAACTCGTGTATGCATAAGACAAACAGACAGAAAAAGAAATTAGGGAAATAACACACTTTAAAATAGAGGAAAAAAAAAGAAAAAAGAAAAGAAAAGAAAAGAAAGAAAGAAAGAAAGAAGAAAATCTTGGTCAACCTTAACCTAACCAAGGAATTGAAAGACTTGTTGAAAAAAATCCAGTCTTTGAAGAAATACATTGGAGAAGATAAAAGGAGATGGAAAGACCTCTCATGCTCATGGATAGGTAATATTAACATAGCAAATAAATATCTTACCACAAACAACCTATAGATTCAAAGCAATTCCTATCAGAAGGCCGACACATAACATTTCTCAACTTCATCTAGAAAAAGTAAAAAAAAAAAAAAAAAAAAAAAATCCTGAATAAAAGATCTTCTAGAGGTATCTTCATCTCTCATCTCAAACTGTATTATAGAGCAACAGTAATAAAAACTGCTTGGTGTTGGCATAGAAATCGACTGCTGGATCAATGGAATCAAATCAAAGATCCAGAAATAAATATACATACAAATGCTTGATCTTCGACAAAGAAGCCAAAACAATACAACGGGGAAAAGATAGCATCTTCAACAAATGGTGCTAGTCTAGCTGGATGTCTACATGTAGAAAAATGCAAATAGATGAATATTTTTCACCCTGAACAAAACTCAAGTACAAGTGTAATAAAAACTTTTACTTAAAAACAGACACACTAAATCTGTTAGAAGAAAAAAAATGGGGAAAAGCCTTGAAATCATTGGCACAGGAGACAACTTCCTTAACAGAACACCAACAGCCCAGGCTCTAAAAATCAACATTTAATAAATGGGATCTCATGAAACTGAAAAGCTTCTATAAGGCTAAGGATACTGTCAAGAGAACAAAACAAGAGTCCGCAGACTGGGAAAAGATCTTCAACAAACCTACATCAGAGAAAGGGCTAATATCCAATATATACAAAGAACTTGAGAAATTAGATCCTCTGCTCAGACGTAGTTGATAGGCAGTACAATCTCCATGTGAGGCCCATAAAATAGGGACTGGGGGCTGCCGCTGACATGGACTTTGTTGCCCACTGAATGATAACTTTCCCCAGGTCAGCCCACAGAGGAAGAGGATGCAGGAAGTCCTGAAGAGACTTGATAGACTGATGTCATGATTGGAGAAGATGGCTCTCCCTTTCTGAGGACTAGAGAAAGAAGGGAGGTAGGAAAAAAGACGGAGGGTGGGAAAAGGGAGGGAGGGAGGGACCAGGAGGAAACAATGGAAGGAGCGTCTAAAATTCAGAATGTAAATCAATCTCCATCACATCTCATTATCAACTTAAAATATCTAGACCTAAAAATACTTTAATCCCTAAACAACTAAGATTCATTGTAAAACTAAGCTACCTGGTCTTCAGCTCCATCAGACATGGAAGTTCCAGCTTCAACATCAACTAGGGGAACCTGAGGTGGGACGTGAATCCTGTGGCTGGCTGACTGTTGACCCTGTAGATTTTCTCTGAGGGCAACCTTCTAAACCGGAACTGACAGTTACCAGCAATAGCTTCCACTGATGGTGGCAAGCTGGGGCTAGAGCTGATGGCTCCTAGCAGGGTATTCCACTGATGGTGGCAAGCATCTAAAAACGAAAGGGAAAGAAGGAGAGAAAGTAATTGTGCCTACGCGCGCGCGCGCGCGTACACACACACACACACACACACACACACACACACACACACACACACACACACACACACACACACAATTACACTAGACGATGAAGTAAGACAGACTCCAGCTGGTAGTTTTCAACAGCTGTTTCTTCTTTTTATTATTATCTTCTTATTTTCATCCTTATCCTTATTCTTCTCCATGTTCTCATCCTTTTTCTTATCCTTATCTTAATTCCTTCTTCCTATCCTTCTTCTTTTCCTTCTTCTTCTTCTTCTCCTTATTCTCACAGTGTGTATACCCCAACAAAACCGCTCAAGCAGCACAAAAATCACAATCTGCTTACATTCTATTTCTCTATAGATAGATGATTACAATGGATATACATAAGAAATTCGTGTTCCACAATACCGTCACATGACCAAGTGTTTTATGCATTATGGGTAAGGAAAAAACACGAATAACAGGGTTATTTCTGAGAGCCCACATACATTTGTACATAAGCAACTTGTTACATATTAAGAGAGTATAAGCAAACAATGGAATTTCCCAGCTAGCTTTTCTTTACTAGCAGGCTGCAATCTATTATCTAAAGTAGTAATCTAATGAAGATCTTAAAGGAATTACAAATCTAAACTTTGATGTAAAAATAATCAGCCATGCGTATTATAAGTCCTAAAGGTGCTCATCTACTCATTAATATGTTTTATTAAGTCATATCAGGAAGCTTAGTGCAGAAAAATAGAATAAGGAAATCAATCCTCATCTCGGTCACCAGCCCAGCTTGAAAGCGTCACCTCAGCCAATGCTGCTATGGGCCATTGTTCTTGCTTTGCCAATCTCAAAAAGTCTCTAGCTTTACTAATAAGAGTGTACTTTTCCTTAACTTCAATTGTCCCCTAAGATTTCCTGCATCATGGCCAACAGCAAAAATGTCTTTACCTTACTTTTCTAAACAATCTATTCTTCCCTAAAACTTTCAACATCAGAGTCACTAGCAAAAACATCTTACCTAACCTAGTTGAACAATCTATTTTTCCAAATTCTTTCTAAGGGTGGTAATCATTGTTAGCAAACTACATCTGTAGGTTGTTTTCAGAGAGAGTGGTTGAATCAATCTGCTTTAGCATGAATGCCTGAAAGAGATCATGCATTGTTATTGCATATGCTAATGGTACAGCCCAGTAAGGGCCTGGAAGCCCCCTTTATAGTACACAGACAATTCACGTATTAAGGGGGATTATAAGGACTACAAAGATAACAAGCAGAGCTATGCTCCATAACAGCATGAAGTCCTCAGAACACACAGTTCTCTGGGTTATGTCTCACCAAGACACACTCATCATGGGTTTGCTAAGCAGTGGGCTGCATTTCATGAGTTCTAGAGCTGTTTTGCTTTTCCTTTTGCATGGACCCCAGCAATCAGAGACTTGAGAAGGAATAAGCTTAATTACGTGAGTATGCCGGGAGTACAGGTTAGTAGCTTTCCAAATGAGAAGATGACAGAGACAGTTTTCTACCTGAATAGTCACCCAAAACACTCTATTATGTTGCAGCATCTTCTTCAGCCTTCTGGCTCAATGTATCTGACACACATATATGTGAGGCAAGAGCTATTGAGGACTTGCTTATGCTGTCTTGGCAGAGTTTGTCCATTGACACTGCCTGCATCCAAGCTTGCCCTTTCTAGGCAGAATTCTGTCTGTGGTAGAAACAAGGACATTTTCCCCAGTGGCTTGTTTGCCACATTTGAAGCCATCTCCATAATTTACTGATATAGAATTGTGTATATAGATGAAAAATAAGTTCTAGATAGAGTGGTATAGAATTCAAATCTAAGTTTAATTTTCACACACAAACAATATACATATATATATATATATATATATATATATGTATATATATATGTATATATATATATATACATATATATATACATATTTCTTTGCTAATATGAGGTACTCTACCCATATAAAACAATTACAATATAAGATTTACTTCCAATACTTTGAAAATGCTATTGCAGACTGTTTAGGATAAATAATTTATACAAGTTGATTATTAGCTTATCAGATCATGGTCATGTCAGTTGCTGATCTACTTTTATCACAAGAATATACATCTTAGGTATGGCAGATAGATATGATTCTATAAAAAGATAAGGTAGGATAGTTAGATAAGGTCTTCAAAAACTTCAGAGAAATGCAGAATATGGCATTTAAAATGTTTCCATTATTCTTGTTTTTATTCCATGCTGTTTGAGTACTGATTTCAAAAGAAAAAAAAAAGTTCATCAGACTTCTTGTTCCTCAAATACAAGCTATATAAAGTTTATCTGAACAATTTTTAAATTGTTAAAGTTATAGCATCATTGTATTGTTTTATTTTTCACCTGGGTCAACATGATCCAAAATTAATTTCTCCTCAAAGTCCTGAAGATCTTTAGATTATATAGAGCCACTATTGCAGCTGATACAAGAACTAGCTTGGTAACCTCAGCTTTACTCCATACTTTTTATAAAATAATGCAATCTTAATCATTGTTAAGCACGAACAAGAGCATAATGAAGTAAGTCTTTGTTGTGAGTTAACTGTAAATAAGTGACTTTAACTAACTTGATAGTTATAAAGAAATTCCTGTTCACTTATCACTAATGCCAGTTCCTTGTTCTGTGTTTTGATTGACTTTTTTCTTGTGTTTTGTTTTCCGTCGTTGTTGCTCTTCACATGGGCTGCAGGTAAAGGTCCAAACCACTGGAAAAACAGGGATGCTGATATCAGAATGTCTGGTTCCTGGTCTCAGCTTATCTGATACAGATTCCCTTAATAATATTTAATTCCTTTGCTGGACTAAGGAAGCATTTGGAAAATATGATGGGCACACTGCATTATTTCAATTTGATGTCATCTGGCAGCCGTTCTGTGTCATCTTATTAACTAGAGAACTACTTAGCCATATAAATCTCAATAATGTCACTGATAAACCTTCCCACTTGCTTTATTTCACTGCTTGATGGACAGAAAATAACAGTGAAGATTTTATGTATGAATAATGTATTAGATAAAGCCTTAAAACAACTATGACTGTTCTACGTGCACCACATGAGCTTTCATACACTAGATAAAGAGGTAAAAGTAACATACAAGAGTCAACATTCTTTAAAACTTAGGGGGAAGTGATGAAAGTCTTAACATAAAACACTTTTCTGTAAGATTCAAAGGGCATACTATCTTGTAGAAGCTTGTACAGTCAGCTTTAAGAAGTTCTCTATGGGACACGCCCCTTGGGCTAGTATGCAGATATAAGGAAAGCCTTCACTTACCAGGAAACTGGGACAGAGGGGAGGACATCCTATTGGGACCTACAAGTAGAACATTATGATAGGCAGATTTGGGCCCAGGGGTACCGCTCAAACTAAGGCACCAGCCAAGGACAATACAGGTGGTAAACTTTAAGCCCCTATCCAGATCTAGCCAACGGTCAGAACATTTTTCACAGTTGAGTGGAGAGTGGGATATGACTTTCTCACATACTCTGGTGCCTCACATTTGACCATGTCCCCTGGAGGGGGAGACCTGGTGGCACTCAGAGGAAGGACAGCAGGTTGCCAAGAAGAGACTTGATACCCAATGAGCATATACAGGGGGAGGTAATCCCCCTCAGGAACAGTCATAGTGGAGGGGAATAAGGGGAAAATTGGGGGGGAGGGAAGAATGGGAGGATATAAGGGATGGGATAACCATTGAGATATAACAAGAATAAATTAATAAAAAAAATTTATCAGTGTAAAAAAAAAAAAGAGAAGTTCTCTATGAAAAAGATTGTCAATAGAGAGAGAATGCTATTGGGAAAATGGGAGGGAGGGAAGAATGGGAGGATACAAGGGATGGGATAACCATTGAGATGTAATAAAATAAATTAATAAAAAAAATAAAAAATAAAAAATAAAAAAAATAAAAATAAAAATGTGGTATACAACTAAACAAAATTCTCAACAGAGAAATATCAAATGGCTAAGAAACACCTAAAGAAAAGCTCAATGTCCTCAGTTATAAGGGAAATATAAACAAGAAGGGCTCTGAGATTCCATCTTACACCTACTAGAATGGAAGACAACACTTACAGGCAAGGACGTGGAGAAAAAGGAACATTCCTTCATTGCTCATGAGAGTGCAAAATTGTACAACCACTTTGGAATTCAATCTGACCCTTTCTCAGAAAATTGGGAATAGGGATACTACAAGGCCTAGCTATACCACTCCTGGGCATATACCTCTAAGATGCTCCACCATACAAGGAACTTTGTTCAAGTACATTCATATCAGCCTTACTCATAATAGAAGGAATCTGGAAACAACCTAGACGTCCTTAACTGAAGAATGGATACAGAAACTGTAGTACATTTACATAATGGAATACTATATACAGGAATATAGAAGGGAGGAGATAACAATCAGGATATAATCTGAATAAATTATAATAAAAAAATAAGATAATAAAATGGTTAGGCATGCCTTGCAAAAAAATTAACATGCCATAAGAATCTTTATGAATCAAACTATTGTTGATGTCTCTCTTAAAGTAAATATGTTTGAGAAATAAAGACAAATGTATATTCTAACAGGATGTACCATGGCCAAGGAACATATATGATCATTATTAAAAATGAAAGGAAGGTGACCTGGACTTTTCTAAGGTGATCAAAGTAAGATGATTGACATTTTGTAAAAGTGAGCTTTCTTTGTTTTTGTTTTTTGTTTTTTCTTTTTTTTTTTTTTTAATTAATTTATTCTTGTTACATCTCAATGTTTATCCCATCCCTTGTATCCTCCCATTCTTCCCCCGCCACATTTTCCCATTATTCCCCTCCCCTATGACTGTTCCTGAGGGGGATTTCCTCCCCCTATATATTCTCATAGGGTATCAAGTCTCTTCTTGGCTACCTGCTGTCCTTCCTCTGAGTGCCACCAGGTCTCCCCCTCCAGGGGACATGGTCAAATGTGAGGCATCATAGTACGTGAGAAAGTCATATCACACTCTCCACTCAACTGTGGAGAATGTTCTGACCATTGGCTAGATCTGGGAAGGGGTTTAAAGTTTACCTCCTGTATTGTCCTTGACTGGTGCCTTAGTTTGAGCGGGACCCCTGGGCCCAAATCTGCCTATCATATTGTTCTACTTGTAGATTTCTAGGACCCTCTGTATCCTTTTATTTTGCTATTCTCCCATGCGTCTCTCATTTAGAGTCCCAATAGGATGCCTTCCCCTCTGTTATTTTCTCATAGGATATATACAGAGACATGACTCAAATATCTGGTCCAGTGAAATGACAGTGGGAGGCAAGTCATTTTAACTGATTGTATTGTATTAACTGAATATTGAAATAGAATGCTACATAGGAATGAGAGAAGTAGTATAAATATGAGCGTTATTAAGATAGTTTTCTGCAAAAGGATGAGTTAATACTGTTGGAGGAAAGGAAAAGAGGAAAAGAGATGAAGTATTCTAATTCATGCAGTAACATTCATACAGAATTAATAAAATGTAGAATTAAGAGCGCCTTAAAATACATGAATAATCACCACTATAAAATGGATAATATTCTAAATATCTGAATAACACATATAACAATAGCAAAGACAGGCTTTTGTGAAACTATCAAAGATAAAACAGACATTATGACAAAATTAAAGTCAAATATAAAACAGTTTAAATGTAAGATGTCTTAGTGTATGCAGAAAATTATTTTCATGCCATGCAATAAACAAATTGCAACTCTAGTTTCATGAATAATTCCAATATGAATGTTAAAATTATAATATTAAAGAAAAAGCAAATTTCATACCAGCAAAATAAAAATTTAACCAAAGGGAAGCAAAGACAACAAATGAAACAAATGTAGGCACTTGATAATGGCAAGAGATTTTTAATTCATAAGATAAAGATAAAGATGTTGTGAATATTCATGCATGAATTATCCTAAGAGCAACAGTCAATCATAAGATAGAAATTGCATGAGGTATAAAGAGAAATATTCAAAAGTCATAGAGATAATCACTCTCTTTTAGTTCATCAGTAAGTAATATGGTAATAAGACAAACAAATAAATAAGCAAATCTAAGGGAGTCAAGCCATAAATAAGCACTAAGCTTGAAATTGTTGTTTATATAAATTACATATTTGTTTTATTAATTATTCATTATACTTTGGGCGTGGATACAGTTTGGTGTCTACTACTACATCCTAGAGCTAATGCATTCTGTATTCTACTTAGTATTTTTCTTAGTCATTTTTTTTATCATTTTATTTCATTACATGTATTCCTCTTTTAACATTTTTTCCCTTGAATCTAACTCTTCCTTTAAATCCTTCTACCCAGTTTATGCCTAATTAAGTTATGTATGGGATTTGGCTATGAATTTCCAGAGATTGCTGCACTATAATGAAGCTGAGTGATGCCAGAATTCAGTTGCCAATCTCTAATTCTTTTATGGCCTCTTCCTGTAATAATATTTGAAGCCCCTGCATTTCTAACTAAATTACTTACAGACTCCTCTGTATGCCATACAAATATCTCCAATTATGATGTTATCCAATTTCCAGTTTTATTCTCTAATGCTTGCACTCTTATAATCTTAAATTTCTTCCAGTTTTCAAAGTTTTGATACTTAAATGTTTACATTTACTTTGAATGCTGTTCTTCAGCTTATTTGGGAAATCCAGTTAGTAGAAGTGTGATTACACTGGTATTCCTTTTTAGTAAACTACGAAGTGTCTTGTAGTTTCTGGTAGTTTCTCATCCTCAATCATTCTCCATCTAATTCTGTTAATCGTTTATCTGTTGGCAAGGACAGTCATAGCAAACCTGTCATCCTTGACAATTCATTTCTGTGTTCACTAAAATCAACAAGGACAACAATGTAAAATCCAATGCTTATCATCATTTTTTATAGATTATTAAACTCATCCTGTGGTGGCTACTCATGGCAACCTGATGAGATTAAAATCACCACAGAAATAATTCTGTCAAGGACTTTCCTGATTAGATTTACAGAGATGGGAAGAAACACTCTAATTATTAGCAGCAGCATTTCTTGGGCTGTAGTTCTGAACTGAAGAAGGTAAAATTTTATCAACAATTAAAGGAAAACTGTACATAAATTTGAAAGACAGAAAGTAGCTAGAGGTACATGGGAGTGTCGAAGTAAGGAAAGGGAGAAGGAATTTATATAATTATGTAATAATCTTAAAAATTTTTAAACAAACAAGAGGAGACTTTGCTGAGCACCAGTATTCATCAAAACATAAGTTTCTTTGCTTCATGATTGTGGCAGCAACACTGGCAGGTGCCTCCTGACAACATGCCTTCTTCACCATGCTGGAGGATATCCTTGACCTGTGAGCCAAAATAAACTCTTTCTCCATTAAGTTGCTTTTGCCAAGTGTTTACTGCAGCAAAAAAGCAAGTACCTAAAGTTGTGGCTCTTCCACTCACTCATGTTGTTAGGCATCTCAACCGACCCTAGAATTTTAGGGATAAATTGTTTTCCAAGGTGAGAGCATGGAAAATATGATTCAGATCGTAATCACTGTGGTTTATATTTTTTCTTTGGTGTTATACACTAAAATATCCTTTACAATCAGCTTGAAATGCTTGGTCTCACTACCTAAATTTGTTCTCCGAACAAATTTGATTATGTTTAGCTAGTCAAAATGATGTAATGTTAACTTCCACCCCTATCCCCACCAAGTGTGCTTCCCACCTAGTTACCTGCCTTAGGGCCTAGCTTTGTTGGCACACGCCTTTAGTCCCAGCACTCTAGAGGCATAGGCAAGTAGATCTTGAGTTCAAGGCCCGCCTAATATACAGAGTGAGTTCCAGAACACGCAGGGCTATACAGGGAAACTCTCTGTCAAAACAACAATAAAACACACACACACACACACACACACACACAAAAACAAAAAACAAAAACAAAACCTTGCATTGGAAATGGACTGGCATCACAGTCTGGCTTTGAGCAAGCCCAGATTGTGTCCCTGACAGGTCAGTGTTTGTTCACTAAACTTCCATGAATCTGAGTCTGGTATTCAACTGGTCAGTATGTGGCTATTTCTGAACAAAGAACAGACACAAGAATCCTCCCCCAAACCCCCAAAGACATAAAGATCAGATGAAACAGAAATAAACAATTTTCCATCTCTAGGATTTGGATATATCACATCATCCAGGGAAAAGAACATGAGCATAAAAACAGTGGAAGCATTGGATTAAGGTCTTTAGTATAAATTTACTCATAGCTGCACTAACAGAGGCTGCCCTGACTTTTAGAGACATGCATCTCTAAAGAGGACAAGCATATTCCGCAACATGGTTTCTCTGATCACATCCAAAGACCTTCTAGGTTTGTGGGATCTGTCTGTAACATAGAAATGCCACACTTCCTCTGGCTGAAATATGGGCATATTCTTTGTTCACACCTTTAATCCCAAACATCAGTTTAGTCATTCAGTTGGGAGGCAGTGCAGTAAGTGCAGTGCAGTTGGGTTGAGATTGTTCCTGAGTTCATGCAGTGCAGTGCAGGTCAGCAGAGGCAGTTGAAACCAGATAATAAGAAGGAGCCAGAAGATAAAAGCAAATTGTTCTGTTACAGGCTTGTTTGCCTTTCAGAAGTCCTTGGAAAGATCATGCCTAGTGGGTGATCAAAGCAGATGCAGAAACTTACAGCCAAACTTTGGGGTAGAGTGCAGGGAGTCTTATGGAAGAGTTGGGGGAGTCTGGAGGGTACAGTAGCTCCATAAGGAGATGAAGTAGGCAACAATCTGGGCCCTGGGTGGGGTGGGGGAGCTGCAGAGACCGATACACTAATAAAGCACCATGCCTGGTGAGGACCTAGACCCCCTGTAGTAAGTCTCCTTGTGGATCTCATAATATGGCGAGTAGGTGCTACTCCTGAAATGGATACCGTCACCCACTTGTTAATCACTTCCCCCGATGGAGCTGCCTTCCCAGGTCACAGAGTGTGAGGATGCAGTCAGGCCAGATGAGATGATACTTGATAGGCTGGGGACAGATGATGGTGGAGGAGGGCTCCCCCTTTCTGAGGACTCAGGGAGAAGGGAGGGAAAACGATGAAGGAAGGGTGGAATCACAGGGAAACTAGGGAGGGGCCTACAATAGGGATGTAAAGTGAATCAATTGCAAAAAAAGGAAACTGCAATTTAGTATCAAATTTATAGAAGATACATATCCATTCATTGTTACTAAGTTTAGATTGAAAATGATGAAACATGTAATTTACTTTCCTAACTACTGCCTTTTGAGGTGCTTCTTTCTGCACTGAGATAGTCAAACTTGGATCATTTTGTTTGACTTTGAATGTTGTTTCAGTATGATGTTTTGTTTTGATTCTTTGAAAAAAATCCTTCTAATTGAAAAAAAATTAAAAATGACAAATTTGAGAAAAAATTTGGGATGATGAAATAAGATTAATAAAATGATAAGTATGACTTGTGTAATCTATTTATCACTATGTTTTTCTAGTTATATTACTAAAACTCCATCAATCATCCTCTTCGAGAGTGAAAATTTCTCACCCTCATTTGACTGTTAGTTAATTTTTCATAGTTTTGGTGAAATAAATTTTTTTTTATTTCCAATAAAGAATTCTGCTTCCTTCCTCAGTCAATAGTCTGTTTTGACAGAAACAGTGACCAAAAATGAGTTTCTAAAGCTCTTGGCAACAGCTTGGTGGCTGTTTATAACGGTGAGACTTATATTAAAATCAGGAAATCATGAGCCTGAAAGATGACTCAGAGGGTAACAGTGCGTGGCAAGTAAGTCTCCCAACCTGAATTAAATCTGCAGAATCCACATAAAAATAAAAGCAGGAGAGAAAGAACTCAACCAATGTTCTTTCACCTCATGTGCAACACAGCATATATCCAAAGGAACACATGGTGAACACAGACACACAGGATATATAGACATACAGACACACACATACATACAAAAGTATGCAAATTCACAATAGATCATAAATAAAAATGTAAAAATACAGATGATATAAATGTTCTCTGAAACACTTTATATACTGTGAAATAACTGATTTTTCATTTGGCTCATTTAATATTCAAATTTACAAGCATATTTTCTGTACTTAATTATTGATATTCATTTACCATCAATTGGTATTTAAAGAGTTTCTCAAGAAAATCAAGGTTGTTATCATTTCACATTAAATTTGAAATCTGAGCAGTGAATGCATATTTATTAATATATGAAGAAACCTGATCAATTGAACTTAGCTCTATTCACCTGTGTGACTACTCTGCTGGTGAAATGACTCGGTTCAAGACTGATTAAGGTTTATAAATGCAGATTTATTGGGGGTACCTATCTTGGAATTCACCTGTCTGAAGGACCAGGCCAGAAAGCAGGGGGTGGAAAGGGGGCAGAGAAAGAAAGTTCACAGTAGAGAGAGGAGAGATGATGCAGAAAGTGTCTGTGTGTGTGTGTGTGTGAGAGAGAGAGAGAGAGAGAGAGAGAGAGAGAGAGAGAGAGAGAGAAGAGAGAGAGAGAGAGAAAGAGAGAGAGAGAGAGAGAGAGAGAGAGAGAGAGAGAGAGAGAGAGAGAGAGAGAGAGAGAGAGAGAATGTACAAGTTAAATTAGAAATCCCATCTCCTGGACTAGAAAGTTCAGGGTTGAGGTCAGGGGTATGCCAGCTATGCCCTATACAGGTAGGGCTGAAGAATCCTAGGAGAACCTAGATGTCATGTCTTTTTTGGTTAAATGGGTTCCTCAGATGTTTGCACTAAAACCCAAAACCTACCTCAAGCTTAATTAATATAGGTAAGATATTGCTACAGGTAAAGCTAAACTGAGATAAACCTGCAACCTATTTTTGGTATTTCTTCTCTTTTTTTACTTTGATATGTACTTCTAGTGAAAGCTATTTTAAGTTAATTCATAGAAATGTAAATGAAATACAAATAAATATTTAAATCTCATTTCTGATATATGAGATATATATTAGCATATATAAGTCATATATTAGCATTGGCTTACCTAAGTCCCATCCAAGTATTAACCAGGCATGACCCTGTCTAGTTTCTAGGATCTGATGTGGTCATGGTACAACTACGTTTGTTCTTAATAAGGTATATTGTATTTATGTTCATAATTTTGCAAATTAAAATGATAAACACCTGTAAATTCCATTCATTTTAGATTTACAAAGAATCACATATTACTAACTATAAATGAATGGAAAAATTCATTTCTCCAAGAATAATTTGAATATATTTCTAAAATAATACTTTTGGCTCAATAATCGATAAGTAGGTATGGTTATATGCTTTTTATAAATGAAGAGACAAGTAATTTTAAGTAAAACTCATGATTAATTTTTTCTTGAGGGAGGTTTTCAGTTGTGTTGGCCAGTCATTCCAACTTACAGCTTATAGCATACCAGCCAACTGAACCAAACCTCTAGACAATGTAACCTACATAATTCTTCATGAACCCTCAAGAATTTTCACATTAACATTTTAAGATCAAATGGAAATTGTATATTGTTTTGAAAAATAAGTTTTTGCTAGAATATAATTTATCTTGAAAGCTATTTATCTTGAAAAAAGTATTTTTGGCCCCTTAAGAACTATGAAATGATATGACTGACTGTGAAACAAGCAGAAAGGATCCTTTCCACATGGCTACCTCTAGAGTACTTTAAAGTTACTGTATACCAATCACCTGACTATTTTTTAATAACACATAAAAATGTACAGTTTTCTAAAAAGTTATCTTCCTTCCCCTCCTTCTTTCTTTTTTTCTTTCATCTTTTTTTCTTTCCTTCTTCTTTCTCTTTTTGTTGCTATGGCTGTTGGGTCTTTACATTTATTATCTGTATCTCCTACTTGTTTCATTTTTAACTTAACTTTAACACAAGTTACTGATTGCTCTTTAGACTTCTCCATCTGCTTGTTACAGACAAACCTTTATCCAGCTTCCCTGAAGTGATGGCGATGTTCTCACGTAAGTATTACCTTCTCCAAACATTGTTGAGAAAATGTGAGAAAAATATTTATATGTTCTTAGTCTTCTTCCAAGCTCTTTTACAGCCTTCCTTGCTTTTCCCACTCAAAAGTAATGTTTCCCACTCAAAAGTAGCATGCTGAGTAAAGATGTTTTGAGAAGAAATTTAGATCAGCATGTTTTTCAAGTCTTAAAAAAAAACTTTGCTGTGTGGGATTTGGCATAATTTTATATTTTATGGTCATAATTATTTACAAAACTTTCAATATCACAAAATAACTACAATTTTCAAATGTTGATCATGTTTAGGAATGATGATAAGAAGTATTACAGCCTCACCTCTACATGGTGCACAATCAAATCATTAGAAGGAACAAGAGGGAAAAAAGTTTGAATCAGTGCAGGGCATTGAAAGCAAAACTGGCGTGATAATATATTGTGTAAGTTGATTTCAGAAAAACTTCAGACAGTGTACAATAAGAACAGCACTGACATCCAGGACAATTATTTAGTAAAACATAAGGATTCTGTTTACTGCAGGACAAATGGTGTGTGTGTGTGTGTGTGTGTGTGTGTGTGTGTGTGTGTGTGTGTGTGTATGTGAATGTATGTGGGTGTGAGTTTGTGTGTGTGTTTTTGTGTGTGTCTGTGTGTGTGAGTATGCATGAGAGTGTGTGTGAGAGAGTATGTGTGTGAATGTGTGTGTGAATTAATAACTTTATCTTGAAAACAAATATTGTATATTGTTAAAAATTCGTCATTAAGTCTTTAGCAGATATTAGATCCAATTTGCTTAAATGTAATCTACATTAAATTTTGACTTTATATGTATTCATCTATTTTTGTGTGTATGTTGTGTGTGTTTTTTGTCAGTATAGTTGCACGCACATGAGCACACACATTTTATTATGTACATGTAGAAGTCAGAGGACAACTTTAGGAAGTCCTCCCTCTGAGAAGTATAAATTAGTTCTGGGGACAAAAATATGAGCAGTGACTCCAGTTCAAGTATAAATCACCATTGCAGTATCAGCTTATTATTAGCTGGCTAAAACTACTCTTGGGTTTTAATTTATTTGTAATTTTGCTGAAATTTGCAATAACTCTATTAGTGGGGAAAAACAGATTTCTCCAAAATGTTGATGAAACCAGAGATGTAACCTATTTCTCTAGGAAGTACTCAAGTATTTATTTTAGGTTCCTGTGTCCTTCTTACTGAATCTCTGCTAGGTTAGCTGGATACTTTAGATGTTTACCTACTTTACCAGGAACTTTTGTCTATTTTAATTGTTGTCCAGGAGGCTTGCTGCCTCTCTCTCTGCTAACATAGGCTTAGTCCTGGAAGCTTCTAGCTTCTATACAATCGAAGCTAGGCTTAGAACATTTTCAGCCTCTGAGACTTACTGCTTAATAAGTCACCCTTTCTTGCTCTTTCTGAGATTTAGGCTGGTTCAACTCAGCCTAACTGTGGCTCTAACTTCTTTCCCAGCTGACTTATTGAATCTGGCTTCTCTCTTGGCCCCTAAATTGCTCTGTTTGTCCTCAAATTAAGTCCAGTGATCTGCTCTATCTTTGGCTTCTCATTCTCTGGCTCATTCTGTCCTCACAAGCTTGTGTCCAGCTTGTTTTCTCACACAACCTCTCTCTATAAAACTCTCCCAGTAATACTGCCTCGTTTCTCCTCTTTGTATTACCCCTCAAGTAGCTACTCATTACTCTCTCTTCTCAGGAGAGTTGGACATAGCCTATTCTGTTTAATATTCACTGATGCATCACATTTTCTGCTACACAATTAGACATCACTTTCCAGCTTGGGTGGTTCCTTCTACAAACTAACTTTACCTTCATTGTTTGGGATGAACAGCGTGTATCACCTGAACCTAAGCATTTTGTTACTTGGAACTTGTTCTATACCAGGCTGGCTTTGAACTAAGATTGACTTGTCTCTGTTTCTTGGATTAGATGTGTGTTTGTTTCCCAAACACCTAGAAGGTCTTCGGATATGATCTCTTGCCAAAGAGGCCATCTTCTGTATTAAAATTCCTCTGTAATCTAGCACTATATTCTTCAATGGTGTGAGGCAAATGCACTTCTCAGTCAATAATTTTCCATATTTTGATGCATCATTAAGCTTTGGGTAGTATTAAGAGAATAATAATAATCTTCTTTGTAGAAACTAAAGTATTCTCAGTAGGTAATAGAACTTTTATTGCATTCTAGTGAGCAAGGTCAGATGATCAGGGAGAATGACAACTTCTCCTTTTCTTCCTACTTTTGATATGAGAAACCCTGAGTGGGAGAATACACGATGTTTTGTTACTGATAGTCATTTTTTCTATAAAAATCAAATAAATTGAGGTAACTAAAGTTAAGATTGGTCTACTTCAAGTTTAGAAGATTAAGGAAAATGGTGTGCCAAAATTCTCAATGTTATTAAGGTACACAGTATTTCAGCTCCCACTGGCCTCTTGGAATAAGCCATAAATCAGCACTGGATTTGCTAATTTTTAAAACATTTTTTCATTTTTTACATATATATTTATATTATTACACATATACACAATAAAGTACCTGTAGCAAGAAGAGCCATGTCAGAATCAGGAATTATATAAATGTTAGATTCTTAGTGTTTTAGCTATTTGTATTTGACAGCCTTGAGCAAAACATATTTCCTATTTTGGTGCATCTAAAATTCTGAATTAAAATCTATCTCCTTCACATCTTGTTATTACCAACTTAAAACATCTATCTAGATATAAAAATATCTTAACCTCTAAACAACTAAGCTTCATTGTAAAACCAATATACCTAGTCTTCCACTCCATCAGAAACTTGAGAAGGAATAAACTTGCTTACCTGAGTATATACGGAGTGCAAGTTAGTAGCTTTCTAAGTGAAAAGATGACAGAGATAGTATCTACCTGAATAGTCACCCAAATCTCTCTATTATGTTGGAGCATCTTCTTCAGCCTTCCGGCCAATATATCCTACAGACAGATTTGTGAGGCAGGAACTATTGAGGACTTGCTTATCCTGTCTTGGCAGAGTTTGGCCATTGACTGCCTGCATCCAAGCTTGCCCTCTCTTAGTCAGAATTCTGTCTGTGGTAGAAATAAGGACATTTTCCCCAGTGGCTTGTTTGACACATTTGAAGTTATCTCCCTAAGGAGGTTCTTGGTTGCTCATCATTCTCTTTGGGGTAGACAGGGTGTTGCCAGGAGTTAACCTGTCTTATTGTCTGTGAATCTTTAAGGTAATAAAAACATTTTAATTGCCATATTCTGCATGTCTCTGAGGTTTTTGAAGACCTTATCTAACTATCCTACCTTATCTTTCTTTAGAATCATATCTTTTACACCTAAGATGTATATTCTTCTGATAAAAGTAGACCAGCAATTGACATGGCCATGATCTGATCAGCTAATATTAAACTTGTATAACTTATTTATTCTAAACAGCCTGCAATAACACTTTAAAAGTATTGGAAATAAACCTTGTTTTATAATTGATTTATATGAGTACAATATCTTGCTACTTTTAAGATGAAATCATTTATTTAAAATCTCAACTTCACTAATGTCTAGTTTGCCAATTGATAATTTCCTTTTATGTCACCAAGGAATTCCCACTGGGTTTTTCACATCCTTTTTAATAGATGGTTGCTTTCTGCCATTTTTTTCATTAAAGCATCCATCATACCTAGTATCTATCAACTAATTCTTTAGCCATTATAACTTTTTACCCACATTTTGGGATTATTTATATATTTTCCCACTATTGCTAGTAAGCTATATGAACTTATCAACTTTACAGTTCTAAAAGTTACATTGCTATATGTCAAGTAACTAGGAGGTATTTCTGCTCCAAAGTATTGTTTCAGAGCATTTCTCTTCAGAAGACTTCTGTCACCAATTATGACACAGGATATGTGCCATAAAAGGAAGTCTGTGTTACTGTAGTTCAATGCATAGCAGTCTGAAAGACAACATCTTCAATGAAGTAAAGGTGCCAACATAAAAGCAGAAAGGAGTTGTACTGAGACAGAACAGTCAAACTAATGAATATGTTTCATGAATCAGTCATTGAATGTGCCTTCCTCGTGGTGTTAGTATTTTAGAAAAAGAAGATACTTTTTTATAGGGTCCTAATGAGAGGCCCAAATCAGAACTCTTTGATGTCATCTTAAAATGAGTTTTTCCTTCTAATACAGTAGTGTAACATACTGAAAACCAACTCTAACAATTTGGTTCAAATATGTATACCAAAACTTTAATATGTCATCTGACCATAATTTTTAAACACGTTTTCAGTTTATTTTTGAATTTGTTGAGAATTCAAAAGAAGAGTATTGCATTTACATTGTTTTTACCCATCTTTCTTCCTTTCCAACTCATTTGTGTTCCCTTATTCCTTCCCAAATTTATGAACTCTTCTTACTTAATATTATTATTAAGTGTATGTGCAGATGTGTATAATTGCATACATGTTTATAACTTACTAAATCTATTTAGCTTTGCTCTTATTTATGACTGTCCCAAAGTGACCTCTTGGAACTGAAGAACCTGCCTGGGTATTTATCTCTGGAGAATTCATATTCCTTATCCAAGCATTTATTTCTTAACTGTAGTACTCCATCTAGGAATGGGACTAGGTGGAATTTCCCCTGTCTATGATTGTCATATCAACTAGATGATCTTATTCAGGTGTCCTTACTATTGGATGTTCATAGGTGCAGCTTCTCTGTCATATAGAGAAGTCATTATCTCACAGAAGATGTCTTCATCAGGCTTGAATATTTTTTTCCACGTGTTCCATGATTCTACCTTAGCCTTAGGTCTCAGAGTTGTAGTTAGGACTTTCTTGCTGTTGATCACGTTTGAGAATCTGAATGTAAGGCCTCATTCCTAAAGACATGGCTTACCTCAGACACAGGACTCCTAGGGGTCAAGCTGCAACTGATGGGCAACTCTCTTTCCTGAGGACTCGTATTCTCTGATTATTAGGAGGTGTTTTTCAAGCTGCCAAGAGAGAAGAGCATTGGGTAGTTCTATTCAGCAGTAAGACCTCTGAACACAACCATTATTGGGTCAGGAACATATCTTGAAAATGCAATAGTGGCATTTTCATAGTGGGTGTGTCAGGTAGGGCTGCTATTGCTAAGATGAAAGCAAAGCAACTAGGGGTGAATGAAGTTATTTGACTTATACTACCATCTCACGGTTCATCAATGAAGAAAGTCAGGACAAGAACTCAAACAGGGCAGGAACCCGAAGTCAGGAACTGACATAAAACTAGCTAGCTCATTGTGGGTAACCACAACGGTCATATTGAATGGAAAAACCTATCAACTGGAAGGGAATTATGCCTGGTACTGTAAATTTAACCAATATCCAATGACTGCAAGGATGTGAAAGAAAGACAATCTCCTGACATTTTCTTAACCAATAACAATTTCTAACTATAGTCTAAATAATTATTCTTATATGAACAGATGAAAATTGCACCTACTCCCATCAAAGATGTTTCTTTTTTTTTACTATTTTATTTTATTTAAAAAATTAATTTATTATTGGTTATAATTTATTCATACTGCACTGTGAATATCACACAGTCCTATCTTCCCATTCCTACCCTCCTTCCCTAGACCTCTGATGGGGGGATGGCAGGGGGCTCCTCCCCCACCATCTGACCACAGCCTATCAGGTCTTACCAGGATAGCCTGCTTCCTCTTCCTCTGTGTGCCTTCAAGGCTGCAGCACCAAAGGGCAGAGATCAACTCATGGACACCAGAGTTCCTGTTCCTAAGTAAGCTCTGATTACTTAGAATTTCCTGAAGAAACATTAGATAGTTTATCCATAAAATCTGGCTGGATTAGTTTTCTAACTGGTTTATTTATTAAGGAGAGAGTATTCAATTCATGTCTGTAATATATTATTTTATTAGATTACAAACTATATATATATATATAGATGAAAGTCTGTGATGGTGATTATGATAGTAGTGTGTGTGTGTGTGTGTGTGTGTGTGTGTGTTTATGTGTGTGTGTGTCTGTGCATATCAAAATCCAAAACATACAGGAACCAAAACACAGAGGAAAAATATCATTTGTAATTTGAACATACTAGACCTTTGAAACTTAATGAACATAAGAAGAAAGGCCAAAGGCCATGTCACCCAAGGTTTTGGGAATAGACATCAGGTCTTCCTCTTTTGAAAACTACAGAAGGCAACTGATTTCATATGAGGGTCAGACAATTGTAAAATACTTCACATTTCAAGCATATTCACAGAGAGAGAGAACTGCTTTCATTTTTTTTTTTTGTTTTTTGTTTTTATTAATTTATTCTTGTTACATCTCAATGGTTACCCCATCCCTTGTATCCTCCCATTCTTCCCTCCCTCCCATTTTCCCATTATTCCCCTCCCCTATGACTGTTCCTGAGGGGGATTTCCTCCCCCTGTATATGCTCATAGGGTATCAAATCTCTTCTTGGTAACCTGCTGTCCTTCCTCTGAGTGCCACCAGGTCTCCCCCTCCAGGGGACATGGTCAAATGTGAGGCACCAGAGTACGTGAGAAAGTCATATCCCACCCTCCACTCGACTATGGAAAATGTTCTGACCATTGGCTAGATCTGGCTAGGGATTTGAAGTTTACTGCACGTATTATCCTTGGCTGGTGCCATAGTTTGGGGAGGACCCCTGGACCCAAATCTGCCCATCATAATTTTCTTCTTGTAGGTTTCTAGGACCCTCTGGATCCTTCTATTATGCCATTCTCCCATATTTCTCTCACCTAGAGTCCCAATAGGATGTCCTCCTTTCTGTCCCACTTTCCTGGTAACTGAAGACTTTCATGGGACATGCCCCTTGGGCTAGTGTGTAGATATAAGTGAGTATATACCATTTGACTCTTTCTCTTCTGGGTTAACTCACTCATTATGATCATTTCTAGCTCAATCCATTTATCCACAAATTTTGGGAATTCCTTGTTTTTAATAGCTGAGTAATATTAATATATCACACACAAAGGGCAATCTGATGTCTTTCTTCTTGATAGCAAGTACATAAAAACCAACAATCAAAAGCAAACAAAAACTAAAATCAGATAAAACATAATCTCTAAAGGTAATTCCTGTCCTTTCAGGATGTTTCCATACCTTCATTCCTTTTAGGAAACACAAATTCAAATGAATAGTCAGGTGGCATTCATAGAAATATGCTGAGCAGTAGCCTAGATAAGAGTTTTCACATGCACTGTATACAGGAAGATTCTTTCTGAAAATTTTAGACAGGATCAAGTTGCATTGTTGTCCTACTTTTCCTCAAAAGATGTCAATATAATTTTGAGTTATTGTAAGTATAGCATGTGTGCTTTGGTCACTTCTTCCTAATTCCAGTGAAATATTCAGAGTCTCACTATTTCCTTTTATGTTGGATATTATCACCACTACTCTGTTTGTTGAGTTATTGTCAGAAATATTGAGGTTTCAGTCAAAAAATGAAAATGTGACTCTGCACAATAGAAGAAGTTAAGTAAAAAGGGAATGTATATGACATACTTCTTCAACAGGGAGTCTTTAGATTCATTTAATTGACTAATAGAGGTGTAAGAAATATAAGAAAAAAGTATCAGTCCGCATATGAAGACTTCAGGGGAATTTTCATGCTGATAGTATTGCTACTTTTACCAAAATTTATTCAGGATAAAAATCCATGTGAATCAATAGCAGCTACCAAACTTAAAACAAAGTGACTGTTTCAAACGATTTCACATCACATCTTATTATATTAGGATATGACAGTTTATGCCGTGCTTCATTTAGTTACAAAATATCATTTTAAATATAACTCCAAATCTCTTTAAGATGATGAATTGGAAAATAAAATGGCAATGACTCATTTACCTCCAAATCCTAAATTAGATTTCTCTGTCCACAAAGACATCAAAATGGCTTCCAGTATGGTAGGTGCATTCATGTCAATTAATAACCAACCACTCTCCTGAGTTACTTATGGCCATGACAGCCTTCTGAATCTAAAATCGCTGACATAAATGACCTAGCATCTCTGTGAACAGCTTATATCTGAGTATGTGGACTTGTGGGGCATGAGGCCGATACTGTCAGAAGCATTCTCTGAAGCTGAGAAGATCAGAAATCAGTTGCATCTGCAGATCATTACGTAATTCAACAACACCATGGATACATGCTCTGATCCCATTATAACACATTTTAGGCAATGAAATAAAATTGATGATCTTGTACAATCAAACCCTAAACATCATAAGATCAGTAAGTAAGATATGATTTGCTACCCATACCAAGATATACACCCGGGCAGTAGACATTGAGAAGAAATCAGGTTTTTAATTAAGATAAGAACATATTTTATCCAGTTTAAAACAGACTGGTTTTGTGACTAGTGAGTATCAAATTATTTTCCAATATGGCAAAAGTTTAGCACTGTAAAAAAAAAAAAGGGGGAGGGTTACCTTTTTATTGTGAACAAGCTCAAGAACTGTCACTGAAATATATGGCCCCTAGGTGTGTGAATTATTTAAAGAGAAAGATAATTAGGGAACAGAAGTAGATGACACTGTCCTTCCGTATTTCTTGTCTGTTTTAATTCTGGGAGGCCCAACCATGAAGGTAATTACCTTGGGTTCATCCTTCAAGTCTCTGTGAATCAACCTGAAGAAGAATAAATTGTTTCTGTGTTAGCAAATACTTCCTCAAACTGTGCACACATCCGTCTCCATGAGAGCTGTCTGCAAGCCATGGCTTAGGTTGTGGGAAACAATGTCTTTGCCCCAGGCCTCTGTTAAGAAAGTTTCACAGAAATAATTCATTATCTCTCAAAATTACCTGGACTCTGTATCCTCTACATTTACTGATTTGAGAGTGCAAATGTTTCTGAATAATTTTGTGCTATAATATGTTGTTGTATTCTATTAATATTTAGGTTTAGCTTTTCTCCTATTTTATCTATTATTGTTATCTTATTACAGAAAACTTTCAGTGGGCAGAAATAAACTTTCTCTTTCACTTCTAAAATTGTCTACAAGAGAAAGTGGTACTTTTAAATGACATGTCAAGCATTTTATAAATAAATGTATAAAAGATCTACATTTTGGTGTGCCAGCAAAATGACTCAATGGTTAAAAGTTCTTGTATCTATTTGAAGTCAATATTTTTCTTTTGAGTTCAAGGTTTGAAACCTACATAATAGTGAGAGGAGAGAACAAAATGAATGAGTTGTCCTAAGACCTCCACATATGCACTAGGGCATGCAGGCCTGTGCATGTTCACAATAAAGATAATTTAAAAATATGCGCATGTGCCTGAATTCATGAATGAACAAGTGGGGACAAGTGTCTGTGAAGGCCAGTAAAAGGGGTCAAATCCTTTAGAGTATGATTTACAGGCAATTGTAAACTGCTTCATATGGTAGCTGGAAATCAAAATTGGGTCCTATACAATATCAGCAATAGGTTTTAATTGCTCTAATATCTGCCTGTAAATATTGTTTTTATTTCCCCAGAGGAAGGTAAGAGGTGAGAACCGTAGCCGCATCTGATAAATACATGGCTAAGCCTGAACCCAGAGCACGTCTATCAAACTATCCCTAGACTTAGTCCTGGAAGCTTCTAGTATGCTTACAATCTAGTCATCTGCAAGCATGGACCTTGAAGGCTTCAGCATCTAACCAGTTTCTGCTTCCCTAGGCCTAGAGTGTTTCCACCACTGAGACTTACTGCTGAATAAGCTTAACCTGTCTAGTTCTTTTTGAATTCTCACTAGCTGTTATTGCTTCTCTTTCCTTCTGTCTAAATTGTTCTGCCTGCAAAAAACTGCCTCTGAATTACAAAAACAGCTGAATTGACTCAATGAACTGATTGGAAGTAAATAGAACTGCAGGAACCCAACGGAAGTCAACTGCATTCAACAGAACTGTACTGAACTCAACACTCCTTCCTGTTCCCAGTCTCATGAGCTTTGGGCATATCCTGTGTCTAACTCACTCTGTCAAATCTTTCTTTGACTCATCACTTTCTCTACCCTCAATCACATGTCACCTTCACATGTGTCTGCTTCTTGCTGTAAATTAATCTTACTTTCATTTTTTGGGATTTACTGTATGTACTAAGTGTGTGTCTGGATTCCAGCCAGATTGTATATACCTATAATGTCATTAGATGTGATCTCTTTTCAGAACAGAATATTGCTGGATTATAATTCCTTTATATTTTTCTATCATCTATCTATCTATCTATCTATCTGTCATCTATCTATCGAAAACTTTTTTTTTTTAAATCACTGGATATATGGTACTGGAACATTAAACTCTTCACCAAATAATAATAATATAATAAATACTACATTTTTCTACCTTCAAATGTAAGAAAAATAGGAAGATATCTTGATGGATTCAATAAAATGTTACGTGGTGAGACAGTAGTTAATAGTGACAAAATTACTGAAACTTTAATCATACTGTGAGTACAATCCATAAATAGTAATATATGAAAATATAAGTTTCATTCGCTGTCACTAGTTAAAAGAGATAGGAATAAATTAAACTATTTGCCATGGTTTTGTGATATAAATTAGAATATACAACTATACTGACATTAGTTAAAAATATACTTGTCAGTATTGCAAGAATATTTAGATGCAATCAAAGACCAAAAGACACAGGTGCGCCATGTGTAACAGCAACTCATACACCTGTTCCTCTCCTCCAGTTGGAACATTCTAGTCTGTCTGATAATTAAACAGCAAACTTGTATTCTTACTCTTTCATCCACGTATATTAATATGACTTTTAGTATCTCTAACAGTTTTGCCCAGGTTCTAGTTGCATTCTAAGGCAGATGGTAATAGTCTACGCAGGCCAAGCACTGTTGTTTTGAAAGTGGTAATGTCTGCACTCTCCTGAAATATTATTGGCAAGGGACATTCAATTTCCAAGACAAGAATAATTATATTTGTGGATCAGAATATAAAATATCATCCCATTGAGAAAATGGCTTTTGAAGATTTTAAAAGAAAGACATTTTAAAAAATTAAGGCCTTATAAATAACTTAACAAAATGGTTGGTTTACCATAAAAACACAATTATGACATAGAAAAACAAACCACCAAAAATATTCAAAATTTATTACCACATGAAGTATACCTTTACATGTAAATAACTTCTCTTATTTATCAAAGACACCAGAAAATTGCCTGGTCCTCTTGCAAATTTTATGTTTCTTTCAGTTTTTGAATAGATGATTACATCTGCTTTCTGGTAAAAGTTAGATAATTTATCATCCACACAAAGACATTAAATATGATTTTCAGAAGACATATACACTACGATGAAAAATGAAGACATCCTATTAAGCATTGTAATTAGTTTATTCTTATGCCATTTGAACACAAATATAAAGGAATAATTCTACTCTATATCAACTAAGTAAAGACAATTGCCTATTTAAAAAAAAGGATATCGTTGGTTCTTGTGTTTCAAATAAGATTTTTCTTATGAGCTTTTTTTTTTGTCATGAATAGTTTAATTTCAGTTTATTTTCAAATTCTATAGGGAAATTTAATTTTACTTTTTTCTCTTTTCGGTTATATTGGTTTCATCACTCGCTAGTTGATAGATTCTCTCTCTCTCTCTCTCTCTCTCTCTCTCTCTCTCTCTCTCTCTCTCTCTCTCTCTCTCTCTTCAACCTGTATATCTCCATCCTCATTTCTCGAAGTTGAATAAAGTAAAAAGTTCTAGGCTAATATTTTGCATAATTCATGTTTGTCTTTGTTTATTGTATGCAGCTAAAGTCAGCAACAAGATTAAGAGTCATGTTTCTTATGTTTAAGGCTCCAGAATATATCTGTTGAGATTAGTTTTTGAGATTGCATATTCTTTGGGCCATTATAAGTAGACACACATAACGCAAAAGTCATTAAACTTGTAACCAGAAAATGAAGCAAATCAGAAGTTATGTATCATAATAAACACAAAATTTTTTTATGAACTAACAAAAAAGTTTCGAATTAAAGTGAAAACCAAATATTTTTAAAATACCATCCAGAACCAACAGTAAGGTATATAGATCTATGAAAACAGAATGTAGTGTTTAACTGAAAACAATACTATGTTCATAACTGTTGCTACAGAATATCATATTAGATTATACAAAACTATAGATTTGGTATAAATTTCTAATATTTTTCCTATGCAGCAAAGTAGTTCAGTTTTTAAAAGGTGTCACACTGTGAGGTAGGTTATTAATACACTTAATTATGCATATATTTATGTATGGATGCACACATATAATCTCAATTTAGTTGAAATTTTGAATGAAGATATACATATAAGAAAAATATTTAAGAAACATTTAATGTTTGGGAGCTTTAACCTATAGTAATTTTTCAAAATTCATCATAAGTTCCTGAAAAATGTATTATCTAAAATATGTTTGTGAATACAGAGCAAAAATGAGGAAGGGATTTTTCAAGAAAACTAAATTAACTAATAAAACCATTACATCAATTTTTTTCTTAACAATGCTGTACATGTACATGGAGTTTCTGTGAGCATTATGTTAACAAAAATATTTTAATTCAAAATTATGAACATAGATAAAACAAACTGAAAAGGACAAGGTCTACATAGATGTTATCTCTATCATAAAGTGATCATTGTCTGGTTCAAATTATAGAACAAAAACAGAAGCATCAGACAGAGAGAGCATTTCAGAACAGAATGACAATGAAATACTGCTTCACAGGGTGAAAGTATTTTTCATATATTCACACTATTTTAAAAGTGCCTACCCTGTTTAATTCAGGTGTTCATCTCGTTTGAAGTTAAAATATAATTGACAGCCAAACAATTCCATATAATTATGTGTTTGTATCCATCCATTTACATTAATTTATAAGTCCATATATAAGATCTGATATTAACACAAAACAAAAAGTATCATTGTCTATATTCATTCTCTGTTGCTGAAGCTATTTAAAGTTTATAATCATAATGACCATTGTATTATGAAATATATAATTACCTATGATCTGTTATAGAATATGCATAGCATAAATAATGAAAGTAGGGTGAACAAGGAGCACACAGTAAACAATGATCTACAGTCACCAATCAATAGTACATGATTCTAATACATTTTGTAAGAAAGCAAGTTCTGACTTATGGAACCATTGGGACATAAAAGGACCTGGAGCTCAATGGAGACAACCAATCTCGGCAGAAGGATGATGCTGCGGAGACTGATGCACTATCCAGAGACCACACATGGTGAGGACCTGGACCGTCTGCTCAGATGTAGTAGGTAGGCAGCACGGTTTCCTTATGGGTTCCATAATATGAAGAATAGGGGCTACTTCTGAGATGGACTCTGGTAGCCATTAGTTGGTCACTTCCCCCTTGGTGAGTTGCCTTGCTAGGCCACAGAGGAAGGTGATACAGGCAGTCCAGATGAGACCTAACAGGCTCAGGTAAGATGATAGAGGAGGAGGGCTCCCCTTTCTGAGGACTAGGGTAGCAGGGAGAGTGAGAGTATGAAGTAAGGAAAGTGGGGCAGGGAGGTGACAAGGGAGGGCCTACAATCGGGATGTAAAGTGAACAATATAAAACTAAAAGAAAGAAAGAAAGAAAGAAAGAAAGAAAGAAAGAAAGAAAGAAAGTAAATAAGTTCTGACAAGATTAGAACATTTTTCAGCTCCCATGGATGAGCAGAAAAGTAGTTGGATTAGTTTTTTGTTTTTGTTTGTTTTTGTTTTTGTTTTGTTTTGTTTTGTTTTTTGAAGAAATCCTAACACTAGCCTTCCTGGTAAGCATCTATATGTAATATTTAATACTAAGCGAGTCCTTGTATTGAGTGTTTGTTCAGTCTTTATAGACAATCCTATGTTTATAATGATGCTGATCTTTTGGAAATTTATCATTAACCAAGTAACTACAAAAGAATAGCCTGGAGGAGGTTCATGAGAAATTCTTCCCTTTTCTATAAATGATTACTTTCTTGCACCTATTGTGAATCCCACACAGAAAGCTGTAATAACAGTAAATCTTAAAAGAGCAAGAAGTAACTTCTCAAAGTATGTCTATAGCTCCATTTTCACACTCATTTTCATTTCAGAATTTTCATTATCTTACCTTTGTGAAAATGTCAGTCAATGTTGGCAGTACCTTGAAGTCTAAAATTTTGTGAAGTTTAACAATTCTAGATTTTGTGTTATGCTATATTTTCTATCTGGAATTGTAAGTGGTATTATATTGTATAGAGATTGAGATATTATATTATACAATGGGGGAAATTGTTGATATATGATTTAATGATATCTTTATTTATATATGTACCACAGGCCTCCCAAATGCTGGCATTTGGGAATAAATGGATATGCCACACTGCAACCATTGCTGTGAGTCAGTACTGTGAATACATTGAAGCTATCTTTTTAGTTGCACTTTCATGTTATTTTAAATAATGTAAATGTCTAAATGATATGCAACTTTTATGTATAAATAAGTACATGGTAGTATCTCTGAAAGAAATGATGAAAAGACACATGTTAGACACAAATACGTAACCTTTTTATTTTTTGGTGTTTTAAAGAAGAAATTGTGGCAGTTACTCTCACTATTCTTTTTTTATTTTTATTTTTTATTAATTTATTCATATTACATCTCAATTGTTAGCCCTTCCCCTGTCTCCTCCCATTCTTCCCTCCCATCCACTTCCCCCCTTCTCCCCTCCCCTATGTCTGTGATTGAGGGAGACCTCCTCCCCCTATATATGCTCTTAGAATATTGAGTCTCTTCTTGGTAACTTGCTATCCTTCCTCTGAGTGCCGCCAGGCCACCCCATCCAGGAGACATGGTCAGAAAAGGGGCACCAGAGTTCGTGTGAGAGTCAGATCTCACTCTCCACTCAACGGTGGAGAATATCATGTTCATCGGCTAGGTCTTGGTAGGGGTTCGAAGCTTACTGCCTATATTCTCCTTGGCTGGTGCCTTAGTTTGAGGAGGACCCCAGGACCCAGATCTGCCTGTCATAAAGTTCTTCTTGTAGGTTTCCAGGACCCTGTGGATCCTACTATTTCCTCATTCTTCCATGCTACCCTCGCCTAAAGTCTCAATAGGATGTCCTCCCCTCTGACCCACTTTCTTGGTAAGTAAAGTTTTTTATGGTACGTATCCCTTGGACTAGTGTTTTGATATAAGTGAGTATATACCGTTTGTCTCTTTTTGCTTCTGGGTGAACTCATTCATTATGATAATTTCTAGATCAATCCATTTGTCCACAAATTTCAGGAATTCCTTGTTAATAGCTGAGTAGTATTCCATAATATAAATGTACCACAGTTTCTTAGTCCATTCTTCTACTGAGGGACACTTAGGCTGTTTCCATGTTCTGGCTATTATGAGTAAGGCAGCTATGAACATGGTTGAGCATATGTCCTTGTTATGTGGTAGGGCATTTTCTGGGTATATTCCAAGGAGTGGGATATCTGGGTCTTGAGGAAGCCCTATTCCCATTTTTCTGAGAAAGCACCTCTGGTTTCTCTTCTGATGGTATAAATCTTTCACCTTTTACTCTCACTTTTCTTATCTTCAAATATTAGGCAAAACTCTAATGACCTCTTTCCTAACCCTCTTTATTCACTCTTTTTATTTTTTTATGGTGTCTACCAATTACCACCTTTTATTTCCTTATTTCACTCAGAGACAGCAGTGTGTGTGTGTGTGTGTGTGTGTGTGTGTGTATACACACACAAAATGTTTAAACTCAAAGGTAACCTTTAAAAAAATATTTGAGATTAGCTCACTTATCTCATGATAGTATGAAATTTAGAAGCCAAGTGGAGTTCTAGTGTAATATTACCAGTACTGAAATCACATAAATAAAATTGAAACTATACAAAGAGATTGATCTGGGGTCTAACATGATGAGTGTCCACTATGCACATGGAGCTGATAGAAATCTACAACCACAGAACAATTAGATTTCAATGCCACAAAAAGTACAAAGTAGGAAATAAGAATATAATTAGTGCAATGTCTAATCCCTAGCAATCCAAATAAACAGTACCGGGCTAATATGGAAAAAATATTAGAATCTCATCATCTGTGCCACAATCACATAGATAGTCTATTTTTTTAAGAGCTGGAAAAATGATAGATTTTACATTTACTTATACCGATTTATATCATTTAAAATTTTTAATGCTACAAAGCAGCCTGCCACTAGCCCCAACAGACATAACAAAGAAACCATATATGTTTAAAATGAGCATATGCATATTTCAAGGGCATGATGTGAAAAGACCATGACACCTTTTTCTATCCCACAATGTCTCATAAATTGTTTCAAGAGCCAAGACTCACATGGTGAGCAGGGCAGACTTTAATATAGTTTGCTATTATATAATACATCAACTGAGGCAGTATAAATGATAAATATATACTTATTCTCATAAACAAAGGCAAGATTGGAACCGGGATCTTAAAGAATGCTCAGGTAGAAATGTGACAGTGGCATGGAGGAGAGCAGTTTCATAGGGCAAACCATGTCTTCAAATTCAAGGTGTTAGAAATGTGAGATAAAAATTCAGGTATCTTAAATTTGCAGAGAGCATATCTCCTCTGCTGTACATTTATTTGTTTCTATATTTCTTGGTCACACACAAGTGTAAATGTGTGTTCACACATGTTCATATTTATGTTTGGAAAACTGGTTATAAGGAGTCAGGGGAGCAGATTTGGTAATCACTCTTTATCAAGTCCTGTATAATTGATGGGATTCTGCCTGACTGGATTGGACTTTTTAAACTGGGTAGTAAAAACAGGAATGATTTGACAGAGAAGATTAATAATATTTTTAAAAAGTAATAAAACAAAGTATAGTAATGATTTTGAATACTACTCTCCTTTAATAAAAAGGTGAACAAATATACAGTCCATATCATTTCATTATTCTTAGCATCAAGCCAAATGTTCTTCTCACGGACCACAAGAAAGCAAAGGGAGAATATCTAATTAAACAGTAATTTTAAGGTAAAGTAATTTTATTTTATCTCTTCTTAGATGGAGTAAAATACCTTTTAAAAATTCAGTTTCTTATGAATGCAAACATTTAATTAGATCCAGTCATTTTTGTATTAATATGCTGACCTTAAATGTGCTGATTCACACACTCAATGAAATCCATATGTGGTGATTGTCTTTGGAGGTGATGGGTATTTTTGTACTGGTGAAATCAAGGGACTGTTATTGAAACTCAAGCTCTAAGATTTCTGTTTTCTCACAGCAGTGGTGTCCCTGAATCCTGGGGAGCACCAAGAAAAAGCAGGGTTGTCAGCATTTCCTTGTGGAATTTCAGAGGTTTTGAAAAGCTCCTGTATGCTCACAGTCTCTTCAATGGCCAGGCATGTGATATCCATAGTTTTTGACAGTTGGAGATTTAAGCACGGATATATGTGAGGGAAAATGAACACACACAGAAAGCTAGAATTCTACATTGACAATGAGCCTTTCAATATAAATAATGAGTTTTAAAAATGAAAGCTCTGTTCATAAAATACTTGTGTTATGAAAATATATGAAAGATGATCTCAAAGCATATATTAATAAAAACTCTTGTAGGGATGGATAAATTATTTTATTAATAAAAATCTAAAAATATACAAATGTTAATAAGAGGATTGTTCAAATACTACATAAAATAGAATAGAATGGGAGATAGGGAGCTGCAAGGAGATTCATAACTTATTAATAGAAAATAATTTAAACTTCATGAAAAGAAAACAACAACAAAATATGGCATCTATCCAACAGATTTCTATTTGAAAAGGTTTGTTTTAAGTATGGATATAATAGTTCACAAAAATAATAAAATAAGCCTTTAAAAAGTTAAGGCTAGTTAAAATGTATACTTTAAATATAAAAAGTTATGGCATGGCAAAATCAAATTTTGTTTATTTTTAAAATTTTAATTTATTACAATTTATTCAGATTACATCATGAATGTTATCCCCTCAATTTCTCATACATTTTAGAGAAAAAAAAGAGTGTAGAGCCTTAAGACTTGCCAGCCACTCCTGCAACCTGGGTTCTGGAGAGGTTACATGAACAAGTCACATGTAGGTGTGGCTGACATGAAATTGTGTTTCACTGCCTTAGATTAGGGTGAATATGACCTTTACAAGTCAATGCTGTCTTCAGCTATGGAGACAATGAAACTCAATAAAGACTCAGCAAGAGGGGAGAGCATGGTTTTCATTGAAAGTTTTACTTGCAGCTGTTTTCAGCTCTATACTTAGTTTTACATACCACTTGATTCTAATTGGTTACTTATATGAAGAGTTAATGATATTTTAAATTGTTTACCACTGTGACTTATTTCAGGCTTATAAAGAAACATAAATTAATATAAGGAACAGTAAATAAAAGAGAATATAAAATAAAATCACAAGAAAGAAATAATATACACACAAAAGTATAATATTAAGAGGAAATGACCCATTATTATTACCAATATTTCACTCTGCTCTAACTAACTATTGTAGGAAAGTAGTACATACTGGGTATGGGAAAGAAAATAGATTTTAGAGGTGGGAGGGGGCAGATGGAGATGGTAGCAAAAGAGATCCTGGGGAGGTGGGCTCGATAGAGAACATGCTGGGAGAAATAACTGGAATTGGGGGACATTTTGTGGGGGTAGGGTGGATGTCTAGCAAACTAGAAAATTCCTGGAATCTATTTAGGTTATCTTACTGATGACTCCTAGTATCATGATGAGACTTCTTGTTTTGTTTTGGTTTTTAATTTTTTGTTTTGTTTTGGTTTGGTTTGTTTTGCTTTGTTTTTCTTGACTGTTTGATTGTACTCTAGGTCTCTGGACAACGTAGTTTCTGGCTCTTGGTTATCCAGCAAGTGGATGGATTCCTTCCTGAGTTTGGATTCCTTCTCCAGAAATGGGCTTTAAGTAAAACAGACATTGGTTGGCTACTCCCACAAGTTCTGTGCCACCATTTACCTAGCATAATACACAGGAAAAACAAATTATATGTCAACAGCTTTTCTTTTCATATCTTGCAGAGTATTTTCCTGCACCAAAGAGACTAGCACATAAAGATGATTGATCCAAGTAAGTACATGCTCAAGTTCTCTGTGTTGAAAGAGTTGTATGGGTGTCATCCCCAACAATGGGACTCCACTCTCAGTTTGATAAAAGCAGCCCTTGTTTTAGCATCAGCCTGTTTTGTTTGGGATCCCTTTAGTCAACAATGCAATTGAAGGCAACCCAGTCCCACCACTGGAATGCTTGTCTGGCTACAAGTGATGGCCAGTTGAGATTCTGTGCTCCCAAGTGCTAAGAGTCATTAGTAGGATGACCTTCATAGATTCCAGGAAGTTTCCAGTTTGCTAGGTTTCCACCCCATCCACCAAATATCCCCCAATTCCAGTTATCTCTCCCTGCACACACTCCATTTACCCCACCTCCCCAGCATCCCTTTTGCTCTCATTCCCATCAGCCAGCCCCCAGTCACACCAAAACTGTACTTTACTTATCCTACCCAGAAAGTTCCTGGGATTTGAAGTCTTCCAAGATTAGTGGGTGAGGGTATATATGTGATTTAACTGTAGTAATGCTTTTATTGACGTTGTTGTTTAAAAAATCTTGTTTTTCTTGTGTTTGGGGCATAGATGCTAAGAATTTTAATGTGTTTGGGTTGATGTTCAGTCCTACAACTGGTAGTGTACCCTGGTTATAGAAGACGGCTGGTTCAGGCTCCATATTATCCATAAAGCAGATTCTGGATATTTAAAGAAATGGAACTTCTACAGTATTTGAATTTTTAAAAAGCTGCAGACCTCTCAAAAGTTGCCATGTTTTGTTTTATGATATTAATACACTATCTTTTTGATAAAGAGGAAATGAAAAGTTCTAGTGGGAAAATGGTGTGTTTTTGTGCCAAATTGACAAGTGGGTCATTTGGGCTGGCTGGTTTAATGTCAACTTAATACAAGCTAGACATACTTTGCAAGAGGGAACCTCAATTGAGAAAATACCCCTACAATGTGGCCTACAGGCAAGTCTGTGAAGCATTTTCTTAATTGATAATTCAAGTGAAAGGGCCCAGGGCATGGTGTGCATTACAATTTTGGGGCAGATGGTTCTGAATGGTGTAAGAAAGCACACAGGCTGATCAAGCTATAGACATCAAGCCAGTAAGAGGCACCCCCTAGGGCTTTTCGCATCAACTTCTGTCTCCTGGTTTCTTTTCTTACTACTTTCATGAAAGATCATGACCAAGACATAGAATCTGAAATAAACCCATCCCTATCTTCCTTCTGGTCATAGTACTTTCTCATAATAATAGAAACCGTAACTAAGACATTGATGGAAATATCATAATTTACAAAGATACAGTTGATTTACTAGTAAGAGTTTTGAGCTCTAATTAAAAAATTCAATATTCACCTAATGATTTTGGGAAATGTTTCAAACTATCTTTAAAATCATTTTTATGTAATGTGAAAGTTTTAACTGGATAAACAGTGCTTGTCTACTAGAAGATTCTTGGTATAAAGAAATTTTGTGCTTTTTCACCTAATATACAATCTTCTAAGAAATTTAACAGTAGCCTTTTTGCTTCCAAATGAAGTTTTATTATTTTATGTAATCTGTGTATACATTTAATTATATTTTAAACCTATGTAGAAAGCTAGTGATATTTCTATGTACAGGAATACTTACATAATACTTTTAGAGCACAATATTTTCCCTTGATTTTCAACTCTTTTCAGTTATTGTATTTACTATTTTCTCCCATGAGAAAACATTTTGGTTTAACCTGAACTAATGCAGATGATTCTTATTTACTTTGAGTTTGTATTTATAATATAGTCTTCAAATTGATTGTGTAAGGGATGACTCCTTATATATATAAATTATATTCCAAAAACTGCTACACATTAAGAGGAGCAACTGCTTGTAAATGTGATGGGTCCCAACCTCTCAGCCAGTGATATGGCTTCTGCTTTATCTGTATAATAATGGCCAATGAAGTTTTCCTAACTCAAAGTGAAAGTTGGAATTTTTCAATGTTTTATTCATTTATGCATTTGAAAACTGGCTATTGATATAAACACTAATGTCCAAATCGTTCTGTACTACTTACTTGTGTACTTCCTGAATCTATTTTAAATATTAAAAGCATGAATTAGAGAAACATTTTTATTGACTGTAATATGTTTTACAACTTGGGTGGCACGAATAGCTTTTCAATAATACTTAGCCATTACTTAGAGTTGTCTCTTGTCTCAATATAAAACATTATAAAACCATAAATATTTAATAGTGCAATTTCAGTCATTTAATTATTTAATATTTTGAACTGAATTCAGATGACATTTTAATATATTTTGTGTGAGCAACTTGGATATTTCCTATTTAATTTAATTTAATTATTACATATGGTTAGTCAGTTTTTAGCTAAAACATAAAGAATTCCATTTTGTTATGTCTATAATATGATGGTTAATTAAAATTATTTGCTAAAACTCAATACAGCATTTTTCACTAAGCAAGAAAAGCACTTGATGTACCAAGTCAGATCACAAAATAATTTTCACAGAAATGTGGATTTTCTTGCTTGAGTTTGATTACAAAATCTGTGTGATTTCACTTAATATCTGTCATTCCTCAGCCTTTGCCTGCAGAAAGCAAATCATATCACCTAAGCTGCAAGTCACTACTTTTGACATTAAGCGACTTGTCAAACTATTGCCTAAACATTTTATTTACTGAACATTAAATGATGTACAGTTTTATAGGTTATCAACATTTATGATAATAAGTAGAGGGCATATAGTTTTGTTAATAACTAAGGCAGAGATCATGTGCTTCATGAAGGTGCATGCCCACCCACCCCTGGAATGGACAAATCTGGCTATACTTCAGAACAACTTACTCAGCAGTTGGTCCTTATTTCTACTTTGCAGCACTCACTGTCGTCCTCTTAACCACTGTAGTTATTTCCTTGGTAGAAGGCACATTTACATTCACGTGCACATTCATGACTATTTGATAAATAGAATTTAAAACATCTATTTAGAGAATAAAATTAAAGAGACACTTACAATAAGATGGTTTAACTCCTGGCAACACCCAGCCTACCACAAAGACGATGAGCATCAAAGAACCTCCTTATGAAGATGGCTTCAAATGTGGCAAAACAAGCCACTGGGCAAAATGTCCTCATTTCTAACACAGACAGAATTCTGCTTAAAGATGGACAAGCTTGGATGCAAGCAGAGTCAATGGTCAAACTGCCACGACAGGGTAAGCATATCCTCAGTAGTTCCTGTCTCCCAAATATGTCTGTCAGAGATATTGAGTCAGAAGGCTAAAGATGATGCTCCAACATTATAGAGAATTTTGGGTGACTATTTGGGCAACAAACTGTCTCAACCGTCTTCTCATTTTGGAAGCTACTAACCTGTACTCCCTGTATACTCAGGTAATTAACTTTATTCCTTCTCAAGTCTCTGGTGCTGTTGAAAACCAGATAGTTTCATTTTACAATTAAGCTAATTTTTTAGGGGTCAAGATGTTTTTAGGTCTTGATAGGTGGTTTAAGTTGATAATGATGAGATATGATTGATATTGATTTACATTCAGAATTTTAGACCAAGCAAAATAGGAAACATGTTTTCTTCAAGGCAGCCGAACAGAAATATACAAAACACTATGAATGTTACACACACACACACACACACACACACACACACACACACACACACACACAACCACATGTATATATAATTCTTAATTGTTTTATGAGTCATCTTATTGTAGCTAGTTTATTGGACACACGTATATTAATATAAATATAAATATATATAATATTTTATAGAAATATTTTAAAAATAGGACCAGGTGTGCATTGAACAATGAATAGTGTACCATGAACTAACCAAACATATATTCTAATTCCTAGATCTTTGGACCCCTGTAAAGAAGGGTAAGATGAAAGTGTGCATCTGTAGAATGTAAATTAAAATATTCATGCCGTCAAAAATCTATGGGAGTCATAACATCTTTACATCATTTTGATTTGCTTCTTTGTTTGGGATTTTTTTTTTTTTTTTGCTCTTTTTTTTTCTTGATTTTTAAAGACAGAGTTTCTCTATGCAACCTGGCTATCCTAGAACTTGCTCTGTAGACCAGGCTGGCCTTCAATTTACAGATATCTCCCTGCATCTGCCTCCCAGGTGCTAGGATTAAAAGAGTGCACCACCACTACCTAGCTGTACATTTATATTTTTATATTATTTCATTTTATAAATCTAACATATTCAGTTAATAATTAACAAAATGGTTTACCTTTATGAGAATAACTATGAGGATAGCTGATACTGGATTTACTATACCTTAATCTAATTGTGAATCTAGGCATATTTCACTCAAAAGCTATATTTATTGTCTTCTACAAAATAGTGTACAAAGGCCCAACAAATCAGAATATGAATACCAAAATAATCTATCCCAGTGGGGAAGAAACTTTAAAAACCAACACAGGGTCAGCTGGAGTTCAATGCAACCAGGGTCTCTCAGCTCAGCCAGGGTCTCACAGCTCCCAACATCTCCCCCTTCCCTATTTAATAAGGGCCCAGCACACCACATGCCAAGGAAGGTCTCACACATTCCCGAGAGCGCTCGCCGTCGGGGTGGCGGAAGGCGAAAACTGGTGCCGCATGTGGGCGCAGTACTTCGCAGTTCTCCATAGGGTGTTGTATGGGCAGTGAGCTTAGGAAAAGGAAATGGTCCGATCAAGGCTGGAGCATGTCTCAGAGCCAACCGATCGAGGACCATCTTAAAGGTGCCACTCAGTGCCATCCCGCATGCAATGGGCAAGCTTCCCTGCGGGGTGCAATGGCCACTGGGTGCACGCAGATATAGGGTGCCTTACGATGTGCAATGGCAACCAGGGCCAGTCGAGTGCAAAGGCCACGCAGAGAGAAGAGAGAGAGACTCACTGCAAGTTAGTTATGTAGGACTTACAGGCAGCCTGCCAGGCCTGGGGGAATGATCTGACCTCTAAGGCAAAAAGGCTGTGAGGTAAGAACTGAGGATGATGGGAAGGGGCTTGATGAGGTTACCAGAAATGCCTGGGGCAGAGTCGAGCCCTCCATTTGGCATCGCGTAATGCCTGGAAATGTAGGGGTTGTCCATAGGGCTGCTGTGAAGGCTGTTGGACCCTTGAAGTCTCTGTTTTGGGGGCATTATTTTTAGGATCTTCTGAGGAGAGGCGGTGGTAATGGACCTGTATATTCTTGGTAGCAGAGTCAACCTGGTTTTTAACAAAAGTGGTTAAACGATGGAAGGCCCAAGGCCCAAAAGAAAGGAGGAGGAGGATCCCCACAAAGGGGCCCAGGAGGCTGGGCAAGAGGGTAGAGAGCCAGGGGGAGGAGGAAAACCAATTTTGATACCAGGATTCTTGTTTCTCTTTGGCTCGCCGACATTCCTCCAGGGCCTTGGAAACTTTGTCAAGGCTCTTTTGTGCTAAGCCTGTTTTACTGACATAGAAGCAACATTCCTCTTTAAGAGCAGCACAGAGCCCCCCTCCTTGAGAAAAAGGAGGTCAAGGCCTCTGCGGTTTTGAAGAACTACCTCTGCAAGGGAATCAAGGGAGTCCTTTACCTCCTGAATCCCATCTCTCATATTAGAAATATCTCTATCAATAATTGTCTGGAGTTCAGCAAGACCTTGTTTGGAGGTCACCAGGGAGGCAATTCCTGTACCTGCCCCCACTGCACCAAGGCCCAAAATAGTGGCTATGGTGAGGGTCATAATGGGCTCTCTCATAGATCGGGGTGGATGGAGACGCCCTTATCTATAAAGTTCAGGAAATCTTCAGGGTTGTGGACAGAGAAGCGAGGGAATAAGAGGACCATCACACACCAATCACGTTTGTGGATAAATAAAGGGGTAAAGAGAAAAGAGGCCAGGCCTGAAGAGCAGGCAAAATAAGTACCATTAGGGGCCAAGGTGAATTGGAAGGTGGTATTTAATACAAGAGTCTGATTGCAAACTTCCAATAGGTCTCTGGGGGGAAGCATATTTGGGCCCAGAAGGCAAGTGCCGAAACCAGAAATAGATTGAACTGTAATGGAGTTGTCAGGTTCGGATGTGGAAAGGGCGGGAGGTGTCTCATTGGTAAAGGAGGGGGTGGAAAAGAGCACGATGCCCTCATAGTAAGGGGGGGTGGGGGAGAAACATATCCAACATTCTGGGTAAGTGGAGGAGTTAGCACTTTTAAGGGTCTGGATAGAGGCATTAACGAGATCAATAATGAGTTCTGCAGTACTAGGGGGACCAACAGGGATGGTGGGTTGGAACACGGTAGGGAAAGAAGAGTGGAGGGTGGCAGAAGGATGAGGGGTTGGCTGTAGCTTAGGAGCAGGAGGCTTAGGGGCGGCTGCTACAGGCTCATGAAGTATATTATTAGGGCCTGCAGAGGCAGCATTTTTATTGGGGACTTCCTTTAAGAGCCTGATTTTAAAGGTTAATCCCATGTCATAACCTACTTTATAAAGGCGTAGGCCCCACTCAAAGCCTCTGTCAGTTCAAATTTGACGTATACCTGGGGCGGTGAAGGAGATGGATAGGGAATTGCACCAACCGAGGGTGGGGGAACGAGCGCTATTGCAAAGGTTTTTTAAGTCATCAGGCATATAGTAATTATTAACTTCAGGGTGTATCCAAGAACTAGTGACAGAGATATAATCCCAGGGGGAAGATGGCTTCCAATAAGTGGTTCCCGATGTCTCACATCCCCAGGAGGCACAAAAGAAATCATTAGAGCCTCCGCACTTGTAATTATTGATCCGGGGACGATGAGAAGTGCCAGGGCAAACATATAGGCCTCCATTTAGTCCCCAGTACCCTTGTCTTCTTAAAGCCTTATGAAGCAGTATTCGTTCTAAATCATTGCGGCATCCGACATAGTCTTTTCCTCTTATGGGCTGTTCGGGAGCCTTAGACTCATGCGTGGGCTGAGAGACCCTGGCTGAGCTGAGAGACCCTGGTTGCGTTGAACTCCAGCTGACCCTTTCCAGCCAGCCTATACAGAAAGAACTTATCAAACATTTTGCCTGGCAACAGACAAACCTCAAACATCGTGCTTGGCCCCAGGAGAGGGAACTTGGCTCTGAGAAAAGGAACACTCAGTGTACCGTGGCTTTGTAGCCTTTCTCAGAAGTCACGGTACATGAACATCTGACGTGCTGTGGTCTCTGGGAGAGGACCGTGGGGCCACCTGTCTCCTCCCCCCGCCCCACACATTGTCCCAGGGGTTCCTACCCCAGAAGATTCTGTACTTTCCCACTGCTCTCCCTCCTTCCCCCGCCCTTCCTGAAGCACACTTTAAAAATCATACACCTGCTTTCAGTAAATGATTGATAAGATATCCTTTCTAGAGTCGTGTCTTCTCTTGCCCATTCTTCATTCACAGGCCGCGACCCCCTTCGAGAACCCGAATAACTAAACCCGCAGGACGGGGACATTGGCGCCCAGACTTGGTTGTTGAAATACGGGTCGCCCCACGGACAGATTAAGATCGCAATCGCCCCTGTGACTTCATGGTTGTTGCCGCTCGCCTGGCCACTTCAACTATTGGGTGAGTCATCTGTCCAATTTCTCAGAATGGGTAAAACTTTGTCTAAAGAGGCGGAATTCATCAAGGGCCTCAAAGACGCCCTCAGAGAGAGAGGCATAAGGGTTAAAAAGAAACATTTGGTTGAATTTTTCATTTTTGTCGATGAGAAATGTCACTGGTTCATTATTGATGGGCCGACCATAGATTCACACAAATGGCAGCGAGTCAGTCGTGATTTAAATGTCCTCATAACTAGGGATGGGAATGAGGCCCTAGGACACAACATTTTTTCATACTGGGGGCTCATCCGTGACATAATTCAAGCCTCCGATTCGGAGACTGGACACAAACAACTCCTTCTGTTGCGGAGTACTGTCTCAAGTCTTCCCTCTTGCCTTCTCACTCCTCCTCTCGCACCTCTGCTCCTGCCTCTTCTCCTTTCACCTTCATAGATATCCCTCAGGACTCCCATGCCGACCCATCTCCGGAACCTCCCCAGCCGCCGCCTCCTTCTTCTACGGCCCCTCGCTATCCTTCTCTCCCGTCCACCTATAACGACCCTTCCACCTCCCCTCACTGCCTCTCCCTGGTTATGAAGATCCTGCCTACTCTATGGAATGCGGCTATTCCTCTTTCTGCGCGCCTGTTATCCCTCTTAACAGTAAAAATTCCAAGACTGCCTCTCCATCCACTACAAAGTCTTCTGCACCCCCTGCTGTCCTTTTTGTTAATCCTGGAGATTCCCTTAACCCTGACGACGCCACAGCCCTTGAAGAAAAAGCTGCTGGAGATCATTCTGAAGAGTGGCCACCTCCTACAGCTTCACCCCATAAACTGCAGCCTCCTGTCCTCCCCTATAATCAATCTCCTTCCTGCTGATATTTTTCTTGCCTTTGTAACCTAAAAGCCCATCTTCACTCCCAGCTCGCAGATGCTGTTGAAATCGCTCGCCTTCAAAAAAAGCTTTCGCTTTTAAACTTCTCATCTTTCACAGACTTCAGTTCCCTGCCTTACTTTCCCTGTCACTCGCTCTCAATCTAATCCTGCTCCTCCCCCATCCTCCGGAGAAGCTGAGGCTGTGAGCAAAGATCCTGCACCCACCCCATCTGCCACACGCTCCCGCGCTCTCCAGCTGGGGCCCATCCCTGGGCCCTCCTCTCCCCTCACTCTTTAATTTCTCTGCCATCATGTTAAAGCCTCAGCTGCCACAACGGGCTCCCCAGACTGTCCAATTTTTGCCGGCCTCGGGGGTCAGCCAGCCCCAATCCACCCCACTGTTGCCTCCCCCTCAGCCCCTGCCCCAAATGCCTCAAACATTTGCCGTGCCTCCCCCGGAAGCGCAGGGGTGGGCCTCTATGCCTCCGCCTACACAATATTAAATCCTGACTCGGGCGTTCAAGTCATCTCCACAGATTCCACTGTTTTATCTCAGGCCTCCTGGCCTTCCTCCTGGCCATGCCAGCCCTCCCTAACCCACCTCCAGGGTATAGGCGTATCCACCAACACCCTCCAAAGCTCCCAGATTCTGACATGGGAGGATCCTGATGGCAATACAGGCTGTGTTCAGCCAATCATCGTCCCTGGCCTGCCTGTTAACCTTTGGGGGTGAGATATATTAACCCAGATGGGAGTTTACCTTTTCAGCCCCTCTCCTACTGTGACACAACAAATGCTAGATCAGGGATTCCTCCCCAGTCAGGGCTTGGGCAAAAATAGTCAGGGATGCCCAACCCCTGTCCAGACCACTCCCAAACTAGATCGAACAGGATTGGGCTACTGCACTTCTTTTTTATAAGGGCCATTGCTCCCCCTGCACTCCAGGCTGATAAGATTACTTGGAGAAATGACTCCCCTGTGTGGATCGACCAATGGCCCCTCCCCACCAAAAAACTCACCACGGCAATGCAGTTAGTGCAGGAACAGCTGTCCGCAGGCCATCTTGAGCCCTCTACGTCTCCTTGGAACACCCCCATTTTTGTCATCCAGAAAAAAAGGGGGTAAATGGCGTCTACTACAAGACCTTAGAGAAATAAATAAAACTATGATTCCCATGGGAGCCCTTCAGCCAGGACTCCCCTTCCCTGTCGCCATTCCCAAGGGATTTTCGAAAATTGTTATTGACCTTAAGGACTGCTTCTTTTGCATCCCTTTACACCCGGAAGATTGCAAATGCTTTGGCTTTAGCCTACCCAAGGTTAATTGTATAGGACCCTCCCCTCACTTCCAGTGGAAAGTACTCCCCCAAGGCATGGCTAATAGCCCTACTCTTTGCCAAAAGTATGTGGCCCAGGCCACAAATCCCTTTCACCTTGAACATCCTGATCTCTACCTTATCCACTACATGGATGACATCCTTTTGGTGGGAACGAATGGTGAAGAGCTCCTGCGAGTTGTGTCCTCCTTAGTAGCCAGACTCCAAGAGCTTGGGCTCCATATTGCGCCAGAAAAGGTTCAGCTTCAGCCCCCTTATTTGTTTTTAGGATATGAATTACATTCTCATAAGATTATCACTCAAAAGATGGAACTTAGAAGAGATTCTTTACACATGCTAAACGATTTCCAAACGCTCCTGGGGGACATTAATTGGTTGCGCCCCTATTTAAAACTCACCACTGGAGATCTTAAGCCCCTTTTTTCTATTCTTCAGGGTGATCCTGACCCCTCTTCCCCTCGACAACTGACCCCTGAGGCTATAAAATCCTTACAGGTTGTTGAGGCTGCTATTTCAAATCAGACCATTTCATATTACTCCCCCTCTTCCCCTCTCTGGCTGCTGATCCTCCCCACCACTTTTTCGCCCACAGGTTTGCTATGGCAAAATAAACCGTTATACTGGTTACATTTACCCGCTACCCCTTCAAAAGTTCTTTCCCCATATCCCCTCCTAGTGGCCAGAATACTCAGGTTGGGAAGAGAGAGTGCCCTTAAAATATTTGGAAAAGACCCAGACATAGTCAGCCAACCCTATAGCCCCGCCCAAATCCAATGGCTACTACAAATATCCGATGATTGGGCCGTCAATTGCTTTTCCTTCCAGGGAAAGATTGATAACCATCTCCCCTCTGACAAACTTATTCAATTTCTCAGTAAACAAGCCTTAATTTTTCCTAAACATACCAAGAGTACCCCTATCCCACAAGCCCCACGTTGAGCGCCACTGTCCCCGTCCCGTGGGTTTAGTTATTCGGGTTCTCGAAGGGGGTCGTGGCCTGTGAATGAAGAATGGGCGAGAGAAGACACGACTCCAGAAAGGATGTCTTATCAAGAGGCATTTACTGAAAGCAGGTGTATGATTTTTAAAGTGTGCTTCAGGAAGGGCGGGGGAAGGAGGGAGAGCAGTGGGAAAGTACAGAATCTTCTGGGGTAGGAACCCCTGGGACAATGTGTGGGGCGGGGGGAGGAGACAGGTGGCCCCGCGGTCCTCTCCCAGAGACCACAGCACGTCAGATGTTCATGTACCGTGACTTCTGAGAAAGGCTACAAAGCTACGGTACACTGAGTGTTTCTTTTCTCAGAGCCAAGTTCCCTCTCCTGGGGCCAAGCACGATGTTTGCAGTTTGTCTGTTGCCAGGCAAAATGTTTGATAAGTTCTTTCTGTATAGGCTGGCTGGAAAGGGTCAGCTGGAGTTCAACGCAACCAGGGTCTCTCAGCTCAGCCAGGGTCTCTCGGCTCCCAACACAGAACATTCTCCATAGTCGTTGGAGAGTGGGATATGACTTTCTCACGTACTCTGGTGCTTCAATTTGACCATGTACCCTGGAGGGGAAGACCTGGTGGCACTCAGAGGAAGGACAACAGGTTACCAAGAAGAGATTTAATACCCTATGAGCATATACAGGGGGAGGTAATCACCCTCAGGAACAGTCATAGGGGAGGGGAATGATGGGAAAATAGGAGGGAGGGAAGAATGGGGGGATACAAGGGATGGGATAACCATTGAGATGGAACAAGAATAAATTAATTAAAAAATTTTTTAAAAAAGAGCAATTAGTGATTCCTGGGTCTCAGCCAGACTGAAAGACGTAAAATAGGGCTGGGCCATATAGGACTTACAAATAGGTTGGTATTATTATCTGTACATGATTTAAAAATATCAGTTGGATGTTACAATTCCATGCCTCATAAACAGTAGTTCTATTCAAATTTCAAATCTTCCTAAGTAAGCTCAAAACCACAAAACCCTTCAAGACTTCAGAAGATCAGGGGGACAAATGATAACTGTTCTGCTTGCTGTGACTAGTCAGTTTTATAGAGCCCAGATTCTCAGCTTGATGAGCCTTGGGACATGCCTGTAAGAGATCTTAACTACATCGAATGATATGTAAGATGAATCTGAGATAGGGGCAAATTAAATGTATCCTGCAAAACAAAACTTTCTAAAACATCACAAACTTACAAAATCTACAATACAAATAAAAATAAGTGAAAGCAGAAATGTAGAAATCTTAGACTTCAAATACGTAAAAAATAGTAATGAGAAATAATACCAGGGAGACAGCAGGTTTTCATGTTGCATGACAGGAACTTTGAAGTAACTATTAGAAACTCTAAGTGCTATTTTTAAGAAATTTTTGTTATATACAGTGTATGTAATATGTAGCATACAGAAATATATGGTGGGTCTAAATCCAAACTGTATGGTATTGTCAATAAAGGATTTCTTACCAAAATAATACATATATTCAAAGCAAAGATGCCATAAATTCCAAAAACTTTTTGAAATATATTAATTTCCATTAGTCCTTAAAATGCACATATAAATATGAGTTGAAATGGATAAATAAAATCAAGTTAGTGAAGGACATAGAAATTTTAATAACTCTATAGCCCTTAATACATCAACATTGTATTGAAATGCTTTAATCACTGAACATTCATTGTGACAATCCAAATCCATGAGCAGGTCTATTCTCTGTAATCATTCATTTTTGTATGATGTGCAAGAAAATCAACAGAAAATTAATTCACGATTAAGAATAATAAATTGTTAAATTTAAAAGCATCATAAAAATTAATGTTAATAAATTTAAAAATGCTTATAAAGATTATATAAATAATATTATAATTAAATAATAATTATTTGTTTTGTTTTTGTTCCTAACAACTGATACAAAGGTCTTTAAATCATTTTAATGTAGTGAGTTTTAGGATAAGAGGATTATAATTCATAATACATAATATATATAATAAATAAATTCATTTTAATCATAGTGTATTTATCAACATCAGGTAATTTCACATGAGGCCCTGGTACTTTGACGATAGGAACTGGTTGCCAGAGTAACTATTTTTTACCATATTTGCCTCCAGGTTGCTAAGCAACTACTGACATCATCACAGCCTGTCACCAGGTGTGTGGCTTTCTCTCTCTCTCTCTCTCTTCCTCCTTCTCTTCCTCTCTCTCTCTCTCTCTCTCTCTCTCTCTCTCTCTCTCTCTCTCTCTCTCTCTCTCTCTCTCTCTCTCTCTCTCTCTCTCTCTCTCTTGCAAGCAATCACATTTTTAATCATAACTGGTGCCAAAATCTGGGTGGCTGGCTGTGAGGATGGCATAGGTTGCTAAGAATGTTGGAGGCAAGTATGCTAACACTATCCATGTAGTTAGAGCTTGGAACTTTTAACTCTACTTCCACGGTCCACAAAATGGGCAGGACTGGATGTTAAATTAATCAATAGTAGTCAATTCTACAACATATGATACTTTTATGATGTTCTCATTAGGTGATACTTGTTGAGCTCAGGGATATTTTAAAGATTACATGTAATTAATTGAAAGACAAGGCTTTGATGAGTAATTCAAAATTTCTTTTTTTTTTTTTTTAGTTGAGAAACTTTTATTTGAATTATTTATATTTATTTACCTCGAAACTAATGTATTTATAAATTAATTTTTAAGATATTTAATTACATGATCTTATGCTTTATTCTGAAATCTTTACTCATTTTACGATCCTTTCTTCTTTTTATGCACTTAACTCCCTCCTCATCTCTAATTAGAGCCCTCCCTTTTAAAAATTTTCCAATTAGGTCACTGTGCCATGCTAGTCCTGTCTGTATTATTCTCACACCCTCATGCACCAGTGATGATCCATGAATGCTGTTTTGGTTTCTACAGTTGTTTCAGAAGAAGTACACAACAACTGAACATTAGAAGCTAGGACCCTCCAATAAGACAGTATTTGCGGCTTGCATTTATGGATTTTTGTTCCCTCACTCAATAAGATATTTTCTAGTTCCTTTAATTTATCTGAAAATTTCATGATTTCACTTTTCATTACCCAGTCATCATTTCAAGGATATTTATGTTATGTCTATTCCCTAGCTATTGTAAATACTGCACCAATGCACATCGATGAGCATTATTGCATGGAGTTCTTTGGTCATATGTCAAAGAACACTATATTTAAGGCTGTTGATGATTCTCCACACTGATTTACAGAGTGGCTGGACCAGATGGCAATCCCATCAAACAGTGAATGAAGGTTCCAGTGTACACATTGGGATTTTTTTTTTTAATCAATTGATCTGTTGACAATTGCGATTCTGACTTGCATAAGATGAAATATCTAATTTATTTTTGTTTGAGTTTTCTTATTTGATAGGGATGATGAATATTTTTTTCTACTTTTGACAACTCTCTTTTAAGGTCACAGGCTCATTTTTAATGGGTCACTTGTAAATATCTGAGTTGAATTCAGTACTTGAATTGATGAATTTGGTTAAAGTTCTAGATTGTGGTGCGGACGACATGGTTACTTTAGAACATATGATTCCTGATGGTGATCAAACCGAAGACCATGTAGAGTTTGTGGCAAATCCTCTGGAAAAGAGTGATTTTCCAGTTTTCCAAATAACAATGGGACCTCAATTCATTCACTGCCTCTACACTGTACACTTTACTCCTGACAGCTTTCAGGGTAGCTTCAGATCCTAATTCAAGATTCCATCCCCAATTCTCTCCCCAGAGGAGGATCCTCTAGATTTTTTGTTTAACATTATACCATGGGAATTTAATAAATCAGTATTTCTAACCTAGTGGCCACTAGAAGCATTCAGCTGGTGAATTAAACCACATGCTGGAAGAACAGTACGTCTCCATTTCTACTGGATTGAAAGCCCTGTGCTAAAGACCTTCACAAGTATCTGTGTGCATTGATACAGTGTTCATTTTTTATTTAGTATGGCATCCTGTATAACAATTCAGTATATCAAACATATCTCCCTGGGCTTTCTTACACACAATACCAAATTGTCCAATTGGAGAAGATGATTGTGTGAGAATTAGAATTGTAGTCAAGTCAGAAAGATTGCCTATACCCTTGGAATATAATAGCCAACACTGATGATGAGAATGCAAGCAGTCTTGAAGGACTAAAACTGTAAATTGTAGGATCCAACCTACCTAGGGGCTATTGGCATAAAACTTAATTGTATCTACAAAGTATTAGATATTTCCTTTGTATAAAAGACACCTCACATTTGATTTTAGGAATGTTCTGTGGCACCAAGAAGATGATAAAAATATCTTATAGTGTACAAAAATTAACTTTTATATCAATATCACATATATTGTAGAAATCAACTTTGATATCATATCTAAAATAAAGCATGGCACCTTCAAACTCTTTGAATAAATACCTGAGAATATTTTCATGATCTGCATTTATTTTATTTTATAGCATAGAAAACATTATATTTTTTAGAAAACATGAATCATATCTTCTTAATATCAACAGAAATTGTCAGAAAATAAATATTAAGTGCCAGGCAAGCTTTAGCCAACAAGAGCAGATGAGACTACCAGGAATGCTAAATCCAAGTCTTGAAGAAAAAGGTTACATATATGGAATACTGAGAAAACAGGAAGCATTTCCATATTTTATATTGATAATTTAGCGCTGATAAATAAACTCTTCTCGTGTCCATAGAGACAGTCTTGACAAAATGAGACCGGGATGTGCCATTTAAACAATATTACGTAACAAAAGATGCCACACTCCTGGGAAATTTATTGAATTCAAAAGCTAATTCTCACAACATGAGTTAAGCCTAAAAATATCTTCTTGACAAAAAGCACAGAGATTCTTGACAGCATTTTCTGCATAAATTGAAATGACAAAAAAATATTAGTTTGTGAGCTTTCATGAATCAAGGAGAGTTCAAACTTAGTGTATCAAAATTCATGATAAAATACTTTGAAGAAATATGAAAATTTGAGTTGACAATATAAGCAGCTAAAAATTCCTTAAAATGGGAAACGACTCAATAGTTTATGGCCATTGGAGTAATAAAACTTGCCCTAATGTATTTTTTTAACACAGAGGGAAAATTAGGTGTGTTTTACTATACAAAACTGGACATAACACCAAAGGATAACAGAAGACCTTAGCCCTACTACAACAAATCAGGATTATTTTATGTTTTCTAATATATGGAAAGAGGGTGGGAAATTATGCCTGAAAAAAGTAACAAAATGCCAAGAAGGAGAGGCTAAAATTACCCACTACACACATAAATATTCCATATTACAAGACAAAGACAGATATCCTTCAAGCTAATGGAAGCTAAAAACTGCACTAGGATGAAATAAATATGCTTTGATATGTTAGATTATTATGCTGATTTGAATGAAAAATGTCCCCCAAATGACTTACATACTTGAGTATTTTGTGCTGTTTTATAAGTTGCAGCATTGCTCGATGAAAGTATCACTGAGGGAGAGCTTTGAGAGTAAATAACCAGACCTACATCCAGTGTCCTCGCTTTCTGTTTTGTACTTGTGAGAAAAGATGTGATTCCCTAAGCGTCTGGCTCCATGACTGCCATACTATCCGCCATGATGGACTCTTACCTTTGGGATCTGAAGCCAAAATAAACTCTTGCTTCAATAAGCTACCTTGAGCCAAAATAAATGTTGTTTTCTATGAGTTGTCTATGGCATAGTATTTTATTATCGTAGCAGAAAACTAACTTTGCAACCTTATACATGATAAAAATTATAAGCAAGTCTAAACAAAATTATGTTGATAATTCTTCAAATTTGGATGTGGATGATAAATTAAGTGAATGAATCATAATGAGTAAAATTTAACTTGAATTTTCTGATAATACATATCATGTAAATGCCCTTGAATTTCTTGATAACTATATTGTAATAACATCACAGGATCATTTGTTTTTTTAAAGCATAATGGGTACAACACTGGAGCTCATAGCTGTAGTTTAAACACAAAGAAGACTGAGGCAGGAGGATTGCAAGTATAAGACCAAACTGGGTAACAGCCAAAATGTACTCCTGAAAAAAATAATTCAAAAAATGTATGTAGTATAATTTTTATATGAAAACCTAGAGCTGACATGAAATTTTGTTGAATTTTTTCATGAATTTCCTCTTGAAATTCTGTACATGTATGTGTGCGTGCATGCCTGTGTGTCTGTCTGTGTGCATGTGTGTGTAAAATCCTCTTTATTATTGCCACTAATACCCATGCTAGTACTCCATATCCCCCTTAACTTCCTGTTCTTCATTAATGTGCATTTCTCCTTTCTTTTTCTCTTTGTCTTTATTTTCTTTAAATTTATTCACTTTACATCCTGATTGTAGCCTCTTTCTTGTCTCCTTCCAGTCCCACCCTCACTTCACCCTCTCCCTCCCCACCACCTTTAGTCCTCAGAAATATGGAGCCCTCCTCCCCTATCATGTGACCCCAGCCTATTAAATATCATCTGGACTGCCTGCATCCTCTTTCTTTGTGGTCTGGCAAGGCCACCTTGGCCAGGGGGAAGTGATCAATGAGTGGGCAACAAGTCCATGTCAGGGAGAGCTCCTGCTCCTCATATTAAATTAAACACAAACAAACCAGATAGTCCAATTAGAAATGGGGTCAAGAACTAAATAGAAATTTCTCAACAGAGGAATATTCAATGGCTGAGAAACACTTAGTCATCAGGGAAGTGCAAATCAGAACAACTCTGAGATTCCGTCTTACACATGTCAGAATGGCTTAGATCAAATACCCAAGTGACAGCATGTGCTGGAGAGGGTGTGGAGAAAGGGGAACACTTCTCCATTGCTGTGGGCGTGCAAGCTTGTACAACATCTTTGGAAATCAATCAGGCACTTTCTCAGAAAATTGGGAATAGAACTACCTCAAGACCCAGCTATACCGCTCCTGGGCATTTACCCAAAAGATGTTCCACTATACAACAAAGACACTTGCTCAACTATATTCCTAGCAGCTTCATTCATGTCTTTTTATTTGTGACCTATTAGTTTTTAAGCAGTGCCACCTGGGTTAACAAGGATTTGAGACTATCCATTTGATTCTGGTGCACACAACTGAACACTGTGGAACAGCCACCACTAGAATTCATCAGAATTCAATACATCAGCAGGGAGATTATAAGCTGATCTCCATTGGATGATTAGGTACTGACAGGCCCAGTCTTGTGCATCTTGGCTGTTACCACAATTTATTTCAGAACAATACTTCTTTTCTTAGGGCTGAGGGTAGTAACCCTTTCCCTGGTCATACATATGCATCTTTGTTGGACATCTTGATACTGTATCAGTTTGGCAAAATAGCAGTAGTAGGTTGCCCCCAACACCCAAAGGCTTGGTCAGCCACAGGCATTTGACCAGATTGACAGCCCTGGCTATTACATTCCTCCTATACAACACACCTAACATCTAGTTAGAGACGTGTATTCCTATAACCACAGTGCAGTATTTCACTAGTGAACACATCTTTCCTACCAAGCTGTTATTATAGATCTGGGGTCTCTTGCTGCAAGGGCCCAATCATGCCCATTTCTCTCCCAGCAGCCGAGAGAGGCACCTTCCAACTCTATAAAACTCCCTGACTAGCATGGAGGGAGACCCCAGCTCAGGTCCAGATTAATTTGTCTACATCTTGCAACCAAGGCATGAATTGTCTACACCCGAAAGATTATGAACAAGTTCTGGTGGGCAACAGAGAAATGTAGAAGCCATTTTGATCAAACTCTCTGTTTTCTCACATAGAGAGCTCTTCTGTAAAGAGATTTAAATGAATTCAACAGAGTACAAGGCTGCATTGTTGTGCCTAATGTTACACGGCTCTCTTTTTTCTCATAGCCTTTCCTCATTACACATATTGATCCTAAATGCACAATAAAATATATGCATTAATCAATTATCTCATGGCAAGAAAGTGTATATGTTTCTTAAAAAATGTTGGGAAAATTAGAGTCAACTGTATATCCCTGGTTTGCTTTGCTTTCTCTCACTGCCAGGAGAAAATTGAAAATGGAGAGATATGACTAAGCAGGAAATAATATACATTTAAAATTTTCTATTGGTCTACATTAGCTTTACTTATTTCTCTGCAAACTGGTTTCATTCCATCTAAAATAAACTTTAATTTGGCTGATATGGAATTATTCAGCCTTTGACATTACATGGTTCTATTTTCTTTTCTAGGCACAATTGAGTATTTCCTTAACATTACAAAGTAAACAAAAACCAAAATATCCATTAAAATAATGAGTTCAGAATAAAATAAATGCCTTTGGTCTTTTCCACTCTGTTATATGTGCAGTATAACACATCACAAATACTCATCTGCCCAACTTTCTTACCACTGCACTCTACTTTATTTGGATAACACTTACCAAATGCATTTGAAGTTCATACCTTGAAAAATCTATGTCATTCACAAACCAAGTAATCCTGCCTGCAAACTACTCACATATTGATTTTATTAAAATGAAGAGAAAACACAAACAGGGTGTTCCTGATAATATGTATTTGTATTAAATGATTTCTAAATTCAGTTTTCTAAATCCATATATAATATTCTCAATAATAATATTAAATGTTTCCATTAAGGGAATTTTGGCTTCTTCGATTTTACTAATCATTTATTTGACAAGAATTATGTTAATATTTTTATTTAGATAATCTTTGTATTATTTTTGAAGATAAAATAAGATTTTAATTATTATTTATACTCTAAACTTCTCTCTCTCTCTCTCTCTCTCTCTCTCTCTCTCTCTCTCTCTCTCTTTCTCTCTCTCTCTCTGTATGTGTGTGTGTTCACACTTGTTTGCTAGTGTACCTTGTGAATGAAGGCATCCATGGTAACCAGAATGTTGAATATCATGTTACCTGGAGCTACAAGTAATTTTGTGCCTCCTGATATTTGTACTGGGAAAACAATTTAGGTTCTCTCAAGAACAGTAGATACTGTTAACTATTGGATTCTCTCTCTCTCAAACCTCTTATATTTTACTTAAATTATTAACTAGTTTAATGTTTCATCTATAAGAGTGCTCTTTAAAATTTTAGGTAATAACAGGTATGAACTGAAGATCCTTTTCTGATGTCAAAAGACACCATGCAAGCTTCCAAAGGAGAGAAATGACCAGCAGTCATCCCCAGTTATGAAACCTATGAACCACAATAGCACAATAACCCTAAAGGTACAGGAGTAGCACTCAAATGTTGGTGGTAATCAACTAATATTTAACCATTCACACCCATTTGGCAAGAGTGAAACTCTGCCTGGTACTGTAAACCTAGCCAACTACCCAGGGTTAGTGAGGTCATACATCTTGGTGCATTTAGAACCATCACTTTACTAAGCCAGTACAATGCCTAAATGATTTCTAAATATATCTCTGGGTACTCACAGAGAAGTGGAGATTCACCACTCCCCTCACCTACCGAGCTTCTCTTTGTAACACAGAGAAAACAGTACAGAAAAAATGTAACAGATTAAAGACCAGAGTTGCAAGGCCAGTCCAAATGGATACATTCATAAAGCAGTTCCAGCACTTGGTGCTTCAGGAACCCTGTGGACAATGGACAGAAGCAGGAGGAAAGCCAGAAGATCAGGAAGTTTTCTAAGAGACAATGTCTCCTTTTCATGTCAGAAACTGCACTCATAAGGTCTCTATAATATGACCACCTAAACATGAAATGAACAACCAACAACATGCATTCTTGAGGGCATGGGAGAAAGCCCACAGGCCTCAACCCTACACAAAGAACTGTAGGCAATTAGGAAATGGGCCAGAAGGCCGAAGATGATGCTCCAATGTAACAGAGAGTGTAGGGTGACTGCTCGGGCTGTAAACTGGCTGAATCATTTTTTTCATATTGGAAGCCGCTAACTTGTGCTTCTGGTTCACTCAGGTCTTTAAGTTTTATCCCGTCTCAAGTCTCCGATGGGGTTGAAGACCAGATGGCTTAGTCTTACAAGCAAGATTAGTTGGTTAGGGGCTAAGATGTTTTTACATGAAGATAGATGTTTTAAGTTAGTAGAGATGAGATATGATAGATAGTGATTTTCATTCATAAATTTAGACCCGACAAGATAGGAAAGATGTTTACTTCAAGTTTGACAAACACAAATAGTCAAATTACTATGAATGTAACATTTCTATAACTTCTGATTGTATCATGGTTCTTCCTTCTTTATGTAGTTTATTTTATTCATGTACATTATATAAATTATTAAAAAATTTAAATTAATTATATATTTCTAAGTGTTCAGCTTTGAAAAAATATATACATGTAACAAATAATACATACATACATACATGTATGTCAAAGCAAGTATTGAAGATAGAGGCCATAACTTAGAAAGAAAGCAAAGAGAGACATATGAGAAGGTTTAGAGGGAAGAAAAGGAAATGGAGAGTGCTATATTAACCTTCAAAATTAAAAGACATGATAAAATATTTGGTTTAATTTTTCTATATATTATTAATTATATATAGTTCTATATATAATTAGCTCTATTAATAATAAGCTTTATTAATTTTTATCATTCTCAATTTTGAAGCTTAAAATCAGGAACAAAAGCAAAATACTTTAGCTACCTGAGTTTTTGCATCTTAATATCACTCTACACTAATCTGAAAATTTTTTCTAAAGATTAAAAATAATTTTCTTTTCGAAAATATGTTGTTTCGTGTGTGTGTGTGTGTGTGTGTGTGTGTGTGTGTGTGTGTGTGTGTACGTGTGTGTGTTTGTATGTATGTGGATGAGTGAAGCTGCCTATGAAATCCAGATGTTAGATACGTTGGAGTTAGAGTCTTAAATAGTTGTAAGCAGTATAAAATGGGTCATGGGATCAGAGCTTGGGTTCTTTGCAAGAAGACTGTTATTTTTACTCTTGATCTATCCCTCAAGAATCTACAGTGTTTCTCAACCTGTATCATGTGACTCTTTCAGAGGAGTTTCATATCACATACCCTGCTCATCAGATATTTACATTATATTTTATTAAGAAGTAGCTATGAAGCTACGAAATAATGTTATGATTGGGGTTTACCACAACATGAAGAACTGTATTAAAGGACCTCAGTGTTAGGAAATTTAAGAGCCACTGCTATAGATACAAGTCTTTAAAAAGTCAAATTGCAGAGTTTTTTGAAGAGCTGTTGCCCTTTCTTTTTCATATTGATAGTTACTGTCATTAATTATAGTCAGAATATTCAATAGCTTTGTTTAAATTTTATGCAGATGTTATTAAGATCACTAAACCCCACTGAAATAATGAAACATTCAAATTCCTTAAGTGAATGCATATTTGTCAGATTGCTGCTTATACTTAATTTACTAAGTACACAAAAAACAAGAAATTATGTCTTTTTGTGGTTGATTTATGCGTGCAAAATCCCTGTTTGTTTTTAATAGTTCTCACCACTACTTATTTGCCAAAATATCATTACCTTGAACAACCTCTGTTTACAAATCTAAAAGCTTTGAAATGCAAACACTTTCCTCATCTTTCTGCAATCTGTTATTTGAAAAACTCTTTAAATTTATCACTGTTTAAATATGAGCTAAAATTTTAGATGGAAGTTTACTGTTGCATTTAGAAGTATTTCTTGCACTAACCTTATTGTAAACATGCCTTAAATGTTGGAAAAAATGAAGTGTTGTGTCAGTCAACTTTCTATCAGTACAACAAATAGCTGATGATGAGATCATAAAGAATTTTGGCTCACATTTTTAATAGTTTAAGTCAATGGTTACTTTTCCCCATTGTTTTGAGCTGGGGATGAGAAAGCACATCACGGAATAGAGTTAACAGTGGAAGATATCCAGTGACCACATAGCACAGATTAAAAAATAAAATTACAAATAGAAAGAGTTTGGCGTTCCAGTATGACCTACAAGAGTACTTCCCTGCTGAAATTTCTCTCAAAAGTAGTTATATTGAACTCTTGATTCTGAAACTGTGGTATTTTTAGGACAGAGAAATGAGAGATGGTGAAGCCTAATGAAGAAGTTGGGTCATAAAGAGAACGGCCCATTCTGCATTTCCCATTCTCTCACTCTCAGCTGTCCTGAGGTGATAAACTTCTGAGCTGTCCATATAGAAGACATGGAGACTTATGTCCTAGGATTACACTAAACATTCTAGTTTTCAAATGGATACCTTAAGTAATGTAATATTTAAATGTCAGTTATAAAGAGATAGCCAAATGAATTCAGACTTAAAAATGTTACTGTGGTGTTTTTTTCTTCACCAACCCTAACTATTGACAGAGTTGTTATTTTAGTCCCATTAAATAAAATATATTTACTTTTATACCATATAAATGTTGTTTACCATTTGTTTTAAATTTTACAATTGTGTCATTAATTTACATATGTTAAGTCCATATTAATTCACCATTGAAAATACTTGCTCTGGGTCAGCTTTAGTATATAAAGGTCTGAGTTTGGAGATCCAGTACACATGTAAAAACTAAATTTGGTAGCATGCCTCTGTAATCCAAGCACAGGGGAGATGGAGACCTGCTCTCAATAATATAGTGGGAAGCAAGAAAGAAATAAAGCCGTAGTCAACTTCTACACATATATACACACATAGACATGTATGGCCATTCATACAAATACATTCCATTAATAAATGCAAGCTACTCTTATTATTTTAATCCTATGAATTACATATTTATTGGTTAGTTAGTTGGTTCGGCTAGTGTTTTCTTCTTTGAGTCTATATCTCCTATCTACTCTAAATTAAGCAATAAGCAATAAGCAATAAGATTAATAACTATTTTATGTTAATTTTTCATTTAATTATATTATTTTTGTATGTAAAATCACATGATCTGTGGCAATTATGTGCTATTGCTTGCTGGTGGAGGCCAGAGGAAATCTTTTTTAGAGTATTTATCTCTTCTCACACCTATGCATGGGCAGCAGCAACAGAAAGAGACCACCAGGCTGCATGTGGCAAGCACCTTTAATCACTGAGCCACCTTAGGAAGCCTTAGACTTTTCACATTCAAAATAGTTTAGATTAAAAACAATTGCACCAGGTTCTGGCTATTATGAAAAAAAAACAAAACAAAACACGATTGCACCATAGAAATCATGTCATTTTTCTCTTACCTCCACCATTGGTGATGAATAACAGATGTCAAAAAAACCAATTTACACATGAGAAGTTCTAATGCCTAGTTCTGTAATAACTCTATTACCTTAAATTCAGGAAAATTCAGGAAATACTGAAAGTTAATATGTGATTATATGGAGTCATTCAATTAAGCTTTCTATTCTGTGAATTTCTTTGTCCAAACCTTTCTTGTAGAAGAAAAGTATGGCACTTGTTTACTGGCACTACTCCTTATTACACCCTATTTATTGATCCCTCATTAGATAATCAATAGTTATTCGGAATTCATGCATACCTGAGTAATTGATTCACAAGGTTTCTACTCTTTTCCTTTTTACACTGACAGTTAGCCCAAAACCTAGACTCAGCTTTAAAGTCACAAAATATTTGTATTTGTATTTTATTTTTTTTAACTTATTTAATTACTTTATTCAGATTTCATCTCAGTTGTTATCCTATCCCTTGTATACTCCCATTCCTCTCTCTCTCCTGCTATCACCCTATTCCCCTCCCCTATGTCTGTGACCCAGGGGGACCTCCTCCCCACTACACGATTGTAGGCTATCAAGTCTCATCTTGGTAGCCTGTTTATCCTTTCTCAGAATGCCATCAGGCCACCCCACCAAGTAAAAATAGAAGGATCCAGAGGGTCCAAGAAACCTACAAGAACATCAGGACGGGCAGATCTGAGCCCAGGGGTTCTGCTCAAACTACTGCACCAACCATATGGACAATACATGCAGTAAACATCAAACCTCTACTCAGATCTAGCCAATGGATAGGACATTCTCCACAGTTGAGTGGAGAGTGGGAACTTACTCTGACACGAACTCTGGTGCCCCATACGTATTTTCATTTTAAAACAGTGTGTGTGTATGTGCAGGTGCTATGGAAGGCAGATGAGGACAGGTTCTCTGCAGCTGAGTTACAGTTGATTTTGAGTACAGAGTACAAATATAACCTGGATCCTCTGCAGAGCAACATGTATTCTTAACTGCTGAGTCACCTCTATACCCTCCATGTGTCCATTTTGTTCTTCTTCCAGTCATTTATGCTAAAGAATTTAAGTGTCACTGATGTGCATGATGATATTTTATAAATATTTAAAAATGCTTTCCACGTTCTAAGTAAATTTCCATTTATTAATTCTACTAATTTTACATTTGTCTCCTGTCCTTTTTAGATACTACAGTGCCTTGGGAATTTACTTTTCCCTTAAGCTAACCGTCTTTAACATTTACCCATTTTTTTCAAAATATTGTATCTTCCTTGCCTGACTATAGTCAATATACAAAATGTAATGATATATTTGCAGTATGTTTAAATGTGAATTCATTCTTTATTTTTGTTATATTAAAGAAATATTTTATCAATATGTAATACTTTTAAGCATTATTTTATTCAGTTCTCTCAAGAAACTTACCTCTATCGTTCTCAACCATTTGAACTCTTTACCGACATATAGAAAGCTCAATAGTGGTCACTCAAAATATTGCTTCCTAATTCTCCCATGCACACTATTCACAAACATGTAAATGTATATTAAGAGCAAAATTATAGTGGAAAAACACCATTAATCTAATAATATCAGATTCCTGAAGCTGGTGAAACAATGGAAGAAATTCTTTCATAAAATATCTTAGAACAATGCAGTCAGTCAACAGGGAGATATCAGTTCATGCAGACCCATTTAGATTTCTGATCTTTAGAGATGCAAGTTGAACATTATAGACTGAGCCAATAATAATGTAGTACAATTTATGAAGCTCATAGTTAATATTATCTTCCAGGAAATTTATTCTTCCTCTATAGGAATTAGCCATATCCCAATATTTTCTAAAGAGAAGAACATCTATTTAACACAAGCTTGAACTTCTGAAGCAGAAGCTACATTTCTTGAAACACAGAAGCCCGTTCTTCAAGGTAAGTTTCAAAAGAATAAGAAATATTATTCAATAGCTCCAGAGTGCCATACTAACTCTAGTTAGTCATGTGCAAAATAAGACATAGTAGCCAAAGGGAAATGCGGCAGTTACTATTCAAAATACTGGGGAGTTAAAACCCTTAAAAATGCATATGTTTATGTGCATATGTTATGAAGAATACTTTTGTAAGCATTTTGCTGAAGATTTAATTTAGAAGAAAGTATGGTGCTCATATTTCTTTCCTATTTACAGTCACATATTTTAAAATTATCATCAATATATATAGGCTATATATTGAATATAAACTTACATGTATTATATAACTCTACATATGTATTACTTAAGTGAAAATATTATTACTGACTTACTTTTAAATTCCCTAAAACTTGCAGCATTTATATAAAATCTGAGTTTTTATTATTATAATTGACTTTGGTGTAAATCACAATGTTCAAGCCAAGTAGACATTTTATTAATTAATTAATTAGCTTACTTCACATCCTGATCACAGCTTCTCCACTCTCCTCTCCTCTCAGCTCCTTCCTATTACTTTCCTTCCCATTATCCCCCCTCCACTCTTTCTCCTCAGCTAAGGAGAGGCCTCAGATGGAAATCAGGATGTCTTGGCATATCAAGATGCTTTAGTGCTAGGCCCATCTTCTCCTATTGAGGTTAGACAAGGCAGCCCAGTTAGGTCAAAAGCATTCAAAGGCAGACAACAGAGTCAGAGATGCCCCCTGCTCAAGTTGTTAAGGTAACCATAGAGGCGTAGGTCTGTCCCATACATGCTCCTTGCTTGGTGGTTCAGTTTCTGTGAGCACCTATGGGCCCAGGTAAGTTGATTCTGTAGGTTTTCTTATGGTAATCTTGACCTGTCTGGCTCCTTCAATCTTTCATCCTCCTCTCCACAAGATTTCCTGAGACCCCCATAAAGTTTGTCTGTGGGTCTCTGCATTTGTTTCCATCAGGTGCTGGGTAAAGCTTCTCAGAGTTCAGTTATGCTAAGCTCCTGTCTTCAAGTGTAGCAGAATATGATTAATAGTGTCAAAAGTTGGCTCTCTGTCATAGGATGAGTCTCAACTTGGGTCAGTCATTGGTTAGTCATTCCCTCAATTTTTGCTTCATCTTTATTCCTGTCCATCTTGTATGCATGACACATTTTGAGTCAAAGCTTTTGTGCATGGATTGAAGTCCTGATCCCTCCACTGGAAGTCTTGCCTGGTTACAGGAGGTGACGATTTCAGGTTCCATATCCCCTATTTGCTAGGAGTCTTAGCAATGGACATGCTCATAGATTCTTGGGATTTCCCCTTGTCCTCGGTTTCTGGCTCATCTAAGCGCTACACCGGCACCCAAATAAATTCTCTATTACGTCAATCTCCCCCACAACTGACCCCTCCTGTTCATTTCCCCACCACTTAGGCCACTCCTATTCCTCTATCTATCTACTTCCAATATCTACTTAATTTCCCCCTCTGAGTAAAATTCAAACATTCTTCTTTGGTCCTGCCTTGTTACTTAGCTTCTTGGGTCTATAGCCTGCATCATGGTTGTCCTGTACATGATGGCTAATACCCACTTTTAAGTAAGTACATACTATGTGTCTTTTTCTGGGTCTGGGTTACCACACTCAGGTTGATATTTTCTAGTTCCTTCCATTTTCCCACAAATTTCATGATAATAGATGGGTAGTATTTCATTGTGTAACTGTACTGTACTACCTTTTCTTTATCCATTCTTCAGTTGAGGGACCTATAGGTTATTTCCAGTTTTGGGCTATTATGAGTAAAGCTGCTATGAACATAGTTGCACAAACATCCTTGTGGTATGGCAGAGAATCTTTTTGATATATTCCCAGTAGTGGCATAGCTGGATCTTAAGGTAGATCTATTCCCAATTTACTCAGAAACTGACAGATTGATTTCCAAAGTGGTTTTACAAGTTTTCACTACCACCAGCAATGGAGGAGTGTTCCCCTGGCTTTATAACTTTGGCAAGATGTTGTGTCACTTGAGTTTTTTTTTTTTATATTAATCATCATGATGCATGTAAAATAGAATCTCATAGTCATTTTGAATTGTAGGTCTCACATGACTATGGACATTGAATGTTTCAATAAGTTTTTCTTGGGCAATAGAGATAGATTCCTCTGTTGATAATTCTGTTTAAATCTGTATCACATTTTTATTAGGGTATTTGGTTTGTGGATATCTAATTTCTTGAGTACTTAGCATATTTTAGGTATTAGCTCTCTGTTGGATGTAGGGTTGGTGAAGATCTTTTTCATTCTGTCCTTACCATTATGTCATATTGACAGTATACTTTACTTTACAGAAGCCTTTCAGTTTTATGGTGTCTCACTTATTAATTGCTGATCTTAGTGCCTCGACTGTCGTTCTGTTCAGGAAGTTGTCTCCTGTTCCAAAGTGTTCAGAGCTATTTCCCAATTTTTCTTTTATATTTGGTATACTTGGTTTCATGTTGAGTTACTTGATTCTCTATTGGACTTGAATTTTGTTCAGGTGTTAAATAGGGATCTATTACCACTCTTCTACATGCAGACATAAAGTTAGACCAACAACTTTTGTTGAATATGTTATCTTTTTTCCATTGTATGGTTTTGGCTTCTCTGTTAAGAATCAAGTTCCCATAAGTTTGTGGGTTTATTTCTGTGTCCTTGGTTCAATTTCATTGATCAGCAACTTTTATTACTATTGTCTTATAGTACAGCTTGAAATCAGGAATGGTAATACCACCAGAAGTTCTTTTATTATACAGGATTCTTTTAGGTATCCAGGATTTTTTGATTTTCCATATAAAGAAGAGTATTATTTTTTAAAGATCTATAAAGAATTGTGTTGAAATTTTTTATGGGAATTGTGTTTAATTATTAGATAGTGTTACTATGTTAACACTACTGTTCTATAGCATGGGAGATCTTTGCATCTTCTGCTATATTGTTTAATTTCTTTCTATAAAGGCTTGAAGTTATTGACATATTGGGTTTCCTCTTGTTTGGTTAGAGTTACATGAAGAAATTTTGTTTTATTTGTGTCTATTGTGAAAGGTGCTGTTTTGCTTATGTCTTTCTCAGATTATTTATCATTTGTATACAGGGCTCCTGATTATTTTTAGTTAATTTTGTACCAATCTTCTTTGCTCAAGGTGTTTGTCAGCTGTAGGAGTTCCTTGGTAGAATTTTGGAGGTCACTTATGTATACAATCACACCACCTATGAATAGAAATAAATTGACTTCTCCCTTTCCAAGTTGTATAACCTTGATCTCCTTTAGCTGTCTTATAACTCTGGCTATGACTTCAAGTACTATATTGGATAGATATGGAGAGCATGGACAGCCTTATTTTGTCACTTATTTCAGTGTAATTCCTTTGAGTTTCTTTCCTTTTAATATATTTGCTATTGGCTGGCTGTATGTTGATTTATTATATTTAGGCATGGGCATTTTTATCCCTGAGCTTCCAAACTATTTTTGCACCCCCTTTTTTATCTTTATTTATTCACTTTACATTTTGATCACAGCTACTCCTCCACTCCTCCCTGTCCCACCGTCTGACTCTCTTCTCCTACTGTTCCCTCACCTTCTTCTCAGAGAAGGGAGGCCTCACTGTAGTGTCTGTTTTACCAGATATGATGAGAAGAAATAGAAGGTAAAATGAAAAGAAAACCCATGATATAGTTCATGAGACCATACACTTTATGTCCTTCAATTTCTTGCAACCACACTATTCTTCATTGCTGAATGTACCCTTTTATGGGTCAAACCATCTATAGCCCATTGCCTGAAGTGTCAGTAATAAATTTAATGGTATTGCTGCTAGTGTGTAATGGGGTGACTATAATGTAACAAATGAACATCTTAGAAACATTAACCAATTCCTTGTGATGGATATGACGATAAAGAGGTAGAATTAATGTCAGTACCCTTGCATATAAGTAATCAATGGTATGTGACAGAAAACTATCTATTTTTGGAAAGAAAAAAAAAACTTAGTACATCCACCAGTGAAGGCAGTGTGAAAGGTTCTGTTAGTTAAAAATAAAATGCTTTCTAAAAATCAATTAGTCAATATTTAATCTGATAGATCAACACACAGATAATTGTTTAATTAAGATGTTTTCTTTACATCTTTATAAAACTTGAATATATAGTCTTCTCTCATACAATGCATCCCAATCACAGTTTCCTCTCCGACCACTCCTTGCAACACATGCCCCACTCCTCGTGTTCACTTTCTTCCTATAGCTTAATATATAAATTTAGCATTTAACTGACATAATCATATTTATTAAAGTTTGTTTCATTATTAAAAATAATCTAGTCATATGTAATAGTCATGAGTGACACATTTATAGTGTTATTCTTGTGAAAAAATATTTGAAACACCAACATCGAAGATAGTGTGTAGTACTTATTTAATACAGTAAAAATTTCCTGGAATCTATGAGGTTACACTATTGAGGATGCCTAGTAATAGAAGACACAGAATCTGAACTGACTGTCTCTTGTACACAGGCAAGGCTTCCAGTAGTGATCCAGGCTTGCATTCAATTGAGTTGTTGGCTAAGGGATTCCATTAGGAAACCCAAACAACTGAAGCTGATGCTAAACATTGAAAGTGGGCCTATTGCCAATGACTATGTTCACAGAGTTCATCGAACTTAGAGAGGTCAAGCTGGTACCTGCATAAAAGCTTCACTCCTATGTTCTTACCTCCTTGGTTCAGGAAGGTTTTCTGTGGGAAATGGAAAGGTAAACCTGAACACTACCTTAGTCACAAAACCTTCATCCTACAATCTGCCCTGCCTCCAAGATGTTCTGGGGCAGTGGTGACACAGAGAGGCAAACCAATATCTGGTTTAACTTGTGTCTCATGCCACCAGTGGGAAACTACCCACATGTGATCCTGATTGGATGTCCAGGAACAAAAGACCTGATAGACCATAGACCTAGGGTAGAACTAGCCCCATATGAGTGGTTTACCTTGTCTTATTAAAAAGAAGTACAAGTTTGTTCAGAGATATATTCTACATAGCAATCTAAGTGTTCTTAGTTTAGTTGAGAGAAAGAAAATATTTTTCTGGACTGATAGATAATGCAGAAATTTGGTGCTCCAGGAGCTAGCAGCACCATTGAAGTTTGCAGTCTTTCTATAGGAGGTGATTTCCAACAATATGTTATCAGAATGTCCTTAAGCAAAAAAAGTAAGAAGTCTATATTCACACAGTATTGAACATCACATTACTCCCTGTGCCCTACAATACAGACACTGAAGAAACAGCACACTAAGAAAAATAAGGAGGATTCAGACATATCTGTCATAGGAGGACAAAGATTATACTTTTCAAATAATTGGTCAGAATGTTTTAATTTGAAGTACATGCAAATATTGTTGTAAACATAAATATAAATTGTGCCATAACTGGTAGAGATAAAATTATAATTTAGTATTATATATTTCAAATAAAAACCCTATTATCTGACATTATATTATATATTCAAAAAATACATAATTAAAAATTTTTAGACATTATAATTTTAATTTTAGTTTAATTCTATTTTTGTTGAGGTGGGGTTGATCTTAGACCACAAATCTTCAAGTCACAAATCACAATCCTCATGCCTTTACTTCCTAAGTGTGAAGTAGGAGCCCATGTCAGTCTGCTATTGTTACATATTGATATTATATCTGACTTTTCCAGAAGTGAAAATGAATGCCTTTTAAGGAAAGTTTTAAATTAAAGTTTAAATGTCTTTTTTTCTTTTTTTAATTTTTATTAATTTATCCTTGTTACATCTCAATGGTTTTCTCATCCCTTGTACCACCCCATTTCTCCCTCCCTCCCATTTTCCCCTTACTCCCCTCCCCTATGACTGTGACTGAGGGGGACTTCCTCCCCCTTTATATGCTCATAGGGTATCAAGTATCTTCTAGAGGAAGGATAGCAGGCTACCAAGAAGTTTAAATGTCTTACAGTGGGTTTAATAAAGGTATAATTGTGAAGGCAGCCATACATACAGCAAATAAATGGGATCCACTGTTTAAGAATAAATGAACTTTCACCATAATCACGACTGAGTAAGAGCAGTTAAAATGTTCTGCTGTCAAGATAAAAGCATTTGGAAACTCAGAATAAAATAATACAAACCAGGTAGTAAGGAAAATAATGAACTTCTAACTCATAATAGAAATTTGTTTTCCTACTACCAACAGAGTAAAAATGTTGTAAATAAGCAAGTGTGTTTACAGCGACAGTATTTTACCTTGAAATCTTTCTGGGTACTTACATAAAAACTAAAGATAATTTAAATGAAGTACTATGACTGTAATATCTGTACCTACAACATATAACTTCAGTCACCCTAGTGCCACGCTAGACTATCAGTGACCATCTGAGTCTCCAAATTTATAAAGAAGATTTATGACATATGCGTGAAATTCAATTTTCAGAGACACTGAAACAGTTTCCTTTGTGAAAAAAGTACTTATTTTTATAATGATTCCTTCTGTTATATTTTATAAATGCAATATTTCCCCTGGGCCTTTCAAGGATAGTTTTGTTTACAGGGAGTTTTATTGGGAAATAGTGTCACTTTTGAGAGGTTGAGCACAGTGGTGTATCCTTTGGACTTTGGAGCTTTCCCATGAAGGAACTTGTAGGACCCCAATACTTTTTACTGTTTTATTTTTTTTGTACAAAATTTTAATATATTTATGTATACATTTATATTATTACACACACACACACACACACACACACACACATATATATATATATATATATATATATATATATATATATATATAATAAACTACCTATAGCAAGAAGAACTACGAAATAATCAGGAATTATATATATGTTACATTCATAGTGTTTTGGCTCTTTGTATTTGGCAACCTTGATGAAAACATCTCTCCTATCTTGGTGAGCCTAAAATTCTGAATGTAAATCAATATCTATCATATCTCATTATTATCAACTTAAAACATCTATCTAGACTTAAAAGCATCTTAACCCCTGAACAACTAAGCTTAATTGTAAAACTAAATTATCTGGTCTTCATCGCCATCAGAGACTTGAGAAGAAATAAAATTAATTACCTGAATATGCAGGGAGTGCAGGTTAGCAGCTTCCCAAATGAGTAGATGACCGAGTATTAGGATCCGTCATTTTCTCACTGGGACACCAAAAGTTTTCTCTTTTCCATATTCTTTGCTCTTTGATTCAGGGTAAGAAAGCTACTTCTGATGCTTTTTCCTCTTTTCAGGAGGTGGCTGGCAACATACCCAAAGCAATCACCTAAGTGATCATGGCTTCTAGCCTTGAAAACTCAAAATCCAAAACAAAGTTGGATCAACTGATTGTCAGAGAACACAGTGTGAAATATTCATACTAAGAACTTCCCACAGATTAGATCAAATGTATTATTACTCTTTTTTGAAAAGCCATGAATTGTGTTCTTCACAGATCCATACTTAGTACTCATACCATTTAAAATCTATATTTACAAATTGCTACTTTTATTATACTATACATTACTTATATGGCTTGAGATTAATTTTGCATTTTAAATGACAGTGTTTTATGTAATTGAACTTTCTATAATAATGTTGACCCTGGCTACCGAAGAAGACAGAGTTCTAACAGTAAGATTCATATGACCATCACAGAGGCAAAGTGTCCTTCCCTTTCTCTTCAGCTAAGGCCAGGCCAAGCTACTTTCTTTGCCTATAGGATACAGCTATACATAATAGCATAATAACTTCAAAACAAGTCTCTAGAATCCCATGTAGCTCTGTGTAACCTCTTATCCTTTTGACATCTCCAAATGAAGGATGCCTTAATGGCAGCTGACCTTGGCATATTAACTTATATGAGAGAATGAGTAATTAAAATGAGCAGCAGAATGTAGCCTGAGCAAATATTTCTCTGATGATTTTCAAAATACAAATCAGTGAAGTTATCCAATTTCTACCTTCATTACCAGCCTGTAGGTAACCCTTCTCTATCACAGAGGTTTTATTTCTCAGTAAGTGGTTTTGTTTTTTGTTGTTTTTTCCTCTGTGTTTGCATTTGGCATTAGTTATCTAATAGACCTATTCGTTTTTTATTAATGTTCTTGTATATGCCATTTTCTGTCTTTTTCTGAAATTAAATATAAAGTTATATGTCTCAATAATCACTAAATTATGTTGTGGAATTTCAGCTGGAGAAACTAGACATACACGTTTAAGAACATGAAACTAAGCTGGCATGACGGCGCACACCTTTCCTCCCAGCACTCCTGGGTCAGAGGCAAACAGAAATCTGTGAGTTCAAGGACAGCCTGGTCTAAAAAGCAAGGACGGCCAAGGCCACCCAGAGAAAGTCTGTCTCTAAAAACCAGAAAATGAAAGATCATGAAACTAAGGGATAACCACATATGAATCTCAAATATTTACAAACATAACAGAGCATAAACATTTCTGTCTCTGTGACTTCCTTGCTTTCTTTTAAGACTAGCTGTTGAAAATACTTCTAATTCCTTTTCAGATTTTTTTATGGATCTTTCAGTATCAGATGGTCACTCAGGCACATGGTCTTCAAAGACACCTAAACTAAGATCTTAAATTTTGCATTGTCTTAAATTCTATTTAAAGCCTTCAATAAATATTATCTGGATAAGTTCTTTTAGGAAACCTTTTTATGACTGTTGTTTATTGCTCTATAGACATATGTAACTTATAATCTTAAATATCATGAGTCTACAGTCCTTTCCCAGAAGATGTAGAATAAAATTTTCACTAAAATCTCTATAAAATTTCCATTGTTCCTTACTGTGCTATGATAAACATATCTGAAATGGTTTGTTGGTTTTACTGTTTAATGACCTAAACAAAATAATGCCCCAAGAGTAGGGTGTTACCACAATGGTTGGGTATGGAACCCTTAAGTCACTCAACTAAGAAAAATTTTATCTCCATGACAAAGCAAACTAAAATCATCCAAGTTTGAAAGTTGTATGAAGGAAGAGCAATGTGAATATTTTGTAAGATCAGAAGCCAGATAGAAACTTATCTACAAAACCAGTGTGAAGATGGTTTCCTCAACCCTGTTAAAATTAACTTAATCAATCTGCATGGAAATCAAGACTTTAGAACCACCATGAGCTATCATTGCTATTAACTAAAATGAAATGACGGTTTAGACAAGTTGCTGGAAGGGTAGTTAAATGTTAATAGTATTTACAAGTAGTATGTAGAAAATTAAATCAGGAATACTGATTTTAAATACCAAGACCTTCAAGAATATTTCAATAAGAAAATGTTTACTAATAGAACTGAAAAGAGTTGATGGTAAAGAAGAAAATATGCAAGAAAATTATATAAATGAGTAGTCTATATAAAAATATTAATGTCTATAATATTTACACATATATCTTACACATTTAATTAGTTCTAAAACTACAGTAAAATACAGTATGAATTATTTCTAACTAAGGACAAAAACTATCTGAGCATTTAAAGCCTTTATTTTCTATTTTCTGACATGCCAGGGATGGCATTTAATGTTGGATCAAAATGTCCCATTCAGTAACAATTGAGTAATCTTATCTGGCAAATGTTTTCATGGGGACTGAATGTATCTTTGTTAGATGAGCTGAATCATAATATCTCTGTGGAATATTCTCTATTTCTGTATCCCTTAAAGTCTTTGTCCCATTTAACAGTTATTCACATTTTAAGACTTAACATTTATGTCTTCTATTTCTTTAATTATAATTGAGATAATTGGCATACATGCCAATAATTATAATATATAACATACCATATATAGTATATATTATATGTGAGATTATTTAATGTTGCTCATATGTATTTAGAAGTGACTGCTGATCCCTGGGGACCAACCTTTCAGATGGGTCGGTGGCTCATTCCTGGAGAATATAGATTTCACCATAGCTACCCAGAAACCATCAGTTTCTTGCTTTTAGCCTTATTTCTAGGATTGAAGCCCCCACATTATTTCCTCATCTGTTCTGGTTCTACACACCAATTGGTGGAGTATTTCTTTAGGTTTTATATAGTTGACCATGTTTTTGAGATTACTAGTTGCAGCTACCATATCATATGTAGAATAAAATGTTTCACAGTAAAAGCCCAGTCCTGGTCCCCTGGCTCTTACAATCTTCTGAACTCTGTTCTGAAATACACTGTCAGCCTAACCTTAAAGGGTTGTGCTGTATATGTAGCATTCAGAACTGGTAACTCATGGGGACTAGTCCCATAATTAGTTGTGCCCTAACCACATTAGGCCTTCATTAATGGTCTCTGTTTGATGGAAAGCAAGTTTCTTGGATGAGAAGTGAGAGATTCAGTTATATGTGGGGATAAGGAAACCATCAATACTAAATTTCATGTTTAAAGTATTGAGTGCTTCTGCTGTATGATTTGACCCAAACATAGCCTCACTTCCTATTCCACCTTTCTCTTCATCTTGACTCTTTGCCTGTCACCCATTCTTATTATCTACTCCATTTACTTTACTCAATAATAAATTAATTTTTAGGCAAATATATTATAAAACATTGTACATTTCTATTCAAATGAGAAGTTAAGTCTTGTTAATTTTATTTGTTAAGGAAATATGATAATTAGACATTAGCTACATTTATTTGTCTTTATGAAGCAAACCTGTGGTGATAGAATGACTAGAGCCATTATTCAAGTTCAGCTTATACCCTATATCTACAGTCTCACTAAATCCAATGATTTTCTTCAGTTTCCTCTCACGTACACAATATTTGTGAATGACCGGAAACTAGACTATTCATATATCTAGAAAGAAAACAGCTCAGAATGATAAGTCATTTTTGTAAGCTGGGGAAGTTTGAATGTTAAACAATAATGTATATTGTAGGCTAATATGTAAAGGACAGATTGTGGCATGTTTGTCCTATGATTCTGTACAAGGTCAACATGTACAACAAAAATAACAAACTCTAGAAGGATGGCTTTGCTGTGAAATTATAAAGACCAGAGTTGAGATCTCAGCACTCGGAAGAGATCTGACAACCTCTTTGGACCACGGCACATACACCCACATACTCATGCATATGTGTAGTCACAGCTATTGATAAACAAAATGTGTCTTTGACATCATGTGGAAAGAATTAACCAGATATTTCAAATGGTTAAGTCATTTATAAAAAGATAATCTTTTGTCAATAACTGCTATCTTTCTATATTCGTTTTGTACATATATGGTTTTTGTTCAGCCTCGTAATTATTTTTCTGGTGGTCCTTTGTGCTTATTGCTTAATTTAGTATAGGGATCAAATAGCTTAAGTAGAGAAATGTCAATACACGATAAGGACACACACAAAAATATATGATGTTGCCACCAATGTCGGCTTGACTACCTGAAGGAGAGCTGTACTTTTTTTCACAGAGTGGAAGGGATGGGAGACAGCATTTACAGCACCTTGTCAACTGTAGTACAAGTTATGTTAGAAAGATTAGATTTATCAAAATGTTCCAGAACATTATTTATCCCTTATATCACAGGGGAACAGGAGTAACTCACATTTAAAATAATCTTTTTTAGCATTGGTCTTTATTGATATTAAGTAAACAATTAATAGTGTTTAATTATCTTTTTCTGAGGGGTAGTGAATCTGCAGGAGAGGGGAGATGGGAGACAGAGCCAGCAGTAGCAGAGGGAAAGGAAACCATGGTTAGGATGTATTTCATGAGAAAAGAATCCATATTCAATAGAAAATAAATTATTAAGTAAATAAAAATATTTCTATCACAGTGACTCTGTATAATCACTTCTCCCTTTCTTAAATTTGTTTTTTGATTACTCCTGCAGCTTTCCAGATGAAGGTATTTTATTTCCTTAGGATAAAGCTGAATGCGACCCCTAGAACAGATGAAGGACCCCAACAGGATGGGTGCCTTCCTGGACAAATCTGGCAGAGGCTCCTTACAAATAGTCATTTTTCACTCCATGTGGTGTCCACTTGTGGTTACTTGGAAATTGGCTTTGTTGTCACACCAGAAACTGTGTTTCTGTAAATGTCTATTTGTTGCATTTTAAATGTGCCTTAAAACAATAACAAAATAATTAGGCTGGAGGATCATAGAAAGATAATATCCATGGAAAGTGCATACGATGTCTTAACAAGAACCTCCAGGGCAAAATTTATATGCTTTATATTCTGAATATATGTGTCTCCAGGATAAAATTTGAAGTCCTCTATTAAAAATTGATTTTCACGGCTTCTTATGACTATAAACAGGCCAGTTATGAATGGCTTTGTGATGACAAGCATCTAAAACTTTGATCTTAGTGTATTCCTTTTTACAGAATGTGTATTTTACTTTAAAAAGGAAAATGTATATTGATAGCTGAGAAAGAAGAAAATGTATAAGAGGTATAATTTGTAGTATCAGAGAAAAACTTAAAAATTCAGATTTTCCTAATTGATTTTTTCTCGCATCTCATTTGCCCTTTTGTCTTAGGACATTCTTAGCTCTGAATATTAATTATTTCATTTTATAAACAACTTGCTTATGGCTTTGATTTTCCTACATTTGAAAATAATGCAACCAAAAGTATTTAGTCCTTCACACATAGTTGTGAGAATGAAAACCAGACTGACTCCATAATTTCTTTGACAGTTTCCCAATATTGAAATAATAAAAATTATTACTTACCACTTATATAATATAAAAAAATAAAAATATTAAGAAATATGAAAATCTTTCCAAAGTCTGAAAGACTCAGAACTTTTAAAGGCAAATTATGCAAATAACAACAAATGTTTAGATTTCAAATAACATTTTTCATAAGTAGATTAATGTAGTTGTTTACTGACAAAAAGTAATTTAGATAAGTTCAATCTCATCATAAAAACAAGAGAGAAATAAGGGAAGACAGTGGAGATTGGCTGTGGTTTGAACTTTAAATTCTCTCAATCTTTTATTTTAATTTTGAGAATTATAATATATTACAAGATGGATCCCTCCCCTTTCTTCCACTCAGACCTTGCTATATGTCTTCACATTCTCCTTCAAATCTATGTTCTCTATGTTTATTGACTGTTATTATATACATATATACACATATACTTATATATACATGTTTATACATATACACATATACACATATATATGTGTATATATAACTAAATAGACCCTGTTCAGTATGCATAACATTACATGGATCTATGTTTTCAAGGCCAACACTTTAGTATTGAAGAACTAGTTGGCATGCTCCTCCCAGCGCAGGACTACTTCTCCTGCTCCCAGCTTTCCATAGATGCCCAGGGTTCCCATTCAGTTCATGTTTGGACAGCCATGTTGGTGAGAATTTATGGGTGTCCCTTCTGATATTAATAAAAGACACAGTCTCACAGCAAACTCCCTGATTCATGGATTCCTCCAGTTTTAATGTTAAGAGCTTTTGCATATCTGCTGATATCTCTTCTCCTGACTCTATGTGTGTACCTTGTGTTTACTCCTCTTCTGCTCAACAACTTGGTACCACTTGAACATAAGTTAATGTATTTGTTCATGGTCCGTGCAATTGATAATTGTATCATTTTCTTGCCCTTTTGAGCATATTTTCACCTAGTAATCCAGTTTATCTTGTCTAAGTTTAACATTTCTATGAAGTATACTTCACAGGTTTGTTTCGTGTGTGTGTGTGTGTGTGTGTGTGTGTGTGTGTGTGTGTGTGTGTGTGTGTGTGTGTTTAATAATAACAATATTAAAACATCCCAAAATTTGTAAACATTGAAGAAGTAGGCATAGGATACTTAAATTCTGTTTAGTAGAATATAAAAATTACTTCATTACTATTCAGAGTATGGCTTTATTCTTTGCTTTAAGACAGATTTCTTCTTTCATGTAACATTTCAGTTTGTTTTCTTTTCCGATACCTGTAATACATCACTGACTTTTGTATATACCATCTCATTTCTAATTGTGCCTTAAATTTACAATGCATCCACATAACCTAGGTATGTATTCACAGAATTCCTGAAGTTATAATGATCTTTGTAACTATTTCTCACTAATATCATCTGTATAATCTATGGAATTGAACATTAATGCCTGATGCTAATCATGTAGAGCTGAAAGTAATTTATTCATCCTGCTAAAAAGATGGAAGAGACTGAAGATAGAAATTAAAGTTGCGTTCTTTAAAAAGTATGACTTTACACTATAGGAAGCAATTTGTTAAGCTTATATTAGAGAGGTTATGGAGGATATGTTCATTTTCCTAAAATTATTGATAAACCATGTATATTATTTTATATTTTATCTCCTATGAGTTTAGAAAAGGATCAGAGGTAAAAAGAAGCAAATCAACTGCTAAGTAAGCGGTAGTCTAGGAAGTGTTAAGTTATATATGCACATCCATCTAAAAACAAGGGTCATTACACAACAAAAAACAGACTTTATGTTTTTTTCTAGATTAAGTTTCTTATTCTTTTATAATAAGTATTTGGGGGCCAGGGTTTCTCTGTGTATCCTTGGGTGTCCTAGACTTGCTTTGTAGACCAAGCCGGCCTCGAGCTCACAGTGACGCACCTGCCTCTTCCTCCCTGAGTGGTGAGATTATAGTCATGCACCATCACACCAAGCTAATAAATGTTTTTAATGTAATAGAAAGTGATACAGTACAGTGAAACAATATATATTCAAGAATACTCAGTGTGAGGTTAATATACCAAAGGAAACAAAATAATGTTTTACCATTCTAGAGTTGAAGCTTGCAAGAAGGATTATTATAGAGAGATGAGTTTAAGAGGGATATGGAGCAAGGAGATGAGGAAAAAAAAATACGAGACTACTATGAGTAAGGTTGCTATGAACATGGTTGAGCATATGGCCTTGTTGTATGGTGGACTGTCTTCTGGGTCTATTCTAAGGAGTTTAATAGCTGGGTCTTGAGGTAGCCCTATTCCCAGTTTCTCAGAAAGCACCAGACTGATTTCCAAAGTGATTGTACAAGTTTGTACTCCCATCAGGAATGAAGGAATGTTGCCCTTTCTCCACATGCTCACCAGCATGTACTGTCATTTGAGTTTTTGACCTTAGCCATTCTGATGGGTGTAAGACAGAATCTTAGAGTCATTTTGATTTTCATTTCTCTGATGACTAAGGACATTGAGCATTTCTTTAGTGTTTCTCAGCCATTCGATATCCTCTGTTGAGAATTCTGTTTAATTCTGAGCCTTATTTTGTAATTGGGTTATTTGGTTTGGTGTTGTTTAATTTCTTGAGCTCTTTATATATTTTGGCTATTAGACTTTTGCCAGAAGTATGGTTGGTGAAGATCATTTCCCAGTCTGTAAGCTGTCGCTTTGTTCTGTTGACATTATCTTCTGCCTTACAGAAGCTTCTCAGTCTCATGAGGTCCTATTTATTAATTGTTTACCTTAAGGCCTGGGCTGTTGGGGTTTTGTTCAGGAAGATGTCTCCTGTGCCAGTGCATTCCAGGCTCTTCCCTATTTTTCTTATAACAGATTGAGTGTTTCTGGTTTTATGTTGAAGTCTTAAATGCACTTGGACTTGAGTTTTGTGCATGGTGGCAAATATGGGTCTAATTGCATTTTTCTATATATAGACATCCAGTTAGACAGCACCATTTGTTGAAGATGCTATCTTTTTTCCATTGAATAGATTTCACTTCTTTGTCAAAAAATCAAGTGTCCAAATGTGTGTGGATTTACCTCTCAGCCTTCAATTTGGTCTCATTGGTCAACTAGCCTGTTGCTGAGCCAGCACCATGTTGTCTTAATATATGTTGCTCTATACTATAGCTTGAGCTCAGGAATGAAGATTCCTCCAGAGGACTCTTTATTGTACAAATTCTTTAGCTATTCTGGGTTTTTTTGTTTTTCCATATGAAATTGAGAATTGATCTTTTAATGTCTTTAAAAATTGTATCGATATTTTCATAGGGATTGCATTGAATCTGTAAATTGCCTTTGGTAAGATGGCAGTTTTTTACTATGTTAATTCTCCTGATTCGTGAACAAGGGAGATCTTTCCATCTTCTGATGTCCTCTTCAATCTCTTTCTTCTGAGACTTGAAGATTTTTTTCAAACACAACTTTCACTTGTTTGGTTAGAGTTATTCCTAGATGCCTTATATTGCTTCTGGCTATCATGAAGGGTGTAGTTTCCCTAATTTCTTTCTCTGCACATTTGTCGTTTGTGTACAGGAAGGCTATCGACTTTTTTTTAGTTAATTTTGTATCCAGCCAGTTTTCTGAAGGTGTTTATCAGCTGTAGGAGTTCTTTGGTAGAATTTTGGTGGTCAGTTATGTACACAATCTTATAGTGTACATTAGGGATATTTTTTACTTCTTCTTTTTCCATTTGTATCCCCTTGATCTCCTTTTGTTGTCTTCTTGTTCTGGCTAGCCAGAACCTGGAAACAACGTAAATATCCTTCAGTCAAAGAATGGATAAAGAAACTGTGGTACATTTACACCATGGAATACTACTCAGCTATTAAAAACAAGTAAATGCTGAAATTTATGGGTAAATGGATGGAACTAGAAGTGATCATCCTGAGTGAGTAAACTCAGACCCAGAAAGACTCACATGGTATATACTCACTTATAATTGGAAATTAGCCCAAAAGGGATGTCCAATGAAAGTCTTCACTTACCAGGAATTCAGGATAGATGAAGGTCTTCTTATTGAGACTCTAAGTGAGGGAAATATGGGAGTATGGGGAAATAGAGGGTTCCCAAGGGTCCTATAAACCCACAAGAAAAACATCATGATGTGTGGGTCTGAACCCAGAGCGTCTGCTCAACCTACTGCACCAACCAAGGACAATACATGCAGTAAACATTGAACCCCTATTCAGACCTAGCCAATGGACAGAAACATTCTCCACAGTTGCAGATGAGTAGGTACTGACTCTGACATGAACTTTGGTGCCCCATATTTGAACTTAATAGGATGTGATTTTATGGTGGGGAAAAAGATCCCCTTATGTCACAGACCTATGGGAGGGGAAAAGGGTGAAAGAGGCAGGGTGGGAGGAACAGGAAGATAAAAGTAAGGGGATAACAATTGCAATGTAATATAAATAATTAATAAAATTAATTTTAAAAGTAGCATACTGCAAAAAAGAAAAATATGAGGACATATGAGTGAAAAAGTAACAAGCCTACTTCTTGCTTTATAAACTACTTTAAAAATAAAATTTAAAAATAAAATTTTTAAAGTGCATATAGAATTCTCTAGTCCCTGATTATAAATGTAATACCATGTAGAACCAAATGGAAGAGAAGGAAGGAAGTTCTAGGGATGTAGTACAGGTTTTGGTGTGATTTTCTCCTGTGTGGTAAACATGATGACAGAAAGCAAATGAGAGAAAGTGGATTTATTTCATTTTACAAGGTAGAGTCCACCTTCTCATACAGGGAAGCTCAGGCAAGAAATTAATTAGAAAGCAGAAAGGAACACATTTTACAGCCTTGATCCAAACCTCAGGCCAATTGTTGGTTTGATAAGCAGGGACTGTATAATATGTCCCAACAAATCATTCAGTAACTGATATCCAGGATTTTTTTTTCATGAATGGTAGAAATTGTTTCAGAGTCATACTCCAGTTGTCTCTGTTTTAGTGATTAGTGTAGTACTTTTACTGGAATACCATGAGATTATAGGCTTCTACTTTATTCCAAAAGAGCCTATACATGTGACCAGGTTTTCCCTTTGTTCTTGAGGTCTTCTGTCTTCATCTTCAGATCTCCCAAACCAGCAGTTCCATGTAGAGAGTGAGTGCAGGGGCCCACTGGGACTCTACATTTTACGTAATTCCTACTACATTTATTTATTTTTTAGATTGTTGTTTATTTTCTTTCAGGACATAAGCATTTCTGCTCTTTTATGTACTCACTTTTACCATGGAAATATAAGTCACTACAGTCTTATGCAATTTGTAGCATAAAGCTGTAAGCCGACAATATGTCATCTTACTATCAGATTCCAGAGAGTTTGACCCAAACAACATGGTTAGGTTGGGATAGCCAGAGACAATTAAAATAAATCTTGGTTTAAACATTAGCTGCTTAGCATATTTAATGTGTGAAAGTAATCTCTGAATCTCACTGTAATTTTGCACATGCCAGGCATTTATGAAGCCTGATTTCTATGGTGTAAGTGAAGTTTACCAAGTAAATACTATTAGATTTTCAAAAAAAAAAATACCCCCTTCTCTATCACTCACTTCATTGCGAAGCATCTCTACCAAATACTCTTTTTTAGACGTATGTTAACATCAATGATTGAACATTCCTGACTCTTTCATATTTCTCTCCCATGAAGAGCTGAAATTTATTATTAAGATCCAATGTGGCCTTTCTTTCCCTTGCTTGAGAGTATTTTCTTCTCCTACAGATGTAACAAATTGTTAATAGGCTCCTTATACATTTCATCCCTGACAACATCATAGTTGATTAGCCATATGAATCATGCTATAAAAAAAATCACTTTTCTTGTGCTGCCAATAACAATAACTATGTCTTGCTTTCAGTGATTCACTTCTGCCATTGGTGCTCCTACTCCAGGGCCAAATTAAGCTCTTCACATTTAATTCACCTAAATGTGCACTGGCATCTCCAGCCCTAACATCTGGCACTAAGAGAAGAGCATTGACAAAACACTTCAAAACTGCCAGTATCACACTCACATTTTGTGTCTTATAGTGCTAGTGAAAGGCATGTCTTCCTGGTTTTTCTCTCGTAAATGATCAGGTTCTAAATAGCTTCCCCACTCTAATCTAACCTTATAATTTCCGTAATCTTTAAGATCTCTCCATCAATACTAAGCCCAGGGACTTCAGGCATCTCCAACTCCTTTTCATCAGGCCATCTCTTTCCAATGTTTCACCCAATCCATTAAACCAACTTTTGGCATCTTTTTAACCATTTTAAACCTAGAGTCTCCACTCCATTACCATACACTCAGCCTACTCCAGTATTATGGCCAATTCACAATTACTCCTTGACCTCAAATTCCACTCTCATACATATTCTCCAGACTTCTGCTTGAGTGATTTAGCAAATTCATAAGGCTCTGTTGTGTGGTGTGGTGGTGTGTCTTCCCACAGACTCTACTTCTTTATCTTCCATCTGGTAGCCTGCTTAGCTTTAAGTTTTGATGTAGGTCCAAAGACAATACCTGGTGAGAACTGAGGAACATCAGTACTGTCTCCACTGGCATCCCTTACAATGGAAGTTCACTGCAATTTAGATAGATGTGGTATGACATTTTCCTTCAGACACAGTGGACAGGGTAGTATTACAGAAGATGAGGCATGGTGAGGCATCTTCTGCATTGAGTGAAGAGAATACTTTCTCACAAGAGACCGACCTTTCTGAATCTGAGGGCCAAGAGTCCTCAGGTTCATTGGGTCCTCTGGAAGACCTGCCTGTTGTAGTTAATTTAATGGTAGGGTCTAATAACATTTATTTTTAGGCCTATAATTAATATTATGGCAATATTTTCTAACCTGCTAGCAACCAACCAACACACAGACACCGGTTTTATTTTAAAATAGTCTTAGTTAACCTAGAGCAGGACAGATATTAATCCCCTAAACTGCTTCACATAGTGGGTCAGGTATCCCTGCCCCAATCCCATGGCACCTCTAATAATTTCTATCAAGCTAACTCTGATCCATAATGCGAAATACTTGCTAAATATCATCATCTGGGCCAAATCTCCATCCACACTGGCCATGTGCTTTTCCTCCACCTAACTCATGACGTAGCCTTCTCCTCTCCTCCGGTCTCTTCTCCTCCTAAGATTCCTTCTGTTTCCCAAAGCCCAGGAACCTTAGCCATGCCTACGCCATTTGCCCTGCCTGGGTGTGGTGGCCTTTTATTGTTCAAAGAGGTTAGACTCATAGGCAAGGTACTACAAAGTGGGCCACAAAGACTTCAAGCAGTAATTAGCATCTAAATGCATTAGACCAACCTCCAACACCTGTCATTACCTCTTAATTTCTGAGTCTTGTCTCTACTCCAGTTGTTCTCAACCTGTGGGTTGCAGCAACCTTGGGGTCAAATGATGCTTTCACAAGGGTCACTTAATACTATCATAAAACACAGATATTTACATTACAATCCATAAAAGTAGCAAAATTATATTAATGAAGTAGCAATGAAAATAACTTTTCATTTGGGGTCATCACAACATGAGGAGCTGTATTAAAGGGTCACAGCATTAAAAAGACTAAGAACTGTTGCTCTAGCCTCTGTACCATAACTTAGTTCAAAGTAATCTTGGTCATCTATCTTTTCTATAAAATATCACATACTTCTACAATTACTATATTATGCTGGTTGGACTACTTGATGTAATCACATTGGACTTGGTGGTAACATACATGCACATCAAAGGATAGGAACTAAATCTAATGAAATTTTCAAAGTCCTTTAACATGTGTGAATTTTTTCCAGTGGTATAGGCATGCAATAACTATGGAAGTAGCGTATTCCTCATTTAGTTGTGTTTCTCAAGCCCATATATCAAGTGACTTGAAAAACTGCTGACTTGGTGTAGAGGCTAATACAGGAGATATCTCCTTAAAGAGCCACATGCCTGTATAGGCTGACCACACCATCCAGCACACTGTGTAGCACCTGAGATATCAGGGACAGATAGGAATATTGCTTGGGGCCTTTGGCAAGTCTGTTTACGGAAATCATAGCACACATCCTTGAGAGTTTGGACAAAATCCAAAACTGTACCATGACCTGTAGACAAATATTTTGGGGGAGACAGCTCTTAGCTTGCTATTGCAAGTTAGTGGAAGCTGAACATTTGTCAATAGACACCAAGTTACCACGTAACTTGAGTTGCCCGTCATGACCTAGGTATTATATGACCCACCATGCCATAAATTAGGACATGCATAGCAACAATGCACAATTGAATGGTTCTGATATATATTCCATCAAACCCAAGCAAGTCTTGAGTACACAAAGAAGTTACATGAAAATGTCTATGAGTTCTGCTACTGCTATAGATTTTTCTATTCCTAAGCATGCACCTATGGACTCATTGGGTGTGTTCTATGAATAATTGACTGCAGAAAAGAAGATGAGAGCCTGGTTTGCTAATGGTTCTGCATAATACAGTAGCAGAATTTGACAACTGCAGCATTCAATTCTATTCCCGGAAACACTGAAAGAAACGTGTGAAAGGTAATCATCACAGTGGGTAGATCTTCTGGTAGTACTCAGAGTAATACATTTTGTTTGAAAGGAGAAATGACCAGATGTACTATTGTTTACTTGTTTGTGGACTATAGCCAGTATTTTGGCTGAATGGTCAGGGACTTGGAAAGAAAATAAAGAAAGAAAATTTGTGAGAAAACTCATTTGGAGAAATTTGTGGCTAGCTCTCTCCAAATGAACAAATCATGTAAAAATTCTGGTGTCTGGTGTAAGTGCTCATCCAAAGGTGAGTTCAGCAGATGAGGTGTTCAATAATAAAGTAGATAGGGACAGCTTGATTATCAGCCTCTTTCTCTAGCTGTCATTTCCCTACAGCTCCATGAGGAAGGAGCCATTATGGCTGAGATGTAGGTTATCCATGGACTCCATAAAATGGACTTCCACTCATCAAGGCTGACCTGGCTACAGCTGCTGTGAGAGCCAGATCTCTGAGCAGCATGAAACAACACAATGAGATTAGAAAAAAATATATTTTAGCTATTTTACTTACAAAGTCTTTCAAGAGTTATGAACACTGTGCTATATTATCTTTAATTAGCTTGGCTCTGTCTTCCAGAATTTATGAGTGACATCTAGAGATTTAGACCTCTTATTAGATGTCTTATGAGGTGAGTATCACCTCTTATTTATAATCAATGAGCTGTAGTGATTTCTTCTGGGAGTCAAACCAAATGCCTCAGTTATATGATACTAGCATTTAGAGATTTTTTGTGTAACTTACAGATAGTTTCTGTTACAGAAACTTGAGATATAATTATTTCCATTGTTGTGTCATTTTAGCTGTATTACTTTTCCCTGATAATTAGGTGAAAGGAAATTTCTACTGACGTTAGTATTAAAATATCACTTCTGTTTTATCTTGATAGCTTGCCCAAATTGCTTTTGAAAAATTTGCATTTACCTGAACACTTATGACTAAGAAATCATTGTTTCTTTGAGTTGCTTAGAAAATACTGACTAATAAGCTCTAGCAATTTTTTCTGTTGAGTTTCAACTTCAAGTGCATACTGGAGAAATAGGGCAAGTATCTAAACAAAGACCATGAGTACTAAAACATCAGCCAACCTTTTCCACATATCAATAACACTATAGAAACCTTGTGACACATTTTTATTATATTTTCTAAATTGTATATAAAAGGAAAGTGTACTCTTGTGTTAAACTAAATTTAAAGCAAATTCCATTTGAAAATATTCATGCAAGCATTAGTGTCTTTCTTTCCTCTCCTTCCTTTTCTCCTAGTCCTACCTCATCTCCCTCTTCCTCCTTTCCCCCTCCCCTTTTCCTGAGAAAAGGAAGCCCTCCCCACCTCCTAATCAAGCCACCCACACACATCAAGTCTCATCAAGACTGAGTGAATCTTCTTCCACTGAGGCCAGGCAAGGAAGCTCTGCTAGGAGAAAGAGTTCCAATAGCAGGCAACAGAGTCCATGTCAGGAAAAGGCCCCCACCAGGCTTCATAAAGGAGTGCCATGAAGATCAACCTGCCCATCAGCTACCACATGTAAAGGTCCTAGGTCCAGACCATGCGTGCTCTTTGGTTGGTGCTTCAGTCTCTGTGAGTCCCCATGGGCTTAGGTCAGTTTATTCTGTTGGTCTTCTTGTGCAGTTTTTGTCCCCTCATGGTCTTTCTATCCTTCCCCCTATACTTCCACAAGGCTGCCTGAGCTCCTCCACATGTTTGGTTGTGATCTCAGTATCTGTTTCAATCCATTTCTGGGTAGAGCCTCTTAGAGAACAGTAATGCTAGAATTCTACCTGCAAACTTAGCAGAGTATCATTACTAGTGACAAGGGTTAGCTCTTTACTTTGGAGTAGGTCTCAGGTTGGGCCAGTCACTGGTTGGGCAATCCCTCAATCTCTGCTCCATCTTCATCTTTGCACTTCTTATAGGGAGGGTAAATTTTGGGTTGAATGTTTTGTGGGTGAGTTGGTGCCCCCCCCCCCTTCCTTCACTAGGACGCCTGTCTGGCTAGAAAGCGGCCACTTCAGTCTCCATGTTCCCATTGCGAGGAGTCTCAACTAGAGTCAATGCCATTTCCTCCCAGGATCCTACCCTGTTGAAGGTCCCCAGTTTTTCTCAGAGATGGGGCCCCTGTGTTTCCATTCTTTCTCCGAGACTTTTTTTTCTCCTGCCCACAAATCTTCCTACTTCTGCACCTCACCTTCTTTCTGTCCCCACACCATGTCTTGCCCAGTCCCCTCTCTGCATCTACTTCCTCTATCTATTTTATGTTCCTTTCTGAATTAGATTGAAGCAATCTTCTTTGGGCCCTCCTTGTTACTTAGCTTCTTTGCTTCTGTGGGTTGTAGTATAGTGATCATCTACTCCATGGCTAATATATGCTTACAAGTGAGTAATTACCATGTGGTGCTTTCTGGGCTTGGGTCACCACCATCAGGATAATCTTTTCTAGTTGCATCCATTTTCCTACAGGTTGCATGATTGATTTTCTTGTTTTGAATAGCTTAATAGTATTCCATTCCTGAGGAAGTATGTTCAATGGCAGTATGGTAGGAAATAATTGTAAAAGAGTATGAATTCAACATTTGTCCATGGTAAAAGTTTTTATTTTAAAATTGAAATACACCCTGAAAACTATCTTAAATGAGAAGCATTTTGCATTTTAAACATGCCCAGTAACATATATACAGATTAAGGTACCTAAAGGTACAGAATGGCTAAATGGCTGGGTCAATGTGCAATTTTACACAGTCTGACTCTTGATCCTTAACAATTAACTTGGCTATAACACTTGATGCCCCCAGCGTTGACTGACATACTATCACATAATGGTTATTACATATATCTTTTATGAGAGAGCACATGGAGGGGTATTTATCCATGCATTCCCCTGATTATTCAGTTCACCACAGGTCTTGTTTCCACATGAGTCATGGTAAAAATAGTAAGTTTTCCACCAAATCCAAAGGTTCTAAAGTGAAAATTTGAGAATTTAAATTTCAGTGCTTGCCTTCTATTAATATTTCTAGGACCTTGGTTATAAATCTCTCCAATATCTTAAAGTATGAAACTGTATTGAACTGTACAGTGAAAAGAATCATCCTCTGCATCATCACTAATTCACAGAGAGATGGTGGTATGGTACATATATTAACACTAAAATTTAAAAAGACACTGTAAAGTCATTAATTTTTTAAAGAAATAGGTAAAGAGGAAACATTATTCTGTTGAGAAAACAAATACCTTTTTCAAAATATTTAACACCTGAAGCTGAGATTCTAGCCTCTGAATTAAGTAAAAAAGAAAAAGTTTCCTTAGTGCTGTGTTTACCTGTGGATGATTGTTTGTACGTATTATGGCAAATACATTCAGCAGCATATATATTTCTCAAATTGTCTCAAGATACACTTTTCAACCAGTTTTATACACTAATATTTCAATTATTTTCCTTTCAATGCAGCATATAGAAATTAATTAGCAAGCTATATTCTTAATCTAACAAAAGTAAAAGTGGCAAAAGTCAGTGAAGAAGGACACAGATTGGACTTCACAAAGTCAGGGTTCCAATTTTGTTTTAATGTTTGCTTCCTACAGGGTTCCTAATGCCCCATGTTTGAGGGGTTGGCAGGACTCATTACACTCGCTTTTATTCAAAGCTCAGTGGTATGCAGTTTTGCTTTGTCCTAAATAGAGTTTCCCCATGGTATGTTGGTCTTTGTTAATTCCCAGTTGGATAGGTAGTACACATGACGCTTTTCTTGAAAAATCTCCAGATATTTCATACTGTGAAAGCCACAGCAGCTTGACTCCAAGCCTAGTGAGCAACTTTGACATTTTCAGTGTGAGGACACTGCTCAGCACTGGGCATCTGTCTGCAGTAGGAATTCCAACTATTTTTCTCATTTTTCTCAATTGTTTCCAAAGAGAGAATGCTGTACTTCCTTCTGCCTCTCTAAATTACTTTGAGCTCTCCTCACCTTTCCCTGCAACTTGAAGAAACAGTCAGACAGAGGTCAGGGACAGTCAAGTATTACAGGATATGCATTCAAGATCTAGCTCTGCTATATTGATATATTCACCTAATCAATACCTCTGTTCTTTACAAATGACCTGGTTTTAAGTATAATTCTTAAAGCAGTGCTACATGCACTAAAAATATCCTTTGAAATTCTTACTAATCGTTTCTTAGGTATTGTGTCTTATTTATCCTCCAGCTTAAAATGGTTAAACTATGCTCTCCACTGGAAACTTAGTTTATACATTTTATATGACATTTAATCAAAAATTAAAGCAAAATAATTTTTCTTATTATTTTACCTGATGTGCACAGTCTTTAATATGACTACGTTTTTCCCTAGGAATTATCATGAATGCATTTAACCATTAAATAATATGTAAGTTATTTTCCATTTAAGTTATCATCATATTAAGAGAACTTTCTGTCTTCTTTTTGTGTGTTCCCATTTAGTTCAATAAAAGAGGAAATGTTTGTTATGATGTATTCATTTGTCAAGTTTCATAAATGAAGCTATTTCTAAAATGATGGTCCTATTTGAAAAAAATATATGCATGCTATACAGTTGTTTGATTAATGAAGTATTTTATACGAAATTCTAAATTCGAGGTACTAATCCAATGTTATAATTTAGAATATTAAAAAGATTGGTTAGAGGCGATCCCAATGACACAATTAAACAATGGGGCTCAGAACTAAACAGAGAATTCTCAACAGAGGAATTTTGAATGGCAGAGAAACACTAAAGAAATGCTCAACATCTTTAATCATCAGAGAAATGCAAATCAAAACAACTCTGAGATTCCATCTTATACACATCAGAATGGCTAAAATAAAAAACTCAAGTGGCACCACATGCTGGCGAAGATGTGGAGAAAGGGGAACACTCCTTCATTGCTGGTGGGAATGCAAACTTGTACAATCACTTTGGAAATCTATCTGGTGCTATCTCAGAAAACTGACAATAGGGCTTCCTCAAGACCCAGCTATTCCACTCCTTAGAATATACCCAGAAGATGCTCCAGCACACAACAAGGAATTATGCTCAACCATGTTCATAGCAGTCTTATTCATAATAGCCAGAACCTGGAAACAGCCTAAATTCCCCTCAGTAGAAGAATGAATAAAGAAACTGCAATACATTTACACTATGGAATACTACTCAGCTATTAAACACAAGGAAATCCTGAAAAAAAAAAAAGATTGGAGTCCCAATAGGATGTCCTCTCCTCTGTCCCAGTTTCCTGGTAAGTGAAGGCTTTCATGGGACATGTCCCTTGGGCTAGTATGCAGATATAAGTGAGTATATACCATTTGATTCTTTCTGCTTCTGGGTTAACTCACTCATTATGATCATTTCTAGCTCAATCCATTTATCCACAAATTTCGGGAATTCCTTGTTTTTAATAGCTAAGTAGTATTCCATAGTGTATATGTACCACAGTTTCTTTATCCACTCTTCTACTGAGGGACACTTAGGCTGTTTCCATGTTCTGGCTATTATGAATAAGGCTGCTATGAACATGGTTGAGCAGATTTTCTTGTTGTGTGCTGGAGCATCTTCTGGGTATATTCCAAGGAGTGGAATAGCTGGGTCTTGAGGAAGCCCTATTCCCATTTTCACCATTACATCGTTTTACTCTTATGAAAATATACTAAACATGTGTCACGATAAAAAGCAAAGTACTAAATCTAATTTAGTACTAAGTTAGTACTAAAATAGTACTAAAAGTACTAAACTTAATAGTCATAGATGACCTAAAGTTTTATTTTTTTCATTCTCTTCTCACTTCTTGTGATAATGTCAGGATATCTTATGGGGCACATGGACACCCTTCAATACTTCATCTTTAATACCCCACTGGAGATAAAGAGGAATCCAACAGATACGCTTTGCAGGAAGCAATGATATATCTGTTAATTATTGAAGAGACTAACACAGAACATTCTACGGTACATCTAGATACTTCTACAGTGCTACCCTTACTTTTGAGATCAATTGTCAATATAAGTCACAGCCAGAGATGAATGAGATCAAAGTAGTTCCTGTAGATTAGCTATAACCATGTCTCCTTTAATTAGATCCTCTGACTCCATTTTAAAACTTCATTACCTTTGAAACTCTAGCAATCACAGTTTTTAATGTGAACACATTGTTCATTTTAATCACATAAAGGTACATTCCCCATGAATTTGGAAAATGTTACCTCTAATCCTTTTGCAATAAAGAATTTGTGGACAATGATGTGACAAATCTCTTTTAAACACCATTTCAGACCTTGATAATTAATGAAAAATATATTTCTGTGTAGAGAAAATGAATTTTCTTGTTATTACTTTGATTATATCAGATTCATTTATCTCTTCTCATTTCCTAAACAAAGTTTGTTTTCCACACAGCACTTCCATGATAAGTCATTTGCCCTTACTGTTTTTCATTCTTTTTTTTTTTTTTTTAAGTCTCAATTTATAGTAAATCAAGTCTACAGATGCTAAAAAGAGGGAATTTTCTTGAATTATTTGTTGTGGGGAGGAGGACAATGGACTCACAGCATTCCTTTCATGTAAAAAGAAAAAACAGGAATTACAGTTAGAAAAGAACATATCGATGGGCGTGGTAGCACATGCATTTAATTCCAGCACTTGGGAGGCAGAGGCAGGCAGATCACTGTGAGTTCGAGGCCAGCCTGGTCTACAAAGTGAGTCCAGGACAGCCAAGACTACACAGGGAAACCCTGTCTCAAAAAAACAAAAAAAGAACATATGACACTAGAAATGTAATATAGAGAAATCTAAGTCCCTTCTTGACTTTTGAACTGGAGAAAACCAGGTATGAAGGAGGTGGGTGGCTTCTAACAAGAAACCCTTTGGTCCTGTGAGAGATTCAAGAAGAAATTTAATCCTGCCAACATCTTAATTTTACCTTATAAGACAAATTTTGTACTTCTGAACTAAAGAACCATAAGACAATAAATTTGCAAACCACAAGACTCACAGCAATTTGTATCAAGAGCAATTGAAAGCTAATGCATTTCCCAGTGTAAGATATTATGAGGACTTACCAGCTTATGGTAAGGTCTCAAGAAACATTAGGTCTTTGTTTTATATACAAAGGGTATGAAGGGGCCTTAAGGACAAGTTTTCTGGAAGAAAATTGCGAAGCGATACTATACTTCTTTACTAGTTATTTAATTCATGATAAATGTCTTTCATTTTATGCAGGGATCATGAAAGAACCTGGATAAAGGAAAAAAGCATTTGTTTGTTTGTTTTTTTTTTCTTAGCAGAAGTATGCATCGTACAGCATTACCTGGGTTTTAAAGGGTGGTAATTTTTGTTCTTGCAGGCTGAATACTCAGTGACCTCCCTTCATTTACTCTGTGTTCTACTTCTGCCACTAGCACATTGTCAACTATATGTTTTCCTGTCTATTCTGTGGAGTTCAATCACAGGTTAGGAGTTTCAATTGTTTTATAGCTTCAAGACACATTTAGGCTCTTTCAAGTTGACCAAGAAAATCTAAGCTGACAAGATGAAAAAACAAACAATTGTACCTCTTGGAATGTGTATGACTATGTGTTACTAGTCAGAAATGTAGTCTCAAATTCAGAGCAAGAAGCTGCCACAGGGTCATAACTTCTTGTAGACGCAAAAACATGCTCTGGACAACTGAGATGTTCTTAGGAATCATGGGTAAACATACACACACCCCAGTGTCCACGTCTCCATGTCCAGCATCTGGTTCTTATAACCCTCCCCATTTTACCCAGACTCAATGAGAAAATGAAACATTTTATTTAAACAGATTGGAGTGAGCTACGTAGATGTTTACAACATGTTTTATCTGTCATACTTTGACAAAGATTACTAATTAGTTCAGATATTATTTAAATGTAGTAAATGTTTCAGAGACCTAAGATAAAAATTACAATTATCATTTGAATGAATTCTGGGAACCTGTGACAGCCTAGAGGTAGAAGCAACTCCTGAGATCCTGGAATTTAAAACAGAAATGTGAATGTTTAATTAGAAAATAAGTTAACACTATACATTTATATTCTTTAATGTATTACATGAATCATTCAAGGCAATTTCACCCCCAGACACACACATTTTAATTGCTCTTTTTATGGTATGGTAAGTGCCTGGCTCATTGTTGTTGTTGTTGGTGGTGGTGGTGGTGGTGGTGGTGGGGTTGCTCTTGTTTTTTCATTTTTGCTTTTTTTTTTTTTTTTTTTTTTTTTTTTTTTTTTGTTCTCTGATGCTAACTCTCTCTGCAGCTTAAAATAAAATTTGGACACTAGGTCATGCAGTTGAATTATGTTTGACAAATTAGTTTGTCACGTGGTAGATTTCAGTTGTCTTTTTAGCCTGTCCAAATGTCTTATATCCCTGTCTGTCTTCCTATGCTTCCACCCAAGTCTCCACTCATGAGGTAAAGCCACAGTTACTTTGTACTCCACATGGGAATTCATTATTCTTAGACCTCATGAAAGCCTCAAAATTAATTTATTTCTTGGATTGGGGGGGGGCATAGAAAACCACTGTGCTCATTACATTGTGACATTCATATGCATCTCCTCAATATATGTATCCCCATAAACTGAACAAATTATAATCAATGCAAGAAGCAAATTTTTATCTCAAAAGTAAATACAAATTAAACAATTTGGAAAGATTCTTAAAATTCTGTTTTTATCTAAGTTCTTAAAATTGTGTGCGCGCGCGTGTGTGTGTGTGTGTGTGTGTGTGTGTGTGTGTGTGTGTAAATGAGTGCCAAATTCCACAGAGGTCAGAAGCACTGGATTCCTTTGGTACTGGGCTTATAAATTAAGTTTTCGTGAATTGCCAGATACAAGAGCTGGTGACTTAAGTCCTCTAGAACAGCAAGAGCGTTCCAAAATGCTAAGCTCTCCTTATAGCTCACTTGATTATATCATATGGATTACAAGTACAAGATTAGAATACAAAATCAAGATTAGTTAGGTGAGTTTACGATATAGACAAATGTATTGTAGAGGCATATATTACTTATTAGAAATAAAAAATTTACTAGTAGCTGACATGAATAAGATCTACTCATATAAATCACAATTGATAAGTCAAAAACATTCATAGATAAATATAAAGTCTTAAAGAATTAAATAACCATAGTTTTTATTTAAAAATTGTATTTCTGAAAACTTTTCACTGTGTAGAATATGAAAAAAATATAATAGAGTTTTGAGATTTTTATGATTAGAATATTATTTTGTAGAAATCACCAGAAGTAAAAGTAAGGAATTACTGACAAAGTTAATCTAAATAAAATGTTGAACACTTTAATAAGAGAAATGTTAAGAAATGAAGAAATAACCAAAACAAATTGATCTAATAAGGAATATGATAGCAATCAACGCCATTGATAAGCAAATAATTAAAATTTGAAATGTGATTGACATACCATTTTAGTCCTTAAATTTGTTATAAATGAATACAAATGATCATTGTAAACAAAAACACATGAAATTAAGTGAAAATTATTCAAAACACCTTCTGGGTCCCCAGTATCACAGCAGCAATACACAATAGATCTAGAGAGACCCAGTTTATCCACCTTCTCCCAAAACTACAACTGAGTTCCCACCAGTTTTCCTCAATTCTTCTCCCCCAATCACAATCTAGAATCTGCCTATCTAGGAGATTAGATATAAATACTTGCAGTGGTGTGAACTCAAATGCTTCTACAATGTAGAAGCATTTGGATTAATGCAGTGTGCCAAGTTAAAAAAAAAAGCTACCAAGCATACACATAGATTGGTTGATAAAGAATGACATCTCCAAGGAATCCAAGGACACAAGTGTTAAAAAGTGCACATTCACCTGCTTTCTATTGTCTCCCTTGATGGAGTAAGAAAGATTCCTTACGTGAAAAATAAGAAGGTAGAATGGAAAAGGAACCTAACATTTTCACATGGATTCCCTTTTGTCCACACACATCTGAATGAGGAAACACTAAAATGAAAATTCCAAAAGTAAGTATCTAAAATATAATAGTCTTTTGTACCCAAGTGACTTAGTAAAACAGTTGAAATAATATTTTTCTTAAATATTAACTGCAAGGTCATGACTAATAGATGAAGAAAAGGAAGGTTTGGGAACTATACAGAGCAATAGAAAAAACAAACAAAGAAAGAAACAAAAAAGTCAAGTGTAAAATACCCTGAGGTCTATTGTTCCTCACTGCCATTACTCGCTGGCCCTCATCCAGTTAGAAACAGCACTCTTTATCAGTAATAACCACTTAAATAATAGGAGTCTTTTTTAAAAAAGCATCCTCTGAAATGGTAAAAGGCAGAGAAAGAGAAAAATGAGATGAGGACTGACTTTAAGGCTCAAGAGAGCCACATTTTGTCACTAAATACATGTAACACTGAGTTAACAATTCTCCGTGCTCTTTCCATTCATAAAGTTCTTATTATTACTGATATCTGACCTGAACCTCTGACCAAAGTACAGCTTATGTTGGAAAATGAATCATGAAAGAACCATATTAACCTTCATAAATTCACTTTCTCCAGGGATGCACCAAGGGTAAAAGCAAAATTATGTTTGAATTGTGTTCTCTCTTGTACTGCTTATTATATTTTCAATAATAAATATAAATATAACTTGATAAGTAGATATATCTTACCACCTAAGCAATTTTAATTAAAACAATTTTAGATGATCAACTTATGTCTTATTGTCCAACATATTTTTAACTCTTAAGAAAATAAATAACAGAGAGAAAGCATCAAAAAATACTCACCAGATAAATCTGTGTTCAAAAATCTGTTTTTTATGGAAACCAGCTAGATCAGATGATCAGGTATTTGATCCTTTTCCCCTACATCTTTTAATATCCTTTCATTGTCTTTAAGTTTAGTGTTTTGATCACTATGTGCTAGGTGAAATTTATTTTCTGATCACATCTACTTGATGTGAATGCTTCTTTCCTCTACTCCAAATCCAATCCCTGATCCCACACTCTGCTCTATACCAGACCATCATTGTGGCCTCTTTTCCCTCATATTTTCAACAATATTCATCTTGGTTGGCACCTCCTTCTTTTCTCCCTTTGTAAACACTCTAAGCTAACTCTAAATTTTACCTTCCAAAACTAGAAAGACAAAAAAACCCACATTTTCTCCAGAATCCACCATATCAACACATGACAGGGTCCCAGAAGCATTACTTGACAATCAAGCTCTATTTATCACACTCTTCTAAGAAACAGAAAGGGCAATAGAACCCAAGGAACAAAACAATCACCTTACAAAGTCAAGACCAGGTATCAGCACGTGGAGGATTATCATCCCAAACCCAGACACCTAGATGCTATCATGACACCATAATAATATCAGGACAATGTAAGCCCAGCAACCCTATAGCAGTAGGCATTGTAAAATGCAGCATAGCTGAAGAACAAGACAAGGACTGAGAGATAACACTTATGAATATGTTAAAGGCTCTTTACGAGGAAATTAATAACTTCATTAAAGACATCTATGTAAGCACAAACAATTAAATAAGGATAATATTTCAAAAATAGGAAAGTGAAAATAAAACCAATCAAGAAAAAATTATTGGGAAAACTGAAAAGAAAAAAATTAGGACCTTGAATAAGAACTACAGAGGCAAACCTTATCAAGACAATACAACTGATAGAAGAGAGAAGATCAGGCATTGAAGATAAGACATATGAAATGAAAAAAGATATATGAAATGGATACCACAGTCAAATAAAATATTAAGTCTATATACTCATAAGGTCTGGGAAGCTAGAAAAAAACAAATCTACAGAGAATTGTAATGGAGAGAGAAGCAGCCCAGGTCAAAGGTACAGAAAATATTTTCAACAGAATCATAGAAGAACTTTCCCTAGTCTAAAGAAGAAGATGCCAATCAAAATACAAGAAGCATTCAGAATACTAATAGACTGGATAAGAAAAATTTCACCTGGTGCATACTAATCAAAACACTAAATTTAAAGACAATGAAAGGATATTAAAAGATGTAGGAGGAAAAGATATAATGCCATTTGAAGATGGACAACTTAGAACAACACCCCATTTGTTAATGGGGACTCTAAAAGTCAGAAGGGGCTTTCTAAAACCAGTGGGAAGATGTTCTACAAACTTTAAGAGAGCACAGAAGTCAACCAAAGATACTATATGCTAAAATCCTTTAAATCCACAATAAAGGGAAAAAGAAAGACATTACATGACACAACCAAGTTGAAGCAGTTTATCTACAAATGCAGGCACACATAAATCCTTAAACGAAAATCTTCAGCCTGAAGACATCAGCCTCATCCAAGAAAGCACAAGTAATAAATAACATTACACCAGCAAATCAAAAGAAAGAAGGAAAAGAATAACAGGAATCAATAAACACTGCTCTTTGATAACTCAAAAATCAATGGTGTCAACTGCCTAACAAAAAGACACAGAGTATCAGAGTATGAAAACAGAATCATCCTTCTGTTGCTTCCAGTGGAATAAACATCAATATCAAGGATAGATATCATATTAGGGTAAATGGATGGAAGAAGATATTCCAAGCAAATGGACAAGAAATAAGATGGTGTCTTCATTTTAATTTCTGGCAGTATAAATTTCAAACCAAAATTAATTAACAGAGGGATGAGAAATATGACTACATACATATCCAAGGAAAAATCCACCATGAGGATATTATAGTTCTTAGGGACTGTGTATGAAACACAAGAGCACCCAAGTTCCTAAAAGAACCATACTACAACCTTAATTACAATTGACCTTCACAAAGTAATAGTCAGTGTCTTCAATACCCAACTCTTGTCAATAGATATGTTGTCTAGACCAAAACAACAACAAACCTAGCAACCAAACAAAAGCAAGCAATAACAACAAAAAAACATAACAATAACAACAACAACAAATTAAGAGAGACATGGTAGAGTTCACAGATATCAATAACCATATGAACCTAACAGATATTTACAGACCATTTCACCATAACACAAAAGAATCAAGGTACCAGAGTAGGTTCTTTGAAAAATAGGTAATATTGGTAAATCAATGTCCAAGTTAGCTAAAAGACAGAGAAAAGCAGTGCTAAAAGGAAAATCCATAGCACTAAGTGCCTTTAAAAAGAAATTGGAAACATCGAACATAAGCGTCTTAACGACACAACTGGAAGCCCTAGAAAAAAAAGAAGCAGAAACACCCAAAAGGAATAGACCTCTGGAAATAATCAAAATCAGGGCTGAAACTAACAAATTAGAAATTAAGAAAACAGTCCAAAGAATCAACAAAACCAAGAGCTGGTTCTTTGAGAAAATCAACAAGATAGACAGACCATTAGCCAAACTAACTAAAAGGCAGAGAGACAGTATTGAAATCAACAAAATCAGAAATGAAAAGGGAGACATAACAACAGACACGGAAGAAATACAAAGAATCATAAGATCCTACTTTGAAGGCATATACGCCACAAAATTTGAAAATCTAAGGGAAATGGATGATTTTCATGATCAATTTCACTTGCCAAAGTTGAGTGAAGAACAGATAAACAAGCTAAATAGTCCCATTTCCCCTACAGAAATAGAAGCAATCGTTGATAGTCTCCCAATCAAAAAAAGCCCAGGGCCAGAGGGTTTCAGTGCAGAATTCTACCAGACCTTCAAAGGCGAGCTAATACCGATACTCTTCAAGCTACTCCAAAAGATAGAAATGGATGGAACATTACCAAATTCATTCTATGAGGCCATAGTCCCATTGATACCTAAACCTCACAAAGACTAAACAAAGAAAGAGAATTTCAGACCAATTTCTCTTATGAACATCGATGCAAAAATACTAAATAAAATACTTGCAAAACGAATACAAGAACATATCAAAGATATCATTCATCGTGACCAAGTAGGCTTCATTCCAGGCATGCAGGGATGATTTAACATAGGGAAATCCATCAATGTAATCCACCATATAAACAAACTGAAAATAAAAAAACCACATGATCATCTCCTTAGATGCAGAGAAAGCATTTGATAAAATCCAACACCCATTCATGTTTAAAGTTTTAGAGAGATCGGGGATACAAGGCACTTTCCTCAACATAATAAGGGCTATATACAGCAAGCCAATACCCAAAATCAAAGTAAATGGTGAGATACTCAAGGAAATTCCTCTAAAATCGGGAACAAGGCAAGGCTGCCCACTCTCTCCATATCTCTTCAATATAGTACTCGAAGTTCTAGCCAGAGCAATAAGACAACAAAAGGAGATCAAGGGCATCCAAATGGGAAAGGAGGAAGTCAAATTATCCTTATTTGCAGATGATATGATAGTGTACATAAGTGACCCTCAAAATTCCACCAGAGAACTCCTAAAGCTGATAAACACCTTCAGCAAATTGGCTGGATACAAAATTAACTCAAAAAAGTCTGTAGCTTTCCTATACACAAATGACAAGCTTGCAGAGGAAGAAATTAGGAAAACCACACCCTTCACATTAGCCACAAGCAATATAAAATATTTAGTAGTTACTCTAACTAAGCAAGCGAAGGACTTGTTTGAAAAATATTTCAAAACTCTGAAGAAAGAGATTGAAGATGACCTGAGAAGATGGAATGATCTTCTTTGCTCATGGATCAGGAGAATTAACATAGTAAAAATGGCCATCCTACCAAAAACAATCTACAGATTCAATGCAATCCCTATCAAAATACCTACACAACTTTTTAAAGACATTGAAAGTTCAATTCTGAACTTCATATGGAAAAACAAAAAACCCAGAGTAGTTAAAAAAAATCTTGTAATATAAAAGATCCTCTGTAGGGTTCTCCATACCTGATCTCAAACTGTACTATGAAGCAATAGTAATTAAAACAGGATGGTACTGGCACAGCAACAGGCTGGTTGGTCAGTGGAATTGAATCAAAGACCCAGATATGAATCCACACACATATGGTCACTTGATTTTTGACAAAGAAGCCAAATCTATTCAATGGAAAAAGGATAGCATCTTCAACAATGTTGCTGGTCCAAGTGGAGGTTTATGTGTCAGTTAGAAGAAAAGGTGGGGAAGAGCTTGGAACATATTGGCACAGGAGACAACTTCCTGAACAGAAGACCAGCAGCCCATGCTTTAACGTCAACAATTAATAAATGGGACCACATGAGGCTGAGAAGCTTCTGTAAGGCCGGAGACACTGTCAAGAGAACAAAGCGACAGCCTACAGACTGGGAAATGTCTTCACCAACCCTACATATGACAAAGGTCTAATATCCAAAATATATAAAGAACTCAAGAAATTAAACACCATCATACCAAATAACCCAATTGAGAAATGGGACTTGGAACTAAACAGAGAATTCTCAACAGAGGAATATGAAATGGCTGAGAAACACTTAAAGAAATGCTCAACCTCCTTAGTCATCAGGGAAATGCAAATCAAAACAACTCTGAGATTCCATCTTACACCCATCAGAATGGCTGAGATCAAAAATTCAAGCGATACCACATGATGGTGAGGAAGTGGAGAGAGAGGAACACTCTTTCATTGCTGTTGGGAATGCAAACTAGCACAGCCACTTTGGAAATCTATCTGGTGCTATCTCAGAAAAATGAGAATAGGGCTTCCTCAAGACGCAGCTATTCCACTCCTTGGAATATACCCAGAAGATGCTCCAGCACACAACAAGAAAATTTGCTCAACCATGTTCATAGCAGCCTCATTCATAATAGCCAGAACATAAAACAGCCTAAGTGTCCCTCAGTAGAACAATGGATAAAGAAACTGTGGTACATATACACTATGGAATACTAGTCAGCTATTAAAAACAAGGAATTCCCGAAATTTGTGGACAAATGGATTGAGCTAGAAATGATCATAATGAGTAAGTTAACCCAGAAGCAGAAAGACTCAAATGGTATATACTCACTTATATTTGCATACTAGCCCAAGAGGCATGTTCCACGAAAGCCTTCACTTACCAGGAAACTGGGACAGAGGAGAGGACATCCTATTGGGACTCTAGATGAGAGAAGCATGGGAGAATGGCAAAGTAGAAGGATCCAGAGTGTCCTAGAAACCTACAAGTAGAACATTATGATAGGCAGATTTGGGCCCAGGGTTCCCATTCAAACTAAGGAACCAGCCAAGGACAATACAGGCGGCAAACTTTAAACCCCTACCCAGATCTAACCAATAGACAGAACATTCTCCACAGTTGAGTGGAGAGAGGGATATGACTTTCACACGAACTCTGGTGCCTCATATTTGACCATGTCTCCTGGAGGGGGAGACCTGGTGGCACTCAGAGGAAAGATAACAGGTTACCAAGTAGAGACTTGATACCCTATGAGCATATACAGGGGGAGGAAATCCATATCAGGAACAGTCATAGGGGAGGGGAATAAGGGGAAAATGGGAGGGAGGGAAGCATGGGAAGATAGAGGATACAAGGGATGGGATAATCATTGAGATGTAGCAAGAATAAATTAATAAAAATTAAAAAAAAACCCTTTGATAGTAATTCACAATGTCTGATTATATTTAAGGTCCACTCCACGAAGTGGAACCCAGAACCAATGCTTCTTGGGAGGCAAAGAGTATGAGATTATATATGGCAGGGATCTAGGGGAAAATTAAAGAGTAATGTTCTGCTAAAGGAATGTATCAATAAAGATTCCCAGTGACATTGTGTTATATTCATAGATCAGTGCCTTGCCCAACCATTATAAAAGTAAGGTTTATCCTGACTCAGATGAGAGCAAATACAGTGACTCAATGCCAGAAAATAGGCAGAGGTACAGACCTTGGAGCATTCTGCCCTAACTATGACGCCCCCATTAAATCCATCTTTGCAGGGATCAGGGAGCCCTGCCAAAGAGGAGATAGAAAGAATGTAAGAGCCAGAGGAAATGTACACAAAGGAAACCAGGCTTTCTAAACACAACAATCCCAAGTATGTATAAATTCACAGAGAATGTGATAGCATGAAGAGGGACTGGAGGGGTCTGTACTAGATGGGGTACTGGAACTGAAACGAGAGGTAAACACATGCCCCCCCCCCCCATTCCTGATCCAAAAGCTATCACCAATAGATAATTGTTATTTGCTAATGTGACATTAGTTTTCTCCAAGGAAGTTTTACTAAGGAAACAAGCCATTCTAAAGAATAGGTCTCATGTCCAGCAGTATATGACCAACACAAAAGGAATTCAAAAGGATCTTTGGAGATTCGTTGTCTCATAATGTTGACTCACGACATTTTATTTTTAAACACATGGGTCCTTTGGTTATATATTATGAGTTTTAGGTTTGTGTTTCCTTGGAGCTCACGCGCGCGTGCGCGCCATGTGTGTGTGTGTGTTTCCTGTGCTTTTTCTTTGCTTCCTTTTCTTCCATTTGTCCGTTTTGTCCTATCTGATCCATTTAAAAATATCTTATTTTGGGAGACCTGGTGGCACTCAGAGGAAGGACAGCAAGTAGCCAAGAAGAGACTTGATACCCTATGAGAATATATAGGGGGACGTAATCCCCCTCAGGAACAGTCATAGGGGAGGGGAATAATGGGAAAATGGGGGGGGGGGAGGAATGGGAGGATACAAGGGATGGGATAAACATTGAGATGTAACAAGAATAAATTAATAAAAAAAATCTTATTTTATTATTACTCATTAGATGACTTTGTTTTCTAATGGAAAATATAAAAGGTGCGAATCAAGATAAAAAATGAGGTCGAGAAGAACTGGCAGGAGTCGGGGCAGGGAAAGCTGTAAACAGAATATATTGTATTAAAAAAATCAGAAATTCAGAAATCCCTTGCTCTCATTATTGCTTCCTTAATTCATTAAAAGCAATTTTGTCAGTACTCACATCCACACAATTTCTCTCCTCTCCTTAAAGTGTTAGAATTGTGATTATTCTTTTTAATTTTCTCATGTAAAAACTTATTAATATGTCTCCTGAATTTTCCTTTGTTTTAATATCATACATAATCCATATTTTCTAATCTTTATTTAACATGACATCAACAGAAAATGGATTTGTTCTACAAAACTGTTAATTAATCTCTGCAAATTTTAACATCTAACTTTGTTCCTCATATTTTCCATACTTATTCTTCTCTTCCATGCTATTAATTTCCTCTTCAGTGTATCTGTTGTCTTACTTTCTGTTGGTTTATTTATCTTTCCATTGGCCATACCATGTTCCAGTTACACACACACACACACACACACACACACACACACAGACACACACCACTTGGTAACTGTATATAAAACTATATACTCAAAATATATGTACATAAAATTTACAGTTGTATGCTAATTGCTGAAAACATGTATTATCCAACATTATCTTTGAAATGTGTGTCATTGGTATACATTGAAGACAAAGTTTGAATTGTGTATTAATAATTATTTCTAATTTGTTAATATTCAAATTATTTGTTTTAATTAAGTGGTTAAGTGGACATTAATGTACCTAATATTACAAATAAATGACCAGAAGAGGATTTCTGATATCTGTTTCCATTATAGCACACTATCTTTTATTATTTGTCATTTTAAATATCAGGATTCTTTCCAAACTACTCTGGATATGCTACATCTTTTATAAACTTTGAATCGTAATTCATATTCCCAACTATTTATATTTTTTTTAGAGAAAAGAAAACTACACCTGCCACTAAACTCTGATTTCTCTTAACAGCTTATGTACTTAAACATTCTGAGAGTTATTGTTTATGACCACTTTCTCCTTTCTAAAATTCTCCACATCACTGCTTTCATAATCCACTTTCCTTTGTTCTCTTTATGGCTGCCCTTTGTACCTTGATGCCCTTTATACATTTCTTCTTATCTTCAAAGTCCTATTATCCCTGTGCCTTTTCTGTGATGCCTTTTGTACTTATATTAAAATATTGCTTCTGAAGTATTATGTGGACTATGTAACTGATATTTTTCTCTGTCTTCACTATTGGAAGGTCAAGACTGAATTTATCTGTAGAATAACTACAGTTTAGTCATCTAGAAATGAGAAGTTTCACATTAAACAAACAAAAAGTAGCTTAAAATAAATTGGAGAACTTATAAAATTACACTTTATATTTAAGTTTACATATATGCTAATAAAATTTAACAAATAGTAGTATATTCAAAGTAAATCTCAATGCTAATGAACTCAGAAATGCAAAAAGGCATCTGGATCTGCTTATACAGAGTATGAGGTTGGAGCACAGGCAAAAGGGCCAGATGCGAAGGATTTTAACTCCGGAAGCACAAAAGCTGAACACTGATGGGCATTTGTTACAGCCCTTGGACAACTCACCATAGTTTCACACATCATTGCTCATGACATTGGGATTCAGTTGCTACTGTTATATATGATAACTTAACAGTGATCACACAAACAGTGAAAATGAGAGTAACAATTAACATAGATGAGCAAATATATCCGTACTAGGATATAAAATACTTTGGATGCATGTCTAGGATCTGTATAGCAATCTAGCTGTCCATCAACACATGAATGGATATGAAAATATAGTACATATAAACAGTGAGAATCAATTGAGCTTCAAAGAAAAATTAAATCATAAAATTTGTAGGTAAATGGGTGGAACTAGAAAATATGCAGAGTGAAATAATCCAAAGCCCCTAACGCAATGCCATATACTCTTTTTTTTTTTTTTTTTCAGCATCATTGCTCTGAACCTTTAGGTTTGAGAATAGTGCATAGATTAGAGTGTCCATATAAATAAAGAGAGTAGAAGACCTGTGCTGAGACGTGATGTTTGTTATGAACTAGGGAATATTCAAAGAAGAAACTTAACTGAGAAACTGTCTCCAAGATTTGCCTGTAGGCAGGTCTGTAGGCATTTTCTTGATTGATGATGGATGTGAGGGGGTACAGCTCACTTTCCCACCCCTTGGCAGATAATCTTGGCAGACATACTAAATCAAGCCGGGTAAGCCATACATAGCAAACTAGTCAACAGCACTATTCCATGGCCTCTGCTTAAAGTTCCCAGTTTCAGTTTCTACATGGACTTTCCTCAGGGATGGACTGTAGTGTGGAGTTGTAAGATGAAATAAATGCTTTGCCCCAGCACAGTTTTATCATAGGAATAGAAATCAAAATTAGAACAACATGATTGGTGTGCAGGAGATGAAAGAGTTCTAGAAAAAGGGATCAGGGAACGGATGCTATGACTGAAGGAGAAAAACACATGGGGAGACACAAGGACCGAGTGGATTGAACTCGTGGTGTAAAGTAGCAGAGAAGCACTGGAGGGGGATGGATCACAGTCAGGATCTTTAATGCGTTACTGTTAATATGATGCTTTTCATGAAATTTTGAGGCTTCTAACACATTTCCTATTAATAATTGGTGAAATTTTCTCATTTCCCTGTGCCAATAGACCTGGTAATCCCCTGTGAGACCGAATATGAGTAATATAGAGGGATAGTTTCTACTTTTGAAGGCTTATCTCAATTCCATACATAGCAAAGTTAACTCTGAGTTATCAGGTGTAAATTCAGCAGTTTCTATATGAAAAATAATTCATTCTGCATATTGTGAGTCAGTAATTATAATTAAGAGATTCAGGAAAATCTAACAGTACAATAAAGATTGCATGCAATTCAGATTTTTATACTGAGGTATATGGGCTTTTGATCACTTTAGTTATTTTACCTGACTTATAACCTGCCATTCCCATCCTGTATGCATTAGTATAGAAGGCTGGTGCCTTTGGAATTGGTGTTCTCTTTACAATATGAGGAAGGATACAATTAGTTCTTTTTATAAACTATTCACATTTGCTTTTTGGGTATTTTTTATTAATTTATCCCAAGATGTAACTACAGGCTTTTTACCAATTTTCATTGATTACCCATGATGACATAATCTTAGCATAGAGGCACTAAAATTTCCACCGGATCTGTTCCTGATAGTTGACACAGTCTTATTCTGTTTTATAATTAATTTAGAATTTTTTCTATGTATATCTTCCATTTTTCACTTTGTTCATGTGCTAAGAAAATACATTCCATAATTTTATCTTTCCTTTGCATTATGAGCCCAGTAGGAGAATGAGTTTAAGGCAAAATAACCAAAATACAGTCAGGCTTAGGATCAATTCTATCCACAAGTGTATCTTGTAGTCTTTGTTCTACCAGAATTAACTCTGTTAGACACCTTGGATGGTTTAAATATGAACCCTCTTGTAATTTCTGAAACAAGTTATTTAACTTATAAGTAGCTAATCCAATTGTAGGCCTCAGCCAGTTAAATATCTCTAATCAATTTTTAAAAATCATTAAAATTTTGCAACTTGTCTCTATGGATCTGTACCTTCTGTGGTCAATTTTTTTGTTTAGTTATTTTATAGCCTAATAGGTAGTTGAATGTCCTATTTGTTTTTTTCTGGAGCAATCTGTAACCCATAGCATGGCAGAATTCTTTATGTTTCCTTAAACAATTTTTCTAAAGTATCTGCATCAGAATCAGCCAACAAAATATCATCCATGTAACGGTAAATGATAGATTGATAAAACTGAGTATATTATTTCTAATTGTTGTCTCACAAAGTATTGACATAAAGTTGGACTATTCAACATTCCCTGTGGAAGTACCTTTCAATGGTGTCTCTTCATTGGACCACTACTATTCAGAGTAGGTACTGAGAAAAATAAACCTTTCCCTATCCAGCTCATACAAAGATATTGTGAAAAAGCAATCTTTTAGGTCAATTACTATTATAAGCCATCACCCAGGTAACAAGGAAGGTAAAGAAATTCCAGGCTATAAAGGACCCATTGGTTGAATTACTCTATTCACTGCTCTTAAATCTGTTACCATCCTACATTTTTCTGATTTCTTTTTTCCAACAAACATGGGAGAATTCCATGGGCTGGTAGACTTTTCTTTACGGAGAACTTCCAGCTGCTCTTGTACCAGTTGTTGAAGCGTCTGCGATCTTTCTTTCATTATGGGCCACTGCTCTCACAACACAGGTCTGCTTGATATCCATTTTAGGGACAAGGCTGTTGGTATATTAGCAGTAGCCCTTTTTATAAATTTGGAAACTCAATACCTGTGAAGTTCTGTGACTGAGGAATGGGCAGAGCTTGTGACTATTCTTGATTACACATGTCAATACCTTCCCCAGAATGAGCTACCATTTCACTCCTAATTTCTTCATTGTCTGTCTCTGTGATTGCAGGAATATTAATTTGAGTACCCCGTTGTTGTAAAAGATCTCTTCTCCATAAATTTATGGATATGTCAGCCACATCGGGTCTTAGCTTCCCTATTTGCCATTCTGGTCCCACACACTTAATCCACCATTTACTTTGTCTTATTTGAGATAATTTACCAATTTCTGTAAGTTGTGTATAAACATTCTGAAGTGGCCAATCTTGCTTCCAATACTATTGAGAAAGGGCCATGATATCTGTTCCTGTATTGACCAAACTTTCTATTTCAACACCATTCATTTGTACCATTAATTTATTTCTCTGATCATTAACCATTGTTTTCCAGAACACACATCTTCCAATACTCCAATACTTCAAATGCACCTGTTTTTTCTACTGGAGTGGCTTTGCCCTTGATGTAAGGAAACAGTAACAGGTTAGCAATTCCATCCCCTACATTAATTTGCATCTCCTTCTTTACATATGCCATTATTTTAATTTCTTTCTTGCAATCACCATCTATAATACCAGGATGCCAATAAGACCTTGGGAAGTTAATCCACTTTTTCCACAAGATAATTACAACTGTCCCTGAAGTAAAGGACCTTGACCACCAGTGGTTATTTTGTAACATTAAACCTGTGGTGATAGTGTAAGAGATTTATCTGAGGCCAGACCCAAAGCTGAGCTGCCTTCAGTAGCATGCATTAAATCACTGATACCTAGTCTTCGTTTTCCTGCAAGTTTGTTACCTCCTTCCTGACCAAAGAAAGATGACTCATTTTGTTTGCTGTGGGGCCTCCAATTAACAGGCCCCTGCTTGCATTTCCCAATGGCAAGAGATTAATTCATACATTTTTCTTAGATTGACAATCCCTAGACCAATATTTTCTCTTCCCACAGCGGCTACGATACTATTGAAGTCTTGGCATATCATCACCATCACAGATGGAAGCTCCTTGTAGCCTTCTATGAGTACCATTTACTCTGGATTGAGTGCACCTGTAATTTTGAGGTTTGGAACTCTTAACCTTACAGTTTCCTTGTAAATGGCCCACTTTGCCACAATTAAAGCACTGGGTATTTTGATATCTGAGACTTCCAGCTATAGCATGTCCTATGATATTGTTTTTGTGCTCCTAAGAGGTAATATTAACTGTCTCTCTAATCCATTCACCTATTGGGGCCCCTCATATTTTCAATGGTCTAATTGCTCTCTTATATTCAGTGTTTGCATTCTCATATGCCATGATCAGTTTCAATCCCTGTCTGGTCTCAGGGTCTGGTATGGCTCTATCTAGAGCTGAACCCAATCTCTGTAAGAATTCTGAGAAGGCCTCTCCAGGGCCTTGAAATGCTTAGCAAATGAAGTGGTTGTTTATACTGAGCTCCTCAACCATGTTACAAGCTCTTAAGACTGCAAAATGAAGTTGTTCATCTTCAGATACGGTTTGTTCTCTTAAGGCATCATAACACCCTTCCCCAAGCAATTGATCTTCATAACATTTATCCCCCTTGTTATATTTTGTTGTTCTATTCTAGTGGCTTCATTTCACCACCATGATAACCACTATAACTGTTGAGCAGCTTCTAACACAGCTGACACCAATTCCTTCCAATCTTAGGGACTAAGTCTATGCTGCGTAGCCAAGTCACTTAACATTTAACAAAAGATACTATAGCCTCTTTAAATGCTGTAAATTTAGCACACCTACTGGACTCTATGCCATCTCATCATAAGCCTCACCACCATCATTAGCAGGGATATGTTGCACAAAGACTGGAAAAGCTGATGGTGTCTTTGCAGCTCTAGAGAATTCCTCTATTGGAGCACTTGTCTCCAAAGCCCTTTTGGTCTGTCTGCTTTCCTGTTCCTTTAGAATCTTTACAGGCTCTCCAGCTGCCCATTTTTCTCCACCCCCTTCTGCATGGTGTTGCTCTGAACACCTGGCACATAGAGCAGGGTGCAGCAACAATTGTGGGAAACACTGGCTCTCAGTTATCAGATGTTTTCCCTTTACCAATGGCACTTTTGGTTTTCCAAATGCCTCAACTTCTACCAGCAAATTCTCTACTTGTACAAACAACTTTTCAATCTCTTCCAGAAAAATAGAATTTCTTTTCCCTTCAGTTTTTTGTATCTCTTCAGTCTTTCTTCCAATCTTAAAAAATGTAATACAGTAAAAAGAAAAAAAAAGAAAGAAGAAATAGAAAATTCCCTCTCAATATATAGCAGGAAAGTACTTTGCAATAGCAGCTGTGATTTTGCTGACACCTGAAACAGCATGTCTATATCATAAAGACCTGTATATTCCTACACAATTAGAAGTTGTTACCCATTATGCCCAAAGCACGTTGGGTGCCACCAGTAGGCTTCAACATTTTCCAAACCTATCTTATTTGAGTTTCTTTAATGCTCATTCCTCCCTTCCAACCCACCTACCCTAGATAGCAGAGAAAAGGGGCTAATGGGAAAGGGAGTAGACGTTTTTGAACTTGGTTCCTGGGAGCAATTCCCCTGGTGTAAATAGTTGGCGGGGTTTCAGCAGATCAGCAATTGAACCAAAGTGGCTGCTGGAACCTGGAACAGCAGCTGGAACCTGGAGCCCCAAAGTGTTCTCTGGAGCTGTCTCTCTAGGAGCATCTAGAAGTAGAGTGATGAATGGCCAAACAATACAAAGATGCAAAAAGCCCTTTCTCCTGTTTTGGGCATATATATATATATATATATATATATATATATATATATATGAGTCTGTACTAAGATGTGCTTCAGCTTGCAAAAACCAAGCTCCCTTTTGAAGTAGTTCATCTTCTAGTGAATAAACATCCCCTGATCTCTCAGAAGTCTGTTCCTCATCCCACATTTGGGATCAAAATAAAAACATGTTTATATCCACTACACTCACTCACCTTTCAAAATTCTGAAAAAAAAAAAAAAAAAGGAGAAGAGATACAAACTCATTGAATTATATACTAGAAAACCAGCCACTATTACCTTATGGAGTTAATAATCTGACACATTTCCTTCCCAAGGTATATTTCAGACTCTGCCATTCACCCTGGAATACTCTCCTAACCCTTTTGTTTTTGCAAATAAGGCCTAGTGTGTAACCCACACATACCTGTGTCTACCACCACCATTCCATACCCTAAAGTTTGTAGTAAGCTCTGCCAGATGAGTAAAACTGTTCATGAGGTCAAATTATCAACATGTGCCACATCCAACATACAATGAAGACTTTAAAGATTCAAAGCAAGAATTTAAAAATTCAAATAATATATTAAATTAGAGTAAATTTTTGGGTGATGCATTTTTGAAGAGGATAAACCTTGTACGACAATGAAGCGGCAGTAGAGTTCAATTGAACTCACCTGAATATTTTTCAGATAAATCCAAATAACTGAGAGGTCATATGAGAAACTACATTTCTACTCCATTGTTTCTTTTGGTTATGTTTTTGTTGTGCCTCAAATTCTTTTCCCATCTACTGAATTTTTTCTTATTTTTCAAAATATTTTGTATAATTTCATCTCTGACAGAGCTATTTTATCTTCAACTCCAGGTCTTTAGTTCATACCAAATTCAGAGATTTCATATTTCAAAATTGGGTACATGAGAGACACATAATGTGTGGGGGGACTTACATCCATATAGCTACATATTGGTTGCAAATGTATACACTGTAGCCTCTGAATAATTTAAATGGTGCTTTATTAGCTTACATATCCGTACTCTGCATGTAAAACTACTTCATTTAAATATAATTACAGATTATTAAATTATAATAAGTTCAATATAATTTAAATATAAATTTAAATTTCCTGAATAAAATTAGATTATATCAATAAAATACATTTAATATATAATCAAATTAGATTCATATAAATCATGATAATTGTCCCATGTTATGAAAAACAAGTGTCAAAATTAAACAATATAGATAATTTTACCTGTTTGAGACATTACTGCAGACAGTGAACAAAAGGTATTTAGTATGAAATTTATTACTTTTTCCATGCTAATCATAAACACAAATTTGAAAACACAAGATGTCTAAAACATTTACATTTCTCCTATTTTACTTTATTTTTTGATATCAACCATAATAATGTGTGGCAATTTTTGAAAATGTTATTTTCTCAATTCTTAATTTGAAGTCAAATAAATTTCCCACAGTTGCAGAACTAGCTGATGGAATGGTTAAACTTCTTCTTTCAAAATACTTACGTTTTGCCTATTTCACACGCACATACAGTGTTTTGGGAACTTGTTTTCCGCCATTGCCTTCCCTCTGAAGCCTTTCCATTCCCATACATAAGCACTATCTCTTTCTCAAATATTTACCCCGTCTGCTTTCTTGTCTTTTTCAGCTTGTGACCCACTGTGTTTATGTGAGTGGGCTAGAGGAATTTTACTGGAAATTTGACAACTCATAGGTACCTGAAGTACAGCTCTCTAATCTTATCCTGTGTGTGCTAGCCACCATCGCTCTATTCTGTGGTTTTTAATTTGTCAAAGAGAAAACATTATAGAGCGTAGTTTCTCTAAGAGCTTTCACTATCATGTGAATCATTATAAGAGAATAATATAAGGAAAAAGGCACAGTTCAGTGTACAATAATATTTAATCTATGAGGAAGATAGTAACATAATGCCCAGACAACTTTAAATATTTTTACGTATCCTGTTTTTCAATTCTTCTTGCTAAGTGGAATTCTTAATACAGATCAGCAACTTGGTGTGTGCCTTTTAAACAAGTTAATTATAATGTTGAACACTTCTATTAGTAAGGCCTGACTTTGATCAAAATCTGATTTCTTTTTGAATCTTCCCAAGGGACTTTAAGACATAAACAGAGCTAGATGCCTTTCCTTTGGTTAGAGGGTAGAACAAAACACAGTAGTTATTCTCAGACATGGCTGCACAATGTAAATACCTTGGGAGCTTTCAAAAGTTCCCACGGGCAGACTTTATTCCACAGCAATTAAGTCAGGATCCTAAAGCTTAGAACCAGCCATCTGCAGTTTTAAATTTTTTCCTGGTGATTTCAAAGTGTCCCTATGTTTGCATTAGAGATCATTGGGATTTCATTAATCTAGCTAACACTATGTGAAGATTTGAAAAATAAATTATGCAATTGGCTTCAAAACAAACCTAAAGACTTGGCAAAATAGTTCTAAGTGTGGAGTGGGTCGTCTATGGTTACTCTTAAAGGATGTTCAAATTACCTTTTGTTCATGAGTTATATACTGATTGTTGTCTACTGTGGCTCTCTTCAAGACATGTTTTCTATCTTTCTAGCTCCATTGGATTCAGCCAAGACACTGCTACTGCAGACTAATTAATTAGCTCAGTGGGACCTGTGATACTACAAGCTGCCACTCCATTTACCTTTAGTGCCACTTATGCCGAATGAGCAGTTGTTCTCAGTCTAGTGTGTCATAAGAAATGCTGTAGCTAATGGTGACCACATATAGCACTCATGACATTGCAGTGTGCTGTCATTCTTCTGCAGTGTGAGAGCAGCCATTTATTAGAGCAATCCTTGTGTGACACACCACAATTACTTTTGCAAAGAACAAACTGAAAGCAGGTCTTGTAATTGCATGCTAGTCAACAAGTCATGTCTGTAAACAAAATCACTCACTCTCTTATTACCTCTTTTGCCTCAGTGTATAATTCACTACCTGTAGAGTGGAGATCTTTCCTCCTATTTAATTTCCTTTTTTAAAATTCATCAATAGCAGTACACTTCTAGGTAATGTCCAAAAACCTTTGAAAATGCCTGGCATGTTTCCATACCTCATGCTTGCTTGCCTATATTGAGAGTTAATGTAGGAAAGTCATTACGGGGCAATGAACATCAGGGCCGAATTATGTTGCTAATTAGTAGGCTGAGATGCTGGTAAGAGAGACAGTTTTTAACATTACTACTGCAATGCCTGGAAAGGAGGGAATTAGAGCAGCTATTCCCAACAGGACCACATCTTTCTTTTATTACTCTTACTTTCAGTCTTTTTCAGCTGGTATTCTACATTCTTATTTTACGTATAGCATATTAAATATATCAATGCATGTTGACTCTACAACTTAAGTTTGCAACTTTATTTTTTTATTTTTTATATTTTTATTTTTACATATACATTTATATTATAACACACATATATAATAAACTATCTACAAAAAGAAGAACCACAAAACAATCAGGAATTGCATAAATGTTACATTCATAATGTTTTGGCTATTTGTATTTGGCAACCTTGAAGAAAACATCTTTTCTATCTTGGTGCACGTAAAATTATGAATGCAAATCAATATCTATCATATATCATTTTTATCAACTTCTAACATCTATCTAGACATAAAAACATTTAACCCCTAAACAACTAAGCTTTTACAATTTTGTAAAAGTGAACTATCTGGTCTTCAACCCCATCAGTGATTTGAGAAGGAATAAAATTAATTATCTGAGTAGACTGGAAGTGCAGGTTAGCAACTTCCAAAATGAGAACATAAATGAGCTATAGTGAGGCATGTTTGTTAGTTTCTCTCCTGAAAGAACTCTAAGGCTGTTGAACATGAGCTGCACTATAAAATATGTGCCTTAGTTTCTGAACTGTATTCATTCCTCTGTCCTAATACCTTCCTTCCCATCAGATTCTGCATACTACTATTCTACCATCTGAGGCTTTCCAGCTGGTTTCCAGCTTCTTTCTAGGCAAGGCTAAGAGAACTGGATTTCCATCCCCAAATGTGAAGTCTCCCAAGTACAAGTACAGAAACAGGCTCGCTATTGATTCCACAAACACACAGAGGCATTATGATGCCTCTCCCCAACAAAAGGATATAAACATAATCACAATACCATCAGCATGATGCTTCTCTGGCTTCTCAGTCCCCTGGCATTCGATTCTGAGTCAAGTAATCCTGCTGAGGATAGTTCTAAACACAACTCAACTCTGTGAGTCAAACCTTGATTGCCTGGTTGTTAGAATGCTTACTCTCCATTGGCCACTGAAAGTGGTTGTTGAAGAGGAGGAGTGGCCTCTAAGATTCATGCCTATGCTGTACACAGTTTGGGGAAGAAAATACGGGATGGTGTTGAATCCTAGGGTCAGTTCTGAGTGAGAGCTCTGGTTTGAAGGCCCCCATTACTCAGAGTTCATCTTCATCACAATTATTCCTATCTACAGCTCTCAGACACTATAAAATAGACATGGGATGCTTGTTAAGTCTTGTTTCAAATAACACTTAATGCAGCTCTTATGACAGAGCATGTTCATTAAGCAGACTACATCTTTTTGTTTGTTCACAGTTGCATAAAACGGCTGTAATACTACAGCTTTGAAATAAAAGAAATGGATGTTTCTGTACTTACCATATACAAATGGAATCATAAATGCTTAACTTTTAATTTTCTGTACTCTCATTTAGGAAAGATCTTCATTTTTTAGTTATTTTATTTATTATTATCACGTTTTGCAGATTATAATATAATTTCAACACTCTCTTTTTCTTTTCTTCCTTTCAAACCCTCTTTACTCTAGTTCAATCTCTTGTACTTTTTCACAGTTATTACATGCATGTGTGTGCATTTGTGTGTGTGCATGTACATATATGTATATAAACATATACATATTCCTACTTATGACCTTCTCAGTCTATATTATGTTACTTGCATTTGTGTTTTCAGAACTGACCATTAGGTTTTAGATAACCAATTGGTATGCTTTCCCCAAGGAAGAGTGTCTCTCTGTCTGTTGTCTATAGTTATTTGTGCAGGGTTGAGGCCTGAGAGCTTTTTCTACTCCACTTTTATTTGTCTACTGGTTTCATTCTTGTTCAATACTCATTTAGGCAGTCATGACGGTGAGACTTCTGCTATTACTAGAAGACAGCCACATAGCTAAATCCCTGATCTTCTGGTTCCTACACTCATTCTGTATCTTCTTCAACAGCATTCTTTGAGCCTCAGGTGCTGGAGTTATTTTGTAAAGGTATTCTTTGCATCTCTGTTCAGTATTCTGTACTTTGAATGGTTATGATTTTTATGTGGTGGTCTCTGTTATGAAGAGAATTTTTTTAGATGAAGGGATGACTGTATATCTGCAGGGAAAAGGAAAATATAATGTATGTAGAGATGGTGCTGGTTTAATAGAGTAGTGGTTGTAGATTGTCTTCCAGTGTCTCTGACTTCATTATCACTGAGTAGTTGGCTAGGTTTCTAGTTCCAGGTGTGGTTTCACCCTTATTGAGGGTATCTTGTGTCTAATTAAAAAGCTGTTGGTTACCATCCATGTATGCATATCACTACTGACCGTTAGGGTTATCTGCCCATGTTGATCATTGATGTGATTAAAAGTGGGGTAGGATATTTGACTGCCTCCCTCCTTTGGAAGCTTGCATGATACCTTTTAGTACAATGGAAGTTAGTCCATTGTCCATAGTCCATAGCAGGGACAGTTCCTGCTCGGAGGCCTCTGGGACCTGCTTCTAAAGTGCCCGGTGTCTGTTGGTCACTTGAAGAAGCCATTCCCTCTCGTTCATTATGTGATATCCTTTCACCAAAAGAATTCCAGATTTAGAAGCATCCAAGGTGTTTTAATGGGGACTATATGGGTTGAGGTGGGTAGTCTGTGGCTTAAGCTTTCTGGGAAGCAAGATTGCAAGGACTGAGCTCCTGCCTCACATCCAGGGCATATTTTGTAGTTATTGTTTTGCAATATGTTTTATCAAATTATTTTCTCACAGTATGCTTTTCACTATTAGCAGTTTCTCTCCATGTGTGTCATGTCTATTTGGGAATGGCTAAATTCTCTATCCTTGGAGAGGAATTATCCAGCAGAAACACATTTCAAGAAGTAGCCACTTTTTCATTTATTGTTAAAATGTCACCCTTACCCTGAAGGGACAGATTGTGTTTATTTTCTTAAAGTACTGCCATGTAGCAAATTACTGACAGTTATTGTCATCAGAGAAAAGGTCAGCAAATTTAGAAATGCATAATTCATCACAGACTAAATAACTCTTTTTAAAACTTTGCACAGAATCACCAATAGACACTAAATAATACAAACACCACTCTCTTTGCTGCCCTTCTTAAGTCCAGAGTATTCTCATATATAACATATTTTAATGCCCTCTTTTCAAATTGCTCTGAACTCCCATATTATCTTGTGCATATCTGAGACCCAATGTACTACCGATATAAATGTCAGTCTATTTAACTTTTTCTCCTTCTTCTGAAAACAAAAATCCCTTAAATTCTTGACACTTAGTGTTTCCAAGTTTTCCTTTTAATTACATAGCTAAATTTAGTTAGGGTTTTGATTCTACCAATACATTATGACTACTTTCTTTCAATGTGATAACTGTCTTTGTACACCTACTCCCATGGTTGTTTTCAACAACAATTTACTTGTCCAATCCATAGCTTTAAACAATATTGATTAACCTCTTGTTTCTTGTTTTTATTAGTTCTGTTCTTTGATGATTTTACACATGCATACAATGCACAGTGATTATTATTTCTTTACAACTTTATTCACCCCTTTTGTAAATCTTTGGACATACAGCACATTCAGCTGGACAGTTTTCTCCCTTAGCTCTGAATAATAAAATCACTCAGCGCTGTGTTCTTTTGCTTTTGTGGTTGCTGTTCATTACTCATGTCTGTTGCTAAGCTTCACCAAAGGCATGCTTTATAGTAGTGTCCACTCTCATGGCAGTTCAGTGTATAACTTCATTTAGATAACTTCGCTAAGATCATGATAAACATGCACACACACACACACACACACACACACACACACACACACACACACACACACACACTTATCATTTAAAGTCTACCTTGTTAGGCAATAGAAATTCCCAAATCAGAAGTTCACAGTAAGGAAATGATCTGCTGGAGAGCATTTACTACACAAACAAGTACATTGTTTGTCTGTTTGTTTAGCTTATATCACCTGTATTAGTCATGTAGAACATTTGTATCTTTTCCTCACTCTTTTCTTCTTCAACCTCTATATACATCTGTTCTTGAAAATTATGATAGCACTACACTCAAATGTATCTCCACTGTTGTTTACTCTGCACAGGTCTTCAATTTTAGAGGATACAAAGTTACATGGATCACACGCCCCACAATGTGAATGTAGAAAACTTCACTGAGTAAAGCTCTGCAAGTGCCTGAGAGAGCAACTTATGTCATGCATATTTCACTGAAATTAAAAATAGTATAAAAGGCAAATACAAAGAAAATAATACATACGATACCACATCTTATTATTCCCACTTTAAATATTACTCTCCAAGTGATGAGTCATTACAACAAGGGCTCTTACAGGAGAGGGGTGTTATAATGAAACAGTGCTTCCCTACTCCTCAGATTGTCTTTTCTCACCACAGCTGAAACGATAGTGTTTAGAAAAAATCCAGTCTCATCTTCCCTCTAATGGGGTCTCCTCACTCACAGCAGATTTTAGTTCTTGGTTTGACTCTCAAGTTGCATTATTTAAGGATTCTATTATTACCTTTTATTCACTTTCTGAGAGTAATCTTCTGTTCACTCCGGCCTCAATGAAAGATATAGGAACCTCTTACAAAAGCTCCCTAATCCTATGTTCCCTCTAGTCTAGTGTTGTTGAGCATAATTCTGTCACTTATTAAATGTCTTTACTTAAAAATAATCATCTCAAAGTAAGCCTCCTGCATCAGTCCCTACAATATGCCAATTTAGTTTTTTGCTTGTTTGTTTGTTTGTTTTTGGTTTTGTTTTTTAGCATACCTGGACTGGACATTAGACTTTAATTAACACCTGAATGATATCTCAATTTGTGTTTTGCTTCCTCTTCTTTGAACATTCTTTTTAGGATTTAGTGTAATTCAGTTAGGCCAAACTTTGCCAACGAAAACAAAACAAAACACTAAACTCAAAACTTAGCAATGACTCAATTCAGTAAACAATCAATAAGGCAATCCATGTCAACAATAAATGTAAGTCATGACAGATCTTTCCAGTTTTATAAGAATTCATCTGGGAATAGGAAAGCATGGCAAACAATATTTTCCAGCAAGGTCCTGATAATTTAATTTTCTCATCTCAAAATCTTCTCAAAATATGATGTTGGCCTACTTCCAATCAAGAGGTGAATATAAGTCCTTTTACTCCTCAAATTTGGGAATGCTTTTGGTTAAGGATGTGGTACCTTATATGGCCTTACAAGCTAGGTCTGCTTTTCTTAGGATGCTCTCACATCTATGCTGTGAATCCACAAGTCTCATGGAGAGAAAAGTGAAGTATTTTTACTCCAAAGCCTCATCTGAATATTTACCTCACTAGCAATATTATCCAGACACTGAGTGCAGGAGTCACAGTGTGATGAGGTCTCAGCCAGGGTCCTCACAATAGTCAGATATTGCTGGCTAAATATGCAAGCGCTTAAGAATAAAGATGACATAACCCTCATGTTTGGTGCATATTTTCAGTGTATAGACTTCATAATGTAATAAAACATTGTTTTAGACAATTGTCCCTACAGTATTATTCAATATTATAAATTAATTATAATATTTATAATTTCCATTTCCTTTCTCCAAGCCCTCTCATGTATCCCTCCACACTTATTTTCAAATTAATGGCCTCTTTTTTTGCTATTCATTATTGGATGCACATATATTCCTAAATATATCCTAATAGGGCTTATAATGTTACCTATATGCATGTTTTTTGGCATGACTGTTTGGCACTGAACAAACTTAAGGTACCTTTTTATGTTTAATACAGGAGAATCTGTAAAAGACATGTTTACTTTTTGCTATCTAACAGATACATCTAAATTTACTTTTCCTTTGACGTGAATTCAACCACTTGGTCAGATTTAATAGCTATGGCTCCTATTATAATGGGAGGCTAGAAATGTATCCATGCAATATGACTCAGGATATATACATGTGTCACTCAAATTTATTCTTTGTCATAGCCTTTTACTGTCTAGGCTTTAACTAGGTTTGTTTGACTTCCAAGCTAGAAAATAGAAAATGATAGATAATTTACAATGTTAAATAAAATGATTATAATTACATATATGTTATGTCATATAGTTTTTACATAAATATTATTTTATTCAAAATATTTACTCTACGTTTATATGAACTTTAATTCATCTTCCTCATAATGATGCAAAAAACCCAATTTGCTTCTTTCAGATTTTTCAATGTAATCAGGCAAATAACATAAACTGAGATTTTTTTTTTGATTTATACAATTTTATTTTAAAGTCCTTTTCAGTCTTTCTGTAAAGCTTGTACATAGGCATTTAAAAGGAGACCAAGACCATCATCCCCGACAGTGCTCACTCTTTTTTTCTTTTCTTTTTTTATTATTTAATTAATTTATTCTGATTACAACTCAATTGCTATCCCATCACTTGTATCCCCCCATTCCTCTCTCCTTCCTTCTTTCACCCTATTCCTCTCTCCTTGGTCTAAGAATGAAGAGGACCTCCTCCCCCACTATATGGGCATAGGCTTTCAAGTCTCATCTTGGTAGCCTGCTTGTTCTTTCATTGAGTGCCATAAGGCTTCCCCACCAAGAGGAGGTGGCCAAATATGGGGTACCAGAGTTCATGCCAGAGTTAATCTCCACTCTCCGCATAACTGTGGAGAATATCCCATCTATGGGTAGATCAGAGTAGGGGTTCGATGTTTACTACTTGTATTGTCCTTGGTTAGTGCAATAGTTTGAGCAGACCTCCCCGAGCCCAGATCTACCCATCACAATGTTCTTCTTGTAGGTTTCTAGGACACTCTGGGTCATTCTGTTTTCCCATCTCCTATATTTTTCTTACCCAGAATCCCAGTAGGATGTCCTCACATCTATCCCAATCTTCTGGTAAGTGAAGACTTTCATGGGACATGCCTTCTGGGCTAGTGCCCAATTATAAGTGAGTATATACCATTTGAGTCTTTCTGCTTCTGGGTTAACTCACTCAGTATGATCATTTCTAGTTGAATCCATTTGTAAACAAATTTCAGGATTTCCTTGTTTTTAATAGCTGAGTAGTGTTCCATAGTATAAATGTACCACATTTTTTTAATCCATTCTCCAGTTGAGGGACATTTAGGCTGTTTTCAGTTTCTGGCTATTATGAGTAAGGATGCTATGAACCTGGTTGAGCATAAGCCCTTGTTGTGTGGTGGAGCTTTTTCTGGCTATATTCCAAGGAGTGGAATAGCTGAGTCTTGAGGAAGCCCTACTCCCAGTCATTTTGCTATATCTGATGTTGGGTGGTAGCTTCTGGTGTCTTTCACTTGTGGTTGATAGTGGTTAGTTGGTCCTTGCCTGTGGAGATCAGGGAGCTCTTCCATGGAATTAGCAGGTGACCTGGTTTTTGCTCCAGGAGACTTTGCTCTACACCTTAAGCTCCTGGCTAGGTCAGCAGTGGTAGGCTTCTGCCTGATTCCATTTATGTTACTGAGGGGATTCTGACCAGCTGTGCTGGGGGCTACTATTTAATTGTCTATCCTGACCCTTTGGAGCTGTCCAGCATCTCCCAAGCATGTGTGAGACCCTGCTGGGCTAGGGGGTCTGGCCAGGCCAGGTTTTAATTGCCCAATTGTCCAGGCCCCGACCTCTATGGCCCGCAGTCAGGTTCCTGCCTGGAATAGTCTAGATAGTGGACCAGGCTTGATTGAGCACCTTTGGTGGTTCAGTCCCACTGAGTTGTGGCAGCAATTCAGACCCCTTTTCAGACCCCTCAGGGCATTCTAGCTTCTCCCACAAGCATGGGAGTTCCCACAGGGCCATGGGGACTGTCCTGGCTGGGCTTTAGCTGCCCAATTGTCCAGACCATTATTGGTGTGGCCCGCAGTCAGGATCCAGTCAGGTACAGTGTAGATAGAAGACCGTTCTAGAGTGTGCACCTTTGGTAGTTCAGTCCCACTGAGCTGTAACTGCAATTCAGACCCTCTTGCAGACCCTCAGGGCAGTACAGCTTCTCCCACGAGTGGGGGAGTCCATGCCAGGCCATGGGGACTGACCTGGCTGGGTTCTATCAGCCCAATATCACAGGCTCTGTCCACTGAGGCTGGCTGCCTGGCCCCAGCCCAGACCTGCCTAGACCACACATGCTATTGTTGGGTACTGTGTTCACCTTTGCCTGGGCTTCCCTGTGGTCTTGGGACCTCTCCATGGACTGGTGTTGGGAGGGTAGAGGCATCCAAGGACAGATTCACCTATTTTCCTGAGACTTGCCCAGGTCAGGAGCTCCAGTGTTCCACCGTAGCCCACATTGCACCTGGGCTATAGAGGCCAGCTGCAGTCAGCAGGTGGGTTCCGTTCTAAAGTCTGGAGAGTGGGTTCAGGGCCTCTGTGAGCTGTTGTTTGACCCAAGACCAGGCCCACCTGTGGTCTGCACTGTATGGGACCACACTTGCCTAGTGTTCTCTAGTTCTTTCAGTTTGTGGTCTCAGTCTGGTCTCTGGTCTCTGTGCTGTAGATCAGAGACAGTCCATGATAGGTGCTGCCGTCTTGGAACTCTGAGATATTTTTCATCATGCTCCCATAAGACATACTTTGATAACATTTTCTGAAAAAATACTGCAATATATTATGGGATTTTTAAAAAAGTTGTTTACTAAGGGTCATTTTGGCTCTCTCTCTCACCTCTGTCTTTCTGTCTCTGTCTCTCTCTCTCACCCTCTCTCCCTTTCTCTCCTCACCCCTCCTCTCTCTCACCCTCCCTTTTTCTGGGTACCCCTTTCCCTCTTTCCTTCTCTCCCAATGATCATATAATAAAATTCTCCATATAATAATAAGTGCCGTATTGTCATATAATTTTTGTGTTACTTAGTTTTCAATGTTTTTATAGTATGATTAGCTAATTTCCAAATATAACACATATATTTGTAGAAGATTATCATGAATAAATGTAAGTGGTCTTTAGAGCAATGGGTTAAACCTATTGCAATGGTCCTCTTAAATTTTATAATTTTTAATCCAGTAGTATTTGAGTAAAATTATTTTAACTTGTATGTGGTATTTAAGCTCTTTTATCATCATGTTCATTGTTATTAGTTCCACTAAGAGTTATATCTTTAACCCAGATTATTTACTAAAATAATTATTTATCCTCGGGTGATTATTTGGTAAGTCTTTTTTGTTTCTTTTTTCTTTTAACTTTTTCTTTTTTATTATAATTTATTCACACTACATCCAGATTGTAATTCCCTAGCTCTTATCTTCCTGTTGCCACCTTTTTCCCTACCTCCAATCTATTCTCCTCCCCTAGACCCCAGACAGGTGGGGTCCTCCTCCCACACCATCTGACCACAGCCTATCAGGATTTGTATTTTTAATTAAAGATATATAGATTTTTCCATTATTCCCCTTGAGTCAGCAAGATTAAAATGGACAATATACCTATTTTTTTGTCTTGTAGTATAGGATTCGACTGCTGTCAAAACTCTTGACTCTGAAGAAGCCATTCACATTTCCTTCTAAGTTGATACACTCCTTCCTATGGTGTGGGTGTGGAGGTGCTCTTGTGTCACAGGTCTAGATGACGGGAATAGGGTGAAAGAGGGAGGGAGGAAAGGTAAGATACAAGTGAGGGGATAACAATTGGGATGTAATTTGAATAAATTATTTTAAAAAATTATTTAATTCTGTATGCTTTAAATGGAGCCATGTTAAATCTTATGAGGTAAAATAAATAAGATTGTTCAGCCATAAATGGGACAGGACATTACACTTGCTCCTCCCTAGGAGTAGGAATAATTGGTGAGGAGGAAGAAGAGCATGTGAGCCAGAGGTGGAGGATGACTACAAGGAAATGTACTTCCAATCTACAACATATATAACTGATATACAGCATGGTCAAGACCTGTTCTAATTCAGTGAAGACCAAATCTAAATACAGAGCAAGAAGGTGCACACACTGCCCCGTTCATAGTCAATGAACTATTGGCTATTGGTTGCTGCTGGTATAAAGAGTTTCAGCTTTGGTTAAGCGTACACCTCCTTGTAAGTCAACCACTTTCCTAAGGAAGGTAACATATCCAAGATTATAATGGCACAACAATTGGACCTAATTTGAGAGAGAGAGAGAGAGAGAGAGAGAGAGACAGAGACAGAGAGAGACAGAGAGAGACAGAGAGAGAGATGTAGAGAGAGAGAGATGCAGAGAAAGAGAAGAGAGAAGAGAAAGAAGCAACAAAGTACAGCAGGTAATGGAGGAAGAGTGCTGCATATATCTGAAAGTAGAAGATGAAGGTATGAATATGTCCAAAAACATTTTGTACAAAATCTCAGAGAGCCAATTAAAAGATAAAAAAGAAGCCAGGAAACAAACAATTCAAAAACCCCATGCATTCCTTGAATTGACCAAATACCTGGACCACCACCCCTACCTCCCAGAACGTATATAAATGTTAAGGACTAACTCACTCATTATGATCATTTCTAGCTCAATCCATTTATCCACAAATTTCGGGAATTCCTTGTTTTTAATAGCTGAGTAGTATTCCATAGTGTATATGTACCACAGGTTCTTCTTATCCACTCTTCTACTGAGGGACACTTAGGCTGTTTCCATGTTCTATACAGGAGGTAAACTTTAAACCCCTTCCCAGATCTAGCCAATGGTCAGAATATTCTCCACAGTTGAGTGGAGAGTGTGATCGACTTTCTCACATACTCTGGTGCCTCACATTTGACATGTCCCCTGGAGGGGGAGACCTGGTGGCACTCAGAGGAAGGACAGCAAGTAGCCAAGAAGAGACTTGATACCCTATGAGAATATATAGGGGGACGTAATCCCCCTCAGGAACAGTCATAGGGGAGGGGAATAATGGGAAAATGGGGGGGGGGGAGGAATGGGAGGATACAAGGGATGGGATAAACATTGAGATGTAACAAGAATAAATTAATAAAAAAAAAAAAAAAAAAAAAAATAAATGTTAAGGACAGCCAGCAACCAAGAGATGTTTTCAAACCATCCAGGCTACATGGAAGAGACAGAAAAAACATCTGAGTGGTTAAGAGTCGTATAACTACTAATCTGCATGGAAGATATCCTTGTACCTATAGCTCTACCTCCTAGTTTTCACTGAGCTCTAGATCAGCAAATTTCATGAGCTTCACTCATGCCGAAGTGGGCATTCTACAATACAATTGCCTGTGTGTCATTGCTGTTCCTGTAGGTAACTCTTCACCATAGCCTCTAAAGAATGTCTTGCTAAGAATGGTGTCACAAAACACATGACTATATGATCACTACATGGTTAATTTCTTGAATATTTCCATTTATTTTTCAAGAAGGGCTTAGGATACACCTGATTAGGGAGAGATTACTCAGATACTCTGTCTAGCTTTGGTTAACTAATCATTATACTAGTAATAAAAACTAAACTTCATCCTATGGCATGCTGTCTAAGCAATATCAGTATGTCCCAATCTAGGGGACTCTTAACCCATAAGCTTAAATTATATATTTTCCCTTCGGCTCCTTCTATATAAATTGTATATGTATGTGGAGAGAGAGAGAGAGAGAGAGAGAGAGAGAGAGAGAGAGAGAGAGAGAGAGAGAGAGAGAGAGAGAGAGAGAATAGAGAGAGAGAGACAGAAGAGAGACATAGAGATAGAGACAGAGAGAGAGACAGAGAGACAGAAAGAGACAGAAAGAGAGATAGAGAGCCTTGTAATCAAAATAAAGCCACTGATTTAGAATTGAAAAACTGTGATGAATATATGTTCATCTTACAGGAGAAAAATAAGTTCAGCACAAGCTAAGGATCTTTCTGTTAAGAGAACAAAGAACACATAATTTATTTATATTTACAAGTAGTATTTTTATTGATTATTAGGAAGTTTCACATAATACACATTGATTATTTCCTTATATTTGCTTCATACACATACAATAAATAAGTAAATCTAATTTCTAAATAAATAGATCCCAATACTCTACAAAGGATATTTGCTATCCCAGTTCTCATATTTCATGCTAGTTAATTTCACTACTATACTGCATATAGTATAAATAGTTCATGTGCTCTTTTAAAATGTACTTCTGTTTGTTTGTTTTAAACAATTTTCTCAATAAGTTATCTGTCTTTTTGTCCTACATAATTCTTATAGTTTATGTCATAATTTTAGTTGACTTGAAATTGTAATGTGTCAACTGACAAATTTTAATTATTCTTTAAAAATTTAAATAATACAAACTGACTTCCAAAACACTTACACTTTCCCTATCATTGTAAATGATTCCCTATTTGGTGAAATAATCCCTACTGCAAAAATTATACTTGTTCTTATTCCTCATTTTTCAAAACATCTCTTTATGAAGTAGGAGGAGGATGATTATTTCTACCTTTGCAACTTCACTGCTATCCCTCTTTATCTCCAGCTTGTTCAGTACAGTCAATGTTAGAATACTGCTTCAGTCTGCCTACACATGACGTCATTGTTTACCTGACATGGGGATATGGCCCTGCTCAAGGTCATATAAAAGGACAGACCCTCCTGGTGGTCTCCCTACTTCTTATCTCTCTACCTCCTCTACCACCCTCTTTCTCTCTCTCTCTCTCTCTCTCTCTCTCTCTCTCTCTCTCTCTCTCTCTCCCTCCCTCCCTTTTTTTTTCTCTCTCTGGGGTACCCCTTCTCCCTTTCCCTTCTCCCCCATGCTCATTTTATAACTCCTCTATAACATAACATCCATGGTCTAGTACATTCTGTGTACCCTTTTATATATCATATATAACATTGGTGCTGAAATCCTTCACATTTCATGTGTTTTTAATTATATTTCCAGTAGAATATAAGTTTCTTCAGTATAAGGCCTTAATTGTCTTAGTAATCAATAAAGTATAATGCATCACTGGCTTTAGAATCAAATAAACCAAATCTGAAATTCTAATAGTATTATTTTTAAGACTTAAAATGCAAAACTACTTCTCCTTTACTGACATTTTTATTTCAGTTAGAAAGAACACTAATTGCTATATCCTACCTTGGAGAATGAGCTCTTGTAGAGAGTGATAACAATATATTTTTCACCCATCTTGTTTCTTTTAACCAACACTCTTTCTTGTAACTAAAAGTTCTCTGTTCATTTAGTAAGAACCAAATAAATTTCAATAGCACGAGTAAATTATAAATTTATACAATTTACATTAAATATTAAATGCAATGTAGTTTCAATATTTATTTAATGTTTATTATGCTTATAATCCATTCAGATAGCTAAAAATGACCACAGTCTACTTGCACTTCTTTTTTTAAATTAATTATAATGTTAAATTAACAGACAAGATATCAGATGTGAATCTGATCACAGATTTAAAAAAAAAAGTCTAGTTTTTAGATTCTTGTTTCCACTTGGGGGTATTGAGCTCTTTGTACTCACAAAGAAAGACTAGGAGAATTAGGAATGTTAATCACTTACAAATGTCTCTTCAATAGAGGAGACAAAATCAAACACCCACATTCCATCCTGAAAGCTGAGAATGGATGATAATTCTTTTCTATCTGCAGAGGTAGACCTCACCCATGATCTGCTAGATCTTTACCCATCCTTAAGGAAGATGTCACAAGTACTTTATGGCGTGCTAACCTCTGTGCTATTCAGCAGAGACCAAACTAGATTCAAAGCTATAGAACTCCTCCTCATGGTCACACATACTTTATAAAAGAGTTTCTAATTATTCACACCAAAAGCTTTATTTTGCACCTGGAATTGGATTTATTGGACTGAATGTTACCTGGAAACCTTTTTCCAAATGGTACTATGCTATATATTGCTGACAGTGAACCATTTGTCATTAGAGTGCCTGGAGTCTCATTCAGGTTGAGGAAGTCATCTGCAGTAGATATTATTATTATCTTTTATCTTGGTTCTAGTCCCTGCATGACACCTGCAGGGCCCCTCTAATCCACTCTTCTGCGAATTCCTCTGTAAGTCCTATCAGTTCTTGTAGTATCACTTGGTCAGTAGAACATTATTTTTTCTTTCTTTTTTTTTTTTTTTTCAAGTTGGGAAGGAAAGGGTTTGTTCGCCCTACACTTTCACATTGCTGTTCACCACCAAGAGAAATCATAACAGGAACTCAAACAGGAAACAAACCTGGAAGCAGGAGCTGATGCAGAGGCCATGGAGAGGTGCTGCTTACTGGCTTGCTTTCCCTGGTTTTCTGAGCCTGCTTTCTCTATTTTTATTATGTTTCTTTTTTTAACATATACATTTATATTATTACACATAAACGAAATAAGCTACATACAGCAGGAAGAACCACAAAACAATCAGGAATTATATAAATGTTACATTTATAGTGACTTGGCTATTTGTGTTTGGCAAACATCTTTCCTATCTTGGTGAGTCCAAAATTCTGAATGTAAATCAATATCTATCATATCTCATCTCTATTAACTTAAAACATCTATATAGACCTAAAAAATCTTAACCCCTAACCAACTAAGCTTAATTGTCAGACTAAACTATCTGGTCTTCAACCCCATCAGAGACTTGAGAAGGAATGAAACTTAATTACCTGAGTTAAAGCAAAGTGCAGGTTAGCAGTTTCCGAAATGAAAAATTACATAGACAGTTTACTGCTTGAACTGTCACCCAAAACTCTGTATAACTTTGGAGCATTGTCTTAGCCCAACATACCTGAGAGACATACTTGCGAGACAGGAATTATTGTGGACTTGCTTATTCTGTCTTGGCAGAATTTGTCCATTGACTCTGCCTGCATCCAAGCCTGCCCAATTTTAGGCAAAATTCTGTGGCAGAAATGAGGTTGTTTTGCCTAGTGGCTTGTTTGCCACACTTGAAGCCATCTCCATAAGGAGATTCTTTGTTGCTCGTCATCTTCTTTGAGGTAGTCTGGGTGTTGTCTTGTCTTTAGAATAATAAAAACATTTTAAAATGCCATATTCTCTAGGTTTCTGAGGCTTTTGAAGACTTTCTTTGACTATTTTACCTTATGTATCTATAGAATCATATCTATCTGTTAGACCTAGGATGTATATTCTTGTGATGAAATTAGGCTAGTATTTGACATGACCATTATTTGTTCAACTAACAATTAGCTTGTATTACTGAATTATTCTAAATAGGTTGTAGCACTGCTTTCAAGGTATTGGAAATAAACCTTGAATTATAGTTGTATTGGATGAGTATAATATGTCATATTAGAGTAGAAATACACACACACACACACACACACACACACACACACACACATATATATCTTTTCTCTACATTTCTATATCCCCCTTTCTTTTTTAAATTTTTTTAAATTTTATTAATTTATTCATATTACATCTCGATTGTTCGCCCTTCCTCTGTTTCCTCCCATTCTTCCCTCCCTCCCATTTCTCTCCTTCCCCCTTCCCCTATGTCTGTGATTGAGGGAGACCTCCTCCCCCTATATATGCTCTCAGAATATCGAGTCTCTTCTTGGTAACTTGCTATCCTCCCTCTGAGGGCCACCAGGTCTCCCCATCCAGGGGACGTGGTCAGAAAAGGGGCACCAGAGTTCGTGTGAGAGTCAGATCTCACTCTCCACCCAATGGTGGAGAATATCCTAAAACATTATTTTTTCAAAACTGATTCTACAGATATTTCTGAAGCAATATTAATATATACAAAGGATTCCCTAAAGGGTATTTTCAAGAGAGGATTTTTCTAGTAAGGTTTGTAAATGCTGTTTCAAAAGCACAGAGGTAGCTGCTAAACTTTGGAGTGTTTCAAGTTATTTGCTCTGTTTCTGAACCATTCATAGCCCTTCTAGCAAACAACTTCTGCTTTTATCAAGTTTGCTACATGTGACGGATGTTCCTTTTTCAAATTATTCATAATCCTTTATCAGTCATTGGGACAATGATTTTTGAGTATGTATTGTTTATATGATTCAAAGGTTTTTATAAAATTAATAAACTGTATGAAGTATAATGTTTAAAACTTAAAATGATACGTCAAAAACTTTCTGTGACTCTAAACCACATTGTTATATCTCTTCTCTATAAGTATGCAGACCATTAAACTTTAAGCTTCTGTTATTATAAAGAAAATCAATTGTACTTATAGTTTTATGGATAAACTGAATTTGTAGTGCAAAAAATTCTATTGCAAAAAAGTAAAAAAAATATAAAAATCTATTATAACTTCTTTAACTCTCAATTCTGCTTATGAAAACTAGTGATTGCACTAAAAATACAACTTATCAAGTTGGATCACTGACATTTTAATTTAAGTGATTATATAAGAAAATTATTTGAAACATACCAAAATCTTCTTTTATCAACATAATAAGTATGTCATCTGCTTACTAGCATGTGAGTGACTGCAGCACAGTCTACATACTACAGTGTGCAGATAGATACTGTTGGTCAGCTAGAGAGCTAGTTATTTACTAGTGTGCTGTTATTTCTCTGATTTCTGAACAATCATTTAAAAGGAATCAAAATAAAAATAACCTAGCTAAAATGATATATTGTTAAGATTCTTCATTTATTCTTTGCAAGGCCTAGAGAAGTGGTTCTCAAGGTATGGATCTCAAGCCCTTTACAGGTCACCTGACCCTTTGACATCTGATTGTATATCGGATCACCTGCATATTAGGTATTTCCATTACAATTAGTAACCATAGAAAAATTCCAGTTATGAAGTAGCAATGAAAATTATTTCATGGTTGGGGATCACCACAATATGAGGAAGTGTATTAAAGTGTTGTAGCATTTGTAAGGTTGAGTACCACTTCCTTAGAGTAAGCATGAATGCTACTTGCTAGTTCACAGATGTAAGAAAATGAAAAGAACTGGAAATTCTGTTAAAGCTTGGTTCAGAGTTGGCATAGCTCTGAGATAATTTAATTAGATGTTAGCCTAGGTTCCGGAACAGTCTAGTTGGGAAGGATTAAGTAGTGTGTCATTATTCTCTGATAGTTTCCCAGATTGACTATGCCTACAGGCCTCAATCCCAGTTAAAAGAAAATAAAACACCAAATACCAAAACTTAACTTGAAAAAGTCCAGCATAGTTATTATGAAAACAAAAGAAAATAGCTGTTCCACATACCTGTTTTTCTCCTATTCTCATATGTGTGTACACATTGTCATGCTGTCAGATCTTTTGTAAGCAGTAAAATGAAATGCAATCGCTAGAGCTGGTTTTAAAGACAACACCAGAATTAAAGCCGTGGAACAAAAAACAAAAAATCCAAATAATTTGTCTGAAAATAAAAGTCATTTTCTGAGCCAGCACACCGAGTCCTTTGGCCTTGCCTAAGGGTTCTGTCTGTTCTCTTTTCTGAACCTTCATCACTCCGAGTACCCTCACCCGCATTGCTTTCTGTACAGTAGTTGTAGTTTGTGCTCATTATTTCCCCATCTATGACTAAAGATTAAAAGGTACCAGACCATGGAAAATGCAACATTGTGAGAGCTCACAGTAGCAATTTCTCTTGGTTGCATTATAAATTCTCTTTCTCTCTCTTGTTGGTTTTATTTTCTTCTTCTAAATGAAGTCGGAATCAGTTATGGCTGCATAAAGAGTGCATCACTGATAGGAACATCAAGGAAATTGTGATGTAGCAAATTAATAATGCATTGTACTTGGTTTGGCACTATTCCTCACAATCTTCCTTGAGAATTAATCATCCTCAAACTCCCCCACCAGGGTAAACATCTCTCTCGGTTTCACAGGATGAAAACTCAACAAATTGACAACATGATGCATCAGGAATTGTCAAACTTATTGAAAATGAAATGAAATAATCCACAGTATTACAGGACTATTTCCTGGAATCTAACCATAGATCACAATAACAGATGTATGAGTGGGGAAAATGTCAGAAAACCACACAAAAACATTCACTGTGTTTTGACGTAGATATCTGTAAGAAAACACTGGTTTTGTTTTTAGAGGTAAATACTTTCTTTATTATGCTACTTTGCTTATTTTGAAATGGAATGTTAAGTTAGCGACACATTTCAGAACTATCTCCTCTCCACAGCTTCATGGACCACACATCCCATCCTCCATCTGTGAGAACACTTTTTTCACAAAGAACAGTTTCAGAGACAAATGTAACTACACTTGTCATTTACAGCAGTAGACAATATACGGTGTGAGTAAAGGATCCCTTCTGGTTAATTTGAATGATTCTAAGCTGCTTTGTATTCATTTCTTTCTTTATATTCAATGCCTTCTTCTAGAGGGCATCCAGAACTTATCTGCATTTGTCTATTAGCCTATCAGTCATGTTATTTACTCACTCAAATAAAAACAAGAATCGGGAAGCTTCAAGTTAAGTCTGTATAGTGCTTGCTTTTCTCCTTGGCTGGTAAAATACCATCACTCATAGCAATTTACAAAAGAAAGAGTTTTTATATTGACTTATAGTTCCAGACTGCTAGAACCCATGAAAAGGAAAGCATAGCATGCCTAAGTAGCAACAGGAAGCTAGCTGATCACATTCCATACAAGCAGAAAAGACGAAAGAAGGGATTGCATATAGGGCAAGGATGCAAACAGTGTAAAGTCTTTCCCCAGCCATTAATGTCATTCCACTATCCTCCTCCCTCAGAACACACACTTCATGTAAAAACCACATGGTCTTGAAGGAGTCTGAAAATTAAAAGCAAATATTACATAGTATTGTGAGCTAGTTTCCTTCCTATACTGAAACCTGCAAAAAAAAAAAAAAAAAAAAAAAAAGTCAGCAAAAAGAACAGTGCATGGATGAATGACAGGAAATTAAAAACATGTTAGAGGCCTTGAAAACATCCCAAGAAAAGTCAACTCAATCCAACCAGGTGAGGGAAGATGGTCACAGATTAGGTTGAAGGATCCAGCCATCAGTTAGAAAGATGTTTGCATTGAGATCCCTTGCTGGAATTTGTGGTTCTTCTTTTGTGCTATGCAGGGCAACAGCAAGAAATGACACATAGAAGTAAATTTTGAATGGTATTAGATTCCATCTTCACATATGCAGCTACTTACCTATGTGAGTAGACTATAATAAAAGTAAATTGTTCTTGGTAGGGAATGATATAGTGAACTGTAAAGATTTAATAGAATTATGGCCTCTTCAGAGACAGATAAGGAGGACTTTAAGCACACATACAATGCACATGCACACAAAATTACAGTTATTATGAAAGATAAGATAAATGACTGATTTTGATATAGAGAATTGAGACAGCAATGATCTTGTTTCTACCCAGCCTCTGCTGCTCCTTGTAATAATTCAAAAGCTGTTACTTGTTTAAAAGAAACAGATAGATTTATAGATAGATAGATAGATAGATAGATAGATAGATAGATAGATAAATGATAGAGGGGCAGACATACACAGAGACCAAGAGAATATTAAACTTTTCAGAATGTCTAAAACACATAAGTGATGTCTTTTAAGGAAAACTTCAAAGATAAAGAACAACTCTCCATACCAAATGATGAGTCATAAGTCAAGACAATATTATACTAATTCAATGTGTCCATTTCAATAATTTTATAGTTTATAGTTTAAGTTTATAGTTACTGGGCATGGAGGTATCCATGTGCTACTGACAGAACTCAGTGCTGCTGAACTGAGAGATTAAACTCTTAGCTGAGTATCACTTCTTGCTTATTCTATTTTAAAAATGTCTCTTTTAAAGTTATATTCAATTTAACTCACTTTTTATATTAAAATTGAATTGCATAAATTATTTTTTCATGTTTATACTGACATCTTATTCTATTCTATTAGACATTGCTTTTTCACAATGAAGACAATGTTCCGAGGACACACTCTCTCACAAAAGTTAAACAAAAAATAAAGAGTTTCTGATTCCTAGAGAAATGTTGGAACATATAAAAGAACTTGAAAAGTATTAGTATTCTGATTTTACATAGGAATGTGTACTGCACACTGCATTCATAAGGACTGTCTCTTACTAGGCCTCCATTTTCTAGGTCCAAAGGTTATTGTGCCAGGACGATTATGTGGATGCTTTTGAATGTTTTAATTATAGTTGTTTGGGAAGATTTTTGACCATCTTGTATTTCCATTATGAGACTCACAGAAGGCCAAACTTCCAGTGGTCTCATACTTTCTAACCTCCCTTGACCACCAGTTCTTACTTTTTTTTTTTTTTAAGTTGGAGATTGCCATCTCTAATCATATGGAAGAATTCAGGAGATTTGTGTTTAAGAAAGAGCTGTTCATTTACTGCACTCCAGCTACAATAGCTGTTATAGGACAGACAGAAGGAGCCCAGAACTCTTTTCAAGTTTGACATTTAAAAGGTCCTGACACTATTCAGAATCTCAAACTCAGCCCCAGGCCACAGACAGTTCATTCTTACAACAGGGTTTTGTGCTTCCCCCTTGCACATGTTCCAGATGATTTCCTCTTTCTATGACCAAAAGCCTGCAAAGGTCCAGGGTTCATTCTCTGAATTTCACTCTAAACTTCTCAACTATTTATTATGATTATTCATTAGACATGCTATACGCTATGGAAAAGATTTCCCTCTGGATTAAAATCATTTGAGAGAATAATTATTCAATAATGTGACTACTAGGCTTCACATTCTTTTTTTTTTCATTCTTTTATTAATATTTTCATGACTGGTTGTTTGAATTGAGTTCTTCAAAATACCTTTCCAATTTCTTCCCAGCCAGTTCAAGCCCTCATTAAAACAGTCGGATTTCTTTAAACTGTATCATAAGTGTTTAATATTTCTATTGGTGGAATGAAACACCATATCCAGAAGCATCTTAGGGAAAAAATGGTTTATTTAACCTCTCAGATTATAATCGATCATTCAAAAAAGTCGGAACTCAAGACAGATCCATGGAGACAGGAACTGAAACAGTGGCCACACCATGAATCCAGTGATGAGTGGCCCCAGGGAGCTTTGCCCTTCCACATACATCATTAACCAAGACGGTGTATTCCAAATTAAATTGAATATCAGTCTCTCAAAATAAACTCTTCCTCTGCAGGGTGGGTGGGAGGGGCACTGGAAGAAAGGGGCCTACAGACTTGCCTACAGGCTGTCTAATAGCAGCCTTTTCTTAATTGAGGTTGCTTTTACAGATAACTCTAAGTTGTGTCAAGCTGACAAAAACTTTGCCAGGACAACAAGAAAGCAGCCACTGACACAAGCTTATTTTATGAAGTAAAATATTTCTTGATAACTCAGTCTCTTATATGAATACCAGGAGAAGCAGTGCACGCGCCTTGAAGAAACTTATAAACCTTGACAAGATGTGATGGAGATTGATTTATATTCAGAATTTTAGACACGCAAAGATAGGAAAGATGTGTTCTACAAGGCTGTCAAATACAAATAGCCAAAACACTAAGAATGTAATATTTATTTTATTTTTTATTTATATATTTTTTTGTTTTTCAAGACAGGGTCTCTCTGTGTAGCCTTGGTTGTCCTGGACTTGCTTTGTAGACCAGGCTGGCCTCGAACTCACAGCCATTTGCCTGCCTCTGCCTCCCGAGTACGGGGATTAAAGGCATGTGCAACCACGCCCAGCAAGAATGTAACATTTATGTAATTCCTGATTGTGTCATGGTTCTTTTTGCTATAGGTAGTTTATTATATACATGTATAACAATATAAATGTATATGTAAAAAATAAAAATGTATAATTAATAAAAAGTTAAACGAAAAAGAGAAACTCATAAACCGTATGCATGCAGAAACACCATGTAGCCCTTTGCCTAGGACACGGCTTCAAGAGTAAAGTGCTGCCTAAGCAGTGCTGTAGATTCATGGATCTTTTGTTACCAGATCTTTTATAGCACTATTCCTTCAAATTTTTAGTGGATGAAACTGTTGCTAGTTTTTGCTTTTTTTTTTTTTTCTTCCTTCTTTTTTATTTCCTTTTCTTTCTTTCCCTCCTTCCTTCATTCTTTTTTCTTTCTGTTTTTGTTTCTGTTGTTATATGTTGGTGCCTATTCTATGACAGTATACACTGAGTTGTATTCTATTATCCGATAATAATATTGTTAATACTGTAGATGTTCTTCAATAGATGTATACCTAGCCTTTTTTAATTTAATCAAAACCTCACTTTATTTTATCCTAATACATGAAATTCCTGTTGAAAATGTCCAGGGGTGTGGCTTATGCTTTTTCTCTATGGCTACTTCAAAATGGAAATAATAGCACTAAATGCTGAGGTTTTTATAACTTACAAATGTTTGTGAAGAGTGGATATTATTTCATGCATTACATCTTTTGATAAGTAATTCAAGCAATATAAATGAACAAGATCAGCATAAAACATAACATCTCACCATATTACCATATTAGCAATATGCTCTTATCTCATGCACGAAGATATTCTCCGAGGATTTTTTACTTTACTACCTGATGTTATGCATTTTTTACTATATTTTGAGTTAATTCTGTTCATCAGCCTTAGTGTGTTACAGGTCAGGAATGATGCTGGGTTTTTTTGTTGTTGTTTTTTGTTTTGTTTTGTTTTTGTAGCTACTACATAGGTGAATTCTGAATGTTTAACAAATTGCTGTGTTGGAGATTTTATAGATTATCACCTGTAGTTTCTCATGTTTCTGCTGTTATAGCAGGAGGCAAGAAATAGTGAATTCAAGCTCAGCAGCTGGGACTTGCCGGAGATCTCATGGATTTCAAAAGTCTGGTACCCGTGCCTGATACATTCTATACCTGAGCAAGTTGTGTGCAGGTATAGAGGTAGCTATGGGAGCATTCCTTCAAAGATATTTTTTTTTTGAAAAAATTAATTTACTTGGAAAGGAAACATAATTTTTAAAAAGTATGTGTACTATGTCCTCAATTCAAAGAATAGAGTAATGCCAAGTAAAAATGTGTAAGCCAACAAGTATTTCAAATACATCTAGTCACTTAACATAAGTAGCACCCAAAGGTAAGTCCCCAGACAAGGACTACATGTAAGAAATAGAATACTAATTTAAAAGAAAAAATATTAAAGCCAAAGAGTTCCTAAGTGTACGCAGTGAAGATTTCAATTACTTATTCTAAGAAAATAGTACAAATAGACCAGTGAGACGAGTCTCTGGTGATGCTTACAACCTGTCTAACATGCACTTGCTTTTTTCCCCAAAGAGTCAATTTTCTTCTTGTTTAGAAATAAAGATGGCTAAAGGAACACAGAATTGCAGACACACAGGATGTATTGAAACTGAGGTTATTAACTTCCCATTTTCTCACTAGAAAGCCTCTCTACTGTGGTGAGGAGAACAGAATTCAATACATAACTTTGGAAGCATTTTTTTTTTTATGTCTCCAACACGAGCCCTCATACATCTCAGGAGAAAATTGGGTTTTGTACTAGAAAAACACACCAGAATGCCTTCAGTTTTTATATTTTCCATAATGTATTCACTAAGTCTAGCAGTCAGCCAACTTTGTGTGTTTTAAATTTTGAAGTCACTTTACTATATAGTCACATTCATATGAATCACAAAATAACACTAAGAATGAAATGCAAACACAAAAGTTGACTGGTCCAAAAGTTTATATAATTTAGAATAATTTTGCCTGTCTTCAAGCGTCTTCAAACATGCCACTATCCACTTTAACAGTGAGATATTAGGTTTAGTGAGCTTATGCGTTTCCACTGAAAGATATGTTACCTGCGGTGTACAACTATGGCAGAAGTGTTGACTAACACACCAGGCTTAGATTCTAGGATGCTCAAGTCCATTGCAAACAGAGCCTTATATTTCAAAATATACTACATAGGAGTCTTTTACAATCTTAAGTCTGAAAATATAAAAAGAGCATCAAGAGTCCTCACCTTTATGCTACTCATTATCTGCTAAATAAATTTAAGTGAAATCTGAGCAGGTGCAGAGTTTCTTTTCGATTTGTCTTAACAGCTCTCTTCTCCCTTTCTTGCCTGTACTTTAAACAAATAAATTGCTTAGCTTCCTTGTCCTTGCACTTTTCAGCTCTACCTCTGGAATAATTTTGTAGCAACACCTAATTGCCTGCAAAACTAATAAACCCATGATTTTTAATAATACAAAGACTGATTAATTCTACTTATCCCTAATACTCACTTATAGTAATTGTAAACATAAAAATCTTACTATATTGTGTTATTATTAACCCCAAATTATCTACATCATCTTAAACCATTTTAAACATACATTTTATAATTTACAGACATTTTATGGCTATCATTGACTTTTTCTTCCTACTAATCCTGTTTTCACCTGAGGCTATCCCACTCAATGTAAGGCAAATCATCAATAAATTGACTATTATTTCTCAACTTACTCTTATTGAAGATAAAAAACATTTTTCACATTCAGGTTTAAAGAAAATACTTCATGCCAGCCCTATTTTTTCAACAGTTTAAATCTTAATTGCTTGGACTTCTGGTTTCCAACGTGTCTTACAAATGGAGCAGCCAAATGTGCCTTCTTTCATGGATTTCAGTATATTATTTCCACAGTAAATTTTAGTACTTTTACACACACACACACACACACACACACACACACACACACACATATATATATATATATATATATATATATATATATATATATATATATTCTGAGTTCAAGAAGATCTTAAGTTGATATCTTACAACCATCTTGGGAATTTTGCTATAGAGGAGTCTTTTCCCTGATAGAATTGCAATTTTATTAGAATTCCTATTTCTATGTGTTCCTATAACTCTCAGATCCTCTGATGTGTTTATTTGTATTTCTTTATATTATTTTACTGATACTTTCTTTATTTTTGTACCATTTTCTATGACTTTTGTCCCCCAAATTCTGTATTTGCTACTGTATTCATTCATTTTAGATTTGTGTTTATTTTTGTTTTGATTATCCTTAATAGCCCACACATTTCTTGTCTATATTCTTCAATATGAATTTTTAGATGTCTTTTTCTTCTTTTAAGATGTAATACCTTGTGAGATAACTCCAATAGGGATGTACAACCGCTCATAATTAACAAGAACTTCTTTTTCATGTCATTTCTTCCTGTTGTCATTTGAAAAAGTACTTTTTTTTTTATTACAGAAGAAGCTATAGAGTACTAATAATGAAACTTGGATTAAGTGATATTTGTCCTACTCTTTCTATTTGTTCTGGAAGACAGTTAAATTAGTATTAGGCCAAAATAGCAATTTATAAATTTTAAATTTTAAGACGATGTCAAAATCCTTCTCTCTCTCTCTCTCTCTCTCTCTCTCTCTCTCTCTCTCTCTCTCTCGTCGCTCCTCTCTTCTCTCTCTCTCTGTGCATGTGTGTGTGTGTGTGTGTGTGTGTGTGTGTGTGTGTGTGTGTGTGTGTGATCAAGGGGATAGAAGGATTCCTAGAAATTTATGATAACTCAATATTAAAATATCAGTACCTTTTTAACAATGTATAAATTATTCTAAATCTGGGTCTTTCTCAACTATGGGCATATTTTTGTATCTATCTGTCTATCTATTTATCTATATATCTATCTATCGTTTATCTTTGTATCATGTATTTGTGTGCATGCGTGCGTGCGTGTGTGTGTGTGTGTGTGTGTGTGTGTGTGTGTGTGTGTATACCTATAAAGGTTTTGTGCACAGGATGTGTACAGAAACCCATGGAGATCAGAAGAGAGTAAAGGAACACCAGAAACTGAAGATACAGATTCTATTGTGCCACCATGTTTGTGTTGGGAACAGAACCTGTGTCCTCAGCAAGAGTAGCCAAATCTCTTTCCGAGCCATTTAGCTATCCTGTATAATCTTTTGTGTTATAGATATCTTTCAGGATTCTGCCACGATCCATGGAACACATTCACCAAAAATTTCTCCTGAAAAATGCAATTTAAGGGTGTCAGTCCCCACAACCACTGACATTCTCCACATTTTCATATATCTGTTGTTTTAACCATTTTTTGATTTATTAATTATTCACTTTACATTCCAGTAGTAGCCCCTCCCTTTTCTCCTCCTGGTCCCACCCTCCTTCCTTGTTTCGTTATCCTCCCTCCCCTACTCCTCAGAGAATGGGAGACCCACCTAACCCCCCCACAGGATATCAAGTTGCATCAAGACTGAGCTCATCCTTTCTCCCTGTGGCATGATGAGGTAGCACCACCAGGGGAAAGTGATCCAAAACCAGGCAACAGAGTCAATGTCAGAGTCTTCCCTATTCTCTTTACTAGGGAATCCATATGAGGGCCAAGCTGTCCACCGATTACATCTGTAGAGAGGGCCTAGGTCTGGCACATTCATGGTCTTTGATTGGAGCTTCAGTATTCACAGGCCCCATTGGGCACCAGTTAGTTGGCTCTGTTGGTCTTCTTGTGGAGCTTCTTTCTGCTCTGAGTCTTTATATCTTTACTCCCACTCTACCACAAGACTCTCTGTGCTCCACCAATGTTTGGCCTTAGGTCTTTGCATCTGTTTCCATCAGCTCCCACCACCAATAAACCTGCAAAATATCTCATTACACTCTGAATGTGTGTCCTCACATCTATAGATAAGTGTATTTCTCAACCTTCATCATGAAAGCTTTTCTTTGCAAGATAGGAAACTACTACTTATCAAAATGCAGAGCTGTAGAGCCTTGTGTCTACTGGTTTATATGCTACAATATTCATGCAAATACAGTCCTAGAAGGAGACAAAATGATGCAAGTTAATTCAAGCAAAAAGATAATTTCTGAATGTTCAATAACTAAGACAAAAAACCAAAATCTTAATATATTCTGTAATGTAAGAAAGCTGCAACAATAATTATCCAAAATAAGCTTTCTGAAAACATGCATCCAAGTAACACATAGTCCTTCAGAGTCAGGTGGTGGGTGTCCTGGGTCCAGCATCCTGTGGGCTGGTCCAGGTATTATTTGCCTCTGGATGAGAAAGGATGGGTCTTGGGATCAATGGTCCCAAGAGTCTATTTCTTGCTCAGGGGTGGCTAGAGAGCTTTAGAGTGAGGCCTGTTGCCTGGGCACTCAGGCAGGTACCCAGTCTCACCAGGTGTCAGCACCAAGGTAAGAACAGTGGTAAGGCAGCTGCAAAGGCAGTTATGCCATTGCTGGCTGACCATGGGGAGTCCAGCAGCAGTCTCCTCCCACCTTGCCAATAGATGAAATTTCAGACAGCCATGGTGGAGGAACGGTGAGTAAGAAAGAGCACTTCCCTGAGCAAGCCAGACAGCATTTATTTATAAACATTGGGGAGTGGGGAGGGGTTTTGAGGGTGAATGTGTCCGATTTTTTAGGGCTAAGAGTACCAGGATACTGCATCTACATACAATGGTACAGTACATGTATACAGTAACATGGGGTCCTATCACAAAAAGGTGAACTTATCCTATGTGTGAGGATGACTTCTAGGTACAACTAAGGATCATTTCCTGAAAGCTAGAATTTCTTCAGCATAGGGTGTAGTATTTCCAGGAAATCCTTGTGCTTGTTGAAAAAGTTCCTTATCAGGAAACGGTCAGGCCTGAAATCTTCCTTGAGGGTTGTGTGACAATCTTTGCCAAATCTGAGGTTACCAGATCAGTTAGAGTGAGAACCCTGCTGAGAAAAGGGAATTTACCAACATAGACCATGTACAAAAATGCCTATCCAGAGAAGTCAGACTTCAACCTTATCCATCATGGTCCCACAGCACATCAAGTTTTATTTAGAAATGTGTATGCATATACATATGTGTGTGTATAAATACATATATGAAAGCTCTAATAATTTGTGAAAAAATAAATTTGAAAGAGAGTGGGAAGGAGCATATGGAGGGATTAAGGGTCAAGACCCCATGATCCAAGACATAAGAGCTCATGTTGCTCAATAGGTATAATTCCTCACTTCCCTCTGGAAGACAGGGTCTAGAAACCCTTCCTCTTCAGGTTTAGTTCTGGCTGGGTATTTCATATGCTGCTCTTTGGAACACTTTGTTTCATTTTTACCTCATAAACTTAATTATTGTATTTAGAACACTCACAATCTACTCCACATCTTTGGAAAATATAAAATTTTATATTGCAATGCATTTTGACCATCTCAGTTTTTACTCAAAGCATACTAACATCTCATATCCTTCACAAAAGCTTATTTAAATTACATTTTATTTGTTCTTCTAAAAGGTACATTTGGTAGCCACTATGTACAAAGTTTGTCCTCCCATACTGACAAGAATATCTCACATAGAAGTGAGCTTCTTCTCTTTCTGAAGCTGCGTTATTTTCCTTATTATATGTCCTCCAATTTCATAATTGTCCAAAATGACAAACTGAAAAGTAAGGGACTATTGACTGTTGGTGTGTGCTCCATTGCCTTTATCTATTCATTTTTGTTTTATATTTTGAACCTACATTTTATTATGAATAATACCACAATGAACATTAGATTGTTGATATATCTATGATGTCATATTCCTTTGACATATGTCATGAAAGAAAATACTAATTTTACTTATTTACTTTTTATTATTAATTTTAAAATTTTTTTACATATACATTTATATTATTGCACATATATATAATAAGCTACATACAGCAAGAAGAACCATGAAACGATTATGAATTATATAAATGGTACATTCTTAGTGTTTTGACTATTTGTATTTGGTAGCCTTGAAGAAAACATCTTTCGTATCTTGGTGTGTCTAAAACTCTGAATGTAAAAGAATAGCTATCATATCTCATCATTATCAACTTAAAGCATCTATCTAGAGCTAAAAACATCTTAACACCTAAGCAACTACGCTTAATCACAAGACTAAACTATCTGGTCTTGAACCCCATCAGAGACTTGTTGAGAAGTAATAAAATTAATTATCTGAGTATACAGGGGTGCAGGTTAGCAGCTTCCCAAATGAGATGATGACAGAAACAGTTTGCTATCTGAATAGTCACCCAAACTCTATTACATTGGAGCATCGTCTTCATTGGAGCATCATCTTCAGCCTTCTGGCCCAATATATATGATAGCCATATTTGTTAGGCAAGAACTATTGAAGACTTGCTTTACCCTGTCTTGGCAGAGTTTGGCCGATGACTCTGCCTGCTTCCAAGTTTGCCCTTTTTTAGGCAGTCTTCTGTCTGTGGCAAAAAAAGGACATTTTGTTCAGTGGCTTGTTTGCTGTTCCTCATCAGAATAAGATAGCTCCCAGGACACCGTCGAAGAAAGCTTCCAATTCAAATAGGTCCAGCATTTCAGACTGACACACACAGGAATCTAATTAAGCCTGGAACCTCTCAACATTTAGAAAATGGACCACAAATGCTATAATTAGCTTGTTTTACCATTTCCCCAATTTTATTTGAGCCCATACAAACGTATTATTTGTTTCAAATTAGGCAGAAGAAACCTTATGAGAATGATGGCCCATTTCCTTTAAGCAGGGTTAGGTTCATTTTGGTTGCTTTCTTGGGCTATAGAGGGTTATTTTCAATGGGAGTTGGTTACAAGTTATTATTGGACTTATTTAGAGAGAAAACAAGGTTGGGTTCAGGGATGTCTCCTTTTTCCTTTATCTTACATTCTTAGGTTTGGAGGTAGGGGTTGAAAAGAAAGACAAGGGAGATATATATATGATAGAACAAAAAAGAAGATTAGTGAATCAACTCAACTCAATGCCTTAATTGTCACTCACAATGTTATTTTTAACTCACTGGTATGAAATTTTGTATATCAATACAAAATAAGTTTTATTGAGCCAGGCGTGGTGGCTCATGCCTTTAATCACAGCACTCGGGAGGCAGAGGCAGGCGGATCACTGTGGGTTCGAGGCCAGCCTGGTCTACAAAGTGAGTCCAGGATGGCCAAGGCTACACAGAGAAAGCCTGTCTCAAAAAACCAAAAAAAAAAAAAAAAAAAAAAAAGTTTTATTTTAGACAATACTAAATTTTAAACATTACATCTATATCTTTGTAGGAAATAGAGCTACAATTTGTAATCTTTCTTTTATGTTTATTTTAATGATCATTTTAATAGCAACCAGATTATTCAGATTGTGTGTATGTGTGTGTGTGCAAGAGAGAGAGGGAGGAGAGAGAGAGAGAGAGAGAGAGAGAGAGAGAGAGAGAGAGAGAGAGAGAGAGAGAGAGAGAGAGAGAGAGAGAGTGAGACAGAGAAGAGGGAGAGAGAGAATATAACATATGAGCTATTGTAGACAACCTAATATTAAACTTAATTTTCTACTTCAATAATCCTATGATTGGAGGTATTTCCATTACCAGCACAAAGATTAAAATATAAAACCATCCCCTATGAGCATATACAGGGGGAGGAAATCCCCCTCAAGAACAGTCATAGGGGAGGGGAATAAGGGGAAAATGGGAGAGAGGGAAGAATGGGGGGATACAAGGGATGGGATAACCATTGAGATGTAACAAGAATGAATTAATAAAAAAATTTTTAAAAAACCAAAAAAACCCCATCACTTATTAATTTATTCAAATCTCTAAATAATTATAGCTATTCCCTTATGACCATTTTCAGCTTAAACACAAACAAGTCTATTTTATAAATAAACAACTTAAAAAAACTAATTTTTAAGGCAAATGACACTTTGTAGTTCTTTTCTCTCCTTTCAGTTGAGCTATATGGACCATTATAGGATCCTGGTGCTCTTTACGCATAGAGAGCAGAGGTCTTATGCCACCTTTGCTTGGGTGTAGCTATTTGAATTGGAGACACTTGGCCTCGTACTCTGACTACCTGTGTTGGTAAACGTCCAAAACTGAACTTAAAAGCCTGAAACACAATATTGTTCCTTCTCTGAAGATAGGTACAAATGGGTCTTCTGTGTTTAAATAGTAGGGTGACCCCTTGAGATTCTACTCCATAGCTAAAATGAGCAATCAGCATAGTTTTGATGTTCTACTCTTTTAAAGCAGTACTAAAAATGCTTGTGAAATAAGGCACTTGCAGCTTCGGTTCTCTCTGCTCTTAACAAATTTCTGATGTCCATGATGGATAAGTGTTCTAAATATCTCCCATGGTGCCATTATATAAATACTCAAATCCTTACGGAAGTCTTAAGATGTAGAACCGTGCTTGAGGACATCACTTGCCTTTGAGGTTTTACAGGACCATCTGTCTCTCTCTCTGTGTCCCTCTCTGTCTCTGTCTCTGTCTCTCTCTCTGTCTCTCTCTGTGTGTTTGTCTCTCTCCCTGTCTCTCACTTTGTCTCTCTCTCTCTCTCTGTCTGTTTCTCTTTATTCTCTTCTTTCTCCTTCTCCCCTCTTTCCATCTCACATCAAGTTTTGTGTAAAGATGAATATGATCAGTGTCCTGCTCCCCAGCCATGCAGTGCTGTTCTATCACACCCCACCTGCAATGTTAGGCTGAAATATATGTGTTTTTGAGCCTATATGTAGAATATATATTATATATAGCTCTCAAATTTCTGTTAGAAAGTTATAAATAAAGTCAAAGAAAAGATTAGGCAATTGAGGTATGGTATACAGGCAAATACCTGTGATAAACAATAAATAAAGCATCAATCTGCATTGTTCAGAAGTCATTAAGGAATAGTTCCCCTAGGCACTTTTAGAAAACACCAACTGAAGAGGCAAAATAACATGTTGGACTACTTTCATTATTAAAAAAAAAACTTAAAGACCAGAAGATAAAATATTAATCAATTTATGTAGCTTATACTTGATGAAATTATTTTCTTTGTTGAAAAAATATTTTATTTAATTACTAGAAACATGTATGGCTCTTCCTACAGGATCTGTAAAGAATGAAGACATAAATAAAGTTAAATAAAGAAGTTAATATTAAATTGAAATTCATGGGAGGTAATCCCCCTCAGGAACAGTCATAGGGGAGGGGAATAATGGGAAAATGGGGGGGGGGAGGAATGGGAGGATACAAGGGATGGGATAAACATTGAGATGTAACAAGAATTAATTAATAAAAAAAATAAAAAAATTGAAATTCATACTTTTTCAGTAAAAACAAATAATGATTAAATTTGTATTATGTCATTTTCCTTGATCCACTTTTATTTCTGCAATTCTTCCATTCCCCACTTATTCCCTCCTAAATTACTGGGCTTCTTTTGTATAACTTAAAAATTTTGTGTATGAATTTCCATGAATACATAATATCAATATGATAAATGTTGGAGCTCCTATCCACATTGTATTTTGATCAATTAATATTATATCATTTTATTCATTTACTTTTAATCTTCTACTGGACCAAATCTATTTATAGAAGTAGCATTGACTTATTCTATTAAACCATGAAATGGAATCTTGTTATGGGAAAATGGTTAGTAAAAGTTCCTAAAAATTGCTTAACCAAGCAAGAGTAGTATAAAACAACATAAAAGAGTGATTCCTACTCAAAGAAGATTCATGAACTTTTAGGAACTTGATACATGAAGAAAAAGGAGGAGGAGGAGGAGAAGAAGAAGAAAAGAAAGGCACAAATTTAAAATAAAACATCTAATACAAACTTCATTTTTCTCAACATTTATAAAAAAACTAAATTTGGCAGAAGAAAATATATTTGTAGATGTAGTAGTAGGATAAGACCCTGTAGGAGAGAAAAGTTTAGATGTTATACAGAAGGTATAGTAAACTGGAAAGCATAGAAAGTAGGGTAATTGCGTTTTATCTGAATAGACCTTAAGGAGAGACCAAAATATGATACTTGCATGGAACAAACAGAAGTACAACCAAGTAGATGAGCTAGCTAGCATGATGTGGAGCTGCCAAATGACACAGGATAATTCTCTCAGACAATTCCATGTTATAACTGCCAGAACACTGGATATATCACATTGCATGGCTAATGAATTATATCTTCAATTCATAGCAAAGATTTTCATTAGAAAAACTGTAATAAGAGTTATCTTATTCTAATAAGTCTATAATTACAACCATGCACTGTTTGGTAACAGCACACATTATAAGAATACAATGCTAGGCATCATCCACATAGTCCAAGCACCATAAAGTAGGTTTATTAAAAACTTCAGTGATAAAGGTCAGTATTTGGATGTTGCCTTTGTATAATCAGTAAATCCAAAAATGTCTTACAATACTGTTTTGCAGTAAAGCTATTCATATATAGGAGTATAGTCTGAAATAACAATACAAAATACAAAGTAGGAAATGCATAAACCAGCAACCCATCTTTTTATTCTATAAATCAGGCAGTATGCACTCCTGTGTACTTATGTATGTTGTACTTTTATGCAGTTGGCATTATTTATAGCAGTACCACCATAAACACTCAAGAAATGCATTGTGCTATGAAGTATAACTACTAAGAGGTCATTAGATAATATTAAGCTTTCAGATCCACTATTCCTGTGTGAGATCATCTTCCAAATACAATCTATTACTGAATTAAGTACTAAGTGGGAGTAATTTGCAAAGATATCTAGAAATTTGTTTACAATGTATAGGGAAATGTTAAAGGAAGAATTAATCTCAGTGAAGCACTGACACAGAAACTTATCATAGAGTTTGGCCTATTATGAAAGCTAGCTATTATTCTTTACTAAAATTTCTAAAATATTATCTCTGCTTTTAGACATATTAAGTTTATAGAAATATTCAATAACTGCCTTCCAATAACTAGCAGTTAATGACATATATATTATATATACCTATATGTACATATATATTTACTATTAATTTATTTCAAAGACTAAACAACACCTTAATTTATTATTCATTAGAATAAAATTTTGAAATAAAAATGTAATCTGCAATTAAAACTATCATATTAAAGTGAAATTCAGATATATGCTTATTATATGACTTGGTAAAAAGGAAGAGGAGTTAATTTGATCAAAAATCATTGTGAAGTTATGGAAAAAGGGATACGGAGAAGAATGCAAAATAACAGAGTCTAACTTGGCTGCCAGACTGTGAACACTGAGAAAGAGCTAGATCACAGCAAGACTTTTTCTCATCTTTTGCCTCTGACTCAACTATCATGATTGCATAACATTCCATCATATGCATGTGTTCTGTGTAATTAGCAACCTTCTTCTCTTGTCTAGTAGGTTATTTCCCATCTTTCTAAATTATAGCCCTGTACATGCATCTTTATTTTTCTTACTTGTTTATTCATACCAACAACAACTTCTTCCTCTTCAGATTAGTTTTTATCAGAACATATATTTTAAGTCAGCTTCTCATGTCTTGGAAACAAGAAAATAATATGGTAAAATGTTTAGGCATACACACACACACACACTTGAACATACATTGAGAATAAAAATACACAGCTAAGAAATAAATGAACTAAGAATGGACTCTGGATGAGACTACAGCAATACCATAAAATCAGCATAAATGAAAAAAATCATTGTGTAAAATTCTCAAAGAATTAATTATAATATATTAATAACAGAAAAATAATATCAGTTTTTATTGTTAATTCAATCAAAGCTACATTCACAATTCACCACAATTTTCTTGGATAGCAGTAAGTATTTATAAACTAGAAACAAGTTTTTTTTCAAGAGTTTTGAATAGAAAATTTTTAGTGTAAATTTTTACCTCACTCATTTCTTTCTTCATGTAGACTACCAAGGATATTTTGCTGATTCGAACATATTTCATGACACACATCTTCATACTTTCATAGTGATACTACTGAGTGAATTTTCAGGCCATCTTTCCTCCAGGTCCTTTCATAAAGTTACCTTTGGAGAAGTCAATCATTTGGAAGTGTTGCAATGCTTTTTCCTGGAACAAATAATAGATTTAACATTTAAAACAAGCAATAGATTTCTCAAACTAAAATTTCTTTTACTGTGAAAGAAATATATCACTTGGACAATGTTCACCCTGTCATCTTTTCCTTTGTGCCACCTGTGACAAGTGTTATCATAAAGGAATGGTCATACTGCGGGGTGTGGTGGCGCACACCTGTAATGCCAGCCTTGATAGGCTAAGGCAGGTGAATCACTGTAACTTTGAGGTCAGCCTGTTCTACAGGAAGTCCAGGACAGCAAAGACAGAAAAGGCTACATGGAGAGACCCTGTCTCAAAATATCAAACAAACAAACAAAAAAGAATGGTCATACCATAATCATTAAACCTGTCATGCCAGAAACAATGTATGTTTGTCTTAACTGTGAAATATGATGTCACTTGAAATAGTAAATAAAAGAATATCAGCACTTTGATAATTGGAGAATAAATAAATCATTATCTGAACTATTTTTTAATTATCAATGGTATAGCCAATGCCATTCTTATACCTACTATACACATTTAATTGTTTTTAATTTAAGAAAGAGTGTTTCAGTAAAATTTATCTATGATTCTTTGGACATCAGACTGTAGTTCTTGATTTTTCTTTTAAAACTAAAGGAAGCTGTCAAATTCTTCAGAGGTATCTCAGACTCCTTGTCTGTTAAACAAACTACCATTGCATTGGCTAATGTTCTAGATGTAGATACTGGAATCATTCACCATTCTTTCACTATCTCAAATGAAAATTTCTATCTAAATACCCAATCTGACATTAATGAAGAGGAATATACAGAGAGTATTATTTTATCTTTAAAAATTCTTAACGCTGAAGATCCATTCTAAATGAGTGTATACATCAATTATCCACTATCTCCTCTCCATTACACTGTTTCACCATATTCCCCTGTGCAGAATAAATCATTCATCCCTTCCTCTGAGGTCCATGCTCTGCCAGTAACACTTTCTTAACAGTTCGTTATCTGTCTTTTCTCAGATATCATTTAGCTCCTGTTCTCATATTTCTTCTTGATCAATTTCAGAGATGTATTTTATAATCTTTTGGGAATTCTTGAAACTTCTTCCAATACATTTTGAGCATATGATTCTCAGAAGTGAATCAACTTTTCTGTATTCAATATAGAATCAATACAAAGTTGTCTACAAAGGGACCTGAGGAAGTTATTTTTAACTGTTGTAGAACTATTAGAAATGTTATGATATTATTCACACAACTATGCTCATTTTTTCAAAATTTAGGCAACATTTCTCATTCAAAACACAAAGAAGTTTAATTCCTACAACCCAATATGGGGATTTGCTGTCATAATGTATGTCCAACATAGAAAAATTCCAGATACCAAGGTGACCTCAATACTAGCACTGAATACTGAGTCTTCCATGATGATCAATATATATATACATATAAATTTCTTGGCACCATAACATTAAATACTCATAAGAATATTAATGTTCATGACAATATATGTTTGATACCACAAATAATAGTTCCATAGAATCTCTTTTCCCTTTAAATTATTGAATTGATAGAGGTCAAAAAATCAATACAAGGGGTAATAGTTCCTCTGTAAACTTCTTTCTATACATGTTTTTAAATGAGAACAGCATGGGAGAATGGCAAATTAGAAGGATCCAGAGGGTCCTAGAAACCTACAAGTAGAACATTATGATAGGCAGATTTGGGCCCAGGGGTCCCGCTCAAACTAAGGCACCAGCCAAGGACAATACAGGAGAAAAACTTTAAACCCCTACCCAAATCTAGCCAATGGTCAGAACAGTCTCCACAGTTGAGTGGAGAGTGGGATATGACTTTCTCACGTACTCTGGTGCCTCGCATTTGACCATGTCCCCTGGAGGGGGAGACCTGGTGGCACTCAGAGGAAGGACAGCAGGTTACCAAAAAGAGACTTGATACCCTATGAGCATATACAGGGGGAGGAAATCTCCCTCAGGAACAGTCATAGGGGAGGAGAATAAGGGGAAAGGGGGAGGGAGGGAAGAATGGGAGGACACAAGGGATGGGATAACCATTGAGATGTAACAAGAATAAATTAATAATAAAAAATTTAAAAAAGGACCCTGCTGTGAATGTGTCAGCTGCATCTGTGATAAATGGTATGGTTAGTGGGCAGTAATTTCCCAGTAGATAGAATATTTTAAAAATTAAAAAGGAGACAAATCTCAATAGTAATAATGGGAAATCTCCAGGTTTTTTTTTAAAAAAAAATCTCATTTCAAGGACTGACTTTTCATTACTATTTTTAAAATAAAATACCACTGGCCCATCCTCAAACAGCAATGGCCTATTGGGATTCTTGTAACAAGTTTGAAATGTTGATAAGCTAATGACAGGAACTTTAAACTGCCTCAAAGTAAGAAATAAAATTGGTATCAATTTACGTTTTAGCTATGCCTATTTTTCAGATGAATCTTGAGTTCTAGGTCACCCACAGAAGCTCTTAGCTGATTACAAATCTGATCAAAACACTTTTAATGCTAAATATTTTCTCTTTTAGTTGGCATAAATAGAACACTTTACCAGCTAAGGACTCACTCTACACTAAGAGGAGAAAAAGTTGTCTTTTCTTCAGCCACCATTTATGAGGAACAAAGTCTCTGAAAAACTACATCCAGTGGTGCTCAGTTTATCTTCTTTTTAAGTGTATATGTTTAAGATGCCATTTTTATTTTATCCCTCTGCTTGTAGGATGCTAATATCTACAACATGTTTTGGTTTTCATTTTCCCTCTTTGACTCAAACACTCTGTCCATGAGTCCACTTCTGAGTCCATTTAAAAATTATTTCTATTTATGAGATCATAAATATTTAAAGGTTCTTCATCTTTGTCTCCAGTGACAGTGCCTTCAAGATAAACTGCAACGTGTATACTTGTCACATGATACATGAAGATATAAATGGCTGCACTTGTTAATCGTAAACAATCTTTGTGAGATGTGTTAAATTGTTTGTTTGACTACTATTGCTATAATGTGGATAAGACAATTATTGTTATGTGTTTGCATGATTCTCTTTCATTTCATCCATGCATCTTTACTGTTGGTGTGTATCAAACTTTCACATCAGATAAATTATCTTTACCTTCTGCACACTAAACTTTTACAGGGCCAGGACACATAATGAAAGAAGACCAGCACATGAAATAATGGATGTCATGAGAAGAGTTGGATATCAGTATTAGGTTTCACATGACTGATCCATCTTGAGGTACAATTGTCATGGGTGCATCCTCCTCAAATTATTTCATAATATACCACTTTACTAAAGCCATTAGAATGAAATGTCAAACTCCCCAATGGACCTTGGTCTCATCAGTATCCGAAACTTTGATATTAGTTTAACCAGCATGTATAAAGCCATGATTTACTGAATGTCACTTCCGTTAACTCAAGTCATTAGGATTTACTGCTTTTATTCCAAGACAGAAGCATGCCTCTGCGTATACCCATCAGTGACTTGCATTGTGTACAGTTTCATAGCTGACATTTCTGCCTTTCAGTCACATGGGTCCTTGCAACATATTCTCATGGTAGAGATGAAATATTATGTGGGATATATTCCTGAGGAGCAAATTTATTCATATGCACTCCCATAGAGATAACTTTGGACTCTTTTTTCCGTATTCATATCTTTGCATTAACCAAATTTATCATCAATTTTTCAAACTAAAGGTAAAAGATCCATTAAGTCACTAAGTTTTGCATTAAAATAGCATGCATGGTTTTTAAATCAGATTATGAAAATGCATTTAGCTCTTTCACATTCTAGATTTAAACAAACTCAACAGAATAATTCTTTCAAATCAATTAGTTTTTGCACTTATTTTCTCAAATTTTCATTTTCATAAGTAGCTTAAGCTAGCAAGTAAGAAGTGAAAAAATGTTAATGTTCCTTTTTTGAAGTTTTTCTTATTCTTCTTCCATTGGGTATATTTTAGAAGTCACTTAGGAGTTTGATAGTCAAGATACTAGTATTTAGGAGATAGATGTATAGGAACATGAACAAAGAAAAAGAAATGAATTTGCAAAACTTATTAAGAAAAGGTACGGTACAGAAATTCTATTAGACTTATGCTGTATGGAATATAACTCCACAATTGGTCACTGAATGTGTACTGTACTCTAGCTAATGTTCTAATCATTCAGAATATGCAAACAGACAATGGATATGCTTTCAAATAACTGACAATCTCTACCCAAAATTCAAAGGATGTGGATACATGTACCTCTTCATGCAGTAGAAAAACATTGAATTAACATTTCATTCAAGATATGTGAATGAGAGCTGTATTTTTGCAGAAAATTCGTTCAATTAAAATCTTCTGTGTAGATAGTATAAGGAGAATAAAATATTTAGCAAAAAAAAAACTATAGACGGGAGCAAGAAATATTTGGATAACTACATTTCCAAAGACAAGATGCACCAGGAAAACACGGAGCTATAAACATCTGGTCCAGGTAATAAAGAAGAGCAAGAAGTGCCAAGAGCATCAGAGAATGTCATGGCACAGGCAAGACGGACCATGGTTAGGCTTTATGTTTTTCATTGAAGTATTTGGGAGACAATGTTTAAAACATTTAAAAGACAAGCAAAGCACACTGAATATTTGCATCCCAGGTTAATTTATTAGGATCTAGAAAAATCAGTCATGGGGCATCATAAGAAAACAAACATAGTGGCTATGAATTATAAAATAATATATAGGATGCAGACTAGCAGGTGTTTACTTTAAGAGTCAACATAGACAAAACAAAGAAAACATATACTTCATTGGTGACAGAGAGAGAGAGAGAGAGAGAGAGAGAGAGAGAGAGAGAGAGAGAGATGGATAGATAGGAAAAATTGGAACAAAGACAGAGACAGAGGGAGGGAGGGAGGGAGGGAGGGAGAAAGAGAGAATGTTAATTCTGGAAGGAGGATTTCCTTTGAACACTGGGAATAACATATTTATAAAACATATTTAATATTTAGTTTTCCATAAAAACTGTGTATTTTCATTTATGTGCATAAATTCACCATTATAGGGGTGACTGAAATGTAATGTCTGTAATACCTTGGGGAATTTATTTGCTACCAATCAAAAATAATGCACACCACTTGTTAGTGTATAAATGAACAAAACATGCACCCATTTACAATTTTATAGGCATTTCTAAAATGTGATACATATTCAAGCTTTCTCTAAATAAAAGAATCTTGCTTAGAAGAGTTTATTCTTAGACCTCTTTGAAATAGTTTCCTATAATATATATATATATATATATATATATATATATATATATATATATATATATCACATAATCAAATCCTTCTTTATATAATGGCTTTTGTTGGTATATATAGACAAGCAGAGATGAAGTTCCATTCAGTGATAATAAGCTATCTGTACATGTCATCGATTCTTGTTGTTACTAAACAACATGAATGAGGAATTGTTTTATTCTTCCTCCAGTCTGAAAGCTTTTTAGATTACATATATATATATATCAGTGAACCATTATATCTTCCAAAATTATTACTTAAGATTTTAGAAAAGAGCCTACTACTGACTACATTTTAAAAAATGTCTTTCTAAAATGCATTGTGGAACATTACTCCATGCTTAATAAAGCTGTCTACATCTGACACAATTCTTCTTTTAAAAGTCCAAATTTATTCACGGTAACATATGACTTCCTTTACAGAATGCAATGTGTAAGTCATAAGCGATCATTTCACATCTGAACTTCACTAATCCCATGTACATTGCCTACTAAATATATTATTTAAAGACGACAACAACGACAGCATTAAATCAGAATTCTCCCCTATACTTAACTCAATCTCCAGTACAGCATTTTCTTTCATTATTCCTTTGTTAATTATATACATACGTATATAATGTAATCTTAATTAGTTTATTTTTCATATATGAGGGCTTGATCTGCATCTATGTCTATACACTACATGTCTGGCTAGTATTTAAAAAGGTCATAAGTATCCATCACATATGATGAAATTGGAGTTATGGAACTTTGTGAGTCAACATGTGGATGCTTTGAACCAAACTGCTGTCCTCTGCAAGATCAAAAAAAATTATTAATTGTTGAGCCTTCTCTCCAACCACTATTTTAAATTCCTTTGAATGTCATATACAAATCTAGAACTTTTACACTTTAAAACCAGATGAAACAAACTAAAAAAAAATGACTATATGTTTTAGTTTAATTCATGAAGTAAGTGAATATGATTTTTTATTTCATAACTATGTGATGTGTGTATATCTCTGAGCAGACTTATTTTCCACTTTCAGAATTATTAGGCAATAAGAGCCATTTAGATTGTCATGGCTGTCATAAGATAGCATGTATTATTTTAAAAATAAAATTATATCTGTGTAAAATTATTCATTTCACATGACTTATGCCATTATTATAAATGTGACAGGTTCATTCGCTGACTCTCATGCTTCCCTGTGTGAAGATGGAATGAAGCTTGTATATATTTGAATTTGTATAATCATTTATAAGCAAATATTCCTCTGAGTGATCTAGTCTCTAAGCTCATAAAATTCCTCTAATGAGAAAGAAAATCTACTAAGTAAACAGTCTCTTGAAAATTCATTAAGTAGTCATATCTTCTAGGATAGTTCCAGGTCTGCTAGCATTCTTCAGACACAATGAGCAAATTAGAGTTTAAATGACTCTTTGTCATGAATCCCTGGTCACCAAGATTTTTTTCAGTAGTATTTTTAACCATTGCTATCTTCTCTTCAGCTTTTTCTTTTGATTTCCATGTTCAGGCACTACAACACTCTGATAGTCTCATTTGCTCCTCTGAAGAAGAACTGGAAAGGTGTTCTATGGGATTCCCATTCCTGTTTTCCAGGAGAGCAATCTCTCCAGCCATACATGAGGAAAGACTATGCTAATTACATCTCAGATTCTTTTAATACCTTTATATATGTGTGAAATCAACCTCTGAACTCCCAACAACATGGATAAGTAGTATACAGAAAGTAGACATTCTTACACGATAGAATGCATGTTACATATAATCAGTGGCTACAATTCTAAAGAGTTTTTTACCAATGGATTGTGAGAGAGCTAGGAAATAACACCTAATGAATAGGTTTTGTGTATTTTCCTATATAATAATGTGTGGATGTGCATACTATTAGTAAAATCTATCACACTGAATATTTAAAAACATCTGCACTATTTGTAGATTTACATAGATACGTTTGCTCTTTATTTTTTGAGATATCACCTGACTGCATTGCCCAGACTGGCCTCCAAATCCTGGACTGAAATTTCTTTTTTAAATAACGTCTTCACTTGGCCTACTTCTATTTATACTAACATCTGACTACTTCACTCTCCCCCTTTCCTTTCTTCCTCCAACCACTCCCATATCTCCTTCTCAAGTTGATGGATTCACTTTCTCTGATTGGTTTGTAAGTTAAACGACTTAGAAACCATATGTAGGCAATAAATGCACTAAATTTCAATGTCAGTGAGCTTCACTGATATTGTGCTTTATGGGCAAATGAGGCTAGTCAAAATCTTAAGTATAAATTTGGACAGCTAATTTAAGAGCAAACACTTAAGAAGACAAGGTTTATATTAAGTATCAAGACTGTAGACCAGAGTAGATGTAAACCCGCTTTTGTTTTGATCCCAAGTGTCAGATGTGATACAGATTGTGTGAGGGCATGCAGGGTTTGTCTACTGGAAACAGACTTGTGAGAGTACACATGGTGCTTGTCTCCTAGAAGAGGAACTGCCTCTTGTGGGTGCTTCGCCTTTGCCAGCTGATAGACGTCCTAATACAGACTCTGGGTGGAGAGACATATGACCTCCAAATGAAAGGTTTGGCTTTTTGTTTTTGCATCTCTTCCTGTCTATTGGCTGTTCATTGCTCCTCTTCAAGATGGTCCTAGAGAGAAACATTCCATAGAATGTTTCTGTGTTCCAGCTGCTGCTCTGGGTTCTGGCTGCTGAGGCTACAGTCACTTGTGCTGAATTGCTGGTGTTCTGTTTAATAGGTCAGCTGGAATCCTGACAATGAAGAGTAGAACCACTCTAAAGACCTGAGTCTAAAAGGTCTACTTTTCCTGCCCCCAATAACCTCTTTTCCCTCAGATCTAGGATAGAAGAGTTACAAGGGAGGTATAGCATTTAAGAAGCACAAATAAAGTAGGTTTGAAAAAGTTCAAAGCCTACAGTGGACATCAGTATGAAGTTTAAGCTGGAGTCTTATAGGGTTCATTCACTAATTTTGTGATTTCCACAAGTTTATTCCTTCATTAACTCCTTCTGTGAAGATTACAGGCAGTTCAATTTTAGGTAAAAAGAAAACATGAAATTTATTTCATTGTTTTGAGCCTGTCTTCATTGAGTGCTCATAAAGATAGAGGTTGATATATTTTTAATTCTCATTTATATTTTTAAAGCACCTTTGTTCACTCAATCTGTATTTTTTGTTTTTGATTGATTGGCTAACAAGCTACTGGAAACTACTTGACCCCTTCATCTCAGGACTGCCATTAAAATTATGTAGAAAAAAATTAATCCAGCACCGTGGCTTCTCTGATCACATCCAAATACCTTCTTGGTCTGTGTGATCCAGCTGGCATACAGTCAGGCCACAAACCATTAATACCTCTGGCTGGAATACAGACATACCCTGAGTACACACCTTTTATCCCAAACAATGTAGGTGTGGTTTGTTGGTAGAAAAGGCAGCCATATTTGAAAGTGATATCTAATTGAGGGGCAGAAAATGTGATGAATCAGAGAAAGATTTAAAAATGAATCAGAGATAGGCTATGCCCAATTCTCATGAATAGACAGGAAAGAAGGGTGACTTAAGACAGCAATAGAGAAAAGGGGAAAGTTGACCCAGTTTAGTCAGAGCACTTGAGTATTGCAGTCAGGTGGGAGTGGGTACAGTGAAGTTCACTGTAATGCAGTTCAGTTTGTGGAGTTCAGGGTCAGTTTTCCAAGCACATCACTCCAATGTGCGAAGTGGAGAGAAGAGAAGCCAGATTGAATCAATAAACATAGGCAGGAGTTTGAGCCAGAAAAACTGAACAAGCCAGCCAGAGTTCAGAAAGACCAAGAAAAGGGCCCGTTATTCATTAGTAAGCCTCTGAGACAACAACTACATCTGGCAACAAAAAGCAGTACTTACAAAAACATAATTATGAGTTCCTTAAAATCATAGGCTTCTTAACTCAAGTACTCACACTTTCCTAGTCAACACTTAAACCCACTGAGCTATCTCTAAAGCTCCTTGCCTCTCTCTCCCTCCACATTTTTCCTCTGATAATATCCCATGATGTGTCTCTCTTATCTACTCAATAGTAGATTGAAATATGAATTATCTTTTCATTTTCCCTATTATGAACAAGTTTTGCATAAGCATTGTAGAAGAAATCTCCTTTGTCTATATGTAGGTCTAACGGCCTATGGCTGAGGCAGGAAATAGAAAGGTTGGACATCTAGCAGGCCCAAAGGATTCTGGGATAGAGTAAGGCATGGGAGATTCACTTTGGCAAGATATGAGGAGGTTAGACACATGATACTTGAGTCATGAGGCAGAAGGTATATTAGAGTAAGTAGGTTTCTAATTTATAAGCTAATCAGAGAAGAGTCTAGCTGTGTGGCCTAAATGTTTATAAATAATTATTTTAAGTCTCATGATTCATTTTCATGGGAGTTGGGGATGAGAGAAAAAAACTGTACCCTACTGCAAACAATATGTTTTATTATTATATACTGGAATTGCTGAATCATATAGTAATTCTATATTGAATCACTTGAAAGTGTCTCAAACTAGTTTCCAAAGAAGTTGCACCATTTTGATTCACAGATGTGTATGGGAGATTTAAGTCTCCAAAATTTTTCAATATTACTTTTGTTTTGTAATCTTTCATTGTGCATGTGTGTTATTTATGATCAATTCTAGAGACCTGTGCATGGAAGTAATGTAATCAGCCACTTAGTGCGAGACTTAGTCTTTTGTTGTTGTTTTGACTTACATTTTCCTGATGACTGACAGTGTTCAGTTTTTGTCTGATTTTTGTTTGTTTGTTTGTTTGTTTTCATGTGCTCAATGGCTTCATAGATATCCTTTTTAGGAAAAGTGTCTATTTAGACCTGAGTTCTTTCCTCAATTCCTTAGATATTAGAATTTATATAGTCTAGATACATCTAGCAGTCATATAGCTCCAGATAAGGGTCTATAAAACTTTACCTCATGATCTGGGTTATTATTTATTTTTAATAATTCTATTTATTATTTATTTATTTTTTGGACAGTAACTTTCAACTAAGTAGTCCAAGCTATTAACAATTTTTTTCCTCCTGCCTTCAATAGTCAAAGTAATGACATTTTGGAATATAGACATATAGTGCAATGCCAAGTATCTATATAATATCCCTCTGAAGAATAAAGAAATGAAAGAAACAGGTTATTAAATATTTTTCTTAGCTTTTCTATTACTGAGGCTTTATTGTCAAATAAAAGAAACTTTAATATTTTGTATTACTGTAATTATTTCTGACATTTTATAGTTTAGGCATTTAGTTCATAATTTTCCCTCTTTTATATTTAATCTTCATTTTATAGGGTATGATATAGGTTTCAAATTGAGTATTTTGTGTGAAAATACCTAATATTTTAAGATCTATTTGTTAAAAAGACTATTTCACCTACTTAAACATATTGAGTGAATATATCCTTAAAACATGTGTATGACTTTATACTTGGTAATTTATTTGTAGAATTTAATTTCTTTCTATTTTTCTATGTTTTTATTTCTGTACTAGTGTAGCTCATAATATGAATTCTGTAGCTCTGTAAAAAGTTTATCATGTGAACACATATGTGTAAATCAAAATTTATGTGTATATGTAAAATGACATTTATGATTTTATTTTTGTTATGTAAATCACTAAATTGTACTGAGACTACCTGTGTGACCATAGGTTTAAAACTATGCACTGGAACTTCATGGGTTCATAAATGGTACACAGCTAAAGACAATGATGCCCCATTTTCTGTGATCGTTCAGTAGTAAATAATGCTTCTAAGAGGATTTGTACCCTAATAGAAATCTCCTTGCCACTCTCCACAAATTATTATTTACAGAGCCAATTTTGTGCAGATGCCTTTATATTACAATATCTTCTTATCCATCAGTGTTAGATATTTACTCCCAGCTGAATCACTGATTTATTTCAGGGCTGTTTACAGAGTAAGCCATGTGTGGTAGTACATGCCTGTCATCGACACTACAGACATAAAGGGTAGATGGTCATGAGTTTTATACCAGTCTGTGCTACACAGCAAATGCTACCTCAGAAAAGCAATGTCAATAAATAAATATTTAGCACACAGTTTTGCTAAATGAATTTTCTTCATATATCATTTTGATATTTTGAAAAAGCAAAGTTTATCATAAAGAATGTGATAGGAAATTGTCCAAGACAAAGAAAACGTAGAGACGGAGTTGTAAAACCATATCTGATTTTCTTGAGCCTATAGCAGCTGGGATCTGTGATGACGTTTGTGGCCATAATGTTTACACACAGTGCTTATGCAGGAGGACATATTGATGAGAGTGACCTGTACTGCCACCTGAGGCCATGTTGATGTTTGTGGTCCTGACTGTCTCTAAGGGCCTTGTCTGGGTCTGTGGTCCTACAGCAGCTGGAGGCCATGTTCATAGCCTGTGCTATCACCAGAAATGATAAAGAAGCTGATGAACCATGCTCCCGCTGACTTTAAAAGGTAAGGAAACTACTATTGATGACTACAGAGGCACAGATGATAAAGAGAGGCAGATAAGTTTTCTATGATTGCCCATACCACCACTTCAAGTAGCTGCCTTGAAAAAGAGAAACAGCCTAAAGAGGAAAGCGCTGAAGAGAGCTCTGAAATAGCATGATAAGGATACTCAAGTGTAGCTCACCACAATTGATGTCTTCTGGAAAAAAGTTGGGAAGGAAAGTATTTAGATCTACTTAATGGACAGCATATTGAGAGTTTTACCACGCTCTAATGATTATATAAATAACACAAATTGGACTTTAACCGTTTTTATTTTTTATTTTTAAATTTTATGGGGGTTTTTGAAGAGGGAGTTCAAAAGGATGGGGGAAGGAGATATGGAAGAACTGGGAAGTGAGTATGATCAGGATGCATCATGTGAAATTCCGAAAGAATCAATGAACATATTGTGTGGAAAAAATATTTACAAATATACACCTAAAAATATCTGATTTTGATTTTTAAAAATCCACTGTTTACAAGTGGAAAGAGTTGAACCACTCTTTTCTATGCTGTTAAAATTACAATTAATCTTTAAACAGGAAAATAAAAGTACCAGGAAAGATATCTCATTATTGGAAAAAGGTCTACCCTGGAAGTACATATAGTATACAGGAATGCTTCTAAATTTCTGTATTAGCCAAAAAACAAAACAAAATGATAATAAGCATATATCAGATATAGGGAGTCTTTTATCAGAATACCCAAGGATGAATTTCATACTGTAAAAATTATAAGCTTGGAAGAGAGTTGCCTTGGAAGAAGACTTAAGCCGACACTATGACAAAAGAACTAGAGGTCTGTTCATGGGAGATAACAAAGCTTTGTTATCAGGTGACGCAAGCCCCAAGAGACATTGTCTTTCCAGGAAAGAGGTTCCAAGGACCTTTGGAAAATAAGAGTTTGAATATGCTGGACCATTTTTTAAAGGCTCTTTAAATAAGACTCAGTGATCAAGAGTGTCACCATTCCAAAATTTTAAAACATTAATAGAAAGCAACAAATCTCAAATAGCGTTCTATATCAGGCAACACTTAAATCAACTTCCACCCCAGATATCTAAAACATACTTCCATAATTAACCTACATTCATTGCTTCAATCCAGACTGGATTCACAAATTATGGATTTTGGGCACTTGCACAGATGATTAGTGCATTGGCAAAGCTGAAACCCAGATGTTCTCCCTTGGCCCTCAGATACCACAGGGCTTGTGCTATGATCTCTGACAGCACTCAATATGGATTTCTGAAAAGCTAATGTTGCCTATGTAACTGCACTAATGTTTAAGATTTGACCTGTTTTTTTTTTCCTTGGTGCTAAAAGATGGGTAAATGACTGAATGGTCTATCCTGTTTTATTAACTCTGGGTTTTCTAAAAATGTGAAGACAGTTCAGAAACTTATCATCATTGCTGTGCAATTACAGCAGGTTAGTTTTCACTCTAGAGAGGCAGGAAGATATTTACTGCTGAGGAACTCCTACCTCCAGCAGCCTGCAGAACAATAACATTATGCATTGGATTATTGATAAGATTAATGTGGAAAATAAATTCCTAATGTAGAAAAGGAATTTATTGAGCAAGAAAAATTAACAATCAATGTGGTGTTCTCCCTAACTTTGCCTTTCCAAATCACCAAATACATAGAAGTTGATTTCTAAACAATGATTGGAGTATGTATTCAACTCTCCATACATTTAGTCAACCTTTTCTGTTGGAGGTTCATCTGGTGCTATGTATTCTAATGCTAATTACTGGCCCCCAAGATCTGGTGCCACGCAGAAGAGCTCATTCTCAGGTACATCAGTCTTTGTTTTGTAAACTTTGATCTACCTAATATAAAGTTGATTAGTTAGTAAAGTTTCAACATAAATTTTAACTTAAAAGCTAGCATTGCTCAAATGTCTAAAATTACTGATATTGTAATTTTAAATTACTGCACATACATTCATGTTTTCTCTTAATTGTGACAGTTCTCCTCTTAACTGTCAAAAGAAAGTGGCCAGCAATAAGTTTCACAAATAGTGTAATGTATAATCTTTCCCAAGAAAGCAAAATACTCCTAAAATATCTTTATTAACTTTATCTATGCAGCTGTCATTTCTCAACTAAAATAATATAAAAATCAATCAGTATACAGATCCTCTGGTGCTGTTTTATTTAAATTAGTTTTCTTTTTTTCTCTCTTTTTAAAAATTATTGTAGCACACAGATATACTCACACACGTACATATGCATGGGCACACATACATATATATACATACATATCTTGACAAATAAACATACTGTTGCTAATATTTACTGGTTTTTTAAGGCTGAGTAGCAGGTATTGGATAACCAAGTAGGGGCTCACTTCTGGGGAATATTGATTTGAAACATTTTGAGACTTCTTTCAATCATGTTGGCATGGCACCTGGTGTCCTGATTCACAGCTTACTTAAATGACCATATTGTTGAGATTTCATGAGTGGAACTTATCCTGTCATATGTTAAATAATACACCAAATGCAAATGTCCTGGTCGTCTGCTTCTTGCCATCTTTCTACTCTCTGTTCCTTAATTTTCTCCAAAACTAAGATGTAAAGGTTGTGTTGTAGTTGGTACAATTATGGTTAGGCACTCAGTATCAGTTGGTCTGAGCATGTGAAACATTGTGGCTATCTGTGATGTTCTTCATTTGTTACAAAAAGGAAAAAAAAATGTTTTCATGAGAAGTTAAGAAGTTACACTTATCTGGAGAGAGTAATGATAGGTCACTACTGAAGAAATAAGGCATGAAGTGAAATAACAGATTGTTTTCTTTTTATTATTATTATAAGGACTTAAGCAATAATTACTATTTTATATTTATCTAAATTTCTATACAACACACACACATACATACATTTTTCCGTTAAAGTTGTCTATGTTCCTCATAAAAACTGCACCAACCAAAACCCTAAAGCAGGCAAAAGAAATCTCCTTTCTAATGGTTCACCATGGCAGTCTAAGTGATTCTCAAAACAATGTTGGATAGTGCTGTTCACCTTAGTTGCACCTCAGAAGTTGAATGTGCACTCATTTCAGGAAAGACACTGGGTATGTAGATCATAGGGCTCATGATTCTACCAAGATTTAAGTCTCCTTTCTGTGGTCTAGCATCCATAATACCAGACAGTATTATGCAAGATACCAGGAAAAAGAAGAAATTCATAGTTCTCCCCAATGTGGATGCATATGAGCCACAACAATAATGCTGTATTTTAAAGATCAAACATAAAGTAATTTTCATATTCAAATCATAAGTAGATGTTATGATTGACTTACGTTAGTTTCAGTGACTTTTTAAAACAATGATTATACCATTCCTCTTTCAATCTTAACAAGTCACTAGAAAATTCAGTGTCTCATTGTATTTTAAATATGAGCCATAATGCCTAGAGGAAATATCCATTATCTTGACCTACTGGTATACATTATCAGGGTAATAATGTGCAGTCATGATTTATGAAATGGAATGAAAACAATAGTACATTATTTAAATTAAGTAAATATAACAGGTGCAAGTGCCTTGATTCTTTCTCTTATTTTATTTTCTGTTATTGTAAAAGAAAATTGTAAGATGCTAGATTTTTTAAAAAAGAAAATAATTATATTTTTTGATGTTATAGACACTGAGAACTTTGAGGTGAAGGCCCTGATGTGCCTACAAGTGATGCTTTGCCATCATAAAATGTTTGTTTCATTTAATGTGCTCCTTACATGAATAACACACATATGAGAGTATTTCCAGAAGTAGGCTTCTGGTTTTAAAGTTCCTTTTTGGTAATAGATCTGGAAATATTAGGAGTTCACTGTATATCTCTGTTCATCCATATTCCTTGTATGATATCCCATTAGAACTGCTCTAAATTTCAGCCTAGTTCTGTAAATATTCCCATATGTGTGTTATTTATATATGTAGCACACATAAAATTAAACAACCATGATATGACGGCAAACCAACCATCACTTGCAGGACTTGGTGTGATAGTATGATTATAAGAATCTAATTAGAAAACTATGAGGGACATAGGAAATATTGGAGAGTACCCTTAAAGCTCACCATCTTTTATTATCTTGTTCTATTGCCAAACAAAACACACACACACACACACACACACACACACACACACACACACACACACACAAATATAGATTTGGACCTCATTAAGACACTTGTGTAGCAAGGCAATGCAAAACAAAATGACTCAGATACCATTGTATATCCTTAAGAATGACTAACATAAAAGGCTCAAGTGACAGAACATGCTGGTGAGGAGCAAAGGAAGCACCCCTTCATTGCTAGTGGGAGTGCAAACTTGTACAACCACTTTAGAAATCAATCTGATATTTTCTTAGGAAATTGACAACAGTTCTACCCCAAGACCCAGCTATATTATTCCTGGCATACACCAGAAAGATGCTCTACCATACCACAAGGAAACTTGCTCAACTATCTTTATAGCCACTTCATTCATAATAGCCAGAAAATAGAAACAACCTAAATGTTCCTCAGCAGAATTATAGACAATAAAAATGTGCTACATTTACACAATGGAATACTACTCAGCTATTAAAAGCAAGGACATCATTAAATGTGCAAGGAAATATATGGAACTAGAAAATATCTTCCTGAATGAGGTAACCCAGATCCAGAAGGACATGCATATATGTACTTACTTAAAAGTGGATAATAGCCCCAAAGTACAAGGTAACCATGGCACAATCTACAAACTCAAAGAAGATAAGCAACAAGGGAGACTCTGAGGAGAATGCTTGAATCTTACCCAGCATGGGAAATAAAATGGACATCTGAAGTAGATGAAAGGAGGGAACTTTGTAGGAGAGGGTGGGGGATCAGGTGTAGCAGAATGAGAGGAGGCCTGGGAGAGAGAATGGAAATTGGGGGGGGGGTTATCTCCAGGACTGGGACACTCCAGGGAGTCTATGGGAGTGACAGTACCAGAGACTATTTGCCGTGGGGGATATGGAGCGAGGGGGACATCAACCCACACACAAATCCCTTGAACCAGCCAACCCAGGACTGGCCCAATTTGAGTCACATTCTATGAGAGAAAGCCTATCACTGGCACTATTAATGTTCTGATATAATTGCAGACAGGAGGCTAACATAACTGTCATCTGATTGCTTCACCCAGCAGTTGATAAAAACAGATGCAGGAACCCAGAGCCAAACATTAGGCAGCATTTGGGAAACCATATGGAAGATGGAGAAAGGACTGAAAGAGCCAGAGAGGTCAAAGACACCACAAGAATACTGACAAAATCAAATAACCTGAATAAACAGAGACTGAACAACCAACCAGAGATTATCCATGGGATATCCAGCCCCTCCCCACCTCCAACCTCACTTCATGCAGCTTGGTCCTCATGTGGAACCTCTAACATCAGGAGCAGTGGCTGTCTTTGAATATATTGTTTGCCTTTGGATCCATTTCCCTTAACACGGTTTACATTGTCTAGCCTTAACAGAAGAAGATGTGCCCAGTCCTACTTGATATGCCAAGGTGGGTTGATATGCATGGAAGGTTTTCCCTTCTCTGACAAGAAAGGAAGGAGGAAGAGCTGGAGGGAGGTGAGGTGAGAGGATAGCACTGAGAGGAAAGGGTCAAGGGAAAGTTCTGATTGGGAAGTAAATTGATCAATTATTGAAAAAGGATAGTTGAATAACAATATAATACTCAGATACATATAAGAAAATGGTAAAGTAAGGAGGCGTGATTGGTAAAGAAAACATCATAAACAAAGATAGGGATAAAAATGCAATGAGAATCGGTAATGGCTTTCAGACCCAAACAGGGTAAGTTTTTAAAAAAATAAATCAATAGCAAGAAAGATGTGACTTCCCTGGGGAGAAGATGCAGTCCCTTCACTTGGCAGGATTACAAAGGCAGTTTGATGCAATACCACAAGCTGAGGGCTGGCTAAGGAGCCTGTGATGACTTCATGGGTCATAAATCCTCAGAAAGCAGAGAGTGCAGCAGATCATGGGATGAGCACCAGGCCAGTAGGTGGGTGGCACTGGAGCGATAGATGTGCTTTTGGAGTGTGACAGAGAGGAGTTTTCAGCCCATTTCTAAGATCCATTGCCTGCTGTGCAGGCAGAAAGGGAAGAAGTGCACTCATGGGTGAAAAACTGCACAAGCTCACCTGGAGAGAAATTGGGGTTCAGTTCAGATATTGGAATAGCAGACAGAGGGTTATTACTGAGTCTAAAGCAGGGGCAACTAATGTGGAAAGGTCCTGAAGGGGAGGGAGAGGATGTGACACTGAGGAGCCTGCATAACAGAGGCAACTGGGGTATCCTCCAGAACATGCAGAACTGTCTGCACTTGGAGGGGTAATAATATTACATAACTCTATATTTTTTCTTTGTTTTCCTTGTTGTTGTTTGTTTGTTTGTTTGTTTGTTTAGAACGCATTTCTCTGTGTAGCCTTAACTGTCCTAGAACTCACTATGTAGACCAGGCTAGCCTCGAACTCAGAGACCTCCCCATCTCTGCCTTCCTGTCTGCTCAGATTAAAGGCCTGTGCACCACCAACCAGCTAATTACCTAATTAAGATACCTTTTTGCAGGCTTATTATCCTGTCCTCTGTACATTCAAATTTGCATGGGGAGAGAACAATAACTGCCCATGCTACAAAATTTCAAGAATTTAATTTCCTGATATAATTTATTAAAGAGTAATTAAGTGTCTCCTACCAAGAAATGTTTTTCCACTGAGTAAAGTATAAACAGTCATTGACACTCTGAGGCTGAGAACAGTCTCACTCATCTGCTGCTCTACGCCATGGTATGAAAAGCTGGTATCTTCTGTTTGCTGTCAGCATGGAATGGATGTGCTTCACCTGACACAATGCAATCTGAGAGAAAATATCCTGGTTTCCACAGAAGGCATAGTAGGGGTGGAGAGGCAAATAAGCAGGTTAAATAGTTTTCCATGCAAAAGTGAACAATTGTGCTCAACTCTGGAACACACAAAAAATGGAACTGGTGCATCCTTGATGGAGTTCCAAACCTCTTATCTGGAGAAAAAGTAGAGGCAAGAGGATTTCATGGGCCACATACTGCATAAATTATGCAGAACTGAAGAAACAACATTAATCATGATGGAACAATGTAAAAAAATTAAAAAAAAAGAACCTGCTTTGGAAAAATTTTCCTCTGAATTCCTAAAACAAGGAATACATACACAGGCCATCCCCATACTTTTCATGTTCTCTGTACACAAATTAAGTAATAATAACTATTTAAGACATAACATTTGACTTATTGGCATGTATAGAAGATTAGGAGACAAGAATTAATTTCAGAGTTGGGGGCTAGAGATTTGGTTCAGTGATTAAGAACACTTACTGTCTGCTCTTCCAAGGGGCCTGGATTCACATAGTGACTCACAAATGCCTATTAACTGCATCCCTGAGCATATGAAGGCCTCTTCTGGGTCCATTGACATTAGCCATGGGTACTAGGTACAGGAACATACATATTGGCAAAAAATCCATACACATGAAAGTGCTTGGGGGAAAGAAAACACAGTCAAATATGTTATACAGTTTTTTCCTTCTAGTAGTCACACATGTATATGGTCTTCAATCCTTTATTTTGAGTAACAACTGGAAACTTCTAATCAACACAGATTTCTTGAGGTTGGGGCATGGGGTGAGCCCTTATTGTATTGTCATATATGTAAGATTTTGTTTAAAAGACTGATTTCCTTTATGCCTTTGAAAAACATCATGTTTTGAATGAAATTATGAAGAGATTCAGATGCCATAAAATGCAGACTATTTCATGAAACTGTGATTGCCTATACCTGCCAGTAGCATGAAGTCATGGCCCACAGTCTCATGTATGGAGAAAACAAATGCAGTCAACAACCCCAGGCAGTTTGGAAGAAAAGATACTGTCAGTCAAGGTTCCTGTAACAATAACCAGTCCCATTCATTGTCTTTATTACAGTTTCAAAGAAGTCTCAACTACATCATAATAAATTCCTAGGTCAGCCATACTGTACTATGGTTCATGATGTGTGTTAGGAAACTAAATTTGTGGTATGTTAATATGTAATATGGAAACTAATATTAACTTTAAAGACAATGAATATTGATGTTTCAGAAATATGAGAATTATTTTATATGATTCTACATTAAGTAAGTTGATACTAATATAATTTGTGCAAATTAGTGTGCTATGGCTTGAATGAGATTTGTCCCTTCTCAAACATCATGTTATACACTACCAATAAACTTAAAATTTTATGACAAAAGTAAAATGGGCTAAACAACAACTTATGTGTCAACATTTAGTTTTCCTATTATCAAAACAACTCTTAAAAAAGTATATTGTTAAAGCAAATATAACTTCAACTATATAAGAAATAATACAGAATTCATTCTTAGACTAATGTCAATAAGCTCTTGTTTAGAAACATGGATTCAGTTTGTCACAAGAGAGAGGCCACACCATTCCAAGGTGTATCTAAAGATATAAAACAAAACAAAGACATAACAATTGCATTCATCATGGGGTTATTGAGGTACAGCAACGCAAGATAAACTCTGCTGTAGCTTGCAGACACTAGCCAATGGCATTCATAGTCTTGGTGTTGGTGGAAGCTGGTAATCTGAGAAGAATCGATGCTATGTCACACATAAAAGATGGGCACTGAGAAGCTACAGACTATCCTAAGATAACCAATGATAATCACCACTAGATTTGAAACATCATTGCTTCTACAATCACAAACTTCAAATCAGCCAGTCATGCCATGGAGTTTAACATCCTGGAGCTTGTTTTCCAGGGCCTTCAGATTACATTATAGAAAGGAACACAATTCCAACAATAAAAGGCCATGTATACAAAAACCTATAGATAATACCATACTCATGAGTCTGAACAAAAATAGCATGGTAGTTGTTACTGTTTTTTACATAACAAAGCTGTAGAAGTTCTAGGCAGAGTATATAAGCCTGACAAGAATAAAAGTACAAATCAAAAGGAAGAATCATTATTGCCACCATTTTTGATGACAGACTATTCGTGTCTTTAAAAAAATCCCAAACTCTTTATCAAAATTAAAATTCATAAACTCAGTAGAGTGGTGGGATATAAAAATAATGTGTATGTGGCCTCGACTATCTCTTCTTGTTTGTTAATTTTGTCCCTTTGGCCAAAACAATTCAAAGTTTCAAATCTGTAGAACATAAGCATCAAAGATGATGTTTTGAGGCACAAGATATAAACATTACCAAAATATATGTTACTTCTGTCAGAAAAATTACTATTATAATGAGAAAATACAGTTTTGTGAGTTTCTAAAGAAGATAATTGTTCTCCAAAAGTTAGAAGATGACAAATCTCTCTGTAAGGGGCCAAATAACAAATTTGTTTAGTTTTATATTATGGCTTGTCTACAAACACTCAAATTTATTATTTATATTTTCAGATGTATTTATTATATTTTATGTATGAGACTGTTTAGAGTGTATACATGTTTGTGCACTACAAGTATACTTCATGACTCCAGAGATCAAAGAGCGCATTGAATGCCATGAAACCGGCATTATAGATGGTTGTCATCCATATAGGTGTCAGTGATTGAAAGCAGGTCCTCTGCAGGAAGAATAAGTGATCTTAACCTCTGAGACATCTTTCCAGCCCCACACATTTATTAGTATTACATAAAAGCAGCCATACAACCACATAATATTATAGATGTGATTCTGTTTATAAAGTAGCTTATTAATCATAGCAACCTGGGATGAATTTAGGTCACAAGACAATGTGTCTCATATCATAGCCACAGTGTTTCTATTCCTTGGGTATGAAAATCAGCCCCTGGAACCTGTAAGAAAGTTGAGCCTTCAGCAGCATCAGTAGCCATGGAAGCCTTGGTAACAAAGGATGACCTTGATTTTTCTCTAGGCTTTAAGGCCATTAGTAGTTACTTGGCCTTGAAAGATACATAGTGGATATGAGGGAACAGCAGACTGATTCACAAATATGTGGTACAAGACTGAAATATGGACTCTGTAGAAATTACAAGGTATAAACATCTCTATCAAAATTTTTCCCTGAATTTCAGGTTTTTCACTGAAGACCAACTTTTTTTGGTAAAGACTTTCATGTGTTCTTTTATTTTTACTTTTAAATTTAATATAATCTTGTATTAAATATTTATTTATTATATGTGAATGAGTTTGGTATATCTCTGCATGTTTGTATGTACATCACATACTTGAAGGTGACCAGGGAGCTGGAATATGAGCATTAGTCATCACCTAGAATTCAGTCACAGGCAGTGATGAGCCACCTAATGTGGGTGCTGGAAACAGAACACAGAACCTCTGTCAGAACAAGAATTCTTCCTCATTGTGTCATCTCTTCAATTCTGAGACTAGTATTTTCTCTATAAATATCACTTATATGAAGATAGAAAATTATCTTTCTTTTTTATTTAGATGGTTTTATTTCTTACCTTCCCTGATTATGTATGTCATCAACAGTTAACTATAATAGAAATAATATAATAAGAAATATATATAATAGAAATAATACAATAAGAGAATTACATAAACATAGTTTTGACTCATGATTTTAAAATTTCTATTTCATGATTGACTGACTGTAGTGCTTTGGAGTCTGTAGTGAAGCATCAACCACTGCAAGGGTACATAATGGCAAAAACAACAACAACAACAAAGCAAAACAAAACTAAAAAAAAAGCCATGTTCAACCAAAACATTAAAATTAAAAGGAGCCGGGAAGATAATCATCAGTTCCCTCAAGGACATTCTTGCAGAGATAAAAAGATCTTCTCCCTTAGACCCACATCTTATAATTTTCAATAGTACCACTTTAGGCACCATGTCATTTGGAATAAAGGTCTTTGAGGGGTCATTTAATGCTCAAGAGATAGCACTGTTATGAATAGAAAATAAAGAGCTTGTTAGACTATGGTCACATACCACTCACCTGAATCCACGTGGTAGTCTTGGTCAGCAAGGGTACAGGAGGTGTTTAGAAGCTGCATGATTTATTTTTTGGACCTTATTTTGTATTTTTAAGATTAGTATCAGGAATGAATTTTCTCCACATTGATAGAATTTCTGCTCTTTTAAACTTAATATCTTCAATTCTGTATCCATTTTCCCTACTTCTCTTGTAACCTATTGGTAAAAACCATAATTTATCATCCCTAAATTCTCTTAGCTGGTAAAGGAGTTGTCAGGATTCTTTGTGTAGACATTTAACACTCAATATTATTTAAGAGTAAAGGTGAAATACTGACCTGCTCTGGAAAATTGTCAAGCTCACAGCTCCTGCACAAGAAAGTGGCTTCTACTACATCCTGTAGAGAAGGAATTTGTTTGTTATTTCTAAGAGCCAAGGTCAGCACACAACTTCTATTACAAACTTGCAAATTCAAAGGAATGTAAGGCTTTAATAGAGTTTCATAGAAGAACACAGATGTTTCCTCTCAGAGACTTGAGTTACATTCCTTCCCAGTAAGACTTCTGACCTTGACCAGGAGAAACTGTCCCCACTGGGATTGAAGCATTCTTTGAAGCTCTGCCGTGCAGAAGCTCAACACGAACTCGATCTTCATCTCTCCCTGCCCCCTACCTACAGGAGACATGATATTTATGAGTTTCAAGGAAGGCTTGCTAGCTTTCACATCTAGTTTTTAATAATTTATTAATTACCCTTAATCTTTCATAATATTTTTCCACTAAGTTCATGAGAGTACTCTAAGGAAAAGGCACCCAATTAAAAAAAATCATCAATCTATTATTATTAAGTTTTTGAATGGAAATGACACACTTACCACTTTATGTTCTGCAGGTTTTTTCCATCCAAGTTCTCCATGGGTGGAAAACATAACAACTGTAAGGTCGTAATCGTCTATCTATGCTCAACAATCACCAGGTAAAAAGCTCTTACCATCTATACAACTCATGAGTCAGCTTCAAAATACCAGCATGATGTCTGCTTTCCTTGTCATTATCATTAGCAACAATTGCACATTTGTTTTTCTGGAACCAGACATTTGGGTAAAACTGTCCTATTGAAATTTTATTCAGGAATTTTTGCCAGTGAAGGAAAAAATTAGATTTGGAGTGAAAGAAAATGTACTTTGAATCTAATAACAGTGAAGTTTCTTGAACCTAAATAGTCTTCAATTTTGCAGAAAAGTATAGGGAAACATACTCCCACTGGCCAGCCACTGTGTTTAGATCCACCATAGAAAGAGTATATGATTGTGTCAGCTATCTATGAAAATTTCTACCACCTGAGGGCTCCCAATCAACACCTCTTAGAGTATGGAATACATTTGAATGGTAAACTACAATATTCAGAGGAAAGTGATTAAAAAAAAAAAAAGAGGCAACAGAGTGCATGTCAGAGAGAGCCCCAACTCCCCTTATTAGGTGATCCACACAAAGACAAAACTGTCATCAGATACATATGTGCAGGGGGCTAAGGTCCAGTCCATGCATGGTCCTTGGTTGTTTTTTCAGTCTCCACAAGCAGCCTTGAGCCCAGGTCAGTTGGTTCTCTTGGTCTTTTTTGTGGAGCTACTGTTCACTCAAGCTCCTTCTGTCCTTCACACCACTCTCCCAAAAGGCTCCTTGCACTTATCCTGGTTTTTGGCTGTCAGCATTTGTTTTGATCTGTTGCTGGGTAGTAGGGCCTCTCAGAAGATAGCTATACTAGGCTCACTTCTGCAAGCATAGCAAACTGTCTTTAATACGGTTGCCTGTCTCCCATGAGGTGGGTCTCAGGTTGGGCCAGGCATTGATGGGATGTTCCCTCAATCTGTGCTCTATCTTTATCCCTGCACATCTTGTTGTGGGTGGATTGCTGTTCCCATTCCTCCACTAAGAGTCCTGTCTGGCTAGAAGGTAGCCTCTTTAATTCTCCGTGACCTCAGCTACTGGTTGTCTCAGCTACAGTCACTGTCATATATTCTCAGGACGTATCCTGTCCTAGGTATCCATGTGTCTCAGAGATGCCTACACACACATAGCTATGTGGCCTCCTACACCTGTTCTCACCTCATCTGATCCTCACTCTCATTTTTCTCCAAACTCTTCTCCTATCCTGTTGCCTCTCTTCAACCATTTCCACTGTCTATTCTATTAGCCCTTCTGACAGAGATTTAACCATCCTCCCCTGGACCCTCCTTTTTTACATTGCTTCTTTGGGTCTGTGAATTGTAGTGTGATTATCTTATACTATGTGGCTAAAAGCCGCTTACAAGTAAGTAGATACCATGTGTGTCTTTCTGGTGTCATCCTCACTCAGGATGATCTTTTTTTAGTTCTATCCACCAGCCTGCCAATTTAATGATTTCCTTGTTTTTAATAGTTGAGTAGTATTCCACCATGTTAATGTACCAGATTTTCTTTATCTATTATTATGTTGAGAGACATCTGGGTTGTTTTCAGTTTCTGGCTATTATGAATATATCTGCAATGAACCTAGTTGAACATATGTCCTTGTTGCATAGTGTAACATCTTACGAGTATATGCCCAGGAGATGTATAACTTGGTCTTAATGTAGAGTTGTTTTAATTTTTTTTTTTACAAAGTGACAGATTGATTTCCAAAGTGGTTGTACAAACGTTGCACTCTGACCAGCAAATGGGGAAAGTTCCCCTTTCTCCACCTGCTCACCAACATTTGCTGTCTCTTGAGTTTTTTATCTTAGGCATTCTGACAGGTGTAAGATGAAATCTCAGAGTCATTTTGGTTTGCATTTCCCTGATATCTAATGATGCTGAATATTTCTCTTTTTTAAATTTTTTATTATTAATTTATTCTTGTTACAGCTCAGTGGTTATCCCATCCCTTGTGTCCTCCCATTCTTCCCTCCCTCCCCTTTTCCCCTTATTCCCCTCCCCTATGGCTATTCCTGAAGGGGATTACCTCCGCCTGTATATGCTCATAGGGTATCAAGTTTCTTCTTGGTAACCTGCTGTTCTTCCTCTGAGTGCCACCAGGTCTCCCCCTCCAGGGGCCATGGTCAAATGTGAGGCACCAGAGTATGTGAGAAAGTCATATCCCACTCTCCACTCAAGTGTGGAGACTGTTCTGACCATTGGCTAGATCTGGGTAGGGGTTTAAAGTTGACCGCCTGTATTGTCTTTGGCTGGTGTCTTAGTTTGAGCGGGACCCCTGGGCCCAAATCTGCCTATCATAATGTTCTTAAGTGTTTCTTGGTCACTCAAAATTCCTTGGTTTAAAATTCTCTGGTTAGCTCTGTATCCCACTTTTAAGTTTCACTATTTAGTTCTCTGGTGTTTAATTTCTTGAGTTCTTGAAGATCTTTTCCCAGTCTGTAGGTTGCCATTTTATTCTGTTTACAGTGTCCTCTGCCTTAGAGAAACTATTTGAATCCTTGAGGTCCCATTTATTAATTGTTGGTCTTAGAGCATGAGCTGTTGGTGTTCATTTCAGGAAGTTGTCTCCTATCACAACAACTTCAAGGCTCTTCTCCACTTCTTTTCTAATAGATTTTAAAGTTTCTGGTTTTATTTTGAGGTGTTTGATCCACTTGGATTTTAGTTTTATGCAGGGTGATAAATATGGATCTATTTGCATTCTTCTACATGCAGACATTCAGTTAGAGCAGCACCATTTGTTGAAGATGGTTTCTTTTGTTTTTCCAATTTATGGTTTTCCCTTGTTTGTCAAAAATCATGTGATCATGGATGTGTAGGTTTATTTCTGAGTCTTTAATTCAAATCCATTGATCAAGCAATCTGTTTCTATGCCAATAACATGCCATTTGTATTACTATAGCTGTGTAGTATGCATTGAAATCAGGTGTGGTGATACCTCTAGAAGTTCTTTAACTGTGTAAGATTGTTTTAGTTGTTCTGGGTTTTTTTTTTTCAATACAAAATTGAGAATTGTTCTTTCAAACCCTATAAAGAATGGTGTTGGTATTTTGATGGAAGTTGTATTGAATTTGTTGATTGCCTTTGGTAAGAGTGCCATTTTCATTGTACTTCTACTGATACATGAGTATGGAAAATGTTTGCATATGCTGATATTGTCTTTAATTTATTTACATATGCTGATATTGTCTTTAATTTATTTGCATATGCTGATATTGTCTTTAATTTATTCCTTCAAAGACTTATAGTTTTTGTCATACAAGTGTTACAATTGCTTGGCTATATTTACACCAAGATGTGTTATATTATTTGTTGCTACTGTGAAAGGTGTTATTTCCCTAAACTCTTAAATTATATCCTCTTGATCAGCTTTAGTTGTCCTGTTGTGCTAGTTAGAACTTCAGGAAGTCTATTGAATGTATTGAAGAGAATAGACAGACATTTCCCTGATTTTAGTGGAACTGCTTTGTGTTTCTCTCTATGTAGCTTGATGTTGGCTATTGGCTTGGTGTATATTGCCTTTATTACGTTTGGGTATGTGCCTTGTATACCTGATCTTTCCAAGACTTTTATCATAAGCAGTGTTGGATTTTTGTCAAAGGATTTTTCTGCATCTAATGAGATAATCAGATTATTTTTTGATGGATTTTCAAATGTTGAAACATTCCTGCTTCCCTGAGGTAAAGCTTATTTGATCATGGCAAGTGATGTATTTGATGTGTACTTGGATTCAGTTTGTAAATACTTAGTATTTTTCATCTATGTTCTAAAATTATTTTTTTTCTTGAGTCTTTATGTGGTTTAGTTATCAGCATAATTGTGGCTTCATGTTATAGACGTTTTAGGTGTGCTTTTAAATTGCTGGTATGGGAACACTCCAATTTATTTATGAAAATATTTCCTTAGCACTGCTTTCATTTTTTCCAAAGTTTGAGTATGTTGTGCCTTAATTTTCACTGAACTCTAGAAAGTCTTTAATTTCTTTCTTTATTTCTTCTCTAACCCATTGGTCACTGAGAAGAGAGTTGTTTAGTTTCTATGAGTTTGTAAATTTTCTCTTATTTCTGTTGCTTTGAAATACAGATGAACCAGATTGCCTGTGAAAGTGATACCCAATGAGAATATATAGGGGGAGGTAATCCCCCTCAGGAACAGTCATAGGGGAGGGGAATAATGGGAAAATGGGGGGGAGGAATGGGAGGATACAAGGGATGGGATAAACATTGAGATGTAACAAGAATAAATTAAAAAAAAAAAAAAGTCAGACGCAACTCTCCACTCAACTGTGGAGAATGTCCTGTCCATTGGCTAGATCTGGGTAGGGGTTGGAAGTTTACTGCCTGTATTGTCCTTGGCTGATGCCATAACAGGTACTCTGGTGCCTCATATTTGACCACGTCCTCTGGATGGGGAGACCTGGTAGCACTCAGAGGAAGGATAGCAGGCTACCAAGAAGAGACTTGATACCCTATGAGCATATACAGGGGGAGGAGGTCCCCCTCAGTCACAGTCATAGCGGAGGGGAGTAAGGGGAAAATGGGAGAGAGGGAGGAATGGGAGGATACAGGGGATGATATAACCATTGAGATGTAATATGAATACATTAATAAAATAAAAATTTTCAAAAAAGTTAAAAAAAGAAAAAAAAGTATTCCTTGCTTTTATAAGGGCTTATTTCAATTATTTTGTATTAGCTGAGGCTTCCTTTATGACTGACTATATGGTCAGTTTTGGAGAAGATTCTGTGAGATGCCAAGAAGAGTGTATATTGTTTTGTGTTTGGGTGAAATTTTATATACATATATATATATATATGTATATATATATATATACATATATTATGCCAATGCTTCATGACTTCTGTTATCTCACCATTTCTCTGTTTAGTTTCTGTTTCAATGATCTGTTTATTGATGAGAGTGGGGTATTAAAGTCTCCCACTCTTAATGTGTGGGTTTCAATGTATGATTTAAGGTTTAGTAATGTTTCTTTTACAAATGTGAGTGCTCTTGCATTTGGGGCATAGATATTCAGAATTGAAATTTCAACTTGGTTAGGTTTTCATTTGATGAGTATAAAGTGTCCTTCCCCATTTCTTTTGATTAATATTGATTGAATGCCTATTTATTCAGATATTAGAATGACTACTCAAGCTTGCTTCTTGGGTCCATTTTCTTGAAAACCTTCTTCCAGTTATTTACAATGAAACAATGTCTATCGTTGTTGCTAAATTGTGTTTTGTGTGTGCGTGTGTGCAGCAGAATCACGGATCTTGTTTTCTCATCCATTCTGTTAGCCGTTGTCTTTTTACTGGGGAATTAGGTCCATTGATGTTGAAGGATATTAATTACTAATGACTGTTCATTCTTGTTATTTTGATGTTGGTGGTGGTAGAGTTTATGTGATGTGTGTGTGTGTTTGTGTGTGTGTGTTTTCCTTTTTTATTTTTTTTTTTCTAATGTGAGGTTATTTATTTCCTGTGTGTAGCCTTCCCGGATTGGAGTTTTCCTTAGAGTGTCTTCTGTTAGGCTAGATTTGTGGATAGATAGTGTTTAAATTTTTTTATCTAAGAGCTTGCTTTTCCCATCTCTGGTGGTTAGATGTTTGGCTCGGTATAATAGTCAGGGCTGAAATTTATGGTGTCTTAGTGCTTGTTAGATATTTGCCTAGGTCTTTCTGGCTTTTAGCGTCTCTATTGATAAGTCAGGTGTCATTCTGATAGGTCTGTGACTTGAACATCTCTTGCAGATATTAATATTATTTCTTTGTTCTGTACATTATGTGTTTGATTATTATGTGGTGGAAGGCTTTTCTTTTTTGGTCCTATCTATTTGGAGTTCTATAAGCTTCTTATATGTATATAGGCATCTTTTTCTTTAGGTTGGGGTAGTTTTCTTCTCCTTCTTCTATTTCCTATTACTCTTATGTTTGATCCTTTCATAGTGTCTCAGGTTTCATGGATGTTTTATATCAGGAACGTTTTAGGTTAATGTTTTCTTTGACTGACATATTAATTTCTTCAATTGTATCTTCTACCCCATAGAATCCCTCTTCAATCTCTGATATCCTGTTGGTGATGCTTGTGTCTGTAGCTCCTGTTCTTTTTCCTAGGTTTTCCATTTCCAGGAGTTCCTCACTTTGTGTTTTCTTTATTGTTCTATTTCCATTTTCATGTCGTGGACAGTTTTATTCATTTCCTTCACTTCCATAATTGTTTTTTCCTATCTTCCATTAAGGGATTTATTCATTTCCTTCACCTGTTTGATTGAATTTTCCTGTGTTTCTCTAAGGGACTTATTCATATCCTCTTTCAATGCCTCTATCGTCTTTATAAGGTTGGCTTTAAGGTCATCTTCTTTTGCTTCAGCTGTGTAAAGGCATCCAGGGCTTTCTGTGGTCAGATAGTTGGGTTCTGTGTATGCCATATCTCTCTAGTTCTTGTTATGTCTTTATGGTGACAATTTAGCCACCTCATTGTTCCTAGTATTGTTTGGATGTTCCTGATGCTGACAGGATTCCTCAGGGAAGGAGGCAGAGCCTTGAACCTAATAGTGGAGTTCAGGGATTAGCAGGGTGTTGACTTCTACTGAATGGGTATTCCTGAGCACCTGAAGGCCTGGATGTTCCTCTGCTAGCTGTGTCCCAGGCAGGCAGGACACAGCCTGGATGGGCTATAACCTGGCTGTTCATGGAGACCCACAAATCTAGATGATCCTGAAGGATGAACCAGAAGGAAGGTTATGGAGCTCTGCTGTCTGTGTCCCCATTCAGATGGGAGAGAGTCTGGCTGGGATCTAACCTCGGTCTTCCAGGGGACAGACAGGCCTGGATGACCTGGTGGCTGGCAGGCTTCCTTCACAGGGAAGATTATGAAGCTCTGCTGGCTGTATCCCCTGCAGGCAGCAGAAATGCTGGCCAGACTCTAACTTGATTCTTTCTCTCTACAATATTCATTTCTATCACTTTAGCATTATTTTTTGTCTCATTTATGATGAATTTACAGCAACATTTGATACAATCAATCATATTTCCAGGAAATGATACCATGTGGTTTTAATCCTCACTCTAATCACCTTAGTTATTTGCATATACCTGGTTCATTTTTACTCCAGCTTTCTTCTAGGATTATCTCTGCTGGTTTCTTTTCCTTTTTTCTATTCTTATATATCAGCTTTATGTTGAGAATTTCATAAATAATGTATTCACAGTTCATATTTTCTCTGGCTTACTTCATCACCTACTGCTGTAATTATCAGAAAACGCTACTTTATTATATTGAATGCAATTAATAATTAAAGCTCAAGAATTCATATTTGGAATTTATTAGTTATCAGAATCCATATCCATCTGCCTATTATTTCACTAAAGGTCAGCAAATATAAGAACCCTCTAGCCTAATGACCAAATAACTCCTCTTATACCCACTCAGTAGAAATCCAAACATAATGAAAGACTATAAGTTGAAATCAGTTCCTTAATTTACTTTTACCATCTCTAATCAACCAGTGGATATCGATTATGTACAGTTTTTATTTTATCTACTTAAGATTATATGCATATACTGTGGAAATCTTTCCTGGGAGAAGCTAATTCTTCTCTCAACAGTCATCTCATGGCTACAATTTGTTTCCTGTGAGTGGGACCTTAAGATTTGTTGTTGTTGTTGTTGTTTTGTTTTGTTTTTTTCTTTCACTTTAGTGTTGGCATATCTGTTAAGATTGCCATTTTATTGGTCGTTTTTATGCAGTTGTTTCTAGAAGAAGCTATTTTCACAGGATATTTTTTCGTCTACCGGTTTTACAGTCTTTCTGCCTGCTCTTTGCGGATATTCCATAAGCCACAGATTTCAAAGCTGTGATGTAGATGTGTTCAATGGGACAGAACTTCCCATGGTCCCTTCATCTCTGTATTGTGTCCAGTTGTGTTCTGCTGGGATGGTCTACATTTCCTACAAAGAGGATCTTCCTTAATGTGAGGTGGTATCTTTAATCGCCTCTCATTTAAAGAGGATTGGCTATCGGCATTATTATGCTGAGCATGTGACTCAAGTCTTACAAATTCTGCTTTTAATTACAATTCTATACAAACAATTTTTATGGAATTATTGACAGAGCTAAGTTTAACATCCATGATTTGCATGTTTTCCCTTTTGTTTGGGATTCAAAATAAACAAATACATTGTGTGTTTGTGATCTATCTACATTACTCACTGGCTAGAAGCACACCTTATTTCATTTAGAGTTACTTATTTAGAAGATCTGTTGCTTATTCTATCTTAAGTATAAGCATCCTAATGACAAAGGTTTATAACTTTACAATTATTATATCTTTCTCATTTATTGTTTTATATTGCTAAATGTAGAAACAAATGTACTTTATCTAAAATATGTATTTTACTATTCCTATTTAGGCAATTAGTTTCTTTTTAAGAAGTTGGAGATACAGAAAATTAACTTTCCATTCAAATTTTACCAGCGTTCTTGATCTTTATTTACTTTATAAATTCATATTGCACTCCCAATTCAATCCCTTTTTCATAAGTTGTATCCATAGATATTTAGTTTACTCGAAGAAGGTAAAAATAAGTTATAATATTTTCTTTAATTATAATTTCAAATATATTTTATGGTGAAAATTTATAAACTATTCTTTGTTTTTCTATTTCTGACCCTAGTATTTCCATTGGCAATTAAAGCCTTTGTTAGAAATTATATTCTATTCTTGGAAATATTTATTTTTCTTTATTGTGATGAGTTGTTCTAGTATATTGCTTTCCACTTTGGCAAAGCACCAGGGCTTTGACTTTTATATTGTGTTTAATAGATTTTTTTTTCTTACATTCACACTCAGAAATTCTTTGAAATGAGGTCTTATTTTGCAATCTTCAAGTAAAACTGGATAATTACATGTTTAAGAAATTCTTTCTATAATTTCTATCTCAAGTATATCAGTCAAAGGGGTTGAATGGATAGCTTACAAGTAATGAGTACTGTTTACTTTTCCAAGAAATTGGAGTCAATTCTCTGTATCCACATGGTGGTTTATAACTGACAGAAACTCCAATTCCATGGGATTTGACAACTCTGGCCTACACAGGTAGCACGTAGGCAATGGTAGAATGATATAACGCAGGAAACACACACATATACATGAAAATAATACTTAACGGCTAAATCGGCTTTTAAAGAATAGTGATGATAGATACATCAACCATATTATAGATGTTTGCCTTTTTTAATTTTTATTTTATTAATTTATTCATATTACATCTCAATTGTTATCCGATCCCTTGTATCCTCCAATTCTACCCTCCTTCCTATTTTCCCCTTACTCCCCTCCCCTATGATTGTTCCTGAGGGGGACTTCCCCCCCCCTTTTATATGCTCATAGGGTATCAAGTCTCTTCTTGGTAGCCTGCTATCCTTCCTCTGAGTGCCACCAGGTCTCCCCATCCAGGGGACATGGTCAAATATGAGGCACCAGAGTACATGTGAAAGTCATACCCCACTCTCCACTCAACTGTGGAGAATGTCCTGTCCATTGCCTAGATCTGGGTAGGGGTTTGAAGTTTATGGCCTGTATTGTCCTTGGCTGGTGCCATAGGTTGAGTGGAACCCCTGGGCCCAAATATGCCTATCATAATGTTCTTCTTGTAGGTTTCTAGGACCCTCTGGATCCTTCTACTTTGCCATTCTCCCATGCTTCTCTCATCTAGAATCCCAATAGGATGTCCTCCCCTCTGTCCCAGTTTCCTGGTAAGTGAAGACTTTCATGGGACATGCCCCTTGGGCTAGTACACAGATATAAGTGAGTATATACCATTTGAGTCTTTCTGCTTCTAGGTTAACTCACTCATTATGATCATTTCTAGCTCAATCCATTTATCCACAAATTCCAGAAATCCCTTGTTTTTAATAGCTGAGTAGTATTCCATAGTGTGAATGTACCACAGTTTCTTTATCCATTCTTCTATTGAGTGACACTTAGGCTGTTTCCAGGATCTGGCTATTATGAATAAGGCTGCTATGAAAATGGTTGAGCAAATTTCCTTGTTGTGTGCTGGAGCATATTCTGGGTATATTCCAAGCAGTGGAATAGCTGGGTCTTGAGGAAGCCCTATTCCCAGTTTTCTGAGATAGCACCAGATAGATTTCTAAAGTGGAAGAAATTAGGAAAACCACACTCTTCACATTAGCCACAAGCAATTAAAATATTTAGGAGTTACTCTAACCAAGCAAGTGAAGGACTTATTTGAAAAAAATTTCAAAACTCTGAAGAAAGAGATTGCTCATGGATCAGGAGAATTAACATAGTAAAAATGACCATCTTACCAAAAGCAATCTACAGATTCAATTTTTGCCTCTTTTACATTTTTCTGTTGCTTTGAGTTATTTCTTAGTGATTTCTCTATAAGATCACTATATAAGATTTCTATCTAAGATCACTTTTCCATGAAATGTAAGCTATAGAAATAAACCTATCCAAATTATAATTTTCTTTTATCAATGCTTCACTTGCATATAGTTTGTCATTGTTTTAATAAGTATCAGTTCATACAGTTAGGTTTCTCCTGGTTCTTTACCATATTGATTATAGACATTTTAAAGTATATAAATTTCACTCACCTACTTTTTCCTTTGACAACAAATAATTATCATGTGCTTTCACACAGTTATTTACTACAATTTACATTGTAAATAAAGAAATAATTATCTTAGATAATACCATTTATGTTAAGAAATTGGACTTTCTCCTTTTATATGCATCCTTTGGTGTGATGTTAACACTTCCTGGTAGGAGTCCTTTTTGTTGCTGTTATTGTTACCATAAGAGTTTTCTATGTCTGCAACCTTTTCAGTATTATATGACTGTAATTTTCTTAAGTTCTTATTTCATATAAACCTAAACTGTACACATCTCAAAAATACAGGAATCATTTTACTAAGCTGTCTGCAAATGTCTAATAGATTACAGGCCTTTCAGCTCATTCTTAGGTTTTCAGAGGAATTGAGGGAGATGATGTTCACTTCATCTCTCAGAGTTGTGCACCTGTTATCAGTAGATAGTGAGATAAAATGCTTTTGCACCTTCTCAGTGTTATGTAAGTCTTCTCATTGAGAGTAGTCTGGTCTCAATGAGCATATTGCCTCTCCACAGACCCAATATATATCTGATGTCTGTTGCTCTAGAACACTTGTTATTAATGTAGCTTTCCTGCAAGTTCAAAGAGACAGATCATTTTTGGTCTGCCAATGAAAGAAAAGGCATGGGTGGGAGTTAAATTTATGATTGCTATGACTGTGAAAGTTATGATTGCTCATTAGCACTCTGAGAATAGCTGAAGAGCATTCTGTCCCTCTCTCAATGAAGATACATACAGCTTTCTACTGGCAAAGAATGGGGTCTGCATAGATGACAGATTAAAAGTAGCTTGAGAAGGAACATGTGCAAATTTAAATTTTCTACTTCTTCTCTGTCTTTGTCCTAATGTTATTTAGTGAACAGAACAGAAAAGCCTGGCATTGGGAAGAAATGAAGGATTCTTCATAGAAATCTCTACCAGAGATTTACAAGGGAGAAAGTTACTTTACTGACTTCAACTGACCCGGAATAACACTCAAAACCGGAAGCAAATGCTATCAGCGTTTGTTGTTTCCAACATATATGGGATATGGGATATTTATCTTGTTTATGGTTCTCTTCAACTTGTTATCTGCCCTCAGTAAATAATGACCAAAACACACACACACACACACACACACACACACACACACACACACACACACACACACACACACACCATCATTCTGAGTTAGGGGAATGGAAGGGTATCTGATTTAAGATTAAAGCTTTGCATTTTCCTTAAATTGTAAAACCTGAATGCATCTGAAAGCCAAGGCATAGGAAGGTTAGTTGCACTGTTCTCTTTTGGGAAGATTAAACTTAATAATTCTGAGTTCAAAATAGAAAACAAGTTAATATTACATAGTTTTAAGTGATCTTAAGACACAGTTATTAATTTGGCTTCAAGGTCTGGGAAAAATTTAGGCCATAGGTGATCAAAAGATATTTTGAGTCCCAATAGGATGTCCTCCCCTCTGTCCCAGTTTCCTGGTAAGTGAAAGCTTTCATGGGACATTTCCCTTGGGCTATTATGCAGATATAAGTGAGTATATACCATTTAAGTCTTTTTGCTTCTGGGTTAACTCACTCATTATGATCATTTCTAGCTCAATCCATTTATCCACAAATTTTGGGAATTCCTTGTTTTTTTAATAGCTGAGTAGTATATTTAGAATTATAAGTGTATAAAATGTGTGCATAATACATGAAAAAATTAAGGCTGGATTTCTGCTCTTTGAGCAGGAAAAAAAGATATCTATAAATCTTCATTCATGCCATATGAAGAATGGTATCTAATAGTAATTCATAAGGGTTCTGTAGCCAACAAGAAGCATTGTCTCTGCCTAGACATTCATGTTTCAGGCAGTCTCAGAGCTAGTCCCATATGGTGGGATTAGCAATATAAGTTACCTGCTTGTTCTGCAGTTTAAATTCTTCACATCCTGACTGTAGGCCCCCTCCCTTATTCCCTCCTTATCCCCCTTCCCTCCCTTAGTACTCAGAGAGGGGATCCCTCTTCCGCTAATATCTGACCTCAGCCTATCAAGTCTCATCTGTATTAGCTGTATCATCTTACTCTGTACCCTGGCATGGCTGTCTTGCCAGGGGGAAATGATCTAAGTTCGGTGGCCAGAGTGCATGTCTGAAGTAGTCCCTCCCCTCTAGACTTGGGATCCACAAAAAGACTGTGCTACTATATCCAAGCACTGGGTCTAGGTCCACATCAAACATGGTCCTTGGTTGATCTTTCTGACTCTGTTTTGTAGTGTAGTTATCCTTTATTATGTGGTTAATGTTCGATTATGGGTGAGTATATACCATGCGTGTCTTTCAAAAAAATGTACCACCACAGAAGTTTATAAGTAAAGTTTTTGCCTCTCATGCAGTGTCAGCCACTCATTACCTTGAAATCAAGCAAAATCCAGTGTAATGACTGCATGATATGATTTCCGGATATTATACCTAAATCCAACCACTGGCATATGACTAGTGGCCTCTCACTAGAGCTAGAGGTTATGAATATGCCCAGTTTCTAATGGGCATAGATAAGAAAAGTGATCCAGTGTGCTTCAATGTTTTCATTTTTCTCTGCACCTTCTGAGGAATTTAAATGTGTCCGTATTTGAGTTTTGGAATTTTGTTAACATTTCAGAATAAATATTACCCACTCTGTTTTATGATTCACACTTTATTTCTCCAAGTCCTTGGTAAAATTGGAACTTAAAACTGCCACAATCTTTTGCAACAGGTAGTGTGTCCTAGCTGGAATTCAGTCGATCTGGCTCTATTACCAAATTAGATGTTAGCTTCAAAAATATGATTTTGTAGTAGATTATTTTTCTGATATTTTACAGTTTGGCAGCAGGTAAAGATTTTTCATTTCAAGTAGAAATGAAACTACTTGATTATAGTTCTTTTCAGTGCTAACTTTTGTGTCTTCATATGAAAGAATGATGATGCAAATCACAGGTTAGACTGCACTGGAATGATAATAAAGTTGAAAGACTCTAGAATGTAACTTACATTCTCACTGTAGGATTAAAACTTTTGTTGTTGTAGAAGTAGTCAAGTCACAATTGGCTGCATGTTTTGTTGGGAATTACTAAGACCTGTATTAGTTATTGTTGTGTGGTTTTTTTATGAACAAAATAATTATTTGAAAAAGATACTTTACAATCTTTATTTTCACAAAACATCATGAGATGCATAAATATGCATAAATACTGTGTGGGATAAAATGATTCAAGTTATTTCATTTAAGATTAGTAGCCTTATTTATTTATTCAATATTAAGCAGCCCAGCCCTATAATTTCTGCTTCTTTTATATAACTATAGAAACTTCATGTATAGATGCAATCATACCGGAGCTTCCCTCCAAGTTTTTGTAGATATGTGAATATTGGCTCTAGCCTCAGTTACAGAAATGACCTTTATTCATATTTTAATATTCTTCCTTTCAATGGCACTTCTGACACAAGCTTCAATGTGTGTCAGATGACTGCAAATCAAAAACCAAATAAAAGAGGAAGTGAAATATCTTTCTCCTTCTGCTCTCTGACCACGTGTATCCAACTAAAAGGAGAGCATATTAACTCTGATCATCAAAAGGCTATTTAACAACTTTCTCCTTGGCTGAGGAAAAGTTTGACAAAAACATTTTATTTACCACTAATAAATAGGTGTCATTTTTACCACCTGTAACAAGAGAAAGGAATACCACAAAAAAAGTACAATTTTGTAAATGTCCTACTAGTAAAGAGATTAAAGCAATGAAGTTCTCAGCTACCGGATGGTTGCCTAGGAATAACAAAAGTAAAAGAGGAACTCTGCTGAAGCAAAAAAAAAAATTTATGTCAAATAGTTTAAGTCTCTTTTTACACTGCTCTTCAGACTTGTCAGCCTTTTTTTCTGGCCATTCTATTTAAAAACCTAACAGAGAAGAAAAGTCAGACTTTGTAAAAATTCTAGAGTAAAATGGATGTGTCTTTATTCCTTTTACAAACCCCTCTCCTGTGACGGGGAAGAATGTACCTGTCTTAGGAAGAGTGAAGAATGTGCTCGCAGACTCTATTTCCTGTGATAAGGCTCATCTCTTGGCACCTGTCTGACTCCTCGTATTTCCTAGCCATTCCATTACCTGGCCTCGTCAAGATGTTTTACCCTTTTCTGATCCTCCCAATTCTTCTGAAAAGTCCCTATTCTTCATCTCCTTTCACAAGACAGCATATTTTGTATTCACACAGGATATGCTTTTCTTTTTCTTCATTCTGACAGTAATTCCTTACTTCTGAATGAGATAATAGGAAATTGAATCACTTCCCATTTCTTTCTTGTCTAAGTAAAATAGGCAAAAATCAATAACTGGGTGCATCTGAACCAAACTCTTTGTATAAGACCATAGATCAATGGTCTCTATGTGCCGTTTTGTGTATATGCAGTTATAAGTTATTTATGTTAGCATAAACATATGAATGTATGTATATATGTGACATACTAATACTATTTGGGTTTTCACATGTCTCTGTAAGCTGTGAATATTTATAGAGAAATGTGTCCAATAACTTAACCAAGAATTTATGAAACATGGCATAGTCTTTTACACATAATTAAGTGGGTTTGTGATGAGCTCAAAACACATGTTTAGCTTATGTTTGACTTATATAAAAACAAACCTACAAAAGTAGTTCATTACTAAAAATGATAGGGGTAATTTTATATGTCATTTGTATCATTCAATTAACAATGTGATTGAATTGTAAGATAAACCCCTACATATTGAAAAGGGAATATTTTCCTCAAAGACATAAATTATGCATATTCATCCCCACTTTGGAGTCATTTTGAGAACAATAATTGTTTTCATATCCAATCAGAATAAATCGTTAATATACTTAATATAAATATTTTCAACAACAACAACAAAATCATTGGGTTGGTGACAGTAAATATTTTGGAAGACAGTCTGATATTTGTTTACAGACAGGGCTTCCATGTTTATTCTTCATGCTTTAGCAAACATTGATATAGTAAATCAATCTATATGCAACAAATTAAGGTAGTCCTGTGTTCCAAACCAGTGGAAAAAGAGCAAGGCCCTATTGTTGTAAATATCAGTTTGAAAATTAATAATATATTTGTAGACTAAATTTACATGTTAACAATATTGATTTTCTTTATAAAGAATTCTTATTTAGTGATTTAAATCTTTCAACTCTATTCTAAAATAGTTGATGGAAACAATGCCTTTAAGACACACATTCATAAATTTGTCTTTCTCAAGAAACCAAGGATGGAAGCAAAATAAGTTGGTGATGGTGCTCTCTGACTCTTGGCAGAAATCATGCATGTGTAATGATATTAGTTTATGTTACTAATACTATTATAAATATGATATGGATATTATGCACAATATTATCCATATTATTAGTCAATGAATTAATAAATAATTCAGTTTTACAAATACATCTTATTTCTACACACTTATATCTTTATGTAGCATTAAGATTTTTCTTCTGTTACTTTAACTCTCAAACATTAATCAAATATTTAGATGAATAATTTAAAGCATCTAGTAATTTTAGAAATATTAAGGGTTTACAAATCTTTATTATTTGGAACAAAGCTATCATATATGTTAAAAATAATATAGGATGCATTTCCAGAAATGTAATTGAAGTGAGTGTGTTTATATAACTTAAAAAATATTTCTATGCCCCGTATTCTTTTAAATAAATTACTATTAGGATTACAAAAGTAATGTATTATTCCAGAAATGTGGACACAGCTGTGTTTGCATTATGGTATTTCTATGTATTAATAATTTTATGTAGTAAACAGTATTGAAAAGGGAATATTAACTAATAGATTTGTTTTCAATTTTAATACTTGGGATTTTGTTCCAATACTCCCTCACCATTAATCTGAAGTACTTATAGCAGCATACTGTGTAGCATGAAGTCAGCTACCTCCCTGGTATGTCATTTTAGACAACGACATGCTCTTGACTGACATGCTCTTGACACATTTTCCCTTAGAGTGAGAATATCTTCTTTTAGATTTTTCTTATTGTTTTGAAAACAAATAATACTACTCAGCTATTAAAAACAAAGAATTCCCGAAATTTTTGGATAAATGGATTGAGCTAGAAATGATCATAATGAGTGAGTTAACCCAGAAGCAGAAAGAATCAAATGGTATATACTCACTTATATCTGCATACTAGCCCAAGGGGCATGTCCCACGAAAGCCTTCACTTACCAGGAAACTGGGACAGAGGGGAAGGCATCCTATTGGGACTCTAAATGAGAGACGCATGGGAGAACAGCAAAATAAAAGGATCCAGAGGGTCCTAGAAATCTACAAGTAGAACAATATGATAGGCAGATTTGGGCCCAGGGGTCCCACTCAAACTAAGGCACCAGCCAAGGACAATACAGGAGGTAAACTTTAAACCCCTTCCCAGATCTAGCCAATGGTCAGAATATTCTCCACAGTTGAGTGGAGAGTGTGATATGACTTTCTCACGTACTCTGGTGCCTCACATTTGACCATGTCCCCTGGAGGGGGAGACCTGGTGGCACTCAGAGGAAGGACAGCAAGTAGCCAAGAAGAGACTTGATACCCTATGAGAATATATAGGGGGACGTAATCCCCCTCAAGAACAGTCATAGGGGAGGGGAAGAATGGGAAAATAGGGGGGGGGCAGGAATGGTAGGATACAAGGGATGGGATAAACATTGAGATGTAACAAGAATAAATTAATAAAAAAAAACCAAAAAACAAAAAACAAAAAAAATAAAAATAAAAAAAAAAATAAATAAACTTCTTTTCACTGCAGGAAAATACATTTATAAGTTTGATGTTCTTTTTCATATGTACCTTCATATGTCTATTTTTTTTACATACTACAAATGCTTAAATATTTTTACTCCTACATGGATCATTTCTTGTAATACTTAGTTATATAAATATACTTCAAGTACCTTTGAGTGAAATTAAACTCCCAGGAGTTCCATTTTAGAACTACACAAACTTATATTTGTAGTTTATTTATTTGCATAACTACTTAACTTTCAAATTAAAGAAACATGTAAGTACTTACTGGTCATTTTTCTTATTGTAAAATATTTGTATATTTAGTGCTCTCTCTCTTTTTGTTCTCCTCCAAATTTTCCTACCTCTTGAGGCATGGATAAAATATCAGGAAATAGGAATATAGAAGTTACAATTCAGTAATATCTCTGTCATAAAGTTTTGTTTTGTTTTGCTTTGCTTTTCACCTCTGCTTTACAAGACATGGCACCGCCTTTTCTTGTGGTATTACTTGTAAGTTTAAAAAGATGCATGTAAATTACTAGTCTATTTTTATCGCAAGAATATGCATTCTAGGTTTAGCAGATAGATGTGATCCTATAGATCGATAGGGTAAACAGTTAGTTAAGACCTTCAAAAGCCTACTGAATATGGCATCTAAAGATGCTTTTAATATTTTAAAGATTCGTTGACACAGGCTAACTCCTGGCAACACCTAGTGTACCTCAAAAAAGATGATGAGCATCAAAGAATATCCTTATGGAGATAGCTTCAAAAAAGGCAAACAAGACAGTGGGGAAAATGTTTTTATATCTGCCACAAACAGAATTCTGCCTAATAATGGGCAAGCTTGAATGTAGGCAAAGCCAATGGCCAACCTCTGCCAAGACAGGGTAAGCTATGTATATCTGACAGAGGCTTAGTATCTAGAATATACAAATAACTGCAAACACCAAGAAAATAAACAACCCAATTAAAAACTGGGTTATGGAACTAAACTCAGAGTTCTAAAAGAAGGACTACAAATTACTGAGAAACAATTGTAAAAATGTTCAGGATCCTTAGCAAGCATATAATGTAAGTTAAATCTACTTTCATAGTTCATCTTAGCCTCAGTCAAAATGGCTGAGATTTAAACAAAAAGGAGGAAAATTCTGGAATAAGTGTGGGGTCAGGAGAAACCTCATTCCTTGCTTATGGAAATGCATTGGCCTCTGTGTATATCAGTGTGAGAGTTCCCCAATAAGTTAAAAAGGTGGCACTCAGAGGAAGGACAGCAGGTTGCCAAGAAGAGACTTGATACCCTATGAGCATATACAGGGGGAGGTAATCCCCCTCAGGAACAGTCATAGAGGACGGGAATAATGGGAAAATGGGGGGGGGGAGAATGGGAGGATACAAGGGATGGGATAAACATTGAGATGTTAGAAAAAAAGGGGATCTGCTATATGTAATTAATAAGAATAGTCTCAAAGCCCTCTGCATCCTAGTAAAAAAATAATGCACACTGTTACATCTCCATTGCTTCTCTATCCACAATAGCCTAGGAATGTAAAGAGTCTGAATGCTCACCAGCTAATGTATGGATAATGAAAAATATGATACATAATACAGTGCTGTTAAAATTCAGCTGTTAAAAATAGAATTATGAACTGCTGTTAATATATGGAGCTAAAAATAATAATTCTGACTGAGGTAATCCAAACTCAGAAAGGCAAGAACCTGTGACAAGCTAGGCTATAGTGCCTAAGAATGACCCCTGAGCAATAATCTGGTAAATGGATTACAACTATATATTAGTGCTTTTCTCAATCCTCATTGGGAGCCTTCATCTTTCAGTAAATGTGGATCAACGCAGAGACCTACAAGGGTCAAAATGTAGCACATAAGAGACAGTGGTGTGCTCAGTTTTAAATGGGATGTGTATGAAGCACTCTCTCCTCCAAACTCAAGGATCATCATAGAAAAACGTAGTGGAACATTTGTGAGGGCCTCAGGTACAGAATGACTAAAACAAGACAGCATATTTAGTACAAAACAGCACAGCTGCAGCATGGTCCCGGTCACTGTGGCTGCACACAAAATCCGAGCACATAGTCAAGACAACAAAATCCCCAGCACTGGTGGAGAAGAGGATCAGGAAATCCACCACCCCAGTCAAGGAGTTATTGGAAACTGAGGACTGCTGTGAGAGAGACAGCATTTTCCTCAGAGATGTGGCTCATGAAAAACTACCCATTTTCAGTATGTGTCTTCAGCCCATATTTTTAATTATCGAGGAATGCATAAACCTCTTTCCACTGCTGCTGTACATCCTGTGCCAGCTTCTCTTCTATACTACAACTGATAAGAGCTTGGACCCCTGAGGAAAGTTAAGTGACAAAGGTGAACGGCAAGGCAATTATGAAAAAGGCTTCCTTTGCATTTTATAAACTTTAATTAAATTCTATAATGTTCTTCTACAAAACATAAATACTATTAACCCTATTCAGCAGAGGGTGAGAGTGAGGCGGGCCATAAAACTAACCAATCAAGAAGTTTCAATGTAAAACATTTTTTTCTTGATAAAGCTACACTGGAAAAAGAAACAATCCTGGTTTTTATCTGCATCATCTATTTCCTACTGTTCTTCCAATGTTCTGTTTTTAGCTTATAGGCTTTCTCCTCCAGCGAGAATTAGGACATAGAGTCATATGAGGTGCTGAATTCAGCTCTGAAGTTCATACATGGTAGGTGAACTGTTGGAGATTAATTGCTTGCTGAAACTGTCACTGCTGAGCACGCAGGGTGCTTTAGCTTTGCTGGTTTTCATTAGCAAAGGGAAGGGTTTGGGCTACTGGAAAATTATTCATGCAGCTGAGAAGCATAAGCATGTACATAAAAAATGTTGCAAATCTCAGTAACAAGAAGATGTTTTATTGTCAATGACTGCTTAAGCTATATTGAAAACACATTGAATAAATGTTGGATTATTTCCCTTATGAAAAATATATTAGTATATTTCTTATGTAAACCTCTTAGTCCTACATATCAGAGGTGAGCAAATGTTACACAAACCCATAATTATGAATATGTGGCCAAAAGTCTGGAGGTATTTGAATGTAGTATCCATTGCTCAGTAGTGGTATTGTCTCGAAAACATCATCATAGAAATACATATATAAATAAAAAAGAAGAAGAAAGGAAGTTGAAAAACGAAGAAGCTGTGGTCCTTCTTTCTTCATCTATAAAACAGATAATTAGAAATCCATCTGCTTCACTGAGATCTTTATAGATAAAAGAAAAAATAATATGCCTAATTAGATCTAACAGAACAAGATTCCAATAAAAGTTATGTAATTGATCTTATCATTTTCATAAAGCATGTCTCAGCTACAGGAAGCAGATAGTCTTTTTTAAGTTTAAAATCTAAAAGGCTTGGAGCTAGATAAATGACTCAGTAGTTAAGAATACCTGAGTTTTGTCACCAGCAACCACATAGAAGTGTACAACAGTCTTTAACTTCAGTTAAACATCTGATAATGTTCTCAGGTGTCTGTGTGGGCCAAGCATAAGAGAAACAAAAACTATAAGATACATAATACTTAAGAATTTAAAAAATCTAAAATTCTTAAAGATATAATGTAACATCGTAAAAAATCAACAATCCAGTTGCTTTTCTTTAGAAAGAGAAACTTATGGTATAATGAGTAAAGAATAGTGTAGGAGATATTAACTGTGAGATGATTCTTTTGTTTTCAATTTATTTTAGTTTGTTCACTTTACATCCCAATCATAGACCCCCTACCTCCTCATCAGGATTGGGCACATCCTCTTCCACTGAGGCCATACAGTGCAGCATTGCAAGGGGATCATGACCAAAAGCAGTCAACAGAATCCATGTGAGAGACAGTCCCTGCTCCCCTTGTTGGGGAACCACATCAAGACTAAAGCTGCCACACATAGGCTACCAATGTGTTCATGCCTGGGCACAGTCCATGTGTGGTCCTTTGTTGGTGATTCAGTCTCCATAAGTCCCACTGAGCCCAGGTTATTTGATTCTGTTGGTCGTTTTGTGGAATTTTTTTCCCTCCTCGTCCTTCTATCCTTCCCTGGACTCTTCCACAAGTCTTCCCATGCTCTGCCTAGTGTTTGGTTGTGAATCACAGCATTTGTTTCAATCTGCTGCTTGGTGGAACCTCTCAGAGGACAGCTATACTAGGCTACAGTCTGCAAGCATAGCGGTGTATCCTTTATAGTTGTCAGGAGTTGTCTCTCTCACATGGGATGGGTCTCAGGTTGGGCGGGTCGTTGGTTGGAAAATTCCTCAATCTAGGCTCTCTTTATCCCTGCATTTCTTGTAGGTAGGGTAGATTTTGGGTCAGTTTTTGTTTTTTTTTGTTTTGTTTTGTTTTTTTTTTTTTTTTTTTGGTGTGTTGATATTACTTTCTCTTTACTAGAAGTCCTATCTGACTAAGAGATGGCCTCTTGAATCTCCATGACTACTAGGAGTCTCACTAAATTCACCCCTGTATTCTCCCAGAAGCCTACCTTTTCCATATCTGAAAAGCAGTTGTGTACACGTATGGCCTAATGAACATAGCCAGTTTTGCATTGGCACAAAAGTAAATCATTTAAAGCTAATAAATGTTGCTTTAAATGTACTTTTCTTCTGTTTTGATTTTATTAAATTATCTGTTTGTTTACTTGTCAATTTTCTTGTTGTGGAGAGTGAGGAACAGGCCATGGTATATGTACATGTATATTTTTAGAAGTAGGAGGCAACTTACTAATGTTGCTTTCTCCTTATACTCAGTCTCAAGGCTGAAACTAAGACCTTCATCCTTGGCAACAAAAGTCTTTACACAGGCAGCCATTTTGCCTTTTTGGCTTTTCTCTCCTCTTGACCTAATAATGTCTACTCGTGACTTAAGCCACTACTGAAAAATGACAGTACAGCACTGAATTCTATGTTTTAAACTAGCCCCCTGAACTAGAGATTCAGGTTAAGATATTGCACCCCAACCAATCCAGACTCAGAACTATCAAAGCTGTCTTATGGGTTTCCTCTTGCTTCTAGATTGGAAGTCTATCTATTGCACCTCTGAACTTTACACATGGGGAATCCCCAGGTCTTCCCTCTGTCCCTAATCTCATATCTAAATCATCAACCATCCAAAATGACACTTTCTTACACACGGATTCATTATTGGTTCTATTTTTTTTCTATTTTTTAGTTGTTTTCACTCACTGTTGTTCCCAGGCAGATGCCTTTAATTGATTTCTCACTCCACTTATGTTAGCACGAGTTGAAAGTGTACAGCTCCATTGCTAGCACCTCATCAGCCACTTCCCTCTCCTGCCTCTTCGTAATTTCTTCTTACTTCAGCTGTACTAAGCACTAGTAACTAAAAACCACAAAGGCACCTTTACTCCCATTTCATTTTTTTATGTTTTCCCCAAACTGAACTTACACTAAAGCAGATATTAAGTCCTTAATAAAGATATATTAAATAAATGATTGAAGAATTAACAAGTGGAGAGTTAGCTTAAATAAAATGACCAAATGGATGAAAGTAAGCATAATAAAAGCAACATGATAGGGAAATAGTGAAAACCTTAAAATCTAGAGCATTCAATGTCTCAATGAATTACTTTCAAAAACATTGGCAAAAAGAAAGAAATTATAAGAGAAATATCCTAGTAGTGTACATATTGTGTAATGTTTTGGAGTTAGTACTATTTACGTGTCTTAAATACAGACATATTATTTGAGGTAATTGAGATACAAATGTAAATTACATGCCTATCACACTGCTGTTTCATACGAACTGTTTTATTATAGTTTGCTCTTCATATCCACATAGAGAATGGAAATAATTGAACTTACTAAGATTTGTGTAAAGAAGTTCCACACCATAGAATTTCATATGAAAGGTGCTTGTGAATAGAACAGAGATAAGTGTTAAACAGCTTCAACCAGCTATGTGCTTCATTTTGAGCTTGCTATTTACAGTTTCCTTATAATGCTTATATCTGTTCTGGGAACGTAATGCCAATAATCAAGCTTATTAGATGTGTATATAATTAAAGTTAATTTTTCTTGAGTGGGATATTGAATTTCCTTTAGATAGGAAAGGACTGTAGATTTTCACGCACAGACTTTAGAAAATCACTTTGGTTACTCGGATCCATCATGAATTCCCTTTTTCTTTCAATGAGAAAGGGAAAGTACAGTTAGGAGACTTATACTGTAAAGACACCTGTCACCAGACAGACTTTATTAACATTTTCTTCAAATTCACAAGTGATTCCTAAAGGTAAATACTAAAGGTTTTTCATATTGCGATTTATTCCTAATTCACTAAAGCTTACTGATTTCAATATTGAGTCAGTTCATGAATTTAAATAGCAAAAACAAAAATATGATTTTAGGAATATCCTAAAGCATTGAAATTTCACTGAAATTTATTTCCATTCTATTAAAATTAATAACTTGTTATTATGATAAAATAGATGAGATTTCTCATACATATATAAATCTTTACTTCAGAAATATATTTGTAAAAGCTTTTTGGAGATATAATTACATAATTTCTCCCTTCTTTTTCCTCCCTCCAAACCCTCTCATATATGCCTCCTTGCTTTCTTTTAGGTTCATGCCTTTTTTTTTATTCATTTCTATTGTGTCCATATACTATATACACTTATATACATATATATTCAAAAATATTCCTAAATACAACCTGCTTAGTCTACATTATGTTACTTGTATAGGTGTTTGCAGGTCTGATCATTTCGTATTGGACAACCAATTGCTGTGATTATCCCTGTGGAAGATGAAAATCTCTCTGCTTAGCATTGCTTAGTTTCCTATAGTTTTAGTTTTGTTGTTGTTTTTATAATTTTGAGGCCTTGTGTGCTTTTCCTAGTCCACTTTGTTGTTTTCCTTGTTCTGCTCATGTAAGACCCAGAATATCAAGGAGTTTGCTGTGAGACTTTATTTTCTACTAAAGTCAGAAGCTACACCTATAAAGTCTCCTCAACATTTATGAAGTTGTAAGCTTAAGCTCGTGATGGGGCAAGAAATCATTAGCTTTGGACTTTTTAGTTCCTTCTCATATACTTATCTCTAACAATACTAATCTCTGATACTGCATGATGCATTAGGTGTCTCTGGAACTGTGTCATTAGAACATACTATTAAAAACATGCCACATATATAGTACTTTCATCTGCCATTGGACCATACTTGATTTAGGGAATAATATGCTTTTAAAAATTCTCTGACACTAGGTAGACTATAATAATAACTTTGTTGCTTTACTCCAAAGTTAGAGCAATTCTGAACAGCTGGTTGCTGCCTCTGCTGCTATGTGTGAAGTGGCATTCCATGGCGTTATGTGACAATTGTACACAGAACAAGGAGTAGACTTATTCTTCTATCAACTGGCATAAACACTTCTTACTGATACTGTTTCTCAGCCTCTCCCTTGATCAGGAAATCTTAATTAATAAGTCTTATTAATAAGTCACATTTTATTAAACTTAATTTATTCCAATATTTATGTTATGATTTTGTCTTTGTGGTCATATGACAGTGCGAATTTAAAATGTTTTCCCATGACATGAGTGTCATTATATAAAATAATATGCATGTAATTTAGTGACTATAAGAATTATGACAGTCATGATTGGCTTCATTATTCATTTAGAAGTTGCATGTCACTACATCCGGGATATCCAATGCTGGAGATTTATTCCACCATTGCATATATAATAACTTTTATTGTATGTTATTGGAAAGGATGCTACTAAAAACATCACTGGTCTTAGAAAGGTGCTTCTACTTTACTCACTTGACAATCTCACAGACTCAAAGGTTATGAATAGAAACACTATAACCTTTCATTATTATATTACCTGTCATATACACATGTAATATGTTATATATACATATATATGATATATATGTGTGTGTATTTGTAAGTTTATTTACCCACACATATGTATTTGTGTATATCTTTCAATTTTTCGACATAGCTGTCTTAAAGAAAAATATTATGTGACTTAAGATACTTTGTTTCTTAATTAGTTAATTAATTTTTTCCTTAATCACTTTACAAACTGATCCTCCTTTCTATTCTCCCAGTCCCACCCTCATGCACCTTCCTATTCCATTCCCACCTACTTCTCAGAGAAGAGGAGATCACCAAAAGCTACCAACCCACCATGACATCTAAAGTAGCAGCAGGACTAAGTGCATCCCCTTTGACTGAGGTCAGATAAGACAGCCCAGCTAGGAGAAAGGGGTCCAAAGACAGGAAACTGAGAGCCTCTACTTCCATTGTTAGGGAATATACAAGATAACCAACATGCATATCAACTACATAGGTGTAAGGAGTCTAGGTCCGGCCAATATATGTTCTTTGGTTGGTGTTTCAATCTCTATGAGGCCCCATGGGCACCAGTAAGTTTGCTCTGTAGATCTTGAGGCCCCTGGGTCCATCAATCCTTCTTCCCACTCTTCCACAAAATTCACCAAGCTTGGCCTATGGGGGCCCAAGGGAGGATTCTTGAATCTCACTTAGAAGGGGAATATAAAATTGACATTTGAAGTAGATGGAAGGATGGAACTGGGTCGGAGCGGGGGTAGAGAAGGTAACAGCATTCGGGGGAGAGGACCAGAAGAGAGAACTAAAATTGGTGAGGGTCATTTCTGAGAGAGAAGAGGCTCCTGTCACTATGGGGTGATTCTAGGTAAGACACCTAGCAGCATGGGCTATGGAACTTGGAGTCCACTTTTTGTAGCCAGGTGGGACTTCCAGTGGAAAGAGGGGGACACCGACTCACCCATAGAGCCTTCCACTTAAAAATTTTTCTCCACTACACAAAGTATAGGGATAAAGATGTAAGAGAGATGGAGGGAATGGCAAAGCAATAATTGAGCCAACTTTAGACCGACCTCATGGGAGAGAGGCAACCCCTGTCACTATTAATGCTACTCTGCTGTGCTTGCAGACAGGAGCCTAGCATAAGTGTCTTTTGAGAGACTTCATCCAACAGCTTATGAAAACAGATGCAAGATGAGAAGACTCACAGCCAAGTAATAAGCTTTATGTTTTATATATATTTTATTAATTTATTTATATTACATCTCAATTGTTATCTCATCCCTTGTATCCTCCCATTCCTCCCTCCCTCCCACTTTCACTCTACTCACCTCCCCTATGACTGTGACTGAGTGGAATCTCCTCCTCCTGTATATGCCAGGTTTCAAACAATAATTGTATGTCAAAGGTTTTTTTTTTTATGATGACAGTAGCTAAAATTAGTGGTCTTATTTTGGTGAAAAAAGTGACACAGATATTAATACAAAAAGTCACGTTCACTGTTACATTTTACATTTAAGCCACTGAAGGGGGAAAACTCTATTTTACCTGTTAGCATTGTGGCCATTTTGGCCTCTCTTAACTGAAGTGCAAATTAATATCTCAGTCTATATCATGTTATGTTGTCAACACATTTATATTAAATATTTAAAAATTAAGGGCAATGAAAACCAGTTCTCAGTTGTTATTCATTTTCTATATTCATAGCGTCAACAACAGAAAATACCACACAAAATCCATTCAATAAATGTCTGTTACTTAAGTATGTGTGACTTATTTTGAAACTCTGACAATATGAGAAAAGTAATACCTCTTTATAAACTAAAAGAAATGAATGTGACTGTACTCCTGTGTGAGTTCATTAACCAATACAAAGTTTTCTACCTTTAAAAAATATACAAAGGAAGTATTTAAAATCATTTCTTTGGTAAAAATGGAACCTTTATTTTTTATATATTTCAGTCCATACTCCTAAGGAGTATCAGACAATGATGGCACATTGTTTTCCTTAAATGAAGGCTTCCTCTATGTATGAAAAACTTTGGCATGTTCAAGTATATCTTTTCCTGTAGATAGCACTTCATAAACATTTTCTGTTTGTGTGAATTGGGACTACTGCAATATGTTTTACAAAATTGGGGATGGTCTTCATTGGTTTTGGCATTAACAAATGCCCTAGTGATGCATGAGTGATAACAAGGTACATACCCAAGGGAAAAACTAGCTATGATAGGCCACGAACCGGAAAATGTTTTCAGTCTTCTCAATTCAAGTGTGCTTTGTTATATCATTAAAGTTAACTTCTATTTAAACCAAATAACTTGTCTATAGAATATTTTAAATGATTACTTTTTGTTTAATGCTCGTTTTGAGGACTTATTTAAGCATTGAGGGTATTTTCATATCATCTAAAATGACAATTTACTATTATGAATTTAGAAAACATAAATTTTATATCGTAAAAGATGTGAATGCTTTTTTGTTAAGCAACAGGTCAAACATACATGTTTCCATTATACAGCGCATAGCACAAATTTGTTATATAATATACATATCAAACAAATACTTGAGAAATAAATCAAAAGGTAATATTCTATTGTTTATTGTTTTATTATTTTTCCTCAATGATGTATTCAATTTTTTTAATATTTTATTCAAGATTTTTATGGTTTTAGGCAGGAATGGGTTTAATTTTGTTTTTATACCCTTCCCTTAACTAATTTTGATATAAGGACATGCTAACCTTTTTAAATGAATTGAATCAATTTGATTAATTCTCACTAAAAATTTTCAATGTGAAATCAATCTATTTCTTGCTGATTTTGCAAAAGTTGAATGCTAAACTGAAATGATCCTTTTACATTTAAAAAACTCTTTGTGAATATTTCATGAGAAGTGATTCAACTTTATAATACTAATTTAATCTTTAAGTATGTACACCTTGTTAAAATGTATATTACTTAAGGCATTTTGAAAATGTCTAAATTTTTCTAAACCTTGATATTAATTACTTTCACATTATAAATGTATTTTGTTTAGCTGCTGTGTATCTATCATTATGTTCAAGTTTTCAAACAGTAGTTACCTATAACCTATATTGTTTTACATAAATATTAACTAATAATTCTGTTAATTTACACTAAACATCTTCAGATTATAACTTTTTGTTCTGATTGTTTTGGTTCTGTCTGCTTTAGACATTATTTTTAAATTGTGCTCAATATTTTTGCAAAGTAAACTGTATCATAATTCCACAGGCCAGACTTCATCATCTGCACTGACGGAATGGAGCTGGCTGTAGTGCCGTGTAGAACTTTTAGCACTGCAACTGTGGAGGTAAATGAGATAAAATAGTACACCAGTGACCACTGTTGCCACTAAAAGTCCCTCTTTAGGGCTGATCACATTTGCGTCTAGATGGTAGGAAAATCATTATAAACACACCTGAAATTCTGGTCATTTCTGGTCATCAAATGCATGCCACCTTTCCTCCATTCCCTACAGTGGGTGATGGTTGGCAGTGATATATAAATGTGATGTTGGATGTAGGTGGTACTTCACGGACATAGACTTTTTGTGTCCCTACCTATACCTGGCTAGGAATTTTTTTCTGATAGTGTGTGTGCTTTCCATCACCTATTATTTCCTAACTCCCCCTCTCCTCAGGTCTTCAGTGTGCTCTGTAAATTCATTGGTCTATGGACTTTTTTACCATTAGGTGATGTAGTCTCTTTTTAAAGTTTTTGTTTAGTTTTTGAAAATTTTATATTATTTTCCCCCAAAATCTTTTTAGATATCACCCCCATCTTTTTGTATGTTCTGGTTTATACATATGTATGGTACATCTCAGTACCATCAGAAATCTTTAGCAGGTGCTGCGCATTTTAGTTTAATAATGAGTCACAAATTACCCTTGGGTTCTGTGGAGAGTGTGTAGTGGAAGCAGCTGATTTTAGTATTCTGCTCCTAGGGAGTTTTTTCCTTCTCCCTGCCAATGGACTAATGGACTAACATTGTAACATTTCGTATGAACCCTTTTAGACCTCCCTATGTTTCATTATCTTGCCTAGACTTTGAATATGGCGAGATGAGCAGCACTAGGTGGTTGAGACACACCGATCAAGATGTGCCATCACCATTACCACCAGGAACAATTTTAGTGAAATCATTACCACAACACACCGTATTATTTACCTGATTCATTGCTGTAACAAAATATATGACATTAGCAACTCAAGGACAGAAATTTTATTTTGGCTTTTGGTTGGGGGGCTTGATCCATCATGACTAGGAAGTCATGGGGGCAGGAGTCCCACATTGCTTGTCAGATTGCATCAGTAGTTAGAGAGCAGAAAGCAGAGTTACAACAGTCCTGATACTCACCTAGATCCCTTCTTTTTGTTCAGCCTGAGCATGCAGTACATGGTATGCTGTTACTACATTTAGGATGGGTCTTTCCAGCCAAATTAATCAAATCTAAAATTTTTATTTGAAAAATTACCAGACACTTCAGTATTTCCTCCTGGGAGACATGCTAAGCTGAGCCTAAGCTGCATGCTGTGACCTTTGAGTTCTTGATCTTTGAACTCTTTTTTTTTTTTTTTTTAATTTATTAGAAAGTTTATTAGTTAGTTGTACAATGCATTTTTCTCTTCTTTTTTTTAATTAATTTATTCTTGTTACATCTCAATGTTTATCCCATCCCTTGTATCCTCCCATTCCTCCCTCCCCCCCCCCATTTCCCCATTATTCCCGTCCCCTATGACTGTTCCTGAGGGGGATTACCTCCCCCTGTATATTCTCATAGGGTATCAAGTCTCTTCTTGGCTACCTGCTGTCCTTCCTCTGAGTGCCACCAGGTCTCCCCCTCCAGGGGACATGGTCAAATGTGAGGCACAAGAGTATGTGAGAAAGTCATATCACACTCTCCTCTTTGTCTTGAGGTCTTGATCTTTGTCTACCTTTGAAAGGAACAAGGAAGGTTTGACAGGGAACTACTCAGAGGGACATATTCTTTTAAGCCTGCCTAGGGAGCTAGAAGGAATTGAGTTCATACAAGAGCTTCTGCTGTTTTGGTATATAAGCCATGATTACTTAAATAAAGTTGAACCTTGATCAGGAAAAAAAAAAAAGAATATGGTGAGATCTTAGAGATTTGTTATTTTTTATTCCTATCACTGAAAAGTACATGAAGTTAATTGACCTCCAGCATAGTTTTAGTTTTTTATAATATTTTGTATCTTTACTCACCATTAGATTTAACATGTTTGAAGATCAAAGCAACAAGTTTAGAGCCTTAATGGGTCTAAACCAGGTCTCCTGCATATATATTATAGCTATTAGTTTAGTGTTTCTATGGAACGGCTGTCAATGAGAGCATGTGGGTCTCTGACTCTTCTACCTGCTCTTGGGCCTAGTTGCCTTGTCCAACATCAATATGAATGTTTTCACCTGATTTCATTATTTTTATGTCTCATTCGGCTATTATTTCTTAGAAGTCTCTTCTTTTCAAATTCAAGTCATAAAAGGACTAGATCCTAAGGGGGAGAAGAGGTAGGAAAGACCTGGGAGTTGTAGACAGTAGAAAGTCTAATAAGGATATACTGTATGAGAAAAGAATCTTTTTTTTCAGTACAGAATAAAATAAAATACTTCCATTTCCTTAGTATAAAGTTAACCAAGTCAGGATATATAGCTTGTTTTCATGATTCACAATCCTATTCCCAAAGAATCATTATACATGTTAGAATATCCCAAAACGTTTAAGGTAACACAAGTACTTCACGTACAGCACCTTCAACTATACATACCAAGACAGTCAAGTTAACCCATACACCATCCGTGAGGCTCAAGAAAGTTTCTATAGCTTAACTAATCAGATTGTAGAAACAAAGACTCTGTAAAATACAGCTTTTACTCCAAAGCGAATAAAAGATTGTTTATTTTGAGCCCAGCGAGTGCCGGTACCCTGGGCACACAGATTCAGATAGCAATTTTTACCATGGGAATGGTTGAATTAATCATTTATCGCCCCAGAACAGATAAAAATCCACAAATTGTATATTTACCAAACAGATAGGTGGATATGTCAACAAGGTGCAAAGCACAGAAATCTCACAATAGGTTTCAGCAGCTATTTTTATGGCATGACTGACTTGTAAGTAGAAACTTGTGTCAGCTAAATTAACACATTCTAACAACTGTACCTATACACGAATAAGATGATAGACAGTTTCAGGAAAAGTGATGAATAACTATTGGAGGCAACCAACATACCCAAAGATGATTTTGGCTCTCAGTGACATAAAAGAACTAAGCAGGCCCATCAAATCTTCAATATATGTATGTTTTTTAAGAAAACATAACAGCAAAAACCATGGCATAGACATTGTACTGAGTTCTGTAGTTTCCTCATTGCAATAAGCTAAAACCAGGGCTGGATAAATGCTTGAGGCTCAGTGATTGAGATTCCTTGTTTTTCTTGCCCAAGACCCAGATTTGATCCCCAGGACTCACATGGTAGCTCACAAGTATCCATGGCTCCAATGAAATTCCATGCCCTCTTCTGACTTCTGCAGGTCCTAGGCTTTCATGTGATGTCCATACGTTCATGCATGAAGGCAGAATACACATACACATAAAAGGAATAAATATGTATTCCTAAAAAGAAACTAAAACCAACATTGTGACACCATAGAACACATTGCTAACTATCCGTGGAGAATGTAATGTGTTCTTCATTGCTGCCCTCTAAATTAAAATCTCTGATTTTTAACACCATTTAGAATTATTTAGTGTGAGATGATGTTCCCAAATAGAAGTTTCCACTCCCACTTAGGTCCCGAGCACCACCCTTCACTGCTTTCTACCCAACTCTTTATACCCATTCCTACACTTTTCTATTACCTTGCAAATTTTGTACTTTTTGTCAATGTCAGAGATTATCTCTATACTTAGTATTTATAAGCATATTTTCTACACAAACACAGCCTTCTTTTGAATAGAGCATACACACTATATACAGAATATAAAATTTAGTTATTGAAATAAAGTACTTTCAACTAAAACCTGTAGGTGCTGTTTGTATTGCACCATCATGCGTGGCTTATGACTGTACTGCCATTCAGTAACACAACCAAGCTTCCCGACATCTCTAGCCTCATTGATAGGGAAAAGTTCTTCATCATGTGAGTTTGAGGTTTTTTTCCCCCTAATTTGTTCATACTCTTATAATGTAATAATTAAGATAATTGATTTTTTATTTAAAAATTTAAATTTGTTCAATTTTCTTTTTTTCCCCCTCCCTCCCATTTTCCCCTTATTCCCCTACCCTATGACTGTTCCTGAGGGGGATTACCTCTCCCTGTATATGCTCATAGGGTATCAAGTCTCTTCTTCCTATCCTGCTATCCTGCCTCTGAGTGCCACCAGGTCCCCCCTCCAGGGGACATAGTCAAATGTGAGTCACCAGAGTACGTGAGAAAGTCATATCCCACTCACCACTCAATTTTCATCTCAATTGTAGCCTCCTCCCTCATAGCCTCCCGATCCCACCCTATTTCCCTCATACTCTCTCCCTCCCTTCCCTTGTCCTCAGAAAGGGGAGTCCTCCTCCCCTAATACCTCACTGCAGTCTAAGAAATCTCATCTGGACTGCCTGTATCCTCTTCCTCTGTGACCTGGCAAGGCTGCCCTTCCAGGTGTAGATGATCAACATATGGGGCCAGAGTCTATGTCAGAAATAGTCCCTACTCCGCATATTAGGGGACCCACAGGGAGACTGTGAGGCCACCTATCTACTGCATCTGGGAAAAGAGTCTAGGACCAGATTATGCATGGTCTTTGGTTGAAAAAGTAATGCCCCTTGGGCTGACAATGTTTTCCCACAAGAACCATATATTAACAAACACCAGGAACCAAGCATGAGAAACTTTCATTTGAATAGTTGGCCAGAATAGTCCAAGTGACTCCCAACACAATAGAAATTATTGATGTAGCCCTTCAGCCAAATCTACCCTGAAAGATCTCTTTCTGCAATTTATCTCCTGCAGTAACAGAAATCATTATGTAAATTCCCTAGGGAGGGAAGCAAGGAGTAGTCTTTTACAGAGGCAAGGACCTATGCACCTCAGCAAGGTCTATCTTGCTGAGATATCGCTAAAGGTTCATTAAGTGGCTCTAATATGTCAGTGGTGAATAACACCTGTAGTGGATATAAACATGTTTTTGTTTTGATCCCAAGTGTGGGATGAGAAATAGACTTGTGTGAGGGTGTGTGGTGTTTTTCCACTGAAAACAAGACTAGTGAGAGAACAAGTGATATTTGTCCACTGGAAGAGGAGACATCTCTTGTAGGGGCATGGTCTTTGCTAACTGATAAACATCCTCGTACAGATTCTGGGAGGACAGATGCGTGTGTGTGTGTGTGTGTGTGTGTGTGTGTGTGTGTGTGTGTGTGTGTGTGTGTGTGTATTCCCCCCAGAAAGAGGCAGGGCTTTTTTTTTTGGTCTTGCCTGTTTATCACTCCACTTCAAGATGCTCCTAGAGAGAAGCACTCCAGCAACGGCTTTGAGGCTCTGGGCTACAGCTGCTGTTCTGGGTCCCAGTGGCTGTGGTTACAATCACCTTTGCTGAATTTCTGGTTTACTGTTTAACTGTTCTATTGGACTCCTGCTGACTATGCAAATGGAATCACTCCTAGGAACTGAGTATTAAAAAAATGTCTATCTCCTCTGCTCTTATTAACCTCTTTTCTCTCCTATCTAGAGTAGGTGAGTTGGAAGGGAGGTGTAAGCATTAAAGTACCCCAAATAAAGGAGGCTTGAAAAAGTTCAAAGCCTACAAACAGCTGTCTAATTTTACTTAAGGTTCACTCTACAGTATGCATTTTCTTTATTTTTATGTTTTGCCTAAATTATTATCATCACAGGCCAGAATCTTGAACATATTACCAACTGAGATATTATTTCTTAAAGGGTAGCTATCCTGTAGTTAGATGCTGAATGCAGCATTGATCTATGCACTACAGAGATAAGCATTAAATTTGTTAATTTATATAACAAAAACACCTTTTACAAAGGATGGACAATTTTTGTTTTCACATAGTATGTATAATACTACATTTTCTCTTGCTTGGTAACTTTATGTATTTTAAAACTTTTCCAGTTTATACATATTAGTGATTTACTTATTAATTCAGTTGTATACCCTTTATTTAACTAGCAAAATATTTTTTATCATTTTGACCATTTTTCCATGTCAGTATTCATAAACTCTTCTGATTTACTTCTATATTTGTAAAAAAAAAGTTATAATTTTATATTACATAGTACATTTGCCTCAATATATGTTTGTACACTGTATGTGTATCAAGTGCTATAGGGGCCAGAAGAGGGAGTCAGACTCCCTGAACCTGGAGTTACAGATGATTGAGGACTTCCATGCGAATGGAGGGAATCAAACCCATATCCTCTGGAAGAGCTGCAAATGTTATTAAATACTGAGCCATCTCTCTGGTCCGACAAACTGCATCTTTACTTCTTAATTTTATCATGTGTACATTAAAAAAATCTATCATTTTATTGACTTGATATGCATATGGTTTTCTACCAATGTATTTCAGATTATATGGTCTGATATATTTTATTTTTCAAGTTTATGTATTTTATCATTCATGCCTTAAAGTATGCATCACTGATCTTTGGGTTTTGTTGTAATGTTTCTGGAACTGATTTTGTAAATGGTTTAAATGGCACTCCAATTTTGCAAGCTTTCCAATGGATAGCCTGTATTGCTTTATTTCTAAGTAAGCTATCCTTTACCACTGAATGGAAACACCAAATTCCTGTATGATAAAATCTATGAGGTCATTTTCGGGCTTTTATAGTCAGTTCTACAGTCCACTGGCCTTTGATCTATGTTGTGTTAACTGAAAGAGGCACAAACCATTCGTCATTGCTTGCTTCACATATGTTTGCTATTGGCCGACACTTTATCTTCCTTCATGATGTTATGGAATTCTGCTCTAAAAATAATGATATTTAGAATCATTTACATGTATATACAGTATCCAGTTCCACACTGCTATTTAATAGTACTGTTTTCACATGAAAGAAATGCTATAGCTGATTTTGTAAACCTGCTTTATGTGCAGTTCAATTTCCATGGTTACTGTTGACAATGTAGCTCAAGAAAACATAACTTTTACTAAACTGTATTATTTTAATAGCTCTGCATTTTACAATTTGTTGCTGATTGTCTTGCAGTATGGTGGTTAACTGCACATTAATATTTATCGTAGGTAAGCGTATACTAGAGACTGCATGGTACATGTGAGAATGTGTCTCTCTGGGTAATAAGACTATTATGTGTATTTCCAATTATTATAGCTATTTTTTGCTAATAAAATGTATAGTTTCTTTAAACATGCCTAGGTAATTACTGAACTTTGTTATTAAAGTTTATAAAATATACTTTCACTGCTGAGAAAGTAATATTTTCATATTTTGTGTTTAGTGCTCAATTCAGTACAGTTTTGTTTTACGTGGTTACCCTGTATGTATCTGTTCTGTTAATTCTACCATTTAATTGGATCTGGCTTGTATTCCTTTCCTAAAAATAGCCTGTGTTTTTGTTCTTTTGTTTGTTTATTTTGTTGTTATTTTCTGGGGAAATGACTATACAGTGGAATGGTGTAGATGCAAATGATTTTCTGGCAAATGAATCAAGTTTATTATAAAGCTGAACTTATATATGATCTCTCCTTGACTTGACGTATTCAATTTCTTTTCTTCTTTCTTACTTTCTTTCTTTCTTTTTTGGATTTTTGAGACAGAATATCTCTGTGTAGCTTGGCTGTCCTGGACTCACCAGGTTGGCCTTGAACTAATAGAGATCCTCTTGGCCTTGCCTCCCTGCTGCTGTTAACATATTTAATTTCTAAAATGACTTGGATGTATCCGATTCCACTTTCGATCTCACTAAAGGTGAACTACTTATATTATTCTATAGTAATCATTAGCTGTAAGTAGTCTACTATATCTTAGTCTCAATAATTTTTATTGAATGTGAAAATGTTTAGCTTAACTTAGGGTTGTTATATTTATGATATTGAATTTTACATTTATGAGTTTTCAACCCACAATAATCATGTCTTAAATTCTACATTTCCCTTTCTAAAGTATATTAACATTATCTTTAGATATATTATATACTCCTGCATGCATTCTCTCTCTCTCTCTCTCTCTCTCTCTCTCTCTCTCTCTCTCTCTCTCTCTCTCTCCCCAATCCCCATGTTCATAAATCTTAATATATGCACAATATAATATATCACATCTTACTTTATAAAATTTATATATTCATCTTACATACCAATTGAAGTCCACTCTCCTGGTCCCTTTCTCCAACCCTCTTCCCCTATTTCCTTCCTATTCTTCTCAGAAAAGGGGAGCTCCCTTACCAACACAACCTGAACATCAAGTCGCATGGGGACTAAGCTCATCTTCATCCACTGAGACTGGGCAAGGCAGCCCCATTAGGGTGAAGTGATCAAAAGCATCTTATTCTTAAGTTTAATTTTTATCTACATTTGTGTAATCCTTTAGATGCATTACAATGTACTGGTATTATTACATATAACATATAACTTAATGATGTGTTGATTGTTAATTTTATCTTGTAATTGGCTGAATTACTTGAAATAGTGTTACATTTGCTTTCTAGTTTTTGTGTCTACAATAGAAAATTCTTGCTTGTTTATGGTTTTGTTTTGTTTGTTTGTTTTCTATCAGTAATGACAAGAGTTACCTAGTCTAACTTTTGTAAATGGGCCAGTAGATAATTTTATAGTTATGACTTCATTGTACTATAATACAGCAAGCAAGGAGGTTGCACTGTTAATTTATAAGATTTTGTGTGATAGTCCACGATCTCTGATTGCAATACTGTTCTTGTGAAATGATTAAATTATGTGAACATGGAAATCCATACTCTTTTACTAATGATCACAGACAGAAAAGTATTTTTCTTTTTTGAAATATGTGTTGATTTACTTTATAATTATGAGAATTTTGATGTACACATGTGTGTATATCACATTAATATTTGCTTCCTATGGAAGCCACTGGATGTCCTGGAACTGTAGCTGTAAACTGCCATCACTAGGGTGCTATCAAGTACTCTTCGTCATTGATTCCTATAGACAGAAAAAATATTTTCCCAAATTAAGATCATTGTTGGCTTTAAATATATCAATAATTTTAATTTTAATTTCTAGTTATGTGTATACATGTGTGGCTGTGTGGAAGGATGAAAATATGTGTAGATAATCCAGGGGACAAAGTATATTCTATATAGATAATCATATCTCCTACTTGTTAAACTATTATTCCTCATATTGAACTAGAGGAGTATAAAATATACCCACAAAGCTTACATAATTATCTTTTTCAGATGTTAGAGAAGTCCATTAATGTGTGTCAGATTCATAAGTGAGCATCACAGTCTCCAGATTCACATACCTGGGACCATCTGAGATTTCTTTTTTAATGATTGATAACGCAGTCTCTTGGCTTTTACTCTTTGAGTCTCACAGAATTCTGAATCTACTCTCCATTAGTGTCAGGTCCTCTCTTTTATTCAGAGGTCCTCCCCTTTCCTACTTCCTCTTTAAATTCGGTTCATGAAGTGTATAGGGAAGAATTTGGGACATAATTTTAAAATTATAACGTTGTTTACTTTTCAGCTCTAAGTAGTGAAAACTTTTTCTTTGTCTGCCTAATAGCACACCAGAGGAAACATACCAGATGGCTCATGCCTCTAGACTAAATCAAGATTGTCTAGATGTTATGAGATATCCTTCTTATTTTGATTTGAACAATGTCTTTCTCTGTGGCCCTGCCTGGCCTGAAATGTGGAGGCCAGGGTGATTTAAAGTCACAGGTATCCTCCTGCCTTGCTGGTGATGAGAAATTAGGGTTAGTCACCATGCCTGGCCAAACATGTTTTGTTGTTGTTATTTATCTATTCGTTGCCTCAAACTTACCTGGTATATTAAGGTGTTAACCAGTTATATTTCAATTTTGATGCCTCGTATTCTGAAGGACCCATCACTTTCTTTTTCACATCTCCTACTTTTGCTGTCATATGTTTGAGTTTCTGTATGTCCTCTGTCTATATATTGGCCACACAGTGGCGCTCTGCAACACAACCCCATAGACCATCAGTTCTCCACCTTTGGGTCTGTATCCCATTGACAAACCTCCAAAAAAGATTTACATTATTATTCACAACAATAGCAAGTTTACAGTTATGAAGCAGCAACGAGAATAATTTTGTAGTTGGGAGTGACCAGAACATGAGGAACTATATTAAAATTTTACAGTATTAGGAAGGTTGAGTGAACCAGTGCTATAAACGATATGTTCACATAGATGCTTCCTCTCATATTTACATAAGATACATTTTTCAATAGAATCTAAATTTTTCTCAATCATAAGAAAGAGACCTAAGGGAGGGGAATAGGGTGAAGGAGGGAGGGAGGAAGAAACAGGAGGATACAAGTGATGGGATAACAATTGAGTTGTAATCTGAATAAATTAATTAAATAAAAAAGAATATCAGGAATAGAATAAAGTGAAGAATCCCCCCTCTCTGCCAAAAGAAGTTGTTTTGAGTTGATTAAATATTATTAAGCTGGGGCATTCATAAGAGACTGTTTCAAACATAACAATATTTCCTGTTTTGTTTCGTATACTAATGTATAAATTAAACTTTTTGGGGGGATCCAAGATGGCAGCGAGCAGTGTGGACCGCGTTTGGAGGCTCCAGTGAACAATTCAGGGAATTGCACAGATTTCTGAGCCAGGAACACCGACGTCCGAACATTACGGCAGCGGGAGTGCTCCACGGTTCAGAGGGACCAGGGTGCAGAGGACCTGCGTGCCCCTGCACATGGGAGGAGCGTGGATTTTCTCTGATCGGAGCAGAAGCGGCAGAGGCAGCAGCACCAGCAGCACCAGCGGCGGTGGCTGAGGTTTGCAGCTCATAGCCTTCCGGTGGAGGTGATTGGTGTGGTGGCTGGTGGGAGTTGCTACGGGAGAGGGAACTCGGGGCAGGATTTGGGTTGCGTGGAGCCTTCGGACCCAGGCTGGACTCGGCGGACAGTTTGGCCCCAGAGTCCCGGGTACTGGCCCAGCCCAGCAAACAATTCTGCCCGAGGCACTAAGTCAGCTTCGGTCACAGCTCCCCTGTTGTGGCGCAGGCTTAGTGGAGCACTCAGTTCCATACTAGACACCACCTCAGCTCAGCGGCAGCTCCCCTGCAGTGACACAGTCTGGGCAGAGCACTTGACTCCACCACCGGCGCTAACTCAGAGCAGCCGCAGTTCTCCTGCTGTGGCGCAGGCTTGGCTGAGTGCTCAGTTCCACCCTAGGCGCCACCTCAGCTCAGCAGCAGCTCCCCTGCAGTGACACAGTCTGGGTGGAGCACTTGGTTTCACCACTGGCACTAACTCAGAGCAGCCGCAGTTCTCCTGCTGTGGCGCAGGCTGGACAGAGCGCTCGGTTCCACCAGCTCTAAGACTCTGGTTGGACACAGTGTGCAGTTTGACTCCAGAGTTCCTGGCTGAGATTGGTGGACAGTTCGAGCCCTGAGTCAATAACTGACCACAGCACGCACTTTGGGCCAAAAGGCCCTAGCTGAGCTTGGTGCGTAGTCCCATCCCAAAAATTCTGGCTGGACCCTGTGTGCATTTTGGGCCCAGAATCCCTAGCTGAGCTCGGCAGACGGTTCAGGCCCTGAGAATCTAGCTGAGTTCAGCCTGTGGTTCGGGCCCAGTGTTCCTGGCTGGACTTGGCAGGGAACACAGAAAGCTATGGATACCTTGGCCTGACCCAACGCTCATTCAGAGACCAAGAACAATTGCAGGACCCACAGCACAGGGGGGCTGAAGATCACTGGCTGTGAGAGACCAGAACAATAGGGCTAACCTCTTAACATCCACACCAGTGAAGCTTTGAGCTCCCAGCCTATGGAAATCATGAGAAAACAAGTGAACCTATCATCAGACTCCCTCCATCCAACTCTGGAAGCTACCCAACAAAAACAAAGACAGCAAGATGTCTAAAGGACAGCGAAAAAGCATACGCAAAAAATCCCAAAACAACATGGCGTCTCCAGTTTCCAGCTATCCCAAAGAAAACAACCCAGAGAACTCAAATACAACGGAAATACAAGAAAATGACCTCAAATCCTTAGTAATGAGGATGATAATGGAGGAAACAAATAAAATTCGTAATGAAATGCAAGAAGATGCAGACAAACAGGTGAGAGACATAAAAGAAGCACAGAGAGTGGAACTGGAAAAATTGCAGGAAAATGCAAACAACCAGATGAAAGAAATAACTAAAACGGTTCAAGCTCTGAAGACCTATAAAGAGGCAATGGAAGAAACTCAGGAATATACAAAAAATCAGATAAAAGAAATCAAAAAATCAGTTCAAGATCTGAAAATGAAAATGGATTCAATGATAAACACACAGACAGAAGAAAAACGAGAACGTGAGACCTCAGAGAAGAAGGCGAGCAACACAGAGGTGAGCTTTTCTAACAAAATCTAAGAGATGGAAGAAGGAATCTCACGTCTAGAAGATACAATCACAGATCTTGAATCAACCATTAAAGAAAATGCCAAATCTGGAAAACTCCTGACACAAAACATCCAATAAATTAAGGACACCATGAAAAGAAGAAATTTGAGGATAATAGGCATTGAAGAAAGAGAAGATATCAGACTCCAAGGCCCAGAAACTATTCTCAACAAAATCATAGAAGAAAATGTCCCCAACCTAAAGAAAGAGATGCCTATAAACTTACAAGAGGCCTACAGAACACCAAATAGAATTGACCAGAAAAGAAAAACTGCCCGCCACATAATAATCAAAACACAAAACATGCAGAACAAAGAAAAAATATTAAAAGCTGCAAGGGAAAAGGGCCAAATAACATTTAATGGTAAACCTATCAGAATTACACTCGACTTCTCAGCAGAGACCATAAAAGCCAGAAGGGCCTGGACAGAGATCCTGCAAACCCTAAGAGAACACAGATGCCAGGCCAGACTACTTTACCCAGCAAAATTATCAATAACCGTTGATGGAGAAAACAAAATATTCCATGACAAAAACAAATTCAAACAGTACCTATCCACAAATCCAGTTTTACAGAAGTTACTAGAGGGAAAACTCCATCCCAAAGGGTCAAGCTACAACCAAAACTACCCAGGAAATAGATAACTATCCCATGGCAAAAACACAACTACACAAACGCTCGACTGGAAACAACATCAATTTTAAGACTCTTAACAGTCACTGGTCATTAATATCTCTCAACATCAATGGCCTCAATTCTCCAATAAAAAGACACAGACTAACTGAATGGGTGCATAAACAAGATCCAAGATTCTTCTGCATTCAAGAAACACATCTCACCCATAATGAAAGACATTGCCTCAGGGTAAAAGGTTGGAAAAAATATTCCAAACAAATGGTCACAAGAAGCAAGCAGGCATAGCCACTTTAGTATCGAACATCTATGCTCCCAATACAAGGGCACTCACATTCCTAAAAGATCTCCTAAAAAAGCTTCAACCACACATCGATCCCCCACACAATAATAGTGGGAGACTTCAACACCCCACTCTCACTGAAGGATAAGTCATGGAAACAGAAACTAAGCCGAGAAATAACATCATTAACCAATGCCATGGGTCAAATGGATCTAACAGATATCTATAGAACCTTTCACCCAAACAAGAAAGAATATACCTTCTTCTCTGCACCCCATGGAACCTTCTCCAAAGTTGATCATATCGTAGGTCACAAAGCAGGCCTCAATAGATACAAGAGGATTGAAATAATACCTTGTATCCTATCAGATCACCATGCCTTAGGCTGCAATTCAACAACAACAGAAATAACAAAAAGCCTACACGTACGTGGAAACTAAACAACTCTCTGCTAAATGACACCTGGCCTGGGTCAGAGAAGAAATAAAGAAAGAAATCAAGGAATTTCTGACATTCAATGAAAATGAAGAAACAACATACCCAAATTTGTGGGATACACTGAAAGCAGTGCTAAGAGGAAAATTCATAGCACTAAGTGCCTTTAAAAAGAAATTGGAAACATCGCACATAAGCATCTTAACAACACAACTGGAAGCCCTAGAAAAAAAAGAAGCAGAAACACCCAAGAGGAGTAGACGCCTGGAAATAATCAAACTCAGGGCTGAAATTAACAAATTAGAAACTAAGAAAACAGCCCAAAGAATCAACAAAACCAAAAGCTGGTTCTTTGAGAAAATCAACAAGATAGACAGACCGTTAGCCAAACTAACTAAAAGGCAGAGAGACAGTATTGAAATCAACAAAATCAGAAATGAAAAGGGAGACATAACAACAGACACGGAAGAAATTCAAAGAATCATAAGATCCTACTTTGAAGGCATATACGCCAAAAAATTTGAAAATCTAAGGGAAATGGACGATTTTCTTGATCAATTTCACTTGCCAAAATTGAATGAAGAACAGATAAACAAGCTAAATAGTCCCATTTCCCCTACAGAAATAGAAGCAATCATCGATGGTCTCCCAACCAAAAAAAGCCCAGGGCCAGATGGTTTCAGTGCAGAATTCTACCAGACCTTCAAGGGTGAGCTAATACCGATACTCTTCAAGCTACTCCAAAAGATAGAAATGGATGGAAAATTACCAAATTCATTCTATAAGGCCATAGTCTCATTGATACCTAAACCTCACAAAGACTCAACAAAGAAAGAGAATTTCAGACCAATTTCTCTTATGAACATAGATGCAAAAATACTAAATAAAATACTTGCAAAATGAATACAGGAACACATCAAAGATATCATTCATCATGACCAAGTAGGCTTCATTCCAGGCATGCAGGGATGGTTTAATATACGGAAATCCATCAATGTAATCCACCATATAAACAAACTGAAAATAAAAAACCACATGATCATCTCCTTGGATGCAGGGAAAGCATTTGATAAAATTCAACACCAATTCATGTTTAAAGTTTTAGAGAGATTGGGGATACAAGGCACTTTCCTCAACATAATAAAGGTTATATACAGCAAGCCAATAGCCAAAATCAAAGTAAATTTTGAGACACTCAATGAAGTTCCTCTAAAATCGGGAACAAGGCAAGGCTGCCCACTCTCTCCATATCTCTTCAATATAGTACTTGAAGTTCTAGCAAGAGCAATAAGACAAAAAAAGGAGATCAAAGGTATCCAAATAGGAAAGGAGGAAGTCAAATTATCCCTACTTGCAGATGATATGATAGTGTACATAAGTGACCCTCAAAATTCCACCAGAGAACTCCTAAAGCTGATAAACACCTTCAGCAACTTGGCTGGAAACAAAATTAACTCAAAAATGTCTGTAGCCTTCCTATACACAAATGACAAGCTTGCAGAGGAAGAAATTAGGAAAACCACATCCTTCACATTAGCCACAAGCAATATAAAATATCTAGGAGTTACCCTAACTAAGCAAGTGAAGGACTTGTTTGAAAAAAATTTCAAAACTCTGAAGAAAGAGATTGAAGATGACCTGAGAAAATGGAATGATCTTCCTTGCTCATGGATCGGGAGAATTAACATAGTAAAAATGGCCATCCTACCAAAAGTAATCTACAGATTCAGTGCAATCCCTATCAAAATACCTACACAATTTTTTAAAGACATTGAAAGTTCAATTCTGAACTTCATATGGAAAAACAAAAAACCCAGAATATCTAAAACAATCTTGTACAATAAAAGGTGCTCCGGAGGAATCTCCATACCTGATCTCAAACTGTACTATAAAGCAATAGTAATTAAAACAGCATGGTACTGGCACAGCAACAGGCTGGTTGATCAGTGGAATCGAATCGAAGACCCAGATATGAATCCACACACATATGGTCACTTGATTTTTGACAAAGAAGCCAAATCCATTCAATGGAAAAAGGATAGCATCTTCCACAAATGGTGCTGGTCTAACTGGAGGTCTATGTGTAAAAAAATGAAACTGGACCCATATTTGTCACCTTGCACAAAACTCAAATCCAAGTGGATTAAAGACCTCAACATAAAACCAGAGACAATAAGTCACTTAGAGGAAAAATTGGGGAAGAGCCTGGAATATATTGGCACAGGAGACAACTTCCTGAACAGAACACCAACGGCCCAGGCCTTAATGTCAACCATGGGACCTCAGGAGGCTGAGAAGCTTCTGTAAGGCAGGAGACACTGTCAAGAGAACAAAGCGACAGCCTACAGACTGGGAAAAAATCTTCACCAACCCTACATCTGACAAAGGTCTAATATCCAAAATATATAAAGAACTCAAGAAATTAAACACCACCAAACCGAATAACCCAATTGAGAAATGGGGCTTGGAACTAAACAGAGAATTCTCAACAGAGGAGTATCAAATGGCTGAGAAACACTTAAAGAAATGCTCAACCTCCTTAGTCATCAGGGAAATGCAAATCGAAAACAACTCTGAGATTCCATCTTACACCCATCAGAATGGCTAAGATCAAAAATTCAAGTGACACCACATGCTGGTGAGGATGTGGGGAGAGAGGAACACTCCTTCATTGCTGGTGGGAATGCAAACTAGTACAGCCACTTTGGAAATCTATCTGGTGCTATCTCAGAAAAATGGGAATAGGGCTTCCTTAAGACGCAGCTATTCCACTCCTTGGAATATACCCAGAAGATGCTCCAGCACACAACAAGAAAATTTGCTCAACCATGTTCATAGCAGCCTTATTCATAATAGCCAGAACATGGAAACAGCCTAAGTGTCCCTCAGTAGAAGAGTGGATAAAGAAACTGTGGTACATATACACTATGGAATACTACTCAGCTATTAAAAACAAGGAATTCCCAAAATTTGTGTATAAATGGATTGAGCTAGAAATGATCATAATGAGTGAGTTAACCCAGAAGCAGAAATAATCAAATGGTATATACTCACTTATATCTGCATACTAGCCCAAGGGGCATGTCCCACAAAAGCCTTCACTTACCAGGAAACTGGGACAGAGGGGAGGGCATCCTATTGGGACTCCAAATGAGAGACGCATGGGAGAATAGCAAAATAAAAGGATCCAGAGGGTCCTAGAAACCTACAAGTAGAACAATATGATAGGCAGATTTGGGCCCAGGGGTCCCGCTCAAACTAAGGCACCAGCCAAGGACAATACAGGAGGTAAACTTTAAACCCCTTCCCAGATCTAGCCAATGGTCAGAATATTCTCCACAGTTGAGTGGAGAGTGTGATATGACTTTCTCATGTACTCTGGTGCCTCACATTTGACCATGTCCCCTGGAGGGGGAGACCTGGTGGCACTCAGAGGAAGGACAGCAGGTTGCCAAGAAAAGACTTGATACCCTATGAAAATATACAGGGGGAGGTAATCCCCCTCAGGAACAGTCATAGGGGAGGGGAATAATGGGAAAATGGGGGGGGGGAGGAATGGGAGGATACAAGGGATGGGATAAACATTGAGATGTAACAAGAATAAATTAAAAAAAAAAAGAAAAGAAAACATACATAGAATTGACAACACACAAAAAAAATTATACTTTTTAATTTTGTTCAACATTTTTGGAAGGTATCTAATACATGGTATCTTTTAATGCCTTCTATATCGCCCTAAGTCTACAGCCTCAGTCCTGCATACTCTGGTTGCTTACTTCCTTATTTCCATCAATTTCCTTTTGCGTTCCATCCACGCTATATCGAGGTGTGGCTTGTGATACCTTCTGGCAGTGATTTTTGAGACACTGTGGTTTCTTTATTTGAAACCAAACGTAAGAAACTAATTCGCAAGGAGGAATTTTTTTTATTATTAAACTGGGACTAAGAAAACCACTTAATATCTTAGACTAGAAAACTCCTCGTAGAGGCCGTGTATCCAGAAGCTATCCCTGGATCATGGAGATTTGTTCTGTGAACACCTTCCTGGGGATGCACCTGGCAAGCATTGTTGCAGCTCTGCTCTGCTAGTTTCACTTCCATGGACGTTGGATGCACCTGTTGGAAGCAGCCAGTCAATACAGTGTCGCTGCCCCTGTGAAACTGGTGTGAGAAGAAGCACTGCTTTGCCGCAGCTAAGAGGATCTTCCCAGTCCTCAGATTCAATTTGTAGGCTCAACTATCTGATTAGTCTGAAATATATACTCATTTCTAGTAGTAGCAAAATATAGAATATTGTATCTTTTAGTTTCTTAATGGCCCACAGTTATTGTTTTTTTAAGTTAAGAATTCAATATGAAGATAAAATATTTTCATTTGTTAAAAGACAAAGGAAAAAGTATGAATTTCTTTATTCATTCTGCGTTAATTTGTCTGTCCGTTTTCTATTCTTTTAAAGAAGGGAACTCCACAATATCTTTATATTCAAAGTGCCTTTAAATATATCCAAACACACCTATATGAGTTTTTCTGCCTGTATGTATATACATCTGTATGTAGTACTCCATGCTTTACCTAGAAAACAGTGAAAAGTGATCCAACGTGATTAAAATAAATACCTAATTTTAGTAGAATATAAAACCTTAATAATTAATCCTAACGGTTATTTTAACCCTTTGGTGTATCTGCATGTCCCTATATGTATACGGCATATTTGTATAAGTTCTCCCAGAGGCCAGAAGAGTACATCAGACTTGCAGCTACAGTTACAGGTTGTAGGTTACCACTGTGGGTGATTGGCAATAAATTTTAGTTGTCTGGAAGAGCAGTAACTAGTCTTCGCCAAGACTCATCAAAAAACAAATTCAGAAGCTAGAAGATGGCTCAGTAATTAAGAAAAAGTGAGTTGTACTACTGCAGAGGACCTGGATTTCAGTTCCAGCACTGATATGGCATGGTTCAGAGGTGCTTTTTATTTGTATTCTGTGTGAACTGACACCTTCTTTTGACTGATGCAGGCACTGAGTTCATATTGTAATGCTACACACACATTTTTAAATGAAACATATTTCAAAACTATATTGTTTAGCTGGAAACTCAAAAATTAATTACTTTTGCATTCATTTTACATCAGATAGCACTTGAAAAATTTTAAATATATGTATTAATAGCTAGTCTTGTGAAATAAAAGGAATGTTAATTGACATGAAATAACTTTAATACTAATAAAGCACAGTATATTTTTATAATACATTCATCATTCCTAAGTGTTAAATATTTCTTTTGTTTTTATCTGGGCATTTTATTGTAGCAATAGAGGGGAAATTAGGACACATTGAACTGAATAAAATTAATAGATAAATTTGGCAAGAATTGAAATCTCAGCAATATTACATTTTCTAGTCCACTAACAGAGCACCTCACTGCATCTATGTATAATTTATTTTGCTTTACTTACCTCATTGTAAAGGTCTCAGGCATCTCTGGCAACATGTGTTCCTTACTGATGGTATTTCTATTTCTTTTTAAAAAGTTTTTTTTACCTGTTTTTTAATTTTTACATATAAATTTACATTACTACACATATTACAAGAAACTACCTATAACAAGAACAACCATGACACAATCAGGAATTGTACAAGTGCTACAAGAAACTACCTATAACAAGAAGAACCATGACACAATCAGGAATTGTACAAGTGCTACAAGAAACTACCTATAACAAGAACAACCATGACACAACCAGGAATTGTACAAGTGCTACATTCTTGGTGTTTTGGTTATTTGTATTTGACAATTAGGTTCACAACCCAAAACGTATTAAATATTTTTAAGATTTACTTAGTTTCATGTGCACGTGTTTGGCCTACATGTATGGACGAACACTATGTGCATGTTCTGTAGCCACAGATGTTAGAACTGGAACTGGAGTTCAAGATGGTTGTCGACTATCATTGAGTATGGGGAACCCCATTAGGGTCATTTTAAAGAACAATAATTGCTGATAATCACTGAGACATATCTCCAGATCTACCATTTCTATATTTTTTTCTGAACATGGTAATATTTATTTTCTATTTAGAAAAGCCTAATAGCACCGATTTTTTGATGTGAAACTTTCAAACATATTATAAATATAATAATGTCGAGCTCAAATAAACTGAGAGACTTTTTATATTGTCATGTGTTCATTTTAGTAATAGTTGATTTCAGCGATGCTATTTTTTCATCATCCCTATTCATTTACATTTTTCTCTTGACTGTGCCAACCTTATCAGTTTATCAAAATGAGTCATTTCACTACGACCTATCGGGCTTTCCGTAGGTATCTTGCAGTTACTGAAGAAAAGGGCTCATCGGAGTGACCTTTACAACACCACAGCCTAAACTGTGGTTTCCTTCTATTTTACACCGATTTACTAGTAGCAGAGATTATGAAGCAAACTTTCCCTATCTTAGAAGCAGATGGAGGAATGGCAGAGGTCAGGATCTAAATAACACTTCACCATATCATGAAGGTGCAGCAGCAACCCTCTGTCAGCAAGTAAACAAGAGACAAAGTCTCAGGAAAGTTATGTTTGCAAAGTTTACCCTGTGATTATAGAGCTCTACTGACAATGCACTAGAGTTAACACTGGTGAGCACATACATGTGTGTGTGTGTGTGTGTGTGTGCATATTTATACGTGTATATTGTAGGTGTGTGTATATGTGTTTCTGAATATGCATATTGTGTGAAGGTAAATAAATTTCAAATGGCATTATGAAATCATAAAAAATTTATTCATATATAAATCTTGGTTGTGTATTAGATAATTATGATAAAATCTTGTTATATCTATTTTATGCTTTGAGATGATGAATGTTAGCAAATTTAAAGGTATCTAATATGGGATTTTTCTACAAAATATATTTGTTTTCTAACAACTTTAAATAAACTTTAACTACATCAGTCATATAATAAGGTATAATAAAAAATATATTATTTTTATTTTATATGTATAAGACCCAGGCGAAGGCACAGGATCATAAATTTACATACACAAAACTTCATACTTATAGTATCCTTAAAAATCCTTATAGTTTCAGCATTGTATATAAAATGGATTAAGATAAGAAAATGAATAGTTACAAGAAGTCAGCTTCTTGTACTTAGTACAACCTAAAGACTTTCTAACTTTAATGGCACATAAGATCACTGCTAAAAGCTAAGAACAGCTTAGTCATCTGTTTATTGTTATAAAATTTCACTTTCTGTGAATATCACAGTCACTTCTAAGTCATAAAATCAACAAGGCATCACTTTGTAGATACCCCCTTCTGAATGTGGGCATCTGTTGTCTCCATAAATATGCATATGTAAGCAGGGAAATATGCAATCATGTATCACTTTGTAAGTAATCTTTCCCTAATAGCAGTACAAAAATCTTTGTTACAGTCAACTACAAGGAATTACAATTCACCATTATGAAGAAATGAAATGATTGTACTACATTATCACATAGTAATATATAGTTTTACAGTTTTAGAAACTCAAAAAGTATATTTAAGTAATAATTATATAATTCATATGCATTTGTATTGATTGGGAAACACATAGCCATATGTATTCTTTGTCACATCTCCGTCAGTACTCCAGTTTTATTCACTCTATACAAGGTGGAATACTAGGCTACACTACTTTACAAATAACAGAATTATACAAAAAAAGAAAGAAAGAAAGAAAGAAAGAAAGAAAGAAAAAAAGAAACGTTGGATATTCAGTGAATTCCTATCAGGTGTAAAATGTAAGTCAGCTGAAGGTTTTAACTTCAGGTCGTAATGTTGCAATTAACATACATTACTAATTCATTACCAGAAAACTCATGAGAAATCTAATCATTTTTATCAAATTATTACAGTCGGCAAAGAAAGCAAAAGAATTACTAAGTGTAGCCATCAGTGTAAACTCTGCCCTGGAAGTACATGAAGTGGCCTTTGCAGCCTGATCTAGACAGTTTTATGTCAGCTTGACACAAGCTAAAGTCATCCCCAAACAGGCAACCTCAAATGTGAAAATGCCGACATAAACTCTAGCTATAGGGCATTTTCAAAATTAGGTCAAAGGTCATTGTGGGCTGTGCCCCACCTGGGTTGATGGTTCTGGTTCTATAAGCTCTCTTCTCCACACTTGCTTTTGGTCATGGTGTTTAATTACAGTAATAGAAAAGTAACTAAGATATACTAACATACAGGAAGGGCTGTGCATAATCAGTGCCTATAGAAGACTCTCATAGATTTTTTTTCATTTATGTTTTTCACATGTAGCTGGCATTCCTATATTGCAGCAAAAATACAAATGGAGGCAATTCTAATTTTGTCTCACTTCATGGGAAAATAAGAAACTTTGAACAGGAATATTTGCTAGACATTTTTATTATTTTAATTTTTTAAATCTAAAAATCATAATTATATCATTTGTACTTTTCATTTTGTCTCTCAACCCCTCCTCTGTACAACCTACAACTTGATTTTTCTCAAATTATTTGGTACATTTTGTAAGAAGTAAATTGACAGGTCAAATTTTGTGTTCTTAGTTTTTACATTAATATGTTCTTTATCCAAAAGACTTGAATCTGTCCTTTTTGCTCAAATACAGGGAAGAATAAATGTGTTTATTATTTACAAAAGCTATCTTCTCTTGTACATACAAAGTTGATGTTTTTGAATTTGCACTGACTTGATCTGATGTTTAAGAATATTAATAAAAAATGATAACTGTAACTTTTAAGCATTGGGCATCATAAATTATATAAAATAGCCTTATTTGTTAGCTGGATAGAAACAATAATGCCTTTTAAAAATTGCACATAATGCCGGTTGGTGGTGGCACATGCCTTAATCCCAGCACTTGGGAGTAAGAGGCAGAAGGATTACTGTGAGTTCAAGGCCACCTGCTCTACAAAGTGAGTCTAGAAGAACAAGGCTACACAGAGAAACCTTGTCTCGAAAACTGAAAAAAAATGCACATAATGAAACAACAAACATCTAGAATTTTCATCAGGCTAAAAATTGACCCATGAGGGGAACTAAGAGAATATATATTTATTAATTATTAATTTTTATTTTATACAATTATTTACATATTAATAATTATACAATATTCAACAATAAGCAAGAGCATTATCATTATGTTTTAGGCATCCTATTAATTTACACATTTGGATGAAATATGAAGAAACAATTCCATGAATGAGATTAACTGTTGGAAATATATATTCTTAACTTGAACTCACTAAGACACATGTTATACAAATTCTGTTTTGAATGTGGGTGATGGAAAGGACAACAGTGCATGACCAAGTTACTGAGTGTTTTGTAGGTTGTCCTTTGCTGGAAGAAAGTTATACTGCATAGCACAGTGAAAATATTGGTTCAGAAGCAAGCGTCTTGGGGAGTGCATTTGCATCATACACAGTATTTCTGAGGATCTAGTAACTAGAATGATTTTTTAGTAATCGCTTCCTAACACTTGTGTTTAATAACAACTGTTTAAATTGGAGGTCATTTTAAATCCCATATGAACTTATGTGAAAAGCTTATGTCATACAAGGGCATTTCTCATTTCTTTTTTATGTACAGTGTCTTCCTTGAACAATTCTATCTACAGATCTCAAAATACAATGATAGAGATAAATCAATATTTCTTTGGAGCACATTGAAGACTATTAAAGCGACAGATTCTTTTTCTGCTTCCTTCTCAGTTTACCTCATCTACTGTAACTCCATACCTTCCCTGTCATGGTGGCTTAAAACCTCAGACACTATGGGACAAAACAAAAGGTATTTCCGTTGATAATTAAGCACAATAGTAATGATAAAAGAGGAACTAATCTCTCTCTGTAGTTCTATAGAAAGTTCTTTCAGTTATCTTGCAAAGAATTGTATTATCCTTGTCATTTCTTTGCATCTTCCCAATGATATCCATCACTCAAATTATGATTTGTCTTGTCCATCGTTGTAGGATTTGTAGGACAAGTTTTTGTTAGTATTTGATGTCTTGATGGCAGGAAGAAAGGTGACTCAGACAAATTTATAAACATCTCATTCTCCAATTCAGCCATTTGTGGGACAAGAGCAGGGGAAGGGACACTGATAAGAGGAATAGGGCTCTAATTATGTAGAAATGAACTATCTAGCTCGAAGTGACTACCAGGGAGATTGTAATAGCAGGTTTTATATTCTTGGCTCACATTGAAGGTGTTTTTTTTACTAGAGGCTCTAACAAATTGTATATTGATTAAGGTTGTATAAAGTGCTTCCTGTGCATTTTTATCAGGGAATAAATAGAGAGCATAAAGCTTAGTTAATTTGGTGAATGTATTAAAAACAGAAAACAATGAGAAAAGGTGTTTCTATGTTCTTGTATACTCTCCAGAGCCACACTGCTATTAATCACTGGGTAGTTCTTAAATGTGCATCCCTAGTGGATAGGAGCATTAGTTTCCAAGTAGCTGAAAAGCAAATGAGCCAATGGGGGTCATACCTTATATTCTTATCACATAAAATGAGGGATTTCTGAAAAAGAATGAAGGAGACTGAACAACATAGAGAGCCCAGGGATATTTTAGCTCTGAAACAAAACACACAAACATAAACAAAACAAAAAAGTGCAACAGCCAACTAGTGTGCTCAGCTCTGCCAGCTTCTCAAAGTTAAAGGAATGCTGGGCAGGCCAGCTTCTGCGCAGATTCATCAGCTCCTTAAGTACTGAGCACAAAGAGCATTAATTAGGAAAGTAGTGGGCAAGATAATGCATAATCTCAGTAAGGACTGCAATGTCTCAAACGTGTTAGAACAATAAAGCATAACCTTTTCAGGATTAGCCTGGTTCTGTGTTGTGGAGATCTTTGTGTACAACAATATGGTAGAGCAATGTTTCTTAAAAAAAAAAACAATACATTTATTTTATTACACTTGTATAAAACAAACTACATACAGCAGGGAGAACTATGTGACAATCATGAGAATTATGAATTCTATAAATGATTCATTCAGAGTGGTTTGGCTATTTGTCCAGCTTGAACTAAACATCTTAATTCTTGGGTATTGACTCTTGGGGTTGATTCTCAGAGGTCACCTAAGACCATTGGAAAACACAGCTACATCCATAACAATTCACAAGAGTACCATGGCTGCATTTGTGAAATATAACTGAAAAATAACTTTATGGTGTGGGCAAACAACATGAGTAACTGTGTTAATGGCTTGTAGCATTGAGAAAGCTGAGATCCACCAATCTAAAGACTCTGCCCTCGCTGATATTTGTTTCTTGTAAATATTAATTGGTTGTGTCTTGCAAACAGTCCAAAGAAATTTCTCATAAAAAAATAGTGTGTGTGTGTGTGTGTGTGTGTGTGTGTGTGTGTGTGTGTGTGCGTGTGTCCCTGAGTATGTTACAGCTAGGCAACTTAAAGAAAGTACTAAAATAACACACCAAAAACCCATAATTCTTAAGTAAGTGCCTAATATCAATGAAAACATAGGAGTGAGGCTTTAAGTTTCTCAAAATGTTATACTTGCATGTTAGTTTTCTTTGAAGAAATAATAATATTTCCCCATAACTGTTTCTGAAGCCCATAATATCATAAATTTTTTCTTTATGCGTCTGCCACCATGATAATGAAGAGTGCAGTGATATATTTGGCTTGTAATTATTCATTTCAATACCTGAAAATTATCTCTCAAAATTTCAATTAGATCTAAAGCCCTCCCTTAATTCTGTTTGAACACAGCTCACTTTAACCGATTCTATTAAGTTTCCGGGGATAATTACGGTTCCTAAAATATAACTCCGCACAGTAAAATCCTGTTACAAGTGGTGTTCTAACTCTAAGCCTAACCCCTAGGAAGCAGAGGTTTAAAGAGCCTCCAGTGTTATTTTCCATAAGAAGACTCACAGGCTGGCAGAACCCCCTGGAAGCTGTGCACACAGCAACACATCTGTTCCCTCAGAGGCAAAATGCTGTTTTCAGCTGAGACATTTATTCCTTCTACCAGAAACATTGTGCAAGAAGAAATATAGCGGTGGCTACAATCCATGCTCCCTTAGTGATTTGCATGTCTTATGGAAAGCGCAAATCAATGTAATAGGTAACTGTGGGAACCCTTGCTCTGTGGGTTATGAGGCTTGGAGACAGTTTCTTTTTTCATAATCACAAAATCAGAGTCCATCCCATAGTCCTACTCTTGCTTAAGTGTCACCTCAGAAGCTGAAGACATACAAACACTCCCAGTGGGAAGGGCAACTATATGGGTCAGTTGTGAACTTGCTTCAAGCCCTGCTTCCAGACCTCATTATTTGTTTTGTTTTTTAAAAGATTAACCCTTGATTTGGGGGTATTTATGAATAAATAAAATGGATTTACAACTCAAATGAATATTTGATCTTTAAACCTTTTTTTTTAGCCAAGAAATCAAGTGCAGCCATGCCATTATATCTCCTTAGAAATATGACATAGTCTAAAGAAAAAATAATCAATTTTAGAATAAAATCAAAATGCAATAATAAAGAGCCCCTAGAAGGAAGTATATACCATTGTTCCTGACAAATATCATTGCTCTACTGGAAGGTCTCAAATTTCCAATTTCAACTCTAACCTACTCTGGAGCTTCAGTGGACCTCTATAAAACACTTGCCAATAATTTGGTTATTTCCTGGATTTTCATAAGTCAGCTGGTTAAAATTACAAGTTCTTTCCTTTTGAGCTGCAATAATTCTTTCCTCTATCATGGCTATATTATGCCAAAGTTCTTTTGTGATTTATTTTTCAGTATTTTTTGTAGTTTGGTGATTCAAGCCCAGGTCATCATCACAGTAAACAAGAGTTGAGTCCTGGCACCACATCCCAGGTGTCCCAGTTCTGAGCATTGAATGTTATGTTAACTCTATGAAGAGGAAAAGCATCTCAAACCTCTATACAGCCAGCTCCACTATTATTTCCTGTTATTTAAAGCGTAATTTTTATCTTTTAACACATGTGAAGAGACTTTTTTTTAAATTTACTTTCACCAACCAGTTTTTCCTTTCTCAATTATTTTCTGAACTGCAGTTAGGTTAGTAGCTCTCTATGCACCAAACTTCTACTGCTTAAAAAACAAAGAACAATCTTTAACTTGGCATCTAGCTTTAACTCTTACAAACAAACAAGAAATCTGCAAAGATTGTTGGACAAGTTTGAGGATGGAGAAAATTTTTGATGACCTAGGAAATGTGGTGACAATGGCACATTCTAGAGTGTGAGCAGGTTGAAGCATCACTTTCACTGAAGATCAGACAGGTGAAAACTAAACTGTTTGCCTTCCTGTTTCTCTCACTACTACTTGGGTAATTTGAAATGGGACAGGCACTTTCTGTCTCAATTGTCTTTTCAATGGAATGATGATGGAGTTGTGGGGGTTACTTTTCTTTCTTTCTTTTTTTTTTTTAATGATTATTTATTTATTTTTTTTTATTAATTTATTCTTGTTACATCTCAATGTTTATCCCATCCCTTGTATCCTCCCATTCCTCCCCCCCCCCATTTTCCCATTATTCCCCTCCCCTATGACTGTTCCTGAGGGGGATTACGTCCCCCTATATATTCTCATAGGGTATCAAGTCTCTTCTTGGCTACTTGCTGTCCTTCCTCTGAGTGCCACCAGGTCTCCCCCTCCAGGGGACAAATGTGGATAAATGGATTGAGCTAGAAATGATCATAATGAGTGAGTTAACCCAGAAGCAGAAAGAATCAAATGGTATATACTCACTTATATCTGCATACTAGCCCAAGGGGCATGTCCCACGAAAGCCTTCACTTACCAGGAAACTGGGACAGAGGGGAAGGCATCCTATTGGGACTCTAAATGAGAGACGCATGGGAGAACAGCAAAATAAAAGGATCCAGAGGGTCCTAGAAATCTACAAGTAGAACAATATGATAGGCAGATTTGGGCCCAGGGGTCCCGCTCAAACTAAGGCACCAGCCAAGGACAATACAGGAGGTAAACTTTAAACCCCTTCCCAGATCTAGCCAATGGTCAGAATATTCTCCACAGTTGAGTGGAGAGTGTGATACGACTTTTTTTTTATTAATTTATTCTTGTTACATCTCAATGGTTATCCCATCCCTTGTATCCTCCCATTGTTCGCTCTCTCCCCTTTTCCCCTTATTCCCCTCCCCTATGACTATTCCTGAGGGGGATTACCTCCCCCTGTATATGCTCATAGGGTATCAAGTCTCTTCTTGGTAACCTGCTGTCCTTCCTCTGAGTGCTTTTCTAATACAATAAATTTTGTTATCCTGTTGGTCTAGAGACTTTATATGAGATTATTGGTTGAGGTCCATTCAAGTACTTGGTCTATCCAATTTGCTACATACCAGAAACATGGTGAATGATTCTCCTATCTTGTGGTTCTTTCAGTACAAACATACATGTTTCCCTAGGCAAAACTACAACATCCTCTGTATATACATGACCATGCCTAACATTATATCCCTGTGCAAATTTATCTACAGATGAACACTACTGCCAAATGTATCAAGGCACAGTTTCCATGAAAATGCTAAGTTGTTTCTCTCCAATTTCTAAATCTCAATTCAATAGAACCTCGCAATACTATTAATATTTTATTATAGTAATTATTATTACTTATACTTTATTCACCCCTGTCATTTACGAAACCTTGGTTATGACTTAAGCTTTCCAGTTAATCCTGAAAAGCAATGTGTATTTTTATTCCTGCATTATGAATGAAAAGGAGATTTGAGGACAGTGATAGAGTAGGTGTCAACGAATTTAAAAGTATGTATAGTATCAGTTCGGCTGCCAAACTCAGACCCTTGATTCTGAAATTCACACTTAGCCTCTGTGTTAAGATCTCACAGCGGGCCCGTATTGTCATGAGCCTCTGCTGGTCAATTTCCTGTAGGCTAGTTATATGTTTATAGATATATAGATACAGATATCCATACATAGGTATTGCGAAGTGCTGATCTCTAATATCGCATTCTTTAAATCAAGGGCATGCATATAGAAGTTTTCAATTTATACTGAATAAATGTTGAAATGAAGAAGTGAAGGTAAACCTGTAAACCATCAGGGAGAAAGCAGAGGAATGGGGAGAAAAGGAAATCGGTCAGGCATCACCTCATCTAAACAGAAGAGGCAAAAGTGAAATGGAGGAATAAGGAAACCGAGACCGCAGTGAAGATGATTGAAGAGGGTACAGACCAGCTGTCAAAGCAAATATCAAGCAACATTAATAACTTTATAGCTCACCATGAGACCTGCTCAAATATCTCCAAAACGGAATCCTTGTTGTTGCGCAGAGTGAGACTAATAACCAAGTACAGATTTAAATTTTTGTTGGTGCATACCTTGATCTACAGAAGTAAAAGACAAATAAAATGAAAAGGGATTCTAATAGGGAAATGCATGCCTTGGAGAAAAATATTATTGCATTCTTGATATTATGATCCCAGGCAGAATAGATAGGAAACAAGATCTTCCATGCCCACCACCTGTTGTCTAGGTTGTTTGAATAGACAGACAATATCCTCAAACATTTGACATTTGTCCAAAGATAACTGTGCTGTAAGGCTAAATAGGAAAAGACTTCATCTCTCCCCAGGACTGATTTCACAAGCATGTAAGCAGTTCTGTTGATCAGAAAGAACATCTACATGGGAAAAAGAAAAAAATGTGAGCTCAAAGGCCAATTTCTGTTCTAAAAATGACATTTTTCACTTAAATAACTTGTATTTTTAAGTAACAGTCTTTCTAAATGAAAAACTTCAATGGATTATCTAGCTGCATTATTCCTTGATTGAAATGCCTACTTAATCTGTTTTATTGCTATTGATTTATAGATTTGATAACTAAAGATTAGTGTTTTGGGGTTTCCTTTTGTAATAAATGTGAATCCTTTTAGGAATATGATGGCACAGAGGAAAGGTAGACTTGGACTCTACTGTTATCAAAAAGACACTTGCCATTTGTGAGCAACAGGTATCAAAGAACAAATAATTTTAATTTTATATTGAGGTAGAGACATGAAGCCACAGATAAATCATTTTTAATATCTAAAACTATTTTACTGTACATTAAATATTAAAACTGGGGAGAAAAGAAAGGAAAATAATGGGAAAAACAAGGATGGGAGAATTAAGCTGAAACAATAAGACCTGATGTGGGGCTGGATATTGGCTTCCTGAAATCTAAAAATATCAACTCAAAGTTAAACGATGCTATCAGTACTATTAACATTGCCTCAAATAATTCTTCGGGCCTTCTTTTCTCTTCACCTTCAAACTTCAGTTGTGCCGTGCTAAGGATCCCAGCTAACTGTACTTTTAGCAGGTCATGCATTTAAAATTTTGTTCAAATATTTGTGTATATTCATAAATAGGTGGTACTCACAATCTGGGTCAGAAAATAATCTTATTGCAGAGAGTAATAGTTAATCAGAGACTCATACTTCTTTAAAGTATAAGAACAAATGACTGACAGCTCTCAGTTTTAAACATCTTCATCAATCTTCTGCACTCAAGTCTCAAGGAGTATTATAAAAGATAGAGCAGAAAGAATTTGAAGCCTGAGGGTCAGAAAGAATGCTGGGAAATTCTGTTCTCTGGACAGAACATTATTGTGTCACACATAAATTCACTTCGATTTTGGACCTTCACAAAAGTTAGCCAGGAAAATATATATCCTCCATGGCATGTGGAGGGATCCCTCAATCCCGCCCCCAAATAAGAAGCTGATAGCAGTTAACAGATGCTGAGGAAGGTCCAGTGATTTTCTCTGCCATTTGGGGAAGGAATGTATTGCCATATTGGCCATGCCAAAGTGAATGGGGCCACACACATATTCTCAAGGGCAACACCAACTGGACTAATGGGGCTGCTATAAAAATAAAGTGTCATGAAGTTGGGAGGAGCATAGAAGATTGGAAATATGTTAGACCCAACAGCCGGAAGGAGGAAGGAGGGTGTGGATATGACTAAGATACCACATATAAAAGTGTGCACTCAAATCATTCTGATTTGGTAACCTGAACTGTGTAAATACAGAAATGGTATCATTTTTTTTATACCATGGATGCTTTTTACTCTTTCAACATTTATTTTTATAAAGAATGTAGCAGAAGTGGTGAGTCATTATTCATTAGGTATAATTAGATTGTATTATTGTGTGAAAATATTAATCACACTCTTAATTCTTTGGAATCAAATTTAAGCTACTACATATCTGTGCTCCCTGACTTTTTATTGTGTTATTTTCAAAATCCTGCCACAGGAAACTTTAATATATATATGAATATATATATATGTATATACACACAACTCTAAAGGAAGAGAGAAGAAAAGTTGCCATTTCAAGAAGAAAATAACATGATTACACATTACTTACAAAGAGCTAATAACAAAAGCAATGTCTTCATGATTTAAGTAGAGTGCTATCGAACATTTTATCAGCTAAGTTTCAAATATGCAAAATACACACCAAAAGGAAATAGCTTATCCATGAGGGATGTGTTAATGCATGCCCTGCTCATCTTGCTGGCATAGGTAAGAGCACACCATCACAGCACAGTAGAAGAGATTGATTTAAAAAATAAATGATTTGAAAAAAGTATTATACCAATTATCAACAAATTCACTTTTAAAAATGTTTTGTTGCTATGACATAATTGGTTATGCCTTCAGTAAACAACATGCTCTTAGTTCAGAGAGGACTGGGTAAGTCCAAGAATAAAGTAAGAATTTAAGAATTTCTAAACTAGTATTAGACAAAACAAAACAAAAACCCCACCTTTGCTTATAGTCTTTGCTATTGATGAGAACACGCTATCAACAACAGCAGCCATACAAGGACTGATGTACCCTCTCCTTATCACTTTCTCTTAAAATAACCAAAGTCACAGCATTGACTTTTATTGGATTATATTCGATTTACCTCTTTCCAGACCTCAAAACTTTGTGAATTTATTTTTTTGTAAATCAATTAGAGCTACATGCAAATCTTATTCCTTCTGTCCATGTGGTGAAGGACGCCAGGAGCTACAGGCAGTGGGGATTATTAGATGTCCTTTTCTAGTGGGAAATAGTATGGCAAAATGGCCTGCCTGAAGTTACAGTTTATAGATTGGAAAAAAGGCACAAACAATTAAAAGATGGAGCTACTTAGGGCAAATTACTTGCAATCAGGCTGCAGCTAAATGAGCTTCTTGATGAGGAAGCCAAATTTATGTTGCTACAAAGCAGGGAGAAGCATTAAAGGAGTTTAAAGGTGAGCAAGCTGTTAGTAAAATTGGGCCCAGACAGGCCAATAAGAAAAGCTATACAAGCAATTAGAGTGATGCTCTCTGAGACAGATAGGCAGACATACAAACACTCCCACAGTCATGCACAGAACACCCTTAAGTAGAAAATCATATGGACCTCTCATTCTCTCCTTCATTTAGGTTTCCTGCAGATGCCCTATCTCATCACAAAAGCACTGTGTCTATAGACACCCAATCACAGAGCTATAATCATTTTTCTCTGCCATCTGTAATTTTCAGCAGACATTTTATTTGAAAATGAAGTATTGTTTTAACTCTAAACAACTGTGTTTCCCCCTGTTTTCCCCTCCCCTCCCTAAATTATCCCTTGGTAGCTCTTTGAGTTGATTTTGAAAAGCTATATTTGGTAACGAATTCAGAACATACACAAAGCACAAAGCTACAGGAATGTGAAATACCAAAGTTCTCTCTTCGTAGCTCTGCAGACGTCTTTGCAGTCAGGGCTATATGCATCAGTCTTACTGAAAGTGTGTCACTGTCCACATCTAGCTCTCTGAAAGGAATGAATTTCAGAACTCTGTAACTGGAAATGGCCTCAAGCAAGGCCATCCTTCACCCCATTTCCATTGCATTGCAATAGCAAGGCATAACAAGGTAGACAAAAGAAAGGTATAACACAGATCTGTATTGGCAGTCAGTGAGTACAAGTAAGTGTAGACTAGTAGTCTAGGCTTTGCATGAACACCATCTTAACAAAGAATTTACTGCCTTGTCTATAAAAAAAAAAAAAAAAAAAAAAAAAAAAAAAAAAAGCTTTCTCCTTCAAATAATCCCTTACAGAAAAAAAAAAAAATTCTAATATTCAACAATTGAAAATGGAAAATGCCCACACTAGAGTTTAAAATAAGTTAGTGATTTGGAATGTGGCACTGTTAAAACTACCATGACCAGATCTGTCATTAAAACACAGGCCAGTAAGATGTCAAAATATGCATAGTGAATGTCCAGGGTTCCATTCCTAAAGCTCCTTTTTAAGCTTTTCATATAGCAAAGACTAAATAGAAAATACTTCCTGGAATGCTGTACAAAAGCCAACTCTTGAAAATATGTATATTCTCCTTTCTTTCCTTCTGTGGCTTATAATTTTCTCTGTCATATTTAAAGGAGTTGTGTGAGAGGTCTTGTTATAATGGCCTTTAGCAAAGCAATGCTAAGTAGTTGATGTTCTAGCCTGGAATTTGTAAGATTTTTCAAATTCACACTATTTTAGTTTGGTAATGAGACTTAGAGAAAAGAAAAGCATGTACACACAAAATAAAGTCCATTGTTAGCTATCCTATTAACTTTCAGCAGTGGGATGAGAGTTGAATGACAGGAGGACTTGTGCCTTAACAACAGCTTTAGATGTAGGCTTAATGAAGCTAGGCAGCTCCAGAGTCTACTAAGAGGTCCCTGATGACGTGTCCTCAAATTTTGGACCACCAGCTACTCATCAAAAGCAAGTCCTGTTAAAAGCACAGAACTAGAATTCAAGTGCCCTAGATTCTACTTGGAATGGCGTCAATGACTAGTGTGAAAACCCTTCAAAAAATGTGTCCTCATCTACAAATTGAAACGTTTGTACTAAGTAAACTGTCATATATCAAGAACTGTGTGAGTAAGTATTTTTGAACTCTGAAATCCTAAAGAGTTTCTCCCAGGATAACAATATTTTTAATTAGCCAAAACAAAACAAAACAGAATGTATGATCTGTGAAACATTTTACTCATCTTTTTAGAACTTCAGACTACATTGACCATGTTATACTAAAAGCCCCATAGATGGTTCTTGTTCTTGAATGCAAAGGTCAAAGGCTTAGGCCCAAAGTTTGAGAACTTGTACCTGTCTTCTATAACCTTGGAAAGCCCATAGAAGTTACGGTAAAGGACTTATTCCACACAGCTTTCTATTAAATTCTGTCAAAACTTACCTTTCCTTCTGTCCCATTGTGAGGTGATAGCGCATGTCTGTTGGGGAATAACCAAGGCACTGAGTTTATACTATAAATTAAACTCTTGTTACAACTTACCCAGTGATTTTGGCATAAATTCTCAATGATCTTATTTATTTTTTCAATATATTTTATTAATTTATTAATTTTCTTATTTCTAATTCATGATTCCCAGTGGTAGAGGCCTCTGTAGTTTTCTTTCCTGAACTTGTTTCATCTGTCAGACCTAGTCATTTCTTCTACTTTTAGCCTACCACAAGATGGATTCTACTCATGTATAAAATTTTCTTTTACATTTGTAAACACTATTTTCTTTTTTTTTTATTTTTTATTATTAATTTATTCTTGTTACATCTCAATGGTTATCCCATCCCTCGTGTCCTCCCATTCTTCCCTCCCTCCCCTTTTCCCCTTATTCTCCTCCCCTATGACTGTTCCTGAGGGGGATTTGTAAACACTATTTTCATAGCTGAGTTTTACAACTCCTCAGGACCTCATGAACAAGGTTTAGCTACTTTCCTTTTAAGTGAATAGCCTTGTTTTAATTTTCTAATATTATGCTATCTTCCAACCCATCTCTGATTCAATGGCTTCAAGCAAATAAAGAAGCAGTGTAGCATTGCTCTCATTCTCTGGTACTTCATCAATTAGCATCTCTTCAGCAAGTCGTCCTACATGAATACATACATACATACATACATACATACATACATACATACACAAATACATACATACACTCATGGCTGTATAAAACATACATATGTATATTCATACATACATAGAAGCATGCCTCCATTCATACATACATTCATACACACATGCACATATATGCACATATGTGCACACATACATATACATACATGCATATATACATAATACATACATATATACATACACACATATACACATACATATATTCATACACACACAGAGAAACACGTACACTTCTTTGAGTTTGACGATGCTTCCAGTACTACACACTACTCTACAGGTAAGCATAATCCCCAAGGAATATTGACATATATGTGAGGACTGCTGCTGCACCATATTCCAGTGTATGTGAGAATTCCTTCTTATCCTACTGCTATGAATATGAGGTTGTCTTCTGAATCATACTTTGCTGAATGTAAGGATGTCTTATATTTGTCAAATCATTTTACAAGGTAATCTCAGTGTCAAATGATTAATAACACAGACTTTGTATTCTTTGGAAGGAGAAAATATCCTATTTCTTTGGTGCATGAAAATAGGAAAGATTATGAATGTTTAAAATATCTACAACATTATGTAATTTAATCACCATTTTAACATCAGTGTAAGTTAACAGGGATGGTACATTTCACTTCTAAATTTTTTAAATGCATTTAGTTAATAATTATCATTTTATGTGTGTGAGTGCTCATTTGTAGGTATGTATGTGGATCACCTGTGTGTCTCATGCCCATGAGGGTCAGAACAGAATGTTTGTTCTGGAAATGAACTTATAGATGATTATGACACCATGTCATTTCTAGGAACTGAATACAGGTTCTCTTAAAAGGAAGAAAATGCACGGAAAAGTTGTGTCATCTCTCCACCCCAAATGCATTTCTTTTTTAAATTATTTTTTATTGAAAATATAGTCCTTGAGAAAGTCGTATCACACTCTCCACTCAACTGTGGAGAATATTCTGACCATTGGCTAGATCTGGGAAGGGGTTTAAAGTTTACCTCCTGTATTGTCCTTGGCTGGTGCCTTAGTTTGAGCGGGACCCCTGGGCCCAAATCTGCCTATCATATTGTTCTACTTGTAGATTTCTAGGACCCTCTGGATCCTTTTATTTTGCTGTTCTCCCATGCGTCTCTCATTTAGAGTCCCAATAGGATGCCTTCCCCTCTGTCCCAGTTTCCTGGTAAGTGAAGGCTTTTGTGGGACATGCCCCTTGGGCTAGTATGCAGATCCCCTGGAGGGGGAGACCTGGTGGCACTCAGAGGAAGGACAGCAAGTAGCCAAGAAGAGACTTGATACCCTATGAGAATATATAGGGGGACGTAATCCCCCTCAGGAACAGTCATAGGGGAGGGGAATAATGAGAAAATGGGGGGGGGGAGGAATGGGAGGATACAAGGGATGGGATAAACATTGAGATGTAACAAGAATAAATTAATAAAAAAAAATAAAAATAAAACACTGAATGATGAGCATGGAAAAAAAAAAAGAAAATATAGTCCTTTCTCATACAATATATCCTGATTATAGATTCTTCTTCCTCTACTCCCCCTAGTTCCTCCTCCTCTTTTGTCCTTCATAACCACTCCCTTTCTGTCTCTTACTTGAAAAAAAAAATAGGCTTCATCTACTAAGAGCCCTGCAAAATATATACTTTCAAACACAGTGAGGTTGTGGATGGCAGCTATTCCTGTAGCTATAAGAATAAGATACCCTATGAGCATATACAGGGGGAGAAAGTTCCTCTAAGTCACAGTCATAGGGGAGGGGAGTAAGGGGAAAATGGGAGGGAGGGAGGAATGGGAGGATACAAGGGATGGGATAGCCATTGAAATGTAATATGAATAAATTAATAAAATATTAAAAAAATTAAAAAAGAATAAGAGCTTCTTGGGTACAGGTGTCCAGACACTTCAGTCTGCCCAAGTCCTTCTAACAGGTCTCTTGCTTATTTTCAATCCAGGAGCAATACTTTTCCCACATTTCTTTGCTTTGCTTTTCTAGTCCAACAAAGAAAAATGCCTTGTTTTAAGACATTAATAAATACATTGTCTCTACCCCGGGTTATGTTAGCTACTCTGTGCAACAAAGAGTCACATCAGTTATTTCTAAAAATTCATTTTAGTAAAATAATTTGACATATAATATATCACTAGGGGTCAAAGTTAAAGAGATATAATTATGTCTACTAATGATGTATATTATCACAATTTAACCTGAAGAAGTGATAAGATAATTCAGATAAATGTCACCTCTAAGTATAGGAAAAGGTTGGATAACAGTATAATCTCTATAAAGTATTGGCCATGAACTTTTGGTTAATTCAATTTTCCTAAATAAACTGCAAACATGTAATTCAATAAAAGGCAATTATGTCTACACTGTCATTCACATATTTAGCATGTATTTATTTATTGTTGTAGGAGGAGGTTTTGGACTTGTTAACTAGTATACAAATAACTAGGTTATATAGCTAGGCTCTTTTCTGATTAGCTTGCAAGTTAAAGTAACCAATTATAGTAATTTATATTTTTCCAGTGGCTGGTTACCTGGCCTTATTTACCACATGCATCCTGTTCTCACCTCTTAGTAGTGAATCTCCTGTTCATGGCTCTGTCCCAGAATCCTTTCTGCATCCTGGATGTTCCACCTCCTATTTCCTGCCTCAGCTATAGGCCTTGGCCTTATAATTGAACAGTGCTACATCTATACAATGGTTTAGAAGGTGCACTCATGCGCGCGCGCGCACACACACACACACACACACACACACACACACACACACACACACACACAAACATGCCATTTGCTTGCTTACAGTGCCAACTTTATTATACTAAATCTACCAAAAAGTGTTATAATCCTCTTTTATGAAATTGTTTATGTATTCAGAGCAACATACTCTTTATTAAGCTCCTTTTGTGAAATATGTTTATATTTAGAAAGTATTCACTAATTCATTGAAATAACATGTATTGGGGATCTAGTATGGCCAGACACATGTTCAGAGTGAGTGTTAAGGGATACACTGCCAAGACACATTCATATTTGAGATGATGGAAATGAGCCAACCACACACATATTAACAGTGTTAGAAATGGTTGAGTAAATATTCCATGGCCTTAATACTAAATATGAGTTTGAATAATGAGAAAAACAAATTTCACAAACACTTTGAGAAAAATTGTCCAAAAATGACAAACACACACATGAGCCTTAACTATGCATGTTATTGGATTGGTGTATGTACAAGAAATATCAGAGATAATAGATTTTGAAGACATGGAAGGAAATAGTAGAAAGTGAAGTTGAAACATCAATAATGGTTATTTCATCGAAGGCCATGATGGTCAAAGCAAGGACCTATATTTTCTTCTTTTTATTTTAATATCTCAGTACAATATGATAACCAGAATGGTAATGAGCTAACTTAAATTTTGATTAGAGAATATACTGGAAAGAGAAGAGCTGAGTTTGAATGTGGTAGTTTGGGATAGATTTAAGTCGGATCTATACATACTAAACCACTTATCTCATTACTTATACGATGACTACAGAAGGTAGAGATGATTGGATCATATCTAGCCTAAGAAAATGTGTAGATGTTGATGTTCCTTTGGGAATGAGATTCATTGGCAATGGGTACATGAGGGCTCAGGGATGAGTTCTCATATCAGTCATGTCAGAGTTTGAGAACCTTATGAGATCACTAAGTAAAAACCACCTTGAGTAGGCGAGAGGCCTTGAGTGTGGTTTAGAGTTACAGATAAAGACCTAAGAAGTCACTAGTTTGTATGAAGTTCTCACACTCACTATAATTAACACAGTCACCTAAGAAATGGATAAGAGGAAAAGGTGAAATGCCATCATAGAATTCTAAGGAAGTCTAGAAGTGGGAAAAAAGAAGTTTCTGGAAAGACTAAGTTGGAGAAGTCAGGTAGTCATTGGATGTCATAAGTGTGTCATGACTCAGAGGCAAATCAAAAGAAAAATGTCAAGAAGCAGAAATGCCTAGCTAATTAAATTAAATTCTATTTTTAAAACTGAGTAGGTTGAAACCTAAAACTTTGTTAGATGGTGTCATTTAACTTCAGATAAAGGAATCATTTAACTGTAGGAGAAACTGGAAAATAATAATCTGTTAGAACAAAGATGATTTTGCCTTGGCATATCAAATACCAATGAGAAAATATATATTTTCAAATTTATTACAAAAGTAGAACAGAGTGAAACATGATTAAATGATAGAGCCATTGCGTTTCGCATTACTTTTATTCTAAAGATCTCAGAAATAAGAAATTTAAAATCACCTCTCTGAAGATTTACTCCAATGAACTTGGCTTTTTGTTGTTGATGGGGTTATTTTGCTTTCTGCTTTGTTTTCATTGTTTTTGTTTTCAGAGACACAATTTCTCTATGTAGTCTTGACTGTCCTGGATTTGCTTTGCAGACCATGCTGGCTTCAAACTCAGAGAAACCTGCCTGCCTCTCCAAGTGCTTGGATTATAGGCTTGTGCCATCACATCGGGCTCATAAATTGTTTTCTTTTTTAAAAAAAATTATTTATTTATTTATTTATTCGCTTTACATCCTGGTCATATCCTCCTCTCTCCTCTCCTCCCAGTCCCACCCTCTTTTGCTCCTCAATCTTCCCCTATACCTCAGAAAAGTGGAGCCCCCTACCCAACCACCCCAGCTCACCAAATCACATCAGGATTGAATTCAGCCTGTTTCTCTGGGCAAGTTTAAATTTACTTCAAACTTCTGCAACGTCATGAAGTTCAGGCATTTACAGAATGGTGTAAGTTAGACAGCTACCACTTTAAAAGTAGTCCATATACATTTTTATGGATTCAAAGAGTACACATAAAATTCTTCATTTTGGACTTAAGTGGCTTACCGTTTTCTGAAAAACTAGCCTTGTCTTTACTTCTGACTTTTTTCCCAAGGCAGGTGTTTCAATGTTATGAATTTAAGATAATCTTTAAAAACTAAAAAGGTCTAAAAGTAGATGTTATTAATGGTTATGCCATTAATTTTTATAATTTCCATTTTAAATACACAAAAGCACAAAACATTCTTGTTTATCAATAAACACAATTATTTTCAGCTATGACATCAGATATGAAAAGGCCAGGCAGTAACATGAAAATATAAGAGCTATTCCCATGGAATTAAATAAAATAACAGGATTTAGGCTACATTTTACTAATGAAGAAGACTAAGAACACATATATGTAATTTGTTCTCGTATACCATACACATGTTAGAGAAAGAACTGGAGCATTTTTCCAAAGGTCGCAAGTACCAACCAAGTCTTTCAGCCTTTGTAGTGTGGTCAAAAACATGGCAGCTATACTGGAGGCTGCCAGTAGGTGGCAATATGACTCATGAAGACATTTACCGAGACAAAACTATGTGAAAGAAAAACACTTTTTTTAATCTTCAATGAATTCTTATTTTATTTTATTTTTGATCTTGAATATTCATTAAATATTTACATAAAAATTTATATTATTACACATATATACAGTAAACTACCTACAGCAAGAAAAAAACACAATCAGGAACACATTCTTAGTGTTTTGGCTATCGTAAACAAACAGAAAAGCTTAATATTGTCTTAATTTAGTGATCATCCTAAAAATGAAGTGAACCATATTTTTTTTTAATGGAATGAAAAACATCCAATACAGAAAGAAAAATTCTGAAAAGTCTATGTCCTTTCCAAATCAAATATCTTAATAGAGATTGTCGATTGTATCAAATAAATCAAATAGACTTTTTATAATTCAGTCAATAAATACTAATCTTTAAGACATTGACCTAAGGTAAATAGTATGTTTCATTAAAAAATATATTGATAGTTATTACTTGCCTACCTAGAGATAACTAATCTGTTAATGTATTGTTTCAGGAGCACAGATATCCATAAAGACAGTAAAACTATTAGGGAGTAGCCAAAGTACATATGAAAACACTAAACATATGGGAGCAGAGAAAAATCAATGTCTCTGCATACATACAAACCCCATGCCACGTTTCTTTTTAAAAACATACCAGTCATAAATAATTTTTAATATTTTATTTATATTTAGGTTTATTGCTGATTTGCCTGCATGTGTCTGTGTGAGCGTCTCAGATCCCCTGGAACTGGAGTTACAGATAGTCATGAACTGCCATGTAAATGCTGGGAATTGAACCTATCCAAGTCTTTGGAAGACCATCTAGTGCTCTTAACCCCTAAGCCCCTTGCTTTGTTCTTAGGTAATGTACTATAAAATTGAACAGTGTATATCACAATGGTTCATGATGTCATTACTATGTTAAAACAAAGCACAAATAAAGTCTATAATAATAATGGTAAATATACCGCTGATCATTGTTTAATAGAAACAATACCAACATTTTAATATTTTAGAGAATATCTGTGAATTTAGAAATAGTAAAAAGCAGTATTTGAAAGATGATCGGGACGGCTGGTATTTAGCATGTGATGGTTTCATTCATGTGGTCACTTTCTTCCTTTGCCCTTCTCTCTTACCAAAGTCCAATACACTGATAGTCTAAACAATACCATATCCTACAAAACTATTAAAATTTGTCTTATAAATTGTGGTTGAATATCAACAGTGTTTCATCTGACTAAAGGAAGTCAAATACAAAATAATGATTTGTAGATTACTAATATTTAAAGACATTTTCTTTTTCTCTGATTTGGCAAGAATGATTTAGACAGCTTTATACATGAAAATGAGCGCTTCTATGAACTGTAATAAAATTTCTAATGCTTCATAACATCTACTTGGGTTAATTTTATAGATTTAAAAGTTACCTGAGATCTAGCTTTATTGCTATGCAAAAAATCTTAGATAAAACCAGATATTGATGAAATTTCTCAAAATAACTAAAACAAAACCTTCATAGTGCAAGTCAGTTGTGGCAAATTCTAACTTCTAAGTTTTTTCTAGATTCATTCATATCCTGTTGTGATATTCATAGAAAACAAATTTAAGAACAAAGTGGTAGTACATGTGGTTTAATAACAATAGTGGGTTTATATTAGGAAGTTTTTCACAGATATTGTTGGAAAATCAATTTCTGCATCTTCCAAAAAAACTTTTTTAAAGGTAATAACTATATCAGTAGCAAACAAAAGACCTCAAATATTCAAATAAATTCTCATTTATATATGTATATATCAAACTATATGTACTGTATATATAGTATCAGAAAGTTCACAAAGATACATATATATATATATCTTGTATATATATGTATATATATATACATATATATATATATACACATATATATATAGTAAGTTTTTTTCTGGTTACTCTTTATACTATACTTAAACCAGTATTAAGAGATTAAGAGGGTTTATTTACTTAAATGTAAAAAACATGCTGCTAATCAATAGCAATATGTAAAATAAAAATATGATTTCTGTCTTTACAAAAGAAGTTCATATAAAAAGAGTGCGTCTTTAGAAATAAGAGGAGACTGAACCCTTTGCAGTAGTCTTTGTGATCCTTGTTCAATTAAAGATACAGAAAGACTTTAATGGTGTGCCATTTTTTAGACCTCATGATGAATATGTATATTGCTCTAAGAAAATTGTACATCATACTTAGTAGTTTGGGATATCCTGATTCATATTAACCCAGATGGCATGATGCTTATCTCAGCTCACAGTATCTAGGATATATGGGGTACAAAAATAGTAATTTATGACTCTGCAAAGTAAAAAATTAAATGTTGCATGAATGTCTTTCCATTCTTATTTTTACATAGCCTTAAAATCATATTGCACCAAAAAGGAGAAAAAATTTGAGAATTATTAATGTGTCACAGTTTTCTTAAGTACTTTTTCATGCATGAAAAACATTGGCCTATCAAGGGTCATTATCTCATACATTTATTTTTCTCATATTAAAAAACATGTCTAAGTATCAACCAAAACAATTACCCATGTATCAAAGAAAAGCAGATATTAAAACTGGAGTAAATGGCTCCCTGTATGTGCTGCCATTTGCAAATCAAGGCCCAGCCTGTTCTCAGTCGTCCTCATAGGGATCAGCAATTCTATGGGATTCAAATAATCACTGAAGAATGAATAATGCTATTTAGGAAGGAGTCCCTCCTTGTCATTTTCCAGAGCATTTGTCCTGAGTTGCACTGGATGATAAGTGATGTGTTACTAACTCCCAGTTTGTTTCATCTCCAGCTCTGAGGTGACATAAAAGAGCACAAGGGAAAAGAACTTGAATGAAACCAAGCATGTAGACAGAAATGTGTTGATAGTGCACAGAAGCATTCCCTGTTGATTTAACTAAGAGAAGAAGTGTACTTTAATTTTTAAAATGCAGAATAAAAGCATGTTGAACACTTGGATATACACTGGGGTTTTTAAAATATTTTTTATTAATTTATTCTTGTTACATCCCTTGTATCCTCCCATTCTTCCCTCCCCCCCCCCCATTTTCCCATTATTCCCCTCCCCTATGACTGTTCCTGAGGGGAATTACCTCCCCCTGTGTATGCTCATAGGGTATCAAGTCTCTTCTTGGCAACTTGCTGTCCTTCCTCTGAGTGCCACTCGGTCTCCCCCTCCAGGGGACATGGTCAAATGTGAGGCACTAGAGTACGTGAGAAAGTCGTATCCCACTCTCCACTCAACTGTGGAGAATGTCCTGACCATTGGCTAGATCTATCAAATGCAGGAAGACGCAGGCAAACAGGTGTGATACACTGCGGTTTCTATGATGACAGAGAGGAAGATTTAAAGAAAACAAGAGATGATGAAAGAACAAAGAGGAAGTAAGTAAATAAGACAGAAAGATGAATTATTAGCTAGAGGACATATTTTGAGGCTGAGTATCTTCTTTAGTCAGAGTCGTATAAGTAATGTGAAAATATGTTTGTGTGTGATGGTAAAAGTCTGTGATGACAGGAAAAACAACAGTGAATTACAGTGAATGCCAAGGTGAGGTTTTATGCCAGATTTGAGTTTTGCCTTGCTATTTAAGATAAGAGGGCCATATGTTTTCTTGTTAGTCTTGAATATTTAAGGACTACAGAGTGTACTTAAGTAGGAAATTTGAAAGACCAGAATCAAAGACTATGCAAAACGGCTAATATTTTTATGATGAAAAAGTAGAGAGCATCCTAAGTATTAATCACTTAAGAAAGCAATTTCTATTCTCTGATCCTTATGTCCCCATCTCATCCTGGCTGGCACAAATCACAGGCTTAGAACAAGGAACTCTTACAGCAGTCATATGAAGTGACAGGACAGAAAGCACTGTGTATGTGTAAAGTAGCAGTGTGACCAGAGTGTCCTAAATGATGTGGGCACCTGAATTTCGGAACTACAAGCAGTAGTATGCTGTAATCGGGAATGGATTTTTTAGTTCAACAGAAAAATATCACAGTTCTTTGAAAGCCGAATGTCTCAGTTTTCTCCTTATCCCGGATATGAAAGGCTAGAAATAATGGAATCACAGACTGATTACTTGGTTCCTCCTATCCTCCTTCACACAGGAGCCCTAAGACCTGTCTTGACTTTTCTGAAACACATTAAGGTTCCATGTGTGGCCTTTGCTTAGCACAGTGGTCCCAACCTTCCTAGTGTTGTGACCCTTTGATAGAGTCACCCCCCCCACAATAAAATTATTTAATTGCTACTTCATAACTGTAATTTTGTGCTGAATAGTAATGTAAGCATTTGATGTGCAGTATATCTAATATGAGATTCCTGTATGTGTTCTATCTCTTGAAATTGTTTCCTCATGCTGTGAGAACTTGTTGCTGTTACCATTAGAAAAAACACACAATCGATACACATGGATTCCATCATATTCAAATTCACCAAGGGAAGTTAACTTAAACTAATCAGAGCCATAAGAATCAAGTAGCCTTTTGAGAAAAGTGAAAAGTAATCAGAGAAATGGGAAACAAAATGACTCTCTTCTAGAGGTAAAATGACTACTTTGAATCATTTGCCTTCAGTAGTAAAGTATCATAGATATGCTATGAAAATAAATATTTTAAGGATTTTGAAATAGAAAAATTTTAAAAGTGTCCAAGTGTTAACAGAGACAAACAATTCACATTTAATTGGCACAAGAAACTGTTACTTCCTTAAGAGAGTGAAACATCTGGAAACAATAGGCAGGAAAGCATTAGATACTCACATAGTTGTTAAAATGTTTACACTTACTGAAGTTTTAATATATCTATGCGGGGTTAAAATGGAAGATTAAAAACCACTTACTAATAGAGATTTGTACATTGAAACTCAAAACATTGCCCAAAATTTACTATAAGGGGATAATAACCACAAAAAATAAAATAAAATTGTGTATGCATATGTGATAGATTGAGGAATGTAGTATGCATGTAATCAGATTGTAATATGGAAATTAGACTGAATGGAAGAAGAAATCTCTATGTAAATTAATACTGTACCAAAGCCAATGAAAGACCTAGATTCAGAAATACGAAGTCAAAAAGAAAAAACAAGACATGAGTGGGTAAACATTCTACTTGAGATGTATAAAACTACAACGTAACTGATTCTGAATGGAATTTAAAAGATAATATCATGAAGCAAAGAAAGAACATTTTCTTATTATTTTCAAAATATTAAGCTGGAAGAATTTGGCTCCAAATGTAAATGTAAAAGCATTATTCGTTTTAGTTTATGGAGGATATGTCCTAAATTAGGTAATTAATGTACAACAGAAAACATAGTATTCTATATAAAATAAATATGAAGGCACAAATAGCATTGAAAAGCATTTGATGTTTATCATTAGTATTCATGGAAACATAAATTATGGCAAATGAAATGTCATTAATATACATATATAAAAAGATAAATATGCAAATAGTATTACTGATGTTGAAGAGAAGGAAACATTATACATAGGTAGTAGGACTTTGGCTGTAGCCATTTCATGAAGGAATTTGATAATATGAACAATACTTGCCATATTTAAAGACAAAATTAATAGATGTCCAGTTGAATGAAACATGGAAGGGGATTTTCATGGATATAATTATTTCTAATAATATTATTCCTAATTAATAATATTAAGTAAAAGTGGAAATTACAATATTTATGAATACAGAATATTAAGAAATTGTTGTACATTTACCCATTTTCCCTGAAAATGTATGAGTTAAAAGCTTAAGCTGCTATGCATATAGAAGATATTTAAATATAATAGAATCTGTAATTCAAGTGGTTAATAGAAGTAAACCAAAATATTAGTGATAAGTGTACATTTAAATCTGCTTTTAGGAGGAAAACAGTAATAAGCAAGAAGTTTTAAATAGTATTTTCTAATAAAAGAATAATGTGACGTGAATTCACTGATAATTTACACCGGTGCATTTAGTGATGGATTTAAATATTTGTTTTATTATTGTATTTAACTATCCTTAATTCATTATTAATACTTTTATTCTTCTACATACTTTTTATATTTGTAAATTATTACCTTATTAAACGTAAGTATCTCATTTTCTGTTTGAAATTATAGCTTTTATCTGGGCTTCTACCTTTATTTTGTATGTTTGTGTTGTGTGTTATACATGTGTTTGTGCATGTACATGTGGAAGAGGGTTAGAATACAGCCTGAAGGAGTCAATTTTCTGGTTCCAACATGTGAATCCCAACAACCTAACTCAGGTCATTACACTTGAAGGCAAGTACATTTCCCAACTGAGCATCTGTGGTTGTGCAAACTTATTTCTGAAGGGAGGGAAAAAATACATACTAACACAAAGGACAACACTGAAGAAAACACAAGGCCTACACACAACCTTTATAAGAAAAATATGGGGCTCTGGTATATGTCGACTTTTCTAACTACCATTCAAGGTTGCAAAATTAGAGTCTGATTCCTACTAACAAGCCAATGTTGGTTATATGACTGAACTTGCCAAATAGAATTAAAATTGATCAGTTAACTTTGAATTTTAAAGGAATAATTATTTAAGTGTAAATATGTTGTTAGTATCACAGGTGATTTGGTTTACTATGTGCTGGCATATAAATGTACACACACATAAACACAGACATAAACACACACACACACACACACACACACACATAATCATCATCATCATCATTTCTACTATCACTGGAAAAAACAGCTTTCTTGACTCCTACTGATATTTTATTTTTGATGGCTAAATATTCAGTATTCATGCTATTTTGTAATAGACACGGATTAAAATTTAATTCTAGCACAAATTAGAAAAAAAAAAGTAAGAATGCCAAAGTGGTACTGCAACTGTTGTTCCCACAGTGACCAAAACAAAGTCAGGCTCCATTGTGTCTTTACTTACTCTGAGTTAATGCCAGAGAAACACTCAAAACCTTCATGTGAATGAAACCATAAAAGAACTTTCTGTAGCTTTCTTCCTGACATGTCCACACATGCCTGTGTACTGTAATAAGTAAAGAGAACTTATGTGTGACTTGGAATAAAAGTGAAACTGGGAGTTTAAGTTGACGAAGCCTAATGTCATTGCTAGGAGAGTTTCACGATGTCACTTTAAGTCAGTTACAAAACTCTCAAGGAGTTGTTCCTTGACTAGATATAAATTGCAGTAGTTCTTAATCTTGCTTTTAGGGTTTCTTTTTTATTTTTAAGCTTAATTTAGCAGAAGACTAGAATAGCATCCTGCTCTATTTTATTTTATTTTATTTTTTTATTAATTTATTCTTGTTACATCTCAATGGTTTCCCATCCCTTGTATCCTCCCATTCCTCCTTCCCTCCCATTTTCCCCTTACTCCCCTCCCCTATGACTGTTCCTGAGGGGGACTTCCTCCCCCTGTATATGCTCATAGGGTATCAAGTCTCTTCTTGGTAACCTGCTATCCTTTCTCTGAGAGCCACCAGGTCTCCCCCTCCAGGAGACATGGTCAAATGTGAGGCACCAGAGTACATGAGAAAGTCATACCCCACTCTCCACTCAACTGTGGAGACTGCTGTGACCATTGGCTAGATCTGGGTAGGGGTTTAAAGTTTACGGCCTGTATTGTCCTTGGCTGGTGCTATAGTTTGAGCAGGACCTCTGGGCCCAAATCTGCCTATCATAATGTTCTACTTGTAGGTTTCTAGGATTCTCTGGATCCTTCTACTTTGCTATTCTCCCATGCTTCTCTCATCTAGAGTCCCAGTAGGATGTCCTCCCGTCTGCCCCAGTTTCCTGGTAAGTGAAGACTTTCATGGGACATGCCCCTTGGGCTAGTATGCAGATATAAGTGAGTATATACCATTTGAGTCTTTCTGCTTCTGGGTTAACTCACTCATTATGATTATTTCTAGCTCAATCCATTTATCCACAAATTTTGGGAATTGCTTGTTTTTAATAGCTGAGTAGTATTCCGTAGTGTAAATGTACCACAGTTTCTTTATCCATTCTTCTACTGAGGGACACTTAGGCTGTTTCCATGATCTGGCTATTATGAATATGGCTGCTATGCCTTAATGCCAACCATTAATAAATGGGACTCATGAGGCTGAGAAGCTTCTGTAAGGCAGGAGACACTGTCACGAGAACAAAGCAACAGCCTACAGACTGGGAAAAGATATTCACCAACCCTACATCTGACAAAGGTCTAATATCCAAAATATGTAAGGAACTCAAGAAATTAAACACCACCAAACCAAATAACCCAATTGAGAAATGGGGCTTAGAACTTAACACAGAATTCTTAACAGAGGAATATCAAATGGCTGAGAAACACTTTAAAGAAATCTCAACCTCCTTAGTCATCAGGGAAATGCAAATCAAAACAACTCTCAGATTCCATCTTACACCCATCAGAATGGCTAAGATAAAAAATTCAAGCAACACCACATGCTGGCAAGGATGTGGAGAGAGAGGAACACTCCTTCATTGATGTTGGAAATGCAAACTAGTACAGCCACTTTGGAATCTATCTGGTGGTTTCTCAGAAAAATGGGAATAGGGCTTCCTCAAGACCCAGCTATTCCACTCCTTGGAATATACCTAGAAGATGCTCCAGCACACAACAAGAAAATTTGCTCAACCATGTCTGTTCTATTTTAAATATTTATTCTTCCAATACGATAAGAGCTAGAAATCTACTTTTACTTTTGTGATATATAGGCAAATGTATTATGTTTAGGCAATTTTCATCTTTTTCTAAGATATTTTGAAACTTACAAATAAAAACATTAATAATTATGGATGTGAAGTTCAAGAAAAGTAATAAACGTAAACATTGTCTGAGGAGGGAATGTCATGACTCCCTGTGGAATTTTCCCTCAGCAGCATTGTTTCTATTTTGTGAGTATATAGTATAAAAACTAGTTCATACAAATGTATTGATTTCTTAAGTCCTCTCCCTGTTTATATATGTACTTTCCTGATAATTCTCTCAGTTTATTCCATTTCTGTGCACATTAGCATAAATAGGCCAAACTTAATAAGGCAAAATAGAGTAACCAAGGGCTAAGGTCAGTGCATTATTTGTTGATTCTACTTATAATGATTTCATGTACCTCAATTCTGTTTTCCACAGTGGCTTTACTAATTTACATTCTCATTACGGCTGTGCAAGACTTGCTTTTCTCTATATCTTCAGCAGGGCAGGTTATCATATCTTTTCATAATACCTTACCTATTGGTATGCTAATAGCACTTAAAAAGTTTATTTTGTATTTTTCTGATAATCAGTGATGTTTAGTATACTATTATATCTATTTTTAAAGTTCCATTTTATATTTTATATATAACTCTTATTTATATGTCTTCTTTTGATAATCTAATTTTATTTACTTTCCTTCTATTTTGTTATTTAAATAATTTATAACTTGTATATATTAACAGATTTGTAGTTTGTCAATCATAACTTCTCTTTTCTGGAACATGTGTTCTCACTCTGGATCATATATACATACATATATATATATATATATTCCATTCCTTTCTTTTATTTATAGAGATTATTTTATATATAATACATATGCACACTAAGTCATAAAGAGAAGGTGTCATTTGTAATAATTCACCAAAATTCAGACAGAATTTTATTAAGTGGCATAAACCCAGCACAGAAAAATTATTAACAAAAGATCTCATCCATGTAGGATCTTCAACAATTTGGTTCATATAAACAACCAGTGAAATAGTTATTACTTAGAACTCTATGGCTGAGAGACAAGAAAAACTCTTGGCAAAAGGAAACAAAGTTTGGTTAGTAGGCATATTTTCAAGGGATTTACTGTATGAAACAGAAACTATATATACTACTATAAGATTTTCTTGAAAAATTACATAACTTTTCAAGACTTCAAACTTTGCTTGTGAGAATGTCTCCTCTTTCTGTAACCGTCTCATTTATTTCTGTACTACATGAGGCTGATGGAATACAGTGCACTTCACCTACTACCTACTGTTCAGATCTTAATGAATCAACTGATAACCAAAACATAATAGTAGTTTATTGAAGAGAAACAACATTTATCAAAATTATGCTCAGGTATGGAAGAAAAAGTAAATCATGAAAGATGAGACTTAAGGCCATTATAATGAATAACCTAAGGGTTGTTTTGGGTACAGTAGATATTATAAAAGAAACAATAATCAAGAAAAACAACAAGAGATAAATCTGAAGAAGCCAAAAGTTACTTGACATCAAAACAAAACAAGGTAGCATAGGGAAAAAATGCTTTTGATGACTTGCTTAGTAGACTGGCCATGGCTCAGGAAAGTCTAAAAACACGAGGCAGTCTCAGAGAAACCACCAAGCCTAAATGTAAACTAGGCATGGCAGTATTGCAATAAAAGCAAGATAGAGGCTTGGGCACTCTGTTGTCTATCTTCCTGTAAGGGGGCATTCAACATCTATTCACGTATCAAACTAACTCCCAACGTAACTGTACTACGTCTGTGGCCACAGGAGCACAAAAGAAACAGAGCATGCTGGGACTTGATTGCCACCCAGTGCTGAAATACAGAAGTAGATTAGAAAAACAAGCTGCTTATATAGAATTTCTGGAATGGCATATATCAAAAAAATGTTGGGGAAATGTAAATATTACAAAAATGGGTGCATGATGTCAAAAAGCATCTCACACTCTCAGGAAGCCGTGATTGTCTAACAACAATAAAATGCCATGAACTGACTAGATAAGAGTTACTGTAGAGGAATTCACAGCTGTGGTTTTAAACTACCTTGCTTTTAGAAACTCAAAGAAGATGCGAACAAAGTATAATAACACGTATGTTCACGGATGTTTTGATAAAACCCATTACTTTGTATGATAACCTAAATGCTATTTTTTGAAAGTCGTTATATAATGAGCAAGCTGTAATAGACATAAATTGCTGGACAGAAAAAAACTCAAAGAAAGGATAAAATTTTATCTTAAAGTCACTGAAAAATATATGGTTATACTTGAGGTTAAAAATAAAATGCTTAGCTAAATAAATAATGTGGTAGTAAGCATCAAGCGGAGTACTACTCATACAGTGGAATGAAGACATAAGACCATAAAGTGTTTTAAATATTACAAATCATATGTCTATTTTTAGACAAAAATAAAAATACAGAAAACGTAACAAAGAAAAATAGAAAAATATTAAAATATATAAATAATTCATAAAGTATTTTTAAATAATGTGGTTAAATAGGAAATTTCAGGATAAGTTAAAGTATTTTAAATTAAATAAAATGATAAAAAAGATGTTTAAAATTTAGATAATCAAAAACATGGGTAATTTTAAATTTTAGAGAAAATATTATTGAAACATGTTATATGCATGTATGATTATTAAATAAAATAGTTTTCTCACTTTACATCCTCCCAGTTTGCCCCCACACCACTCTATCCATTCTCACCTCTTCTTCTCCTCAGAGAATGGATAAGATCACAGTGAGTACTAACCCACCCTGGCATATTAAGTAGCTGCAGGACTAAGAGCATCTTTTATCACTGAGGCAAGACAAGGCAGCTAGTTAGAAGAACAGGGTCCAAAGATAGGCATCAGAGTCAGACAGAGACCCCCACCCTGGTCCAGTTTTTTGGTACCCACATGAAGGCCAAGCTGAGCATCTGCTACATATGTGCAGGGGTCCTAAGACTAGTACTTGCAAGCTCTTCTGGTTCCTTAAAACACTTGTACCCTGCTGCTAGGAGTCCCAGATAGGTGCCTCACTTAGACTTCCTAGGGCCACTCTATCCCAGGTCTCTGGCACTTTCCAGCATGACACATTGATTATGATACATACATTAGTAAAGAAGCAGAACATGATGGTAGAAATAATAATGTAAGCATTTGAGATGGAAGCACATAAGAAATCTCTATATTTTGGGCTGAAGTTTCTTTTAAGCCTAAAATTACTTTAAACATAACGTCTATTTTTAAAAAGATGAATATCAGTGAATAAACTAGGGCCAAAATGCAAATGTGAATTAAGCCAGACTTTCACTCTGTATAAGGATATGATGAAAATTAAATTGGCTCATACGTGTTGTTACCCTTGATAATTAATCATACTCTAAATGATTACTTCTTTGGGATGATGTCAACATTTCAAATGTTAGGTGCTTAAGTGGACAAGACAACATCAAAAACACTTTGAGGCCTTTCTGAGTGATGTTGGAATAATTTTTTAACTAGGTTTCAACTTTTTGTTGATATTGATCTCTCAGCACTATTTGAATAACTTTATTTAAACATTCACTTTGTATATTAGGTATTATAAGACATTTCCAACCCTTCAGATGCTTGACAGCTTCTTAGTTTCATATAATTCTACTTTAGCAAATACATTGATGATGTAACCATAGACATTTTAACTTACATGATATTTCATTGAAGCATATATATATATATATATACATATATAACCATAAATTATGACAATTATCTTAGAAATCAATAGATCAAGTTACAATTAAATATGTCCAATGGATATAACTATAAAAGTCAGCTAAAAAAGACCAGTGTTGAATATGAAGGAAGGATAAGAGGGGGAAATATTACCAAAGGTTAGCAAAGACAAAAGGGTGACATTAAAGAAAATGCCATCAAAGAGAGAGATGAGATTTATAAGGAAAAATTCATCAAAAGTGGGCAACTAGGGGCATGAAAGGTATATGCAGCTCACATCAATTGGCTCGAAAATGTCCATAGCTACTGAGGATGGAGAAGACGAGAACAAGTATGTTGTCTTCTGCTTTGAATTAAGATTAAAATTGAGCCATTCACCCTTAAAGGAAAGAATTTTAACACAGATAGGTGACCCTGGCCTGATAAAGGAGAGGGAAACTTAACATCACAGTGAATGTTGACATCAGAAAACCCAAGGAGAAGAGGTGCAGATAATGTGTTCCATTAACATAGAGAAACTGCTCCAAACATGAAAAGGAAAGGCAACCCACTAGCAGAGGTCAAAGACTGCCTTGGAGTGAGCTTGGAAACTACCGACACTGAATGTGTTTATCAACAATACAAAGAAAATTATCTGAACTAACCTGTCTATATACCACTTGCCTCTCCCCCAGTCACCCTTCCAGAGGAATAAATTACTCTCTTATTTAACTTACTTTCTGCCTTTTGATTTATCACTGGTTACCTAGCATATTAATATAAATATAACAATTTTTTCTTCAAACTCAAATCAAATTTTACTGTTGAACCTTGTTGCGGGTTTACAGGAGAGATGGAGAGGAGTTACTGCGACTCTGCAAGCAGCTTTAGTGTCATCAGTGAACATAACACACCCATCATGACTAGTAAAAGTTAAAGAGTCACTAGTCTCTTTCTGTTATGGGATTTTTTTCTATGAAAATTCATGAACATAAAAACAGTTTTCAAGAAAACATGCAAGTGTACAAAGGATTGTTTCCCTTTCTATTTTTTATTTTTGAGCCATTTCAATAGAAAAAGGATGCCATTCTTTTTGTAATTATTTTTCAACGTTACATGTAGAGAGAGAGTACAAAATGTAGTCAACAAAAGAATATTTAAAATTCTTTATCCTGTAAAATGGCATCAACTAGTAAAAGTACATAGTTTTCCTTATTGTAACTGTACAGAAACCACCAACACAATGTATCATATTGCCGCTGATTTTGGTTGTCTTTGAGAGGCTGAAGGTAAGTTCCTATTGCTGAGGACATACTTTAAGACTTTGGGCTCACAGGATGAGAGATGTATATAACTTGAAAGCATTCTTCCTGTGATATAGCTTCCATGGTAGCAGAAGACACTATTCAAACATCAAGTGAGAGAAGCAATTAATAGTCTTGCTTAGCTGCATCTATAAACCATAAATATGACTAGCGTGGCAATACATCGGTAAGATGCAGTAAGTGGCATTCTGTGGTATAAAACAGCTGTCTAATTGGACTCAAGGTCCACTCAAGGTAGGGAAATCATGCTCAGAACTGGGAACCTAACTAACTTCCTAAGGAATGTTGAAGTCATGGGCCTTAGGAAAGAATCTTTTAGTGCCACTTTGCTAGACTAATATAATCTGTGAATACATTCTAAATTGTATCCTATATCAACAGACAAGTGTAGACACCACCTCTCATCAATGAAGTTTCTCTTTATGGCAAGTGCAGAACATTTGAACACAACTCAGGTATCAATAAGCCATGGGGAGAGAGCCTCAATGGATACATCCACATTCCATCTCCTGCATCTGTGGCTCAGGAACCATCACCAAAGACAAGCAAGAACAACTGTAGGGGCCAGAATATCAAAAGAGTCTACTGGGAAAGAGTATGTCTTAAGAAAACGGCTGATTAAGCAACACCAGACCTCTAACAGTATCAGTAGATAAAATAATATGCAATAGGGAAATTTTTCCCAGGGTCCCACTCCTAGATAAAATAGATAACTAATAACTGCTGGCTAAGGAAGAATTAACCCCTCCTTGGTATGAACCCTTTCACTGGTTATCCAATACAAAGTGGTTAGCCTTGAAACTACAGACACACACACACACCACGCACACAGGCACACACACCATGCACACACACACAAACACACACACACATACCACATCACACACATACCAGACACATACACATCACACACAGCACACACACACCACTTATTATACTATATTTCTGTATTTGTGGTGTGTGTGTGTGTGCGACAGTAATAATCAAAGAAAAAAATATGTCATTTAAGACTGAGGAAAAATGAATGTAAGGGACTAGAATGAGGAAAGGATGTTGAAAATTTGGTGTAGTACTATTTTAATTTAAAAATATTCTTTTGGAAATACAATCATTTTAAATTATTTTTCACTTTCCATTTTCTTCTTTCAAACACTCCCTTGTAACCTCTTGCTCTCTACATAATCTAACTGCATTCTCATAACTGCATTATTTTTAATTTAAAGCAAAAAGTACTGATTTTCTTGTATATCTCATTAGAAGTAAATATCTCATTTATCATAATACAGACAAGTAAATAGTAAGGGAATGCACCATTAAAGTTAGGATTGAACATACAGTATTTCCAACAGATATGGCTAATTTTTCTTTTGTGTTTCATTTTACACCATTGTCAAATTTGTCATCAATTATGTGAATCATTGATCGATGATGCTATAATAAATCAATAAATATAAAAATAAACAAATATGCAAATAGAAAACACAAAGGAAAGAAGGTACTAGTTATATTCACTTAACTGTGAAAACATTGTGCTATTTAATATTGACTGTCTACTTATTTAGAGAGAGTCATGCCTGAGAGATTAGTGAAACTCACTGATGTAGTTCCGGAGATGATTAGATCATAAGGGACCTGACTAATCCAGTGACTTAGTTCACTAGATTATCATATTAATGGACTACTGGTCATCAATAGCCATGTGAAGGTAGGGCCGTTTGTTAAAAAGAAGCATGGTTACCAAAGAATGTTGCATCCTAGCCCTATCTTGATATTTTTGTATGCTCCCTGGTTGCCATACACTGAACATCAGTGTGCTACCACATCCTCGTTGTTGGATGACCTATACTGTCTCATACTCAAGCTCATGAAGCTAGCTTATCATGAACCAAAATAAATCTTTCCTATTTGAAGTTCTTTTAGGTATCCATCAGATAATTTGAAAGTCTAGCTAATTCAACCATTGTTGATTTGTTTGCTGAGATAAATATAATAATTTGAAAGATGAAACAGAATACCTGAGGTCAGTGGTTCTCAACCTATGGGTCATGACCACTTTGCAGTCAGGTACCAGATATCCTGTATATCAGATATTTACATTACAACTCATACCAGCTGAAAACTTACATTTACAACATGGCCACAAAATAATCTTATGACTAGGAGCCCCCCACAACATGAGAGACTGGATTAAGGGTTGCAGCATTAGGAAAGTTGAGAACCATTACCCTAGATAATTCTTATACTAGAAGTGAAGGCCTGATGTGTTTTTAATTTATATTGAATTGTGAAATGCGCTCTGATCTGAATAATGAGTTGTTTTCTTGGTGACTTCCACAAATCATGGTTTATAAAATGTTGCAAATGTGAACAGGGTGCAAATGGATTATATTTAGCTGGGTTGCAATAATGCTTAGAAGTAAAGCCAGAAAAACTGTCAGATTCTATTAGTGATTTCACTAATGCAAACATTGAAAACCTATTCCAGATGTGATATGGTTTAACTATATTATCAATATTGCTAAAATAAATTTGTTGGATTTCATTGTTCTTCATGTTACACTATCCTATGTTCAATAGCTTTTATCATTATAAATTTTAAATGATATTTTAAAATTAAAATGTTGTAATAAATAGTTATTTAAATATATGATCTGTACATTAGGACATTAATGTATGTGTGTATATTGGAATATAACATTCACTAATTTAGCTAGACTTAGTTTATAAGTTATTCTGAAATTTGAAACCATCATATTCTCTCTTACTCAAACCTAAAGATCAGCCTGTGGTACCATAAGCAGAGCAAAAGGAAATTTTCATTAAAATGCATCCTGTCAAATTTTGAAATTATTTATTTAAGTTGAGAATCTTTTATTTGTTTCATTTTGCTTTTAAAATCTCAACACTATTGCCACACTTACAAAGAGAGATATGTTATCTATGAATGTTTGGGTTTGAAGTAGGAGTTGGAAATAGAGATTTCCTTCTTCAAAAAACATGCCTTGCTTTTCATTTGTTTGTAACTGGCAAAAGTTGTGAGTTTTCATATTAGAGGATGAAAACAAACATTGAATATGTATATCCAAAATAAATCACCAAAGACTGGTTTGCTCTCTAAAAATGGGCCTGTATGAAATTAAAGTATTAAAATTATATGTTACACTTACAGTAAGGTTGAATAAATTAGATGTAAGGTAAAGCAAGTTAAATTATTATGAACAGAATAATAGATGCACCATTAGAATGAGGAAGATAGTGTGAGAGTTTGTAATACTGACAGGACTCAGCTAATGGAATATTTCTGAACACATGGGCCAGGATGGAGGAAGAGAGGAGATCTATAAGTTGCTCTTTTCATTCTTGGGTTCTGATAAAACAAGACTAATCAGTATGATCAAGTTCTTTTCCATATTTGACGAATAATCTTTCGGATTCCTTTTAATATGTAGTGCCCTCATACTTCAGCTCCTCATCTGATAAGTGTAGGACATTTAAGTAGTACTCTTAATGTCTGTGCATGATGCTCTATCTAACACTGGACTTAATGTTCACCTGAGAAACCATAAAGAACTGAGAACCCAAGCCTGATGATGCAAAATACCAGTAGAAGCCTCAGGGCTAGAACTGCAATCGGATGAAACTCATCACATGCATGCTCTCTAAGTGCTAATGTTACTGAAATTGTTTGTGATTGGTGATGCCACAGTACTGAAACAGTTCACTGAGTTTGCTTTTCTTGTTTATGATTTTTTTCCTCTTGCAGAAACTGTTCTTTTCAATATGTCTTGGAGTTGTTAGAAAACTGCTTTTATATTGCTGATATTCATTAATCGTCTCTTCCATGAAATGTGAGATGTTTCTTCTTAACCTAGAGGCACAGTTGTTATTGATCATCAAAAAAGAGGACTTGGTCATGCTAACTGCATTGGACTGCTCTGAGTTAAGGGGTATTATCTCTTCTTACCTGTAAGAAAATGGAGACCAAAACATTTATGTTATTGTCTGAAGCATTATGGCATAATAGAACCTGTATGAGACAGAGGAACACTGGGGACAGCCTTTGATTATTTGTGTCAGGAATCAACCTAAGAAAAAATATATTCTAGCAAATAGAGCTCTTGGCCTAGACTTCCATAAGGAATGTAAAACATAGAGTAAGCCAAGTCCAGTAGCTCATCCCTCATTTGGTCTTTTCAGCTTCCTGAAGTTTCCACCCTAGGGTATTAAATCTTAGTGGTGGAGTGTTATTATGACAGCTGGAAAGGGGCAAAACTTAGAGTCTAAGTCAGAACCTCCAGGCCTTAGCTTCTTTGTTTACTCCATAATGCCAGCCTGCCTGCCTATGCCCAAACAATGAGATTCCATTCATCCAGCAGGTGGAGTTAGGCACCTAATATCCAGCAAATCACAAAGAGACTGCTGACTAGATATACTGACCAAGCCAAATAGCCTAACCCATACAGTGTTCAAGGAAGATGTTTTGTGTGTTTTTTTTTTCCTTTGATGCTGACTGAAAAAAATATGAGAATTTTCATTATTAGAAGTACAGAGTTTTTAATGCTCTCTAAGTTAGCTTAAATTTGTCTCTCTGTGTGAAGATATTTCTTCATCCTATTAAATTTGATTCTCTCTTATGTACCTACTTAGAAAATAGTATCAGTTTATATGTAGAGATATATGATTATAAATGTATTTATGGTAGCTCATGACAAAAAGCATATCCAAGTCATTCTGTGTGTGTCTCTCTCTGTCTTCCTCCCCTATGTGTGTGTATATCCACATGAGTGTGTGTGGGGTGGGGGGGAGGGCGTTAGTCACACAAATGTCATTGTGGAAGGCCAAGATCAATGTCAGATCTTCCTCCGTTTTTCTCTGTCTTATTCCTATTCTTATTCTTATTCTGAAACTGATACTGAGTCTCTTGATGGACCAGGAGATGGCTAATTTTACTAATCTGGTTAACTCACTAGGTTCCTACCTGTTTCTAGTATATCTACTTCTACAGCACTGGGATTGCAGGGCTGTACCACCATGCCTGCTTTTTTATGTTTATGCTGGAGAATTGAAATATATTCCACATGTTTAACTACTAATCAATTTAACAGCTGGTCCATCTCCTCAGCCCTTACACCCATCCTTTTCACTAGCTGATACATATCTTGCCCATGCAAAGAGCTCCCAGAATTCCCATGACAATTTAGTCTAAATATTTTTATGTAGGTACTTTGTGCTAAGATACAGTGGAAGTGTATACGGGTGTTAATGCTGGTAGCACAACAGTTGAAGACTAAAAAGTGTAGAAGTGGTGCTCTTCCCAGAGTAAATATGCCATGGGTACCTGGTAAAGGTCATAGACCAATGCTATACTCAGGTTATGCATGCAAACTGCATTGTCCAGTTATTTCTGCTAAACAGCAAATAACAAAATTCCACGAGCTATGAGTTTCTAATCAATTGCCTATATTTTTTCTTGCAGTTACTATACAGGGTGATGTATAAAACATGCTCTTAGGACCTAACAAATCATATGGTGAAAGTCCAGGGGAAAAAAAACAAAGAAAAGCATTTAATTATGGAAGATAGATAATCTTGGTGCTAATGCCTGTGGCTGCTTTTTCAAAGAATTTTGTACAGAGTAATGTTTTGCAATCTGTTTATTCCATTGGGGAACAGGGAAAGAAAGTTAATTTATCATCCTTCTATGAGGCACATCAGGTCACATGCATTTTTTTCTGAACTCTTGCTCCTCCACTGTATGGACATTGGTTACCTTATGGGACACAGAGGGAAGGAGGAAAGAGAAGATCTTTTCATATAATGTATTTTTGTATGTAGATTATATGAAGAATAAGTAGCCAAGAATCATCACTCTAGTGCAATTCTTTCTTTAGTGTAGGATTTTTATCTGTGCACTAAAGAAATATTTTTTTGCCAGTAGTTGAGATTTATTGCAAAAGTTATGCTATATTGTTCACAAAGTATGCTAACGTAAAAAGAACCAGTGGTGTGGATTCACATGATGAAACCTCATAATATCTGGGAGAAACAAAAATGGAAAGGATACACCCATACTTGCAGTTTTAAGCACAAACACTATTTAATAAGATTTTAAAAACAGCCTTTTGCATGGTTGGAGAAATATTTGGAGTTCTCATGCCAGTATTAACTATGTGACTGATGTTTTGATGGTGTTCTTTTACAATCTTTACCTTATAAGGAAGAATTTTTATTTATAAAATTCAAACAAACAAATGGCATAATTGAAAATCAATAGGGGATATTTTGGTACATAGATAAACAAATTTATAATAATTCAAACAGATTTTGAGTAAGTACTAGCCAGTATTCATGTTGGTAGCCTGCTCTGAAATCCCTTGGTCCAAATGCCTTCCCTGTCCTGCTAGCTCCTGCCACACATATTTCCCGTTCAGGCAACTCTTCCCTAGAGGATCTTCTTATTCTGATATTTTCCCCTGGTTAGTGAGAATTTGTTCCAAAAAAAAATCCCCCAGAATCCTTGTTTCCACTCATCAATTAAGTGTGTCAGATGCCTCTGCCTTGGGTAAGCTGAATAAAGTTTGAAATGAAATCTGGTGTGTTCTGAGTCTACATTAGGAGGAGTGTATGGAACTGTGTTGTCTTAGTTGTATGCTGATCTTATAGACTACCACAGACTGGATGGCAATGTACTTGGTTAGTAGTTTGGAAGAATAAAAAGCATAAGATCTATGAGTTACATCTAGTAAATTCTGTGTGATGTTCTGTATCCCATAATGGAAGATATTGAGAAAGAGATAGAGAGACAGAGGGAGGCAAAGGAGGATGGGAAGAAAGGAGATGAAGAGAAAAGGAAGAGTAGAGAGGGAAAGATAGAGGAGGGAAGCAGTGTTACATTTGTCACAAATCCATGCCTGCTATAATTACATTTGTAAGACCAAAGCTAAGCATTAATAAAAACAAACAAACAAACAAACAAAAAAAACAATAACACCTTGCCTCTCAGTACTGCTGCATTGAGAATACAGAGGCAACATAGGAATTTCAGGGCCACATTCAAACTTTAGCTTATGAACTTTGTATTGCCTTGTGTTTAGAGAAAACGGGCTAATGTACAAAATAGGAAAAATAGAAGTGTATACTGCAAAGATTCACTTGTGTTAGAGGGCAGTGTTTTTTATTTCTTTTTGTTTTTTTTGTTTTGTTTTGTTTTGTTTTCCCCAGCAGGTGTGGTCTTCCTGGTGTATTCTTACAAGAGGTTCTGGCTGCTGTCCAGATTACTCAGAGACGACACCTGTCAGAGACCAAAGCTTGTCATCCCTCCTCGAGAGGGACTAAGAATGTTTTGATTCTTTTATTCTTTTATGATTTTCAATTTTAAATGTTGGTTTTATCCACACCAAGCCCCAGACTTCTTTTGAGAACAAACTCGTTACCAGTGTTGGAACTTGCAAAACCTGTTGCCAGGTTTGGAGCAAACACAAGCACACAAGCGTACCTATCAGCTTCCATCCTCTTCCCTCACCTCCCCACTCTCAACTTACTTCTAATATACACCTAACTCTCTCAAGGAGATTTGGCAAGGACTGGATTTGTACATTGCTGTACTTCAAGCAAAGTACAACAACAAACAATGAATCTATTCTCCACACATAACTGCCAGGGAGATAATCCTTTCCTGTTATGGGCACACCCCAAAGCCATAAGTAAAGGTGGAATGAGAACAGACTACCACTTAAAAGCCCACACTGAAACTATTCCCGCTTGGTGAGTAGGCTCTTTCTTCTGGTCTGCTTTTTTTTTTGTGGGGATGTTTTCTTCCCATGGTACTCTAAAGATAAACAAGATTAGGCATGGGAAAAGATATGCATGATGTATTAAGAATAAGCGATAATAAAAATATATTTATGTAAGTAAGCCTTCTTAATTTTGCCTTTAATATTATAATACCAAATAGGCCATCAAGGCTTCCATAGAGACGTCTCCAAAGACTATGTAGCTCATTCTCTTATCCCAAATACATCAACAGTAGAGGAATGAATTCTAATAGCCCTGGGAAAAGTTGATGAATATATTTTTGGTACATTTACTTGTTCTGGTATCCCCATGTTGTAAAAATTCTCTGGTTTAGACAAGTGTTCAGAATTTAACTGGATAGCAGCCTCAGGCAAGTTCATCTGTCAGGAATCCTAAAAGATATTCCTGAGTCTTATATTGAGTATAATATGATGCTAAGGCAGTGGCACCATGCCAAGTTTTCTGACTTTCACTTTCAAGTTCTTATCTTTGCTCATACTCTCCTTTGAGCAGTTAAGTGACTTGGGATTTCTGTCTATTGTATATTGTTGTGAGTGTGTCAGGCAACAAGGCATGCAATTATCTCTCCAGAAGTCAGCCAGGTACTTATAACCAACATTCTATGTGAGACAATGACTTTCTTTTGGAGTTGCAAAAGTCCCATGGGCTTATCAGGTGGGTTTGGTCTTCATACATGTGCCCCCACACACATGTGAGTGTGAGCACCACACACACACACATGCATGCATGCACAACACATACATATTACAGAAACAAAATTATACATATATATATATATATATATATATATGTATGTATAATCACCTAAATGAAGGAAAGGCTTTAATTGCTGGTTGTTATTAAATTAATCTGCATCACCAACCTCCATTGAAAATGAGGGTATTCAGATAATCCTCATTTTGAAAAAAATTTAAATTAAAGTGTGGTAGTAATTCTATGTGACATATTTAACATGATTCAATTTTATAAGAAATTAGGGAAAGGAGAAATATAGATAGAGCTGTATAGAGAAGAAACTCTAGGGTAAGTAAAAAAGAAGTCATCATTAATTAGATAGCTTACCACTTGTATAATAAAATGAGAAGGGTGGGTGCAGGCACAAACATCTGAGATCAATCTTCCAAGAAACAAAATAACTTTTTCTTGTCTCTGAGGACACCCACAAACATGCCATTACCATGCATATAAAATATTTGTAATTAATTAAGTAACTAATTAAATTCAACATAAAGATGGGTGAAAAAACTCTGTGGTAGCCTAGCATGTAAAAGGCCACATATCCAAATGCATGCTGTATATTCCTTTGTTACAAGCACCCAGCATGTTTACTAGGAGTTGGACGAAGGAATGGCTGGGTCTAGGAAATGGTGGCTTTATTTTGAAGTCTAAAACTGAAGACTTAGAGCAAGGAGGCAGCCTGGAACAGCAGGGGTGAATTTCTTAGCTGGCACAACCAAGAAATAAGTCAGTTATGAAGTTTACTGCTGACACAACTGACCACAGCAGTTATCTATGTCAGTAAGAAACCATTAAGCCAAATATATGAATAAGGTTTAGAAAGGAGAACCTCAGATATTCAAGAGTCTTTACCAGCTTGTATAGACTTTGAAGCTTTACCTTTCTTAACTCTTGGCTTATTCAGAGAGACATAGATTCTTACTGTGTGAGTCACTGCTGCTTGTTGTAATTTGGCAGTGTGTCTTAGATTTCATGTCTTAGATTTGAATTTTGTAAAAACATACTAGTATGTGAGACAGTCAGTTTAGAATTCATAGGAATTTGTTTTTTCTCACTCTGTGTACCCCTGAACAATTCAGTTAATATTTAAAATCTTGGTTTCATCATGTGTGATACAGGAATAAAACAATATGACCTGCTTTGCATAACTTTCAATGAATATTTATTGATTGCTAATGGTATTCACAGTATTGTTCTATTCCCTGTCAACACAGAAAACCAAACAAGATCCTTATCGTCCCAACATTTAGGTTATTATGGGTGAAAGAGAAAACAATTGGGTAACTAAACAATAAATAAGACAACAGAATATCAAGTCTAGTAGTAATGAGAGAGAAAATGAGTTCAAGTAGTACAATTCTTAAGAATATAGAAAAATGAGATCAAAATGGGAAATGTACAATACAGCATGCATTGTCAAGTAAGTTGTTACATAGAACAGACCTTACCCTATAGATATTTCTGATTTTCAATTTAGAGCATATTAAAAAATAAGCCCCCATTAGACACATATATTGGAATACTCATTCATAAGTTTTCATCAGTCACTTGTTGAAGAATGCTGGTTAGGCATAATTGCTTCCTAGGAATTAACTATCCATTCTACATATGAGAAGAATGAGAAAGCGATAAACATGCTACAGAGATGAATGTGAATTTTGAATGAATTATCAATAAGTAAGACATGTTTGAGTAGTATCTTGAATAAAGTAAGGGATTGACAGGAAAAAAAAAAAAAAAAGATCTTTGAGTGACCTAAAAAAGTAAACAGAAAATCCTGAGGTCTTATTGTGAGATAAGACTTGCCATGAATGTGACATAATAACATGTCAATATCTGAAGGCATCACTACAATTAGAAATAGAATGGAAAAAGACAAGGTTGACCATAAAAAGGACTCTACAGGTCAGGACGAAGGATCTAAGACTTGTATCTAATATCTCCCGATAGCTTTCTAAATAGAAGAAAGATAAATCTTACATAGTTTTAAAAGTTCCTATTTAATGGTACATATAGACTATTAGAATAAGAACATTACAAAGTAGGGATTTCTTTTTTATTATTTGATTTTTTAATATTTTTTGTTTTTTAAATTTTTTATTTAATTAATTTATTCAGATTACAACTCAATTGTTATCCTATCCCTTTTTTCCTGCCATTCCTCCCTCCCTCTCACTTGTACCCTATTCCCCTCCCCTATGACTGTGACTGAGGGGACCTCCTCCACCTGTATATGATCCTAGGGTATCAAGTCTCTTCTTGTTAGCCTGCTATCCTTTCTCTGAGTGCCACCGGCCCCTCATCAAGGGGACATGTTCAAATATGGGGCACAAGAGTTCGCGGGAAGTCAGTCCTCACTTTGCCCTTAACTATGGTGAATGGCCTGTCCTTTGGCTGGATCTGGGTAGGAGTTTGATGCTTACTGCACATATTGTCCTTGGTTGGTGCCACAGCTTGAGCAGAACCTCTGGGCCCAGATCCACTGTCATAGTGTTCTTCTTGTAGGTTTCTAGGACCCTCTGGATCTTTCTATTTCCGCATTCTCTTACATTTCTCTCACCTAGAGTTCCAATAGGATGTCCTCACATTTATCCCAATCTCCTGGTAAGTAAAGACTTCCATGGGACATGTCTTTTGGACTAATGTCCAATTATAAGTGAGTATATTCCATGTGTGTCTTTCCACTTCTGGATTAAATCACTCAGTATGACCATTTCTAATTCCATCCATTTGTCCACAGATTTCCGGATTTCCTTGTTTTAAATAGCTGAGTAGTATTCTATAGTGTAAATCTACTACAGTTTCTTTATCCATTCTTCAACCGAGGGACATTTAGACTGTTTCTAGGTTCTGGCTATTATGAACAAGGCCACTATGAACATGGTTGAGCATATGTCCTTGTTGCTGGGTGGAGCATTTTCTGGGTATATTCCAAGGAATACAATATCTGGGTCTTGAGGAAGCCTTATTCTCAGTTTTCTGAGAAAGCACCAGATAGATTTACAAAATGGTTGTACAAGTTTGCATTCCAAAAATGTGGAACACTTCATAAATTTGTATGTAACCCTTGCACAGGGGCCATGCTAATCTTCTCTGTATTGTTCCAATTTTAGTATATGTGCTGCCCAAGAGAGCATGGGAATTTCTTGTTAATATTAAAGCAGGAATTTGTTGTTTTTATTTATCCAATTTACATCCATTGCAGCCTCCTCCTCTACCCTCAGTCCTACCCTCTACCCCATTTACCCCTCTCTTTCTCAGAGACTGGAGTCATCCTCCATCCATCCCCACCATGGCCTTTCATTTCACATGAGAACCATGGCCAGATAAGGCTGCCCAGTTTGGGCATACTGATTCAACAGCAGGCAATGGAGTTCATCTCAGGAACAGGCCCTGCTCCAGTTGCTAATGGACCCATATGAATACAGAACTGTCCATCATCATTATAACTGTAGGGGGCCTAGGTCCACTCAATGGATGAGCTTAGATTAGTGCCAGGCTCAGCCTCTGTGAGCCCCAATGTGCCTAGGTTAGTTGACTCAGTTGATCTTCTTGTGGAGTTAAAGCAAGAATTATTAAAATCTTAAAATATTAAACTATTGATAATTATCAACAATTTTAAAGAGCTTTTGCATGTGTGAATTATATTCACCATAAAACAAAACTTAAAGCCTCATGAAATGATTGTTAATATTTAACATATATAATATCAAATTATTCAATTTATGGTATATAGTTTGCTCCTTTGAAAAATCAGAATTATATAATGCTTACATCTAAATTTAGAACATGTTGGAAAATCTTACTCAGAACTACTGGAGATGAGACGTATTTCAAACCTCAGATAATTCCATCAGATAGTGGTACATTTGCACCTACATAATAAGATTCCTTGTGGGGGACTGCAAGTCTAAGTAAGAAATTAATAATATTCATAGTCACATTAAACACATATTCTGAAGGTGATAACCTTAAACATATTTACTGAACCTACATTTTAATGTAAACCATCATATAAGGCTAAATTTGATATTTTCCACTCTGGTATCAAATAGTCAAAAATTTCTGGACTTTGGAGGACACTAGCTTTTGTGTTGTATAGTCTTCTAATGGATTAGCTCAAAAACGCAAACTGTTTTCATCACCAAATGCTTGGGCAGGTCACTAATATACCATTATTTTTACAGATCAGCTTGGTATTGGTATCTAAATATTTTGTATGTGTTGAACCATGCAATATGATATGTAGGTTTTGTGATTGTTTTATGTCAGCCTTTTGTGATTTATTTCAAGGTTAATCATGGTTTCACAGGCATCATTCATTTTATTGTGGAACAGTAGTCTACTATATGGACATATAATTTTTAAGTCTTAAATTGGTGGATGTTAAGGTTATTTCAATTATTTTCTCTGTTGTGGGTAACGTTTTTACAAACATAGCTATGTATCTTTGATTCATATATGTATTCATTTCTCTTGAATACAAACTAGCTGTGGACTTGCTTTTGTTTTGTAGTAACTATATATGTAACTTTTGAGAAAATGCCAAATATTTTTTATTGTCCATCTGAAGTCGTTTTTAAAATGCAATATCAAAGAGAAAATTCTATTAACCACAAGGCAGTACGGTTTACATTTATCACAAATCCTCTGTAAAGTTTTACTATACAACAATGAGAGCAAAAGCTCTACTGATGCAGATGACATATTAGAAATGAAAAAATAAAGTGTCAACACACATAAGAAACATTTCTTATGCATCTAATCTTGTGTAGGGATAATCTTGACGTCAGTTTAGAGGTAGAAATACTCTGTGGCACCTGTATTATAGCTAAAAGAAATGATGATGGCACTGAAATGTTTGGCAGCACATGGATTCTAAGATATGATAGGGATTTGATGCGTACATTTAGAATCTATTAGAATAAAACAAAATTCCATGTATACAGACTGAGAAATGAAGGATTCTAGTAATAAGCCTTAGAGCAGCTTAAGGTTTTGGAAAATGATGAGACTTCAAAGCTGAGAGCTGTAACCAATGACACATGAAGGAAAAACATATAAAGATGTTATAAAAGGTAAAAGAACAAAATCCTTGGAGGCAAACGTTGCTGCTGGCTATTAAATGCTACAGAAAGGGCAAATAAAACCACTGATCATGATTACTGTTTACACAAACAAGAGGTCATTACTGCTAGCTGGTGAGTTCCAAGTAGTACTAATAAAAGGTTGATGGTGAGCATAGATCTAACACCAAATGATATTTTAGAGGTTGGAGGAACTTTCTTTATCTTTTCATAGAATAGAGGGCAGACATACTCTAAAAGGAGGTACGTGCTCATGGTAGTTTAGTTTTATGTTTGTCTCTTTGTTTACTTGAAAACATTTTTCTTGTTTTTTTGTTTTGTTTTGTTTTGTTTTTTTTATGATGGCTATGGTAGTAGATAGAAACAGTAGTAGTTATTGAGTTGAAACACTGTATAACTACCAGAACAAGTCCTTGTAAATTACAAACAAAACAAAAAATAAAAAGCCAAAACTGGCAATCTAAAGTACAAGTAGAAAGTTAACATGGGACCAGAATAAAAACAGGATAGCTCAAGGAACCAAGCAGAGATGATGGTGAAAGTAAGTGGAATTCCACTGTGGCTTGCTTCCATTTTCTCACTCTTAAACTGCCATGAGAAGGGGAAGGATGTGTTAAAGATGTGCTCTTGAGGAGTTATAAAAACACATAAGGAATGAGACAATGAATGTACTCAGGAAACCAGTGGGTTTGTAATCAATCAAAGTGAGTGGTCAAGCCCAGGGCCTGGTATGTCACAAGCGCTCAATATTTCTCAGTAGGTTTATTATTACCTAAACCCACTTTTTTTTTCAGGCACTTCTGGGATGTACCTCCCACTCACACCAGGCATCTTGGTAACCACATGTTTCCTGGTTTGGCCTTTCTTGAAAGTTAAAAGTCTCTTTCACCTTTTAATTCAACTACTGAACCCTTACATCTAATTTGATTTGTAATAATAATAAAAAAAAAAAAAAAAAAAAAACACTCCTCAGAAAAAATTCTCTTTTACCTCTTAATAACATTTACCTTTCATTTTCTTTCTTTTTTTTTTGTTGTTGTTGTTTTATTGTATTCAAACTCAATAACAAACATTATTTGATACAATTACTTGCTTAAAAGTCTTGATAATCTCCCACTGGCAAAGAATAAGTCCCAATCATCAATTAAAATGATAATATGTGGCTTGTTCAACTGTAACTCACTCCAGAAGCTTGAGTAGTTGCTTTCATGCCCTCAAAACTGGCAGAACTTGTCCCTGAGTCAATAACTGCATGCCTGAAAGTCACTTTGCTTAGCATACATTACCCAGGTCTTCGCACTATTTTTATATTTTAGAGATTTTTCTCTTTTTTCAATTTTTTATTAATTTATTCTTGTTACATCTTAATGGTTATCCCATCCTTTGTATCCTCCCATTCTTCCCTCCCTCCCATTTTCCCCTTATTCCCCTCCCCTATGACTGTTCCTGAGGGGGATTACCTCCCCCTGTATATGCTCATAGGGTATCAAGTCTCTTCTTCGTATCCTGCTATCCTGCCTCTGAGTGCCACCAGGTCTCCCCCTCCAGGGGACATGGTCAAATATGAGGCACCAGAGTTCATGTGAAAGTCAGACCCCACTCTCCACTCAACTGTGGAGAATGTTCTGTCCATTGGCTAGATCTGGGTGGGGGTTTAAAGTTTACCGCCTGTATAGTCCTTGGCCAGAACCTTAGTTTGAGCGGGACCCCTCCTTTCAAAATTCTTTAATCAGCTTTATTTTATTTTTTTCTTTACATGCATAGTATGCAAAGTGTATGGGTCCTCAGCTAGAAACAAAGAACTCTAGGCAACTAGGAAATGCTGAGAGGGGAGACATAGTCTTCCCCAGAGAAGAAATAACAACGATTGATTCTCCAGTACCAAACAGTCAGCCCTGAAAACATGCATACAGATAGCATTATTCAGATGGAGGTAATATATATATATATACACACACACATATATATGAATGTAAAGATATTTAATGAAAATAAAAACAGAGACTGAGTTTGAAACCACAGAGGGATGAGAAGGAGGAAAAGGAAGGAAGAAATGATGTAATAATTTTATAATCTCAAAACTAAAAGAAAGTGTCAAAAAGTGATATGGAAGTGAATTCAAAAAAATTGTAAACATTAAATGCAAGCAAAATCTATTCTTTGATTTTTAAACCACGTTAATATTAAACGAGTCCTTTTCTTTTTTATTATTTCTTTGAGAATTTTGTACAACATATTTTTTTAATTATTGTTAGCATTTATTATATATTTCATAATATATGTAGAAAATATTTTAATTTCCAGCTTTTTATATTGTTTTGTAGATGCTTTCTATGTAATTAAATGATGTGCAACATTTGGAGTGACCCTGTACAACATATTTTGATCATATAAACCCTTCACCAACTCCTCAAAGATCCATCACAACTTTTCCTCTAAATCAACATTAATATAGTTGTTATCTGAACCCTTCTTTGAATTTTCTCTTATTCTACATATAATATCATAATAAAATCCATAGACAAAGGATAAATTGCATGAGATATTCTGGTCTAATTTTTTGTATAATGTATATCAAAAGAAGGCAAATATAGGAAAGTATAAAATGGAAAATTGTCATTTAATGAATATCTGTGACCCTCAGTTATCTGATTTGATCTTATATGTTATGTGAGTAAAATAGTATTCCGTGCTCTGATTAGAAATACTGAAACATGAGCTTTAAAGAAACTTTAGGGACAAACAAGTTATTTGTGCTGACCAAACCTGAGTAAACTCCTTTTGTGACTTGGCTCACCTAGTCCTGACATGCAGCCAAACACCCTCCGTCACCCCACAGGAGAGCAGGAATTCGCAACACCAAGAAACTGCAGCTGGATCAGCAAACTGCTCAAATATTTCACAGGTGGTCAGCATATCTGGCAAATGTTGAAAGCTCCCCTCAAGCCAAGCACAAAAGCTGACTCTGAGGCAGGAGCATTTTCTGCACTCCCAACACTTGGTTGCTTAGTTTTGTCTTTAAGGGAATAGAAGTTAAGGCCTTTCATACTCCAAGTCAAGCATATGTGCTAGTCGGAAATAAACAGGAAAACTAGAAAGTGGATTTCTACTCTAAATCCTTTCCCACCAATGAATCTGAAAATGATTGAACCTCAAGATCAAATATTGACTGTCTTGAATGACTATGCTGGGCATTCATTGCATGTTTCTCTGAAGAATCACCCCAGCATGGTGAGCAGATGCATTAGGAAGCGGTTGGGTGGAAGTGTCATTGAGAGTGGTGTCCTTACAGGGACTCTTATGGTCAATATCACTTGGCAACTCACTAAGCTGCAAATTAAATCTCCAACTCCTCATAATGATTTCCAAATATTTACATCTTTCAAGTTCAGTTAATGAATTTAACTACAGCACAGAGCACATGCTTTATCTTCAGGGCTTTTATGCTTTAGTTGTGGCACAAGGACTGGTACAGACCGTGCCCTGTGAACTATTGTTCCTGAGAAGCACTTGCCAACATGACATTTACTTCAGGTTTTATAATTCTTCAATCCACAATGCACCCCAAACCACGTGTTTCAAGCCCAAAAATGAATGATTCCTAAACTCCAAGGTGATGCTAATAATGGGGAGTCATGTCCAAGAACCACTTGAGGGTGTAAGACACAAATTTATGGCAATATACAGCATAGAATGTCAAATCTAAACTAAGGCACCAGCCAAGGACAATACAGGAGGTAAACTTTAAACCCCTTCCCAGATCTAGCCAATGGTCAGAATATTCTCCACAGTTGAGTGGAGAGTGTGATACGACTTTCTCACGTACTCTGGTGCCTCACATTTGACCATGTCCCCTGGAGGGGGAGACCTGGTGGCACTCAGAGGAAGGACAGCAAGTAGCCAAGAAGAGACTTGATACCCTATGAGAATATATAGGGGGACGTAATCCCCCTCAGGAACAGTCATAGGGGAGGGGAATAATGGGAAAATGGGGGGGGGGAGGAATGGGAGGATACAAGGGATGGGATAAACATTGAGATGTAACAAGAATAAATTAATAAAAAAAAAAAGAAAAAAAAAGAAAAAGAGAAAAGCACAAAAAAAAAGAGAAAAATAATCCAGTTTTTAATAATTTAGATATTATTTCATTATTTAATCTATATTAAGTGCTAACCAGACAAATTATTTTCTGAAGCGGGATCTCATTCTGTAGCTCAGGCTTTTAGTAGATTTTACTGTGTATTGTTAGCTGGACTACAAGTTATAAGAATCCTTCTGTTTCAGACTCCTATGTATAGTACAACCTAGTTAGCTACAAGTGTAGGATCTACTGAACTGAAATCCCTATGTGACTCTAGTAGGATATACTGACGAATTCATTCCTACTGACTTTTTTGTTTCCAACATTATGAAGTGGTTCCATTTTGAAGCTGAATATGAAGTTATTCTTACAGGATACACAGATATTTTTCACATGGATCATGTGTTCTATATTTACTTATTAACACAAACTTCAAAGCAACGTGTGCTGCCTGGTGACCTTTCATTGATATTTGATGTGTATTAATAGAGTAAACATATATTAGATCCATTAGATCTGAGTAGACATCTATAGACTTTTGTATGATAAGAATAACTTTCAAGTAAATTTTTGCAAAAATGTGCTCTCCTACTTTCAAGCTAAGGTGTCTACAATGCCTGGGATGACATCTTTGTTATTTCATTGCTTTTCAGAAATATCCTTGCTTACCTGGAAAAAGTACAAGAAAGGATCATGTTTTCTTTCTCTCTTTTCTTATACTAGGAAGCTGTTCTTTGATTTGCTTTTTAGGCCACTATCTGTGAAAACAAATCAAACATTTATCATCTGCCATCTAAGTCAGAGACACAGAACCAAAATTACTGAAAGGGGCTTTTGTGTTACATTTTCCCCCTTTTTACAGCAAAATCTACCCCAATTCAAGCCAGTCTTAAACATAATGCTCACCTATGACTGCTATTTGAAAACTAAATGGATGGCAACAATAGAAGAACAACTGTTTCCATCAGTTTCTTCCTTGAGTTACGGATACACAATTACAAAAATAATTTTCCATGAGTGGCGACTGGCTTTCTTTCCACGGTTTCCAGAAATGTGCTTTTATTGTGACATATGCTGCCAGCTTGCTAATTTCAGCAGGGCCTCACATTGCCACTAATGTAGAATGTCTTTCATATTTTTCCATTGTGGCCTTTATTGTGCTGAGTGTTTAAACATTTCCAACTGTGTCAGCCTAAACTTCTTCTACACAAGTTTCTACCTGGAATGCATTTTTCAGCAGCTTAGCATATTTCTCTGTGATGTCAACCAACAATAAATGGGGGACAATTTTATGATTGCCTCATTCATCAGGGCATGCAAACTTACTCATGCATGCATGTGCACAAAAGTATACAATTCACCTAAATTAAATAGAAAGAAAATGAGATAAACTATTCCTGGTAAAACAAAAAGCCTGTTTAACTCATTCAAGAATTCTTACTGCCCCATGGATTCTGAGATGTGTGTACATATTTTCTAGCGACAAGACTTGTTTTTTACTGAGAATAGAAGTAATGGAAAAAGAACAACAAAGTCTGCTGGTATAAATATAGGTTAATAAATTGTTGTTTCATTTAATAAATTGTTGTCTTCATTTTAATACTTATTCTCTTAATGACCATCTTAGAAATCAGACTAATTCAGTCATTTTTCCTTGAGAGCAAACTCAATATTTCCTTTAAATGAAACAAAATCCCAGAGTTCCACAATCTAAACCCTTCGTAGGCACACTTCTCTTGTATCAAGAAGATACTGTTTGCTGCCTGTGTACAAAGCTCCTACAAAATATGATGAAAGACTATATCTACATATTTTGCTTTTCTTCTTTAAATTTATTTTGATCATATTCTTCCTTCTCACTCAGCTCCTCCCAGATCCTCCACCCTCCCTCCCAACACAACTTCATGCTCTTTCTCATAAATAAATAAATATTAGAGAAGCACAGAAAAAAACATGGAATCCAATTTGTGTTGAGTGGCTACTATTGTGCATGAGGCTTGCTATGGATTACATTTGATACAACCAGAGTCACTTTATTGAATGCGGTATTTTTTGCTCCCATAGCCCTTATGAATTACATAAAGGCTCTGCACTAGGGGTGGGGCTTTTTGCTCCATTCCTTTTATCCAGGTTAGGATTTTTTTTTCTGTCTTTACACTATGTAGGTTTATGCATGTTCTCAGATTCTCTCTGAGTACCTATGAGCATCAGCACGTAAAAAATGTGTTTCCTTGGAGTTGTTCATCAACCTTGGCTTTTAGAATCATTTTTACCTCCCATTCCACAGAGACAGATTGCTGAGCCTTGAGTGGAGGAATGTGATAACAGCATCCCATTTAGAGCTGAGTGGTCCAAGGTCTCTTACTGTCTGAACATTGTCTAGTTGTGAAAATCTGTATAAATTACTATCTACTGCAAGAACCTCCTGTGATTAGAGTTGAGCAATGTGCTGATCTGTGGTGTAGCACTAGGTGATCAGCAGTCAGCTTTTTACTATGTTCATTTAGAAGAATAATAGTAGTAGGCTCCCACATTTGAAAGTGTCAAAATAAAGCAAATGGGAATATAATATAAGATTTCTGCATATTGTTGGGTATATGAATATGTTTCTTTGTAGCACTTACATTCGTCTTTGATTCATCTTTGACATGGTGTAGTGTGCATCGACTCATCTGTTGTCGGTTGTTTGGGTCCTTAATGATTCTGGGGAGACGGTCCACACAGGGATGATTCCTGGTGACATTCTTGTGTCTGATCATGCATCTGCTATGTATGAGCCAGACAACTTACAGCCCATTCCCCAAATATCACTATAAACAGGACACTCAAGACAAACACACACGGAGTCTTCATCTTCCTGCCTAATCCCTCTATGTTCAGATGTCAGATGACAGAGAACTAGCTTAAAGTTCTGTCTTGAGTTTTAAAACATCCAGTCTAAGCCTGCTCTGTCTTTTCACAAAATACACTTCAGATCTCTTAACACACTTTTCTCTCACGTCTTCTGTCTACTGACAGACTCAGGGACTGCCTATTGTCTCTAATTCATTAAAACTTTATTCAATACATTTTTTAAATTTATTAATAAAAAATTGTGTTTACTTAGAAACATTCAGAATGTCAACAAAACAGCCGTTTTTTCCAATTACAGAGTGGCATTCAGTTAACAGAACAAAAATTATCTTCCTATAAGCTGCATCACAGAAAACTGAAGATGGAAAACAAAACAAAACAAAAAACAAACAAGCAAAAAACTCTATCACTTTCATATACAACTAATTTCAGCTGTGCACCAACAAGAACCTGCTTTAAATATCCCTGCCAATTTATAGCCCCCATACTGTACCAGGCAAGAACAGTGGCCATTGAAAACAGCACCAAGATAAGTCTACCTAAAGACATTTTTGGTAGTGTATTAACGAAAGAAAGAAAGAAAGAAAGAAAGAAAGAAAGAAAAGAAGAAGAAGAAAGAAAGAAAGAAAGAAAGAAAGAAAAGAAAGAAAGAAAGAAAGAAAGAAAGAAAGAAAAAAGACATTGTACAACTCAAAAACAAAAGAGAGACAGCCTTACATTTCAATTTTTTTCTTTAAAAGGAGTCAGCTGTGTACAGGGGGTTAAATGCTTTACAGACAAGGAAAAAAACAGTGCTAGAACCAACTTATTTGCCTTCTTCTTCTTCCCCATCTTCATCTTTCTCTTCTTCCTTCTCTTCCTCATGGTCTTCATCTTCATCATCTTCCTCTTCTTTTCCTTGCTCACATGTACAGGGGGTAAATGCTTTAGAGACAAGGAAAAAAACAGCGCTAGAACCAACTTATTTATTATCTTTTTTCCTCATCTTCGTCTACCTCTTCTTCCTTCTCTTCCTATCCTCTCCATCCTCATCATCTCTCTCTTCCTTCTTTTTCTTGCTCCTTTAGCCTTGACCACCCCTTTTTCACTGCATCGGGCTTTTCCCTAGCTCTGTAGGTAACAGTATCCTTTTCGTACTTGTTCAGCTTTGCGACCTTCTTCTCTCAGGGCTGCTTGTCATCTGCAGCAGTGTTGTTCCACATCTCTCCTGGTTTATTTGCAACATCACCAATGTATAAGCTGGGGTGTTCTTCCTTGATTTGGGGGTGATACTCAGAACAGATCAAGAAGGTCGAAGGAGACCTCTTGAATGCATTGGGGTCCTTTAATTTCTTTTTGGTCTACCCTTTTGGGGGGATGTAGGTTTTCATTTTTCTTTCATAATGAGCCTTGTCAGCTTTTGACATGTCTTCAAATTTCCCCTTTTCTTTAGCAGACATGATCTTCCACCTCTCTGAGCACTTCTTGGAGAACTCTGAGAAGCTGACAGAAGCATCCTGGTACTTCTGCTTGTGCTCCACCAGGCAGGTTTGTGCAAAGAATGCATATGAAGACATATTGCCTCTCAACTTCTTCGGATCTCCTTTGCCCATGCTTAGTTGATTTTCGTCTCCAAGGATCAGAGTCACCCGGTGACTGCTTAGCTCGCTCTTGCCCTGGCGTTGTCTCTATGGAGATCAATATATTCCGATGGTTCACAATGCATTATTTTATTGGGCAATCTTCTACTATTATTTCAGCTGAATAATAAAATATTTATGAAATATAAACAAGAAAATATGGTTTAGAGTTCCACCATATAGCTAACTCAAGCAAATTCTTTCAATTCATGTGATTTTAGACATAAACTCAATCATTACCCATCTTTAGGCCAAGCTGTTCCTCCTGGTAGGAAACGGTAAGCAGGAAAGCTGTCATCTGAGTTTTTAATTGAGATGTGTGATACATGATAAAATAATTGTAGCACAATAAAATGAAAAAGTAGATATGATGAATATTCCACAGTGCATGATTTACTACAAACATCAAACAATAAAATAAAAAATCTATTAGAAAAAAATGAACACTAAAAAATAATGTGCAGGAATCGGCTATCATCAAAAATCTCTTAAATCACCATTCTAGAAACATTCCATGACCGTTAGTGACAAAGTTCTGTTGTCCATGTGCAGATATTGGCAGCAGATACAGAACATGTTAAAGATACCTTTTTTTTCCATGACATTTACAGCTTAAAATAGCTCCCCTGCAGAGACAACACCCACACCCAGGCCTGAAATTGACTAGCTTGCCTTCTTGTTCATCTCTACATAATCCCAGCTTTTCATTCAGCTCTACAGACTAGTCTTACCCCCCCCCCAATTCAGATATATTAAATAAACATACTGCTGGTGCATCTGTCTCCATCAGAGAGCGTGGGCTAGCAAATCCCAGGTTCTCTATACTTAGGCTACATGCAAGGTTGAGGCATCACTATAGCTCTTACAAGGCAATATAAGCTATACCCGTGGGATAAGATAGGCATCTGTATCTGGAATGCTTTTTTACTTGATGACCTTTTCTCACTCCTTACCTGTCTATAATTCTGTATTCTATAGGATTCTCCTGATATAAAAGCAACTGCTTCTGAATTCTTTATTGACAATTCAAATTGGCTGGTAATGTAACTTTACACTGGATACTGTTGGTGAAAGAGGATTTGCTGAGAATTCTTTTTAACAGTCTGCTAAATCAGTACCATTGCATATTTTTTAAATACTAAGTATCAGCAAACCATCCCTAATCAACCTGATACACAGGCTAAGATCAGACACAAAGCTAAATGACCAAAGTGACAAACAACATTCATAATCAAATACTACAATCAGTTAATTTAGTAGTTAAAGCATTTAACTCACACTGAATATTCTTGAATTCTAAAGATAAACACATTCCAGAGCCTATAAGCTACCAGATAAAACGTTGTTTCATGTTAGATAAATTATTTCTTGAAAACAATGATTTAAAAACATCTTTCCAACATAGTAACTTAGAAGTCTTTTAGTAAAATGTTTCTTATACAGAGAAATGATTAGTATGAATACCAATAAAATATTACCTGCTTATTCATAGGTATGTACTGAGTGTTGAGTACTAAGTACTAGTAACTCAAACAAGAGAAAAGTTTGAATTGTCCTTGGTGTCACAAAACTTGCTGTAAAGCAAAACACTGTGAAAATATGTGAAGTTGACATTGTTATGAGGCAAATGGATGGCATCTGATAAGTCTGGGAAGTTCCTACAGACTGGGCAATTAAATGGAAACAATAAGAATAACAAATGTAATCTGAGAATAGAACAAAATGTACTTCTGTACTTACAAATAATGGAGCATAAAGTCAGATGGATAGACAACTCTTATGAAGAGTGAGCAAAGAAGACCACATAGGTTGATGAGTTGTGCTTTTTAAGATAAGACCAGCCACAGCTTACTAAACATTAGTCAATAATTTACTTTTATCTCATGAGTATTGATCAAGATTAAGGATGTGATTGTACCAAATTTGCATTGTTTCTTTAAAAGATTTATTTTATGTTATGAGTATAGGCATTTTACCTGCAATTATGCTTGTATACAACATCTATGGAAGGAATCAGATCACTTAACTTGAGTTACACACAATTGTGAGCCATCATATGGATACTGGAAATCCAATCCAGGTTTCTGGGATACCACCCACTTAGTTCTCTTAACTTCTGAGCCATCTATTCAAAACCAAGATTTGCAATTTTAATATGTCATTCCAGCTTCAAAAATAAGTTTATTCAGAACAAAATAAAAGAGTAAATGAAGAATACCAATTAGAAAACTATTGCAGTAGTACAGAATCCACATGCTATATCCTGGAGCAAAATATTAATTAGAGGGTTGAACATTAATAAAAATATTATATAAATTTTCATAATTAAAATTATATATATATATATATATATATATATATATATATATATATATATATATATATGGCACCCATGTACAATGGCAGTCAGAGGACATTTTGTAGAAATTGATTTTCTCCTTCCAACATGTGAGTTTCAGATATTTGAGGCAAACACTTTTAAACAGTTGAGCCATCTTGCTTGCCTAAAACATTGAAGGAATTTTTAAGAAAAAATGTTTGGAAATGTTATTTTGGTTTTGATAACAATTGGAAAAATAAGAGAAATTCAAGGGTGCCCACATGATTCCTGTATTTATGAAAACATGTTGACAGATGAAAGTGTATTATTTGATACTTGCAGTTTTGTACATGAGTAGATCCGAAGGCTGAAACACCATTAATCTTTTCAAATTGTTGGTGTAAGTATGGCTTGAGTCATTTCAGTGAAGAAATCTAGTGGGCATTTAGGTCTGCCACTCAGAGAAGATGTCTGCTTTGCAGATAAAGCTGTGTGAGCCATCTGTTCCCGAGAAGCAGCAGAAATAGGAGTATCAATATAAATACTCAATAGGAGAGTAAGGAATAAGAAATGAGTTGACATCAGGCTCGGACTTGAATCACTCCAAAGAAGATTACATATAGGAGGGCATTAAATGTAGACAGCATAGAAAAAATAGTCCCCAGATGAAGAAAAATCACTACAGTAATAACCCCAGATGCTAGTGGGTGGGCTATCATCTCATTGCAGAAGAAAGTGATAACTCCGCCTAACGTTGTTGAGTGGGTGAGTCTCACTAGTTTAGATATAAATACCACAAAGCATTTGAAGCCTAACCTGTGGGTTTTTCTACAGATTTGCATGAGATCTGTGAACCTAAAGAAAGGTAGAATGATAGAGTCATCTTGTTGGCAAGCACATGCAAGTAGAAACCAGGAAAGATCTTTTAATAGAATTTATTTTTAAAGAAGTTTTAAGTGCACAGCAAAATTGAGTGTAGAGTGGGGAGATTTCTCATGTAACACTGACATCAACATTTTTTTTCTTACATAGGACACTTGGGAAGTTACACTTGAATTCCTCAGGTAAGGAGGGAACATGTGACTCACCAAAGGCATAGTGTATTGAGTTATCCTTTCTCACTAAATTGTAGCTCTCTTTGGCTCTTTCTAAATGCTAGCTCATATTAGAGGACAATGACAAGGAAGCAAACAGAACAGACTAAATCTTGAGCAGACAAGATGCGCACTTGATAATCTTAATCATATCTTGTCACTTTGTTCTTGTTGGCATTCCAACTACTTGCTTGTTTAAGAATTCTTATTTTAGCTATGAAATTATTGCCCAATTCTAAGTATCTGGAATGTAGGAGGATCCTTTATGAATCATATCTTGCCTACATTTTTTTCTACAGAAATATAGGTTTCAGATTTCTCTAAAGAAGCAATATTTTACTAAAAGAAATATAGTGTCAGTAAATTACAAACTATATACTTTGTATTAAAATCATCATTTCCTATATAGTTATTGGTATCTGATGACAAGCATCATAAAACAGGGATGCCTTTATGTACCAGAAAGAGAGAAGGCTATTTAGATATTCCACATGGTACACCTGGACACTTCCTCTTATGACTCTTTTGTTCCATTGCAATTGTAACTAGACAAGTGCAACAACTCCAAAAGGAGAAATGTGTGCAAACTAAGATGTCCCATTTTTTCTTGTATGATAGCTTCGGTCACCAAGACTCAACTAGATCTAGAAATGATAGCTGGAAAAATTTAGAATGGAAAATAGGTGATAGGAGAGGACATGTAGTGACACTAGGTCCCCTAAAAAGACTGCTATTCTATTCCATGGCACTGTGTTACTGCAGAGACTTTCCCATTGAGAAACAGGACATAGTGACAGCGCTCATAAAATCTGCATTGGGGAAATGAAAGGAAAAAATAGAGAAGACTCAGAATCACCGGTCTTCAGTATAAATTTGAGGCTACATGAAGAATAATGATAGGGAAGGTTGAATAGAAGTGACCTGGTGTTCATAGACTGTTAAGTCTTTCTTTTTTTGTAAAACAAATTGCATTTATTCGGTCATTACAAATAGAAAATAAAACTTCTTCAGACATTTTGGTTAGTGTAATATACTTACTATGAAAATATAGAATCTCATTTACAGATCAAGACATCAACAAACAATTCATAAGCACTATGAATATATTTACAAATAAGTTCCCATGCATTCAAAATTGTGATTTATTATATGGTATCATGTGGTTTGGTTTGGTATTTCTATATATTTTTTCTCATTTAAAAGCTGTGTAATTAGAAAAGTGTAAAAGAGAAGGCCATCAGTAAATAGAAAAGTTTCAATAATCTGTTTATAAAATAGTAATTTACTTTTTATATAAATAAACATTATGGTTAAGATACTACAGTCTACTTCCTAAGTTTAATAAGTCTCAAATGAAAGAATATGACTGGGTAAAGTGCTAAGTGAAATACATCCATCTACACAAGACAAAACAAATCACTTTAAAAAAATCAAGTCTCTTTAGCTTCCCATCTTATCATACTTAGAAAATGATATTATTTCAGTTAGATCAGTGAAACAAGAAACACAAAACTCAAAAATCAGTGTGTTTTGTCTATTTGTTGTTGTTTTCTTTTTTAATAATTTAATCAAATTACACCCCAATTGTTACCCCTCACTTATATCTTCCTGTTTCCCCTTCCTCACTTTTTCACCATATTCCCTTTCCCTAGACCTGTGACAAAAGGGGGCCACCCCCCCAACCATATGATCACGATCTCCTCCAGATAGCCTGCTTCTCCTTCCTCTGAGTGCCACAAGGCCTCTCCACCAAGGAGAAGTTGTAAAATAGGGGGCACCAGAGTTCATGTCAGAGGCAGTTCCAGCTCTCCACACACCATGGAGAATGAGTTGTCCATTGGCTAAACGTGAATGGTTGTGGGGGATCTAGGTTTACTGCATGCATTGTCCTTGGTTGGTATAGCAGTTTGTGCAGGACTCCCTGGGTCCAGATCTGCTAGTCTAGATGTTCTTCTTGTGGGGTTCCTGGACCCTCTGTGTCCTGCTATCTCCCCATTCTTCCATACCACTCTTACCTGGAGTCCAATAGCAAGTCCCAGCATCTGTCTCGATCCACCCATTGAGTGAAGACTCTCAGAAGACATCCATATAGGCCTAATATGCAATTATGAGTAAGACCATGTGTGCCTTTCTTGGTCTGCGTTATCTAACTTATGATGATCATTTCTATACTAGGGAATACTACTCAGCTATTAAAAACAAGGAAATCTTTAAAATTTCAGGCAAATGGATGGGGCTGTTAAGACTTAAGAAAAAAAATTGGAGAGTCTTCATGCCAAAGTTTTCCACTGGAGTCACTGATTTATCCTATCAAGACTGCTTATCACCCTATATAGCTCATCATGTTCCTGAATTGAGATGTTCTATCACAAGATAACAGTTTCAGATGAAAAACTTAATTTTTCTTGCTGTGTTTGGATATATATAATGTTTTCATAGCAATCTCACTGCTTCTTGCTTCAATTTTAGTAGTAGTTGTTTGAAGCATGAAATCCTACTTCTGCCTACAATATGAGAAACTATAATTGAGATATAAAGATCAGCTTCAATATTATCTTTCCACATAATCTAGATTCATCCAAATAAAAGTCTGTGGCCTGAAATGTATACTCAATTTCCCCCTACTTCTTTTAATCTCTTAGTTGAACTTCAGAAGGTAAGTTATTTCCCTAAATCTGGTCTCATCGTCTTTATTAAATCAACACTACATTCCATCATTCAACCAGAAAATTGTAAATATTTCCTCTTTAGCCTAACACACAAGGTTTACCAAATCAACTCAGTCCTTTATACTTTCCTCTACTGAAAATATGAGAGATTATCCAATATCCTCTACATTTGTTATTATTTCAAATCCAAGTGTGGAACTCACTATTTATTATTCTGTCTTCTTATAAGCAGTCAGAGTAAAAATGACTAGTTTTTCATTTTGGTTTTTTTTTATTTCATTTTTCAGGTAAAGCTGATCTTGTCAACCCTTTATTCCAGTGATTTATAAGTTAAAAAAGGCCACATATCTTAGAATATTATATAAATATTTGTTTATAATAGAATTAGAAACATGGAATAGAATTTATGTTTTCTGCATTTTAGTGTAAATTCTTCTGAGAAATTATTTTCATAACAGAAAATATAGCTTCCATCGACAATTATTTATGATCAGGTGATATAGTCCAATGAGATGGGTAAACAATAGGCATTATCAGTGGTTATTATTAAATATTTATTCAATTCCAGATGCTATTCCAAATGTCTTCTTCACTCTTAAATTAAATGAAAACTTCACTATCCTTAGTGAGTCATTACATCATATATCCAAAAGAACTTAGATGATAATTGTACCCACTGCACTTACTGGGGGTGGTACCAATATTCAAATTGAAATCAATGACTAAAGCAAAGCACACATCACATTATATTCCTCACTAACCTCTTAGGTGCTGGGAGCTTGCTGCACTTCCGTTCTTATGTTTTCCTGGTCATTTTATCAAATTCCATCAATTTGAAATGGGCACAAAGTTCTATTCGTTCTGCATCATCTATAATTCACCACTAGCAACACAATTTCTAGGAAAGAAGAATGACTTCATTCATGGGGGTTGAATGAATGTGCTGGTGAGAAAGCACTGTCTAAGTGAAGAGTATCAGATGGCTCAGTTCACACCCTATTTGTGGCGGTTCTGAGTCAGGACAGAATTATAGAAGGATCAATTTGTGTCAGCATATGGTTTTGTTAGAATTTGAGACAGAGCTCGAGGAGCCAATATTATAGACATAGTTTACCTTAAAGTTTAGAAAGGACGAAGATAAGAGTGAGGGGGATTACAATTGATGTAATATAAATAAATTATCTATTAGAAAGAATAAAAAATGAAAAAATTGCTTAGAAAAACAAGAAGCTAAGTTAAGATGCAGTAGATGGTAAGAAAATAATTCAGATTCAGAAGTTGGTACAAAGTCCATGAGATTGACAACTCTACTACCCAAACTAAACAAAGTAAAGAGAGATGAGATGAAAAGTCAGTTGTTACAACAGACCCCAATGAAAACCACATATCATTGGGGAATATCATTAATTTACTATAAATTAAAAATATGCCTAGGAGTGAACCTAGCCCAAGAGGTAAAAAAAAATTCTTCAATGGAAATGTTAATACATGAAAAATATAAAGAAAATGAAAAAGACACAAAATGTTTGAAAGATCTTTTATATCCCAGGGATGGCACAATTATTATTGTGAAAGCAGACACAGTGCCAAAAGTAATCAGTATTTTACATATAAAAGCCATCAAATTTACAATGAGGAGCTTTACAATACGAGACAAATATCTAAATTACATATTTATATAATTAAATAATAAAAAATCATTAATAGCCAAAGCAAAAGATAAAAGCACAATGCTGGATATAGTATAACATGCTTCAAATTGCACTACAGAGCCATAATGACAGAGAAAACATGCAAGTGGAATAAAAACAAATATGTAGAGTAACAAGAGTTAATCCTATACAACAGGGACACTCATTTTTTTTGTCAAAGTGTCAAAAAATATACTGAATGAAAGACAGCCCATTTAAGAAAATGTAATGGTAAACCTGAATATATATTTTCATAAGAATTAAACCAGATCTATATCTTTCATGCTTTCCAAAAATCAATTCAAATTGGATTGAGGTTCTTAATTTAAATTCTGAAATGCTGAAACTGCACGAGAAAGCAATTAAAATCGTAAGCCTAGGGAAGAATTTTCTGAATCAGACCCCAGCAGCAAAGGAAATAAGCCCCAACATTGGCAATGGTGATTTTAGGAAACTTAAACACCCATTCATAGAAGAGCAAACTACAAAAATAACTGTGGTTCAGACAAGGTATTGATGTCTAAACTATATAAGAATGCCAGAAAAAAATACAAGAAGCAAAAATATTTTATCAATAAATATGCAAATGAAATAAATAAAGCATTTTTAAAATAAGTATACTTTCTGAAACAGATCAACAGCCCCAGACATTACAGAAATCAAAATTAAAATTATTTTCATTTTTCCTGTCACCCAGTGAGGAAGCAGTCTTCAAGAAAACATGATAACAAAAGCTAGCAAGAATGTGGAAAAGAGAGACAAATATTCACTGCTGGTAAACATATAAAAGGCTATAGCCACAGAAGTCATTACTTCGGGGGATTCTCAGGAAACTAAGAACAGAATTACCATATAATCCAATTACTTTTGAATATATATACTCAAAGGCTATACATGATACCACAGAGATATTTGCTCCCCATTTCTTGTTGCTCCTCAATTCACAATAGCAAATGAATGAAATCAGCCTAGCTGTCCATGAAAATATGAGTGGATAATGAAAATATGAATACACAGCTAACTTCTTAGATGATCAAGAAAAGTTGAAATAAGGAGATTTGCAGTTAAATGTATAATTTAAGGGAAGTAAGACAGACTCAAATAAAACCCAAGGCTAAAAACAAACAAACAAACAAAACAAAACAAAAAAACATGAGTTTTCTATTTTTTATGCAGATCCTGGCTCCTAATTTTTACATATGTGCATTTACATGGAATTGAATTTGATTTACGTCCTAGAACTATGAAGTGACAGGTCAGAGGGAAAAGGCAATTTTAAGGAAGGCATTCAAGAAGGTTAATACAAGACACATGGCATGAAAATGAAAGGGGGACAATTGAGGTTTCACAAAAGGGTCCAACAAGTGGAGATTACTAAGAGGGATAGAGAAGGAGATCAAAGTAAAGCATTGTGTCTTAGTTCCTGTTCTATTGCTGTGAATAGACACTGTGACCAATGCAATTTATAGAAAAGAGCATTTAATTGAGTGTGCGCCTACAGTGTCAAAGGGTTAGTTCATAACCATCACGGAGGGAAACACAGTGGCTGTCAGATAGGCTTAGTGCTGGAACAGTTGAAGAGGACTTACAGGCTGATCTGAGAGAGAGAGAGGGAGAGAGAGAGAGAGAGAGAGAGGGAGGGAGGGAGGGAGGGAGAGAGAGAGAGAGAGAGAGGGAGGGAGGGAGACAGAGAAAGAGAGAGACAGAGACAGACACAGAGAGACACAGACACAGAGGCAGAGAGACAGAGAGACAGACACAGACAAACAGATGCAGAAACACACAGAAAGAGAGAGAGAGAGAGACAGAGAGACTGAGCCTGGCATGTGCTTTTGAATCCTCAAAGTCCACTCCTAGTGGCACATCTCCTCCCTCCTAAAATTCCACCAACAGGGAGCCAAACATTCATATGTATTAGACATTGGGGATAATTCTCATTCAAACCACCACAGTGTATATACCTATGTCACAATAAAACCTGTTACTCTGTATGCTAATTAAAATATGTCAATCACTTAATTGAAGAAAAGATCAAAGTATATCTGATGGAAATGTTAATCAGTGTAAGGCACACGGTAAGCAAGAGCCTGGGATGTGTATATAAAGGCTCTTTTTGCCACATAAGCAGAGCTGGCTGATGCTTATTTCAGAATCAAATGCAAACCAGAGCTTCAAATAAAATCAATTTAAGAACAGGGTCAAAGCTAAATAAAACAGTTTCTACAGGTCCTGGTGTCCTGTGCTAAAGATAAGTGCTTCTTCCTATAGCTCATCGTCTTCTGTCCTCCACCCCGCCTGGCAAAGGGGGAGCTAGAGAAGAAGGCAGGGCAGCCAGGATAGAAATCTGAGTCACCTCTGCCGTCTTAGGTCACTTTCCGAAAAAACAAAAGCTGTGGCTGTTTTTTCAAATGATTTTTTTTTTCTTTTTCAGGAAATAGTTTCAAGACATTGGGAGACAGGTCAAGAGGTAAGTGAACTAGAAGCAAAGTAAGAGAAATATAGGTCTAGCACTAGACAATATGGGAAGGACAAATAGTCCTAAAGACATAGTCTGAGCTCTAAGCTCTAAAATCCATGTCAGGCTGTCTTGAACTGAGATAAATTCTTAGCATGAGCGCAGAGACAGCAGAGCCCACTGAGCTGATAGCTCCTACCATAGACAGCGATATTTGGTGAGCATCCTTGCCCTAATGAAGGGATTGTGCAATGGTACACTGCTGGTACGGTTTATGGTGAATATAGTTTCTATCAAACCTCACACAAGAAGTACAATTCATCACATTTTATGGTCCTTAGTCCCTTATCATGACATACAGATGATTTGTTCTACTACTTGAACCAATGGCTTTAATTTTTTCCATCTATCTTTTAAGAGGATTTTTAAAAAATTAGTCCTTTCTAAAGTGACACTGAAATAGGCATATTTTTGATAGAATATTCTTCTAAAATAAAAAAGTATTAAGATTTCAGTGTTCAGGTATCTCCTATTTATTACAGTAAGGTATTACATATAAATATATTTAGATACTTATTACATGGTGTATATTGTGTGTAACCACCCAATAATCAGGTATCATTTAGATTTTTCTTTGTTCACATCCATTACAAGCATAGCAGTCTCTCCTTCAGCAATACTGAGACTGTTTAAACATCACCCAGCTGATGCCTTAGCTTCTGGCAAGATTTTATTCAGAAATTTTATCTTAAAAAAAAACAGAGCTTAAATACTCTACATCATCTTCCTTGAAAGATTTAGGAAAATATGAAAGCTAATTCCCACAGTTCCCTTCCACTTCAGAATACCTCACAGCCCTTAACACAAAGTCCTTTTCCCACAAGAGTCCAAGTATCTAAGGAACCCCCTTTTGCCTTTGAGTCAGTAGTATCAGACAGGGGCCTTGTCACATAGCGAACTTTTAATAAAACCATGTATTTACAGGAGAAATAATGAATAAAATCCTGATTTATTCAGATATTTCTCTTTGTCTTTAACCATTCTGGTTCCATCTGCCAACTTTTGTGATTTTAAATAGATTCTTTGCCCAAACTTGCATTTCTTTCTACAGCTGACATTTTTCCTAGCAAAAAAAGGAAATGCCTACTAAATACTCAAATGTGAAAGCATTTCATGAATAAATGCTCTCTCACACCAGTCTAAAATAAAGACATTGTTTCCTTTCCTTATCTATCTCTCAATGATGGCATGGCAGATAGGTAGAAAAAAATTCTGGAAATGTTGTAGCTCACTGGAAAATGGGTACTATTATTTGGCCACTAGGGGGCACAGGTGTTCATTCATTCTTCAGGTAATTATTTTCTTAACTTTTCATGGGATTAGATAAGAGGAAGTTATTATGAACAAGGCTGCTATAAACGTGGTTGAGCAAATGTTCATAATGAGTGAGTTATCCCAGAAGCAGAAAGAGTCAAATGGTATATACTCATGGGTAAGTGTTCATTTACCAAGAAAGTGGGGCAGAGGGGAGGACATCCTATTGGGACTCTAGGTGAGAGAAGCATGGGAGAATGGGGAAATAGAAGGATCCAGAGGGTCCTAAAAACTTATAAGAAGAACATTATGATGGGCATATCTAAGCCCAGGAGTCTTGCTCAAACTATAGCACCAGCCAAGGACAAGATATACAGTAAACTTCAAACCCCGACCCACATATAGCCAATGGACAGGACATTCTCCACAATTGAGTGGAGAGAGGGGTCTGACTTTCACAGGAATTCTGGTGCCCCATATTTGACCACATCCCCTGGATTAAGAGGCCTGGTGGCACTCAGAGGAAGGATAGCAGGCTACCAAGAAGAGACTTGATACCCTATGAGCATATATAGGGGGACAAGGTCCCCCTCTTTCACAGTCATAGGGGAGGGGGAATAAGGGGAAAAGCAGAAGGGAGGGAAGAATGGCAGAAAGCAAGGGATGGGACAACAATTGAGATGTAATATTAATAAATTAGTAAAATATATTTTAAAAAGATAAGAGTAAGTAAGTAAATGTGTGGAAGAAATTATGATAATTGATTGGCTATTCTAAATTACCTTATAAATAACACATTGTCAATTGGGATTATAAGTGAACAATTCCACCTTTAATTTTAAATTGGAAAAAAACCAAAGTTTTGAGAAAATCACAGAATTATCTTTTTTACACATGAGGTGAATATCCATCATAAATGTATTATTCTTTTGGAAACATAACTTCTCATCTATAAATACAGATTCTTTTCAAACTAATTGACAAAATAGATTTAAAGTGTCAATTGAATATAATATACAGCAGACATTTAATCAGCCTTAATGACTATGATTAGCATGGCTTTCACACTGAGCAATTTAGAGTATGGTCCAGAAATTAAAACAAGGAGAATCTTAGAAGATTTTGAAGTAGTTATATCCTGTGATTATGCTATTTTTACTCCCTCATCAATAATTTTACAAAGGGATTAAAATGACAAGGAGCTTTGTATATTATATATAACCAGTAAGGCAATAAGATGAAAGAGTTACTTTATACTATGTCATAGTCATTGTCTGGAGATAGAAGTCACAGGGATTAAGCACGTAGATATTAGCAGATGCTTGAGAGAACAACTTGAATTTTGGAAATGTTATAGGAAGAAAAATATATCAAGAGGATTCTTTTTATATTCTTGCATATATGCAGTGTATTGAGATTTCTCAATTCTTCTATCCATTTTATAATAAATAGAGTATTTCTTGGAAAAATATTACAAGATGAGTCATGTTTTAACCTTCCTTTATGTTAGGTCTCAAAGAAACTCTGGACAAATGGCCCACAAAGCTCTCAGCATCTCTAGTTCCTACTATGGAGTCTTCTTGGCTGAAATGCCCACCCCCTACTGTAAACCTCTCTAGACCCTGAGCTTTCCTTTCCTCCTCTCATCTTCTTTGACTCCTAAATGGCCTAGCCATTTTGGCTATGCGCTCACTTACCCTCTTGGTTTCTTGGTTTTCTTCCTCTCTCTTTAACTATTGTCTTCTGGCTCATCTCTTGGACTCCTCCCTCCTTTATTCTCTTCCTCTTTCACATGCTCTTCCCATTCTCTCCTGTCATGGTCCATTTAAGTCTGTTAGCCTAGCTCAGTGTTTAATTCTTCTAGATGTCTCTGGTTGTGCTCTCCTCCATATCTACAATAAATCTCCTCAACCACACTTTGGGGCAGTCATGTCCTCATTTTTTCATTCAGCTTACTCACTTATATTTCTATTCAGTCAAGCTATAACCATTGTACATTATTCTCAATTAATACTTCAAGAAAGATCTCTTTTAGTTAGTATATTTTACAAAGTGTTCACAGATCCCTAGCTAGCCTCCAATTAGTTATGTACCCAAGGATGATGTGGAGTTCCTGTTTTTCCTGCATTTGCCCCACACATATTAGGATTACAAGTAACAATCAACACACTCCCTGCTATGGTCATTTAATATTACATCAATACTTTACTCAATAAACATCAGAAATAGTCCATAATTAAATACTATGTTAGAAGCAAGGGATAAATAGAGTCAAATAAAAATTAAGCCTACATAACATCTTTAACCTTCCAATAGACATACACACTAAACAGAAAACATTACAGTTGAGCAAAACTACAATGGTTATTGATAACTATGACATTATGTTCACTACTTATGCTATGGTTGTTACTAGACAATTTTATGTGTTCAGAAATAACACGTTGTGTTGGTTTAGAAATATAGAAGGCTACTCTTTTTGAATGAAAAAAAAAGGTAACTAGCTCAACTGTAATGATTTCTACAGTGATGTTTGTGTATTGCATCTAACAATTCTAAAATAGTCTAAACATTTTAAATGTTATTATTCTCTCTTCCACAAAATAAGTTGATAAAATATAGCATGGGTAAAATAACACCACAAAACACATGTGTAAAAGTAACTTTCATTCTGCTCTGACGCTTAGTGCATCTATGTACTAACCTAGGCCTAGTCCTGGAAGCTTCTAGCCTCTGTACAATCTAATTTAGATCTAGAATGTTTTCAGCATCTGAGACTTACTATTGAATAATCTCACATATTTTTGTGCTTCTGATCTCTGGATGCCTGGTTGAACTCAGCTGTTCTGGCTCAAATTTCTCTCAAAACTGACTGATTCAATATGACCTCTCAGTGTCTTCTGAAGGAGTTACTCTGCTTGGCCTCAAACTAACTCTGGCAATCTCTTCCAATCTTCTGCCTACTTCTTATTCTCTGGCTCATTCTGTTTTCACCTCCATCTAGCTTGTTCTCTCTTCATCCTCTATCTGTAAAACATTCCTGATAAAATTGCTTCTGAATTCCACTATCTGAACTGCCACAAACTCAACACCACCACACTGCCTCTCAACTCACTGACTCAACTGAACTGCCTGAACAGCATTCACCAGAATTCAGAGACCTGCATGCCTATGTCTCCTGAGTGGTAGGATTAAAGGCATGTACCACCATGCCTGGACCTAAGTTTATCTTTACCTGTAACTTGCCCTATTCAAGGTTGGCCTTGAACTCAAAGCTTTTTGCTCCTCTCTGCTGGGATTAAAGGTGTGTTTGTATTCCAGACAGATCACACAGAGTTAGAAGGTCTTTGGATGTGATTGTTGTCAGAGCAGCCATGTTCTGAATTAAAATTCCTCTGCAATTCATACCTTCTTCATGTATTATAGATTAGGAGCTTGGTTTTTGATCACTTTACTATAGTTAATGAATTCAGTGTGTTGCTTCATCACTTGGAAACTCAGGTTCTATACTACCTTCCTCTTTGCTTTGCTTTGTCTGTTATCTCTTCTTATTACACACAGCTCTTCTCTTCCCACCTGTGGTTAAAAAGCAGTACAATTAATGTTTCCAGTATTGCTAAGAAAATATCACAAGCATTAGATAACTAAGAACATTAAGAACTGCTTTCGTCCTGTCCCAAAAGGGTGGGAATGTTAAGCCTTCATTTTCATTTAATCCAAGGAAGGTTTTGTTTTTTGTTTTTGTTTGTTTGTTTCATCCCTGACCTAGGCGTCATTGAGTAATGAGTTGTTCAGTTTCCATGAATTTGTAGGCTTTCTGTTGTTTCTGTTGTGATTTCCAGCTTTTATCCATGGTGGTCTGATAAGATTCAAAGGATTATTTTTATCTACTTGTATCTGTTGAAAATTGCTTTGTGACCAAGTATATGGTCAACTTTGGAGAATGTTGCATGAGGTACTGAGTAAAAGGTATATCGTTTTGTGTTTGGATAAAATATTCTATAGATATCTATTAGGTCCATTTGATTCATGAAGTCTATTAGATTCATTCTTTCTCCATTTAGTTTCTGTCTTGATGATCTGTCTATTGGTGAGAGTGGGGTGTTGAAGACTCCCACTATTAGTGTGTGGAATATGATGTGTAATTTAAGCTTTAGTAATGTTTCTTTTAGGAGTATGGGGGGCCTGCATTTGGGACATAGATGTTCAGGATTGACACATCATCTTGGTGCATTTTTCCTTTGATGAGATATAAGTGTTTATATAAGAGACTCCAAAATTCTACCAAGGAACTCCAAAACCTGAAGAACACCACCAGTAAACTGGCTGGATACAAAATCAACTAAAAAATCAGTAGCTCTCCTTTATACAAAAGACAAACAAGCTGAGAAAGAAATTAAAGAAACAACAGTCTTCATAATAGGAACAAAAACAGGTATTTTTGTGTAGCTCTAATCAAGCAAGAAAAAGACTTGTATGAACAAAGCTTCAAGTCTCTGAAGAAAACAATTAAGAAGATATCAGAAGATAGAAAGATCTCCACTGTTCATAGATCTATAGGATTAACATAGTAAACATGGCAATCTTACCAAAAGCAGTCTATATATTCAACACAGTTCCCATAAAATACAAACACAATTCTTTTTATTTTATGCTTTGAGAATTTAATAATACATACAATGACTTTTGATTTAAATAACAAGATGTGATGTATCAGCCAAAGACTAGAGAAATACTTTTAAAAATCTTTCCCTCAGATCTGCAATGATAATATGTATTTTGTTTCCTATTTCTTTTTCTTAATACTTTATTTATTTATTCATATTACATCTCAATGGTTATCCTATCCCTTGTATCCTCCCATTCCTCCCTTCCTCCCATTTTCCCCTTACTCCCCTCCCCTATGACTGCGACTGAGGGGGACTTCCTCCCCCTGTATATGCTCATAGAATATCAAGTAAACTTCGAACCCCTACCCAGATCTAGCCAATGGACAGAAAATTCTCCACATTTGAGTGGAAAGTGGGGTCTGACTTTCACAGGAACTCTGGTACCCCATATTTGACCACTTCCCCTGGATGGGGAGACCTGGTGGCACTCAGAGGAAGGATAGCAGTCTACCAAAACAATTCTTTAAAGACCTTGAAAGAAAAATCAATGTCTTAAAAAAAAAACAAAAAGCTCAAAGATCTAAGACTATCCTATACAATATGCATCCCTGTTCTCAAACTGTACTATAGAGATACAGTAATAAAAGCTTCATTGTACATGCATAGAAATAGACAGGTGGATGAATGATGGAATTTTAAAAATCCAGAAATAAACCCACACTCAAAAGAACACATTATTTTTGACAAAATAGACAAAACCATACAATGGAAAAAAGATAACATCTTCAAAAAATGTTGCTGGTCTAACTGCATGTCTATGTTTAGAAAAATGCAAATAGACCCTTATCATTCTACACAAAACTAAAGTCCAAGTGGATTTAAGATCTTAACATAGAACCAGATACAGTAAGTCTGTTAGAAGAAAACTTGTGAAAGAGCCTTGAGCTCATTGACACAAGAGACAACTTCCGAAACAGAACACCAACAACTCAGGCTCTAAAATCAACAATTAATAAATGTCATCTCATGAAACCGAAAAACTACTGTAGGGCAAAGGAAACTATCAACAGAGCAAAATGACACCAAAAGAGTGGGAAAACATATTAACCAACCCTACTACTAACAGAGGGCTAATATCCAAAATATATAAAAAAAAACTCAGGAAATTAAACACCACCAAAACAAATATCAAATTTAAAAATGGGATACAAAACTAAATAAAGAGTTCTCATCAAAGGAATATGAAATAGCTGAGAAACACTTAAAGACATGCTCAATGTCCCTCGTAATTGGGGAAAGGCAAATCCAAACAATTTTGAGATTCCATCTTACACCTATTAGAATGGCTAAGATCAAAAACTGAAGTGAATAGCACATGCTGGTGAGGACGTGGAGAAGGGAGACAGTTCTCCATTGCTGGTGGGATTACGAATTTGCACAAACAATTTGGAAACAAATGTGGATCTTTCTCAGATACTTGGGAATAGTTCTAACTCAAGACTCAGCCATACAACTCCTTGGCATATACTTGAAAGATATTCCACCATACAACCAGGACATTTGCTCAATTATGTTCATAGCAGCTTTATTCATAATAGCAAGAATCTAGAAACAATCTTGATGTCCCTCAACAGAAGAATGGATAAAGACACTGTGGTACATTTACACAATTGATAGTACTCAACCTTCAAAACAAGGAAATCTTGAAATTTGCAAGCAAATGGATAGAACTAGAAATGGTCATCCTGAGAGAGGTAACCCAGACCCAGATAGACACATACAGTATATATCCACATACAAGTGGATATTAGCCAAAAAATACACCATAACCACACTACAATACACAGATGTAAGGAAAATAAATAACAAGGAGGACTTTAGGGAGAATGCTTAATTCTCATTTTGAAGGGCAAATAGAATAAACACAGGAAACAGTTGAAGAGAAAGAACAGGAAGGGAGCCTACCAGAGAGATCCACCGAAATACTCCACGCAGCAGAAGGTCCAAGCAGATACACAGCCAAAGTTGTGGTGGAACACAGGGAGTCTTATGGAATAATTTGGGAGAAGAGGGACTGGAGGGGTCAGGAGCTCCACATGGAGACCAATGGAGTAGAAAATCTGGGTGGAAGAGTGGAGTGCTTCAGAGAATAATGCACCAACCAAGGACCATGCATGCTGTGAACCTCGACCCTCAGATGTAGTAGACAGGCAGCACAGTCTCCTTGTGGGTCCCATAATATGGGGAGGAAGGACTACTTCTGTCATGGACTCTGGCCCCCAAGTTTTGATCACTTCTTTGTGTCAGGGCAGCCTTGCCAGGCTACAGAAGAACAGGATACATGGAAATCAGATGAGACTTGACAGGCTGAGGTCTGATGTTAGGGGAGGAGTGCTCCCCCTTTCTGAGGACTGGGAGATGTTAGGGGAGGAGTGCTCCCCCTTTCTGAGGACTGGGAGATGTTAGGGGAGGAGTGCTCCCCCTTTCTGAGGACTGGGAGATGTTAGGGGAGGAGTGCTCCCCCTTTCTGAGGACTGGGAGATGTTAGGGGAGGAGTGCTCCCCCTTTCTGAGGACTGGGAGATGTTAGGGGAGGAGTGCTCCCCCTTTCTGAGGACTGGGAGATGTTAGGGGAGGAGTGCTCCCCCTTTCTGAGGACTGGGAGCAATGGGGATGAAGAGGATGCTGAGGTTAGGAGGCAATGAGGGTGGGGCTACAATCGGGATGTAAAATGAGCACATTTTAAAAAGCCAAAATATATACTTAAAAACAAAAAGAAAAAAATGGATTTTTAATTCATGTCAAGATGATCATGGTGTTAATCCATGTTGGCTAGTAATAATTTAAATCCTAAGGTATACAAGAAATAAAATATGCTATGAATTAACCACTGCTTTTCTTTTCGATCAATGCTTGGTAGTATGTTATGTTTCTACCAAATATTCTTTCCTTATTTGTTGTATGTTTATACATCTGTGGATTTTTTTTGTTCATAGAATGGGCTAAAATACTATTTTCTTATGTTTAAGCAAACTGTCCATTTTGATTAAAAAAAAAAATGTTCAGTCATTCTTTCTTCTTCCTACCCAGATAAGGAAATCATGGGTTGAAATTAATTGGGAAGTAGCTTTATTCTCCTGCATTTATTGAGATCCATGTAATGGGTCCAGATGCACAAGAGACAGCTGCCAGATAATAGTCCCTCTCTAGTCATCTCGGCGAAGGCTTCAGGCTTACACATGGACTTTAATAGACAGTACATGTGATCTTAAGGATCATCAGTTTCTGGTTCCACATTTGTAATATCCCTGTGACTAGATTGGGCTTAGGAAAGGGAAGCAGGTTCAAGTGAATACTGGAGCTCCAAGAGAACAAATATAATAAACAGAGTATACACTTCAGATTTAAACAAGAGAGAAGCAAGAATAAATTTAATTGCAGGTGTTGTCTTCGAATGGCCATGTTAGTTCTCTGTTTGTTTGTTTGTTTCCAAACTTTTGTCTTGTTATCTTACCTCCAGCCTCAATTCACAGTGCTTTGCTTTATCCAAGTTTTCTCATATTTTGTTATCTGCTGTGTAATTTCAAAATCCTTAAAGGGCTGTTTCTCTGCCCTTAGTCAAACAAACTGCCTCCTAGGAAGTGAATAAAGACCACCTAGAGCATTTCAGCAGATCTACCCCACTGTGAGCTGATGCTGATAACTGCCAATCCTAATTTGCTTGGCTTCAGGGATCCTTTGTATTAAAAAGTGCTGTCACATAGTTTTAATACCCTCAGTGAGCCACAGCCACCACGTTTCCTTATCTGATAACTGGCTATCAGGATGTGAAAGAACACATGCTGTTCTAGGAGTTATGTTTTTCTTTCTTCTTGAGTCAAGAGCAAATTTGTGAACATGGGCTATTGTGTCACATGAGAAAAATGATTTAGATTAGCAAAGAATCCAGAACATAATATTATATTCGCAGTTAGAGGTTTTTCATGTCTAAAATTCATAAACTGAATTGTACATAACTATTCTGATGTGATTGAATTGGGATGATTCAAACATCAAGGCTAAATTTGCCTGATCTTTTTGTTCTTGTTGAAGCACTTCCTTTGTATATTTGAGCATTGTCTTTTTTCCCCCTATCTAACTCAGATTTATTCAAAGTCAGTGAGATTTTTCTACTCCTAGTAAGATTTGATACCAAAGGCCAAAGTCAATCAACACAGTAGACAATTTAGAAGTCATGTTAACCACAGGTAAGAAAAAATTTTAACTAAAAATAATTTATTTTTAATATGATTATTGTAGAATCAGATCAACTTCACATCTAATCTATTAAGCTGCAGAGGCACTAATGTGCAAAATATCAATTGAGTGGAAAAAATATTAAAGAAAGGAAAAACCAAGCACTATGGTTCTAGTACATCCCCCACTGGATTTCTCTACCCAAGTTTGTAGGCAGCCTCTGGTAAATGGGATGTAAATGAGCCATTGTCTTCTTTCTTAGAACGATGTTATTTGATCTTGTTTTTAAGGAGAGTTAATGTTAAAATAAAAACATCCTCATTATAATTCATCAGTAGTACCTCCGATTCCTTTTGTTCAGACAGTAACAGTTGAATTCCTGTACCTGGATAGGCTTAGAGACAGTTACCTGAGCACTGAATTGTATTTCACATTGGATCTGCATATATTTCTCTTTACTCTTTGTTGTGTGGTACTACTGATAATGATGATGATGATGATGATGATGATGTGCATTCCAATTATACATGTAACATTTGTGTGGAAAAGTGCAAGCAAAGTAATTAAACTAAGAACATGTGCTAGCTTCCTCCATAAGAACATATCAAGGTGATTAAATCTAGTCTGTCAAGACTCATTCAACTGTATCGGCCACTTCAGTATCTGAAAAACATGAATCACTTCCTGGAGAGACCTAGTGATCTCTTAAAAGTCCCAGCACTCTTTTTGATTGTTATATTGAGAATGACATTTCAACATGAATTTGGGTAATAGTAAACCATGTCCCAATACGTAGATATTTCCATCTAATTGGACACACTTTTCTGGGGCAGCAGGGACGTCCATAAGATTTAGGAATGTAATAAAACTTACAAGACTTAGGAAACTCAGGATGTTGAATAGGTCACATGGCCCTCCCCAAAAGTTATATAGGTAGCAGGAGAGAAAATTGTTCAGTGAACATGCCTAATGGTTTGGAGGTAAGCTTATGGTGGCGTGCAGGCAGACATGGTGCTAAACAAAGAGACTGCCAAAATAGGGTAGCTTGAGCATGTGAGATCTGAAGGCCTGCTCCCACAGTGACACACCTCCTCCAACAACTCCACACTTCCTAATAGTGCCACTCCCTATGTGCCAAGCAGTCAAATACATGGGTCTAGGTGGGCCATTCCTATTCAAGCCACCACATTCCACTCCCTGAGCCCAATAAGCTAGTAACCATAGTGTAATTCAGAAATGCATTCAGTCCAATTTTGAAAGTTCCCTGTTTAAAAGTCCAAAATTCAACATCTCTTCTGAGACTCATCAAGTCTTTTAGCTGTAATCCTCTGTAAAACCAAAATTAAAAAGCATATCACATACTTCTTTTTCATTTTATTTATTTTTATTTATTTATTCAATTTACATCCCGACTGTAGGGCATCCATCCTCACCTTTCAGTCCCTCTCTCGCACACTTTTCCCCCATCTCCACTCTCCTACTCCTCAGATAAAGGCTGCCTCCCCCATGAACTCACCACAGCACATCAAGATGTATCAGGCTTAGCACATTTCTTCCCCTGTGGACTTGCAAGGCAGCCCTACCAGGGGGAAGCAGATGACATACTTCTAACATACAGTGGCACAGGATACACATTATGATCACAAAAGGTAGAAAAGGGAACAAGGTAAGAGCATACTGGACGAAAGCAAGACCAAAAACCAGCCGGGCAAATTCCAAACTCTGAATGTCCATATCTGGTGCCAAATCACTATTCAAATCTCCTACTCCTCCCAGCTTTGTCGATCATAACACACTTCTTTATCTTGCGTGGGTTCTACTTTCTGTTAGCAGCTCTCCTCAACAGTTATCCCATAGTTCTAGAACCTCCAACATTTTGGGTTCTCCAAGGCAATCCAGGCTTCTCCTACATAGATGGCCTCTCTGGGCGTCCACAAAATAAAGCCATGCCACATACCTGGCTTCAGCAGTTTTCCTTAGTTGCAGAGGGACAATGATTTCTTCTCTCTTGACTCTAAACTGAGAACCATGTGGCCAAGCTTCTAGTTCTGGTTCTTGCTGGGGCTGGAACATGGCTGGTCCTTCAATTACATCTTTACCAGCTTCGTGTTTTCAATGGTTTCCTTCACTGCCTAAACTTGGATTTCCTGAAACTCACTCTGTAACCAGGCTGACCTTGAAATTAGAAATTTGTCTGCCTTTGCTTTCTTGAGTGCTGGGATCAAAGGTGTGCACCATCACACCTGGACCTAAGCTGTTCTTTAATTCTCTTTCACAAGATGGAAGCTTAGCTGGGCAGGGTCTTGTCCTGAGGTCCCTAATTCCTTTCTTCCATTTCTTAATCTGTTTAATCTCCTTGAACACAAGATTTAGGTCTATTCCACTTCCTGGTGTCCCTTTTCTGCTTAAATTATACATTTTGCTTTTTTCCATGCTCATCTTGCCCCTTTTCATTATAGAGACGCATAAAATTTCACACTAATTACCACAAGATAAACTCAGTATTATACTGTTTTGAAATTTTCTCTGACCACACAATTAATATAAAACTCTTTACTTTATTCTTAACAGCTACACTCTTCACCAAAATATCCCAAGAATAGTCTCTAGACCAATATTCTTCTTTAAAACCTCTTGAGCCAGAACCTCTCTGCTCAAATCACCCTCAGAACTAGTCTCCTTCATACTCATTAAGGCTCTCTTAAAGCCTTCAATTGCTTTTCTGATCCAAAGTCCATATTCCATCAAACAAAAGCATGGCCAGGCTGATCACAGCAGTACCCAGTCCTTGGTACCAATTTCTGCCTTAGTTAGGATTTTACTGGTGAGAAGGGGCACTATGTCCACAGTAATCTTATACAAAACAAAACAAAATAAAAATGAAACAAAATGAAAAATCATTTAATTGGGGCTGGCTTACAGTTTCAAAGGTTGAGTTTATTACCGTCCTGTCAGGAAGTGTAGTGGCATGCAGTTAAGCAAGCTTCTAGAGAAGGAGCCTAGAGTTCTATACCTTGATCTGAAGGCAGCAAACAGAGACTGCCACACTAGGCCTGGTTTGAGCATGTGAGACCTGAAAGTTGTCACCACAGAGACACACTTCCTCCAACATGGCCACACTTCCTAACAGTGCCACTATCTCTGGGCCAAGCATTCAAACACATGACTCTATGGAGGCTGTTCCTATTCAAAACATGACATGATGGTTACTAGTTCTCAGAAAAGAAGCCTGTAAGTCTTCCCAAGTCATTGTTCCAAGCCCTGTGGTAAAAGCTTGTGGTGTTTCAGAAATAGGGTCATATATTCTGGGAAGAAACCAAACACAATGACAACAGTAGTCTACATGCTCGCTGAGTATATTGGACTAGCTTCACCAACAAAATAAAGTGACCTTTTCCATGACTAGTACCTGTGAGGGGCGTGATTATAGGCCAGTAGGCATTATTCCAAGAAGAATATCTTTAATTAAACCTAATATTTCTCTCTTTCTCATATATATTTATACATAATATATTGAATATAATATTGAAATTTTGTATTATTATGTAAAATTATGTAGCAAAATAGTGTTTTCCTACGGTATTTTAAAATATCTTTAGAATCCATTTCTCTTCTACTTCTTTTTTAACTTTCCTCCATCTCCTTTCCCAAAACCACCTATTTTCCATTCCTCCCTTTATATGAACTGTCTGTGTTCTTCTACTCCCCTCTCAAGAGTTCCTCCTCTGTGGTTCCTTTTTTTTATTTCTGTGTTTATTCCAAGTTATCTGTCTACATAAGAAGGTTTTGAGCTTGGAACCACAAATAATAGAGCTAGAGGCTTTTGTCTATCTGGATCTACACCACCTCACTTAGTATAATATTTTTCTGGGCTAGGTCTATCTCTTTACCTAAACATTTTATGACTTGACTTATCTTTACAACTAAATGAAGTCTCTTGTGTACCTACACCACATGTTCATTAGTTGAAGAACATGTAGGTTCTTCCTGTTTTCTAGGTATTGAGCGGAGAGTAGAGTAGTAATGAACAAAGCTGGGCTGGTATCCGTTGCTTGTTTCTCATTCTTTCCTTTTGATGAAGTATTTTTGGCTATTTTATGAAATATTCTTTCATATCAATATTCATACATTATATATATATATATATATATATATATATATATGTTTATAGTGTACTCATGACTACTTTTTCTACTTTGCCTCATACTCTCTTAATATTCACTTCCCTACAAATTCCAATCCAGTTTTCATGACTTTTTGTTTTGCTGTTTTTGAGCTTAACCGGGGACATCCAACAGAGCCACGTTACAGTACTAGGTATTTTTTTTAATCTTTTATCTTGGGAAGCCATCTAGCTTCCAAATTTCCTGAGTGACATGAAATTTTCTCACTATCTGCTGGCTTCAAGATATAGTCTAATCTCCAGGTTATGTGTATCGGTTTAGTGAACAAAATACACCCAGAACGTAATGACCTACTCTCTAAACTTTTTTAGGTTGATCTTGACAGAATGGAAAAATATACAGTCAAAACGGAATATCTCCTAAAAGGCTTATATAATTAACACACATTCCTTGCCTTTCAGTTCTAGAAAATTTCAAAGATACATTCATCCCTACTGTTATAGAAATAACTATAATTCCATCCTACATAAAATGCTGAGCATTACATGTAAAGAACACTTTTTTTCCATGGGATATTGGGAAGAAGGTTATATAGTTAGGATAAAAAAATAAAATGTGATAATTTTAAGAAATTCTACTTTTGTAAACACACTGTATGCTGGCAAAATAACACTAAAAATAAAAAGAATTAATTTTTATGATGCTCCATATGTCTTACACTTTAATGCTTACTTTGTTATGAATTATTAGATATGATAAGATCATGTAGTCTTCAAATGAAGAGAAAAGAGAGCATAATACATAAGGAAAATAAATATAAACAGGCTTAATAGTTAAAAAAGCTTCATATAAATAGCTATTTCAAGGATTTACAAACAAAATTATTAAAATACATATTTCCTGGGGCCAACATTATCACTCTCTCAAATTTTTAAATGAAAAATAATTAATTATCATGTCTCCTACCACACAGGAAACGTAGAAAAAAATGTACTCTGAAAAAAATAATGTTATCCAGGCATGGTGGCATATGCTTTTAATCCTAGCACTTGAGAAGGCAGAGTCAAGTAAATTTCTGTGAGTTTGAGACTAACCTCAGGACAGCCAAAGCTCTACAGAGAAACCCTGTGTTGGGAGAAATAATCTTGAGTAGCACTTCCAGACATACTACAAAACTATATTCTGCTTCAACAGCACTTAAGATGGACCTACTTAGGGACTCTCCATCTTCAGTATTCCACAGTACTTGAATTTGCCTTTCCCCACAACATCCAGTTTATGTTTGTTGGTCTCTATCTCCTACTCTGGGTGCCACTCACCTGCAACAGGTACATAGTAATGGCATTTATCATTAAAAATTGTAACAGTTACTACAATGGATCGTTCCTTATTTTTAAACGAACTAGCCATGTCATTTTAGATTTAACAAAATTATTTTACCAGGACCATTGCCTACTGCCAGGTTGATTTGCTTTGGGGACCTTCCTAACCCTAGCTCTCTGTGAGTTTCTGTCTTCAAATCATATTACGTGACTCTGTAGAGGATAGAATGTATCCATTTCTACAATTTATATGCATCAGGATATGCACTTGGCAACAAGTATCTCTTTATGATATAAAAATTCTCAGTGATAGCACCCCCTACTTGAATACATAAAAGACATTGTACCTTGGATGACGTGAAAATTGTTATGACCCGAAAAGGACCCCACAAACCAATCTTGTTAATCTCTTCTTTTAGAGATTTTCCTAGCATCCATCATGTTTGGGGTTCCATTGCCACAATATCATCTCTGATAAATCCTAGAGACCCACATCCAAGAGACAAGGCTCATCAGGAATATCTGCAACCACTTGCCTAACCTCCATGGACTACTGTTGTAACTGAAAGAGACTGAAGGAGAATCTAAGCAAGATGTTGAGCCACTCTGATTGGTGCAGCCATTCAATACCAACAATTGCAATATTAAGATAAGGTTCTAACGAATTCCAGTTCAGTGCAGGCACCATACTGAATTTCAATGATATTATACTACAAATAAAGGCACTGGTAGAAAATTAAATTAAATTAATTATAAAAATAAAACTGTATGTGGTGATAGTGGCCTTTATTCCCAGAATTCAGAAGGCAAAGATGTGCAGAACTCTGAGTTAAAGTATACTCTTTTCTAAAACCTTTTCAGGACAACCAAATATGTATAGCGAGACTGTCTCAAAACAAAAAGAAAAGATAGATGGAAGAATGCAAAAATCATTGCTAAGCTCGAGAAGGGCCTACAGAGACCACTTGCTCCTGAGAGTCTGCCATGTGTGTCCTGCTGTTAGAGTTTATGCTTCTGCTTTGCCTTCTTTTTCTAGGAACTGGTAGCTTTTTACCCACTGTGGAACCATGATCACACATAGCCCTAATGAAATGGAAACTTTATAGGAAATGAGGGGAAGGGATAACATCCAGTGAATACTCAAATAATACAATAAATGATTCCAGAAATAGACCTACATGTAGGTGGACATTGTCAGAATGGCAAAGTGATTTCAAGGTAGTAATGGACTAATATTTTCAAAACAGGATGGTTTACAATTGGAAATTTTTCTAGAGTTTAGTAAACTCATTGTGGTCTTCTATGAAATTAGTTCCTTCTTCTACAGCATTAGTCTTTGTAAAAAAAAAAAAAAAAAAAGGTAGAGAATTAAATTCATCCTGGATATGACTTTCTCACATACTCTGGTGCCTCACATTTGACCATGTCCCCTGGAGGGGGAGACCTGGAGGCACTCAGAGGAAGGACAGCAGGTTACCAAAAAGAGACTTGATACCCTATGAGCATATACAGGAACAGTCATAGGGGAGGAGAATAAGGGGAAAATGGGAGGGAGGGAGGAATGGGAGGATGCAAGGGATGGGATAACCATTGAGATGTAACAAGAATAAATTAATTAAAAAAATGGAAGAAAAATAAATTCATCCTCGACAGACCATGAAAAGTTGAGGATGCTGGAATACATTTCAAACTAACAATCACTGATATTGGAAGAAGAAATTTTATATTCGGGCAAAACTGATGATGTCATTAAACAATTTGTCTTCAAAAAAAGTATGCTTCCCAGAAAACTGACCATTTCATCTTCACATTAAACATTTTTATGTGAATGTGGTTACAGTATTATTTTATACCCTTCTCATTATTTATATTGAACAATGTACCCTTATTCTTCATATATTTTATTACAACTCCTGAATTATTTTGTTTTATTCCTTATCAAAAGGCTATATCTTTCTATGGTTGGGACAGTGACTCAGCTACTTGAGCATTTGTGACCAAACCACAAGTACATAATTTTATATCCATAGCACACAATTTACAAGACTAAGATGTGACACTGCACATCTGTAATGCAAGTACTAGGGAATGTGAGTCAGGAGAATGACTGGCCCACTGGTGATGGAGTCTACCCAAGGAGGAGAGCTCCAGTTAAATGAGAGAGCAGTTCTTTCTTAAAATAATACAGGGGTGCTATAGTGAAAGACACCTGATTTTGAGCTCTGGTCTCCATAAATGCATGTGTGCACAGACACACACAGACAGAAAGGCAGACACGCACACACACACACACACACACACACAAACACACACACACATACACGCACACACACACACAAAGTATATATTGCATTCAGTTCCTTGAAAAGTACTAGATATATTTTTAAACTGGTTGATGTAAAGATTTTGTATAGCATGTATTAAATTCTTCTCTTTTATTCTAAAGATTTTATTTTTGGCATGCACATTTGTGCTATTACACATAAGTAAAAATTACATACAGCAGGAAGAACCATGAGACAATTAGGGATTATATGAATGTTACATTCATGGTGTTTTGGCTAATTGTATTTGACAACCTTGGAGGAAACATATTCCCTAGGGCTTTTAAAGGAGGAAATTAAGTTCTTCATGCTATTTTTCCCTTCCACATATTATTTCTACCTGTACATGTCTCTTTGTCTGAAGTGATGATATAAACACATAAATCATGCCCATTTTGTTTACTTTTCTCATAAAAACCTTAATTTTGTTTAACTGAAGAAGGTCTATCCTTAAACATTTGTTTTGCTAATTTGCTATTATCATTTCATTTTTAGGCAGCTTAATTTCATTTAGGGCTTGAGGACATATGTATACGTCTATATGGATACATTCATTTATGCATGTGTGCACCCATGTGTGCATCATGTGTTAATAGCTTTAGTAGCTCATGTATCTACAACTACGTTTCCAGCTGCTCATGTTTTTTCCCACATGAGAACATTTTCCTTTTTATTTATTTATTTTTCTTTTTTGATGCCTTTTATCATGTTATCACTTTCTAGTCTCTCATTTGGATTATATTCCAAATTTTGACCAATGTAAAAATCATTTGAAAGGCTTGTTAAAATTATTTGGGTTACATATGGTAATTGTAGTACCTGCTCCAAATTCCTCATGAGGCTTATGCGTGAGAATCACAAGTTATAAAATTAGTCTGAGTTACACAGACTCTCTCCCAAGGGAGAATTTGCTGTCCTTCAAAAACAAAGCAAAACCAAGGAGCTCTGTTCAGTCTGTGCAGACAATGCAGTTGAGTTTGTTGAGTTCAGGTGCAGTTTTTTTCCACGCATAACAATTCAGTCAGAAGCCAAGGGAAGCCAGTTTGAATCAGTCAGCTTTGAGAAGAGTTTTGAGCCAAAACAAGCCAGGCAGAGTTGAAAATAACTAGAAAGAATGGGCTCATTCATCAGTAAGTCTAAGTGGCTGAAAACTTTCTAATTCTAGGTTAGCAGATGTAGGCTGGAAGCTGAAGCCTTCTAGGTCCAGAATTACAGAAGATTCTATTATACTCAGTTAAGAAACTTCCAAACCTATGCCTAGGGATAGTTGGATAGAAATGATCTTGGAATATAATATATGATGAAAATGTTCACTGATCCTGCTAAAGTGTTTAATGTGTCCTTAACAGCTCATGTTTAAAGCCTTGACATCCATTTCTTCTACCTCTTCTATAAGACATGATACCATGTAAAAAATAACCACCACACTTGCTGTGGCATTAGAACTAAATTCCCATGGGATACAGATCTGTAGTTCAGAGAGGCTCAGTTTTAGAATCTCAGCCATCATAAGGTCTAGGTGTTTACAAAATCTCAGTGTTCTGAAATGAAAGATTAACTGTGTTCATACAGGTCTGTGAAGTGATGTTAGAAAGAAGGGTCCTCCTCTCCTTGAATCTCATGCTGTCACATTAACTAAAGCATGTATATTGATAAGTGGCTGTGGTGCTTTGACTAAGAATGACCCCAATAGATTCTGATATTTGAGTGATTAGTCATTGTGCATATGCACTAACTGAGAAGGGCTAGAGGGTATGGCCTTGTTGGACAAAGTGTGTCTCTGAGTGTGAGCTTGAGGTTTCAAAAGCACAAGCTTGTGGCTATTGTTTTTTCTGCCACCTGTAGAAATCTCAGCTACTTTTTCAACGCTGTCTACCTGCCTGAGTGCCACCATTCTCTTTAACATGGAACTAAACCTGTGAAATTGTAAGCAAGTCTCAATTAAATATTTTCTTCTATAAGAGTTGCCTCGGTCATAGTGTCTCTTGACAGCATTTGAACAATGACTAATAGAGTGACAATTTGCTAATAAGCAGTTTCTACTGCTCTATGAATTATTGGGTTAAAATGAATATCTGGTAGGGTCATTTACATTAAGAGGAATTAAGACACTTATTCAAAGATAATTGCTATTTGACTGAGGAAACTTTAGAACATATATGTTGGGCAGGAAATAACCTACTGGATTTGATATTCTTTTTAAAATACCAAATTTTGCAACAAATAAGAGTTAGAATCTGCTTCATCTCTCTACCCCCTCCCTCCATCTCTCTCTCTCTCTCTCTTTCTCTGTCTCTGTCTCTGTCTCTCTCCCCCTCTCTCACTCTTTCTTTCCTTTTTTTTTTTTTTTTTTTTTTTTTTTTTTGAGACAGGGTTTCTCTATGTAGCCTTGGATGTCCTGGACTCACTTTGTAGACGAGGATGGCTTCAAACTCTCAGAGATCAGCCTGCTTCTACCTTGTTAAGTGCTGGTATGAAGGTGTGTGCCACCAAGCCAGGCTGAGTTTGGATTTTCTAATTATGAAAAAAAAAATCTGAAAATTTAAAAACAGAGAAACTTTCAAACTTTTTAAAACTAGAAATCAACATTATTTTGAAACGTCAAATCGCTTTTGTTTTTCCATCCTTTTGACACAAGGTATGTTAGCAGCAGCATCCTCGTTGCACGTGTCAATAGTCATCCATTTCCGTTTGCACTTTTGACTCGTTGGCTTCTTTCCATTTCAGACATGATTTCCTTTTAATTTCCATCCAGGTCACAGGACTTGTCCTTTTTCCTTGCTGGAACATAATTGACACTTTAAACTAGATTATATTTAAATATTACACATACTGCTTACCATTAAGTTATAATTGCACTGAAATTTAAGCTAGAATCAATATTAAGTGTTCACCCAAACCATTGCTTTCAACTTGATTAATGATTGCAATTGATTGATGTGAAGTAAGAATGGTACAGCATTTAAAAGCAATGCTATGATCAGCTCCATTTCATTTCCATGGCAATATTCTTTTATAATGCTTCACACATAAGTGATCCTGTAATTCTGAATTTTATACTAGAAGATAGAAAGTGCAATCAGAGATTTAGGTTGGTAATATGTTCCCTGTAGTTCAAAATGTCCACACATAAGAAAACTAACTACTGTGACTTATAGTAAATCTTACGAATTTATTAACTGATTTATCCAAATATTTTTCATATCTTCATAGTCGCCTTCAAGTCACAAGATGATAAATGATTCCTGAGAATATACGGATAAATAGAGGATTAGACAGAATGTGACAAAACTAGATTATTTCAAATAATTTTTTCAGGAGAATAGTTCATGCTTACTGAGTTTATTCAAAAGAGTCTCACAAGAAAAATATGAAGATAAGCTTTTAAATTTGAGCTGTGCTTAACTTTTTTGATAATTACATATCAGGAATGAGAATGGTCAAACAAAAATTTTTTGTTTTTCCCGTTCAATTTTTTAATTTTTCTTTTCTACATATACATTTATATTATTATACACATATATTTATAATAAATTACCAACAGCAGGAAGAACCATGGAACAATCAGGTATTATATAAATGTAACGTTTGTATTGGGCAACCTCAAAGAAAACATCTTTCCTATCTTGGTGCATCTGAAATTCTGAATGCAAATCAATATCTATCAATGTGTCAGAGGCACCATTGACTCACCCAACACCCCTTATGAATGTGAGATTTGGAAATGGATTTAGTCTTGTTTCTTTGATGCCATTAGAGAAAAAAGTTTATCAACAGTTAAATTTAATTTAATTTTATGTTTTCAACATCATCCTCTTTGGAACTAAAAATTAAAATTTAAAAAATCCCTTTCAATCACATAATTACAATGAAAAAATGATCAAATTTTTCTACTGAAAAAGTTCTCTTATCCATCCATTTTCCCAGAATTGAAATTTTTTTCTGGTGACTTCTTTAAGTCTTGTTTGACTTTTGTTATTTATAAAGGTGGAGAAGAGCCAGTTGTGGAGAAAATGCTGATAGCTTTGTAAGAAATAGAATCTAGCTTAAAGCTCAGCTATGCGTGGAGTCAGCTATTTTAACCTGCCAAAATGAATAAACTTCTCAGTGAACCCCTAAAGTTCACCTGGGAGTCATGGTGGAGTCAACAGAACACTTAACAAAAAAGGTGAACAGACTAGAAAGCAGCAGACTTCTTCCAATTACCATACGCAGGGAACATTATTAATTCTAACCCCAATAATATGAGACCTTGTAATGTCAGTTTAAATGTGTTCTCATGAGTGAGTTATCTTTGCCAGATGTAAACAGTGCCTGGCTATTTGAAAATGTTTATGTAGCACATTTTTGGCATAGGTTATTGAACAAATGAAAACTATTTTCAAATGTTTAATATAAAAGCAATCTGCATCAGAAGAGAATACGAGCTAGATTTGTGTCATTTCAAGCAACTAAAATGGGCAAGATTGTTTATTAGGAGAGGTAGCATCAATATAGTCCGTATACAATGCTTAAAATGTCTAAGGTTTCTTCATATAATTGTATCTTCAAACACATTTATCAAAAATATACAGAAATTAAAACTATGTAACCAGGGCTAGGGCCATGGCTCAATGATTATGAGCACTTTCTAGACTTGTAGAGGAATGGGGTTGGGTTTCCACATATTGACTCACAACATTCACCACCTCTGCCTCCAGGGGGTTGGACATCATTTTATGGTCTGCAGAGCCCCCAAGCATGCACTTGGTACTTTAACAAACAAGCAGACCAAACAGACATACACATGAAAAGTAATGCATCTTTAAAAATATCGAACTAAATTAGGATTTCTGAGCAGTCAGACTCTTGAAATAGTTTGTTCCTTATTAAAGGATTTCTCTTGAATATATGTCTGTTTCTACCTTGTAAGCTATCTCAAAACAAATATCAGTGACTTGATAATGAGACAGCATATTAAAAATTTGAATTCAGGCAATAGTGGAAGCCAACTTTTAGAGTTAAAATATAAATAGATCAGAGTTTATTAACTTATAGTTCATTATTTATAAAAGTTAATACAAAAGTGTGATATGAAGAAAATTCTCCATAACCCTCTTAGAAGAAGCACTAATTTTTAAACTGGAGTATAATTCGGTGACTGCTATTCATTTAGTTAAGGGTTTGGAAAACTCTTTTACTCAATGGAAGGATTTCTATACCAGCAATTAAGAACATAAGTTAATTTACTAGAATACATGTAAAGAAACTGGAAATATGCATGGACACAAATTTATGAGAGGCAGGTAAACTTTGAGAGCTCTCTGGCCAGCCAGTCTAATCTACATAGTCAGACTTATGTCAAAACAGAACAGACCATAACTATAAAAACAAGGTGGATTCCTTCTGTAAAATGAATATAACATTTTCCTTCTCTACAAAAAAAATGTGCATTTGTGCAATGACTTAGCTTCAGTGGGTTGTGTTGAAGTATGTATCATGAAACATGGAGTTATGAAATATGTTTAATATGTGATAAATGTAATACACACACACACACACACACACACACACACACACACACACACACACACTGTTACACCCTAACACATGCAAGGAAATTAAGTACTTAAATTTGGTAGCTAAACACTCAAAATTAAGTCTGTCTGAATTTCACATTTAATTTTGTTAACCATATATGCAATGCACTGAGGAATGAGTGGAGGCTCACAAAGTCTAGCATGAATCTTCAAAAATACAGTGAGGCAGTGCTGTGTCTTGCTACAAGATATACCGTGGAACAATATCAGAATTAAGAAACATTTCATTACAGGGTGCAACACACTGAGTATCTCAAATGTATTATTTGCATATGTAAATTTTCAGTATATTTTCAAAAAGTCATTTGCAATTCTCATAGCATACATAAGCATAATTTATTAAGATTTGTTTTATGCCATAACATTTTCAATGTGTTAAATATTATTATACTTACACTATATGACTAATAATCTTGTTTCTGTTTAGTAAAAAATAAACATTTATTTTAAAACTAATTTGGGTAATATTATGCATACTAATCTATTCCATCCCTCTTAACTCACTATAAATAAATACTTTAAGTTTTGGGGTGTTTCATTCTGTTATTGTTTATATTTTTGTTCTCAGTGACAAGCAAAATAACTTAGTGTTGTGTATATAACCATGATCAAAGAATTCTTATAGATTCAAACGTTAACTATCTGTGAATGAACATTCTAACATTAAAATGCTCACCATGAAAATTATTAAAACCATCCCTGCCAACTTTATTTATGCAAGATAAATTATGTTTCTTCATACAAAAGAAATTGTTTTCCATGAGCAGTTAATATTGCCATGTCACTGCAGTCAGACAGCTAAAATTCTGTATGAGTAACATGAGGTCTTTTTCTAACTGTAGAGAGGTAACTAACCAAATCTTTACATTGCAATGTGTTTCTTAACTTATCTTACCCAACTGTGTACCTTTGACACTAGGTTGTTCTAATTGTGCATTGATGATTCAACTGATACTTAAAAATTAATATTTAAATGCAAGTATTATGAGAGACTAAAGTTATGTGTTATGCATGCTACCAGAGTTAGAAAAATACACTCCTTAGAACAAGACAATAATCGGCTATTCCACTTAAAAATGTGGCAGTTGTGGCTCACAGAATCAATTGCCAGGGATCATAAGGGTTCGCAGAGACTGGCGCAGCAATCATGAAGCTATTGTTGTTTAGCTTTGGTGATTCTGGGCCTCCAAACAGTGGGTTGGTGATGTCTTAGGCTCCTTTGCCTGCTCTAGGGATGCCTTTCTTCCTACTGTGATGCATGTCTAGCTTTGACATGAGTGTTTGTACCTAGTCTTATTGCATCGTGTTAGGCAATATTCAGTTAAAATCCTGGGAGACCTCTTTTCTGAAATGAAATACAGGAAGAGTGGGTCTGGAGGAGAGTGGAAGTATGGAGGGGGATAGAGACGGGAAATTGCAGTCATAATATATATATTATATATTCATATATATTATATATATTCATATATATGTGAAAAAGAAAAAGAAAAAATGTGGGAGTTGGAGATTTTCAAACACAATAACGATTTGTTGTGATAGTTGCTGTACAAATCACATGTGTATCCCTGAGCAAACTGTTCACTTTAACTGCAACAGAATAACTCATGTATGATAAAGATTTAATTACAATTAATATGATTTCACTCTCTGATGTTGGTTGAATTATTTTACATGCTTTCCTACAAGTTGGAAGAAGTTTTTGTTAATTTTTTGATAGCTCCTTACAATTGTGTAGTAACTGTATAATAGAAAGCAATGCTTGAGCATGAGGGTGCCATGCACCACATTCTTGGGGAGAAGGAGTGAGATTTACTCTCTGATGAAAAGTATGTAGTGTTAATACGTTCTAAAAATATGGAAACTATAAAAGAACTGTTTCTATTTTCATCAGTATCCTGAAAACTAAAGAGTAAATGTTGAAGAGATTTTTTTTAAAGTAATGAATGTATGAAGAGACATATAGTTATTTGAGTGAGGTAAGGACACTAAGCCCAGAAAATTTATCCTACCTTCCCAAATAAATTCATGGGTATGATTTCAGAATAACTGTCAGTAAGCCTAAAGGAATAATAGCGAAAGAAAAATGAAATTCCCAAAATACTAATGACAAGTAAATGCTTTCAAAATAAAGGGAAGAGTATAAATCAAAAATGTCACATTAGAAGGAAAAGTTAGAACAGTTTATAGCCCTGTACAAGTTTCATTAGCATAACTTTAGAGCATTACTTTCAGAGATTGGAAAATAAAATAAATTTCTAGGGATCTATGATATGATGTTATTAAATAAATATAAAGTTTTTACCTTATGCATAAGTAAACAGATTCTGAGGTGATATAAAGAAACTTTGCTAACCAGAATTGGTCAAAAGATGATCACTTTTTGATAATGGCTTAAACAAACACAATAGAAAGATATGCAAATGAGATGAGATGCTAGTGTCTATGGGAAAAGATTGTTTAGCAGGTCAATTCATCTCAGACGTCACAAGACAGGTGTGAATTGTCCCTATTTTTTCAGTCTAAGCATTGTCTCAAGTCTTGAATAAGCTGTGTCATTTCATGGAGATGGTTAAGTTTGATGGTCACAAACCATTGCCTGAGAGACTCAATATACTTGAGGCACTTAACATTTTTACAGAGTTGGCTAATTAAGTTGTTAAGCCCCAAAATATTTTTAAATAAGGAAACTAAATTATACCCAGGAAACTAAAACAGTACAACAGTGATTTGTAATGAACAATAATAATCATATTAAGTAATATACAATTTGAACTTGAATTAAATATTTAACAGTGGTATTCAGATTTGTGATTATGTCACCTGCAGAATAGGAACAACTTAATGAAGTTCGTACATGTTGCTTAAATAGTTAAATATTTGATGGGACAAAATGCACATGTGATTTGTGAGAATTGCATGTACTGTTTGTGCATTTAAAATGTTTTTAAGCTACTTTCATAATGTAATATTTTGTTTAGAGCTCTCAAATATTTTAGATATTTGATGAACTAAGGAAATATATGAGACTGATCAAAAATAAAAATATATTATATTTGAAGGTAATTAATTTAACATAAAGGTGAAATAATAAGAAAAATTGTCCTTATTTCATTCTATTTAAATAAAGTAACAACACAAACAACTTCTAAATATTTTAACTTCTTAATAGATTTACATTTGAATATTTAGTAAATTAGGTATGATTCATTATCTGGAAACTATTATTATTTCTCCTTGCATACAAATCCTATTTTAGAATTTTAGGGAGTCACAAAGGAAGAGAACTTCAAAAGTGCCATCTAATACCATCTTTTAGTAAACAATTTAAAAAATGGTACCTGAAATTGTGATGAAAACTAGAAAGTAGTTATTTTACACTTTGGAAAATAACATCATAGCTTGAAATACACAGTAGATAATAAACACACAATTCATTCACTACATTACACAGATTACTCTAATAAGTAGTTTCCAGATTACATTCTCATAGTGCATTGAGCTGCAAATACATAACTGACAGTGTGGAAGGGTCGAGATATTTAGAGTTTATAGTACATAGCCATTGGATAAAAAAGATCCACAATTTAAAACAATATTAAAGAATTTTGGGATGCCATTCTGAAGGTATTGGTTGAATATTAATATGCAGAGGTTTCAGACAGATATGAGTTTCTTTGGCCATGGAGAGACCAATAGGAACAAATATTCTGCCTACAACTTCGCTCATAGACACTGAGAATCCTCGGCACTCTTAGAACACATTCGGTTGACACCATACAACACAACCTGTTTTCAGTCTGAAATTAAAACATGTCTTGCTTAGGCCTGAAAACTCCTTGCTTTGTCCCCACAGGCTTATGGATATCATAATGCACTATGGATTCAGCATATGATGCATAATTTTAATTACCAACTTGACACTCTCTAGATTCACCTACCTAGGAAGACAGTCTCAATAAAGGATTGTCTAGATTAGGTTTCCCTGTAGGCATTTCTGTGGACATTGTCTTGATTACATTAATTTACGTTGGAGGACTCAGACATTGAGATAGCAGCATTCCCTGTGTTTGGGGCCTGGACTGAACAGAAGTGGAAAAAGCTAGCTGAGCACTAGGAAACATGCACACATTAATTAACTTCTCTCTGCTTCTGTGGCTATAGCATGACTAGCTATTCCAAGTTTCTTCCAGAAATGAAACTAAGAGATAGTTCCATAGTTTTTAAAAATTCAGCATTGGCCTAAAGTCCAGTGTCCAGTTCTGGGAAATGTGATGGAACTATCTGGGCTACAAATGGTGGAGCAATTTCTTTCCTGAAGTCGGCCTCCTGTAGCACATGCAGTCTTTCTCTTAGGCTGGCTCCTCTTCTTGCATTCAGCATTTCCTCTTGTGTTAGTATCTCTGACATAATGAGGTCTTTATTGCAGTTTAGGTTTCACTTTCACAGTTTTATGCTGTGGCCTCTTGTACCATACTTTCAGAAGTACCGACCATGCCACATAGCGCCTGGCTTCAGCAGCTGTCTGGTAGCGTCCTGTAGGCTTCCATTACACTCTTAGTTTGAATGATCATATGGGCATTGGTTTGAGGATGTCCACTTGGGCACGAACAAGATGACAAGGATTGTGTCCTCAAAAATGAATGACCATATCTTTCTCAGCGCTATGCATTAACAATAGCTCCTCCTGCAAAGTAGAGCCTTTGGAGATTCTAACACACTCATGATGAAATTGTGAGTAACTAGATATTAATCAGTTCTTATGTAGGTGATTGTAGTTGCTGTGAATTGAATTCATTTTAAACTAATTCTATGGTGTACTCTACTCTTTATCCCAACATGAACTTTGGATCATAATTGTAGTAGCTATGCAGTGAGCCATTATAAGTTAAGTTTCATTGGATCTTTGGGTTTCTATTAACTGGGAACTTTAGAAGGCAACATTTTGTCTTTCTATTGGAAAATATGATAGCCAAAAACTTCAGAAATGTATCCCTTTAGCTCTAACAATTACTAATGCAGTACTTATCGTTGTTCAAACAAAAAAATGTGGTTAAATCTCATGTGCTTACAAAAAATAATGAGGACAAAGGCAAAATGTGCATTTTAATTTTCTTATAGTGAAAAATGTTTTTATAAATAATACCATGGGTTTAATAATGCCAATCACAAAACCTGGCACAGTTCTCACAAAGCCATGAAGTTTACCAGTTTTTGCCCTCTCCCCATTGTTGGAGCAAGAAACCCCACAGACACACTCAGGCCATACAGCGGCTTGTCAGTTACTGCTCTCTGAGCTTCTCTTAATTCCTCACTACAGAATTTAATAGAAGAACTCAGGTCATTCATCAAATCCAGGTGTTAAATCCATTCTATCTCATATTAGAATATTTTATAACTTTGTCACAGACCTTTGTAACTGTATTACATCTTTTTTCCATATTCTCCAAATTTCTTACCTCTGAACATATCCCAGTTTAATTAGAATTATGCACCACTCTACAAATAGTGTAGTGTTCTTTTTAAGGTAATTTCCTACAAGATTAATAATTTTCATAGATATTTTCAGGAGAATAAACAGCTAAGGAGTCTCTGAAATGGATATATTTTGATATTTAAATTATTTATATAATATATATTACATATTTGTATTTCATAGAATCATACAAAGGCAGATCAAAAATGTTTTAAAGATATATTTAGCTTTTATATTATGTAAATGCCTGTTTGCCTAAATATATACATGTGTACTATATACTTGTCAGAGGTAGAGAAGGTCAGAAAAGTTGACAGATCTGGAACTCCTAGAACTGGTATTATAGTCAGCTGTGAGTAGCACATGTGCATGTTGAGAGCTGAACCCAGAATCTCTGCAATAACAAGTACTTATAACCACGGAGCCATTTCTTCAGCACCATTTTTTATAGAACGCATAAAAGCTTTTGAACACTGATAATCTATTTCCTTTTTCCATACATAACTGTATAAAAATCTGGTGACAGATTATTTTGTGAAAAAAAGTAATGTTTATCTTTTCTTAGTTCAAATCATTATTAAATTTGTATATATTTTAAAACATTTGATAAACATTTAAGATAGATACTAATGATATACTCCTTCAAAAGAATACATCTAAACAGATCATAAAAGCCTTTAAACAAAATGGCAGACAATTTATCAAAAAAAAAAAAATTGGCTTTTTTTTGTATGACATGCCAGAAAAGCTACATTGTGGATGTAATTTACCAAATTGGTTTAAAAGCATTTCAGAAAAATATAAGAGTCATGGTATGATTTTCTGATGGATTTATCCAAGCACTTGATAGTCCATTAGGCAAAATGAATCATGAAAGCAAGAAGACCAATACCCATACTGTGTTCCAACGATGCAACCAACTTAAGAAGCAACTGGACCACTTAGAATCTGCCGAGAACGCACAACTGATGCCTCAGATTCCTACTATTAGCAAGATCAAATGAACCACTTTCTAAATTGCTGCATTTTCTTGTAGAGGTGGAGGCCTCTTATTGTGTTATGAGAAAGCAGCAGAAAACCAATCAAGATGGAGAAAATAGGCACAGGTAGTTTGGAATGAGGATTTGATCTAGATGGAAAAAGTTGGTCTAAGAAACAATGATTACTTGCAAAGTCTTAGGTGATGCTAGTATTTTTATTATATTATTTTTTGAGATTATAATATAATTGCAACATTTTTCTTTCCCCTTTCTCCTCTAAACCCTATCACATAACTCTTCTTGCTCTCTTGCAAATTCAAAATTTCTCATTTCAGACATTTTTTGTTACAAACATTATCAGAAGCTATGCCCATACAGCTACAACGATCTGTCAAGTGGTTTTTACTTATGATCTCAAATTGACACTTTTACCAGACTCCACATAACACACCAAACCTAATCTGGGTGACATACTCCAGAATATTTGTTGCTTTATATGGTAAATGTTAAGTTTTTTTTTAATTTATAAGTAGTGAATACATACTGACCAAACGATGCAGGTGCTCTGAAAATCCATCTTTGGCTACTGAATTGTAATTTTCAAAATAATTTACATATACATATTTTGTTGAAATTATCTGACTGGTTACTTTTGCTTTCCAGGTAATAGGTACAAGCTCTGTATCATGGAACTGTAATATTGCAATTATACATGGAGTCATTTAAAAAAATTCTTCCTCAAGTCATTGGAAATACCTAAATAGGAACTGGGGAAAATGGTTCCATCAGTTAAATCCCCACTTTGAAAACAAGAAGACATGAGACTGGATCCAGGTTGTCCCCTTCTAACCTCAAGGTTTATATGTGATAAACTTTCAATGTTTAATTTCATGGTTGCTACATCTATGAAGCCCAATGCATGGCTTTTTGCCCCTCTGCAGACACACTGCCTTCTGTTCTTACAGATTCATTTTCTCTCTCTCTCTCTCTCTCTCTCTCTCTCTCTCTCTCTCTCTCTCTCTCTCTGTGTGTGTGTGTGAGCATGCACCACGTGCATGTTTGTATGCCTATCACTGCCCTTGCTCTGGATTGAGATATAAATATTCCATGACATATGATGGGGTTAAATCTAAGAAACCTTATCACAAACTGGAAATCTCTTAACGTACGTAGTCCACAGTCTATTTAACTCTGAAACAGTATGCTGTAACCATTAGTAGAATGCAGTGTTCTATTTATATCAAATACAAGAAACCCCAATTTCAAAATCAGATATCCTCCTTTACTGAAAGTGGTATGCTTTAATGTTCAAGAGTTCTTAAATAATTTGTCCTAAATCAATGATCAACTTCATTTCAAGAAGGGTATCATGACATGCTAACCTTGGAGCAGGTACATCATTGTGGAACTAGAAATGTTTTGCTGAATTGATTTCAATAAGCTGAGAACTGCCATAAGATAGTAGCAAGTGATTTCAAATATTAGCCTTTAAAGTTTAAGAGACACACAAATACCCACCTGCCTAAAATTTCATGTTCTCGTTTAGAAGACAAACAAGTTTTATTTCATGATTTTCTCACACCACAATTTGCCTTCTGGGAACTGCAGAATTACCAGGTTGGTAAACAGCTTCCTTGGAGCATAGCTTCTGTCTCCCTCTCCATATCTCACTAGTAGTCACAACAGAGAACAATCCAATAGACCCTACATATTAAACATCTGGACATGTAAATTTCTAGGTGCTTGTGTATTTTACAGTGCACACATGAGCTCTCTGTCAAACGCTGCTGCAGAATAATTAGCATCCTTCTCCAGGCAATATTTAACTCACACAGCATAACACAGCCACGTACAAATAACATGGTCATGCGAATCCTGAAATTATGTTTATTTTTCTAATACCAAACAAATTACCAAATAATGGAAGAAATGGATGACCTTGACTTTCAGATTTGATGATGCTAACACTAGTACACCAATGTACGAAATCCACTTGAGCTATCAATTCATAGCTTTCTGACCAATCAGAATTAAATTCCGTGAAGTTCTGATTCTGCATAGATAAGACTCAAAATATGATAATTTCCTGTTAAGACACTGAGATACATAAACTTATCTGAGTGCACTGAGCATCTTGCTTGCATAAGTTATAGCCAACAAATATAATGTGTATAGTTAGTAGTGATGTATCCTGTATTCCAAAAGAGCAAACCGAGATGCTTTTTAATGTTCTTTTCACAAAGAAGTGGTAGGGGGTGATGTTGATGGATATGCTAATCACTGGGATGTGATCAGCACGCAATGTATGCAACATGGAAATGTCATTTTGAAACTAAAAAATACATATAATTATTATTTTACAATTGTGATGATTAGATTATTTTCAGTGATGTTAGCACTTGTGAAAATACTCCCATCCGATTGCCTTTAAGGCAAATCTGTGGGGTATTTTCACAGCTAATGAGTGATGTGGGAAGACCCAGGTCCATGTGGTCAGTGCCACCTCTGGCTACATGGTCCTTGGAATGCTGAGCAAAGCATCTAAAAACACTTCTCTGTGATTCTGCTTCAGTTTTGGCCTCCAGGCTCCTACAGTGCTTGAGGTTCTGCCTTGGTTTCCCTAAATGATGAACAAGGACCTTTTCATCTCCAACTTATATTTGATTATGTGTTTTATCAGAGCAACAGAAAAGTAAGAACTGAAAAAATAATACAATAAAACAAGAAATAGTGATGAGAAAACATAAAAGGTCTTAGAATATATCTTAGTATATGCCCAAAAACCCACTGTATCTAATGTTCTCTTCATGTCAATTTTTATAATATCTTCAGGATTAAAGATATAATTCTCTTTTTTCTATAATTGTTTTGAATGTTGTTGAAGTTTAATCTGAGAGAATAATAATGTACATTACAAATGTTAAAAAAAGGCATCAAAAGTTAGGATTTTTAGGGTTGTTCTAGTAGACATAATAAAACAGTAAAATGAGGAAAGATATATTAATTTTAGAATTAATTTTTAAACATGTTATAACAATATTTACTTGAAATACCATCACTTCAATACACTTATTGTAAACAATCATTAATGACATTTGTAACCTTTTTATTTTATTTTTATATAACAATGTCAAATATAGACTAATTTTACACTAATAGTCCATTTAAATTGAGGCTAACTATGTGTGATTGACCGCTGTTACCTAGAACAGCACAACTGTGCAGGCATAATAGTATTGTATGTGATACTGGTTGTTGCTACTCACAGAACACAAGAACATGTCGTGTAACTAGTTATCACATCATCCCACAGGACTGGAAAATACTGACTCCTCATACAACACAAAAAACCTGACCTTTGGCTTACTGGTTAAGGAAACCTAATTTATAATAATGCTAAAATGTACTTATGATATTAATATTTATCATTTTACTTTTTACACTATAGAACATAAAAACAAGAGAAGCAAAATGAAAGATGAGAAGAGCCAGAATTTTAGAAATCCAGCCCTCAAATTAAATATGAATATTATGGAAGTAGCTGATTTCTCGTTGGATTTAAGGCCCACCCCCAAAAAAAGAAACTCATAGTTTGTGCTTTTGATCAAGCTAAGGCCAAGTACCTGTGGCTGGAGTGTTCATAAGTCCATAGGAAGCAAAACTGCTGCTTTTATTTTGTAAATGGAAGTAGTACCAAATTATTTTCTGAGTGCAACTGTCTACATCTATAGGTTACTGCATCCTTCTGCACTTATCAGTGAACCCATTTGTACAGTAGACAGCAGTTAATACAGTCACTGGTCAAAATGCAGAGATAATCTGTCTGTGGTGTTATCAGCCACCCAGGAGTCATCTGTATCAATGCACCCTCACCAACAGCACTCAGAAAACACCACATCAGAGTATTACAAAACTATAAAATCCAAGTTTCAATAGAAATAGGTTGAAACGGTTGTAAATGCATGTATTCCTCCCTACCCCAGCTCTCAAAATAACAAATCTGGGAGTTAGATTTATTTGCAAAATCCTAAGTCAATATAGGAAGACATATTCTCTGGCTTAATACAAACTGATATCCTGTTTATTCTACTCTTAGTTCTACCATGAGGCTGGTTATCTCTGTTCAGTTTAATATGTCTATCTTCTTCAAAATCCCGGGGAAATTTGACACATCTTACTATCTCCAAGAGTTCCCCTCTTTTCCAGAACACCCACATCCTTTTTTCTGACTCAGCTAACAAGCCATTGGACTTTTAATGACAGATGATGTTCCACAGACACAAGAGATTCCATTCACAACAATGTCTTCTGGAAACGAAATGACTGGGTATTGCAATCATGAATTCACAGAAGATAATGTTGCCTGCATAGGATGTACACAAGATCAAATTTCAGCATGGATAGCCACAAAAATTTACCAGTAGAAGCAGAGGAGATATTGGCTGTTGATGTCTGGTAGGAGAGGGGAAGTCAGCTTTTGGTACAGCTTCTGGTAGATGGAGCACCCGTTAGTGGATAGACTATACCCATAGAAAGTAAGGGAGGGAGGCAGAAAGGGAGAGAGCATGAATTTAGGAGGAAGACATGGGAAGGTAACTGGAGATTTAGAGAGGAGTTGGAGGCAATATGGCTAAAACATTATATATGGGTATGAAAATGTCAAGGAATAAACACATATTTATAGGAAGCCAAGGTGAATTTGAACAATTACTGACTAGGAAGCATATTAAAAATTTTAGTTACCTAATAAATAAATGTCAACTTTTGAAACTCCAACCTCCAAAATGTGGAATTTATTTTTGTCCCAAACACTCCCCTTTCACTTTTTTTTTTATTATGACCCAAATGCCTTTATCTTGCAGTCCTAAATCATCACTTGTCTATATTCCAGAATTTTTTCCAGCCTGATTTTGATTGAGTTTTAGTTTTCTGCATATTCCTCCTTGAGCTTTTTCATGAGTCATGAGGTGTGTCACTGGTACTCAAAGCCAGCATGCAGCCTCTTCCTTGCTCTTCTAAAGTGCAGCTTCCCTCTTGGATGTCTTGCTTGCTCAATGGGTAGAGGGTGACTTGGCCTTTTAGCAAGTCTATATTTATATTTAGAAGCTTAATTTAGTGGTCCACTTAGCATAGTTTTAATTTTCTCCCATTGAGCCAGGAAAACTTTCATTTACAACTGTCTTGGTACCTTCTATTATAAAAATGCATTTGTATCAATGCAGAGAAAATTGTCTTCTATCTCGCAGTATGTACCCTAAGTGACTCTAAATGAGCACTGTGCCTCACATCTTATGAAAATCCACATTTTGATTTCTTTTAGAATTCTTCATATGGGGTCAGTTCAGATCCTTGTGGACAAATGATAATCATTAACGACTCTCTTTGTCATTTCAGCATAAATGGGAGTCTGTTTGAGATCGCACTGCTTGTTATATGCCTAGTCACAGCAAGGGGCCAAATTTATGGTAAAGGCTTAATACTTTTATTTTTAAATTTTATTTCTTGTTTATTTGTGTGTGTGTGTGTGTGTGTGTGTGTGTGTGTGTGTGTGTGTGTGTGTGTGTGTGTGAAAGAGAGAGGGGCAGTGGTGGCGAGGGCTGTGCCCATGCGCATGCTGTAAGCATGGAAAACACAGATTAATTTCCAAGGTTGCTTCTTTCCTTCCATTGTGAGGGTTATCATGCCGATAAATGACTTTATCTGCTAAGCCATCTCACTAGTGAATGACTTAACATTTTGGACTAATGATTCTTGGTTTGTATACATTTCTATTTCAAAAGTTAGATGTATTGTGTTTTATTTGTATGACTGTTTTGTCAACACATAAGTATGTGCATCATGAGTGTGACTGGTGCCTTAGGAGGTAGGAAGATGCCATCAGATAACCTGGAGTGGAGGTTACGGATGGTTATGAACTGCCATATAGGTACTGGGAACTGAACCCATAACGTCTGGAAGAGCATTGAGTCCTCTTAATCATTGAAACAGCTCTCCAGCCTCTAATATTTATAAATTTACTTTTATTATCTACAAAATATTTATTTCAATATTTATAAGTATTTTAAAGTACCTTAAGTAAAATATTCAAAGCAGGTTGTGAGTTGACTTTTGTGTGTATACTCATTGTATGAAATGAAAGGTTTCACTAAATTTTCATTTATGTATGCTATGTGCATTGATCATTGTCATCCTCAATTGTGCTGTCTCGCCTGCCTCTTTCCACTGGATCTCTTGCAGGTAGTTTCCCTACTTCCATGTGATATAGTTTTAATGCAGCATTATTATTGTATTGTTGTAATATTGTATATATTTACATAAATATGTAATATTATTGGTATTTTAATATTTACATAAATGCATAATAATATCAGGCATTATGATAGTAGACTCATATAAATACCCAAACTTCTAGTGGCACAGTTGGTAAACTATGACATAGTGTAACTCCTCTTTCAAAGGCTCACAGCTATAACTGAAATTGAATTTATTACTGACTTATTTGCTATTTGCATTTTCTATTTTAGATCTTAATATTAATAAAACTTATTCACTAAATGTTCCTTTTTTCCTAACCCCACCCAGGCAGCATAGAAATATATTTATGTAACAGTCCTAATTTTCAGTGTTCTAGCTGTATTAGGTTGTGGTAGAAAGTTTGGTAGATGGGGCCTGAGTGGAGGGTGCATAACAGGGGAATGTGTCTTTAATGGTTGCATCCCCTTAAGTGCCTTCTGACTTCCATTAGATGATTGGCCTCCTCTTCAAATTATTTCCGCTGCTGTAATACCAAGCATTGATTCCAGTCCCAAGCCAGGCGTATATGAGTTTAAACCCCTGAATCACAGGCCAAAATACAGTCCCCTTTAGGATATATGTGGAAGTTATTTTGTCACAAGAATACTAGATGTGTGTATTTTACTTATTTGTAATGTTACTATGTGTATGTACTAGCACATAATGAATATATTTCTTTAAAGAACAATGTTTAATTCTGACAAGCAAATATTATCATTTTATTCATTGATGAGTTATATTTTCTTCATTATGTTTAAGAGGATTTTGTCCCAGTCAATGACATTGTAAGTCTTTACTATGGAATTAAAATTATTTAACATAAGTAGTTTAAAAGATTCATCTCATTTGAATTTTATGGATATAAACACACATTCACACATTAATACATTGATTAGAAGAGTGGGATTTTAATTTTTTTCTTGAAATAAAATGCTGGTTTTTATATTAAAACTGGAATTGTTAGAGTTTTATTTTCACGCACTATTGATTAATGTAATTCAAGTATCATAATCATAATTTATAGACTGAAATAATGGAGGTCAGCAGACAATGGGTTCATATTTTTAAAGCGCTTCATGGATGGGAAAGACAAACAACTTAGAATCTAATATCCAGTGAAAATGCACAGCAGAACTGACAGTGGCGCATGTAGCCCTCAGACTGAAGGCTCAAAGAGCATGCTGTCATCATAGACAACACATAAGGGGAGTGTTGAGGTTAAGTGGAAACTGTACCGCAGAGTTCAGATAGAAAGTGGGATCTCCAGAAAGGTGTGAGGAGCACTGCTTTTCTCCTAAATGTATCACTCTCTTGGGAAGTTAATGGGTTGTTCGCATTTACTTTGTTTTCAAGGATTTCTCATACAATACTTGTTTCGCTTTTCTTGTCTGGTTTTCTTTTGTTTCATTTCTGTCTCATTTCCTTGATATTATCTGGCAAGTCACATGTGGATATTTATTCATTAGGTCATATATTAGTTTACTGTTGTTTCTTAATGTTTATACTTGAGGCCCAGGCTGATATTAAACCTATGGGGTTCCTCTTCCTTCAGTAGCAGAGGTTTCAAAGTGATTTTCTGTCACTTGTGCATAGACATTGTGATAGGGAGACGTCAACTCACTCTTGACTGTAGTTCTAGCCACACCATAGGTGGAATGGTATTTGTAGAATGTCCTTCTCGGTTGGGATAGTAAATGGGATTAACCTCAGGTAATTCTTTACTCCACCAACTGATAGTCTGAAACTCATAGCACCTGTGGAACTAGTTTGTAATGCATTAGAGCAGATTCAAGGCCATCATTCCCCCAGAGATGTTGGTTTCTGAAGGGAGAAGTTGGAAAAATATTCCGCTGAGTCCAGAAGGCAGGGAATTTGGAATAACTCAAAAAGGTGGGGAAAACTGTTGATAAGAGATTCAACAAAGCGATATTATTTCATATATTTGAGTTGCCCAAATCCATTCACACAGAATCATGGTTAATCCTGGTATTTGGTAGGCTACGGCAACAGAATTGCCCTGAGAATGAATCTCTAGCTAGTTGTATGATAGAATGAGAGACTGCTTTAAACAGCAGTAGCAACAACAACAAAATAAACAGTACAAACATGCAAGCATCAAAAAATTTCTTGCTCATTACTTTGAGATCTGTCCACCCTGACTCCTGCTACTTTGAAGCTGACAGGATCATGTACCAAAGCTCTGAAGTTGCCTCAGAGCTACTATCCACCTTATTATTTATTTTTAGTTCCTGCACATATTTCTATACTATTGATAAATGGTATGAGTTATGCCCTTTTACAACTGAATTATGAGGTTTTTAAAGCATTGTTAGTGAGCATCTTTGGTATATTTTGTTGAAATTATTTTTTTAACTTATTCATATTACATCTCAATGGTCATCCCATCCCTTGTATCCTCCCATTCCTCCCTCCCTCCCATTTTCCCCCTAATCCCCTCCCCTATGACTGTGACTGAGGGGGACTTCCTCCCCCTTTATATGCTCATAGGGTATCAAGTCTCTTCTTGGTAGCCTGCTATCCTTCCTCTGAGTGCCACCAGGTCTCCCCATTCAGGGGACATGGTCAAATATGAGGCACCAGAGTACGTTTGAAAGTTAGACCCCACTCTCCACTCAACTGTGGAGAATGTCCTGTCCATTGGCTAGATCTGGGTAGGGGTTTGAAGTTTATCGTCTGTATTGTCCTTGGCTGGTGCCATAGTTTGAGCGGGACCCCTCGGTCCAAATCTGCCTATCATAATTTTCTTCTTGTAGGTTTCTAGGACCCTCTGGATCCTTCAAATTTGCCATTCTCCCATGCTTTTCTCATATAGAGTCCCAGTAGGATGTCCTCCCCTCTGTCCCAGTTTCCTGGTAAGTGAAGACTTTCATGGGACATGCCCCTTGGGCTAGTATGCAGAATTAAGTGAGTATATACCATTTAACTCTTTCTGCTTCTGGGTTAACTCACTCATTATGTTCATTTCTAGTTCAATCCATTTGTCCACAAATTTTGGGAATTGCTTGTTTCTAATAGTTGAGTAGTATTCCATAGTGTAAATGTACCACAGTTTCTTTATCCATTCTTCTACTGAGGGGCACTTAGGCTGTTTCCAGGATCTGGCTATTATGAATAAGGCTGCTATGAACATGGCTGAACAAAGTTTCTTGTTGTGTGCTGGAGCATCTTCTGGGTATATTCCAAGGAGTGGAATAGCTGGGTCTTGAGGAAGCCCTATTCCCAGTTTTCTGAGATAGCACCAGATAGATTTCCAAAGTGGCTGTACTAGTTTGCACTCCTACCATCAATTAAGGAGTGTTCTTCTCACAGAGGGGAAGGCATCCTATTGGGACTCTAAATGAGAGACGCATGGGAGAACAGCAAAATAAAAGGATCCAGAGGGTCCTAGAAATCTACAAGTAGAACAATATGATAGGCAGATTTGGGCCCAGGGGTCCCGTTCAAACTAAGGCACCAGCCAAGGACAATACAGGAGGTAAACTTTAAACCCCTTCCCAGATCTAGCTAATGGTCAGAATATTCTCCACAGTTGAGTGGAGAGTGTGATACGACTTTCTCACGTTCTCTGGTGCCTCACATTTGACCATGTCCCCTGGAGGGGGAGACCTGGTGACACTCAGAGGAAGGACAGCAAGTAGCCAAGAAGAGACTTGATACCCTATGAGAATATATAGGGGGACGTAATCCCCCTCAGGAACAGTCATAGGGGAGGGGAATAATGGGAAAAGGGGGGGGGGGGAGGAATGGGAGGATACAAGGGATGGGATAAACATTGAGATGTAACAAGAATAAATTAATAAAAAAAAAAAAAAAAAGGAGTGTTCTTCTCTCTCTACACCCTCGCCAGCATGTGGTGTTGCTTGAATTTTTGATCTAAGCCATTCTGATGGATGTAAACAGGGTACCTTGTCTGATGCATTTCTGGGACTAGAATCCTTGACATAAATTTGAAGATGAGTTCACTGTTTTTATATTCTTAGCTGCACTTTCTATGGTGCATTTGGCTCAGTTTCTCTCACTCTCTCCCTCTAGCCCTTGAAGTGCCTCAGCTATCTGACCTTCTGAATCTATGAACTCATTCTCTTTTGGTCTCCCTTTGAGGAGAAGTTAGTCAGGTTGCCCAAGGCAGAGTTCACAGCTGCTGAAGGTCGCCTCATCAGTCACTGGCCCCTCACTGGATGACCCTGTCATCCAGACCCTCTGTATTTGTGTCTAAGACTTTGTTCTAGTTTGAGCACCAAGTGTTCAAAAGTATTATTTTGTGGACTGAAATACTTAAACCAGCAAGTTACTCTGGACCTCCTGCAGTTTACCTGTCTCTCTGTAACCAGGCTTTGTTATTGCAAGAAAAAGCAGCTATCAATGTTTGGGTGCCACAGCCCAGCTATGGTCAGTTTGTCCTAGTGAATTATGCAAATTAAATTGTGAATTTGGTAGTTTATGTTTTCAGTAATCTTTTGGTTTATTTTAATCCAAAACATCACTCTTTGATATTTTGAAGAATGTAAGCAAAATTAGAATTTATGATCTATTACTTAAGCATTTTATATGCTTTAGACAACAAACTCACTATTTTGACATATGGTCCTAAATACTGACAAGAATAAAGTTCAATGTGTTTTGTGTTAGAGACAGCCACAGCATTCAGAGAAATTGCCTTATGAGAGATATTTGCCTCTGTTTCCTCTGTGACCTTCTGTGGCCATTTGGGAACAAAATCCTAATGTTCTAGCATTTTTACCATGAAATGATATTATTTAAGAGTTCTCTCTATGTATGAATCAATGTATCTTTTTGAAGAAAATCTTATTTGTAACAGTAAAATAGTTATATTTACTCATTTGTTTCAAAAATAATAACATGTATAATACTTTTTATATGGGCTTCTGATCAGCCTGATTACAATAAGAATGCTTGTTTATAAAGTATGCTTGTGTGAGATTAAAACTAAGTTTTAAGTGTCCACATCATTATCAGAGTTAAAGAGATATCTGTGGTGATCTATCTTTCCTAAAATAGTAAAGCACTAAGTGAGAACAAATTATCTTAATTATCATACGTAATAAAAGACCAGAAAAACATCTCTACTAGATTTAACCCACTGATTATATTTATGAACACTTAACTGTTTTCTTCCCCATCTAGGAAGCCACTGTAGCTGTCTATTGTGGTCTGCTATTAGATGTGCAGGATATCCAACAGTAGCAAATCAATCCTCAGGTTCACGGCGGAAGTTCTTGGTTTTTAGCTGCAGTAATTTCTCCTCTCTGAGCTACTTTTCTTTGTTCCAGTCCACATAGTATGATATTAAATATTACTTAAAAGATAAGTGGCTGGGCAGAATTCTAATTTGGTAAATTCCAGAGGATACGATTTATTCACCAAAGTAAAAATCTTGACAGGTCATTAAAAAAAAAAGTCTTCCCACAAGAGATCTCCCAGAGGTCACTAAACTGGGGTGCTTAAAAAAAGCACTTTTCACAATAAGAGCAAAGTCTTCTACAATTTACTACATGATAAGGGGAAATTGCATCACACTGGCACTGGAAATTTCTGACAAGATTTGACTCTATAAGCCTGAATAACTTTTTGGCACAGGTTGGTTATTCAGTAGTGTAATGAAATGCTATAGAAATTAGATATCACAGATTCAAATGTCTGTGAGCTCTGGTCATAAGGTAGCCAAGGACAAACAAAAGAGGGCCTTACTATTTTTCAATCTGCCATATTTTGTTTTAAGGGAAAGACACCTATAGTGTAAAAACATGAGGCCAGTATGGTCAAACTTACTTACTCATTCTTTAAGCTGGTAAAACTCTGCCAAGACAGGGTTAAAAAGTCCTCCGTAGTTCCTACCTCACAAAAATGTCAGTCAGATATATTGAGTCAAAAGGCTGAAGATGGTGCTCCAGTGTTACAGAGAGGTTTGGGTGACTGTTCAGCCAAGAAACTGTCTCTGTCATCTTTTCATTTTGGAAGCTGCTAAATGCACTCCCTGTTTACTCAAGTAATTAATATTATTCCTTCTCAGTCTCTGATTAGGTTGAAGACCAGATAGATACTTTTATAATTAAGCTTAGTTATTTAGGGGTTAACATGATTCTAGGTCTAGATAGGTGCTTTAGGCTGATAATGAAAAGATATTATATGTATTGATTTACATTCAGAATTTTAGACACATCAAGATGAGAAAGATATTTTCTTCAAGGCTGCTAAATACAAATAGCCAAAACACTACGAATGTAACATTTATGTAATTCCTAATGGCTTTTTGGTTCTTCTTGCTCTTGGTAGTTTGTTGTGTATATATTTGTAATAACATAAATGTGTATGTGAATAAAATAAGAAAAGAAAATTTTAAAAATATCTTTCTTAATAAATAAAAATCTTCCAGATTTCCTGTTTATATCTAAGTATCTAAAATATGCAGGACCATAAAAATAAATAAAAAAGGAGAATAAAGAACACAGAAAAACCAGGCTTGTTCAGTGTGCTCCATTTCCTCCAATGTCAAAGTTTATGCTGAAAAAGTATAAGGACTGAATAAAAAAATAGAAGATATGGAATTTTAGGAAATCCCAGGTAATTATCCTAGTTTTTTAATTGTATTTTGAGATACTTTTGCATACATCAGTTTTAGCTTCTTCTACATACTTTCATGGGCATTTGGAGAGCTTATTGTTTGTAAATTAGTGATAATTACTATGATTTCAGAGGGCTTATAAGGCTGTTTAAAGAAAATGCTGCTGATTTCCAAAGCAAATGACAAGGACATCCACGAGGCTGGGAATGGTTAAGATCACTTCTTTCTATTTCAGAAGACCAGAGTTTAGTTTCTAGTACCCATATGATAGCTTATAATAATTCTAGCTTTAGTTTTATGAGATACAGTGCCTTTTTCTGGTCTCTGGCAGCACTTCATATTCACTCAGTGAACATATATATATATATGGGAAACACAAATAAAGTAAAATATATAAATGTTAAAAAAAGACACCATATGGATTTTAGCCTTTCGCCTCTTCTTTCTTCCTCCTCCTTCTTCATCATTATCTTGGTTGTCTCCCCCCCCCTTTCTGTCTTTCCCTCTCTCTTTCTTTCTTGCTATTACTTGTGTGGTGGGATAAAGGTTGGTGGCTGGAGGAAATATGAAACAATCTTTGTTATGAATCAAAGGTATGAATTCAGTACATAGATAAAGATAATATTCACATGGAATCACATAATCTTTTTTTCTGGTAAGCTTTTCCCCAGAATGCCTGGTAACACAATACAAACTTTATAGTCAATATTAACAGGACAGTGTCACCCAGATTTGCTTGTAAACAATTTTTCTGCTTAACTCATACAATAACAGGTGTAAATATGACCTATGAATTTTCATTAATTATTTAAAGTGTCTTCCCATGGTATAATATTCAGGTATTTGCAAGAAAAAAAGATGAAATGAAAAATATATTTCTGTTTTCTGAACAAAGCAAAATCAACCTCAAGCCCTATCTTTGGCCTGATCAGCTTGGTGTAGGGCTCAGCAGAGTGATTCATAATACATACATAAGGAAAGGCAAACTGCATAATGCAAGGTCTCTTGTCTATAAACTCCATATTTCTATAAGGTATTCTACTATTTCCTAAAATACATGAATCTATTTATCTCTTAAAAATTGTCAAGAAGACACTTTGAAAATATTTCTGAATTTTCTTCCTATTTGCAATGGTAATGCAGATTAAGTAGGAAAGATTAAACAAGAAGCAATAGTCTGGGGTTTTGGCTATTGTGAATCAGTCTCTCTCTCATTTCCCATCTCTCACTTCATCTTCTCCCTCCTGAAGAATGATTTATTAACAGAGGTAAAATATAAAGTACACAAGACATAAAGGCTGGCATTCTGGTAACCAGTCATAACAGAAAAACAAATACATTCTTCTTTATTTGCGATATTAAAAAAAAAAAAAAAGCTTAGTTAAATATTGCTTAGGACTCAGGAACTACCTTCTCTTCAAAACAAGGTATTTGAATCTCACACATTAACTAAGCCAGAAGAGATTATAATATTCCTTACAATAAATGAAATTAGATATATTAGACATCTAATGTTAGCTGTTTGAGACATATAATGCCCATATGATTTTAGCATGAAAATATAAGAACTAAGGCATGAGATTCATAGGAGAAATATTAAAACATATCAAGGCAATTATATACATCTCCGTGGACTACCACTGTTGATTGGCCTTACAAGGCCCTCGTAATGATCAGAGGAATTAAGGTAATTCTCCAAATTAAGCATATTTGTGAAGGAAGTCAATTCCTTCCACCTCCAGCCCAATTATCTAACTTTGGCTCTTGAGTCTCTGGGATGATCAGCAAATTAGGCAGCTTTTGAACAAGCAACAAGAACTCACTACATTTGTCCCTATTCCTCAACAAAGCTAAGGCTTCATGATTTAATTACCAGATCATTTCACAGAGTGAAAAGAGAGAAGAAAATTACTAAAAAATTCTCCACTCAATGTATTACCATAGAAAAGTGTTGGAGTTTTTGTTTGCCTGTTTTGTTTTGTTTTTTTGTTGTTGTTGGTGGTGGTAGTGGTGTTTTTTTCCCACCTCAAGTAATGATTGTAACTCTGACACACAATTTGAACCCAAGGCCAAAACAAACAAACAAACAAAAAAATCCAACTTACAGAAGTGAAGAAAATATGTTAACTCAAATCTAACTCAAAAGTTGGTAAGAGGTCATGATTTTATTTATTCCACATTCGTAATAAGAAGGAAAACCTACCCACTCTTCAACATAATGACAAATTAGGATTTACATGGCCTACTTTTGTCAGAGAGTAGTGACTGGCCGTCTTCAATTTTGGACAAAAGCATATTGTACTTTACTGGTTTTATTTGTTTCTCGTGTTTTACTTCCTCTGTACTGCTCTGTATTAAATCAAGGTCTTGTCTGGGGCAACACCTTCTTCTTCCATTGGCATTTACCCTCAGCACGGATCCAGTGCCAGAAGCACATCACCTCAAACAAACAAACTCATCAGTGTGGAAAGGCACACCAGCCCACACCCAGTGTTCGCCTTTGCTTTAGCTTCTTTCCTGTCACTTGTTATTTGTTGTGTGATTCCACAGGAAATGTGAGATGATTTGTTTCCCATTACAGTTAGATTTTAGCGTATTTCAGAAGATATTTTATTTGCTTTTATATATTTCCATATCTTGGTTTGGAAAATGTACTTTTTAAAAATTTTTTATCAATTTATTCTTGTTACATCTCAATGGTTATCCCATCCCTTGTGTCCTCCCATTCTTCCCTCCTTCCCATTTTCTCCTTATTGCCTTCCCCTATGACTGTTCCTGAGGGGGATTTCCTCCCCTTGTATATGCTCATAGGGTATCCAGTCTCTTCTTGGTAACCTGCTATCCTTCCTCTGAGTGCCACCAGGTCTCCCCCTCCAGGGGACATGGTCAAATATTAGGCACCAGAGTTTGCATGAAAGTTGGCGAGTAGTGTGGACTGTGTTTAGAAGCGGCAGCAGCAGCGGAAAATGTACTTTTGAACAAAATGTTCATCTTAAGAAAGTTATTATTGTTGAGGTTGGAATGATTGCTCAGTGGGTAGTAGCATTTGCTACAGAGAAGCATGCCCCATGTTAGGTTCTCAGAATCCACAATGTGGAAGAAGGGAACAGACTCTGGCATCCACAGATATGCCATGAATGCACATGCACCCACACAAACATTTACATGCAAAATGTGTAAATACATGCCATTTTTTTATGAATTAAAAAAAACCAAAACAACTTCCCTTAAACCTATTTTATACTGCAATTTTTGACTTAGATAACCTCTGAAATCTTTAATATGCTAAATACAGAGAATTGTTATCATTGTGCTATTTTTTCTTCCATTTAAAATTTCTTTACAATAAATGTTAAGATGAGGAGTTTTACTGTAGCATGTTCACGTATGTGTCACCACACTCTGTTCTCATTCCTTTCCTTGTACTGCCACACTGCCACATGCATACCTCTCACTTCTGAAGGGTTCCTATTCTTCCCCTAAATAATTTGACCTCTACTCTCATGTCACATACATCTCATGACTCTTCCTTAGCTATAGCAAAGAGAAATTCTTAATAAGTTCTCTAGGATAATATGCAATTATATAATTATTCTCATTAACTTTAAAGGACAAAATTGTTGAATAGGCAAAGTCCACATGTTGTCAATCTCACCATGACTCTAGAAGAGTATTTCTACTGTGTACTTAAATGCTAGAAGTCCCTGCATGAAGAAGATTTAGAGCAAAAATAAATGCCTATTCTAAATCACAGGGTGTATACTTTAGTTCCCAGCATATGTGATGAGAAAAGGCCTCTGTATTTTTACAAAACAGAAACGTTATGACTCTAGGCTTATGGCTGAAAGTTGATTTAGGAGTTAGAATACAGCTATGCGTTTTTATTAAAAATAGGAGTAGAAAAGGAAGGAACACATGAGATGATCCTCAATGGAATATTATATTCAACCTCAAGTGGCGAAAGAGGAGCCAAGAAATCATTTCAAGATTAATAAACCTAAACGAGTAATTTCTATAAGCACTAATGTTTTGCATTGATAATAATTGCTTAATTATACTTATTTCAGAATTTAATTCCAGAATACAGTGAGATACTCGGTCAGTTAGTAAATGAAATAAACCCTCAAATTTGGAATGACTTAATAATTGCGTCTAGAATGGAGAGATCATCTATCAGTATAAAAGCAAAGCACGCACAAGCAGTAACAGACACCAGACTCACGTTCCTCACACATGCACACATACACACATGCACAATCTCTGAGATATACATAACCATGTACTAGCACATCAAGTAGGAGATCAGTATGTACTTCCTATTCTCTCACTTGACATCCAGAAATGCACAACTGGGAGGAAGGACTGCAGTGCGCTAACAGTCGGAGCTGTGCTTGTAGCTGCATACCACTTTCCGATTACATGGTCAAGCCTTGCTTTTGCTTTCACCTTTTGTTTCAACCTTTCAACAAATATGAATTTTTAGAGAGCTCTTAGTGCTTCTTTAGATAGAAGACTGAAACCTGAAGGAGTCTGCAATGCAGAAATTTTGAAAAGGCAAACTTGAAAGTCAAGATGCAGTTGTTAAGTCACTTTGTTTTTGATACACTTGTAATAGAAAAGAAGACCAGATGCACGGACCTTTCTATCATTGTGGCATAATTTCATCTTTACGGTTTTCATTGTCTCGGTGTATCTAGAATATTGAATATTTCAATTACTATTTTCACTTCTTTAGGAACTTCAAGAGAGTTTATTCTTTAGAATAAAAAGAAAATAAAAGCAAAACAGAATAATAAATAAAATACATAAAGCCAGATAAAACCAGATATTTCTTAATTTAACAGAATCCCAACCGTGACAAATTTCCCTAATTTCCCTTTTCTCCAATGTAGAGTGTTGCATTCTGAGCTACACATGGAAGAAACTGTTATTAATTTGGTTTCTTTTGTCTAGAAGCCTATTTATACACACACATCAGAAATATTAGTATATAAATTAAACTTGGAAAATTCACCTTATTTCTTAGACTCTTTAGGGAAGAGAAAGTAAAGAAGGAAATGATTGGCCTAAATATCTATACAACTTTATCTTCAATTTTCAGAACTCTTAAGAAGTCCCAACTAGCACCTAAGACATTTCAAACTTGTGTAAATATGAAGAGAATAACTGAATGTGTAGTCAAGTAGGGATTTTACTCTTTAGAAAATATTTATAGATTGATACATGTATTGACATTCTGGGACTGTTACACTCCTCGTAACAGAGTCAATGAAGTCTGAAATGGTTCGTCCATGGTTTCATATTAAAACTCACTATTTTCTTATCCCCTGACCTCCTGTGTCTGTGGCCATGGGAGACTGCTCCATCTCAGTCTGTGCATACATAAACCATCAAAAAGTGCTCACCAACACCCAAGGTAAATCTAGGTGCAAATTAATTTCCTTCAGAGTTATTGAAAGTGTTTCGATGTTAAAATGTAATAAGACCTTTCACATTAAATCTCAGGTTCAAATATAAGATATTTAATTATAATATTCTCTTTCACACACACAATAGTACATGTGTAAACCAGGAATCTTTATAAACAATAACAAATATTGGGTATTATTTGTTATTATAGATTATTTGCCTCTTAATATATATAGTAAAAGGGTTTTTATTACTGCAATGAAACACTAGGCCAAAAAGCAAGTTGAGGATGAAAAGATTTATTTAAGTTATACTTCCATATTGCTGTACATCATTGAATCTGTAGGCAGAGGCTGTTGAAAATGCCATGGAGGAGTACTGCTTCCTGGCTTGCTCTGCTTGCTTTCTCATAGAACCCAGGACCACCAGCCTAGGCATGACCACACCCACAACTGGCTGGGCCCTCTCCTATAATCACTAATTAAGAAGGATCCAGAGGGTCCTAGAAACCTACAAGAAGAACATTATGATGGGCAGATCTGGGCCCAAGGGTCTTGCTCAAACTATGGTATCAGCCATACCCAGATCTAGCCAATGGACAAGACATTCTCCACAGTTGAGTGGAGAGTGGGGTCTGACTTTAACACGTACTCTGGTGCCCCATATTTGACCACGTCCCCTGGATGGGGAGGCCTGGTGACACTCAGAGGAAGGATAGCAGGCTACCAAGAAGAGACTTGATACCCTATGAGCATATCCAGGGGAAGGAGGTCCTCCTCAGTCACAGTCATAGCAGAGGGATAACAATTAAGATGTAATATGAATAAATCAATAAAATATATTTTAAAAAGCTTACTTACCACAGAATCTTATGGAGGCATTTTCTCCATTGAGTTTCTCTCTTTTCTGATAACTCTAGTTTTTGTGTCAAGCTGCAAAAAGACTAATCACACATGATCTAAATAGACCATCATATAAATTTTCTTTTTTTAGTGGCTAATGTTCCCTGTATGCTGTATGCACATAGCTGCAGAGGTGGATTCACTATTCCAGAGATGCCTTGGGTTTCTATAATTGAGTTTATAAATTATCATTTTCATTGTTAAACAAAATGGAATAAATTGACGTGTTCTCTAAAACAATTGCCTATCTATAGAGAATCCACTTTGGAGACAGACATTTCTTCACCACTTTAATTGTCATCCTAATGAACTTCTAAAATAAGCTACAAATAAACTGAATTTTTCATACATACTTGTGAATTCTTTAATTAGTAAAGCAATAACTATTCTAAAACTGAACCAATCTATACATGTCAGAGCACTTGGTCAACAACGATTCTTCCTTCTTACAGAAAGATTCTGTATATTGACATATTTGCACTGCACTCTTCCTTCAGACTGGGCAAAGATTGCTGAAATGGAGACTCATTGACTTGATACTCAAGACTTGTCATTATTTGTCTATTGACCTGCTCTCTCTGTGGCCATGAGAGCTACAGTACAGCTTTGTGAGCAAGTATCCATTAAGAAAAAGTGCTTCTCACACCAGAAAGCACATGTGAGTTAAAGACGTTCTGTTAGAAGAGATTTCAAATGTTCCAAGAAAATTGTCTTCTTTCCAGTAAATGAAACTCCATTTAAAGTCTGTTTACTGAGTGTGATGGGGCCACTTGTATTCACATGTGGAAAGAGAATATTTAGCACTCTGTAGAGTACACATACATTTAGGGTATTCACTTCTTTATTTTAGGAAATGGAGATGGAACTTTAAAGAAGTTTTAAGAAAGCCCTGTGAAAGATTTTATTGATACAATAACTTTCTTTTTAAGGAACTTATGATTTGTCAGGAAATAGACCAGGTAACTAGAATCAAAATTAGCACTTTGGTTTAATTAAACGAGGATTCTGTAAAATATATATTATCAGATTCATAATTGATAAAAACAACTTAATTTAGAAAATATTTCATATCTAGAAATAAGAAAACAAAGAGGAACATGTTGCTTTTAGAACAACATGTTCATTCCAAAATATTTTCTCAGTGTGCTTCAAGCTTAACTCACTCACAGAATATGAACTTACAAAAGAGAGCAAATTTAAATGATGCATTAATAAACAATTGTTTGTATTTTCTGTTTTGTCTGTGTTGGGAATTGAACCCAGGACCTTGTAACTAATAGGCCAATGCTTTATCATTGAGCCACATTCCCAGAAGCAATGACAAACTTCAGTGCTATTTTTATCTATTTGATGACAAGAGTATCTAATTCACATCTTTGAAATGATTAATTTACTGTTGGTATAGTAGTATATTTTATTTCAGTAAGCATAACTGCATAATTTCAGAATATTATCATGTTTTACTTTAAGTACTGGTCTATAAGATTCAATACAGTAAGATACTAGATGTAGTATACTCTTAAAGGTATCCATTATACTTTTTAAAACCTTATCTAAATAAAAAGTATGAATTTGATTTAAAGCTAAAGATTGTAGTAAAGCACTTAGATAGTACATATTTAGATATATAAAATCAATTTCAATTGACCAAAATAAAACATATATAAACTTATGGCTTGAAATAGCTGATTGACAATTATAGTTGATGTGACAACTATTATAAATTCTATAAAATAGATATTCACATGGTAAACTCACAAAATCATCTTACTAAATGTCATATACACATCTTTCATAAATTAAACCAGTTGACACATAAACCTTAAAATACACTTTTAAAAAAAATAAAATTCATGTTTTCTAATTTTCTGTGTACCTCTGTGCTATGTGTACATCTATGTGGGGTGTATGAACATGTGAGCATGTGTACAGATGCGTACATCAAAGAAGGTCAGAGAAGTATATTGGTTGTCTTGCCCTACTACTCTCAGACTCATCCTTGAGACAACATTCTACTGAACCTTAAGTTCACTGTAATATTTTCTACTAGGTTGGCTGGCAGAGAGGTACTAGAGACTTTTTGAATCAATGGCCCCAAGTGCGCCAAGCTTTTAATACATGGGTGATGTGTATTCAAACTCAGGCCTTTAGCTTGTATAACATGGACTCACACACTGAGCATTCGTTCTAGCCTCAATTTTAATACACAGTTTTATTTTCCATGTTTTTCTACTAGTAACAAAACTGGGAATTGTTGCTATGATAAATTAAATAAATAGTGGGAAATGACAACAAATTAGTATAAAATAAGATAATTAATACTATTAAAATGCTAGGTAGCTTTGAAATGTATAGTTAGTTGCTGATAGGAAATAATTGTATATAAAAGTCTGATGCTCTTAAAAACTTAAACTATATACCTTAAAATGTCCTAAAGTAGGGGCTGTAGAAATGGCTCAGTACTCAGGAGCACTTTTCCCTCTTCTGGAGAAACTGGGTTAAATCCTTAACACCTATATGTTTGCTCACAATATCTGTAATTATATTCCAGAAGTTATAACACTCCCTTTTGATGTCTGTGGGCACTATGCTTATACACTGTGCCCACAGACACACATACAGGTGAAATACTCATACACGTTAAATTAAAAAAAATATATATTATATACCACAGTTGATATAAAGTGGTAGTACATGTTATCACACAGATTTTATTTTTTTTAATGTAGGTTGTGTGCAGTAAATTAAGTAAAAGAGCCTAAAATTTATCCTTAACCAATGTTACCATCTCAACAGACTTTTCAACTGCTAAGGAACGGATTAGGAGACTGACAGATGAGCTTACAAGCTTTACTTCCAAAGGGCTGTGTGCCATTCCTCCCTAGGGGACTTCATAGCTGTAAAAGGCATGGAGAAACATCAAGTTATCTGACATCAAGTGTGATGACACAGAAGGAACAGGTAGGCACATTGAATGTCAGGACACTTATTGCCAAAACCATCCACATGTCCATTAAGGTCTCAGAAAAAGAGAGACCTGTTCTTACATTTCCACCTTCAAAATATCTAAAAGGCTAAGAAAAACAAGGATCCTGACACAGAAAAAAAATGGAAATAGTATATTTTCTTTTGTAGCTTGTGGCTTGTGAAAATTATATTTGTTATAAGTTGCATGTATCTATGCACATGCACCATTAAAAAGCATCTGAGAGAATAAAGATATAATATTAATGATGGTATTCTCTTTAAATTACATGTGGTACACTAGATACTCTCAAACACTGTAATTTTAAGTTTTTCTAAAAATGACTTGTGCTCGAAAATGAAGATCTTAGTATTAATATGCAGTTAAAAGGAAAGCAGAAATATGGATTATAGGAGAAGCAGGCCTGCTATATGCCAATGGAAGGTGATAGATTGCCTTGATGTTGGCCCAAAGATGCATGCTCACAGTATACAATGAATAATTCTGTAGTCCTGACTTTCTCATGAAGATGATGGGTAACAACATATGTTGTACTCCTGTGATTTATTAATAGTATGCTTTTTAAATATTTTTATTTATTTTTTTCTTTTTATTGAAACATTTTCTCAAAAAATATATTCTGATAATAGCTGTCCTTTCCTCTATTCCTCTCAGTTTGTCCCCAAATCCTCTCACATCTGTATCCACTCCTTTTTCGTCTCTTATTAGAAATAAAGAGGTGTCTAAAGGATAATAATAAAACATAACAAAATAAAATCGTGTAATATAAAACGAAAGTGCACATTGTAGTTAGACAAGTCAAAGAGAATAAAAAGATCTCAAGTAAAAGCACAAGAGTTAAAGACCCATTCATTTGAATACTCAGAAATCCCATTAGAACCCTAAACTAGAAGGACTTGGGGGAGACCTGTGCCCAAACTGTGCATGCTGACTCAGTCTCTGTGAGTTCATATGAGTTTTGGTCATGTTGATTTAGAGGGCCTTAATCTTTTTTTCATTTTTTGTATTTAAAATTTAATGTTATTAATTTATTTAGATTACAACTCAATTGTTATCCCATCACTTGTATCCTCTTGTTCCTCCCTCCCTCCCGCTTTCACCCTATTCCCCTGCCCTAGGTTTAAGACCAAGGGGGACCTTGGTCATAGGCTATCAAGCCTCATCTTGGTAAAGGGCCTTAAACTTGATGTCCTCCATCTCCTCTGACTTTAAACTCTGCCTTCGCTTCCCCAGGCTTCCCTGAATCCTCAGTGAAGGGTTTTGAAAGGGATATCTCATGTAGGTCTGAGTGTTCCGATGTATTTCATGCTCTGAAAAGCAAGTGTGATTTACCACTAGGATGATTGAGAGTGCGCTATCCCCCTCCCTCACTCTGCATATAGTGATTCTACACAATATTCTTAGCACACTCAGACTAATTGGTACAGATGATTGATAGATCTGTCTTAAAAAATTGACCCGACTAATCATTTCACAGATAACATATACACACATGAGTCACAGTGTTCTGCTTGAATTTTCAACACTGTATGTCCATTATACTTCAGTGAACTGATATTATAAATAAAAATAAGACATAGTTTACATTAGAGAAAAATAAGCAAGTAAAGATAGAATGCTTGTATATTAGGAAATTATAGCATCACAATTAGTGATAAAGTGTTGGCAAAATGATGTGACAACAACACAAAGGCATGGGGAATATATGATGTTTATATAAGGCCACTATTGAACAAAACTAAAAAAGCATTTAAAAAAGGAAATTTCCTATCATAGCTCTTGATTGTATAATCCCTATGCATATAATCAAGACATAAATTTGAATGTTTGTACACTGTGGGGTGCAACTATTCAAATGGACTTATAGATTATTACACACAGAGCTCACAAAAGAAGAAAATTCTGAAGTACAGAGCCTGAGGACTGTCTGAAGATAATTTTATTCACTCCCACTTAGAAAAAATAATAAAGCACAAAATATGAGGTACTATGAGTCTTATGTATAGTCCATGACAATGAATATAAATAACACATAAAATCTCCTGAACTCCGACTACTAAACACTTGGCATTCTGAAATGCATAAACTAAGAAGATAGAGACACTGAATCAAATGCTTTCAGAGCTGTAAATAGTGTGGCCATCATCAAGGCTTCCACTCTCATTATGATACTCTGCATTTGATCTTTGAAAAAAAGACAGAAAAAGCTGTTGCTAGAATATTCAAGGGCCCTGAGAAAAAAGAATCAAAAAGCTCATCAGTGTTTGTTTTGTGAGGTTCTGGGACATAGTTTCTCTTACTTCCAGCTCCTTGATAGACAAGCTTTAGACTGCACAACAATATATTACATGAATAAACTGACTTTGACCCAGCAATATAGTGCTTCGTTCTACTTGAACTTTGTTCATCTAACAGATGGAATTAGATGGAGAATATATGTAAAAATATCAAGTAAGAAGGTGGTAAGAGTTGTTTATCTCAGGTAGGCTGTGCAACATATGGCCACTTTGTTCCAAACTAATGTGTTATGATTGAAGCATTCCCTTATCACATGAAACAAAAAGATGAGATAAATATACATATATAATTCAGCAGGCATTAAGTTTGCATAGAATCACTTTACCACAGAGTGAGGTGGAAAACAGTACACTGTAAATCACACTGATGATAAATCACACTTTTTTTTTCAAGAATAATGGCTGAAGCATAACCTAAGACTCGGAAACAAATCAATGTGAGCACTTACTCATATTTGAGCGTTTTCCTCCCTCAGTAAAAGTTGCTATTTGAATTTAGACTGTTTATGTAGTCTGCATATCTAAGGACATTCAGAGTCAAAGGTTGATAGAAGGGCATTGGATTACCTATCTCATAATATTTAGGTTATTCCCTGAATATCAGGAAGGAAATATATTGAATTAACAAGACTAGTCCTAAATGAATGACTTTTTATTTCACTACAACTATCATAGCAATAATCTTGAACAGCAAAAAATCTTATTCTTTTCACTAATAAACTTTAAAAAATTAGAGATGAAATGGTAAATTTCTCACAGACTTCACGTACAAATTTCCAAACAGAAAATAAAATCGTGTATGTGTGTTGTGGCCTGAAACAACCTATATTTGAAGCATGACCGAAAAACACACTAGTTAATTATAGTAGACCTAATAAATTACTATGAGATGGACTCAAATCTAGTCTATTGAGGCTGTTATTTTCTTTCATACTCCACATTTAAAAAATAAATCTATGTACTTGGTACATAATGCACATGTTTTATTAAACATTATTAACAACATTAACAATATTCTACCCTAATTTCCAGCTCAGTGCTATATCTTTTGAACTGAGTAGTTCATTGTTCTCATTGACACATGGATACAACCTGGAAATCATTCACTGTTCACCTCTCTTCCGGGATAATCGATCTCAAATTCCAGAAACCTGATTTCTATTTCTAAACTAGCTGTTGAATCCGTGGCTGGTGGCCACGACACTTTCACCTGAATGCGTCAGAGGCTTACTCACAGCTTTCTCTGCTTTACATTTCCACAGAATAGTGATTATTTGAAAGACAAAGGCTGCAATTTTCCATTACTCAAAATTTTCCACTAATGTCCCAGTTGAGTTAAACCATTAGTAACCTCTCTGAAGTGAGTTATAACTTTGCCTCCATGAATCTTGTTTGAGTCTAAGCATCATTTTCTCCTTCATGATTATGGAAAGAAAACATTTAAATTAAATGGCTGCATCAGATTTTAAGTTAGACTGCATTTCCTTCCTAAATACCATCATGTGAGTGTCCTTTTGATTCGCTGAAAATAATAACTATTCATCTCTGTACAATATAGGCCTATATTCCTGTGTTCTGATCATGCAGACCTAGTGGCATGGAGGACACCTTGAAATGTTTTTAAATTCCACACTTTCTTGATTTTTAAGCACTTTTTACTTTGGAGTAGTAAAACCGTAAGTCAGCATTGGCTGATCTGAATTTGTGTTCTCTGATCTTCAGTTTTTGTAAGATTTCTGCTCAGGGGTGAGTTGGAAAGGAATTTGTGTTTGGGCTGATTTACTCTATGGAATTAATACTTTCTCTTCTCGCTTGTTTTAGTTTCAGAGAATATAGTATTCATAAATACTGGCTGAGGCTCCTTAAGCCTACTCCCTATGGTGCAGCTTTGTTTCCAAGAGCCTGGGGTGTGTACTATGTAATTAATGATGATGTTTTCTTTACATTTACAGCATCTGCTGTATTTGATAAGTCAGTGCGGTGTGCATGATATTGAACAGAACCCTGTTGGCCTGGCCATTTTTCCTAAGGGAAAGGCATGGCTCCATTTCTAGTTTAATTAAAACGCCCTTTGATCACTTTCTTTGGCTTTGATAAAGGGCACGAGTAATGTGGAATATCAGGTCATTTGTTCATTTGAAAGAAAAGATACAAGAAAAGCTTGCACTCTTGCCATTTCTTGTTTCAGAAATTCCTCCTGTCATATGCCAGCATTTATAAAATTCTCATAAGGTCAGGAAGATTTTATTTTAAACATCTAAAATATTAGCAAGTTAAAGATTATCTAAGATAAATAGGTATGTTCATTGATAGATATCAATTTTAGCTTGAGAAAAACACTTAGTATTAATTGATATTCTTATAAAATGCCAGTGTTAAAATTTCTACATTCTACAGCTATTTTCTGCTGAAAATAATAATGGCATACTGCAAAAGTAGAGCTTATTTGGTTCCAGATTCTGTGAATCCCTGTCACACAAACTAACTCATTATATGAGGTAACGGGCAGGTGATGGTGTCATACGCCTTTAATCCCAGCAATTGGGAGGCAGAGATAGGTAGATCTATGAGATTGAGGCGAGCCTGGTCTACAGAATGAGTTCAAGGATAGCCAAGGCTAGACTGAGAAACCCTGTCTCAAAACAAAAACAAAAACAAAAAACAAACAAGAAAAAAACCCACCAAAAAAAACCCCAACAAAACAAAACCAACCAAACAAAACAAAACTTCAGTGGGACACACAGATCAGAAAAAAAAGAAATAAAGGCAGGAATGTGGGCAAGGGACTTTTTTTTTAGAGGATTAGAATGCATTTTGTATACTTAAATATATATTTACATATTATATAATTATTATACAATACCTTACCTTTTACACAATGATCCTTTGTATAGCGAACCAAACAAATTTGATATCATCTTTTATTTTTAATCAGCAGCCTCTAAAATTTACTAAATCCAGAGTACATGTATGTGAGGCATGACATTTCAATGGTGCTTTTGCCATGTCCATAGTGAGGGTGTTTATTATTGCTTTTGAGTTTTGGGTAAAGCCTCCATCTTTCACATTCACAAGCATGTGCACAGCCTTGTGACCATGGAAGTAAAGTATCACCTTTTTTGTTTCAGAACTTGTACATGTTTTATGGTGTTCTTTTGTCCTTCAATAGTCGATAGCTATATTTTCAGAGACCAATGTTTGCATTTCTGGTTAGTACCTGATGGTTAGAGAAATAGTGCTGTTTCCACTTTGTCTGCTTCTGTAGCATTCTTATCTTACCCTCATCCCACATGCATAGCCTTTGTAACAGAATATTTCACTCCTCACACTCCTTAAAATACAAACCAAAAATATAAAAATGATAGTAATTAAATGATTAGAAGCAGAAAATACAGTTCCTTAGAAATATTGTTGCTCTATATTGTTAAGTCAAAAAAAGGAAAAAGAAAAAAAGAAAGAAATTTGAAAAACAGACTAGAAAATATAAGCCAATTTCAATTTTTCAAATTACAAATTTGGCTGTGTACATACAAAGCGGGAGAGGGTCTTGAAGTTGTGAGTGGCCTACGTTGTCACTTAAGGACATGTTGATGTCTGTGGGCCATTTTGCAACAGAGAACCATGTTGGGTCTATGGTTTTTTCTTGCTTGGGGTAAGGGGAGTAGATGTTATTGGCCTATACTGTACATGAGGGCTGTGATGGTGTCAGTTGCCCATCCTGTGGCAGGAGGCCATGTTGCTGTCCTTGGACCATGCTGTCACCAGAAACCATGTGGAAATTTATGAGCCATGCTCCTGATGAATATAAAGGACAAGAAAACTCCTTTTGCAGTAGTATGGATAATTGCAGACTCACAGTTGAAAAAGGCTTCTGTTGAAACCCCCGCCTCCTATAAATAAAAAACAGTGAAAGTCTAGACAGGAAGCCATTGAAGAAAACTCTTAAAAATTGTGAGAAGGGTGTTGAAGTGGAGCTCTCCACAATTGATGGCTTCTGGCAGGGGTGCAAGTGTGGAAGGACTTAGTTTTCTTTAAAGGGCTGGCCACTGGGAGTTTGACCATGCCCCGGTGAGTATAGGTGCAGCGCAAATTAACAAATTGGACTATCTACTTCTTCTCCTCCTCTCTTCCGCTTCCTCCTCCATCTCCTCCTGTTCCTCCTCCTCCTCCTTCTCCTCTTTTTTCTTCTTCTTCTGTGGTAAACTCATAAGGATAGGCCTGGAGAAATTGGAAGTGCATATGATCAGTTTGCATGATGTGAACTTTCCAAATAATCAATAAAAATTTATGTAGAAAAAAAAAAACAAAGAGGGATTCTGTAACTACAGTATAACCTCAATAGCAATAACGCACACACACACACACACACACACACACACACACACACACACACATATATATATAAACAGCATACCCATGGTTACATGTAAGGTCAAAGTGTAACTTTTATATATAGATGTTCTAAGTATATTTAAATTTTCTATCATGAATACTTGTACTCACATATGCATATGGAGCTTGAACACAGAAGAGATGCAGGGCAGATGCGCATTGCCAGCTTTATTCTATTACTAAAAATAGCATGCACCTTCTTGTAATGCTGAACAATTTTAATGTGATCACCTCTTTCAGACAGCAGAACAGTACAAAGGGGCCTTTCCTAATGTAATATTGTGATTAGAAGATCACACCTCAGACAGTGCTTCACCTTCTACAGAGGACCTGCTGGGTCAGCAGGGTTTTGGCTGAGAGGACTCAGCAAGCCACTGCTGTCTGGGCTCTTACTCTATACAGCACTTCCACTGGGGAAGTTGCATTCATCATGAATCCAGACCATGCTGAAACAGAAAATGTGAGAAACACTGTGTGTGTTTGCAGTCTCTCTCATTTTTACCCTGTTCCTACACAACTGTTGACACTGATTGCAAACCTAAACATTTTGAGACTTTGTTACATTTATTCTCATGTACTTAGGTTCATTATTCCAAATGTAACACTTGGGTTCTTGGTGAAGAGATTTCAGTCCTTACAAATAATTTCCTACATGGAATGATTTTATAACTGTGTTGGTAAGAATATAAAACTGGAATATACAGCTTGGAAATGTTTCCTTTCAAATGACCTTCACTGGAGGAGGTATCCATGCTCAAATTCTTAGACTTCCTGGAACCACAGTTTCAGTTCTTGGCAAGAGTGACATGACCCTTAATTTCCTAAGTGATAAGGTACATTCCTTTGTGCTACAGTTTATTTCAGGCTCCACGAAAACTTTCCGTTTTCTTGAAGGGCTAAATCAACCACCCAATTAATGAAGAAATTCGATAAATTTTCTTTTAAGAGTTGTCTTTTTAAAAGTCAATTGAAGTTCAGAATTTTAAAGTTGTCTTGAGGTATTTAAAATAGAAAGAAAATAGTGCATCCTAACTACCACCCTTAATCACGATGCTAGTGCCTTAACCAAACTGGCTTCAACTTTTTCTTTTGATTGTTTTTAAAGAAAACTATTTGAGATTATATTACATTTCTTATGCTCTTCAGTCTTACTTAATTCTAAGAGTGGTTTTAAATTTTTAACTCTTACTTAGTCTCAAATAACAAAAATGAAAACAAAGCAAGAACTTTTTGACTCTTCTTATACTTTTTACCCACAAACACTTGTTGTCTTTAATGAGTAGTGACAGTAATAAAGCTTTTTATCATTTTTAAAATAAAAGATGATTTAGAGATATTGTTACATAGATTCATGAAGTGCTGTTCTTTCACTGTATATGGAGGCTCTTTCTTAAATTAACTACTGCATCATGCAGTTATTGAACATGAGAACATATTACATTTCAACACTTCATTAATTCTACAATCCTAGCCTTTATGATGTTTTTTCTCTTACTAAAAATATGTTTTTATTCATATAATATATTCTCATTATGGTTTCTCCTCTTTCAACTCCTCTGAGATACACTTCATATCTCCTCCTATCCTAATCCACACACTTTCTGTGTCTCATTAAAAAACAAACAGGCAGCTGAAGGGTAATTATAAAACAAAACAAAAACAAACTTGAATAAGACAAAACAAACAAACAGAATGAAAACAGGCAAAGACAAATAAGAAGAAACACAAAATAGACTCATTGTCACATACATTTCTTGACTAAGGAATCCCATAACAACACACAGCTAGGAGCCATAATATTTATATGAAAAGTACCTGAAAGTCATATTTTAAACGTGCCCTGACAAAACGCTATGAGACAAAGAACTTACAATGATGCTATTGAGTTCATCTTGTTTTCGGACCTTTACTGCAAGCATGGAGCCTGCCCGTAAGAGTGATTTGACATTCCAGTGACAGTCCTTGGAGAGAACACATTCTTCATTTGTGGATGGTTATCAATTGGAGACAGATTCTCCTTTCAAGATGGGGGCTTGCATCCACTTCTTTTCTCAATGCAGGCACCTCATATGGGGCAGATCCATTAAGGCCCATGCATGCTGGTACAATCGCTGCGAGTTCATATGTGTGTCATTCCAGCTACTTAAGAAGCCTTTGTTTCCTTGGTTCCCTTCCCTGTGGCTACCACAGTCTTTCTGACTCCTCTCTTGCAGGCTTTGCTGAACTGTGATGGAAGGGATTTGATGGAGACATCCCATTTAAGGTTGAGCAATCCAAGATGTCTCATTTTTTTTCACATTGTCGAAGTGTGTATCTCAGTATTTGTTCTTACCTACTGCTTGAGGAAGCTTCTCTGATGAAGGCTGAGCAAGGCACTGATCTAAGAGTATAGCAGAATATAATTAGGAGTTATTTTATGGATATGTTCCTTTAGCAGAACAGTAGTATCTGGTTCCATGTAGGTCCGTGGCCTACCAGTTACCAGGTACTTGGACACCCGAGCAGTATTGGGGAGGGGTTCCATCTCATAGAGTGTGTACTAAGTCCAACCAAACATTGGTTGGTTACTCTGACATTTGTGCCACAATTGTACTACTGTATCTTGTAAATAGGTCACCACTGTTGATTGATAGGTTTGTGTCTGGTTTGGTGTTTAACTTTCTCCTTTCATAGCAAGAGGAGAAGGGTACCTCTTTACAGTATCATGAACATTACTCCACAATACAGAAGGTTACATAGGTAAACTCCAGCTAGACTTCTCATTGTTCAATGTGTTGTGAAAGCATGTCCAGATATGGGCATTACCATCAACTTATGGAGACTATCCGCTAGCTTTGGCAGCAGCCTGGGTTGTTTGGGGATTCCCATATGGTCTCTTTGGCAAACCACTCACTTAAATTAACCCAAACCTTCACTTGGTAAAGAGATCGATATGTCCCATGGCACTTAGTCTACCTCTAATTTGGAAATTTCATTTAGACCTCCTAAATATGTATGTGTATGTATTTTAGGAAACTTCTACTGTATTATATTTATGTATGACACCTCAATTGGCCATTTGTTTTGGCTGTACCTCCATGTAGTCCCTTCCTTGACACCTCTTTCCTCTCCCTCCCTGTTTGATCCTCTTGTTCCTGTCCTAGCTTCATCCATCTGTAACTATCTATTCTATTTTGCCTTCCAAGAGAGATACAATATTCACTTCTAGTCCTGTACACTACGCCTAATATTCTTGGTTATATATATTGTAGCTTGCTTGTGAAGACTTAACAACTGAACTCCACAAATAAGATAACACATACAATATTTCTCTTACTTAGTTAATTCACTTAGGATGATTTTTAATAGCTCTATCCATTTACATAAGAACTTCATGATCTCATATTCTTTAAATGGCTGAGTAGCATTCCATTATATAAATATGCCACATTTTCTTTATCTATTCACTTGTTGACAGATGTCTAGAACTTGGGTGCCCTTGTGTTTGGTGAATAGATGTTAAGATTAGGAATGTTCTATTGGTGGATTTGTCTCTTGATGTACATGTTGTCCTCTCCACTGTCTCTTAGAATTGTCTTGAAGTCAATTTTGTCAAGTATGGATATGGCTAAAACCAGCCTGCTTCATAAGTCCATTTGCTTCAATATCTTAAATATCTTGTTCCTTTTTTTTTTATTCTGCAGTGATGTCTATTTTTGATGTCAATACGTGTTCCTTTGTTACAGCAAAGGATGTATCATGTTTATAGATTTAATCTGTTAGTCTATGGGGAATTAAAACTATTTACATTGACAGTTATCAATAATTCCTGTTCTTCTGCTGTTGTGATCCCATCACCATGTGCTGATCTTTTGATTGGCTGGTCTGAGACTATTTATCTTTCATGTTTTCTTTGGTTAACCTTTTTATGGTTGAGATTTTCTTCTGAGTGCCTTCTGTATTGCTGGCTTTGTAGATAGATTTTGTTTAAAACTGGTTTTGTTGTAGAATGCCTTTTTTCTCCATCTATTGTGATTTAAAAAATTTATGTTGGGTTTAGCCTAAGTTGACACTTCTGGTCTCTTAGATTTTATAGAATACCCATCTAGGTGTTTTTTAACTTTTAGAGTCTAATTGAAAAGTTATGTGCTATACTAATAGGCCTGCATTTATATGTTCTTTGGTCTTTTCCCTTTGTAGTTTTTATATTCTTTCTTTGTTCTATATGTTTAGTATTTTGATAATTATGTGTTGTAGAGAAATACTTTGTGATCCAGTCTATTTGATGTTTTGTGTGCTTCTTGTACCTTGATAGGTACCTTCTTCTTTGAGTCAGGGGATCTTTCTCCTATGATTTTGTTGATAATATTTTCTGTTCCTTTAACCTGGGTTTTTCTACTTCCTCTAATCTTATTATTCAGAGATTTGGGTTTTTTTGTAGTGTTCCAGATTTCCCTGATGTGTGTGTGTGTGTGTATGTATGTATGTATGTGTGTGTATTAACTGAGGTATTCATTTCTTCTTCTATTGTGTCTTTAATGTATTCTGATATTAATGATTGCCTCTGTGGTTCTCATTCAAGTTTATAAGTTTCTTTTCCATTTTTCCCTCAGCTTGAGTTTTCTTTAGTTATTCCTTTTCTACTTTCATGTCTTGGACTATCTTCTTCATCTCATTACATTGTTTGTGTGTGTTTTCAAAATCTCATTAATGAATTTGTTAATATCCTCTGTAACATCCATGATCATATTCATGTTAGCTATTTTGAAGACTTCACATGTGTTTCAGCTATGTTCCAGTTTTAGGTCCTACTGTACTTGACTATTTAGCTCTATCAGTGTATGCATATTACATATATATCTAAAAATTCACTAGTACAACATTTATGGCAGTACACATGTTAATTTATTAATATGCCTCTCTAATTTTATCATTTATCAAATTGCTTGTTTTTGTTTTAATGACTTTGAAACATTAATATGTTTTTCAAAAGAACTTTATAAACATTCTATTGCCTCCTTCACCTCGAATTCTGGTTAGTAAGTGTGTGTTCTTTTCTTTAGATGTTGAATGTTAATAACAGTGACAGCAACTATACTAATATGAACAAGGTCAATGTACTTCTATTGAATACCATACTGTCTTCAAAGTTCTTCAATGCCTTTCAGTCTTTCAGTCATTATATTATGCTAATTTTGGAGCTTCTTGTCTTATTAAAACAAAATAACAGAGCAAAAACTTCTACATAGGAAGTTAAAGAGTAAGAACATTATCTTTCATGCATGTAATACTTTAATGGGTATCATATAATTTCTATTTCCTAATCTATTTATACAGGTTACAGTAATTAATTGCATATTTCTTGATCTTTTATAACCAAATACTTAACAGATGTGGTGGCACATGCATTTAATCCCATTACTCTGGGAAAAAGAGACAGGCAACCACCATGGATTCAAAGCCAGCCTCTCTAAGATGTAAGTCCAGAACAGCCAAGGCTAAACACACATACACAGGCAGGCAGGCGCATGCGCGCGCGCACACACACACACACACACACACACACACACACACACACACAAACACACACACACAACAACAACAACAACAACAACAACAAACCACAAAAAACAAATCCTTAATCAAGAACATTTAGGTATGATAGATAAAAGCATTAAACATATATGTGTGGATGATGCTATTTAAAATTATTGGTCTGGGCTTCTGAGACTAGTTCTCAGTGCATATCCCAGAACAAATTTATGTAGCTCCCTATGTAGTGCAGGCATGCTTTGAACTCACAAATTCTTTGTGAGTGCTGTGATTATAACTATGAGTCATAATGCCTGCCTCAGAAATTATTGTGTAATATGCCATACCATTATTGTGTTCCACCATTGAACTTTGACGTAACTGCAGCTGCAAAGAAAATGTCCATGCAGGCTTTATAAACACAGAGTATAAAGGTATATATTTGCATTAGCTTAAAGGTCTAAGAAAATCATTTGGTTAACATTGATTATGACAATGTTCATGCATTTCTGAATGTTACATGACTGTAAGGCAAATGCTTCAAATGATCTAATAAAAGCCAATGCCATCTTAAGTTCATTTCTACTGATTGTGATTGGGGCAAAATTTCAATTGTAGTATTTACATAATCTCTAATCATCAACAGACTTATTTGAGACTCAGTGAGAAATTCTGTATCACTTTCAATTCATTCATTAATAAAATTCCTCTTTTCCTCTAACTGAATGCAAAGTAAGTAGGACAACATGACACCAGAAAAATATCCTTGATTCTCTGAGGTAGAAAAATGTGTTCTTGAATACAATTATGTTATGTGTTCTAAAGTCCTTTAGAAATAGAAACGGAATCTGTAAACTTTCTGATCATTTGTTTTATCAGACAAAGAGAAAACGACATGGATATGCTTCATTTGTTTCCCATCTCATTACCACAGGAAGCCTCCCGTTGAGGCTGGATTAAGTTTCTAAGCACACACAGTTATAAGGAAGCTTTCTTGTTTATGCGAACATAAGAGGGCATGTGACTCAATGTTTGTCAATCAGAGATCTAGGAAAGGACAGTAAGTTCAGACCTACATGTGGAAAAATACAGAGACAGTGAACCCACTTTAATAATTAACCACCGTTTGAGGGTTTACCTTTCTCCAATATAAAGCAGCCATCTATAATGATCAAAGAAGTGTTCTCTTGGATAAAATGCAAGCATCTGCAGAGACAAATGTTCTCATGATTTCCCAAAGAGTACATAGGCAACATTTTAGCGTTTATGGGATATAAAGTCTCATTCATGACAAAGCGATGTTGGAAAGAAAAAAGCCATATACTAATATGTAAATAAGTAAACCTGACCATATTTCAGTAAATCTGTTCTTACAAGTAAAGCGCTAGACCCTTGTTGAACTCTGACTTAAAGTATGATCAGTGCTACAAAATGGAAATAGCATAACAGTCTCTTGTTATCAACATTAGAAAGCTATATGGATATTTAAATGAATTGTTCACAGATCCAACCATACATAACAAGAAAGTGGGAGGTTTAATTCAGAATGATGTTTATTAAGATCAAGTTTTTTCATGATAGAGGATTTATATACTTTATCATTCTAAGGAATGATCAAATGGGCAACAAATTTTCTTGGTAAGTATATGATTTTTTTCATGGTGTCATTCAAGTGACACGTGAGGCCAAGGGTATATTACAGCAGTATATGTTTGTCTTTCCGAAAGCAGAAATATTTTTATTCCATGTAATAGAAAAAAGGAAATACCATGAATTCTGTAGGGTCCATATGAGAAGAACAATTTCTACTGACACAATCAACTTTGGTTCAAAAGAAGTCAGAGAGTGCAGCTCTGAATTGCTGTATTTCCACAAGCATTTTATTGCTCTTTCTCCCATTATAAAAATGGCAAAGAGCTCTAAAAATGAAAATTTTTCCTCAGGGACAAATTCATACAGATTTATTATCTTCCCTCAAAGGAATGGGATTGAGCCATTTTTACAGCCAAAAGTTCCTTTTATTTCCAGAATAGAAAATATTTCTCTTATACTCTTGCAGTGTGTAGAGACCGCTCTGCTAAGGACTTCTGCCACCAGTACGGTCACCAAGAAATCATCAGTGACATTAGCCCAGTGTTTTCCTGTAATTGCTTTGACTACCAGCCAGAGATGTACATGTAGAATTCTAGTTATGCTTGTGAACGACTAACTTCATGGGCATCCTAAGTCTCACATATTGTATACTTCCACCACCGGATCCTGAGATTCATATAGCTTCTTCCACTGCCATACTGATACTTGTTGCTTCTACATCTCTGGATTTATGATTCTTTTGTTTTAATTTATTGTGATTTGTTTATAAAAAGATTTCATAACATGGTGAAAAGTATTCTAGCCTGACCTCAAACTCACTAAGAATGACCTTGAATTTCTGATTCTCCTTCCCCCACCTCTCCAATGTTGAGATTACAGGTGTGTACCACTATACTCCGATTGAGAGTGTGATACTTTCAGAACAATCTTGACTTTGTCTAGTTACAGACACCTCAGGTTGGGGACTCAATGGCCAAGTCTGAAAGCAACTATGTCTCTATTGCTTTGCTGGGTACAGTCCTTCTACATGTGACAAGAGATAGAAGTACACACCTGAAACTCTTAGAGGAAAACATTAAAGTATGCAGCTCCACACATCTCAGTTCTGTGGAGGAAGCCCTGATCCCATAAATCCATTCACAAATGCATTGACAAGGATCTTCTTTGGTGGCCCCAATGCTATTACTTCTACTGGAATCTGATTAGTGGGGCTTGAGAGGAGGGTAACTGCCGTCACATTTCCATGGTAGAACTCTCTCCTCAAAACTTTCTGAGACATCCTTTGGAATGCAGGTGGAGAACTGCAAGATGCAAAACATCATATGCATGCTGACAAAGTTTGCTGCACCTGCTTTCTGGAACAGTGGTATCAGCTGCCTTGGTTAGTTTTTGCACACAGGTGAGACAGTGAAGGGAAGTTGCATTGGAGTAGTAGAGGCAGAAGCACATCAGCAAGCCACAAGATCTCACAGACCACTAGGATTCCTCCTGTTTCCAACACACACACATACACACACACACACACACACACACACACACACACACACACACACACAATTCTGATTGCTTCAGAGCTGTCTTTAATCTCTATTTTTCTCCACATATTCTGTTTAAACAAGCTGAAAGTTCTCTAATACTGAGGCTTTCTCCCTCTCTCTTTTATTTTCTGGTCCCATCTTCAACTGCTTTGCACTGTTTCTTCACAGACTTGAAGAAGCTTTCCAAAAATCACTTCAAAACTCCTATCTTCCCCAAATCTGCTAGTATATTTTACATCCTTGTCACAAGAACTAATCACTGCCCCCCCACATGCACCTGTGTACATGTCAATAACAATATGCTAATTTAATCTCCATCTCCGTTACTTTAGGATGAACCACACAAAGCATAATATATAAGAGGTCTTTGCTTCTCTGATGGCGGGAAAATCGAAATCAAGGTGGTAGCAGGTCAGAATATGTTCCCTGCTTCCACAGTACTGTATTTCTTTGTCCTCTGATGGAGAAGATGTAATGCCCTGAAATTTCTGTTTAGGACATTAGTCAGTCCACAGACGTAGCCTAATAATTTTTTCAAAATGCCATGATTCTTATTACCACTGAAACTGAGGACGGTTTGAACAGGAACTTTTAAAAGATGATTCTAATTATGTAATTCCAACAACAGCATAGAAAACATGACTAATAACATTAATTTTCATGTAAATTTATAGATAGTGAATATTGTTTAGCCTAGAAAATGCTGTAGTCTCCCACATGTTTATGCATGATATCCATTAAGTTGACTCACAGCCTTTATACCTCCCACATAAAAATTAGACACAATGATATGCCTTCCACACATAAAAATTGTTTCCCAAAGAAAACATTCTTAACAAAGCTAATAAAGAATAACCAACACTTCCATTCTGTAATTCTCCCCAACTCACTTCTGAATGTATAAATTATTTCTAATTCAAATTGCTCAGAACTAAACATGCAACCTTCAAGTCAAAAGAAAACAAGTGCTACCAGAATTAATGGTGTCATTTAGCTTTACAATGTGTATCATAGTTTGATAAGTCCACTTGGAGAAACACTTCAGTGGGGACTTAGAAAAGAGATTCTCCTGGGGTGCCTGAAATTGTGGGCAAAAGCACCACAGCTTTTTAGCTTTGTCTTTCAAATGCATAGGCTATAGATTTTGTACTACCAAACTTGTTTTTATGCAGGCATGAGGATTTTCATTATTTCTATGCAGTATGATTTCTTGCCACCAAAGGAGACTGCCTGCCAAAGATCCTCAGTCAGAACCTTGCTGTGGAAGTCATATGTAGCACTCCTTACTTGTGCTAAATGAAAAGATGGTTTGGATGCTTTTTTGGGATCCAAGTGTTAATTGTTTCCTAATAAAACCATCCAGTTAAACTGGCTGCTTTGTGGTGCAGCACCATCAAGAAGAGGCTTCTGATGGAAGCCTGCTAAGTTGACTGCACTTCTAGATAATTAATTGAATTGAGAAAGACAACCAAAAATTCTGTAAAGATTTTTTTCAGCCTCTTAGTATAATAAAGCTTCCACAATTGCTTCACCCGGAGGATTCTCTCTCAACTGAATGTTCGTCATTTTATTCAGCTTACCAGAAAATCCCTCCGGATGTTTAAGGAGTTAGAGATGAGGGTAAAGTTATTAAGATAATGTGAGAAAATAACTAATTGGTTTTATACTTATTTAAAATCTACCTCTTCGAAAACTGTATTCATTGCAATTTTTGTTGAGATGACTGCACTTGTTTGTGTGAAGGATTTATTTTAGCTGCCAGGAGCCTACTTGCATCAATCTTATTTTCCCAAAATAACCGCCTTTTCTGGTTTGGGAGAACAGAATGTCAGTGAGATGCATGTTTTTATGTATACAGGCTAGTACCGTCACTGTCATATGTCCAAAATTTCTAACATCTGGATATCCTTTCATTGTCCCCTTAACAGGCGTTTTAGTGATGACACAAATTCTTTTGGTTCTTAAACATTTTGAAATAGTATGTTAGGAACTGGTTGTACCATAAGACCTAGAACTTTCTTCATTATTACATCCTTTCTTATATTTTACTGTGATCCAGCAGAAGCATGCCTTTCTTTGATAAAATATAATTCATAAACAGCATGACGTTCTATTAATAATAATTGAACTATAGTTACTATATTACCCTATACATACTTATCTGCTTCTTCAATTCATATCATATTACTTCCTATAACTTTACAATTAATAGTCCAAGAATAAATCATTCTTACCAACAAAATCATTTAATTTATAACAAAGAGATTAAAAGAAGTGAAACATTAGTCTTACTGTAATTTGGTTTCCATTTTCATCAACCATCATGGATAGATGATAGATGTCTCATAGAGAGATGGCTGAGAGTGAGGTAGTTGGAAAAATTGATCAGTTGGTTGATAGATAGATAAAGAAAATAGATACATCAATGATAGACAACAAATAGGTGTTAAATATTCTCTTGTGTCACTATGTGTGATATATAAATTCAATGTCAAGTTGATAAGATGTAGAATCACACGGGAAATGGGCCTCTGGGCATGTCTGCAAGGACTTTCTTGTTCAGGATAATTGTCCTAGGAAGATCCTGTGCAGGTTCCTTCCCTCTCTGAGCTTGGGCCTTGGATTACCTCAAAAGAAGAACGATAGCTAAACACAGCACAACATTTAATGCTACCCATTTCTTGAATTTGGACGTAACAAAATCAGAGCCCTTAAGTTTCTATCCCATGGGTTCCCTGTTATGATGGACTGCACTGTGGAACTGTTAGGAAAAGTAAGCCTATTCTCCATTTATTTGCTCTTGTCAGATATTTTATTACAACAAAGAAAACATAACAAGGCACAATATATACGACTTGTCTAGACTTATGAATCATAATCTTTTTTTTTTTTCCTTATGGAATTGCGGAATCAAGCCAGGAGCCTGCCTTCCACCACTGAGCTGTATGCTAATCCCCTTTGTGTTCAGTCTGATTAGTCAACAATCATTATGCTTTTGCAAGAACCTTTGATTGTTAATTCAAAAGTAATTCCCTCTGTACTCTTATAAGTAATAACATTTTAATAAATTTCAGTCTAATATTCAAATTTCTATTGTCCTGAAATATATTCATAACCCAAAGAAAGTAAGATTTGCTTGATGGCTCTCATTTATGCCTCTAAAAAAAAAACCAAGTTGGGATATATATTTGTAATACAAGGTTTTCAGAAGTCTACGTTAAAATATTTCCAGATAAAATTATTTTTAAAGTGGCAAGATGGTCCAGGGAGATAGCCCAGTTGGTAAGAGAACTCACTGCAATCCTGATGACCTGAAATCCATCCCAAGGACCTAAGTGGTGGAAGAAGGCCCATTGGAGGAGGAAGAATATTGAACCCAGAAGGCTATCCTTTCACACACACACACCTATATCTTTTCTTCTAATGAAGGAAGGTTTCATATGTAATATGTGACACTTGGAAAGCTTTTGGCTTTCTTTTAGCTTATAGCTCTCTCAGTAAAAATCAGAAAACTGCAGCCTGTCCTTGTCGTTATCAGTGGAAAAGCTCAGAGAAAGCTGAACGCATATCAGCCCTTACATCTCCTTTAGCAATCCACTCACTTAGTCAAATCCTACAAAAAGGTATGATGTGTTCTTATTTGTGTGGGTCATTGTGTACCCTTTGATAATTGTTCAATTAATGTGTGAAGAAATATAGTCAGCCCATAGTTACCTAAAACAGCCCTAAAATATGATATAGGAAATAACAAAATTCGACAAGCTGTGGTGAAGCTTTTCTAGATATGCTTCACTTGTCATTTCCCCACTCTTCTTTCTCTTATTTTACTTTATTCTTTCTCTGTCTTCCACTTCTCGCTCTTTGCTAAATACAAGCAAGCAAATCTAGTTTATAATTTGGAGATGAGGACCTTGTGCACACAGTACATAATAGATAATTATAAAATTATAACATCAGTGACCTCTCTCCAATGTGAGGATGCTTGTGATTTAACACCACATATAATTAATGTTCCATTAGAAATATGAAGTTCTTGACTGTAATGATCATATCATAGTTATATGAGAGGTTACTGTTAAAAGTAGAGAATTCTCTTAACTCTTTGCAGCCGTGCCACGGACCTAGACTTATTTAAGATAAAACAGTATTTATGTCCTTTCGGACTCAGTGCGGGGACCCTGTGTCACTTGATTCTGTGTAGTCTTTGTGTGTTGCCACAGTTGCTGTGAGTTCCTAAGTGTATCAGTACTGTTGTATCAGGGAGATATTCTTTCGTTACCATCATTCATGACCCAGGGCTCTTAACATCTTTCTGCCTCCTCTTCCATATATATATATCCTTGATCTTTTTAAAAATATATTTTATTGATTATTCATACTACATCTCAGTTGTTATCCCATCCCTTGTATCCTCCGATTCCTCCCTCCCTCCCATTTTCCCCCTATTCCCCTCCTCTATGACTGTGACTGAGGAGGACCTCCTCCCCCTGTATATGCTCATAGGGTATCAAGTCTCTTCTTGGTAGCCTGCTGTCCTTCCTCTGAGTGCCACCACAGGGCATTCTCCACAGTTGAGTGGAGAGTGGAGGCTGACTTTCACAGGAACTCTGGTGCCCCATATGTCCCTGATCTTTGAGTGAATAGGCTTGCTGAGAAAGCCTACTTAGGACTGAGTGTTCCACAGTCTCTCACTCCCTGTGCATTATCCAATAGTAGCCGTCATTTTTAATTCCCATCTTGCTAGAATAATTGTCTTTATTATCTGATGTGAGTTAAGTGAGGCACTGATTTATGGGTACATCAGTCTGTCACTAGGATTCAATTTATTGGTCTTTTTCACTTTAGCAGAGTAATAGTATTATGTTTCTGCTGGGCCCTTTGCATAACTAATCTCAGGTTTTGATCCCTTAGGCAGTGTCAGATATGGATTCCATCCCATTAGATAGGCCTTAGTTCCAATAAAATGGTGGTTGGTTTCTCCTATAACCATTCTGGCACTATTAGGCCAGTATATATTGATAGCAGAGAACTGCTGTAGGTTCTGTGCTTTTCAAATGGGTGATACTGAGAATAATCTTTCTCGTCTGGCAGCATGCATAGTACCTTCCAGTACTGTAAATAACAGTGTCCCCCTTCTGACCAAGAAACTATCTGCAGACAATACCCACAGGCAAAGGGGAAATTACTTCTCTGCAAGGAATGTTAGTGAGTATGCAACCACACTCCAGGGCCGATCCCATGTCCAGGTGTAGATGGACAGCACAGAGTGAAATCAGTGGTATTTATGTGGGCTTTTTCTTTTGTTTTTTGTTGGTTTGTTTATTTTTATTTGCCATGTACCTTTATTTCTCGCCTCATTTTCTTTTGGTTTCTTACACAATGATATAAGTAAAAATAAACACTGTGAAAGACTTAGAAAGTAGAAAGAAAATACAACTTATGCATGATCCCAACACTGTCACTCCCCCTTGAATACTTGTTTTGTTTTGGCATTTTGTTTTGGCAAATATTATTTGTATTTTGCCCATTTGCTTCCTTTTGGAGTTTTGTTTTGTGTCTTTTCTGTTATTTAGAAAGAAAGCAAGAAATAAATTATATAAAGTTCAATGGATGAGAAAATGGGGAAGAGCAGATAGGATCTGATAGAAGAGAAAATATGATCAAACTATATTATATAAGAAATTTAAATTAAAAATAAAAATCTGCATACAAAAACCGAAAGTAAATTTTATTGTAAAAAACTTTTTTGAATAGAACCATCTGGGCTTCTTGTTGTGTGGGGATCCAATTCAGTACGGCTGTAGGAACAACATACTGAGCAACACAGTGCAGAGTGCATAGTTATGATTTGAAATTAAGTAACGGGAAGCTAAGTCATTGAGTGTCTAACAAAACAAGACTAAAAGTAAATAAATGAACTTCTGTCCTAAGTTTACTCTTTCAAAATGTGGAATCTATGTTAACTCACTTTACCTGGAGAGATGTAGTCCAGATTCACGATCACAGATTTCAGTCTAATGTAAGTTATTTAACACTCAATCATTATTAACATGTAGAACTGTTCTTTAAATAGCACGAGGCATTAAAATATTGTGGTTCAGCTTTATAAACAGTCACTCAGATGTGCATCTTAATTTCATGGACACTGATACATGTGGACACACATACAACTGCTAAGATGGAGTACTTGAGAAATGTGATTCTTTAAGGCATAATGAGTTAATTTTGGGATTTCTAGCGGTAAAGAGTTAAGGATGTGACATGAAAAGTAACTGGATCATGAAAAGAAAATCCAATTTATTCTTCTCTGTTTTCTGAAAGCACTTCTGAGTTTCAGACCACTGACTTAGAGAGAGGAGCACGCTAACCCTCAGAACTATTAAGAAAGGAAACTTGTTCTCCCTCAGTGCTCCCTGTAACTTTTATCATTTACTTAGCTGCATCAGAGAACAAAACTCCTAAACTATAATAAGAAAGCCACAGTGGAGCCGTTTGCAGACTAGATAGCCACTGTCTTCTCATCAGGCATATTTGGAAAGTCAGTGGTTTTACACTGTGCATGCAAACAAGTTGGTAGTCTATCTTCCTTGGAGCAATTAACACACAGTTTTTCCCTCTTGGTGTCTCTGAAAAATGTGCTTTAATTTGCATGAAGAATTACAAGCCCTTCTTTATTGTGCACAGCCACAACTATCTTTATTACCTAGTAGGAGGTTGTTTTTCTTCTTCTATGCTTTTATTCATAATAGAATCCTTCTCCCAAATCCTCCTCACATTCTGTTGTATATTTTCCTTTTCAATCACATATGGGAAATCATAGTGCCTAATTTGCAGGAATATGCTACATTGAATGGAGTAATGGTTAATGGTAAAACAAAATAATTCTAAGATTCCAGCCATCACTTGTTTTTGCACTTTAGTTTTCTTTGAAACAATATGATGGTTGGTGTTTTACAAGACTGTGATGACATAACTGAAAGTAAATTGTTTGAAGGGCAGAAAGTTTATTTTCAAGCAATGTCTCAGAGGTCTCAGGCCATCGCCACTTGGCCATCTCACTTTGGACCTCTGCTTAGGCAAAAATCAATGCAGAGTGCTCATCTCACACCCACTGGGAAACAAAGAACATGTGAATCTGTAATCCAGTATATCCTTAAAGGGGATATGAACTAGCAACTTCCTTTTTATCCTTTACATGTAGCTCTATCTCCTAAATATCCACTATCTATGCTAAGTGCCATCACTGCTTAGACTAGCCTTTTTGGGGACTTAAAAAAAATCTAAATTGTAATACAGCACTGCCATTTACCTATCCCATAGGAGAAAACTATGAAAGCACATCAAGGTAAGAACACTCACATAACAAAGTAAGAGTTTTAACTTAAAGTAATATTGACACACAAATGCCAATTTTAAACATGGTGAATGTCACCACCTAGTTTTTTGCCAAATACAAGATTGCATTTGGGATAATCTTTGGTTAAATAAAAAAATAAATGAGTACCAGCAGCATGTTAGCTAAGCGTGTACACAAAGGGAGTGGTGATCACTATTGCTAGTCATATTGCATTTGCATATACCTGTGCAAACTCAGATGGTAGTGTTAATAATCCATTTGCCCTGGGGTACAACTAATTCGGAGTAGAAATTATGAAGTGTTATTGTTAAGGGTTACCTTTCAAGAGTGGGGACAGCCCTGTTTGCTTCTCTTCCTTTCTACACTTTATATCATCCAATATTCAGCAGATGGAATCCACTGAATATCTGCACAAACTGCCTAGGTCTTTCTCTCCCTTTACAATAAGCAACTTTATGATCCCTTCAGACCAAAAATATCCAGGTTTACAAGCTTCAAGATTTGAAATGTTTGAGTTAGGATATAAATAATGAAAATACCATTGTTTATATTTGTAAGAACTTCAGGGCTACTTGTTCAATAAAGCAGTGCATTTCTATATATTCTGTGCATAAGACGTTAATTTTTAGTGCATAGGCTCAGACCTTAAAAGTATTGAAGTTTGGCATGGATCCCACAGTTGTGGAAAGGAAGTCAAGTACAATGAAATTATTATTATAAAAATTTTCAATTATTTTTTAAAATTTTTTATTAATTTATTCTTGTTACATCTCAATGGTTATCCCATTCCTTGTATCCTCCCATTCTTCTCTCCCTCCCATGTTCCCTTTACTCCCCTCCGCTATGACTGTTCCTGAGGGGGATTACCTCCCCCTGTATATGCTCATAGGGTATCAAGTATCTTCTTGGTAACCTGCTGTCCTTCCTCTGAGTGCCACCAGGTCTCCCCCTCCAGGGGACATGGTCAAATATGAGGCCCCAGAGTACGTGTGAAAGTCAGACCCCACTCTCCACTCAACTGTGGAGAATGTTCTGCCCATTGGCTAGATCTGGGTAGGGGTTTAAAGTTTACCATCTGTATTCCATCTTACACCCATCAGAATGGCTAAGATCAAAAATTCAAGCGACACCACATGCTGGCGAGGATGTGGGGAGAGAGGAACACTCCTTCATTGCTGGTGGGAATGCAAACTAGTACAGCCACTTTGGAAATCTATCTGGTCCTATCTCAGAAAACTGGGGATAGGGTTTCCACAAGACCCAGTTATTCCACTCCTTGGAATATACCCAGAAGATGGTCCAGCACACAACAAGAAAATTTGCTCAACCATCTTCAAATTTTTCGATTATAAACGTATGAAGTTTGAGGTTCCTGACTTGTCCAATAAGAGTAGTAACTAGTTTATTAGTTTTGATACGCTGTATCCAAGAAACATACCTTTTTTAAAAAGATTTTTTATTTAGTATACAGTATTCTGCCTGCATGTAAAACCTGCAGGCCAGAAGAGAGCACCAGATTTCATTTTAGATAGTTGTGAGCCATCTTGTGGTTGCTGGGAATTGAACTCAGTACCTTTGGAAGAACAGGCAGTACTCTTAACCTCTGAGCCATCTCTCCAGCCCCTGGAAACACACCTTTTGAGAATTGAGAGAGGAGAGAGAGAGGGAGAGAGAGACAGAGAGGAGGGGTTACAGTCATAGGGAAGGGGAGTCGGGTGAAATCGGGAGGGGAGGGAGGAATGGGAGGATGCACAGGATGGGATAGCAATTGAGATGTAATACGAATGATTTTATTTTTCAATAAAAAAAATCTAAAAAAAGAAAAAAGAAGAAGAAAAAGAAAAAATATAAGAACTCTTTAAAAGAAAAAACCATGTGCTTATTCAATAGATGAGTATGCTGTAGAATGGACATAGAAAGACAGGGTGAGAAGCTACAAATCACCAAGTAAGCTCATGTTATTTGACCGTCTACCAAAACAAGGGCAATTTTGGTAAGTACCTAGTGTGAAAGAACACTTGAAGACTACTAAAGTGTGATTTAAGGACGTTGAGAGATAATGAAAGGGACAAAGGGTACACTGGATGGATGGGCATGTCCAGTACACAGTGCATGTGAATACCACATGGGTCCCACTAATCTTGATAAGTCAAAATAAAATTATAAAATAATTTTCTAACTTGAAGCACTGAATGTGTCTTTTACTTAGTTGCCAGTCTTGTGTTACCATGAATTGAATCTACCTTCACTTCTTGCTAACAAGTGCATCTTACTTAAGGTACTTAAGGCACTTACCTACTTAAAGTGCCTCTGCTGCTGTCACCATGCTTTAACACTGGACCCAGATTCTGTGGTTAACTAATATAGACCGAAGATCTGGGGCCTTCCGAGAGAGATTGGAACTTCCAAAGAAGACATTCAGCCCCATTCAGCTCCTACATCCCAATATCCTCTAGTGTACAGACAGATATAGTAGGACATAGTTGATCTAGTAACTCTGCCTTGTCAGCAACAATATACCAATTGTGTCCATCTAGATAATCTTTATAAATTCAGCATACAATAAAATTTAAAAAATTTAAAATACATTTCATTCCAGCATATTAATAAGTGTGTATATTATACAAGTAATAGATAATAAATAAAATAATATAATAAATATATAATTAATAAATTAAATAATAAGTGTCCAAAGGTAAGAACAATTTTTTACTTCTTCAAGTTTTCAATAATTTACTTACACTTTACAAAGTTTACAAAATGCTCTTTTATGTGTTTGTGGAAAGAATCTAGTCATGTGCCTACAGACAAATAAATATGATTATAAACTTAGCAATTATTTCTCAACATGAGCAAGTTTAGTGAGATCTTCCAGGTTACATGATGCACAGTCTATTTTATAAACAGTCTATGGTTCCCACAAGAAACTACTATGAAAAATTAAAGGAGTTCCCACTGACTTATCACAAATACAAATAGCTCCCTCACTAGTAAATAGATTCCTTTCTAGTAACAAGTGTTATCTATTTCAATGAATTAACTGTGTTCAAATCCAGAAGAAATATATGTACATATATATATGTATGTATGTGTGTGAGTATATATTTTATTTCTCATCTATGTATATATGAGAATGTGAAGTATTCTCAAAAAGTTCCTTGTTCCAATCAGTGTTTGATCTATATACATTCAGTCAGTTATTATGTATTTGTAATTCTTCAATGGCATTGAATTTCTTTTAGTGAATGAATAATGTCTACAACTTGTACCTTTATTGATTACTGCTATTTTATAGCAATCCATAATTCATGGATTTTATTAATTTAAATATGGTATTCCTCATTAAGCCACTGAGTATCATTGCCATTGCCTATGATGTTCTATTATTTTAACTTATGCATTTTGATTGTGGTGGACATTAAAATCCCTGGAAAAGTGTTTCATTTTCCTTCCAGCAACCTGATATCTTATTTCTTTCCTGTGTTAGAACTACATGTTCATGTTTGGTACCCTCCCTCATTCTCAGATGTTTGGTTTGAAATACATTTCCCTATATGGCAGGGTTAAGAAATAGGATCATTTGAAAGTAATTTGAATTAGGGGAGTCCAAAAAGTCTGAAAAAAATTCAGTGGAATCATTTCTTCATAAGGGTTTATGAGAGGCCTGTTTCCTCTCCAGGCCATGTGAAGCTATTGTGGAAATATTAATCTGAAGATCAATGAGCATTCATTTGACCCTGATTAAGCCATTGCCTTGATATTGGCCTTTTTTAGACCCCCACAATTGTGAGGGTTACTGTTTATTGTTTAAGCTAACCAGTCCATTGTGCTTTGCTAAACTATCACACACCAAGGAGCACAGTAACTAATTTTTAGCAATTAAAAGTCAGCAATGAACATATGTGCTTCTATGAAGTAGATTTCCAGAGTCATTTGACAATTGTCCTGGATTCTCTAAATTAATAGATAAGAGAACAGTTTGTTTATGTGGGGATAGCCTAAAAACCATGCTGTAATCTTTAGCCAGTAAATATTGAATAGGTTAACAATTAATGTTTAGAAACTATTGATTAGGATGGGATATGTTTGTCTTTGTAGGCATACATATATGTTTGTGTGTATATTTATTCATCAAAGATTTATTAAGACTAACAAGTGTGTGTATGTATGTGTAACTCTTCATCTTTGAATAATAATATATTTACACATTTGTAGGAAATAGCCAATTAAAATCTCTCCTTAATTCATAGTAAACAATAATTTTAGTTAATAAAAATAACAAAAGTCAAATTTTTCAGAAAAAGAAAAAGCACAATAATGAGAATATTAAAAATGTCATACTAATATTTATTTTAACTCAAAATAAATTCTAGGTCATGATTTAACCAAATATAAGCATAATGCTGCACAGTAAAGTTCACTTTTAATTTTATAATCACAAATAAACAGCCAGATTATTTTGCTATATTCTTCTCAGAGTTAAGGGGGAGGGAAGAAGGAACGGAAGGAAAAAGAGAGCAAGTGAAGAAAGAGTAATTGTCTTTTAACATATATACATTTTATGTTAAACTCAAATGCAGAGAAATTCCTGACAAACTTATTAAATGAAGTGAGATTTATAATAACTGAACTTCAGTAGTACAAATAAAATAAACAATGTTTAGGAAACAAATTATCAAAAATAATCCCATATGAATGTTCACTTAAAATTTTACCAAACTATCTTGTATTAGAAGTGCCACATGCCCAGGTAGTGTATGGAAGAGAAAAGAAGCTGAATTCGTGAAGGAAATGTACATTGTTCAGAAAATATTTATTGTAAACTTGGGCCTTAAAAACTGCATCTGGCAGCTCTTTTTCATGTGAAAGACTTATTGGGGCATTTTATTTTTTAAAGACAGAAATCTGCATTTTTCTTTTACTAAAATATAACATAGCAATTTTTTAAAATGCAAATGGCAATGTAGCCTTATTAGCTCATTGAAATCCAAAACATAAGTTTGTAAATAGCACTTTAAATAGATATTTTGAAATTATTGTAAACGCAATGAATTTCCCTTTCCTGCCAGATGCGCTATCCTTTGAACATTTTGCACAACTCATAAAAATATGATATTTCATATCAGAAACTTTTGGATGCATCTCTTCCAGAACTGAGCTTCAGTATCTTCTCTGGGCAAAGTTAGCCTAAATATATTTTGACACGCTTTATTACTAAGCCTCAATTTACTTTTCTGTCTTAAAACATGTCCATCTGAATTGAAGCATATCGGCTCTTTCTACATCAATCCTTTTAAATTTCCATCTTTCCATTGCCTTGCCAATATGAATGGTATCATTTTTTCATTAATGAAAACATTGGTCCTGTTTTATTTGCTTTCCTATAAACCCAAGATAAGCTTTGCATAATGTTTTATAATCAAAATAGTAAAATTTTAACTAGAAAATAAAACTAGTTTACGGAGTTTATCAATCTAACTTACCAAAATTGAATTATGTCAAGCAAGTGTCAAAAACCAATAAAATGCAAGCTGGATCTTTCCCCTAAAAATATGTACAGTGATGTTTTCAGTAGAAAAAAACTGAATTTGAAAACCCTCTTATGTCTTAGAAATTCTTCTATATTCAAGATATCTCAAATACTGAACAGTAAAAAAGTTCTACAAGTTTCTATACATGGAACTGAACACTCTTTTGTTCTCAAAGGAAGAAATAATTGGGGTCACTGTGACCCACACTGAAGATAAAATAATAATTCTTCTGAAGAGAAAATACTTCATTTAAATTTTAAATAGAAAAGTATTTGATTAAAAAGTCTAGTAGGCAAAACTTAGTTTTATACTTAAAAATTCATGTAGAAATGCTTGTCATAGGATCTTCCCAGTGCTAATGCATAAGAAACAGAAGCCAAATGGACAGGGTGTTTGTCTCCCTGCTATAAAACCCAGACCCACAGGCTAATTCCACGTGTCTCAGCCATCATGAGGTGAAGCGCACCATCTTTTATATGTCCAAACTCAGCTTGGGTGGCATCAGCAGAGACAAAGACTGTGAACTAAAGAGTTTGAAAACATAAGCTAAAGTAACATCTTCCTCCTTTAAGTTTTCCTGTTGGCTATTTGATCATTGAGACAAAAAAAAATGTTGACAAATATATAAATCTTTAAGCTAGGCCATCCATACTATTCTTTTAGAGTGGTGATAACAGTGTAAGACACACATGTATACCAATAAGTGGGAAAGGTCTTACATGAAGTAAATGACATTCTGAAAGTGTCCTGAGATCAGCGTATTGGGTAGAAGCAGAAGGAGTTTTCAGGCTTATGGCTTCAGCAGCTATTACTTTATACACAGGACATTACAGACAATACTGACTAAGACTCAGAAAGAAGGATCAGCAGAAAGAATGTTTATAACCGGAATATAATTAAATTCATTCTGATAAGATATCATTTATAAATTTTTTTTGAAGTTTTGTTCTTAAACAGGAAAGGAAAGGTTGACCTATCATAATGCAGCCAGGAAGCAGGCTGACAAGTGTTGTGTTCCTAGTGTTCCGTGCAAAGTACAACTTGGGGATGCTGAAGCCAGATATTTGACAAAAGAAATCGCTAAGCAAAAGGTTACAGGAATCATCTGGTTTGTCTTGACTTCTTACAGACAAAGACAAGAATAAAATTAGCTTAAGGATGGAATTGATAAGCAACCTCGAGCATGCAATTTTCAGTCTGCTATCACTGAAACACCTTTTCAGACTGAAGAACGCTTGTTCAGCTCATGTTTGATAGAGAGTAGACACTCACAGGGAAGAATCAAGAAGCTGCCATTCAAGAGAGTAGAAAAATGAACCAAGTGTCATTCGGTGCTTGCCACAGCTTCTTATTTCACTCCAAGGTCCAGTACTTCTGTCCAGAACTGTTCAGGATTAGGCTATCTTTGGCTCAAGTGCATTAGTAAACCAATGTCTTTGTTCCAAAGTACCCAGAAATACATACTATTTAGTCTTTCAAAGATAATTGATTTAGTTTCATTCTATTGCTGTGACAAAACCCTGGCAAAGAAGGCAACGTGGAGAGGAAAAAAAAATTTTGACTCACACTTTTGTGTCATAATCTGTCACTGAGGGATATCAGGACAAGAACTCAAGGCAGAAACCCAGAGGAAGGAATCAGGGGGAATTGATTTCAGTTGTCTCTTTTACACTTAGCTATCTTTCTCCTATAAGCCAGGACCACTTTGGTATGTATCCTTATGGCCACAATTTGCGTACCATTCTGTATCAGTTAATAATAAAAATAAACACTCACAGCCATACACATGGACAAACTGATCTAGGCAACTCCTCAATCACCTTTTCTCTCAGATGAATAAAACTGACAATTAAAGCTAGCCAGAGCAATCAATTTTCTTGAACTTCAGTGTCTAATAGAATTTTCTCAATTCTTAGATTTTTTTGGGGGGGGGGACCTGCCACACTTTCATCTTTCCCATCTCCCACTTCTGGATCAGGGTGTCTTTTCTATGCTTGTAGCTCCACTGAAGCACAGAGCATGTTTGCCTTCACAGGTTTGTAGGTAGAGGAGAATAAGTTTCAGTATGACTCATACGTCGAGTCTCACTCCATTTGTCTTAACTATCAAAGCGATGGACTTTAGAGTTGGTGCCTGAACAGGTTAAGATTTCTGGCACTGCTGGAAGGAATTAATACTTCTGCCTATGTGAAAACCATAACAATATGAGGGCTAGACTAGAATGCCATGGTTTCATTCCTGTCTCAACATACAAATTTCAGGAGTAGAAACCAAATTCCAGTGTAACATTTAAATAGGGGACCTCTGGGAAGTGTTCAGGATATAAGGACTGAGCTCTAATAAATGGGGCCACTTATGCCATTGAAAGAGACTTTCGAGCAGTCCATAGACTTTTCTACAATATGAGCAAAAGGCCAAAAGGCAAAAGGAAACCAGCCCTCATCAGAGAGTGCTAGATGCAACCTTGATGGTGGACACCCCAGTTTTTAGAACTGTGGGAAATAAAATTTTGGGGATTCTTCTAAATTCTTCATTCAGTCCTTTGGGAATTCCCTTATAGCATGAAAGAGGACATAGTCCAGTCCATATTTTCTGAGCTCTGGTCACCTTTACCTGTCCCAGGTACCAAGTGCTTTATTTAAAATTGTTTCTAAATAGTATTCCTTACATAACAGATGTGTTGCAATATTGCTCACCAAAAGGTCTTTTCACACTCCCCATTGCACCTCCAGGAGAAGGTATTTTATTGGTAATCTTTCCATTTTATTGCATGGTACCCTTCTTTGTTTTAATTAGCTCTTCTCATCTACATAAAGTAATAGTCTTTGCCTCTGTCTCACAGTATCAGCTTTAGCAGACAATCAATTTGGGATCTGGTTTCCAGTACCCCTTAGTAATACACCATTATTTCTGGCCTTTTGTGGAATGCTATGCATATTATTCCCAATAGTAAAGATGGTTGACTTCTGTGCTTCTTCCTTCTCTTCCTCCTCTTCTTTTTCTTTTTCCTCCTCCTATTTCTCTTTCTTCTTGCCCTAGAATTGGCTGCAGTGTTTGTGATATTGACTTTGGCATCTTCCTTCTGTCCATATCCTTCCTAGGCCTTCTGCTTGGCTGTACATTGCTTATTCTCTGTCTCTAGATTGGATCTTCACACCCAGGCTTCAAACTTGTCTCCTTTATCCCTTGTTGAACCAGGAAACACATGTATTCATTCTCTTGAAGACATTTGGATCAAATGCTGCCTTAGTTTGCAACTTGTATATTTGCTGAAAAAAATGTGTGGCATTTATTAGCTGCATAGTCAATAATACATAAAGCGTCTTTGAAAATAATGATGTCTATGACTCAGCTGGCCTACTCTCTACACTTAGCGATCTCAAAAATCTGTTCTTGACTTCAGCTGTTTTAAATCAGAATCGTCTCTCTGGTCAGCCTGTCATTACTACAGACTTTATTTTTGGATTCTGCTTATCAAGCCATAATTTTTTGATGTTTTCTTGTCACATGCTTTGCTTTCTCTCCTTAAGCTTCCTACCATCCTTCTGCTATAGCTTCTACTGTCCTGCTGAGTAATCAAACAAATCTCTAGACACTGTGGTCTCACTGCTCATCTCAGGAAAGGAAAAAACAAATAACAGCTGCTGAAATTGTGACTGTCCTTCCTAGCTGTCAAATTTAGTGAAAACAGATGCATGAGGAGTTGTTTGTAATTCAAGCAGGCAGAGAGTAGAAAAAGAAACCCCTTATTTGCTGAAACTAAAGAAGTTCTGCTAGGTCAACTTAGCTTCCATTTACTTTCTGAGTAAAAGATACAATGTGTTCTTACTGCCATGTAACTAACTAGCACTTCATTTGCATAATAAGGGCTTACACTAACAATGCTTCAGACAGCATGTATGAATGTGTGTGTGTGTGTGTGCATGCGTGTGTGCGTGCGTGCATGCGTGCGTGTGTGTGTGTGTTAGAGGTGAATAACTAAAATGGTTATATTAAAATGTGGTGTGCTTTAAAATGTCAAATATTCCTATAGAGAGATAAGATAGGTCAATTTCTTTGTGCCTGCAGGAGGACAACAGAGTTTAAACTACAAGAAAATAACCCAATTAGCTATGCAGCAATGTCAGGTCTTGTTAAGTGACTATCCACAGGCTAGTCACAACTTTTTTCTTTTTTCTTTTTCTTTCTTTCTTTCTTTTTTTTTTTTCAGCACTGGTGGGGGAGAGGACAATCTCTGTTTGCGTTAATCCATATACATTCGTAGCTAAATTTTAATGTAAAAAAAAAAATCAGAATCTGACAAAGGTATACAAACGAGATACTTCCAAACATATTTTGCCCATTTTAGGCTGGAGCACAGTAAATGACAAGCTGTGCTGGTATATTCAAGGCAGCAGAGTCTCATCCAGGACTTCTTACCGCAACCGTTCTGCAAGCTTCATTAGTATCTTACACAATCAATAAACTAACTCTTGCCTCTTTCTTTCTCAATACTGAAATTAGTCATGCTGAGTCTGATTGTGATGGTCCCTTACAAAATTAGAGTTCCATGAGTCTGTGTGTTGAGGAAGGACACTTCCATAATAAATAGTTTATTTGAAAATTATTGACAAATTAGCAGTTTTGCCAAAAACTGAATAATGTTTGTAATAACAAATGTTATTAAACTAGAAAATGTTGCCTGTGCTCAATTACTTGGCATGACAGCTTCAGTGTAGATCCCACCCTGTCTGAAGGAACTCTGACCACAGAACAGCCTGAAACATGGTTTCTTACCAAGGAATCTGACCACTTCTTAGTAAAGAAGGAAACCCTGGCATTCACAATAAGCTTTCTTTCACAATTACTCTTACAAAACCAGGAACATGAATCCTAAGTGATATGAGTTTAGAGTAGTTGAAAATAATAAATAAGTTAAATGCAGATTTAACATCTAAAATCTGGGAGATGGGAGGAGATATTAAAGAATTAGAATGGGTCAAAATGTCAAGAGGAAAAGGGAAATGCTGAAAAATGAGGCACTCTTACAATACTCAGACATAAGGAGAAAAACAGTTTGGAAAGAGGATAAAAGTATAAATTGTTGGAAACCTGGAGATTCATAAGTGGTCAAATAATAAAGGTGCCTCTGACATAACCACTACCAGTACATGCGTTCCTCCTCTTGGATAAGTCAAAATAACTAAACATTGTCATCAATCTTCACCACAATTCCTGTTACAGTTTAGATAGAAAGTGCCTCCCAACCCCCCAAAGAAAGGCTCATGCGTTACAGACTTTGTTCCTAACTGATAGCATTATTGAGAGATGAATGAAGCTTAAACATACTAAACTTATCAATGAAGGAGTTATAGATGAGTAAGTGGCAGCTACATGGAAGAGTGGGCCAGTGGAAGATTACCTTTCAAGGGTGTATGCAGATCTTTTAAAATTATTTTTTATTTAATTAATATATTCAGATTGCAACTCAATTGTTATCCCATCCCTTGTATCCTCCCATTCCTCCCTCCCTCCCTCGCACTTTCACCCTATTCCCCTCCCATAGGTATGACCGAGGCGCCCTTCTCCCCCACTATATGGTCATAAGCTATCAAGTCTCATCTTGGCAGTCTGCTTATTCTTTCTTTGAGTGCCAGCAGGCCTCCCCACCAAGGAGACGTGGTCAAATATGCGACACCAGTGTTTGTGTCAGAGTCAGTCCCCGCTCTCCACACAACTGAGGAGAATGTCCTGTCCATTGGCTAGATCTGAGTAGGGGTTCGATGCTTACTGCATGTATTGTCTTTAGTTGGTGCCATAGTTCGAATAGAACACCTGGGCCCAGCTCTTCCCATCATAATGTTCTTCTTTTAGGTCTCTAGGACCCTGTGGATCCTTCTGTTTTCCCATTCTCTAATAACCCAATTAAGAAATGGAGCTCAGAACTAAACAGAGAATTCTCAACAGAGGAATATTGGATGGCACTTAACTTAAAAATCTATTTTACATACAATGATTCACTATGCATACTGAAATTGCACCCAGTTCAGGAAAATATCCAACTATCTGTCAATGAAAATATGTGAGTATTTACTATGATGAGAAGCTGTCACTTGTTCACAGATACTCTTTCTTTTCCTAATTAATGTTACCGACCAACACAGACATGATCTCCCTTATAGTTTCAGGTCCTTTTTACATCTACTTTTTGGAATATTCCTTTTTCTCAACTTAGTTAACAATGCTGATAGCAATGACATTTAAGTGGAGACTTTAATTCTTGGAAGTTTAGATTACTCCCACATAATAAGACAGCCTATCCTTCATTGGCCTCAAAAGGAAAGAAAGCATTGCAGCTGAGAACACCCATGCTGTTCTTACTGAACATGCAATGATCTGAATGTCTGGGCAAAGAAATGTTTTTTCAACTTGTATGCAGACAGAAGAGCCTTCCTGAAATTCCTGTTATTATCGGTTCCTAAAACAAAATAAATGTCACTTCTGTCTGTTGCAATAATTATTGGAACACACCTCAGAGCTTCTGAGGCTGTAAGGGCAGGATGGAGACTGAATAGAAATTAAACCATGTACTTTTCATTACTTCACTCTGGTGCCGCTCACAGCGACTGACTTAGAGCAAAGCTAATTGATTATACAACTTACAGAAGCTCTACAACCTATAATTTCTCTAAAGGTTTCTTCTCAAGTCATACCCCATCTGTGACATTTTATTTTACTACTGGATATCATATTCTGATTTTCTACATGACAGTTTAAATAATATAACATGCTGATTTTTATTAAATAATCAATCAATATGTACATTGTTTTGATCTAATGCTGTGCATAGCTTTCAACTTGACTCTCAGGGAAACTAAATATGTGAGTCTTTTCGACAAAGTAAAGCAATCAACTTGGATCATAGGAACAGGGTAGTTAAAAATCACTCCATTAAAGAAATATGCATCATTAGGGAAATGGGAAGAGTTATATTAGGAAGGGGAATACAAAGCAGCTGGCAACAAGAATAGAATAGATTAATTTTGTTGTTTCAATCAAATATGGATCATAAAATTGGTATTTGAGAAAGATGAAATTAATAACGTAGTCTATAGAGAGCCTAAAATTTGCTGAATCAAGAAAGATTCATTACAGAATGTGTTATAGAATGAGAAACCTAAGGTTTCAATTATGAGAATTGAAATGAGACATAATTTCAGGAAGAAAATCCATGAAGTTTAGAATATAACTTCATAAGCATCATAAATGTTGGGAGCTGGAAAAAACGGTTAGTTGGCAAAAGTACTTGTGCAAGCGTTGGGAACTAAAGTTCAAATGCCCGAATCCATGTAAAGCTAGACCCAGTGGCACACATCTCTAATCCCTATGCTTCCATAGGGAGCTGGAAGTCAGAGATAGGAGAATCATGGATACTCATGATATTTGTAGCCTAGCATACATATTGGCTAATTAGAGATCTTGTCTCACAAAGTGGAAAGGGAGGACAAACCACAGAGCTTGTTCTCTGCCCTCTCCACATGCATGCCATGGTACATATGTGACAATATCATACACAAACACAAACATGCACACATGCAATCACAAAGACATACCAAAACACACACGCATACACAGGTGAAGATTTAAGAAGAAAACTAATATGAACCAGGAAAAAAATATGAAATAAAGTTGTACTCAAAACAAAACTTAAGTTCTCAAACCTAAGAGAGGTTCCTATGAGTTTAGCTTAAGTACAAGAAAAGAATAAACCTGGGAAGACCGAGAACCATGGACACACAAATGTCCTAGGCTAACACTCAGTGGTTCACAAGACAAAAATAAAGGACATGGTTGTGGAAAAGATTGTAGACAAAGGGTACATAGCAAGGATGAGATGGATTTAAAGGCCAGAATAATCAGACTGCATTATATACATGCACAAAATGTTCAAATAACTAATATAAAAGAAGTTGTTTTTAAGGGGGAATCTGAAAATGCTGCAAGTGCAAAGAGAGAAAAGAATGGAATTTGTGATGAAAACTTGGCTTCCCACTAAAACACTCAATTTCAGCCAGAGATCACTATTGCTAGAGCATGTTTTTGATTGTAATTTTATCTTGAAGACTTCTGTGTCAATCCAGCATGTATTTCAATAAATTATAAAAAGAATAGAAAGCTAAAATAAAAGTAGACAGAAAAATAACATAATCAGAAAGAAATTGGCAAAGCAAAGCAGGGCATGTACATTCATATGTTTAGTTTAAACACTGGTAGACTAAAGAACAAAGATCACAAACTGCAGATCAGCCTGAGCTACATCTAGATATCCTACATCAAAGGGAAACAAAGAAAAATTAAATAATAACAAAAATGCACAGTAATTGAAAGAGCAATTTTTCAAATCAAAATAAAAAGAAAAATTACTACAATTAGGATGGGAAAACAAGACATTTCAATAGATTCTATAGATGTTACATAGGTAACAAGACTGTTGCAAACAATTTGACATTATATCTGAAAAATAGAAATTAATAAAAAATGTCTTTAAAAGTATACACATTTGTTCATATTAAAAAACAACAAAAATTTTTCACAGTAGTGGCACACACGTTTAATCCCAGCACTCAGAGTCAGAGAGAGGCCGATATCTGAGTTTGAGGACATCATGTTCTATAGAGTGAGTTCTAGGACAGCCAGGACTACACAGAGAAACCCTGTCTTGAATGAAACAAACAAGAGCAAATAAAAAATTGACATACATATGGCCTAAAAATTATACAGGCATTTTATTTGCTTAAAAATATAAATCCAGCCAGGCATGGTGGCACACACCTATAATCCTAGCACTTGGGAGGCAGAGGCTGGCAGATCGCTATGAGTTCAAGGCCAGCCTGGTCTACAAAGTGAGTCCAGGACAGTCAAGGCTACACAGAGAAACCCTCTCCCAAAAAACAAACAAACAGAACACAAAACAAAAATACATAAATCTGCTGTCCAATTGTCTGTGATGTTTCTGACTAAATCGATGTCTTCATACCATTTAATGTTGACGTTAACGTACAAGTGATAGATTTCATTGTGGCATTTTCATGTGTGGGTATATAACTGCCGTTTGACATTGTTCTCACTCTTCCCATCTCTATCCCTGCTCCCCCTCGCTTGGCCCCATCTTCCCTTCAAATGGCCCCACTTAATTTGCACTGTATTACTTAATTCTTTATAATGGAAGAAAAATAATAACATCAATTTTGTACAAAATGTTTTGTGAAAACAAAAACGAGGATGCCATCTTCATTCCTCTTCTTTAACAGAACACAAGTGGCAGAGATGGATCAGTGGAAACAATGCTTGTTTGGACAAGAGTTAGGACCCCCCAACACCAAAGAAACAAGAGGCAGGCAGTAGTAGCAGCCTAAAATCCCTGCATTGCAGGCTAAGACAGATGCAGGTGGCTAGGTAAATTACCCAAAAATGCAGGTTCAGTGAGAGGTCCTGCCTTAATAAATGAACTGCAGAGCAATTGAAAGAAGTCCTCAACATTAACTTCAAGCATCTGCATACCCACTTGCACACACACATGAAAGCAAATACTATATCAGCATACACACATGCACACCACACACATGAAGAAAGAAACAGTGTATTGTGATAGCGAAGCTTGACCAGTTGTTATAAGGAATGAATACATCAGTCTTCTCCTCACATGGACTCTTACAATCCACAGTTCCAGTTAGCTATGGTCAAATGTAATTTAAAAAATAATGAATGGAAAATTCTAGTAGCAAATAGTTAATACTTTTCTAATAATATTCTTGCATCATACTATGTTTAATATTGTTAATAACATGATGCTGTACCAAAGTTACAAACTAAACTATCATAAAAGGGTCAGGACTCATCCATATGTGGAAGCCCTCTGCTGTACCAGAGACCATGTCAGTATCTGGAACCCTAGAGGCCACACTGGTATCCAGAACCCCAGAGGCCATGCAAGTACACACAACCTTAGAGACCTCCTCCTTTGCTAGAGGCTAAGCTGCTACCCAGGACCCAAGAGGTCAGGCCGGGTTCTATAACCCCAGAATCCTAAAAGCAGTGCCATTGAAACCTTAGCAGGGACAACATATTTGACCTGAGGACTCTCTGGTCTCCTGAACCACAGGCCACCCAGACCAGAAAACCAGAACAGAAAGATACACACACACACACACACACACACACACACACACACACACACACATATGTATGCACACACATGCATGCACACTCACACTCCTGAACAGGCACATAAATAAAATAAAATAAAGTAAAATAAAACTCAGAAATTGGCACCTAGTATTCAAATGTTGTTTTCTTTACCAGCAGAGAGCTGAGTTCTGTTTGGACTTAGGTGTTGTTATATTTATAAACATCACCTATCTCAGTGTTTTGTAAATCTTCTTCTCCATCAGCTTCTGATTGGTTTAATTAAGATCTGATGGCCAAAATCCAGGCAGGAGAGGAAAGGCAGGGCATCCTGGCAGGGATAGAAACTCTAGGAAAGAATCAGGCATGGAAGATTCATAACTATGACAAGGAGGTGGAAATAACAGATATTGGGACTGAGTGAGAGGTAATATGCCACAAGGCTGACCTGGACTAGATTAAACAGGTTAATATAAGTTACATGGGCTAGCTTGGAGGTAGCCAGCTAAGGACTAAGCTACAACAAATAATAATAGTCTCTGTGTCATTATTTGGGAGCTCATGGGTTCAAGACAGTCAGCAGATAGGACAACAACCTAAACGGAAAACCTTGAACACGTAACTTGTCCTGCCTTTAACATGGGAGGGGCACAAAAATTGTGGGTGTGACCAACCAATGACTGATCCAACTTTACACCCATGCCACAAGAGGGATCCCACTCTCGGACACTTCCTGGAAGGCATGGAAACTGAGGCTGGATAGCCTATAGTCCAAGGATAAAACAGGGAAAAAATGTCAATGAAATGATATTGTGCCATATTCAGAGGTAGAAGCCTAGCGTAATCCAATGGAAGCAGAGAGACCCACAGCCAAGCATAATTGAAGCTTGTGGAACCCTGCCAAGGACAAGAAGGAAGGATTATAGGAGACAGAGGGGAGAAGGATACCACAAAAAAAAAAAAAATCCCACAGAATCAACTAAGCAGGGCTCATAGGGATTCACAGAGACGGAACCAACAATCATGGAGCCTGAATGAGTCTGACCTAGGCCCTCGGCATAGGCTCTCTATTAAGGTTGTGTGGATTGGCCTTCTTGTGTGACTCCTAACATTGGGAGTAGGGGCTGTCTCTGACTCTTTTGCTTAGTCCTGGGAACATTTTCCTCTGACTGGATTGCTGCATCCAGTCCTAAGACGAGAGGAGTTGCCTGGTCTTATTGCAGCTTGAAATTCCATGTTTGGTTGATATCTCTGAGAGGCTTGTCATTTTCTGAAGGGAAACAGAGGAGAAATGGATGGGAAGGGATATCAGAGATGATGCTGAGGGACTAGGAGGGAAGAGAATCTGTCGTCGGGCTATAACATATAAAAGAAGAATAAATTTAAAAAATTAAAAAGAAAAGAAAAACTTGTCTGGGATTGCGGAAGTATGCAGAAGAGAAAGAAGAAGGAATTTAATATCCAGGAAGCATGAGTCACACAGAGGAAATGGTGTCTTCCAGACAGAACAGGACTGATGCAAGTTTGCAGTTAGAGATTGTGACTGCACACATAGATCCTGCACAAGTTCAAGCCAGACTCAATAGAAAAGGAAGCATATTATCCTAGTGGTGACTAAGGCACTATCTCCAACTGACAACCATTTTCACAGAAAACTCAGTTTTCTTCAGTGGCATGTCACTGGGTATATAAATCATACTTAAGGGTAGGCTTCCTGCCTGGCAGCACATGGCAAACACTAAACAAACACAACAATGTTTTTGTAGATTTATTTTTTGATCTTATATTATGGTTTCAGTCACTTTTGAATTTCATTGGTATTTTGCATATATATTACAGTTTCTGATTTTCTTTAACTATATGTAGGAATAAACATAGTATATATATATAAGGTTAAACATTATCAACAATTCAGGAATCCATTTAGGATATTGGGACATCTATCCCATAATAGGAGAATCACCATAGGACTATATTCATGAGATGAAAATATTCTACATAACACATCAAATTCATTAAGATCCAATAATGGTAATAAATTTTGAATAGAGCAGGTCTATTTTTAAGACTGTCAATTGGATTATTCATAAAAAATGGGAATATAATGAGATCATCTCACTAGACAAATATTAAATACTTGAGAATATTGTGTCAGAATTCTAAATTGATCTTCATCTCTCTAGACTCTCTTCCTCTAGAACAAGGGCTGAACTTAAAAATATAGTGAGCTATTACTCTCAGATATCTTAAAATGTATGTGACAAAGGAATATCAGTTATAATTAATATAAAATCAGGTGATATTAAAACAGGGAAATTAAGTTGGTGGGCCTCACTAAATAACGAGAGCCTTTTAAATCTAGCTTTGGAGACTTGGGAAGTCACAGGTTCAAACACAAGAATGTGATGAGGTGCTTTACAAATGAAAGAAGCAGGATGGTAGAGTGCTGATAGCCTCGATGCTGAGACCTGACCACAGCGGCAGGCAATAAGGAACTAATACTGAGAGTAGTAAGTTTCAAAGCAAACATCACTGCTAGATCCTCCTGATGCTAATTTAGCTCAGTCAACATCTGAGCAGGAAATCTGTTCAATGGGAATTAAAGAACTAAAAGCTCATAATATAAGCAAAGAATAGATATAAGTGCATCAGAGTAAACCCATATATAGAAGCAACAAATGTTTGTCAGCAATAGCATCAACAAACCTATTGTCTATTCATATGAAAATGTTATGTAGTGATAAAAATTAAACCACTACCACATCTAACAATATGACTATACCTGCATAAGATTTTGCATAAATATCTAATTCATATGCATTTCTAGTGTGGATAAAATTAATTAATATATAGTGCCATAATTTCCAAAGAAAACCATTATCATTGTGATAGGCTATAAGAGAATTATGATGTTGGAAATATTCCTTATGTATATGGGAAGAGCATGGATGTGCACACTTTGAAATGCAGGTCATTCATTTAATGACTATTTTTCTGTGTGTATGTGTCTTATTCTGTTAAATGGTTTAATACAAACATAAATTTTAAAAGGGTCAAGAAAGTATGTTGTATTACTTTTGATTCTCTATTGGAAAAGAGAATAAAGAATTTGTTTATAATTCTTAGATTGGCTTACATGACCAAAGGCTGACTGCTCCACAAAGCCAGTTTCCAGGCTGGAGAACTGAGCAAAACAGAAGTTACTCCAAGATGAGTCAGACTTCTCATAACAAGAGGGAACAGTGATGCTGTTTCAACCAAAGGTCAAAGATGTAGAAGCTTCCCACACTATGGCTGGTAGAAGGTTGCATCCAACGGCTGAAAAGTCAGGTGTCTGATGTGTATAGACAATTGTAGATATTAAACACTCTTATATATGCATTTTTAATTTTTTGATAATATTCCTCATTGTAACTTGGTTTACTTAATGATAATCCCATTCAATTCAATGGAGGAATAATTTGCAGTTACGAGCTCAATAATTAATTCTCTGAATTGGATCCTATATGTCTCCAGATCTAGGAAATCAGGAAATATGCCTACAAATCTGAACCTCCCATGATTCCAAGACTTGATATCTTATGTCATCTCAAGGTGTTACATGGGATTTTGTTACTGTACGTCATTTAATAAGCACAGAGCTATAAAGCTTATCAAATCCTCTAAAACTGTGTGGCATCCCTCTGTCTCAAATTTAACTTTTAAAAAATTGTTAAGTATAAATAGTATTTATAGGAAACACAAATTTTTACTTTAAAGTTAAAATCTTGCTATGAATGCAGAAATTTTCTATATTTTACAATAAGCATGATACAGTGGTTTTAATTTTAACTTTATTATTATTCTTTTTTACATATACATTTATATTATTACATATATGTACAATACACTACCTGTAGCAAGAAGAACCATGAAACAACCAGGAATTATATAAATGTTACATTCACAATTTATTCAGATTACATCCTGATTGTTATCCTCTCACTTTTATCTTCCTGCTCCCACCTTCCCTTTCTTTTTCACCCTATTCCCCTCCCTTAGACCTCTTACAGAAGGGGACCTCCTTCACCACCACATGACCACAGGCTATCAGGTCTCATCGGGATTGTCTGCTTCCCCTTCCTCTGAGTACCACCAGGCCTCACCACCAAGGGGAAATGATCAAATCAGGGTCACCAGATTCATGTCAGAGGCAGTTCCCATGCCCCCCACAACCCTGGAGAATGAGCCGTCTATTGGCTAGATCTGAACAGAAGTCTAGGCTTACTGTGTCCATTGGTTGGTGGAAGAGTTTATGCAGGCCCCCTGGGTCTAGATCCACCAGCCTTGATGGTCTCTTTAAATTTAACTTTTCTGTGTCCAGAATTTATGTGGATATTTTTATATTTTCACCTCCGTTATTTTAACTTCAATATAGTTTTCTTCCCATTAAACTGTGAAAGTGGAATGGAATGGAATTGCTTTTTATATGCTACTCAGAATATCAAGCCAGAGGTTTTAGAAACTTAATAAATGTTTATTAAGTGCAAACATCCATGCTTATATGGGAAAAAATGGTATAAGGGACAAAGTCCAATTTGAAAATATATTTTGTCAATTACTGATTTACAGTTTTTAGCATCTTCTGTATTGAAAAAGTCATGTTAGTTGTCATTTGAAATATTCAGAATTCCCAAAAGACTTTTTATTTTACTAACACCCACAGATTCCATATAGTTTTGAGTCTTGTTATCTTCATTATCTTTATCTTTTTTTGTTTTGTTTTGTTTTGCTTCAAACAGGGCAAGTAGCTTTGAACTTATGTAGAGATGCCTGTCATCAGAGTTAACAGCAAACAATCAACAAGATTTGTGAGGTTTTATAATAACCTTTTTTGGCTTTAAGCTCATTATGTTAGGAAAGTTGACCCTCAACTTCGGACCTTCCTGCATTCCCCGGCCACACTCTGAGATAAGACTTTGTCATCAAGACAGGTTTCTTTCTTTCTTTCTTTTTTTCTTTTTCTTTTTCTTTTTTTTTTTTTTTTTTTTTTTTTTTTGCATAACTAAGCATTTTATTTTTATTTTTAAACATCAAAAAAAAAAAAAAAAACCTCTCCTAGATCAATGTCCCCAGAATCTATTTTTAATTTTTTAAATAATTTATTCAGATTCATCTCAATTGTTATCCCCTCTCTTGTATCTTCCCATTTCCCGCTCCCTCTCTCTTTCACCCTATCCCCCCCACAGACCAGTGACAGAAGAGGACCTCCTCCCCCACCATATGATCACAGATAATCAGGTCTCATCCAGATAGCCTGCTTCCGCTTCCTCTGAGTACACATCATATATATGCACTTATAATTGGATTCTTCATTTAGCGGGGAATCGGGACAGATGTTTGGACTCACTGTTGGGAATCCAGGTTTCTTATTGTAATCTCCAGTATTAATCTGTAAACTCCACCTGCCTAAGAAACGGGTAACCTCCTGGGAGGCTGGGAGTTGTAGTTCCTCGAATAGTACAAAAGCATCATGGGAAAGTAAGGTGGCCTATAGGTTTGTCTTTATAAACCTAGTGACATGTGTCTAGGCCACTCAGCTCGGAAATTCCAGGGGCTGGTCCTAAGCAAACCTCATCTCTTGGTGATAATTAGTATGTAATAAAACTTGCTTCAAATTTGGCCCCAAATGGTGGAATTAGTTTTTCTCCAGAGAATCTCAGGATTAACAGTTTAAGTATTTTATTTTAATATTCATGGCAAACTGTCAAGAAAGAAATCAAGCAGATCCACGTTTACAGTCTGGTTTACTCAATTTAAAAATTTCCATCTGTTTGTGTATGTACATTAGTAGGGTAAAATACAGTATACAAATCTGTAACAGAGCAAAACTGAAAGCAGTGGTGTGAATACAGGAATATGAAGGTGTATCTTTGACTATGTGTTTTCTTTGTTTTCTTGTTTGTTCAAACATACGAGTAGAGAGACAAATTTTGTGTATGCATGATATGAATTTTACGTAACTTTCAAGTGAGTGTCATAAAGGAAATGAGACGATGTGGACAATTAGTAAGCCAATGTGCTGAATTTCCGGTTTGTGCAAACCTCACTGCCGCTGGTCCTTACTTCTTTCCTACGCCGGACAGCATTTGTGAAAGGCAAGGGTTGATTCACAGTGAAAGTGAAGCTCATCACACTGACATCCCTCGTGTCCAGTGTAACCAGAGATGCCCAACGTTCTCACTGCCCAGGAGTGGGCTCTTCTTCTATGTCTGGAAGTCATTTCGTCTTAGAAGAGGAGGAAGAAAAAGGTGTAGTTTGGCAGTCTGTCTTTGTAATATTAAAACCCAAAACTTGCAGCTAAAGGGAACCGTGTCGCTGCTTCTTTCCCAGGCGCCGTTCCCCCTGGGAAACTGGCTCACCGGGAGAAAGCATCAATGGCAGCCACCCAAGGGCATTGCAAAGTAGACCAAAGGAGTGGGCGAGTTGCCCCAACAGAGCTATGCAGAGAACAGGGGAGCCAGTAGAAGGAAGGCTCCTCTCCTCCTCCTCTCAACAAAGCATTAAGCCTCAGGGGATTTGCCTTCCAGGCCCAACGCCAAGATTAAGGAACTAACATTTGCCTTTTAAGATTCAATGAGAGTAATGTCTTACACATATAGTCGGAATGTAAAACTGAAAGGGAATTTGTCAGAAAGAGAAGAAGACATGACCGTATGTACGTAGAGAATGGCAGAGTTTGTTAAGATAGTTTATGAAAACTTCCTGCCCTGTATAATAGTGCAGTAAAGAGCTACAGGCAAGGAGACAGTTGGAGAATTATGATTTTCTACGGGACAGAAAAAAAGAATCTTATGGTAGTGATGGTATTTTTTGGACATCTTTAATCTTTTTCTTTTCTCATATTTCAATGAGGGTTCTTTCTTTTCTTTCTTTTCCACTTGCAGTCTGTTGTATTAGGGTATAAGCTCTATTATGCTACGATGGTTAATTTGTGGGATAGAAACCAGAGCCACATCTAATTTTCATGAATGACTTTAAGTTTTTCTGGAAGAATATAAAAACCAATGATTGAAGTAATCACCTGATATGTGTTATGTATTCCATGTCCATTTTATTAAACCCACAAGCATTGTACACAACCTATCATCTATCATCTATCAATCTATGATCTATGATCTATCATCTATCTATCTATGCTCTATCAGCTATACATCTTTATCTATCTATCTATCGATCGATCGATCTATCTATCCTCTGTTCCTCTGTCTATCCTCTATCTATCTACCTGCCACTATTCTTAAAAAGAACAAAAGGCACTTTATTAGCATGACATGAAATGTTCTGTGGCTTGTAGACAGGGGATTTTATCTGAGGAAATTCCCTAGCAATGAACCTGAAATGCAAAGAAGATAAAACCTTTAATTACCCCTCTCTTCAACTGATGCCCTGTAGATTTCTGTTATTATAGCCTTACAGGAAAACATCTGAACAGCAGAAGCAGAAGAGAGAGAGAGAGGGAGAGAGAGAGAGAGGAGAGAGAGAGAGAGAGAGAGAGAGAGAGAGAGAGAGAGAGAGAGAGAGAGAGAACCGTAGTTGGTGTGAGTGTGTAACTGCTTATGTGAGGTTATATAATTAAAAATCCAGGATCTGGGTTAAAAAATAATGGACATCTTACACTTAGTGGATTCTCTCCCATTTCACCAGTTTTCAGCCTTTGACTTCAAAGAATACATTCATTCCTTTTATCTGGCCCCACAAGAAGTCTCTGAGCCAGAGAAAAAGATTATTTTATAGAAAAAAAGGTAATTTCCCGAGATGTTTATCACTTGAAACATATAAGGAGGAGCCCCACCAATGAGGGAAATCTAAGAGGAATAGACCCTGTTGCTGATTATTCTTCTAGAACCTTCCAAGCACTTTTCTTTCTTTCTTTCTTTCTTTCTTTCTTTCTTTCTTTCTTTCTTTCTTTCTCTTTTCTTCCTTCCTTCCTTCCTTCCTTTCTTTCTTTTTTTATTTTGTATACAAATATATGGTTTTATACCTAAACAGGGAAAGAATAAATAACAACAATGCCCACCAAATAAATTGATGTCAGTTACTGCTCCTCACTGAGGAAGAACCAACCACTGCACAAACTGATAATCCGCCCTTTACTATCACCCTGCAGTTCTTATATACACTCCTTTTTGCAGTGTGCAAAGTTCGACATAACCCTGGAGGATATTATCTTATTTATTATTAATCACCTTATGCAGTATTATTTCAGCTTTGTGTTCTGAATGCTTCAGTTCAAATCTCGAATGAAACGTTTTTGGCTGATAACATTTGATAATTAATTAGCTGTGGCTAAAGTGAGACACGATACCCACATAGCAATACTCAGAATGACAAGAGTTAAAAATGCAGTAGTTATAATTAGCAGTGAGGTAATGGAATTTGGAAAAGACAAGGGGGAGGGGGACACAAAGAGCTCCTTGTGAGCATGAATCTACCAGTGTATGTTGTTGCCAAATGTTCAGAAATTCATCGTAAATCTATAGCTGTGAAACTTAGCTTCTGGGATGCCACTCATTTACGATCCGGTAACTAACTCACTGGGAAAAGGTCACTTACAGGGCAGAAAGATTGCATAAGCTGCATGGCAAGAATGAAATTAGTGGAAGATGTCTAAAGCTGAAAAATTCCTATTCCCTGCAAATATTATTCAGTATTTAATATAAATTTTATTTCAGCCTTGATCTGCGGATACCATAGAAACTGTCTTGGACCCATAGGAGAGTGTTAGGAGCTATAAATCACATTAAAAGCGGATCAATATCATTGATAAGAATAGGGGGACCAAACAGCCTCTCCTTCATTTGCATACGTGTGCATGAACAAATATGGTGATAGCAGAGATACACAATATTTAAAAATAACTTTTTAATAGTATAAAATAGTCCTGACCCAGTTAAATAGTGAAACAGTAAAAATAAAATTATAAGGCAAATTATAGTGTTTAATTCAATGTGACACTTGGGATTTTTTAGAGCTCTAATATATTTTTTTCTTTTAATTTTCAGCTAATTATTCTGATGAAAACAGAGGTAGTTTTTTTTCATCTTATGTTATCTTTGAAACAAGTCTAGAACATCACAGAAAGTATCTTTATTTCAGAAGATTTCATTTTCTTAACTGTACACAAAATTATCTTCTCTCAGACCCAGTGCCTCACAAGCCTGAAAACTTCTTGAAACCCACAATGGAGTGAGAGAATCAACTTCCAAAGGAGGTAATCAGATGGCCACATATGCTCTGTGACATATTACACATCTGCACTCACATATATACACATCACATACATAAAATAACAGTGTTATTATAATCTTTATAATACATGATTTTAAATATTTTTTCTGTAAATAATGTGAAAACAAAGTCACTAAGAGGACCCACAAGGAGCCTCATAGGCATTTAGCTATCTGAGGTTTGGTCTTCATGAAACTTTTTTTTTTTCATGAATAAGCTTAGAAACAAAATCAATACATAAACAACATTTCAAACAGAGAAGCCCCTCAGTAAGAGCTGCTTTCCTTCTGTCCCTCCATTTGAAATCACTTTCTTAGAACTTTTATATTCCTGAGTTATATATTCCCTGTTCTCTGTCCCTAAGAAACAAGGCATGCATTCCAGCTACACCATGGCCAAGTGCAATTGTTGACTTCACACATCTGCCTCCCAATCATCAGAAATTGTTCTAAGGATCAAGTCCTTTGCCTATGACCAGGACTGTGACCCAAGGGCTCCAGGGCATGTTGCCTGTAGTAAATGTTCAAGTAAACGTTTCATGTTTAAATTTGAAATTTTTACTTTTTAACTGAGCCTACCTATATACACGATAGAAGTCATCCATGGTGGTGGTCTCAGATATTTAATTAACCAACTCAAATGACAGAAATGGTAACATTAAAGTACTGAGCACTTCAGGTCAGAAAGAGACCTGGTCTTGAAACAAACAAACAAACAAACAAACAAAATGTGTAAGTTTACAATAAGAGAAAGGTCTCAAAGGAGATCTAAGAACCTGAAAAAAATGTAACATTATAAAAGGTGACAGCCACTTCATCATTTCCCAACTAAGAAGAAAAAAAAATCCAACAAGGTTCTACAGTGAAGTCATTTATAAGTTCATATTTTTCTGAGATGGTGTACTTGGTTGCTATCTAAAGAATTTCTGTAGAAATGAATGCGTGAAACGTTTTAAAATGGGATGACAAAGTATTGGGCCGTGCGTATACTTCCATGTATAGCTCCTTGATAGGTTGGAGAAGGAACGCCCACAGAAGCCAAGGGCAAATAAGCCTGGGACACACCCAGGCTCATCCTAAGATGTGAGTGAGCAAGGCCAGAACTGTGCTGTTGTGACAGGAAAGTAACTTCTCTAGTCTCCCCTTGCTTTGATTCATTATTCCCTGGAGGAAAAGCTCGCCTTTTTTTTTTTTTTTTTTTTTCCTCCTTTTTTCATGTCTCCCTTTGAAGATGTTCGACTCTCTTTCATGCCTTAGCACCTGAAGTGCTTAAAACTATGATTCAATTAAGCTTTGACTTCCATGTAGTGTTAAAGGTCTGTAATTGTATGTTTTGTTCAATCCCCCAGACAGAAACACACACACACACACACACACGCACACACACACACAAAATAATTATTATCTGCTTAAACATTAACAATAGCGAAACAGAACTAAGCTACACTCTGGTTGTGCAGTGCGGTGGGACGCTGATTTAATCATGATCACTAATTTAAAGGCTCATCCTTCTCATCATAAATCAAAGGCAAGTGTCATGGGATAATTACTATTTCAGAAATACAAGAGGTAAGGCGGAGCACTTGATCACGCACTTATGGATTCGTAATCCATTCATTTACCTATTCATTTTACAGTGTGTATTGTCACATGTTAATCATCAGATTGAGATAGGAAAAAATGAAACATGTAATACATTTAGGGAAATGAAATATATTTTAAAAAGGACAAAATATTCCACTAGTATACTTACTAAAAACGAATGTTAAACTTGAGGAGGAACTGGACACATGTCACAGTGGTTAAAGCTTTTAAAGTGTAAACATGAGAACCAGAGTACAGAGCCTATGGCCTACATAGAAGCCTGATAGGTATGATAGTTTACCTGTCATTCCTGTGCTCAAAAGACAAAGATGGGAATCCATGCAACAGCTAGCTAGCCAGCCTCGCTGTGATGGTGAGCTCTGGATTCATCTAATAGACAGAGCTTCAGTAAATAAGATAGACAGAAATCCAACGATCAGAGAGGACTCCCAGTGTCGACCTCCATCCCTCACAAGTACATGGACACATGTGGTAATATGTATGTGCACATGCATGCACATCATGAACACATTAAAATATAGTCAATTAATATAGCTTTCTATGCACAGCCAGTAAGTCATTAACTGTCATTGTGCTATCAAGATGATCGAAGAGTGCATCTGCATTATAATGCATTATATAGATAAGAAAAGAAAGCATTGCTGTATTTATGGATTTTGCAGGATCTTATAATCTCTGTCTAAATAAAGAAAAGTAAAAACAGAAGCACACATATCCTCATGAAAGATCCCCACTCAATTAGGTGGTCTATCAGTGGAGACCCTCCCAGAGACCAGCGAGACCAGACGATCGGCTGCAACAGCAAGAGGCTTTATTGGATACACAGGTACCCGGGGCGTCCAAGTCAACGCAGGACTGGCGCGCCCTCGAGCTGGGGAATTGGTCTTTTATAGGGTCAGGAGAGCAAAAAGTGCGCGTACAGAAGCGAGAAGCATAGTTACAGGGTTCTGATTGGGTGATTCAAATGAGGCTAGATTTATTCGGGTTCAAGTCCTGGTCATGGCTGTTTTTCGGTACCAGGAAATTGGGAGGAGGAGTGGGTGGTTATCAGGGGCCTTAGGTAATACCAGGTGGCCGACCACCCACAGATATCCTGTTTTAGCAAAACATCTTGTTTTTCTCCCCTGCCCTGTCTTGCTTCACTGCCTCGTTCCCTCCCTCTTGGGGGAGGGGGGTTGAACCCTGCACTTGGTTCAGCCTTGCAAAATGGTGTTACTGCTGCTAAACTATTAATGGTGGTTTGGGGTCTTTCATTCACTCAACACACACACACACACACACACACACACACACACACACAGGCACACACATATATTCACTCACATACATTTTAAATTTTACTTGGCTATTGAAAATTTCATATATGTATAATGTATTTAAATCATGCATTTTGCCATAATTTTCACTGCTAAATTTCTATCATAGACAGTATCTTCTTAGAATTGTTTCCCCTTCATGGTTGAGCTTGGCAAAACAGTGGTTTTCGCAAGATAAGCTACATAGTTTGTGAAATGTGAGGCAATGTTTCTAGGTTCACCTTTTTGGTGTTTCTATGATAGACATAGTATTTCTTTAGGATTATAATAGGAAACAAAGTCCTCTAATTTTATATTTTAAACTTATGAATAATTTTGAAAACATTTTATAGTTTAAAACATATTCACGCTATCCCAGAGCATATGGAAATCTTTTGTGCTAAAACATTAGGAAATTCATTATCTAATTCCTAATTTGAAATGGGCTTAATTTTCATTAAAGTTGCTAGGACATTCTACTTCTTGTTTCTAGATACTGAAAATAACTCCCAAAAATGCCTTTCCTTTTACTAGTAGTTCAACATATCCTTCTTGAGAGTGATCAAGGTCACCACATGTGCTCCGCTCACTGAGATGATGTGCTCTGCTCACTGAGATCATGTGCCCTGCTCACTGCGATCTGTGGGCCCCAGCTGATGTCTTCAATACTTGGTTATCAGTAAGTGTTGGAAGCTGCCTAGAAACATTTAGTTAGGGTAGTTTCCGATGAGAAAAGCCCAAGATCACCATCAGGCACTGTGAGGATATCTCTTTACCCCCAATTTTGGATTATCTACTATATAAATTATATACATTTTCCCATCTTATCCTCACGACACCGCTATAGGGCACACCACATGGCAATTACTCTGTTTATGTAACCAGCGAGATAATAGGTCTGACATGATCCTAGAGTGAGGGTATAGTGGCTGATGACATGCATTCACAGATTAGTAAGCATAGTGTGCTGGGAGACGGTCCTTTGGCTCACTGAGTGCATATGAGATTTCACTAAGCTCACAGGAATAGGTAGTGGTGCTATATTCAGCAATAAAACTCCTCCCAAGTGTTTCTGTGAGATGCAGAGCAATGCCAAGAGAGGAGGGGAAATCTGTAGGGATGCCAACAGAAACCTGCGAGGAACCTGAAACTGCCAGGGAGTCCCTGGCACAAGTGGGGCCATTGAGACACCCTGCAGAGCTTAATCTGACTTCCAGGAAAAAGGTTCAAACCTGGAGCTGCACAGCATGTTCTTCTAAAATAAAGACTGAGACAAATAGTATCGGCTTTAAAAACCCAGGGATGGGTGCAGAGTGAGGAAAATAAAATCTTGTGCTGCTTCTTTACCTTATATTATGAAGATAAAATGTATGAGCTTAGGTACCAGAAATGGCAGAAGGAGGTAATAACAACATGCTGCCTGGAGACCAGGTACTTTGTCCCAATTCAGAGCTCTTACCAAACCAGCTGCCTCCTCTCTACAGAAAACCATCAATGGCTTCAAGGCATTCCTCTCACATGCTGCTCTTTAGGCTTTAGTGCTATGCCAGGCAGGGTGGTCTTTCCTTTCTCTGTCTTTCAAGACTAATGGTCTTAACTGTAATTTTATGAACACAGAAATAGCTCGTGTCAATGTGCAAAATTTCTCTTTTCCCCACATATGCGAGACAATATCAAACACAGATCTCTCATTCATTCCACTTAAAAGAATAAAGGATTTGAGGCACCAGAGTACATGAGAAAGTCATATCCCACTCTCCACTCAAGTGTGGAGACTGTTCTGACCATTGGCTAGATCTGGGTAGGGGTTTAAAGTTTACCGCCTGTATTGTCCTTGGCTGGTGCCTTAGTTTGAGCGGGACCCCTGGGCCCAAATCTGCCTATCATAATGTCCCTGGAGGGGGAGACCTGGTGGCACTCAGAGGAAGGACAGCAGGTTACCAAGAAGAGACTTGATACCCTATGAGCATATACAGGGGGAGGTAATCCCCCTCAGGAACAGTCATAGGGGAGGGGAATAAGGGGAAAAGGTGAGGGAGGAAAGAATGGGAGGACACAAGGGATGGGATAACCATTGAGATGTAACAAGAATAAATTAATAATAAAAAATTAAAAAAAAAGAATAAAGAACTTTCAAAGAAGCCTTCCTCACAGAAGATAGACTGTCTGAAAGTTACATGTGCTGCACGCTGACTCACCAGACTCAGCACCCAGGAGTACATCAGTAAAAATGTCTGCTTGTGTTATGCCCAAGAACAAATACAGAGATAAGGCATATGAACCATCAGGAGTTTCCCAAATACAGAATTTATTCCACCCCCAAATCACTGGATCTTAGGGTAGAAAAAAGAGGAGCAGGCACCTTCATTATTTTCCTATAATTTATTTAGTGTTTATCAGGGGAAGATCTTAAAAAGAAAGTGCAGCCTTGCTGCTGGCAATGTTGCAAGGAAGGGGGTTTGGGTAGTAGAGACACATAAATAGTATAGAAGATACATATTTCAAATGCTCTGTGTTATTCTGGAGGCAAGACACTTCGCAGTTTAGCTTACTGATGTCCTGAGAACATAGCTGGAATGCACAACCAATGCCAAGAAACCCCAACAAACAAATCAACTCAGACACACATCTCATAAACAGAATCTTTGAAATCAGAGTGAAAACATTTTACAATGTTTAGAGACACATTAAGCTATATAATTAAAGTAAGTACAGTCAGTTGTGGAGAAGTAACTTTAGCTTGTGACTTGGTGGTAGGCAGTTGGTGGGTGTTTAAATAAGTATTAGAAGCATTAGGAAAAGAAGCTAAATGAATTTGGTACAACAATAAGTGTATGTAATACTCACCTAGGTAAATAGATACATATATAATGAGTGTCCACTGGGTGTTCTGCTCTGCTACTTACTGTATTACTTTTAAATGCACTGTACAGAGCCTAGGCACAGTGTTTCATTTGTAAAACCTTAGCAGTTGTAAGGCTAATGCAGGAGGATTATAAATTTAAATGTGAACTATATAGCCTGCTCTTTCTCAATACAAAACAACAACAGCAACAACAACAACAAAAAGCATGCATTGCAAAGCCTCTTTAAATAATCCATGGCCCCTGGCTTGGAAGCAGAAAACTGTAACTACTGTGCTACATTGCCTTACTTTATTTTCAATTATTTATTCAATAATTTTTTTAATTGCAATCATCAGAAGAAACAATGCTTGAGCTTTTGGGTTTTTTATGTTAATAATATCTTCATAGCAACTTCCTTTGTTTTCACAGCATGTCTTTCAGGCATGACACATTCAAATTCACCAAGGAGAGAAGCTGGAAAAGACATAGCCACAGGAGTAAATGCCATGCACAAATTAGCCTGTAGTTTTACAAATACATAAAGCTGTGTAATTCATTATGGCTGACTACTGCATTATTAGAAAGATTAAAAAGATAAATTGTCCACGTTAAGCATCGCCTCCAAGGTACGTTGTCTCTTCCCCAGTCTTAAGCTCGTATGCCTACCCTGCAGCAAATGATTCATAATGTAGACCTTTAAAGGAGCTGAATGTAACTAAAACATGAAATAGGTTTGGCATATCACCCTAATCAGCACTGGTAAGCACCCCTTCTGTTCCTGATGAGCAGCCACTGTGCCTTCCTTCCTTCTGCTTAGCTTCCTTTACATACTTTCATCTTCAGGGCTTACAGGGATCAGCTCCCTCTTGGGATAATGCATTTTATCATTACATAAGTCACAGCGAGACATACTTTGGGTTAACAGCTTCTGCCACTGTTACCTAGTTTGAAACACAGAAGTTCCTTTGGCTTTGTCCATGTTGACAAAATGTGAAGCTAAAATATGAAACACAAAGCAGTGCTCTGGTGTAGGTAACAGAGAAGACCTCCAAGGGTCAGCCTACAGCCTACAGCTGTACTGGTCCAAAGAAACTTCCAGGAAATTGTGTTAATTGATGCAAAAAAAACTCCCTAGGTTTATCAATTTCCAAATTTGTTCTAAGTGAAGATCTGGACTCTAGAATGTTTGCTTGACTTTATCTTGCCTTCTCTTAGTTGTAGCAATTTGAATCAATTAAAATTATGAGAGACAAAGCCACATGAAACATAATTTTAAATGAGCTGTTTTATGATAGTACAAATAGAAAGTCATTTTTATTGTTACTGTAGATGTTATTGAAGCGTGTGTGTGTGTGTGTGTGTGTGTATGTGTGTGTGTGTAGGGGTGGGTTGTGTTTATGCGTAAACTCTAATAATGCTTTGCCTTATTATTACTTAAGCACATTGTCCTCAATGGTTTTTACTTTAAGATCGTTTTGCAAGCTTATTTTTATTTACTCCCTTTATTTACCCCTACACACAATTAGCTGTTTGAATGCTTTGCATGTGTTACGTTGTAAGCATCCTTCGTATCTTTGTATACCTCAGTAATCTAGTTATGGAAAAATGAGCTCCAAAAACTGGTGTGCCACGCAAAATCCTGGTCCCAGTCACCTACAGTGACTCAAGGAAGGCTTCATAATGCTGTCTTAATGGTTCTCAATGGCATCTAGTTTTCATGAGCTGTTAGTCTGACAGCTCCTGCTGTTGCCTGCAGGCTTACTGCTACCTTCAGTTCCATGTTCAGGAGCTATGTAATGCTGGTCTTGCTTCATCTGAGCCACACAAGGAGAAAGCCAGAGGAAAAGTGCAAAAAGAGAGGAAGTCACAATTTTTCAAAATCTAATTTCAGAACTGAAAACCATTACTTCAGTTTGATTCTCCCATTAGAATCCAATAATTATGCCCAGTATACACACAAAGGAAGTGGGCCACTTCGAAGAAATGTTAACGATTTCTTTTCATATGCACTTTTTTCTAATGTCCGTTATTTGCTTCAGGCCTTTTGACTAAGATAATTATCAGCTAAAGATTAACAGATTTCAGGATTTTAAAATATCCTCACAAATGCCAATTTAGAATTATCTTGCTAACACACAATCCCAATAAGCTTCATAGGAAAAATTTTCAACCTTTTCTGAGGGTCATCTCATCATTTGAATGATATTAATGTTTGGACATGAATCGAGGTCTCATGTATAGTTTTCATCTCCTTGGTAACTTATGAAGTCAAATGCTTTTCCATGTGCTTGAGACAAATTAGGTTTTCCCACTAAAAAGTTTTTAATGTATATTTTATTTATTATAGTTTATTCACATTGTATTCAGATTGTTAGCCCCTCCCTCTTATCTTACCATTCCCACCCTAACTCCTTCTTCTGCCTCTTCTCCTCCCCTCTGATGAGAGGGTCTTCCTACCCCAACCATCTGGTGACAGTCTATTAGGTCTCCTCAGGATAGCCTTGATCCCCTTCCTCTATGTACCCACTAGGCTGTCTTGCCAAAGGGCAGTGACCAAATCATGGGCACCAGAGTGCATGTCAGAGATTGAGTAGCAATCCTGCCTCAACCTCATATGTAGAATTGGCATTCCATTGGTTACATCTGAACCAAGGGTCTTGGTTCTGTGCATGTGTTGTCCTTGCCTGGTGCATCAGTTTATATAAGGCAAAGGACGCTCTCAATAGACAAAGCAACAGCCTACAGATTGGGAAAACTTCTTCACCAACCCTACATCCGAAAAAGGACTAATATAAGAAATATATAAAGAACTCAAAAAATTAAACACCAAAAAACCAAATAATACAATTTTAAAAATGTGGTATAGAACTGAATAGAGAATTCTCAACAGAGGAATATTGAATGGCTGAGAAACACTTAAAGAGATGCTCAACATCCCTAATCATCAGGGAAATGTAAATCAAAATGCCTCTGAGATTCTATCTTACACCCATCAGAATAGCTAAGATCAAAACCTCAAGAAACAGCACATGCTAGAGAGGATGTAGAGAAAGGGGAACACTTATATATTGCTGATGGGAGTGCAAACTTGTACAATAACTTTGGGAATCTATCTAGTGCTTTCTCAGAAAACTAGGAATAGTGCTACATCAAGATCCATCTAAACCACTAATAAAGAAAGATGATCCACCACACAACAAGGACATTTGCTCAACTATGTTCATAGTAGCTTTATTTGTAATAGCCAGAATCCAGAAACTACCTAGATGTCCTTCAACTGAAGAATGGATAAAGAAATTATGGTACATTTACACAATGGAATACTATTCAGCTATTAAAAACAAGGAAATCTGGAAATTTGCAGGCAAATGGGACTAGAAATTATCATCCTAAGAGAGGTAACCCAGATCCAGAAAGACACGCATGGTATATACTCACTTACAAGTGGATATTAGCCCAACATAGATGTCCTCTGAGAGATTCCACCCCATGGGGGTTCAGGACAGATCCTGGGACTCAAAGCAGACTCTGGGCAGAGTGTTGAGAGTTGTAAGGAAGAGTGAGAAGACGGAGTTACGCGGAGGGAGCAGGAGCTCCACAGGTAGACCATCAAGGCCTGCAGATCTGGACCAAAGAGGGCCTCCATTTATATTTGTTGATGGTTTTCTACTGTGCCATTGCTTATGGATTCATAACAGTGAAATATGGGTTAATTATATGTACATGTTTTTCTCATGTAGATTTAATATTGGTTGCAAGTTTATATTTGCTCTTTCAGTAAAAAAAAAAAAAAAAACTTTTTAAAACAATGTGGTTTCCTACAATGAAGTGTAATTAAGCGTTAGGGCTCTGCTGATGAAACTTTTGAAAGAATAGCAAACCACTTTTTAAAAACCAAATATTTATGGCTAAAAATGCAATGTTTCTGATGAGAACATAGAAGCAGAGCAGCCCAGAAGTGTATTCCAAAAACAGAGATAACATAGTACCTAATAGAATGTTAAAACCAGGATGAGGAAGTGGTAGACAAAGAAGAGTGATTTGGTCTTGTCCAGATGGACTCTGATGGAGGCAGCTCTCCTTCATTCCCCATTTCTCCTCCTCATAAGTTAACTGAAAAGCTGCAGAGACTGTAATATCCTGATAAAACAAAGGGCAGACTGCAAGAGCCTGGGCTTGGGTCCCAACTTCTCTGGAACCATGATGTCTGTGGCCCCTGGTGTGGACTACTTTCTGTTATCCTCTGGAACATTGTGAGTAGAACATGTGCATCATCCATCTAGGTAGCTTTTGTAAGCTGGAGGTGACAGGTTCACCATCTTGGCTGTCTCCAAATAAATAAACAACATCTGATAATTTGTGTGTATATATTAAGTTTTGGCAGATTCACAGAATCTGACAGCTAGTTTACACCAATAAATCTACCTTATAAATATAACAGGGTATAAGATTAAGAGATAAGAATAAAGAGACATTTTTGCTCTTTTCCTACTCAGGCTCCATCTTATACTAGCAACAAACATATTTTTGTTTGTTTTAGAACATGTTTTAGAGAGAAAATGTTTTAGACCAAGATCTGTGTATCAGTTTGATGCAATTATAAATTTAAAATCCATAGATGACCTCATTTTTTTAACATCTTCAGGAGATTTCTAAATCAGAACTTCAATTTATCTATCATATGTTATAAATATTGACATAATTATAGTAGACAATATTGAAGGATGCTATCTATTCTTATAATTAAACTTCTAATTAGTCAATTTGATTCACAAATTAAACTTAATTAATGGGGTATATTGGCAATTAAGCAAACTGATCAACTTTTTTTTTCCTTTAAATATGGTGAGCACATTAGTAAACATGTGTCACTCGTCCTTTTTTTCTCTAGGTCGGGAAAAATTTGCCCTTTTTACATAAGCAATGAAAGCACAATATGGCTTCCATCCTGGCTTCCATGACTCTCTTCCTTCTCTGCTGCCTTCTTAGATTAATGAGGTCTTTGGCTCAAGACATCCTTCCTTCACATATCTTAATGATTGGTTTATTATTGTGTGTAATTATATATTTTCTGTTTAAGTTTTTTTCAGAAAAGGAATTATAGTTTGTAACTTGTTCTCAGACATATCCACATCATTCAGTGTGAAGCTGCTCTCAGAAAAAGGAGTGATTTACATAGATTGCTATGAATAATTTCTGACATAAATAGAAGTTTGACTAATAGGATGCTTAGAAGGACAGCACATATAAGCTTATACATACTTATTTTATTTTTTATAAAATAGAAAATAAAGTAACACTAAAAAAAAATTAACTAGCCAGGGGAGTGGAGAGAGCAGAATTGTTTTATATAATAGATTCTTGGACTATTCCTACTTTGTAGTTTTGAACTTTGAATAATGTTTTAAATATAAAGCGCTTAAAATTTTAATTTTATATATTTTATATATTTGAATTTTAAGAAGTAATTAAAATAAAAATATTGCAGTAGAAATAAATACAAAATATATGTCTAACAACACATATTTCTAGTCAGTTAAATGGCAACACAGTCATTTACAATGTATACGCTAAGATAAAACAGCCTAAAAGTTCTTTATATACTTCAGAATTCATAATGTTGAAGTAATATAGTCTTCAAAAACCTATAAAAACACTAATGACTTCAACTGAATACGCTCACATGTAGATTTACATATAAACAAAGCAATACACGTATCTAAAAATAGTTGAACAACTGAAAAACATTAGAAAATCAATATATTTAAACAGTACAGAAAAGTATGTAAGTCTGTTCATTATATGAACAAATATTTTCATTTTCATAAAGAGCAATATAAAGAACATTATTTTCTAATTAAAATAATTATAAATTTTATACTTGAACAGAAGTGGCCTTTTATTCTACATAGGTACTCACTTATATTTATGTGCTGCTCAGGTATACATGCAGGCAGAATATTCATGTATGCAAAATATAAATATACTTTTAAAAATACATTCTACAGTGTTCTCAAAGAATTAGTAAAATTATTTTAGCAAATGGGGTTTTTTTTGTTTTTGTTCTTTATTTATTTATTTATTTATTTATTTATTTATTTATTTATTTTGTCATTTAAAGGTTTCAGGAAATTCTTAATTACCAAGAGTCACTTCATACATTTTTTTTCATTCCTGTGGCCACTTCCCAGATGGTTGGAAGCTGCCATGTGGGTGCTATGAAACAAAACCCTGTCCTCTGGAAGAGCAGACAGTGCTCTTAACCATGGAGCCATCTCTCCAACCTCATACAGAATATCTTAATATCTGGATTACAGTTAACAATTTTCCATTGTGATATAAATTTTTTAGTATTTCTGAGGATGATTTAAGGATGGTGTTTCTTGCAACAGCAATTAAAAACAAAATAAAAAACAGTGAACTTTTCCACAACATGGAAAACTGCTAACAACTTCAGCACCATAGCAGCAACCATAATTATCAAAAGTGGTGTTTCTACATCAATAGCTCTCAATTGGGAGACTGTTACTAAACCCCAAACCTCTGTTTGGTTCACTATCTAGTCTATTCTATACTTGGAAATTGAATAACATTTTAAATATGCAAAATGCATCATGTCATCTTCTTGTTTAAACCTATTAAATATATTAATATCTTTTGAAAAAAAAAAAGAAACAAGACACAAAATTTTGAGTCACCTCTGCATGCTACAGATCTGGCAGTGTTGTTGCTGACCCTTAGTCAGTAGGGGCATTGTTCCTTGCATTACACAGGAAAACAGTTCACAGTAAATTGTATTTATCAGAAAATCGCATCACAAATGTTGAATTTGCAGAAAAATATGCATTCATGATAGACAGTGAAAAAAAGATATATTTACACAAAGTATCCAAGAAACATCAACAAAATTCAGAACAATACTTGTTGCTAAATTTTAATGAATTAGAAATTCCAAGTTCAGAAGTTCAATGGAAACGGACATCAATGGAAAAGAAGCTACAACAGGAAAGGCAGGACTCTTGAATAAATCTATAATGTCATCCTTCCAGAATGCCAGGGCCTTTTATACACTAATCATCCTATTTGGTTGCTTGGCAGAAGAAGAAAAAAAAGCCTATGAAGGCATCTTGCGGTCTGTATCCACCCATCCAAGAAAGATCAACTTATGACATAGGTGGGAAATACCCTTTCTTTATAAAGACACTAAAAATACATGGTAGGTTTTGCTGTGTTTTTTTGTTTGTTTGTTTGTCTGTTTTTTATGAGAACAGAAGAAACAAATTAGCCAGTCAGTTTAAGGGTAGAAACCTGAATTTTATCATTGGTTTTCTCCTGACCAGAGACCAAAACACCAAAAGCATTTGAGAGTTCTGGCTCCTGGTATTGTGTTCAGTTTTTTTTTTTTTTTTTTTTTTTTTTTTTTTTTTTTTTTTGGATGCTATATATGAGAATGCGGCCCAAACTCCATTCCAGATACCTGAAATAGTAAGACATATTAGACACCTTATGGATGAATCAACTGGACTGTCCAGACCACCCTGCCCGAATGCCATAATTCCTCATTATGCCCAAACAATGATTCCTTAGTGGCAACCTATTTCTCAACACAAGCTCTTGCCATATAGGATATCTACTTGCTTTGTGTTTTTTCAGCTTTCACCTATGAAGCTGTATAAATTCCTTTCTAAAAACTCACCTTTCATCTCTTGAGTTTCCTAAACAAAGGGAATAGAAGCAACTGATCCAGGGCATTTTTTCTTTTATTCTTCTGTCATACATTACATCTTGTATGCAGTTTCCTTTCCCTCCACTCTTCCCAGAGAGAGAGAGAGAGGCACATCTTGGCCATATCAGCTTAACTCATCATAACAAGTTACAGTAAGACTAGATACAAATAAACTCACATATTAATGCTAGATGAGGCTAACTAGAAGGTTAAAAAAGGTCCTACGGACATCAAAAGAGACACCCCCACTTACACAGTTAGGAATCCCACAAGAACACCTAGATACACAACCATAACACAAATGCAGAGTACCTAGCTTAGACTCATACAGGGTCTTTGATTTTCACTTCAGTCTCTGTGAGCCCCCAGGAACCCTGCTTACTTGATTCTGTGGGCCCTATTCATGTCATAGCTATCCTCAACCCCTCTGGATTCTGTAATCATTTCTATTCCTGTTCTTTTAGATTACTCTGGCTCTGCCTGATGTTCGGTTTTTGGTTTCTGCATCTGGGACAATCAGTTGTGGTCCAGGGCCCCATAATTTTTGTGGCCATTAATTTTGTATGTTTCTAGCTCTCCTTCCTCCAGAGCTATTGTCCACCTAAGGGAAGAAAGACAGCAATGTTCTCAGGAACCTTGCACTTCCACTCTACCGGTTTGTGTCACTTCAGCCACTATCAAAGCATGAAGGCATATGTAGGATTCATATTGGAAGAGCATAGATCCCGGATCGGAGAAAAGAAAGAGAAGATCAGAAGCAGAAGAATTTAAAAGCAATGACTCAAATGATGCAATTCAACAATTCAGGAAAGGAATCCAGTGGGAACAGCCTAACAGATCCATGTAGAAAGACATGTGGAAAGACTGCTGGGAGTGGAGGGAGAAAGGTTCTAGACTTGCATCAGTTACTTCCATTTCCTAACCCTAACCCTAACCCTAACCCCTAACCCTAAGCCTAACCCTAACCCTAACCCCAACCCCAACCCAACCCTAACCCTAACCCCAACCCCAACCCTAACCCCAACCCTAACCCTAACCCTAACCCTAACCCCTAACCCTAACCCTAACCCTAACTGTAACCCCAACCCCAACCCAACCCCAACCCTAACCCCAACCCCAACCCTAACCCTAACCCCTAACCCTAACCCTAACCCTAACCCCTAACCCTAACTCTAACTCTAACCCTAACCTAACACTAACCCTAACCTACCTAACCCTAACCTCTAACCCTAACCCCTAACCTAACCTAATCTAACCCTAACCCTAACCCCTAACCCTAACTCTAACTCTAGCCCTAACCCTAACACTAACCCCTAACCCTAACGCTAACCCTAACCCTAACCTCTAACCCTAACCCCTAACCTTAACCCTAACCCTAACCCTAACACTAACACTAACTCTAACTCTAACCCTAACCCTAACCCTAACCCTAACCCTAACACTAACCCCTAACCCTAACTCTAACCCTAACCCTAACCCTAACCCTAACCCTAATCCCCTAATCCCTAACCCTAACCCTAAACCTAAACCTAACCCTAACTCCTAACCCTAACCCTAACCCCTAACCCTAACCCTAACTCTAACCCTAACCCTAACACTAAACCCTAACCCTAACCTCTAACCCTAACCCCTAACCTTAACTCTAACCCTAACCCTAACCCTAACCCCTAACCCTAACACCGAACACTAACTCTAACTCTAACCCTAACCCTAACCGTAGCCCTAACCCCTAACCTTAACTCTAACCCTAACCCCTAACCATAACCCTAACCTTAACCCTAAACCTAATCCCTAACCCTAACTCTAACCCTAACCCTAACCCCTAACCCTAACCCCTAACCCCTAACCTTAACCTAACCCCTAACCCCTAACCCTAACTCTAACCCCTAACTGTAACCCTAACACTAACTCTAACCCTAACCCCAACCCTAACATTAACCCCTAGCCCCCCCCCTAACCCTAACCTTAACCCTAACTCTAACCCTAACCCCTAACCCTAACCCCAACCCTAACCCTAACCCAACCCTAACTATATGAGGGAGAAGTGTATAGAAGACTTTAAACTAGTGGTAAACTGACATGTGAACATTAAATGAAACAGAGTAAATGAAAATCATTATTTCTAGAGACCACAAGCTAGTGTAGTAGAGATAGAGTTGTGAGGAACTGTTGTATATTCTAACAATCTCTACTAATATTGACTCTCTCTCTCTCTCTCTCTCTCTCTCTCTCTCTCTCTCTCTCTCTCTCTCTCTCTCTCTCTGTGTGTGTGTGTGTGTGTGTGTGTGTGTGTCTCTCTGTCTCTCTGTCTCTCTCTCCCTGTCTCTCTCTTTCTCTCTCTCGCTGTGTGTGTGTGTTTGTGTGTGTGTGTGTGTGTGTGTACAAAAGTGCATATATATTCATGCTATCTCTAAATGATGATTATTCAACCAATTACAAAATGTTGCCTTTACTACCATTTTGCTCACCACTTTCAAACTGTACTCAATATGGTACAGGAGATATTCAATATGTCATTAAACGCTCCACAATTAAAAACAACCATTTTTAATTACTTAGTTTCATTTAATGTTTACATGTAGATTTCCAACTAAACTGTGTTTTTTTCTTTATGTACTTAATTTAAAGTTGGATTTTTGCCCAATTTTCAGTTATTATAAGTTTTTTGAACATGTTCAAAGTTGACTAGACTAAAGTAGCATATTTAATGCATTGGATATAAAATGCATATTCAAGTTAACTTTTCTCAACTTATGAAGGATTTACTGGAATATGATTATAGCATGAAGGGAGAAATGTCTGTCCATATGTATGGAAACATAAAGGCAACATGTGTATATTTATGTGAACATGTGTTTGCATGTGTGGGTGCTCCTGTATGCATAAACACATATGTAGGCGTCTCTCTAAGCTTCACAGACAAGAAGACAATGAGCATAGGAGAGAAGTCAGTGCAACATGACATGACTCAGTAGACAGTGTTGATTCAAAATGGGGTTCTGAATCTTAGTAGCTTATTTTAGACAAACTTAAACAAAACAAACTTAAAATTTATAGAATAAAGTAAAGCTGTGGCATCCTTTTCCTCCCAGAAGTTGTTTTTAGACAGAGCATGTCATCAGAACAACAGGAAAGCTGGCTAGAATAAGTTACATAACGAATGTCACTAGTTTCCATCCTCAATTCCTCTCTCTCATCGTTCTCCCCCCACCAGTGAAGACTTGATTTTCTTCTCTAGAAACCCACTTTCTACTTCCATGTCTTTTTTTATGTGTAGAATCCAATAGAATATTGTTAAAAATTACAATGATCTGTTTGTGTGTGTGTGTGGGGGGGGGGGGGAAGGCATGCCTAGATCTGGGAATAATTTGTAGGAGCTGGTTCTCTCTTTCCAAAATGTATGTCCTTGGGATTGAACTCAGTAGTCAGAGAAAAAAAAAAAAAAAAAACCACATTACCTCCTGATTAATTTCAGCATCCCTGGAAATATTCCATACTGTGATATTTATATTTCTCACTAAGATTTGATATAAGAGAAGGGATTACATTTTTTTCACAGAAAAATATGAATGAATGCAGGTTGAAATCCAATTGCAATAATGCAATGTGGATATCTGTGTTCAATTCAGAAGTTTCATTTAAAGAAGTTAAAAAATCAAAATGAAGCAGGATCGAATACAAATAACACCTAGACATCTGAAAGGTCCCTTTCGCCCTATGCCAGCCTGGGACCTAAGTAGTACAGTAGGAAGAAGTTAATATGTCTTTGTATTGCTCTTTAATAACCTGCCATCCTATTCCTATTTTTATTATCTGCAGAAAGATTCAAAAATAATGACAAAAATTTAAGTGGAACAGAATTTTAAAAGTGGTGAGCAGTTAAAAAAATATTTTTTTTAGCGAAATTCCCATAACAACTATTACAGCCCACTTAGGGGTACTCTGCTTAACAAAGACGTGGAAATTGAGCTTTTCTTTATGCCAGTCTTTTCAGAGTCACCTAGACTGTTAACAGTGCAAGCAGAATCCAGCTGTGAGAATCTACTGATACATTTTCTTTTTCTGAATTCAGCATCTTTGCTTTGACAACTTTCCAACAAGGTTAGGTCTCCAAAACCAAGGCATACCTTAACAATTACCAGTGGAAAGGAAAACAAAAGATTGAGATGTCAATATCAAAATTACTTTCAAAATAAGAATCTTTGTCTGTATCAGTACAGACACTGTAGCCTCCAATCCAGACATTTTTTCTCTTCAGTAAGGATTTGTTTTTTTCCAGGGAAGGATAACTTGTTTATAAGGTGAAAAAAAATGAGATTGTAGAAATAAATAGCAGCAGGTGGTCTAAGTCTAACAGTGAGAGTGCCTCATACAGGGGTAATTAAAAATGCTAATACTCAGTGTCCCATCTTGCAGGAATAATGGAAGGCATTTCCCAGGATCTTTTCAGTTCCAGGATCTTCAGTGCAATCAACACAGCTAGGAAGAACTTGTGAGCATCCTGTTAGTGCAGCAAACCTAGTGGGAAAAGACCAGTTTGGTGTGTTTTGTGCTTCCCAGAGTTTAAAAGTGATTAAATATGACATTCCTGTCACTCACAAGGTATGAGCATGGAAAAAATTAAATGCTTTCACTTAATGATCACCACTTTTAAAAAATGAAGGAAAGAAAAACACTGTTATGAGTTTTATGTCCTTACCCTGAATTTGAACTCAGCATGGTATGCTAATTGGGAATTATTATATCATTAAGAGTCCAACATTATAAAAGCGAGATGAGGTCAGAATCGGTCACAAAGGGACATACAGAATATTAGTGATTACTTGTGATATTCTCTGACCTATGCTTAACCACTTTCCATAAGTTAAGACTTACCACTGATTAATTTCTAAGCAATTTCAAATATCAACATAGCCAAAACTATTGACATAATTCGGCCAGCCATTCTGTACTCTGTAGGCAGAGTAACCTAAGGGACAAAGAGTCAAACAAGATAATGGAATTTGGATCCTGGAAAACAATAGTGGCTTAGTAAACCAGCACCTATCTTAAAAGAAAAAAGAAAAAAGAAAACACAATCACAAATGGATATGCAGAATTTCTAACTGTATAAATGTCCTTGGCGTGTCTCCAGTTACTTTCCTCCCATTTTAGGTGTTCATGCTTGGGTAAGCTGCCTCAGAAGTACAACACATACAATTCGATTACTTTCAGGCTGGATGTCTAGCTCCCTTTTAGGTAAGTATGAAAAATTTCCCACAATGACAGACAATGCACACTGAAAAGCATGTAACAATGTGTATGTCACTACTCTGGTTTAGAAATTAGAAGCAAAACTGACAAAATCAGACATTCTGTTGTCAGTTGCTGAGCATAGAGAAGAAATAAAGAAGAGGCTTGGTTAATCTGTGAGATCCTAGCTAGACAGGACTCTGGGATAGCCTAAAATAATCATGGTGATTCTATGCTAAGTTAAAGAATCCAACTCAAGATATAGTCCTGGAACCCACTTCAGGTGGCTCCCCACTGCTTGTAGCTAGAGGAATTCACCTTACTTTGGCCTCCATTGGTACATGGACACACACACACACATACACACACACACACACCACCACCACCACCACCACACCACCACACACAACATCTGTACACACACAAACTCACACATACAAATATACACAAATATATAATACACAAATATCTACATACCTAAATATACACCAAACAAACATAAACACACATGCAGACACGTACACACACACACAAACACACAAACAGACATACACTCACTGAAACACACAGACACATGAATATACACACATAATTTAAAATAAGCTAAATCTTTTAAAAGGGAATCCAGGAGAATTATCAATTATCTTTCCATGATCCCTTGTTTGCTACTTTTTGTTTCAGGATTACTGTGTTTTCTCTGGCTAAAATTTCTTCTTTTTCCAAAGTCCAATCTTTCTCTGTGTTCAAAGATTGCCATGAACCTTATTGTCTTCCAATTTTACTCTCTTTTTCATATTCACAATTAAATGGGAGAGCAAATTAATTCAAGAGCACAGCAATGAGTAATCTTCAATTTCCCAGGGGATAAAGTGAAGTATTTATATGTTTTAAGCACATCATAGAGAAGAAAATAAAAACGAAGGGTTATTCACTGATTAAAACAGGTTGTCACTTTGTAATATATAATGCTAATAATAACAACTTCAATAAATTCAAGGCCCAGAATACATCCCTTCAAATGCTCACCATAGTGAACCTACACAGTTGATGTTACTAAGCACAACCCAAAGGTTGGAAAACGACGACGATGATGTTATGTAGTTAAGTAACAGATTTGACTCTGATTAAATTAAGGAACCTACTTGGCATAATCTGGAAGACTCTAACCTCATGTTCATTAAAATTTGCTCAATCTTTCACTGAGTACAATAAAGAGCCTAGGAGGACTGTTAGGCTGACTAACCTCAAAATTAAGTAAGTGTGGAAACCCAACAGTAGGGGCAGAAAGCAGTAATCATCTCTGTAGTGGTGTGTAGGAAAGGTTTTAAAAAACACATAAAGTTACATGAAAAAGCCCCTCCAAGACAGCAAGACATCTGTCCGTGGATGAATCCCAGCTACCAGCCACAATAGAGGGTTTTTTTTTTTTTTCAGGAACTTCTTGCTGTGGCTTTCAGTTGAAGGAGATGGATCTATAATTGAGTGTTGTTTCATGTGACTTTCCCATCTACTCCTGTAGTTAGTTTTCATGCTCACTTCTCAAAGACACTCAAAGAGCTTTTCAAAAGCTTTAGTGTAGCCCACGTCGGTGTTGTTTATTCAGCTCTTCAAAGGGGCATATTGAAATAAACATTGTCATTGCTACTTTGGGAGAAGAATCGATTACTCAAAGAGACCAGGACTAGCATTTCCCATTATTTCCAGAAATTTTACCCAAGGGTGAGCTGTAAGATCTGAAGCAGGTCAGAGGAAAACACCCAGCCCTTGGATGTAGCAGACCAATGAAATAATAAGGATTTAATATTTAAACGGAGCACTCAAGACCACTTCATGTTTCATTGCTATTCCTTAAAATAAACGTGAGATTGAGTACCATCTCATTGATTTAATCGCTCATTTTCAGGGGGGACAAAGAATAATCTTTATCGTATAAGAGCTGCCATGGAGCAGATGAGATTACCTCCCACAACCAGCCCAAGAAAATTGTGTCTTAATTTACTCATTAAAACCAACATGTCCGTCACTCCAAAGATACAAGACAATTGCTTGCAGCTAAAAAATCTTGATATATTAAAAAGTGATTTGATGGATAATTTGAATACTAATGTGCTCTCCTCACAGTCATATATTATCTAGTTGAAACCATTGGAGGAAAAAACCAAAGTAATGCTTTTCTAAGGCATTCACACAGTCTCAGTATTCTGAGAACCCAGTAATAGCAGGAGGTAAACAGAGATAGAAGTATTTTTCACTCACACAGCCAAAAGCTCTCTGAGTATCCCACTGTATGAAAATGGCATAGAATTTAGAGCCACTCAGTTCCTTCCCATGTGTAATGAAATTATCATTTATCAAGTTAGTATGTTTTCACACTCAGATTGTTCTTGTGCCACCTGTACAAAGAAAACAAATCTCCCTTAAAAGGACAGTTTGATAACTTCCTACACTCACCAAGTTTTGTTGCTCCCTTGGCCCAGAAGACAGTCACCTTTCTTAATTTTCACATGTAGGAAAAATGCTACATAAATATAAATATGATAGCATTAAGGAAGATACAAAATGTTTTAATTATGTTGTCCAATAAATTATTGCTGACACTAATATACTGTGTAACATCTGCTACACATATGCATATATATTTGTATATTTTAAAAAATCAAACACACACAAATCATGATTAGTGTTAAATGGAAATCTCTGAGAGAAAAATTAAGAAACAAAATGATTTGTGTTTAATTTATGTTATTTCTGAGGAAAAAATACAAAAAGATATAAAACTACTATTAAAGTAACTTTTCTTCAAAAAATTAATAATTGGAAAATGGTTCACTTTATATGTAAGATTGTTTCTCATAATAATCAATAATTGGAAATACCAATTAGGAAAATATTATAATATCCAAAGCTAAATTCTTTTTTGCAACTATAGTTCTTAGTTAGATGTTCCTGATACATGTTGTAGTCAGGTATGAAACAATCACATATAAAATCAGATATAAACCTTGGAAGAGCATAGGAATCAAAGTTGGTCAGTAATTTAAAAAGGCATGTCTATACTAAATCCGTTAGAAGAAGTGGGGAAGAGCCTGGAACACATTGGCACAGGAGACAGCTTCCTGAACAGAACACCAACAGCCCAGGCCTTAAGGTCAACAATTAAAAAATGGGATCTCATGAGTCTGAGAAGCCTCTATAAGGCAAAAGACACTGTCAAGAGAACAAAGTGACAGCCTACAGACTGGGAAAAGATCTTCACCAACCCTACATCTGACAAAGGTCTAATATCCAAAATATATAAATAAGTCAAGAAACTAAACACCACCAAACCCAATAACCCAACTAAGAAGTGGGGCTCAAAACTAAACAGAATTCTCAACAGAGGAATAGCGAATGGCTGAGAAACACTTAAAGAAATGCTCAATGTCTTTATTCATCAGAAATGCAAATCAAAACAACTCTGAGATTCTATCTTACATCCTTCAGAATGAATATGATCAAAAACTCAAGTGACACCACATGCTGGTGAGGATGTGGAGAAAAAGGAACACTCCTTCATTGCTGGTGGGAGTGCAAACTAGTACAACCATTTTAGAACTCTATCTGGCACTTTCTCAGAAAAATGGGAATAGGGCTTCCTCAAGACCCAGCTATTCCACTCCTTGGAATATACCCAGAAAATGCTCCACCACAGAACAAGAACATATGCTCAACCATGTTCATAGCAGCCTTATTCATAATAGCCAGAACCTGGAAATAGCCTAAATGTCCCTCAGTTGAAGAATGGATAAAGAAACTATGATACATTTACACTGTGGAATACTACTCAGCTATTAAAAAAAAAGGAAATACCAAAATTTGTGGACAAATGAATGGAACTAAAAATGATCATACTGAGTGAGTTAATCCAGAAGCAGAAAGACTCACATGGTATTACTCACTTATAATTGGGCACTAGCCCAAAAGTCTTCACTTACCAGGAGATTGGGATAGATATGAGGACATCCTACTGGGACTCTAGGTAAGAGAAATATAGGAGATGGGGAAATGGATCCAGATAGCCTTAGAAACCTACAAGAACACTGTAATGGGTGGATCAGGGCCCAGGGGTGTCTGCTAAAGCTATTACACTAACCAAGGACAATAAAAGCCATAAACATTGAACCTGTACTCTGATCCAGTCAATGGACAAGGCATTTTCCACAGTTATGTGGAGAGTAGAGACTAATTCTGACATGAACTCTGGTGCCCCATATTTGATGACCTTCCCTTGGTGGTGAGGCCTAGTGGCACTCAAAGAAAGAATAAGCAGGCTACCAAGATGAGACTTGATAGCCTATGACCATAAAGTGGGGGAGGAGGTCCCCTCTGTCATAGACCTAAGGGACAGGAATAAGATGAAAGTGGGAGGGATGGAAGACTGGGAGGATACAAGTGATGGGATAACAATTGAGCTGTAATCCGAGTAAATTAATTAAATAAAAATTTAAAAATACCTGTCTATATGTTCTCAGTATACTTAAACCTTTGTTTGGAAAAATCCCTAGTGCAGTTCACAGTCTCTTATTTGGAGACAATTCGCATACATGCTCATATTTCATCTTCATTTCTTCTAGATTTTACATTTTGCCTCCTCAGAGAATGATTTATAGCCAGTAGACAATCATTTCTGGTTTCAGAGAGATGGCTTCAGTGTATTACATGATTCCTGGCTTCTTTGTGATGATTTACATTTGTATATTTAAAAGACTTTGTGGATGGCTACTGCCCCACAAGCTGAACCTAGTTCTTAGTGTCTATTTCATAAACATTTTGGATATATCTTTGAGAAAACTCCAAATTACTAAGATGATCTGTTTCTAAACAAAACAAGTTTCAATGTAATATTTTTCCTTTGATACAGGGTAAGGAAAACATTGTTCAGTGGTGTCATATTGATGAGGTCAGCGACTCAAAGACATCTTCATCAAAACCCTGGAATTAGTGCAACACTATTTAGTTGGACAAAAGATGTTTTCAGATATAATTAAGCTGAGAATCTTGATAAATTCAAGTATAAATTCCCTGTAAGAGGCTCCCAGAGAAGAACTGACAGCAGGAGAGAGGAACAGTGAACTGGAGCGATGGTCACCCACCACCAACGAGGAAATCAGTGCAGAACAGCCTCCCTCCTAACATCTGTGAGATAGGCGTGCTCTGGCGATTCTTTGAATTTCTTACTCCAGATCAAAAAAATCTACCTTTCTCTTAGATCACTCAGTTTATGGAAATTTGCTATGCCAGCATAAGCAAACTGTTGCATTTGGCGAGCTGAAATCTTGAAGTGATTACTAAAAATGACTAAAACCTGCAGGCTGGAAGAACATGTAAGAAAATAAAATTAGATATACAATAAAAGGAGGGAAGGCACATTCAGTTTCTGCTCCAGATAATAATCTATGTAATAATAATAACAACAATAATAATAATAAATCATCATCATCATCCAAATAATAATCTATTTAAGTTTTTGAAATATAGATATATGTGTGTCCATGCTTCTATATGTGTTTTTAGTTATATCAAAATGCTCTCATAAAAAAAAAAAATCCAACCCAAACAAACAGACAAAACAAAACAAAACAAAACAAAAAACATTGTCAGCGGGGCATGGTAGCACAGGCCTTCAATCCCAGCACTCCTCAGGAAGCAGAGGCAGGAGCATGGATGTGAGTTCAAGGGCAGCCTGGTCTATAAAGTGAGTCCAGGACAGAGTGTATAAATAGTGTGCAGCTGAAGATGAACATTCTGCATACAAGCTAGTGGTGTTGGAAGACTGTGGAGTTCTTTTTTTAGTCAACTCATGAATTTTATCTTTTTTTCTCTACAATAATTTTCTATCACAGCTATTTTTACAATCTCAGAAGTTTCAGTAACAAAATCTATTTTTTTACTTAGTATTCCCAAGTAAATACTTTTCAATAAGGTCTGATACGGGCTACACATGGACTACAGCATTATTTGTTGCCTATTACTAGGTATTTCCAGTAAATAATAATTATAGCATTCTTTATTATCATTTAATTCATACTTTTCCAGTAAATAAAAAGGGATCAAATCCTAGTTACAAATAGTTGGCTGCAGGTGACATGATTTATTCCTGTCGCCTTGAACAGTAGCTTTAAGATTTCATCATCAAGCCGGGCGTGGTGGTGCACGCCTTTAATCCCAGCACTCGGGAGGCAGAAGCAGGCGGATCACTGTGAGTTCGAGGCCAGCCTGGTCTACAAAGCGAGTCCAGGGCAGCCAGGGTTACACAGAGAAACCCTCTCTCGAAAAACAAAAAAAAAAAAAAAAAAGATTTCATCATCGATTTTCTGACTATACATGCAGAGTCTCAGGACTCAAATAACAGAAATAAAGAAGGAAAGAAAGAAAGAAAGAAAGAAAGAAAGAAAGAAAGAAAGAAAGAAAGAAAGACAAGAGGGAGAGAGGGAAGGATGGAGGGAGGGAGGGAAGGAGGGAGGGAAGGAAGAAAGTGTGATTTGCAATTTCACAATGCCTTACTTGTGAAACAGCATGACAGAAGTTTTAAAAATGGCAAAATTACTAAAAAGCATCAACAGAGTAAAGGAGTAGTCCCATTTGATATCCCTAAAACAAGCTAGAAATACGTGAACAGTAAGCTGAACGTGCCTCCCTAGCCCATTTTCTTGTGACATCTGTGTTGTGTGAGGGCTGAATTCATATGAAACATTAATGATTCACATGGGTACTTCCTTTCAGATGATCATCTTCTAGGAGGACAATGACAGCACTTGTCTCTCCCTATGGCCTGATAGTCACTGTAGCTTTTGTGTTTTCCTCAGATGAAAACAGAGGAAACAAACAACAATGACTAAAAGGCTTTCACATGAGACAAGGTTGGTTTATGGGAAGATAGAGAGGGAGGGTTTGCTCTCATGGCATAAAAAACAGTTGACATAAAATCCTTGTCAACCACACTTCATTGATATCCTGCACTCAAGACCGTTTCCTGGTATTTTAATGGTATACCATTTCCTGGGTATTTTCTGTGCTATTGAGCACTAGTTCCTGCATACTACCTTCAGTGTAATACTCCACAAGAGAGATCAATAAACACATGGTAGATCTAGGATGGATCTTAGAATGACCCGTGGTAGTAGGTCTCAGTATATGTTATAAATACGAATGTTAATTCCTGGAATCGAAGCAGAAAAAAGAAGCACACTCTTCTTTATTTTCATGGAGTAACAGAGGCAATATTTTCTGCTATTTAGTTATACAAATCTTTATTCAGATGAGTTTTAAGAGATCTATCATTTAAACAAATTTCTTTATATTTGGTAAGAAAAATTGTTTATTTATAATGTGAACAAGCCTGATAAAAAATTTGTGACACATACAATAAATTTAGGAAACAAATTGTATTAAAACTTCTTGGGTGGCTAGATGAACTAAGATTTATACTTTAATAGGAACATGATATATGACCTAACGTACTGTTGTTCTGCTTGATAATTTATTGTAACAATGATTTAGAATGCTATCTCTGGCAAATTTAAACATTCCATAAGAAAACTTACATTTGAGTGAGCAGGAGAATAAGATACAGAGCTGAAATCATCTCCATATCTTTGTTTAAAAACAAAGAAAATGGATATAAACAACAGAACAATTTACAGTCATAAAGAGAGCAATCATTTTGACAAGTACTTATTTTTAATATATCAGACAAATTATAAGAGAAGTATTACTTGCTGAAATTCTTTAGGCATTTAAAAAAAGAAAATTGAATTCATAAAGCAACATTACTAGGCACCCTGAGAAATTACATTAAAATATGGCAAGGAAAATTTCACTAACAAGTATATCATTGTTTAATTGAGAGAAGAGGCAGAGTTCACTGAAGTTTCTCTCTGTGCTTTCTGGAAAATCAAGCATAATCAAGGACTCTCACAGGGCTCAGGGGATCTGAATTTGTGCATCTCTAACAATATCTCCAGAAATCTTATGATTGTAATTTGTAAACTCACCTGAAAATCAGTATATCTGCATATTTCACATTAATACAAGTTTTGGAAAGTAACATTAGGAAGTGTATTCAAGAGAAACTTCTAAGAGCCAAACAGGTATGAGAAGGCTGGAATTGAAGAAGTGATGACTTGAGGAAAAGATGGTAGCCATTGCAGGATCAGGGACAGACATGTTTAATTCCATTTTAATTGAAAAACTCCACCAAATACTTTCCCAATCTCAAATACAGAGATGCTACATGTTTTGACAGATGCAGAAGAGCCCAGCTTCTTCAGGAGGTGATTAAAAAAAAAAAAAAAAAAAAAAAAAAAAAAAAAAAAAAAAAAAAAAAAGCCTCACAATGAGAACAATCTCCTGAGTTACGTAAGGTCACAGAACAGTTGAGGCCACCATCTGTGTTGCCTTAGTGGGACTCAAGACAACAGCAATAGCTACAGTAATTAATAACAGTTAATTACATACTACAGGCACAGATGTATGCTGATGGTGCTGGAAAAGCAAAACTGCATAAAGACACAGAGGTGCAGAGTTACCAAGAAGAAGGCCCAGGATAGATGTCCCGTGTGAAGGCTTTCAGGAGGAAGAGCTATGTATTCTTTCCATGAACACCCAAGATGGTGAAGTCAAAGATGGTTCATATTTGATGCGCTTTAAATCTGTCATATTTCTCATTATTCTTTTATTGGTAAATAATGCGTTCTGTATTAAAATGTAAACTTATAAAATAAGTAAGCAACTCATTGATTCACTCCCCAAATATAACCTTTACTGGCTATGTGCAAAGCATAATTTTAGGTGATCAAGGAAATCCAAAGAAAACAACAATAGAAACTAGAAGAGACTAAGCTTATTATAAGCCAAGGTTTTGCTACATTGATTCGTGCTTCAAACAGGGTATCATTTCTATTCTTTTTTCCTCTTTTCTTATTTCTGTTTCTTCCACTTCCATTCCTTCTGCCTCCTTTCCTTTGGTGATAGAGATATTCAAGTAGAGGCAGAAATATGGAGAGTAGGAACAATATGAAGGGTAGAAAAATAGAGTAAGGACACCTGCATTCACGTGTTGTTTAAATAAAATAAAAAGGATGCAAACTTTGAGTCTCTACAGAGTATAAACTGTCTACTATCAAACAATCTACAGTTAAAATAGACATATGTTATACACAGTATATATTTATAAAATATTTTTTCTATTTTTAAAAATTTTATTAATTTATTCAGATTACAACTCAATTGATATCCCATCACTTATATCCTCCCGTTCCTCCCTCCCTCCCGTTTTCACCCTATTTCTCTCCCCTAGGTCTAAGACCAAGGGGGACCTCCTCTCCAACTATATGGTCATAGGCTATCAAGTTTAAGATAAGTGTGTCATAGCTATGCATTTATTTGTTTAGTTGTACAAAATAACAAATACGTGACATGCATTTATGCTTAATATTAGTTCAGAACAAACATGAAAATTTACTTGTCAAAATTTCAGATTAACATTAAAAAACAAGATTTTTGAAATCTCTGATGATCATATTCTAAATATTGTCCCTGTTGCCTGAGATGTTATCTTCTGAAGTATATAAATTTTAACGTTTTTTTCCTGGAAAATTATATGATGATTAAACATGGACAAATAGTAGTGTCATTTGCACATTACTATATAGATGGCCTATATTTTTTCTAATCTGTATCTTAGATATTTCTTTATATGCTGTTATACATGTGTTATAACCAATACACTGTTTTTGATGTGGATGTGAAATAAAATATTTATAAGCATTGTTACATATTTATGATGTATTTTCTATTCCATTCTATTTGGTTCTGCTTTGTAATATCCACACTTAATATTTTGTGTTTAAATACTACAAACTGTAGATTTGGCAGTTTCATGACAGAAAACAATCTACCACATTGTTTTTTACACACACTATAACAAAAATAATATTTGATGGGAAGTATTTATAATACATTATCATGATACCAAATTATATGTTAAGTATATTATAATATAGATAATGTTTGGAACAAATGGTCTACTTGTAAAAAACATTATTGTAAAATGTTTCCCAATTATACCCTTAGCAATTACATCATGTTATATGCACTGTTCTTTGATGACATCAAGAGTCTGCGTTAAGTGTCCACCCCTACTATGTAGGCTTGTGGAAGTGCTAAGATGTTCTCACACTGACACAATTGACCAACAACAGAATTCTCTGAAAATGTCTCTGGGATTACATGGTACATTACCATGCATGGGACATCAGATAATGCCCTAGGATCACTCGGGGTGTGGCAAATATTCCAAACTATCTGCCAGTCATCTATTGCTAAGTAGCTAATCACTGAACATTATAACAACTTAAAACAACAGCTATTTACTAACAGACAGATCTGTTGAACAATTTTTCTTTTATTCCTTTCCCCTACATTATATCCTGAGAGTAGTTTTGCCTCCCTCCATTCTACCCAGTCCTTCACCTTACCACCCCTCTCCTCCAGATCCACTCCTCCTCCTTTTCCCGTCAAATAAAAGGCCAGGTTTCCCATGATATCCAGTAAACATAGCCTAAGAAGTTCTAATTAGACTAGGCACAAATCCTGATAGTAAGGCTGGACAAGACGACATAGTGGGAAGAAAAGGATTCCAAACACAGGCAAATGAGTCAGAGACACTCCCTTATGCCCACTGTTGGGTGTCTCTGTGGTGCATTTCAAAATTGCTTAGTTGTGCTTTATGCTTAAGGCCTAAATCAAAATGTTATCCAGGCAGGTTTTTTGTTCTGTTTTATTTATTTATTTACTTATTTTTTATTTATTTACTTATTTATTTATTTATACAAAGAATCACAACACAATCTTGAGCAGTTTAAGTATATTCTTCTCCCTCTGTGCTATTTTGTCTGACTCTCAGTAAACATCCCAGTGATACTTGTATTTTGTAGCTTTCCTCAGCTATAGCTCCTTTCTCCTCCTTTTTACCCAATTTTTTTCTTTTTTTAATTTTTTATTAATTTATTCTTGTTACATCTCAATGTTTATCCCATTCCTTGTATCCTCCCATTCTTCTCTCCCTCCCATTTTCCCATTATTCCCCTCCCCTATGACTATTCCTGAGGGGGATTACCTCCCCCTGTATATGCTCATAGGGTATCAAGTCTCTTCTTGGTAACCTGCTGTCCTTCCTCTGAGTGCCACCAAGTCTCCCCCTCCAGGGGACATGGTCAAATGTGAGGCACCAGAGTACGTGAGAAAGTCATATCCCACTCTCCACTCAACTGTGGAGAATGTTCTGACCATTGGCTAGATCTGGGTAGGGGTTTAAAGTTTACCGCCTGTATTGTCCTTGGCTGGTGCCTTAGTTTGAGCGGGACCCCTGGGCCCAAATCTGCCTATCATAATGTTCTACTTGTTGGTTTCTAGGATCCTCTGGATCCTTCTACTTTGCTATTCTCCCATGCTTCTCTCAACTAGAGTCCCAATAGGATGCCTTCCCCTCTGTCCCAGTTTCCTGGTACGTGAAGACTTTCATGGGACATGTCCCTTGGGCTAATGTCTCGATATGAGTATATACCATTTGAGTCTTTCTGCTTCTGGGTTAACTCACTCATTATGATCATTTCTAGCTCAATCCATTTGTCCACAAATTTCTGGAATTCCTTGTTTTTAATAGCTGAGTAGTATTTCATAGTGTAAATGTACCACAGTTTTTTTATCCATTCTTCTACTGAGGGACATTTAGGCTGTTTCCATGTTCTGGCTATTATGAATAAGGCCACTATGAACATGGTTAAGCACCAAAGCAATTTACAGATTCAATGCAATCTCTATCAAAATACCTACACAATTTTTTAAAAGACATTGAAAGTTCAATTTACATTTTGTTCTCTCCTCTCTCTTATGATCTGCTTTCTCACCACAGCAACATGTAAAAACCATAAGTGCCTTTCTCCAATGTGGATTATACAACCAGAACTCTTGTTGTCCACACAGAAATATAGAAATTCCAATTGATTTTCCAGGGCCAAACCATCAGCCCCACATTCAGAGAGAATTATATTGGCATAACAGGTTATATTTAAGAATATATGTTATGTATATTATATATACATATATAAAATTTTAACAGAGACCACAAATTTGAAGAAGAGCAGGAAGAGGTATAAAGGAGGGCTTGGAGGGAGGAAATGAAAGGGGGAAATATAATTAGATTATAGTCCCCAAAACAAACCAGCAATCAATCAAAGAACAACAAAATTCCCTCTCCTTTCTTGTACATCCTTAGGACTTCTTGCCTCCTCTGGGCATGGGAGGGGAGCACTACACAGACGGCCTATGAATCTTAAGATATACTTCTCTGGCTGTTAATATTCCATGTGTCCTGTAACATGGTACCTATTTCTATTGTCATCTTACACTTGGCTGTTTTCATCTCTTAAATGTGAAAATATGAACTCATGTTGTATTTTTATTTCTAACATTTGGCAGATTTTGATTGAATAAGTGGTTATGTTCTGCTCTTCTGATTTTCTATTTTATTATTGAGATATTGACCAAATGTTGTCCTTTTTTTATACATAAGAAAAGAGGTCTCACCACTTGTGACCCTACAACTATTTCAATAAGACATGTATATACATATACATGTAAATGTTTATTATGATATTTGTGTGGAGATATTAGTATACATGAATGCTATATGTGTATATAACATTTTGGAATAAATATTAACAGGTCAGAGGAGGGCACTGATATCTTGCTGGAAAAATCTGTGCTCTGGCCCCTTGAGATATACTCTTTCTTTAAAACAGGATCTCTTTTTTATTTTTATACTTTTTAAAATAAATAATACATATTACATCTCTATTGTTAGCCCTCCCCTGTTTCCTCCCATTCCTCCCTCCCTCCCTTTCCCCCTTCTCCACTCCCCTATGTCTGTGACTGAGGGAGACCTCCTCCCCCTATATATGCTCTTAGAATATCGAGTCTCTTCTTGGTAACTCGCTATCCTTCCTCTGAGTACTGCCAGGCCTCCCCATCCAGGGGACGTGGTCAGAAAAGGGGCACCAGAGTTCGTGTGAGAGTCAGATCTCACTCTCCACTCAATGGTGGAGAATATCCTGTTCGTCGGCTAGGTCTTGGTAGGGGTTCGAAATTTACTGCCTATATTTTCCTTGGCTGGTGCCTTAGTTTGAACAAATAAAATCTGTAAACAAATGCAGGAGGAGGCAAACAAGAGGGCTGAAGAGTTAAAAGAGTCATATAAAGAGGCACTTGAAGAATTTCAGAAAAATATAAATAACCAGATGAAGGAAATCATTAAAACAGTTTAAAACATGAAGATAAAAATGGAAGCTGTGATACAGGAACACACAGAAGAAAAACGTGATCAAAAAGGCATCAGAGAAGAAAGCAAGCATCTCAGAGGTGACCTTATCTAACAGATTGCAAGAAGTGGAAGAACGAATATCGGGACTTGAAGACACAATCGCAGAACTGGAAACAACCATCAAGGGAAATGCTAAATCGGAAAAGTTCCTGACATAGAACATTCAAGAAATAAAAGACAACATAAAACAGGATCTTATTATCTCAATTAGCTTCCTTGGCCAGGGAGTTCCCACAACTGTCTCTGAGCCCTGAAATGATAGGGTTACAGGAAAGCAAGTGGCTCCTTCCACCCTTTCTTGTGGATAGTAAGATACAAATAGTTTCTCATGCTTTTACTGCAAGTGTTATTACTCAATGAGCCATTGATCTAGATTTTGTATAATATTGTGTGACATTGAAATAATTATACTACATTAAAAATATTACCTAAAGCTACTTATGCTGCAGTTTTGTATTTTAATCAATGTGACCCCATATGTCATTATTCTGCATATTTTAGAAAGCATGATATGAGCAGCAGATATTGCCTGTTTATTTATTATTACCAAAGGTAGCAAGATAATGTTTGATTTTCAATACTTCCTTCAGTCCATCTTTACTATTAGATATTTAAATAGTTTCTAATTAGATTGTACTTTGTTATTTATGTATTTTTATCTTTCAAGTGTTATATCATAGAATATTTTTTAATCCTGTTGTTGGTCTTCCAATGTGCTCAGAAACAGGATTTTTTTTTCCTTTTTACTATTTTCAGTTCAGCTAAAACAGCTCCCTTCTGCAACACAGAATCAGCCACGGAACCTGGAGTCATTTTGACTAAACAGTCAAGGTATTCTTGCTGGAATGCCTTGACTCCCGTCCAGCTTTATTTAACCAGAGTGGAACGATAAGGGTGGACTTGGTGGGGAGCCTTTCCCTGAAGAAGGTTTCTCCATTCACGCTCTCCTTTCTATTTTACATGCATATGTTTACTTTTTCCTACTGTGTTTCAACGATCTAGTCTAATTTATTGACAGTTTCTTCCATTAAAAATTTTTAACAATTATCTAAACAAAGATAACTATTATTCACTGCCAAGAGTATTCTCAAAAATAATCTTTTACAAAATTTCCATATGTACTTTAAACTGTTATTTAGAAAAATCATTGCAATAAAAGCAGACTACATTTTTCCCTAATGCAGGGTGTGTGTAATAATTTTCTCTCTTTTTTAAGTGTAAAACTGATTCTCAAGGGGTTTTTGCTTAATGTTTCAACATCTGCTGTAGCTGAATTTGAATGGCATTTGAATTTCATTTGGTTTCAAATTTGCTAAATTGAGCTCCCTTCCATAATGGCATCAACAATCCAATTTTTTGTTTGTTTGTTTCATAAAAACAATTTTATAAAAGTAGTGTTGCTGCTACAGTTTGTTTTGTGGTGATTTTTTTCCTTACTGAAGAACCCTGAGGACCCAGAATCACCTCCAAAGAGTAGAATGACATGGGTCCAGAAGGTAGAGAGACATTGATGAGGAATTCTTACAGACACTGGATAATTTCTTGATCCTAAAATCACAAATCATAGGGTTATAAAAATGCCAAACAAATATTTTGCTATTCATCCTTTACCTTATATTAACTTGTAATAAACCCCAAAGACTTAGAATTACCTTGTGATGAGAACTATGGACAGGATCATTCCATTACCCAGGTAACAGAAAGAATAGTGGTAATATTTGTCATAGATCTCCCAAAGTGGCACAGCTGGCATTTGATTTCCACTGTAATGTTTAGGACACTGCTCTGTGGTGATTTGAACAGATGTGTTTGAGTGCTTGGACCATAGGGAGTGGCACTGTTAACAGAGTGTGGCCTTGTTGGAGGAAGTGAGTCACTGTGCTTTTGGGATTTGACATCTCATATGCTCAACCTCTGTCTATGTGGCATAGAGTCTCTCCCTGCTGACTGCAAGCAAGATGTGAACTCGCAGCTCAGTCTCCATCAACACATCTGCCCATGCACTACCATTAATGGGCCATGATGATAATTGACTAAACCTCTGAATTGTAAACCAGGCCCAGATAAATATTTTCCTTTATAGCTGTTGCCATGGTCATGGTGTCTCTTCATAGAAATAAAACCCAAACTAAGACATACTCTTAAAAAGAAATTCCATATTCATAGCACAAACTGAGTCACACTGAAGATTCCTATTTATCCTTTACTTAATACTATTTTAAAAAATATTTTACAAATATCTCTTTAGGTCTTGAAATTTAGAATTCATGGCATTAATTTATGACACTTTATTGCAAAAGTAATTTCTACTTTTAGACAAAAGTGAATATGCTCAAAAGATAGACTTGCACATTTCTTCCTTTTAATGAATAATTAAAAGATAATAAGTTTCTATTTCTGTTAATCTTAGTTTTACACATTTTTCTAAGACTTTGAGGAAGAAATATTGCATATTTACCTTCCTATTCACTTCTATAGTGCAACCCAGTGATTTGTGTAGAGGAATTCTAGAGGATGTAGTTAATCAGATAATAATATTTAATTTTATTGCAATTTGGAAATTTGGAAAAATGTTTCTGAAAATAAATGTATTGTTTTTCTCATGAAAAGTTACCTAAAGTCATATTTTGGATGACCAATTTCTATTTGAGTTAAATTATCTATCTATAAATAGTATCAATATGATTAAGGACTTATAATCAAAGAAAGTATTTGTACCAAGTACTGAATAATTTTTAAATTTTTTTAAATTGTCTGGCTCATGTGGTATTTTTAAGTATATATAAATGTGTGAGAATGTATGCACTTTTGAGAACAAAACCCAAACATAAAGGCTTTTTATTGATTAATGCTATAATTTTTAAGTTACTGATAATCGAATCTTTTAAAAGTCAATTCAGAGTAGTAAATACAATATTTTGCCTATCCAGATAAATATATAAATGCCCCAAACAAAATATAGATAGTATATGTAACTCAACTTGTGTAAGTAAAATACGTATAACATCAACTAAGAGATTACCACATTTTGCAAGATGTCAATTTTGGTAAAAACAAGAGGCTAAAACTAATAAATTCATTAACCTTCAAACTAATCCAATACATTTTGTTAATTATTATGGTAGATTGAATGAGAATAGCATCTATAGACCCATATATTTGAATATTTTTTTTTCCCAGTTCGTGAACTGTTTAGGAAGGATTAGAAAGTGTGGCCTTATGGGTGAGGTGTGTCACTAGGAGTAGACTTTAAGGTTTCAAATACCCATTACAGGCTCAATCTCTCTACCTGCAACCTATGACTCAGGATCTAAGTTCCCAGCTAATGCTAACGTGCTATGCAGGCAGGTCTGCTCTGTCCATGTTTTTGACCATAATGATTATCTCCTAACCTTCTGAAACTATAAGCAAGACCTACCATAATGTTTTCTGTTGTTTTGGCCATGGCCAGGTGTTTCTTTATAGCATTAATAAAGTAACTAAAATACTCTGCTTTCTTTTGTTGTTGTTTTTTGCAATGTACCTTAGATTTCCAGGAATAACCTGAAACTACGCTATCAAATTAAAGCAAACAAAAATAAAAAACCTACTAAAAAGACTCATTAACAGGAATTTATAAGTCACTTCATTATAAATGTACATAATTATACTATTGAAAACCAGAAATGAATTTAAAAGAGAATTTAGCTCCAAGTGTCAACATGCAGCATGCTTTTGATGTTATTGTACAAATAAAAAAAAAAATGATGTCACAAATAGTATCGTTTCTTGAATGTATCATTTATATAATTCACATAGTAATGTTTCCATTTGGAAGTTTTTGCACATTGTAAGCATTACATGATTTTCCCCCCTGAGTTTCACTGCATTTCCTCCATAATTAACATATGATAATCTTTATCATAATTCCATCAGTCCTGGAAAAACAGACTCTATAAATCACCAATGAGATAAAAGCATCAAAGATCTCAAAATAAGTGAATATTTTCAATTACTTTAACACTATTTTGTTCTATATTATAATGTTCGAATAGTAATAGAGAATACTATAAATAGCTTGAACATCTGTTAAGCTTACAGAAGTTTAATTGTCAACATGCATATCATTGAACTTGAGCGCCATGCTATACAACACAAAGTAATTCATGGCTTTTATATCATTAATCTAAACGGAGCACTATAAAAATCGGCATATGTTAACTCAGTGTGGGCTGATTTTGTGTTTTTCTTGTATGTGAGTCACCATGCAAGATCTGCTCAGGAGTATGAGAGTCCAAAGCTGGGCAGAGTAATGCCTGCCATCATCACAGAGCTTAGCAAAGGGATGCAGACGACATTGTTTTAACTTTGTAAAGAAATAGATGATACACACAGGCCCCTCACTCACTCAGCCACTGCTTCTCATATGGCAGGACAGCATGATAGAGGGCAGGGTACCTACTCCTGTTTTCTCAGACATTCATAGATATTTTATAAAATATTTCTCTTGTCGTTTTAGTTCTTTTTCCAGATGGTACACTTTTGCTAGACATTTGAAGTATGTTTTTGATGTAGGAGAAAAAAAAAAACTTCTGAATGCTAATTCAGTAGGAATTTAGTCATGGCAGGTTTTCCTCCGTTCAGTTGATTCTCCTTGAGTTAAGCAGTAAATTCTGAGATTTCCTTTTGTCTAAATGAAGTATCAAAAAGCATTATTGTAACTGATTTATTTTACTCTTAGATTTTATCTTGTTCTTTGATTATGATTAATATTTTTCATTTTTGCTTTATTTACAAAAATATAACATGTTAGTGAGATATCATTTGGGAAAGTTTGCATGGTGCTTTTTGACATGATAAAATTTTGGAATAGCCACAATTATTTTTAACTTGGCCTTCAACACAGAAAATTGAGTGTCTTTATTTTTACGATACAGATAAATGATTTATTAGCTTGCTGATCTTTTTCATACTTAAGTTGTCCATATTTTAAAAATAATAATTTATTTTACAAACATATAAATAGTAAATAAGTCCTTGTTGTATGGTAGAGCGTCTTTTAAGTATATGCCCAGGAGAGGTATAACTGGGCCTTGAGGTAGCACTATTCCCAATTTCATGAGAAAGCACCAGATTGATTTCCAAAGTGGTTCTACAAGTTTGCACTCCCACCAGCAATGGAATAGTGTTCCCATTTCTCCACATCCTCACCCGTATGTACTGTCACTTGAGTTTTTTATCTTAGCCATTCAGATAGGTGTAAGATGGAATCTCAGAGTCATTTTGATTTGCATTTCCCTGATGACTAGAGACACTGAGCATATTTTAGATATTTCTCAGCAATTCGATATCCCTCTGATGAGAGTTCTCTGTTTAGCTCTATGCCCAATTTCTTAATTGGATTATTTGGTTTGGTGGTTTAACCATAATATATCTATGACCCCACTCAACTTTTACCGTTGTGTTGTTTATGTATGTGCTATGACTTTTTGAAGTTGCCTGTAGTTATCTCTAGAGGTAAAGTTTTTGTGGTCTATCATTGCTTTCCCGCACGCATTTTGGTGTCAACAGTCTTCAGAGGGTTGAAATCTGTGAGAAAGTATGCTCATGCCAGACAAAGTATAACAACATTATGCGTCTACTAATTACTAGCTTTGTGACTTTCACTAATGAGGTTAATCTATTTCACTATATAATGCATTGCGATTAACAATAACGGCCTCCTCCTGTTGTTTTGCAATCATATTAGATAATGTGCATGAAATATTAGTCATATCCTGGATTTTAGCAAAAGGCAGTTATTATCTTTATTCTTTTTGTTTTCCTGCTTCTTGAGTTGATTAATATTTAAGTGACTTATATAATAACTTATGAAGTAGCTTGTGAGATGAAGGCTCTCCAAAGATGTCCCAATTTAGTGTCTTTGTCAATGGATACATGATTACTGACACATTTACTAGTTCTCCATTTTTGACAAATTACCACATCTTTAGTGGTTTAACAAAGATTTACTCTTTGGAAGGTTAGAATTCTAAAACAGGTTTTAATAGATATTGGTAGGTCTGTGCACAATTCTTGGAGGTGGTGGGAAGGATGTTTTTCAACACTTTCCAGTTTGCAGACTCTTTCTACATTGCTTGGTTTCCATACCCAGATCACATCACATCTCTCTCATGCTTCATCATAGAACAGGCTTTAACTGAATAGCCCATTGTTATTAAGTAGTAAAGCCGTTTTAGTCAAGTAACACAAGTATTCACATAAGTTTCCAAAAATGAGAACATGAAAATCACTGGGGACATTTATCTCCTGACTGCAGATACCATGATGTACCTAGGATGCTTTCAGAAATACACACCTGTATCTTGTATCATGTTTATGGTTTCTAGATAACATCTATTTTTATAAATATCTCCAGTCAGATTCGTGATAATTTGCATTAAAGTTTGATTAATGTGAGTAGTGAGGACTTTTTTTCTTGTTAAGATTCGGCACAAATGCTCGGCTTTCCTAAATACATACATATTTTTTATTATGTAAGCATTATTTGTATACTATGCTTATTAATTTTTAATTGTATCAATCTCCTGTAAAGCTGTATCATCTTTTTTATTAATATTATCAGTTTTTTGTTTTTCATCTATGTGTATTAATTTTTGATTTCTCTGACACAAATAAATTTTGAAAACAGATAAGAAAGGACTTAGCCTGCGTGAGAAACATACTCAATGCGTTTTGCCTAAAGACATCAACAAATAAAACTGCAACATAGTTCAAAAGCATGAACAAAGTCTTTGGACCAATGTAGTAATCTTTGCTTCGCAAATGCTGTTGTCTATGAAAATGGGGACCACAGATTGAGAGTCGGCTGTCTACAATGTGGCACTTGCAATATCTTCTTGTTATCAGCCTTGCCTCAATGGGAGGGGAGGATTCCCAAGAAATGGGAAACATACTCTGTGTTTACATGCAAGACTACAGATATTATGGATGAGACACCCAAATCATTGCATTGTTAATGGATATGGAGTTCCCTGAAACTTCCCAGATATACTCAAGTCATTTTGAATATCTAGTTCTTATTCTTAGGACTATAAAAATTAACTAGTAGTCATTTTGGTCAATATGGATTAGAATAAATACAGATAAAGACAAATCAGGTCTGTCAGTTAGATATCAGAAGCCTAGAACATTAGCTAACTGAGATGCCTATTAACATGTTAAAGTGGAGGCAGGCAGCTCTCCCAGCACCATGTACCTGAGCCCCTACCCTAAACAATTCCTTCTCAGGGGCTAGGTTTCAGCTTCCCTTCCCCTAGATTGATCTCTATATAAGTCAGCCATTTTGTCTACTGTTGTCTGGCCCTTGCAGACACTCTTGGTCCACATCTCCTCTTGGGCTCTTTCTCCCTCTTTCTACTCTCATGGTCTGGTTTAGTCTGCTTACCATGTTCAGCCTGGACTTTCCTTCTGCCTGCTTTCACCCTTATCTCTACAATAAAAATTTTCCTTTAGCAATAGTCGTGTCCTACTTCTTTTATTTCATTCACTAATATAACAATTTTATTTTTTTGAATTATTAAATTAAGAAACAACTGTGGGACATGGAGGCACAAGCTTTTCATCCCATCACTCCAGAGGTAGAGGCAGATGGATCTCAGAGTTCAAGGGCCAGACTTCTCTACAGAGCAAATTCCAGGACACCCAGAGCTACAAAGAGGAACCCTGACTCACAAAAACAAAAATAAAATAAAATAAAATAAAATAAAATAAAGGAAGAAAGGAAGGAAGGAAGGAATAAACAAAGAAACAAAGAGGAAAAAAAAACAAAAAAAGAAATATCTAAAGCATTAATGAAGGGCACCTTTGCGTGTGTCCTTAAGGGCTTGTTGGGGAAGGATTTAACGGAAATTTAAAAAGAAACATTCTCAAGCTAGGTGGTTTTCCTCATAGTCTTGGATCCCAGACTGAACAAGGCTGAACAAAAAGGTTAAAGGGGTAGAGGAATCACCTAAGTGTTGTCATTTTCCATTTATTTATTTATTTATTTTTCCTGATCTGCTGAAACTAGAAGACCTAGTATTGCACAGTTATGAATTGCCTGACAGGATCCTTTGAACTCTGAATCTGACCCAAGATAGGAATCATTGACTCACTGAAGCTAATTTTTATAACAACTCCGGTTATAGCAATAATAATGGTAACTGGGACAGCTGAGCATTCCTGAGCAATTGACCTGCCTTCCCATATTACCCAATATGGTTCTTTCTCCATGAGTTTCATGCAGTAGCATACACAGGGATCCACAGTTACTCAATATATATTGCCTTCAAAACTATTCTAATCTAAGTTATGAAATATATTCAGAGCCTAAGACAAGACTCTGATACACTAGTTTAGACAATAAATTTTTAACCAAACAGACATATTTATTAGGCAGCACTGTTCTAAGAAGGAAGAAGAAAAATGGGTGTTGGTGGGTGGTGTCCTTTCACTACCTTAGCAGGCACAAACCTCGCATAAATCCTGATAATTTGTCTGCCTTTCTTGCGGTAGGTCTGTTTATTCAATATATCTATTCTAATCTCTCATGGATAGAGTATTAAATATTTCAGTTTAGGCAACTTGCCATCTGAATATGCTCTCCAAGGTAGTAAATTTGGAGTCAAGAGGTAGATTTTTGTTGGGTTATTTAGAATATTTCTAAGCCCAGTAGTGAAAAAGGCACAGCTGGCTCTATAAAGTTTGTCTTCTATATGTAATTATTTTGGTCAATAATGAAGACTAATAGCAAAGGGGTGGAATAATTACCCAGAGGTAAATTTCACTTGCTACAATACTAGGTTATTGAGTTGATAAACTACAGCAATGAAAAATAAAATTGCTTACTATCACATTAGCCTAAGGGATTTCTGAAAGTTATAGCCTGACTTCTGATTTCAAAGTTCATTGGTTCACATAACTTTTGAAGCCAGGAGTAAAAAAAACAAAACAACAACAACAACAAAAAAAAACTGTACAAGAAAAATTCTTGGTAACGTGCTTACAGTGTTGTATTTTCTTTTTTTATTTATTTATTTTTTTTTAATTCTTTTTTTTTATTATTAATTTATTCTTGTTACATCTCAATGTTTATCCCATCCCTTGTATCCTCCCATTCCTCCCCCCCCCCATTTTCCCATTATTCCTCTCCCCTATGACTGTTCCTGAGGGGGATTACGTCCCCCTATATATTCTCATAGGGTATCAAGTCTCTTCTTGGCTACTTGCTGTCCTTCCTCTGAGTGCCACCAGGTCTCCCCCTCCAGGGGACATTTTCAATGGCTTATATTTGGTTTTTAACCAACAGAAGTGATCTGTTCATTAACTATCTACAAAACACCAAGTCAATGTCTGAAAAAGAGTGTATTTCTTTCTTCATGGGGTAACTGGCTTTAGGTCAACATCTGCCTTAATGTCAGGAAGCATTATGGAAAAAATGATTTGAGCAGACAGTAAAGGTTCTGTATGAGAACGAATATTTTCAAGAAGCAAGTGGTGACTAAGTGATTGCAATCTATTACCCAGATCCAATATCATATGGTGAGACAGGGCTCACTCTAGGACCTCCTTCAACTGAAGATGTCATGGAAACTGCCTCATATTAAAAACACTTTGGTGTTAACATATTTTCTGTTCTTACCTCGTAGGCATGGCAGGGCAGTCTGAGTAATGAGAATTCTAAATGTCAACTGAAGAATAACAACAATTAAAGAATGCTGAGAGGTTAAAAACATGCTACAAGAAGTGGGATGAGAAAATAAAAAGAAAGTGTTTGTTTTAAAATATATTTCAACATAGTTAACCCAGTACTGCCCATTGAACGCATTTTCTTAAGCCTGTTCTTTCCAAGAGTAGGCAGCAGGTTTCCGGGTGTTTCACATGATGCTACGGGTAGGAGATTGTAATATTCTACTGAAATTTTGTTAAAAGCTATCATATTTAAAAGGAACTTAATTCATTCTTTTATACTGAAAGTTTTACTTTAATGTTTGTAAAATGAGTTTCATAGGCTATATAATACTGTGAAAGTTTCCTACAAGCATTGATTAAATCCCAAATACAATAAAATAAAATTGCTACAGATGATATTTAGAAGAAACTGTTCTTTTAAAAAAATTATTTAAAGAATTTCACATCATGAACCTCAATCCCACTCATCTATCTATTCCTTTGTATATGCCCTCTGCCTTTTCAACCTCACCCCAAAACAAAACAAAACTAAAATACTAAAACTAAAACTAAAACAAACAAACAAATCTCACCATGGAAGCTACAGTGTATCAGTAATATTCTCTTTTGCCTGAACAGCTTTACTTGAAAATGTTCATTGTAATGAGTCATTGGTCCTGTTTGAAGCCTCTGGCTTCTGCTACACTACCGTTATTAGATCCTCACCAGGATTGCTGCCCTGTGTCATAGAGAGCCTGCATCTTTGAATCTGCAGAACCCACACCTTCACTTGTATAGAAGTTGTTTTTATTTCCTCCAATGAAGGAATGAGGTGAAAGCAGTACCCAAGCTTTACAAAAGCAAGGCTTGGATGAGCCCTGAGCATTTCTGTCCTTAGGCCTAGGGCTGCAAATTTTTAGCCTCCATAAAGTCTGATATTCTGCAACCTCAGACCTTGAAGATTTTAGCTTCCAGCGTCTGTCTGCTAACCTAGGTCTAGCATGTTTTCAGCGTCTGAGATCTACTGCTGAATAAGTTCAGCCTTTCTAGTTCTTTTTGAACTCTCACTGGCTGGTTTAACTCAATTGTTCTGGCTCAAAACACTTCTCCAGGCTGACTGATTCAAACTGGCTTGTTTCAACTTCTGACTGAATTGCTCTGCTTGGAAAAACTGCCTCTGAATTCCAGGAACTGAACTGCACAACATCACCTGCATGCAGCTGAACTGCACAGAACTGCAATCAACTTCAAGGTGCTCTCAAGCTCTACGAAACAGTCTTCATGAACACTTCTGTACTCCTGCACTGTACTCTCCTCCTGTACTGTCTATCCTCCACTCCCTCTCTGCTCTGCCCTTAAGTAGCTTCTCCTTCCTGTTTGTCCTCTTGAGAGTTGGGCTTTTCCTACCTTTTACTTTTTCTGTCAAACCTTTTTATGATTTGCCTCTTTGTCTGCTCCTCTATTACATGTCATTGTTTGAGATTACTGAGACTATGAATGTGATACCTTGACAGAGTAGCCATGTTGCTGGATTAAAATTTCTCTACACACATGTTTCAAAAGCTCATAGATGTGGTGAATGTTGGAGTGGCCAAATCATAGCCATGAATCTGGACCTGGATGGAAACTGAGTGCCCCTACTACCAGGGCCAACTCTCCCTAATTCCCAGGTGAGATGCAGGGCCAACTTACCCTGGTGTTATAGTAAGTGAGGGGTAGGTCTAGGTTTCCATAGTGCTTCAGTCAGGGGCAAGAGAAGTCAGATGCCCTGCTCTCCCACTCTCAGGGCCCAGTCACCTGACTGCTGGTGGTGGAAAGAGGGAACAATTCTTAACCCTGTCAGGCTGGGTTAGGTCTCTAGTGCTTGTGCCCTTAGGGCATGCCAACCTGTGCTCTTGAAACCAGCTCCAGCTTTATTGTGTTTTCCAGGTAAGATGCAGGACCTGCTCTCTAGGGTCTGTGAGGGGGAGTGGCCAGATTCCCAGCACTCACACTACTGGGGTCAGCTCTTCCTCATCAATGCCACAAGACTCTACCATGCATCCCAGGTGAGGAGTGGGGGCCAGCTCTTCCAAGTATGGTTGCCATTGAGAGAAAGGGCCAGTTCTTTCACCACAGGTGAGAGGCAAGGCAAGCTCACCACAATGTTTGGACTTCAAATGGCCTCTGGTTCCAGCCCATACTAGGGATGGTGCTGATAACCATGTCTGAATCATTTTCTTCCTGGAGTTTGAATCTGTGTCAATGTCCATGGCCTGAGTTACCATCAAATGCCATGCTGGTGTCAATGGTCTGGAATACTACTTGAGACTATGTAGATGTCTGAAGGCCATGCTGCCACAATAGGAAATACTGATCTGTTTGGCCTTTGCTGTCACCTGGCAGCAGCCTAGGTTAAGACATCATCAGGGCCTGTGCAGGTCACTGTGCAGACACCAATATCTGTCTGTTTCTCAACATTGTAGCATCTCCAGCTCTACCTCTTTTCACAGTGCATGAACTAATGGGCTTTACTATTGCTCCCATCTCTTTAGCATGTAGTTGGTCTTTTACCTTATCCATCTCTAAATCACCTATTTGCTAATCATAGGGGTGCCTGCTGCAGGACCCTGAGCAAGTATTTGGATCTCTCTCTCTCTCTCTCTCTCTCTCTCTCTCTCTCTCTCTCTCTCTCTCTCTCTCTCTCTCTCGTGCACAGTAATTATTGTATTTCCAGAATCTGAAGATAATATGGTTTTCTTTGCATTATATTTCCAAGTTGAAATACTAAGGTCTATGAACAAGAATGTTGTCTCATGAAGGAGTTCTGAAAACTCCACAAAAAAGAGAGAGAGAGAGAGAGAGAGAGAGAGAGAGAGAGAGAGAGAGAGAAGAGTCTTATAATCTCCGCTTCTTAGAAAACACATAATTCTTTTTTAATTTTTTAAATAATTTATTCTTATTACATCTCAATGGTTATCCCATTCCTCATATCCTCCCATTCTTCCCTCCCTCCCATTTCCCCTTATTCCTCTCCCCTATGACTGTTCCTGAGGGGGATTGGCTCCCCCTGTATATGCTCATAGGTTATCAATTCTCTTCTTGGTAACCTGCTGTCCTTCCTCTGAGTGTCTTTTTGTGTCCCAGGTGTAGTGAATAGGAGTGAGGTTACTTCAGAATATTCATTACAACTGTTTATTGTTATTTGCTTATATAACTCTTTGGAAAAACATGTTTTTGCCACAGTGTGATGATATACTTGTGATTGATCACATACAGCTTGAACTAATGTGAACTTTACTTGAATGACCTTTCTTAATTCCCAGAGTATAAATAGTCTGATGCTTTGAATAAAGTAGGCTAATGCATGTAACGTTAGTCCTCCTTATTTTTAGACTCCATTTTTAGACTCCTAGTTTTCATCACCTCTAGTGTGGTAAACATCAAAGCACAGAAAGTAAATTATCATATATGAGAAAGGAAAAAGTGAGGAAAGAAGAAGAATGAAAGGGGAAAAGAGATAAGGGACTAAGAAAGAAAGATAAAGATAGAAGGAAGTTGTGGTATTTCAGAAAACAGAAGGGGAGTCTTGCTACATGGTTAGATATTAAGAAACTTATGAACAAGATTAAACAAGTGAGTTCTTAATGAAATTTAATTGAGCACTTTAAAGTCATGACTAGTAAAGGAACTTTAAATCTGTTTAGTGTGGCTGGAAACAGTGTTTTAAAAATTATATTAAATTTTGAAAGGATAAGTGACACCCAAAATTCCACCAGAGAACCCCTACAGCTGAAAAACACCTTCAACAAGGTGGCTGGATACAAAATTAACTCAAAAAGTCAGTAGCCCTCCTATATTTAAATGACAATCATGCTGAGAAAGAAATTAGGGAAACTACACCCTTCATGATATATAGACAAAAGTAATATAAAGTATCTAGCGCTAACTCTAATCAAGCAAGTGAAAGACTTGTGTGAAAAAAAACTTGAAGTCTGTGAAGCAGGAACTTGAAGATGATATCAGAAGGTGGAAAGATCTCCCTTGTTGTGGACAGGAGAATTAACATAGTAAAAACGGCCAACTTACAAAAAGCAATTTACAGATTCTAATCAATCCCTATCAAAACACCTTTACAATTTTTTAAAGATCTTGAAAGATCTTTGGGAAAAAAAAAAAAAAAAAAAAACACAGACTAGCTAAAACAAGCCCATACAATAAAAGATCCTCCAGAGGAATCTCCATCCCTGATTTCAAGCTGTACTATAGAACAATTAATAGTAATTAAAACAGCACAGTACTGGCATATCAATAGGCTGGTTGATCAATGGAATAAATTAAAGAACCAGAAATAAACCCACATACCCATGGACACTTGATTTTTCAAAAAGAAGCCAAATCTATACAATACAAAAAGGATAGCATCTTCAACAAATTATGCTGGTCTATCTGGATGTCTATATGTGGAAAATTTTAAGTAGATACATATTCATCACCATGCACAAAACTCAAGTCCTAGTGAATTAAAGACCTGAGCATAAAACCAGAAACTAAATCTGTGACAAGGAAAAGTGGGGAATAGTCTTGAACTCATAGGTAGTAGAGACAATTTCCTGAATAGAACACCAACAGCCCAGGCTCTAAGGTCAACAATTAATAAATGGGACCTCATGAGGCTGAGAAGCTTCTGTAAGGTAGAAAACACTGTCAGCAGAACAAAGGGACAGCCTACAGACCCGGAAAAGATTTTCACTAACCCTACATTTGACAAAGGGCTAATATCCAAACTACATGAAGAATGAAAGAAACTAAACAACACCAAAAAAAAAAAAACTAATTAAGAAATGGGGTTCAGACCTACACAGAGAATTTTCAACAGAGGAATATCAAATGGCTGAGAAACACTTGAAGAAATGCTAAACTTCCTTGGCATCAGAGAAATGCAAATTAAAATTACTCTGAGGTCCCATCTTACACCCATCAGAATGGCTAAGACCAAAAACTTAAGTGACAGCACAAGCTGGCAAGGATGTGGAGAAAGGGGAACACTGCTTCATTACTAGTCGGAACACAAACTTATACAATCACTTTGGAAATCAATCTGGAGCTTTGTCAGAAAATTGGAAACAGGTCTACCTCAATACCCAGCTATTCCACTCCTTGGAATATACCAAAAAGATGATCTACCACACAACAAGGACATTTTCTCAACTATGTTAACAGCAGACTTATTCATAATAGTCTGATTCTGGAAACAACCTAGATGTCTCTCAGTTGAAGAATGGATAAAGAAACTGTGGTCCATTTACACTATAGAATACAACTCATATATTAAAAACAAGGAAATCTTGACATTTGCAGGCAAATGGATGGAAGTAGAAATGATCATCCTACAGGGTTAACCCTGACCCAGAAAGATATGCACGGTATATACTCATTCATAATTGGAGACTAGCCCAACAGGGATGTCTTCTGAGAGTCTTCATTCAGCGGGGGTTTGGTACAGATACTGGGACTTCCTATTAGGACTCCAGGTGAAAGAGTTATGGGAGAATAGGGAAATAGTATGACCCAGGGGCTCCAGGAACCCAACAAGAAGACCATCATGGCTGGCAGATCAGGACCCAGGGGGCGTCTTCTCAAACTACTGTTTCAACCTAGGACAATGAATGCAGTAAACCTAGACCCCATATTCGGACCTAGCCAATAGACAGCACATTCTCCATAGTTGTGTGGAGAACAGAGACTGACTCTCACATAAACTCTGGTGCTCCTTATTTGACTACTTCCCCTTGGTAAGAGAGGCCTGGTGGCACTCAGAGGAAGGGTATGCAGGCTGTCTGCATGAGACCTGATAAGCTGTGATCATATGGTGGGGGAGGAGGTCCCCTTCTGTCATAGGCCTAGGGGAGGGGAATAGGGTGAAAGAGGGAAGGAGGGGGGATGAGAAGATACAAGTGAGGGGATAACAATTGAGATGTAATCTGAATAAGCTTTTTAAATAAAGTTAAAAACTTGTTTGAAAGGAGACAATTCATTGCAACTTTCCTCCTCATATCTAATGGGATTTTCAGTCACAAAAATTTTACTCCAATATATAACTTAACATGTTAAAATGTAGCAAAATGAAATGTGACAGAGTAATCAGAATAAAAGTAGCCCATGTAAAATATCTAGAAGTCCCATAAAATCAAAAGGGTACTATAAATGCTATCAACTGTATTACTAACTGTAGGTTATTGGAAAGACATTTCACTGTGTTGAGTCCCTAATATGTTCATCTTGTATTTATCACAATAATAAGCTATGCATATTTTATTTTATAAATATTATGTAGTGTTTACTCCATGGTATATAATACTAATTCCTTGGCTAGAACAATAGTAAAGGAGTAGTCTACTACCCAGTGCTGAAGTAATTAACAATAAAGGAAATCATAAATTGTAAAGTTAAACAATAATAACAATATCTTGGTATTATGATTAAGATATGGGTAAATAATGCAAACCCTTCATTGCTACTAAATTACTATTGGAGTAATGACATAGGGAAATATAGAATAATTGGGGAATGAAGAAGAACAGGAATTAAATTGATTTACCTTTTTAGAAACGATGTGAATTCTTTCAGAGAGAACAGCAAAATTAAATATATGTTTAAGGAAAGGAATATTTGTCCAAAAAAGTGAGAAATTGTGAAACTGTGGGCATGTATGAAATTTAAAATTAGGAGAAGAAGATAAACCCAAGATGGATGCTTGCTATTGGTGCTATGGCTCCTACAGTAACTGTGATAATATTGTTCTCTTCTGCGTACTTATCCAGTTAAACATAAAGATGTGACATTTTTTGACATTAATTTTACAGTAAAAAATGACAAGCAAGTGGAGGAACTTAAGTATCCTGTAAAACACTGAGATAGCATCAGTGAAATACTCACCTTTAAATAATCAAAAACAAATATCAGTATTGCTGCACAGCTACTTTTCACTGTTGGGGACTTTACAGATAAGACCCATGCTTGATCTGGTATCTTATGTTTTATCATCTTGGAAACAAATGCAGTAAACTCTTAAAATATGTGCATCCCACAAGATAATAATATAATAAAAATTATATATAAATTAATAATAATAAAATAATACATTATAATAATTATAAAGATAATATATGTATTATATATGAAGATAATAATAACCATAAGACCATAAAAAGAAAGTTATATATACCATATACAAATAATAATATTTATAAAATAACAATAATAACACAATGATATTAATATCCTTAACTGAAAAACAACATTTAAAATTGACTAAGGAAATGATATGTTTTCAAATATAAAGGTTAATGAAAATGTGTATGTGTTATTGTCTACTAACAAATGAGAATAGCCAATAAGTCCAGAGTACACACAGGAAATTTGCCTTCTCTGTCTTTGACCAATCATACCTAACCTCTGGGCCTTCTTTTCAAAGACCATGGACACATCCCTTAATTTTAGTGTTCCTCTTTATTTGAATACACAAACTACCTTGGAAAAAAAACAGTCAATATTTTCTGGTCCAGGAGTATATGATTATTATATCAAGATTTGAGAATAGAAAGTAGGCTATTGCTCTAAACTGGCACACTATAAGTTTTATGATTTTGGAAGTATTTGTTTATAATTTAATTTAAGGAAAGGATAAACTCTTTGCTGAAAAGATCCTTAAAATCATCTGATTAACATTCGTATCAGTAAATAATTTTTTGCCTAAAAATCAAGGAGCACTCAGGAGAAATTTGGTTTGGGGGAAAAATTGGTTTATGAACAAAGAATTTAGGAACAAAGTGTTAACCCCAGCAAAAATGTGAATATTATAGAATATTTAATCGTATGTGTACAGACAACAATTGAGGGTGGAAAAGCATAGAACTCAAAAATAATGTGTCAGGCTAGGGATGTAGCTCATTTTTTGGATACTTGCCTAGCATGGGTAAAGGGAATCACAAGTGCTACATAAACCAAATAAAAGTTTCCATAAATCTTTAATCCTGGCTCATGGGAGGTAGAGTCAGGGGGATCATAACATCAAGATCAACATTAGAAATGGGGCAAGTTTAAACCAAGCTTAGGGTCCAATATACCCTTCCTCAGAAAGCCTCATATTAATCTGGCACATCTTATGAAAGGCAAGTCAGTTGCCTAGGTATCCAGATTTCTATTCTGTCTGATATCTCTATTTCTGACATTGAGTTTGAAACAATCAGCAGAAATTATTCTGGCCTCTCAGTCTGTCTTTATTTCTCATTTTTCTATTCCATTCCCCATCAACACTTGATAATAACAACCTACAATATCTACTCCATAATATTCATACTCACATCAATAGGACCATCAAAGTATTTGACCTGTTATCTTCTGAAAATCCACAGTGGATGGCTTTTCTATGGTAGTTCTATTTTCCTTTTATATGCCAAAGAGGGAAAATTATACTAGCTTTGAAGGGAAGAATGAATTCCAGAAAATATATAACTACTGAGAAGTGATCCTCTCTATACTTGGTGAGGTATGTGCTTGATAAACGTTTGTCAATTAAGTTTAACTAAACATTCTATCTTATTTCTTTCTTCCAAAATAGTCTCCACTATATTCACTTCAGGATTTTTCCCCTGACTTATAGCCTTTGCTATGGAACAGTCATATTCTGTAACACATTGTTATTTTCCATCTCTCACCAATGCTCCAGCTGTGGAGCCATCTGTGGGAATATTATCCTAGAACAGCTGATGTGTATCCTTCCTCAGAGCCTAGTCACAATTCTCTACAAGGGAAACTGGGGACTGAGTTGTACATTTTTATAAGAGAAGGGCACAGACAAAGGAGCTAGTTCACTCAACAGAGAAACCTGATAGAAATTTGGCTGTAGTTGACTCTTCCCCCCAGCATATGTTTAGAAATGATATGTAGTGAGGTGAGTGAAATAGTGGCATACACTTAGCCAACATGGACCTTCCATTTGTATGTCAGAAGGAGAGCCAATTGCATTGGCTATCTTACATAATCTTGGTAGAATAATCTTGATGGTTCCTAGTCCTTAATTATTGGTGATTTCTTGACAAAATCTTTGGAAAGAACATACAATTTAGAACTTGGCATCTGTTTCTTAATAACTCATCCAATCACTATTAAATAAATAATAACTTTTCAAAAACCTTATGTTTTAACGATTATTTCTTACTCTATTTTTAAACTTCTTTGATTAAGCATTAGTGGAAGTATTCCATAAAGAGGATAACTGTCACCCAAACATTCTGGTTATGTAGCCAGGACAAGGAAAGACAAGAATTGTATTTACTTTTGTATGCTCATGCATTCTTCCTACACCCACACTATCATACTTAGATTATCCTGTTCCCCAGGGCACTGCCAATCCTCTCCTTTACATTTTTACTTTAGTGACTTATGAATATGATACATGAAACATCTTCCTGAGGCACAGTTTCCTTACAATTAAAGACTTGCTTCAGACAGTGTCCTTTTTCATATAATTTCTATAACTCACCCAGAGAGAGCAACTTCCTCCTTACCAGATACAACTTCTCCTGTTCTCTTTCTGTTATTTTTTAAGCCTACTACCAACTATATTCATCCTTCACTTGCATTTATTACCACTTATTTTGTAAAGGAAGTTTAATCAAGTAATATGGCTGATCTAATCATATCCAAAGACCTTACAGGTCTGTGCGATACAGTTGGAATGCAGGCATATCCTTAGTATTCATCATTAATCCAAAACAATGAAGGTAATATTAGTTTTTAGAAGGAGGCACCTATGTTTGAAAGTGATGTCTAATGGAGAGAAGAAGTGACAAATAGTAGAAATATTTGACAGAAAAGATATGAGCAACTCTCATGAGAAAAGAGAATAGAGGCAAATTCAAATAGAGCAGTACACAGAGAGAGGGGGAGAAGGAAGTTTTACAGGAGAGCATTTCAGGCAGGCTGAAGAGAGAACAAGATAGACCCAGGAGAAGATAGAATAAGCCAGAGAAGTAGAAGGAGCCATAGAACAACAGATTTCTAGAGTTAGTTTGAGGCCAAGCAGAGCAATTTAGTCAGAAGCTGAGACAAAGCAGTTTGAATCAGTCAGCTTGGATAGGAGTTTGAACTGGAGTCAGCCAAGCAGAAATCAGAAAGAACTAAAAATGGTGAGGTTATTCAGTAGTAAGTCTAAGATGCTGAAAGCTTTCTGGCTTTTAGATTTTACAGAAACAAGAAACTTCCAGTACTAGGCCTAGGTTAGCAGGCAAAGGAAGTAAACTTCTGATTCAACAACTGCATCAGGAGAAGAAGAGTTAATTTTACATATTCCATAACACAATTTGTTGAATACTTCATACACTGTTAGTAAATTCTAACAGAATAAGTCATCATCATTTAGAACACAGCTTTTCATATGTTGCAACCACAAACTTAATACCTTTTTTTACTCTAACTGTAGCACTTAAACAGTGTCCATGACATTTATATTCTGAGGTGTACCAGCAAAACTACTATGATTATTTTTAAAATTTTATTTATGGTTCCATGATAAGTTTTACTGTTGGCATTTTTTTTTAAGTTTAGAAGTTGTAATTTTTATTTAAAAGGGGCACATTATATATGTTTTTGTCATATTCAAACTGCCATCATCACTAGTTTTATACTTTGTGTCCATTGGTAATCATGAGTTAAACAGTTTACTTAACCACGAATGAGATTCTATAACGTTATGTATGATTACTGAAAGTCAGTCAGTGTGTCCAATGGATTTAAATGGTGAGTTATATGTTGGGCTACCAATGGGCACAATGTCAAATTTCAACATACATCTCAAAGCAATACATAATCTAAAATTTATGAATTATTTCTTCTGAAGTTTCTATTTAATATGTTCTGAGTAGAGTTAGTTAAGGGGTGACTATTATATTTTTCTGATACACAAAACGTTAATTTTAACTATGTAAAATTAATGTTGCTATATAAATAAAATATATACTCTAGTCTTCATCTCAACACAGACACACACACATACACAAGCTCTACTATATATAGAATATTTTAACATACAATTCTTTATAAGGAAGACATTAAGCTAACTTGATAATGACACACTAGCATGAGAAATTAAGAGCTCAAGAAAAAAATACAATGGCAGTAGACCTCAAGTCTACATAGCCTCTGAATAGAAGAAGCCATTATGGTAAAGCATGTTTTCAGACTGCAGATATCCTGTGCTTATTTCCTACCTTCATATTTAATGGTGTTTCCTTCTTACAATTACAGATTCCTAGCGAAGATACCCCAATTCACTCCTTCCTAAATATGCTGTAAACCTACTTATTAATACTCTTTGTAGTTCCGAGTTTTCATTTCAGGAAATGGAACTTTATTTCTTCTGAAAAGGCCTCTATAACCCTTAGTGAGCATTCTTTTTTATTTTATTTTTTTCGAGACAGGCTTTCTCTGTGTATCTTTGGCTGTCCTGGACATCAGGCTAGCCTTTAACTCACAGTGATCTCCTGCCTCTGCCTCCTGAGTGCTGGGGTCAGAGGTGTGGCCACCGCGCCCAGCTGTGAACATTCTCTCAATAGACCTCTGTGCTGCTTTTGTGTGGACCACATATATAGCTGGGTTTTGACTGCTACTGCTTCGTTCTACAGTGAAAATATGTCCTCCTGAATCTGCCTGGAATAGGCCCAGTTGTTCTGATGTTTGTCTGTCTTATTCAATTTAAACTTTACTGTTGTTTAATGTAGGGGCTCACTATGGAGCCCAGGCTGTCCTGATATTCAGGATTGTTTTGTTTCAGCCAAGAGCTGGGATCATAAGTGTTCATTCATGTTTGACTCTGATTGCAACTTGATAAGATTTTATAAAACTTTGCTGAGTATGTTCATAACAACAACAACAACAACAACAACAAAACAAAACAAAACAAAAAAAAAAACCACCCAGAACTAAGAACATGTAGAGGTTATTAGGTGACCTTGCAGCAAGTGCTGTTTCCAGGGGACCTGAGTCAGCAACTCATGGGAAACATGTAAGAAGGCAGATTATCTTGACTTCTCTGTAGACTTATTATTTTATTTTTTGTTTTTGTTTTATTTCATTTTGTTTTATGGGACGTATTCTCACAATGTAGCTTGAAACTAGCCACAAATATGTGATGCTACTGGCTCATTGTCATAGAGGCTAGGATTACAAGCATGTGCTACCGTAGCAGGCATTTACAGTCTTTTAGGCAAGGTACTTTGAGGAAGCAGCCCCATGACCTACACAGGAAGTGCAAGTGTGATCCATATGTGGCCACTGCTGTATATGCTGCATGCTGCCTCATCAGCCATGGGATCTCAGAATCACAAAGAGCCATGAAAGCTCCTAGCTGTGTGTCTCACTAAAAGTGAAATGCAAGAATGCATTCATTCTAGAAGCCATGGAATGTCATAATTAAAAGCAGCCATAAAAGCTCCTAGCTGAGTTTCTTGCTGAAACTGAGATGCCAAGATACATTCATTCTGTGGCAAGACAGAGTGGAACTGAGTTTCCTCATGTGAGAGTCAAATACACACTCCCCTCACGGTGTATTTTATCTTAATCTGACGATTATAAAGCTGAATCTACACATAGCGCACTGAAAAGGTATTCAGTGCCATAACCTGAAATGGAGAAAAAATTACTTTCAGACAACTTTTCTGGTTGTTGCTATAAAGAAGCTTTGGAAAGGAAGAATATATTGATTTTCAATATTACAGTGTTTTGCTTACAAGGGAGTTTTCAGAATTATTTCAAATAAAAAGGCATGTGGCATGAATTCAAGGTTTTGAAGAGTGTAAATCTTCAATGAAGCAACAAGATCTTTGCAATAAGAGTCTTTGTCAAACACAACTAACAAAAGCACATATTTTTATGAAGAAAGCCCATTTCAATCATTTTGCCTATTGTTTTGTTGCATCCTCTTCCGGAAGCTACGGATGGATTTTTTTCATTTAGATACAGTCATGTACATCAATTGGCATGGGGATGAAAAGGCAAAAAAGCAGCCCAGTGGCCGGAGAAAGTAGCAGCTGACAGGCGCTCAGAGAAACTGTTACACCTGGCTGTTAATGTGGGCAATTAACCTGTATTGCAACGATTTTCCATTTTCACATGAACCCAAGTAAACATACACTGATCTCTCCCTCTGAATTGTCAAGGCAGATGTTGGGACAAAGCTGGCTTGACAGGTATAAAAATCTGCTGAATTATCCATCAACTAATTGCAGCAGTTGGTCAGGGCAGAGGTCAGCTCTGAGTGTCTAACCAGACTGCCACCAAAACAGTCTATCATTTTAAGGAAGAAAACAAAAGACAGCATTGTCAGTCAATTTAAAGGAAGAGCCTTTTATGGTACATATGAAAACTAAATAAATGATAAAACCCTAGGTAATTGGTCACAATGACAGAAGCAAAATTAAGAGATTTAGTTCCTCACACCCATTTAATTCACTAATGTCCCTCTTGAAACCATTAGCAGGGTGGCATTTGCTGTAATTGTAAATTTTTTTTCCTGCATGGGCTTAATTTGCAGGAAGTTTAGCATCTGTGAAGTTGCTCATCTCACAGCCCTGGAGACTGGAGTCTGTTTATTGGCAGAGGGGAGAGGCTGAGACAGCCTAAAAGTCTAGCTATTATTGTGACCTTTGCCTTGTGTAGTTCCCTCACTCTGGAGATGGGTGAGCTGGGAGCAAAGGGCATGGGAAGATAATGACTAGTCCCATCTGCACGGCTGTCCTCTCTGAGCTGGACATGGAGGTATTAAAGGATTCAGTACCATGTTTATTCCAAGGGATATTCTTCAACAAGCGTCTTTTTAAGAGTACAATAGCCAGAATCCAATAGTTTGCTAATCATTATCAGAAAGGATTTAATCGTTGTCTCTGAGCCTCTATTAAAGAAAGACACTTTGTGACTTTTCCAGCTATGAGAAGTCTCTTTGCTACATGGTGACACTGACATGTGTCCTGGTGAAGTTCAACTTCTGCCATTGGTTATAATGGCATAACAAAATATTTCCAAAACTGACTCTTGATTTGATGAGGTATTTAATCTTTTTCCTCTTTTTCTTTTTCTCTAGAATTCTTTCTATATCATAAGATACTGTGATGCCTTATAAGTTACTGGATACAATGAATGGCATAAAGCAGTGATTGGAATGAATAAAACAACGCCATGTTAGCCTTTATTATCTTCTCACACAATGAGAATGACGCAACACCTCCTCACTGTTACCTCACATCCAAGCCTGTCTTAATTTGATATTTAATTTTTTTTTATCAAAATAGAGTTGTATCACTTTTCCTCCTCCCTCCTCTACCTCCTTGCCTCATGGCTAGCCTCCCTTGAGCCTGTCCTGACACTCCCCTAAAGTTAATAGCCTCTTTTTTCTAAGATGTCTTTTCTCCCTTGTTTGCCTTGATTACTCTTTGGAATAAATGAATATATAAATTTTCTCCTCACTTTCCTCTCTCTCTTATTCTCAACAGTTATACTTAACAATTGTTTTAGATGTGTGATTCTTGAGCTAAGAACTAATTTGCTTCTCTTTTGCAGTGTAGGTATATAGGAAAAGAAGAGAGAAAAACTATGTGTCTGAAACTCTTTACCTATAGAATGAAAATTCACACAATGATGGGAAAAGTCCACCGCAGTGCTATTGGGTTTTTTAATTAATTTTCTCATTGAATAGAGACTTGTAGACATTTTAGCATTTCTGCTATGGCAGTGTACTCCTTATTCAGTTTTCCTTAGATAATTTCTTTTACTAGTACCTTGAATAATTAATTTTAGTTACATAATTTGTAGAGCCAAAGGAGAAGTTACAATGTAAGTTCCTTACCAAAACTTATGAAGAACTTCAGTGCAATGATATCCAGGGATTAAATAATGTATGTCTCCTTTTGTATTCTGTTTGCCTCATAGGAATGCCTAAGTCAAAGACACAAAACTGATCTTGATTTTTAACTGTTCAGTCTTTACAATTAGAATCAAAATTATTGTAGTCATTGGGAACTGATGAACTAGTAAAAGTCAGTTCACCTGGGGTGTAACAGACAAAAGTAGCTTACAGATAAGACTATTAATAAGTTTGAAATTGCTAACTACATTTTGGTTTTGTAAAAGCCACAGATTACTCTGAGCTTATAAGAACTTCCCTGAGTATGTGAGGAAGCGATCACACCAAAGAAGAATGCAGACACACTCTCTAAGCACAAGCTCTTATCGCTGCCTGGAAGGGATCTAATTGTTTACCAGTTATAGGAAGAAAAATTAGAGAGAGAGAGAGAGAGAGAGAGAGAGAGAGAGAGAGAGAGAGAGAGAGAGAGAGAGAGAAGTGAGACCAATCTGAAGATCTGTCAGATTTCCCTTTATCTTATGCTTATAATCACATTAAAACTTTTAATTGGCTAATCTAATTCTTTTTGTTATCACTTATTAGAAGATGCTTTTATGTATTTTTTTCATATTTTCTTTAAATTCTGCTATTTCCCTTATTCATTATTTTTAGTGCAGACCTTTGTAATAATATAGCTAAATATTTTGTAAGTTCTTTGAGAATTCTATACATAGTGATTATTTTAATTGTATTCTTCCTCTCTGCCACCTCCTGCTATATCCCCTCCCATAGCCACACAGGCTTCCCTACTTCCCTACCTTCAAACATTTTGCTTTATTATTTTATAAGAACATAAGGTCTTATTTGTGTTTCCCCATAATCTTGGAAATGTAGCCATCCACAAGAATGTGTCATCCTTAACCCTAAACTTAACAGAGGCTACCATCTTAAAACGGTCTCATTCCCTAATAAGCTATCAATTGGTTCTTAGGTTCAGCTACCCTTCTCTGAACAGAAGACATGGATTCCTTGTAGTCTTCAACCATCTCTGGCTCTTATATCCTTTTGGTCTGCACTTCTGCAATGATCTACAATTCTGGAAGGAGGGGTTATGATATAGACACCTCATTTAGGCCACATAATTCTACAATATCTTGGTCTCTGCACCTTAACCCAATTGAAGGCTTCTGTGTAAATCACTACTCCAGTTTGACTCTTCTCTGATGAGTGCTGAAAGATATATTAACCAATGGATATCAAAATAAGCCATGAAGAATCATTTTAAGTGTGTTTATTTATCACAATGATAGCACTAGTCTTCAACTAGAACTTAAGGTCTGTGTAGTCCTAGGTTCTTAGTGCTTTAATCACGTCAGGTGTGCGTTTTATCTTGCGGATCAGGATTTAAATCCAATCAGAAAAGAGTTGGTTACTCTTAGGATACCACTATTGCAGCAGTGGCATGTGTTGTCAAGCTCTTCATTATCATAACTTCCAGCCTTCCTGGTTAAGACTGATAATGACTTTTCTCTTCCATAAGCATGCATAACATCTCTCAGTACTAAGAAAGCTAAACAGTAGGAATAAAGCTCCTAAGTCAGTACCAGCCTGATTTCTTTATATTTTATGACTTGAGTAGTTAGTGTTTTCATAAAGAGGGTCTTACTAACAAGTCTTAAAGATTAGTCAAGAATATTGGCAAATATCTTCATTTGGGGTGTGGGCCAGTTATGGGACTCATGTCCCAATAACTCCAAAACAGGTAAGCCATTCCTGTCACTAAACTTCTTATTTGAATCTAATAGGGGCATCATAACTTTGTTTTCTTATAGGGTAACTTTATTTTATATGTATTATATATAGGTGGAAGCTTATATAATACTGGGTTCCCATATAATCTTTTCAAAACAATTTAATACAATTATTTCTGCTCCCCAATTATATTTTTCACTTTATTTTTCCACTCCTTATCTCAGCTTCACCCTTTCTGTTCTAATAGTCTCTTTAATCCTTTATAGTACCTTATTGTATCCACCTTCTGTTAAAAGCCTCATCCCATGAAACCTACATCACCTCTATGTGTATTTAAATAAGGAAATACCTATATCTGAATATTTAAAGCAAATATCCAGAAATGAGAAAAAACATGACTTTTGTTATTCTGGTTCTGTGTTTCCTCAGAATGATGGCTTCCAGTTCCATTTATATAACTGTTAGTTCGTCATTTTTTTCTTTAAAGAAAGAGTAATATTCCACTGTGTAAATATGGCACATTTTCCTCATCCATTTGCCATTGATGGTCAACTAAAATGTTTACATTTCTTAGTTATTGGGATTAGAGAAGCAATTGAGCTTATGACAGTTCAGTTGGTGAAACTCAGAGGTAGCTTTTAAAGAAAAGAGTTGAAGACAGAGCAAGCTAGGTAGACACAGGTGAAGACAGGACAAGCTAGAGAATGAGAAGTAGCCTTAAGATTAGAACATATTGCCAGAGTTAGTATGAGGCCAAGCAGAGCAGTTCAGTGAGAAGTTGAGAGAAGCCAGCTTGAACTAGTCAACTTGGAGAGTTTTGTGCTAGACAACTGAGTTGAACCAACCATCCAGAGTTCAGAAAGAATTGGAAGTGGTAAACTTATTCTTCTGTAAGTCTCAGAGCATGAAAACATTCTAGGCCTAGATTAGATGCTATGGAAGCTAGAATTTTTCAGGACTAGGCCTAGGTTAGCAAATAGAGGCAGTAAGCCTTAGATACAACAATCGATTCAGGATTATAAAAGTTACAATTATATCTGGCACTCAATGGAAGTAAAAGAATAACCCAATGTGATTGGGAAAAAAGAAAGCACATTGATGTTACAGAAAGCAGAGGGCAACTGACAGAAACATCGCAGAAGATAAGAGATATCTGACAGACAGCCTCAGAAGAGATTTGCCTGGGATTATCTCCACAGGAAGATTTAAGTCTTCAAGTTCTGCTGGATGCCCAGAGAACCTTGAGCCCAGTGTAAGGAGCCTCTGAGACAGTCAACCACAGTAAGGCACTCCCCAAAACAAGTTTAATTATATAGGCAGACTCTTCCTGCACTAAAAAAAAATGGGAAATTACATTTTTACATCCTTTAACAACAAGGCAAGGACTTGAGGGCACAAAAAGGTTACTTGAAAAAGTTTACAGAATTTTTCCTTTTTTCTTTTTTCTCTTTCTTTCTTTCTTTTTTGAAATCAAATCAACAGTATATGCAATGTAAACACTTTTACTACTAAGTTTTATGCTGAACCTTTATCAAATTATGCTGTAAAGAAAATTAGAGAAATTTTTATTGAGAAAGAATGATAGTGGTGGTAATGGTGGTGGTATTGGTGGTGGTGGTGGTATTGATGGTGGTGGTTGTATTGGTGGTCTTAAGGCTATCTACACCAATTCACAAAATACCAGTTATAAAGACACTGTAACTATGATTATATTATAAAGACAAAAATACAATCTTTTAGGTAGTATTGCTCTATAGTTAATAATTTTCCTTTTTTAACAAAATCACAATTGTTCAATTTTACCAATAAAGATTCAGAAGCCAGATACTGGGGTGAAAGCCTGCTAGCTCAGAGAGGCAGAGAAAACACCCAGCTGACCTTTCTCCTCTGCTGAAAAGGGGACACTCTCTTTCTCCATGTCTCAAAAAACCTTCAAACTGGATGTCCATCCTGTGTACTTCTGTGTGTCTTCCTATCTGTCCTCTGGCTTCTTCTTACTCTCTGTGGGTTTTTTTTCCCTATGCTCACTTCCTGTCAACTGGTTTCTTCTCTGCCTTTTGACTTATGGTTGATTTTATTTAATTCAAGCAGAAAGATTTTGGATTAAAGATATGAGCCACACCACAACTAGAAACAAACTTTTCCAGTAAACAACACAATCTCGAGGTTCACAGTGTGATCAAATATCCTGCAATAGTAATTACTGTAGGAAATATCACCATAAGCTTGTTAAAGAACTCTATATACATCTTGTATCCACATTTCAAAAAACACAATGAGGCATCTTAATTCTGTCCTAAGAGGAGCCTGGGAAGAGTTAAATGATATGTTGCATTATCATATAGATAATAACAAATTGCCATTAGAATACTCTTGTTTAAGGCTATCAAAATCAAAAAGTAGAGGTGACATCATTCTAGGGGTTTACAGTAAGTCCCTTGGAATGATAGACGGAATGAATTATTGGCTCGGTAAGCATAAAGGAGAACTTCCATAAAGTTATTCATTGATTAATTCATGTTGCTACCCATTCATACATTTATTCAAGCATTTTCCCTTTAATAAATGCACATTGATAAAACTGCAACCAACGCAGATGGTTGCCCTATTCAACTAAAGAAATGAATTGAAAACATTCTTGACTTCTCTTGTTGACAGTTTCCTCAGTGTAAGGATTGGAAGTGATAAGAAAACTGTCATGAATGGAATTCTGCCAAGAAGGAAGAATTATTGCTGAAAGTGAAGTAGCAGCAATCCTTAGAGGAAGGAAATAGTGAGCCTCAAATTTCGTAAAAGACAGATTTGAGACATGTATAATTTTTTTTTCTGAAAACCGGGTTAACAATGAACCAATATTGAATGTTGATTTCACTGGAGTTTCATAAAATTTTTCCAAATACATTTAAAACATTTATTATTCTTATTATTTACTTATTTGGTTTTCAGAGAAGGTCTCAAGCAATTCCGACTCCCTTGAATTCCTAGTGTGAATGAACGACCTTGAGTTTCCTCTACTGGATGTAGTTACTGACTGTAGTGATTACAGACAAGCAGGAGACAGCAAGGACTTTACTATTTCCCCCAAACCATATGTCCAGTTTTAATTAGTTTTTGTTAACTAGATTTAAATTAATTAGTACATAGCCTAAGCAAATATATAGATGTGGTGTGTGTGTGTGTGTATGTGTGCATGTGCACACACATGTGGGTATGCACATGTGTGCATAATGTTTAGGTTATACACTTATTACAAAGAGAACTTTTTAAATGTTAGAGGAGATGCTATAAGACATAACTGGAATAGTGGAAGCAAGGGAGAAAGAATAAGTCTGAGAGTCACGTCACTCTAAGAAAAAAATTTTTTAATTTAGTTTCTGTAACATAAATGTTTGCCATTGTAAAGTAAATCTAAGGGGGGAAAGGGTAAAGTGCAAATACTAAAATCAGAAGGAAGCAAACTCCAATGAGTACAGATACATAGCTACAGTACCTACTCACTTGACAGGACATGCCTACTAGTGCAAAGTAAAGTGGCCCAATATATTATAGGAGTGACCAGTTAGTTTTGGATTGGATTTAACATCCCACAAGATAAAGCACATACCTGGCACTATTATAGGGTTAAGAAGCTATGGCTAGACAGTTCATAAGTTAAGTGAGAAGCTCTTATTATTATTATGCTGAATAGATGAAGGATTAAACTGACTCCTAAAAACATTGTTATGTCTATAGATGGATGTATCTTTCAACTCTCACCTATGAAGCTTCTAGTTGCAGTAATGGTGATCAACAAAGTGACTCACAGATGACCATGGTTCAGAGTATTAGAAACTATGATATGCACAAGACTTACTCAAGCTCAGAGAAATCCAAAATAGGTATGGGGATATGTGCCCAAACACCTACCTTCCCACCCCCTGAGGAGAGATGAACATTTCATTGCCATTGGGATTGGGAGTTAACGTATCTGTTATATTTGGTAGGCTGAACAAATTTTAGGCTAGTCCCCAACATGTGACTATTTGAGCAACACAAACTGGACATTATGGATTAAAAATCAACAATGAAATAAACAGCAACAACAGAAAGTAAGATAGGTGGAAATGTGGGGGGACGATCTTGAAGGAGGTGAGGGAGTAAGAAGGAATTTGAATAAGGCTGCTATGAACACGGTTGAGCATATGTTTGTGTTGTGTGGTGGAGCATTTTCTGGGTATATTCCAAGGAGTGGAATAGTTGGGTCTTGAGGAAGCCCTATTCCCAGTTTTCTGAGAAAGCTCCAGATAGATTTCCAAAGTGGTTGTACAAGTTTGCATTCCCACCAGCAATGAAGGAGTGTTCCTCTTTCTCCACATCTTGCCAGCATGGTACATTTACACTATGGAATACTACTCAGATAATTAAAAGGAAGGAAACTCCAAAATCTGTGGACAAATGGATGGGACTAGAGATGATCATAATGATTGAGTTAACCCAGAAGCAGAAAGACTCACATGGTATATACTCACTTATAATTGGGTACTAGCCCAAAAGTCATGTCTCATGAAGGTCTTCACTTACCAGGAGATTGGGATAGATGTGAGGACATCCTACTGAGACTCTAGGTAAGAGAAATATAGGAGAATGTGAAAACAGAAAGACCCAGAGGGTCCTAGAAACCTATAAGAAGAACATTATAATGGGTGGATCAGGGACTGGGGGATCTGCTCAAGCTATTGCACTAACCAAGGATAATATAATAATAAGCATTGAACCCCTATTCTGATCTACCCAATGGACAGGACATTCTCCACAGTTATGTGCAGAGTGGGGACTAACTCTAATATGAACTCTGGTGCTCCATATTTGACTATCTACCCTTGGTGGGAATGCCGGGTGGCACTCAAAGAAACAATAAGCAGGCTGTCAAGATGAGTCTTGATAGCTTATGACCATATAGTGGGGGAGGAGGTCCGCCTAGGTTATAAACCTATGGGAGGGGAATAGGGTGAAAGTGTGAAGGAAAGTGGGAGGATACAATTGATTGGATAACAATTTAGTTGTAATATGAATAAATTAATAAAATAAAATTTAAATTTAAAAAAGAATTAATTTGATTGAAATGTTTTGTAGGAAATTCTCAAAAAGCAATATTATTATTCAAAAATAAATAAATGTATTATTAAAAGCTAAGGTAAATATTTACTCAACAAAAGAAGAAGGAGTCATAATTTGGTTGTGAGATGTAGTTTAGAGTGTTTGTCAGTCTATAGAAGTCAAGTTATCAATGAGGTAAGACGTAGAACTTTCAACATATGAAAGCTTGTACACAAATATTAGTGATAATTTCTAGGTCACCTTAATAGATGGAAGATAGCTCAGAAGGAAACAGACAAAATGATGGAAGAGATAGACAGAGGCCACAGAGGCATGTGAAGCAGGACCAGAGGCAAAGAGGAGAAAAGACAGAGCAGCACATCTGTTGCTAGAAGATCGTACAAACTGGGGCAGTTTGAAGTTCTGAAAACCTTATGGTTGGAGATACATTGCAGGGAAAGTCCACCATTTGCAAATAAGTGGGAATTCCCAGAGTACAAAGCTCTCAAAAAAAAAAAAAAAAAAACAAAAAACAAAAAAAAAAACAAAACAACAAAACAAAACAAAACAAAACAAAACAAAACACTAAAGGCAGCTGTTTGGCAAAGATGTAACCCCACAAAACAGCTGCAGGGCAATCTCAGAATGAAGAGCTCCAAAATCTCCTCTGTTGATGATGGGAGCGCAAACGGTACAACCTCTTTGGAAATCAATCTGGCACTTTCTCAGAAAATTGAGATTAGCTCTTCCTCAAGAGCCAGCTAATCCACTCTTGTGTATATACCCAAAAGACCTTCCACCATACAAGGACACTTGCTCAACTATGTTCACAGGAGCTTTATTCCAGAATCTGGAAGCAACCTGAATGGTCCTCAACTGAAGAATGGATAAAGAAACTGTGGTACATTTACACGATGGAATACTACTCAGCCATTAAAAACAAAGAAATCATTACTTTTTTAGGCAAATGGATCAGGAAAAGATCATGCTGCATGAGGTAATGCAGACCCAGAAAGACATACATGGTATGCACCCATTTATAAGTGGAGTTTCGCTATATAGTACAGGCTAAACATCCTACAATGAACAGATACAAAGAAGATAAGTAACAAGGAGGATCCAAGGGAGGATGCTTAAATCTCACTCAGAAGGGGAAATGGAATGGACAGAGGCAGTGGTTGAAGGGAGGGAACAAAGTAGGAGAGGAAATACAGTAGTTATGAGGGCAGAGATCAGATCTGGGGAGAGCAGTGGCAGGAGGACACAAGGCCTGTAAACAAAAAAGAAATTATAGGTAGGGGCATCTCTTTGATAAGCTGGAGACCTAAGTCAGGGTAGGCTCCTGGGAGGATATGAGGGGGTCTCTAGCAGAGACTTCTAATGGCAGAGGTTATACAGACTGAAAAGGATGCTTTCTAAGTGCATAAGTTTCCTACAAAACTTCACCTCAAAATTCACCTTGCCTGCAAGGTTTGCAGTGATAAAGGGAGAATGGATGTAGCAGAGATTAAGGGAATGTCCAACCATTGTCTGCCCCTAAGAACCACCCCATGGGAAAGAACCAACCCATTGCACTATTAAGGATACTTTGCTATGCTAGTAGACAGGGGTCAAGCAAACGTGGTGTCTGAGAGGCTCTACTAGGCAGTGCTTTAAAACAGATGCTGAGAGTCGCAGTTAAATATTGGGTGATGCCTAGGGAACCTTGTAGATAAGTGGGAGGAAGGAGAATAAGACTTGTAGGTGACAGAAACTCCACAAGAAGACCAACAGAACCAACTAAGCAGATCCCAGAGGGGCTTGCTAAGACTGAAGCACCATTAAGGACCTTGAATGGACTGGACCTAGGTCTCCTACACTGATGTAGTTGATGGGCAGCTCAATCTTCATTGGACCATCTAGTAAGGGGAGCAGGTCCTTCTCTGACATAGCCTTTCTTGCTAGCTTTCCAGTTACTTCTTCCTGGTGGAATTTCTTTGTAAGGCCATAGGGGAAAGAGGACATACTTGGTCCTGATAAGACTTGATAAGCTAGGGTGATGGGAAGTGGGGCTCGTCTTTTCTGAGGATTAGGAGAGAGGGAGGGGGAGGGTGGAACTGAGTTGGAGGAAAGATGGGGTTATGACCAAGAGGTAAAGTTAATTAACAAATAAACTTAAAAATTCAACAAAAATGTAGGTCAATGACAACTACGCTATCTAATTTTCATACCTTTGTGAAATGTGTGTTATAAGTTGATATTTTTAAACTTTTAACTCTATAATATTGAAAACTTGGGAGGGCAGTTTATATCTATCAGTTCTGACTTCCCTAGAATTTCACATAATGTACAGGACACATAAAATGAAAGGTTTAGTAAAATCATTTGACAGAGGAGAACTCCACATCACCAAAGAGTAAAAAGAAAGAGCTAGGAAAATGGCAGCGTGGTGGACAGCACTTTCACAGAACCTGGGTTTGGTATTCACTAAGAACATGCGACAGCCCACAGCTGCCTACAACTCCAGTTTCAGAGAATCAGACGCTTGATTTTGGCTTCTGTGAATACTTTGTTGCATGCGCACGCGCGCGCGTGCACACACACACACACACACACACACCACACCACACCACACCATAAATAAATAAATAAATAAATTTAAGTAAACATATAAAATACAGAGGAAAAGCACTTCCCCTTTCATCAGCTGTATTCTCTGTTTTCACCCTACTCTCCTACTGAGGATGAAATCGTAGTGGGTTCTCAATCATCCTAATGCTATGACATTTTAATACAGTTGCTCATGTTGTAGTGTCTCCCAAGCATAAAGTTATTTTCTTGTTTGTTTGTTTATTTGTTTTGAGACAGTGTTTCTCTGTGTAGCCTTGCCTTCCCTGGAACTAGCTCTATAGACCAGATTTTTCTGGAACTCAAAGACCCACCTATCTCTGCCTCCCATATTCTGGCATTAAAGGCCTATGACATCATACCTGGCTCCATAAAATTGTTTTTTGCTGTTGTTGGGTTTTATTGTTGTTTGTTTTCATTTTTGTTTTTCAAGACAGAGTTTCTCTGTGTTATCTTGGCTGTCCTGGACTCACTTTATAGACCAGGCTGGCCTCAAACTCACAGCGATCCACCTGCCTCTGCCTCCTGAGTGCTGGGTTTAAAGGTGTGTGCTGCCACGCCTAGCCATATTACTTTTATTGCTTCTTCATATTTGTCATTCTTACCATTATGAAGAAAAGTGTAAATATATTTTGGAGATAGAATTTTCCAAAGGAGTGATGACTCACAGGTTAAGAAAGACTGGAATAAGGAATTCTAAATTCGAAGATGTGAAATGCCCTTCACCAGCCTTGTTCTGCTTGCAATATGAACATTATTCTCTGACAGGAGAAACTATGCTTTGACCCCCTGCTCTCCATTTTAGTGAATCATCCCCAAACTCTTAATACATCTGTTGTTTTACTTCTCTTAGTAAACCCTACCCTATGATGAATTCTAGTCTTAAAACTGAACCCAGAAATGAGTTAACAGAGACTTCCCAGATGCAAATTCCAACTTTTATTGGTTATAATAGTAATTATTATCACCCCCGAATCACTCAATATTCTACTTTACTGCTTGATCCAACATCTCTGCACTGCATGGAACATTTTATGGTTCATCTTATTATTGCAAATAAACAGCAATATATAGATTCCCAATTAAACTCTAGCTACTGATGATTTTACAAGAAAATATTAAAATTATATATTTTCAAAATAAAGCTGACTTCCAGTTTAGAGTAGCTTTCTGTAGACATACTGAAGCTGAGGATTCTATTCTATCTTTAAGTAATATTCACTCATATGATGCTTATGGTACATCAGTTCCTTAAACATAGCGATCACTGAGATGTATATAGGTGCATTTGCCTGTAGACAGAGTTTAATTTAACAATTCTGATAGAAAATTACCAGATTGAAGATGGCTGTCCAGAAAAATGCACAACATTTCTAGAGAAAAATAAATCAGTTTACTTCAAATTATAGTCCATTCCTCAAATGAAAGCATATAGAAAATTATGAATAATACCTTTAATTTTAGAAAGTGTTTTTACTTACTTACTGTGTGATAGAGGGCCAAATTCCTCGAATGGTAGGTCAAAGGACAACTTGTAGGAATGAATTCAGTGCTTCCACCTTGTATATCCCAGGAATTGAACTCAGCTCAGCGGATTTTGTGAAATGAGTTTTTACCTGCTGAGCTATCTTGAAAGCACTGTATATATTTTTAAATTTTAAAAGTATGTGTGAGTGTGTTTGTGAGTTTGTAACAGAGTGTGTTCAGCATGTGTGCTGATGCCACTAGAGGCAGAATGAAGGCGTCAGATCTTCAGATCTTCCATAGCCAGAATTATCAACAGATTCACCTGTGTACAGATCTTTTGGATGAAAAGTAAGTACTCTTAAAGGGTGAACCTTCTCTCTGCACACACACAAACCCCTACACACAGTTTCTCTCTCTCTCTCTCTCTCTCTCTCTCTCTCTCTCTCTCTCTCTCTCTCTCTCTCTCTCTCTCCGCTCTCTCTCTCTCTCTCTCTCTCTCTCTCTCTCTCTCTCTCTCTCTCTCTCTCTCTCATCACAAACACATGTATACAACAACAAGCACACACATGCACAGAGACACATGAACATACATATGCCTCAATTGAAAGAATATGACAGGTTTATATGAGATTAGAAAGATCTAATTGTTCCACAACTTTCCCAAACAATGCCACCAGCTTGGGGCCAAAATTTGAATGCAAACCTATCTTGGTTAGTTCTCTCTGGGAATTCTGAGATTCTTATCCAGTCCTTTAGGAAGCAGTAACAAAGGTGGGCATGGTGGCTCATGCCTATAACCAATGTACTGAAGAATTGGAAGGGAGTGGACTTAAATGAGGCCAGCCTGGTTTCCCGAGAGAGGCTCTGTCTCGAAAAAAAAAAAAAATCAGTAGCTAAAGATTTGTCTCAGTGGGAGAGTGCTGGCCAGGCACATAACAGTAACAAGAGCAAGACCAATGTCTATATTGTAAAATTCAAACAAACAGACAGTACATGGATGTTAAAAGCTAATCAAATAGCTCTTATGTGTTCCATTATATTTTGGCAAAAACAGCCAGAGTCATTTGTGGGACTTCTTACATCCTAGCTTTCTTTTGGATGATTGAAAGGATGAGATATTAAAATCTCTTAATGAATACTCCATATCTTTTATCTTTCTTTAGGTATGTCCTAGCGCTGAAGGATCTTTGTTGAGTGATGTAATCTGATTTCCTTTTACCTAGCAGGTGGCAAATGCTGTGTCTCTATTTGCTTAGGCAGCTTTCTCTTTTAATCTTGCCTTTCTTCTTGTATCTATTTACTCATGCTCCATTATTAACATAATCTGATGTTCTATTATATTTGTTTTAGCTTGCACAACAGAATGTGGGGTGACTTTGTGAAGTAAAAACACAATATAAGTAAAGGCTCCTGGTGAGAACAGAGTTAGAGCCAGGATCCTGAAATTAGCATACTTGTAGCTATGCAGAAGACATTTACAGTACATCTGCTGCAACCTAACACCTTCCTGATATCCTGCAGGCATCTGGATCCTCTGTAGAGAAGCGGTTTGCATTATCGTCTAGCATTGCTACAGAAGTCACATTCATTATAAACTACTAAGCAAACTGACACACATACCACTTGATTATTGACATTCATTTATTTATTTTAACTTACAGAAACATTGTTCACACATGTGGGCACATTGTTACGCTTTGATGTAAGTTTACCCTGTTAACAATTCTAAGGTCATTGTTCCCTAGTTACCATTCCCTTTAGGTTATTAGAGTATTCCTGTAAAACAATCTGTTAGAGCTTAACTACCAATAACAATTAAGTCTCCTCTTTGTAACAAAACTGGTCAGTGGATAATGGGGAAGACAGTGCAAAGAGGAAGTGTGTCTTAAAGCTGCAATCTGTTGCGATCTCTTAACACAATTACTGTCCTGGCAACTAACCTGTGACAATTAGGATACATGCTTCAACATTTTCTCTGTCACTTTTATTTAGAGAAGGTATTTTTGGATCTGAGTAGATGAGTTAAATGGGATTGAGTTTTCTTTATCTTCCTTCTTCTGCATGCTGGACACTTGTTAACGTCTCAATTTGGGGCATACTTATGGACAATGAGCATTTTCTAACTGAGAACTATATAAAAATGAATATTCACCCACAATAAGGGTTAAGGGTAGTATAAGGATCATTAGAAATGTTCAAAGTCCAAAGTCCAAATAAATGTTAATTAAGAGAAAAGATCCAAATGCAGACTACCATGGCAGCACAGAAGTCTCTGTTGGATTTCTGTATGAGCCCTCTGCAAGCTCTCCAGACCCCAGGCATGTTGCTCTTCTTATTGACTGAGCCTCATGGTGTTCCACAAGTGGGTTGATTGTAAAGGAGGTCTCCACAACACCTGGGAAAGAATTCCAAGAGTAATGACTAGTTTGGACAAAATGCATCTCAAAAAATATTGAATAATGGATGCTGTGAGTAACTTCACAGTTTAAGCTACCTTCCACCCAGTGTCACAATGATTGCTTTCTTTGTGGTACCCAAATTGCATATGAGGAACTATCCATTTACTTGTAGTGGCATTAAATCATCTTTTCTACAAACCATAAAAGCTCCATTTTCCCAGCTTGCCAACTTTTATCCTACCCTCCAACTATGCAATCAGAAATAGTAAGACGTGTGGGGCCAACAAATTGCTGAACTATTCTATCAAGCAATATGTCAAGGTCCGTGTCTTTACTGCCTTTTAAGAAAAGTTACTACTTTTCTTGTGCGTGCTGATAAGCTATAGCTCACACCGATGGCTGGTACACCACTCTTGTTGGCTTCCTTTCACCACCACCTTAAAAGATACACTGATATTTATGAGCACATAAAATCACACATGATCTATTTGTCTAACCAGTTTGGTTCCATTATATAATCAACTCAATTCTCAGCCACAGATTCCTTCTCTAAATTGTTAGAATACAAGTGTTTTCTCACAGAATTCCCAGGGTAGGTAGGGTAGGTTAAAAAATAAAAAAATACTCTACTATGTTAAATAATTTAAGTCAAACAATCATTAGAGACTTTTCATACACAATTTTAGTTACATAAAATATTTTGTTTTCTGTCCATTTTTTGAAGGATACTTATTGAAATTCTGCAGATTGGATATTGTAAAATAAAAAAAAAATTGAAGAAAATAAATGTAGATTTAGCACACAGGGTCCATTATTGGTGGATTTACACACACACACACACACACACACACACACACACACACACACACACACACACAGATTGACTGCTCATGTGGTAGTTCTACTTTTTAAATACTTTTAGTAGTTTAAGGAACCCCCATTTTCTTCCCATAATGGCTGTTCTACATTAGGTCACAATCAATAACTCATCTTTTCCCTCCATCTTTGTCATCATTATCATTCAAAAGTAACTGACAATTGTATTACTCTGGTCAAGATGAGTATTTAGACATTTTGTTTATGAAAAAACCTTAATATGCACACTTAAAATTTAAAATTCTAAATGATGACATGTTTTATTTCTTTTTACAGCTATTTTTCTAGTGACCCTCCAGCTTCATACTTGGAGGGAATTTTTCCTGAAAATGATATACCTGCTAATGCTGATAATCTTAACCCCGTAGATGCACAGTTTAATATAATAAATACTACATCCAGAAATGATCGCATTTATGCACATAAAGACCTTTACTCTTGTGATTATAATTAACATTTATTTGCTGATTAGTGAAGTTGACTATTGCTTTAAAATGCTGGCAGGACATTTTATGTATTGGTAAAGAACTATATGTTTAGCTAATTTATTTCTTTATTCTTTTTCTTTTTTTCTCTCTTTGGATTTTGATATATTTCAGGTCATTATTCGTTTTAGTTATTCATTTCATGTCAAAAGAATTACATTGGTTTTAGTTATTAATTCCATGTCAAACGAATTACATTGTAAGTATCTCATCTACTGTGCACATTGTTCCTTTGCCTTGTTGATTGTTTTATTGGCTGTGGAAAAGCTTTTATTGTGATGGAATGCACTTGTCTGTCTGTGCTTTCTATCTTTTGGATCCAGAGAAAAACATGTTATGTCCCAGGCCCATATCACAAAGTGGTTGCCTCATGTTATATTCTTGAAGTTTTCTACATTGTGATTTTACCTTAAGCATTTAATTTGTTTTAGTGTTCATTTTTAAAAAATAGATATGTTTAATAGAATCCTTTCTTTCATTTTATCCTGTTGTAAGTTTTTTTGTATAATTTAAAACAAATGGTGCTCTTCCTATTAAGTGCTTAGGAGACTTAAGAGATGATTTAAGATTTCTGCAGAATCCCATCAGGTTCTGGAAGATTGTTGTGATGTATTATAATTGATTATTTCTCAAGGGATAATTGCTTTATTTAAATTGTCTCCTTCTACAAAAAGATCTTTGTAGATTGATTGCGCATCTCTGCAATTATGCAGACTTCAGCTTTGATCACATTGCATTTATTCTAGTTGCCTGTTTGGTGATAAAACACTAAGGTGTTTCACATCTTTCTTTTACTATGTGGGCATCCCAAAGCACTATGTGTTCCTGAATCCAATGACTTTGTGACTTAACTCATTATTGAGATTTAACCATAACCCAAAGCAACTAAGTCAGCCAGCAGCAATGTGAGTTGGACATTGATCCTACCTTAGAAGACCTGCATATCCTCATCTAATCTTTCATAAATCTATACTGCTCAATATATGAGTAGAGGCTAAAAAAGGCAGGATTTACTGTTGTCAATACATTGGCAGGGACAAAGCCCCAGGTTCACATCTGTTGTTTCTCAAATGGATGGTAACTGTTTGTTTGGAAGCCATTCTGCTTCTGGTTGGCTATCATTTAGCTATCTTTTCTACATCTTTATTGCATTTAATTTTTTTAATTTTATAATAAAGTACTATGATCTCCAGGGTGCCTCTTAGTTCTTTTTTTTTTTCTGTTAGTATAATTTTATTTTATTTTATTAATTTATTCTTGTTACATCTCAATGGTTATCCCATCCCTTATATCCTCCCATTCCTCCCTCCCTCCCATTTTCCCCTTACTCCCCTTCCCTATGACTGTGACTGAGGGAGACCCCTTTCCCCTGTATATGATCATAGGGTATCTAGTCTCTTCTTGGTAGCCTGCTATCTTGGTTTTTTTTTTTCTTTTTATTAATTTATTCTTGTTACATCTCAATGTTTATCCCATCCCTTGTATCCTCCCATTCCTCCCTCCCCCCGCCCATTTTCCCATTATTCCCCTCCCCTATGACTGTTCCTGAGGGGGATTTCCTCCCTCTGTATATTCTCATAGGGTATCAAGTCTCTTCTTGGCAACTTGCTGACCTTCCTCTGAGTGCCACCAGGTCTCCCCCTCCAGGGGACATGGTCAAATGTGAGGCACCAGAGTATGTGAGAAAGTCATATCACACTCTCCACTCAACTGTGGAGAATATTCTGACCATTGGCTAGATCTGGGAAGGGGTTTAAAGTTTACCTCCTGTATTGACCTTGGCTGGTGCCTTAGTTTGAGCAGGACCCCTGGGCCCAAATCTGCCTATCATATTGTTCTACTTGTAGGTTTCTAGGACCCTCTGTATCCTTTTATTTTGCTATTCTCCCATGCGTCTCTCATTTAGAGTCCCAATAGGATGCCCTCCCCTCTGTCCCAGTTTCCTGGTAAGTGAAGGCTTTCGTGGGACATGCCCCTTGGGCTAGTATGCAGATATAAGTGAGTATATACCATTTGATTCTTTCTGCTTCTGGGTTAACTCACTCATTATGATCATTTCTAGATCAATCCATTTATCCACACAAATGCATTTTTATAGATGTATAGCTATTCAAATTGCTGCTTCTATTGGATAATGATTGATGTAGGGTTTTATTTCTCTGTCTCACATTACTATCCCTCTCCAATATGTCTTACTTGGCAGGTTTTTATAAATAATAAAAAAAAAACAGAATGAAATGCAAAATTAACTTTTAATACTGTCTTCCTACTTTAAGCGTATTCATAGCTAAAGACTATGTCTTTCAATATAACAAATTAAGATAAATGGTAACTAAAAAAATATTAGGTTAAAGGCAGGAATAATACCCTTCAGAGATGGCTGCACTCTTCCCTATGGTAGCCTTATATGACTATATACTACTTGGTATTATATATGACAAATGAGCATTTCTGACATGAAGAAATCTGAGACCAACTATATGTAAATTTCACCAGCTTAGTAATAATTAATTTATCTAACTAAAATATTTACCTAATTATATGTTGAAACATTAATGGTTTGATAACATATGTTTTGGACTAAAATCATTACTATTTAATATTATTTCTTTTAATGAGACTAACAAAATGTTTCAATTATTTAGGACTTCTTTAGCTATACAACATAAATCAATTCATTTGTCTATTTGTCAGTATAAATTTTAAAATATTTATATTTGTTTTCATCTGTTATGTAGTATAAAGAATGTTATCAAAATGTTTGAAATACCTAACAATAATTATTAAAATATATTTTCAATATAATAGACATGAAAGAACATTAAAAGTTAAACTTAAAGGTCAAAATATAAACTAATATTCACTTTTTAAAAATAATTACATGGAAGTCTTTCATGAAGAAAAGAATACAAAAGAATACGTATTCATTGAAAAATACAACAATAATCCAAACTGTGATATCTTTTAATTAGCACAGTAGAAAAAGCCATCATCATGCCAATGAAGCTTTAGTGCTCCCAAGAGGAGATAGTTGCTCGGCAAGCATTTCATACTACAACAAAAATTGCAAACTGAAATAACACCTGCTGGAGGCTCAGCTTCTGAGTGGGTAGGACTTGTCTTTGACACTTACCCTTCATTGACTTCGATGTCAGCGATGACATATATCCTTGGCCTAGTTTTTCATGGAATAGTCTTAGTTCTGTCTAACCCAGTGCCTGAGACAAAAGCTTTCATGCCAGTATCCAGCATTACAATATAACCTAAGGGAGACAGGAGGAATGACAGGAAGAAAAATAAGAGGAAGGAGGTTAGTTTAAGGTCACTTATCAAGCTGGTTCCCACTTATGGGACTTTCTGAGAAATTTTATGATTGCATCTTAGAACCTTCTACAACCACATAGAAGAAAAGAGAAAACGAGTTACACATTGTCATCTGACTCTAATGGGTTAGGGATGCATTGCAAATATTTGCCACAATCAAATGACATTGGTCTGTATCCTAGTTTCAAGGCTACAAGTGGTGCATGCCCCAAGTGGCCTATAGTTGCACCGATAAGGAGGGGCAGAGAGTAAGGGGCACAGAGTGAGACTTCTGCTTCACATGCGACAATATGTGACTTTTTTGTCCTCTCTATTTATATCCTTCTGGAATTAGATTCTGCAGGACATCTAGAAGAGGACATGAAGCAAATTTGAAATGAATTCATCCCAGAGGCATCAAACCATGCATGAGCCAGCTTGATTATGCTAGAATTAAGAGGAGAATAATGAATTCTATACAATATGGTTATGGAATTTAACAGTGATGATAAAACATTTAGGACAGTGCCCACCCTTATGCCTGGCCCCAAATATCTTAGCACTTACATAATTCAATATCATTATTCTGTGTAAAAAACAAGTCTTAAACTTATTATGCTAGGAATCAATGATTTCTGTTTTGTTTTTTGGTTTTTTGTTTTGTTTTGTTTTGTTTGTTTTTTGTTTTGTTTGTTTGTTTGTTTGTTTTGCCTGTTTGTTTTGTCTTTCACTAAGATTTGCCAGAAAGATGCTCATCATTGTAGTCACTCAGGAATCAAATTTGGTGGCAGAGTTCCAACAGTATAAAGTTGAAAAAATAAAAAACAGATGACAAAGATCAGAAAGAAACATTTTTATTGTTTTTCGCTATACAAGAACTAACCCAGAAGAGTACAATATTACCTTCTTTCTCAAAACTATACACATATTGTTTGCAAGGATATAGTATTTAAACATTGTCAAAGACATTAAAGACTGTATCATAGCACATTGAATATAATTGGGTTAAGTCCAAGAGCTACCATGAAACAAAATAAGAATAAATTACATATCCCACAGATAGGACTTGGTGGTGGTTTATGAACACTACAGGGGTCAAAATGATGAAAGGTCAGAAAAAAGAGAAGGGGTTGTGTGGAAATGAACAGTACTGAAAAGGTAGAAGGGTTACACAGCTGGGTCCTCCCTGTTTTTCACAAAAGACACTAGCAAGCCCCATGGCTTCTGCTGGCATCATTTTTTTTCCAGAGCCATTCCTGCAGTGTTAATGAGGTGAAAAGTGACCTGCCTGCTCACTCTCTGGCTCTTTACCTAGTAACAGTGTGACAGACTGCACGTGCTATGTTAGAGATTAGATCATGCAATCCTTAACAGATGCTCCGACGGTCTTTGAAATAGCAAGTCTGAAGTTTCAAAACTGCATGTGTTTTTCATCTGAAATGCTTAAGGAAAAACACAGTTCCTGATAATTTCACATCCTTTCACATTCAGTTCCTTCATTGTAATGTGTCACGAGCTGCTTCCCTGTGGATTATTCAATCAATAATGGTGAGCACAGAAATGTCTCCAAGTGTCCAATGTCACTTGCTGACATATTTTCTGATCCCTCTATGACAAGAAAATGTCTTTCTTTGAATGGCATTGATTCTTTTGATGGTAATTCCTTTAAGGTTAGGCCTGTAATCTCACAACTGAATAGGACTTTCATGTCCTATTGTCAACAAATGAAACACATATTTCTGGTTATGGTTTTTAGGTCAGGGAAAAGAGAATTTACATGTTTCTGTGTGTCTGTATTTGCAAGGGAATGTCAAGAATGGAAGAGAGGAATTCATCTTGGAAGTGAAAATAGCACATCTTTTGTTAACTGTAATTGAAAAGGACTAAAGTTACCATAAGACAGAGCATGTATAAGCATGCTAATGAGTAACCCACTGTGAAGGTGATCTATGAACAAGGAGTTTGCCTTTGGATTATAATGAAGAAGTGAGTCTCTTCATGAGAAAGTCTGTGCCAAGACTACTAGGCACACACACACACACACACACACACACACACACACCAGTCTAGTTATTCTTCTATAAAAGCAAGACAGACAAACACATAACCAAACAAGATTATTATAGGCGGAGTAGCAAGAAAAATAGTACAAGAACTAAGATCAATTATTTTAGTAGAGCAGTCAAAACAGGAGTGTGCAGACAGGAGTCTAGAAAAAAATATTATGTCCATCTTCACACTGAAGGATCAAAGTTACACCCAAAAAGGACTGAGGAGATCAGTGGATAAAGTACTTGTGATGCATGCACATGGGTAACAGTGAGATCTCCACACCCACATAAAAAACTGTACATGGTGGTAAGCCCTTGTGTTCCCAGACCTGGAGAAGCAAAGACTGGGGTATCCCTGAGGATCCTCCTATATAGCCCATGCTCCACACTAAATGATAATGGAACTCATGGGGGTCATGGCAAGTGAGCTGTGGTGCAAGATGAAAATGGAATCCAAGCCTTCAAGCCAACTGACACTTGAGTCTTATGCGTTTCTGGATTTCAAGCAAACTAGCATTGTTTGTTGGACGGCAGGAATCTTTTAGTTCATTGCCCGGCAAATAGGGTTCATAAAGGCTTGGTTCACTTAGATGTACTTAACCCACTTAGATATTCTCTATTTAAAAATTACGTTTACTGTGTACAGAAATTGCATACATATGGGGGCATAGGAGTAAGTCAGCTTCTTTCCACATGCGTCCTAAGGACAGATTTCAGGATGTTAGATTTGGCATTAAGCGCTTTTATCCAAAGAACCATCTCACCATCCCATAGATATACTCATGAGACATCTAGGAAACCCAAACATCCTGGAATTAGATAAATTTTATAAACCTAGTTTGTAGGAATCATGAGGAAATAATGCAATCTGAGTTGCTTAAGCGCATAATGAGGGTGATGAGGGAATTCTGCATAAACACAAGAGAAACTAGTGTTGATAGAAAAAAGGAAAATGCATTTTCTTATCATACATGGCAAGTCAATATTCTTCCAAGGAAAGGAAGGTTAAGTAAAAGCAGTTATTGCCTGAAACACAGAATCTCAAAATATCACAGCTTTTGTTTGTTTGTTTTGTTTCAACCTTCTTTGTTTGCTTTGTCTATTTGCTTATTTGTTTTCCAAAATTGGTGAGGAAGTGGAGAGGATCTGTAAGAAAATGAGGGAAGGAAATCTGTGATCAAAGTGTGTTGTGTGGGAAAATGTATTTCGCTTTAAAAAAATTAAAAAAATATATTTTCCAGTGGACAGAAATCAATGCAAAGATTTCTAACTGTTTAAGTTCTGAGGTTTTAATAGGGTATATTTATTCATCCTACCACTTACCAAGATGCAGAGAGTATCTAAAAGGAGACATAAATATTGTAATAGAGGAATGATGGTGAGAAATTCTGTAAAATGCTGTCTTCAGGACATGAGATGGTTCTTGCATTCATGAATTCACAACATCGATGGCTAACTGCACAAGATCAATATGGCCAAAATCCCAGCACAGTTCATAATTGAGGAAAATACTCAGTACCCACTGCTCACTGAGGATCTGTGGGCAGTTGGTAGGTACTAAGAGGTGGAGAATTGTCCATCTCTTGCATGTGACCACTAGTAGTTTTCCATGCACCATATCCATGCATCTCGGGACAGAAATGATTATATTTAGAAGGTTATCAAAATGACAAAAAGAGAAAGCATTAAGTTGGAGGAAATGTACTTTAGAGATATATAGAAAGTTGGAAGGGGAAAATAGACATTTGAATACTTCTTTTTGTACATGTATGAAAATCCTCAGAGGGAGAAAAGTGTTAAAAAAAAACATTTAAAAATAAATAGCAAACATTTAGACAGCTATGCTTAAAAACACAAAGATAATATTGTAAACAGATTTACAAAAGGGTTAATTACTTAGTGGGTTTTTTATTTCACTCAGACATCAAAGACATGTGAACATGTTCATGCCTATTGAATTAAGGATCAGAGGATTCTCTTTTTCCAAGGCAGATTGCATAATCTATAAAAATTCCAAACCAAAATAAAAGTTAAGTAAAAATATAGGATTTACAACTAAATCAAACAATATTCATGAAGAAATACCACCCAAATGTTCTCTTTTTTTAAAAAATGTAAGAACTAATTTAAACTAATAGTAACAAAATCATATAGTCAAACAATATCAATTTCCACTAGAATAATGTTACAGAAACTTTCTATAATCTGTGCAATCTCACAATATGCCTATAATAGCTCTGTGTCAGGAGGACACATATACATATCTCAAATAGGAACATCACATCCACTTCCTATTGAAAGTTCAAAATCTAACACAATCTTCTCAAATACAGAAATCTCTATAGACTGAAATGAAAGGAAAAAAATACTGAGAAATGACAGTCCTTATTGGGATGTTAGATCTTTAGGTAGAATTTGATAATAATATTTCAGGGGTGTTCACCATGTTCTCTTTCCCTCCTTTCTGATCCTGTACTCATTTTGTAGTCCTTAATCTACTCCATTTGTTTTGATGGAGTAGATAGTTTGATAGTTTGATAAATAGCATCTTCCATTATGACATATCCTTTTCTTCAGCATCTTGGATTCCATAGAGAAAATATAGTGAGGAATAGTACCTTCAAGTCTGTGTAAATCAAAATGAGATCAAGGCTACAGTTTTCAACAGATCCTACTTCTGATTTACTCTCCTTAGAACTCAATTTATTTTGATACCTCATTAAACATATTCTATATTCTCTTTAAAATGACTGTGACTGTCCTTTGGAGGACAGTTTTTAACTCTATGTTCACATTCTTCAACTGAAAATGTTCTATTACAGCCAGGCGTGGTTGCACACATCTCTAACCCCAGTATTCAGGAGGCAGAGGCAGGCAGATCTTTGTTATTTTGAGGCCAGTATCGTCTACAAAGCCAGTCCAGGATATCCAAAGACGAGAAACCCTGTCTTTTAAAAACAAACAAACAAAAAATTCTGTCACTTCATTATCTTCAACTTGTCTCTAGCTATGTTCTACTTTACAGAAGACATTGGTTCCATGTATCAATTAATGAACCCCCAAAGGAGAACCATAAACTCCAAACCTATTGCACATGTTACAAGAGGAAACGTGGCTGCCATTAAAGATATTTGGTTCAGGCCATTCAACCAAAGAAATTTTTTTTCTACTAACACTTAAAGCAAAATCAGTTTATGTGTGCCCTCAAAATGAATTTCTTTATGTAAATGCACATCCCGTAGGCAAAGTCACAGCATACAATTTCATTTAGGCATCAAATTACATTTTTCGTGTATAAAAACTTTATGTGATAAGGACTCTAAACTTTGAGCATCTAAAAGTGATAAAAAGTGGGACATGTTAACATACAAGCTTACAGATGAGTAAAAAAAAAAACACACTATCTTTTTCCTCTCATATCCTAAGATGGTTAGGAATTGGTGTTGAATTATGCTTTGAATTATAAGATGATTACCCAAATAAGCCAGGAGTACGTTTAATTCTCTTCCTAAATAGATTCATATGTGTTCCTAGTCTAGGGATGGACAGAAGTCTTTTAAATGGAACTAGTCCCTCTTTCAGCCCTTTATGTAACTAAAGATATTATACCTATTCCTTTCCTTAGTTCATCTGAAAGTCATATGAGGAACCATTGTAGGGGAATTTAAATCATAATGGAAGCTATTATTAAGCCTTTTTCCTTTCTTTTGAGTCATACTCAATTTGATTTTGACCACTGAACTAATCTTTTCCAATGATTTTCATTATCTCTTTTGTTAGCTACTGTTCCATCAATAACTCCAGGTCTATCAACATATTACTGGTACATTATAATCTTTTTTATTCTGTCTTTTCTTCTTAAGATAATATCTTTTATTCTAATAAGTACAATATGTTTTTCAAATTTCTTAGATGTTTGAGGGGGAAAGTTTCATTTAGAGGAAGGAGATCTGGTTTCTGGTGTATCTTCTGTGACTTACAAGTGCTTTTTCCCCCACACTGCCTAGCTCACATTATGAGCTCCATGACTATTTGCTAATTTACAAGTGGGTCTATGAAAAACATGCATAATTCCCCAAAATTTGGACAGAAGGATATTATTTTACTACTGTTGAAACTGTTTCCTATTTCTAAGTTAGTTATTTACTTTTCAAGCTAATTTAAAGTTAAAAGCCAAACTATCTAGAAAAAAATTATCCTGGAACCTGCACTCAAAGGAAGAAGCAAATGTAGAAGCAAACAAGTATCAAACATGCCAGAAGAAAACGGGAAAAAAGTGTGAGGATTTATTTATTTTTAACTTAGAGTATCAAAAACTCAACATGGTGTGTATGTGCGGTGGGGCAGGGAGATATCTCAATTAAATGGCTATAGCTGGGAATAATTTTACACACATAAAAGTAATATTAAAACAATTTTTTAAATTGTGAGTTGAGGAGAATGAAGATTTTATCTAACTATAATGTCATAGAATGAATTTACATGTGAAATGTGTCAGTACAGCGTCTTGAAAAGGACCTTGTAATAAAATACAAAGCTCGAGAGATTCCTATGTGATCATTGTGTTACATCAAGAATATATGCAATTGAAAACAGAGGAGAATAAACTAGAAATAGCATTCTGTTGCAGTATGAAATAATTATTTTCATACATGGAATATCATAATTTCTAATTCTCAACTTTACATACAATTAAAATCGCATTTTACATTGTACTGTAATAATAATGCTGGTGGTTTGTTGGATGATTATAAATGATTGATGATCAAATGCAAAGCAAGCTAGTGAGTGACATCAATAATTTTTTTTTTGTAAAATATCACAATTTAACTTAACATAGCTAAAGGGAATATATTACAACAAGCTCTAGGCTGAGATCCTAACTCCTAATGAAGTTCAAGCCAGCTCCCCCAGACTGGGCAGTACTAGCTCTATTCTGACATTTGCAACCAGTGAGTGGGGCAGCAAGCCCTCATTAGCATGCAGCCTGGTAGACCGCACTCAAAAAGCCTGTGCAAGAAAAAGTGGAGAGACTTGTCCTACTGCATACTTATGACTGGGAAAAAGCCTGGAAGCACGCATCATCCTAGAGAGCAGTTCAGAAAGACGTAATGATGTTGAGGCACATCCTTTAACAATGAATGACCTAAGTTCTTATGAAAGTGTCATGGTGTCCTGAACTTAAAATTACCTAATGACTGGTGTCTTAGCTACTTTTCTATTGCAGGGATAAAGCCCCATGACTGAGGCAACTTATAGAAGAAAGGGTTTATTTGGTATAGAGTTTCTCTGAAGGATAATCACCAGTGATTGTAGAACGTAGATAGTTGGCAGGCAGCTAGAGGAGAAGCAGAGAGCTCACACCTCAAACGGCAAACAGAAAACAGAGAGCACTTGTTGTAGGGCTTTTGAAACCTCAAGGTCTGTCCCTAAGAACAGATTTTATCCAGAAGTACCATACTTCTAAACCTCCCAAATTGCACAAATAACTAGGGAGCCAGAGTTCAAATGCTTGAGACTTACGTCTGTGGTATGTATGTGTGCATGTCGGTGGCTAGGGGAGGAGAGGTATTTCAACTAAACAACCAAAGTTGGAAATAATTTTACCCACATAAAAGTAATATGAACAATATACACTTGAGGGACATCTAGGTTGATTCCAGATTCTGGCTATTACCAATAAAGCTGCTATCAACATAGTTGAGTAAGAGGACACTTACTTGTTGCATGGTGGCGCATCTTTCAAGTATATGCCCAGGAATAGTAGCTGGGTTTTACAGTAGCACTACCCCCATTTATCTGAGAAAGCGCTAGATTGATTTCCAAAGTGGTTGTGCAAGTTTGCACTCCCACCAGCAATGGAGAAATGTTCCCATTTCTCCACGTCCTCGCCAGCATGTAGTGTCACTTGAATTTTTGATCTTAGCCATTCTGGTAGGTATAAAATGGAATCCCAGGGTCATTTTGATTTGCATTTCCTTGATTGCTAGAGATATTGGATTTCTTTAGGTCTGTCTCTGCCATTCGATGTTCCTCTGTTGAGAATTCGCTGTTTAGCTCTGTACCCCATTTTTAATTTTATTATTTGGTGTGGCGGTATTTAGTTTCTTGAGTGCTTTATAAACTTTTAATATTAGTCCCTTTTCAGACATAAGGTTGGTGAAGATCTTCTCCAACTCTGTAGGCTGTTTTTTCATTCTGTTGACTGTTCTCTTTGTCTTACAGAAGGTTTTCAGTTTCATGAGGTCCCATTTATTAATTGTTCATCTTAGAGTCTGAGGTATTCGTGTTCTGTGCAGGAAGTTAAAAAACTGTGGTATGTTTACACAATAGAATATTACTAAGCTATTAAAAATAAGGAAATCTTGAAATTTGCAGGTAAATGGATAGAAGTAGAAATGATTATCCTGAGTGAGGCTACTCAGACCCAGAAAAACATGCATGGTATGTACTCATTTATAAGTGGATATTAGCCCAATATAGATGTCCTGTGAGCAACCCTACCCAGCAGGGGATCAGGACAGATACTGAAAATTGCTGCTGGACTCCCGATGGACACTGAAGAGTGGTATGGGAAAATGGGGGGCTGGAAGGACCCCAGAGGGTTCAGAATCCCAATAAGGAGACCATCAAGGTGGCAGATCTGGACCCAGGTGGGACTGCACACATTGTTGCACCAACAAAGGACAATGCATGCAGTAAACCTAGTCCTTTTGTACAGATTATACCCAATGGACAACTCATTCTCTATGGTTTTGGTGAGAGTGCCAATTACTTCTGACATGAATCTGGTGCCCGGCCCTCAATTTGATCACTTTCCCTTGGTGGGGAGGCCCTGGCAGCACAGAAGGGAAAGCAGACTATCTGGATGAAATGTGATAGGTTAGGATCATATTGTGGGGAAGGAAGTCCTTCTCTGTCAAGGCCTAGGGGAGAGGAGTACAGTGGAAGAGGGAAGGATGATGGGAACAGGAAGATACATGTGATTGGATAACAACAGAAAAGTAATCTGAATAAATTATATATATATATATATATACATATATATATATATATGTATATATATATATATATACCTTTGAAATATTTAGTGTCAAGCTAAAGGTATTAAACAGAAGGGAGAGATTAAGGTCAAATCTTAGCTATGAAAGTTTAAAGACTGTGCAAAAAAGAAGTCATATGTAGCACATAGTTACTCTTGCATAATAATTCAATATGAACTTTTGATTTGGTATACTGTGTTTGTACTCAAATCATGCTTAAATAAGTATTAGAACTCTATTGTCATATCCGAACCACACCTCACATCTTTGTTAGAAAGAGAGGGGGTAACAAAAAAAAGTACTTATTATTTGTCAAGGTGGCAAGATAGGGACTAGAGAGATGGCTCAGAAATCACAATTGTTTGACATATGTACCATATATATTTATAATATAGCATATATAATATATATAATATATATAACACATAAAGAAAATAAAGATCCAAAGAGGAGGTAAAGTTGTATGGTTTTCCGTGCATAGTTGGTAAGAAGTGAGTATTCACAGAGAACTATGATCTGGGAAGAAAAGTATGTGATCTGATCCTAATACACTGGAGGAAACTTAGAAATGATTGTGTGTTAAGATTGTTCTTTTATTTCTAGTGTGCTCAGATTGTTCCTTGGTTCTTAATGTGTTCAGAGATGAGAATGTGTCTTTCCTCTTGTATATACACTTCTGCATTGCTGTGTTTATGACCTACTTTGAAAAGAACTACAAGGACAAAATGAGAGTCAGCTTGTAGATCTTCTTTGTTTTAAAATGCCGAGTGCCAAAATTTTGTGTCAGCATACCATAAACCCTATTTATGTTAGTCTGCTTTCCACTGTTACAACAAAATACTCTAAACTAATAAATATATTAAGAAAACGTAGGCCACATTTTAAAAACCCTAAATTCAGTATCTACCGAACCAATTTTCTACTTCTTGGAGAAGATACACAGAGGTTGGTATGTGATATGATGGCCTAATCTTAAGAACACATTTATGATAAATAGCAAATGTCCGATGGCAGCTATTTTAATTGTTTCTTGGAGCAGTTCCCCAGCTAACTTTATAATCTCCCCCTTAACTCCACTTCTTAAATGTTCGATAATGTCTCCATATCGCAATGTTAAAGACCCAGATCCCAACACAGGAATGCTTGCGGGAGTTTTGGGATGGGGACAGTCAAGCACCTGCCACCATATAAAATAAGCAGAACTATAATGTCAGAGGATGAAGATTTGTAATGGTGTCAACCATGGTCAAAGAGCTTCCACTATATTAGCACCACTCCTGCTACGGGAGGCTAGAGTGATCATGTGTCAAGAGTAGAGGAACACAAACTAAGCTACTTTCTCTAGTTATTTTACTATACCTGAACAAAGCAGGCCAAAGAGAGCTCATGGGGAAAAGCCTGATTGCAAAGAGGCTTCAAAAGAGCCTGTCTCAAAGAGGCCTTGTCACATGACATACGGGGCAAGACAGAAATGATGGCGTTTTCCTTGAAATATTATGGTATATTTACCTTACCATCTCATTATGGATGAATGGTTAAATTTTTTGCCTATTTTTCTTCAGTTGGAGCTTTATCCAATCATGTTATTCAGGTAAAAAGAAAGGTTTCCTTCTACTCTGAAGATTAGCTAACAAGAACTGACTGTAAGAAGATTAATGTTAAAAGAAGAGAAAGAATACTAAATTTATTAGTATGTACAACAAAGAGTCATAAGACATAGAATTGTGGTTTAAATGACAACATGGGCTACACAAATGAACAGAATCATGGCTAGGGATTGGTGGGTAATGATAACACCAATAGGGAGGTGAAAGAGAAGAAAGAACAGCAGACAGGGCTCTTAGAACTGTGTTGGTAGAGGTCCTCAATACTCTCTTAGAGCTGCCTTCAAAATAGTTGAAGAAAAATATGCTGGTCATGATGGTAATTATGAAGAGGCTGAAGCAGGAGGATTAAATTCAATGTGGAGTAAATAGTTCTTGGCTTAAACAAACCAAACAAATAAAAGAAAAACAAAGAAAACAGAAAACAAATCTGTCTAGATAAAATACCATGTTCATGAAGAAGGGGTACTAGTGCTTAAGGGATAGCCAATGAGCTTCAGGCCCATGTCCTCAGAGTGGGCAAAGAGAGATTCAGTCAGTGTATTCTGTGTTGCACATTAGGAATAAAACAGGTAAGGGGTCCAGTGATCTCCAAATCGGTGGTAGTGACATGAACTCTCAATGTTCAATAAGGGATTGGAGAGTTGGAGAAAGCAGCAGAGGAATTCACTGTTAGGTGCAGCTGGTCAAGGCATGGGCTCTCTCTCTTTCACACGGTTCCAGTTCTGGTTCTGCAGTGGCTTCTGTAGAACTCTTTATTGATTGAAGGGAGTGTTCCACTTCGGCAGATTGAGTCCTTCTACTCCACTGTACAACTTCATCATCACAGAAAATTGCTTTCATTTGGAAGGGTGGCCCCTGCACCTACTTGCTGTGCGGCCCTTTCATAAAGCTGTTTCACGAGTAGGCCTCATGTTCCTGGAACCCACAGCAGCTTTAGTCAGTGACTGGGAGGGTCCCAGGCCTTTCCCGCGCTTTTCGTTGCCTTGTGGACCCAGGTGTAGAGTTACTGCACTTTGGAAAAAGCATCCTCCAAGTGTCTTTTTGTACAATTTTCTGGTTTGTCTTTTCTGGTTGTTGGTGGGATTCTCAATGAAGACTTTAAGACATTTAATTTCCATTTGAAAGAAGCTTTTTTTTTTCCAGTCAGAAACAGTCCCTCCTTCTGTGTGAGAGTGGAGAAATCAGAGTGGGTTTGACTGTGCAGCAATTTCTAATGTCTCTCAACAGATGGGAACACCAGACATTGGGATGTTATTATATTCAATATCAGCAGCACTCACAGGAAGTATTGATGACAGACTAGCTTCTCACAAGCGTCAAGAGATACTCAGTGGTATATACTGCCATGTGTGCCTTATTTTCCCCCACATTTTAACAACACCCCCTTCTTTTATAATTCAGCGTTCACAACTGAAGAAGCCTAACCCAGGCCGCTCTTTTTAGTATCTTTTCCTTCGTTGTTTTTTGCAGCGTTGATTTGGGCTTTTTCTGCGTCAATTTTAGCTATGTCACACTGTGACAATTAAAGCTTAAGACATTATTTTCCAGCTAGCAATTCACTAAAAGAGTTGCAAGTTTGAGACAACATCTTTTACAGGCTCTTAAATATGACATATTCTAATGCTTGATATTTTATCTGTAGCTTAGTTGTTTCAAATTAAAAGATTTTCTTTTAGGCTGAGATCTTCTATGATAGCTTTGGGTTGCTAATTACACCCAGATTAGATTCTCATGTTCACTAAATTGTACTTTCCCCCACAAAAGCTATCTATTTATATTCCACTCAACTGTTTGTGAAGGCAATTTTTCAGTTTTATTGTGGTAATGCAATATTAATTAATTTATACATTCCAGGTCATATTCCTGGTATTTTGGTAACAGAAAGACTTGCCTTAATGCATTTATGAATTTTTAAATTTTACTGTATTTGTGTCTGTCTCTGTGTGTGTTTACATATGTGTGGGCACATATCTGTGAGTAGTATTTCATTTATGTGTGCACATATGTGTGTGGACACCCGAGACCGTCTAGCTTGTGCTTTCACCCGCTAAGTGAAGAGTCAGTTAAAGCCAGAGTTTTCCAATATAGCCAATAATCTAGCTAACCAGCTTGCTTTTGGGATTCAGCTTCTGCTTTAAAAAATAGAATTCGAGCCTGATTGCCGTACCCACCAAAACTGTATTTATGTGGCTTCTGAGTGTTTAAACTTTGGTTCATTTGCTTTAACCACCAAGAAATCTCCTAATCCATGAACTTTAATGATGTTCTATCACGTTCCTGCCTGTTTACTCCGAGTTGTAGATACGATGATGGGCAAGGACTGTGATGCTAGTACTGAGGAGGCTGAGGCAGAAGAATCTTGAGTTCAATGCTAGTCTGTTTTGAATTACTAAAAATGCATTTGAAAAAAGCAATTCTAATTGAATTTACATTCTAGAATTTTTTTGTGCAGCAATGTGTTGTTGAAATTTGGGTTACCAAAATTTGAGTCATTCCTTTTGCCGGAAAAAAAAAAAAAAAAAAAAAAAGAAAGAAAGAAATGCCAAGTATGATTATTAGTATGTAAGAGAAAAACAACCTGACATGCAAACTGCAAATTCTAATAGCTTCTTGGAATAGGTAGATGAAAAAAGAATGAGGGCGAGCCATGCTTTCTGTGCTGGAAGTCAGCAGACACTGGAATCCAGAAAGTGGCTGAGTAGAGCTCCAGAGAATGAGTGTACAAAGAACCCAAATGTCTGGGTAAGCATGCCCAGGCTTTGGTGAACATCTGAAAGAAAGAGGAAAGAATAAGGAAAAGCCGACATTCAGAAAAAGTTGCATAGTAGAGGCTCCATGAGGCTGCTTGATAGAAGGCCTAAAAGCAGCTGCCCCAAGGGTGGGGCTTCTACTAAGGAGAAGAAAATTTCATTCAGGGGATAATCAGTCCTGCCTTTTCCTTGGTAAGTTTTCAGGTGACTCTTGTTTCCCAGGCAATGGACTTGGCAGGCTGGGCTGCTTTACTCTTACAAAGGAAATAGTATATTTCAGGTCCACCCAGAGCCATAGCAGAAAATTATATTCTATGCTGTTGAACAGGAGAAAGAGCCTTTGCCTTAAGTGGCTTCAACAACTCCAAATACCTTTCCATCTTCATTCAATCACTTAACCCTTTGCAACAGCAATTTTTTATCTTTCTGGTACCAGAAAAAACAAGGGATGGCGTCCAAAGCTTCAACGGTTTCCAAAGGTGTAGTAACACTTCTTGCCTGCCCCAGAAATAATTATTCACTGATTATTTTCTATAGCGTCTGGGGAAGCTAAAAGCACTGAGTCTACCTTACTTAGGTGTTAGTATCCTATATAAGGCATTTCTATTCCTACTAGATTTCCCCATGGCTTCCAAGAAAGACAAATGAATCTTTTGAAATTATGGTCACATAACAGTGTTTGATTCTCATGTGTCACATGATCCCATCTCCTGCTTTCACATAACAATTAACCAGCTTCCTCTAGGGCATGCATATTTTAAGAAAATGAAATGACAGTCTAGTTCAGCCTATATGACAGCAGGAAACTTACCTCTGAGTTATAATCAAGAGTATGCCACCTGCCAGAGAATGACAGGAAAACAAAGACTTGGAGTATATCGATTGTCACTAACATGTCTTTCGCAAGCTAGATTAACATCAGTAATAATCACTTAAATATAAAAAATATCTTTTAAAAATAGAATGTATAACAGTTTTTCTGGTCCCTGTCAAGAGTTATTGAAGCAGCAATTCATGAAAAATGTATTTGGAATTAACAGAAAAATCATTTTCTTAATCTTTACTAACAAAAATGAAACTGCAAATAAAATAATTTTATGTAAAGATAAAACGTTAAAGTTGGCCAGATGTGGTGGTGTACTCCTTTTTTCCCAGTACTGGGGAGACAGAGCAGGTTGATCACTGTGAGTTCAAGGCTAGCTTCTCTACATAGTTAATTCCAGAACACTCCAGGCTATGTAGAGAGGCACTGTCTCACAAAACATTTTTAAAAAGTTAACAAGTACTGTTATTTAAATGAAAACTGTGCCCCATCATCTCTAGAATTGAACACTTAGTCACCAGTTCATGGAGTTATTTGGGGGGACTGAGATGGTGCTGCCTCCCAAAGCATCTGTGTTAGTGGACATGGGGTTAGAAGCCCTGGTCCACTGCCCTTCATCCTTTCTACCTTCTGTTTCAGTTGAGGATGTGAGCTCTGGGCTGCCTGCTCCTGCTGCCATGCCTGTTGCCTGCTCCTTCCTTCATGGACTATCATCCCCCTAGAACAGTAAGTCTAAATAAACCATACTTTCTATAAGTTGCCTCAATCATGATATTTGAATGGAAATGGTTTGTATCATAAGTATTTCCCAAAGACTGTGTGCTAAGTTCTTGGTTTCGAGTCACAGCACTATTGGGAAGTGGCTAGATCTATTACGCAGAGGTTAGTGGAAGGAAGTGACATCACCAGTGACATGCCCCTTGAAGTAAGCATTGAAATCCCAGCATTTCCCTTTCTTCTTTTCCCCCTTCCTTTCCTATCTCCTCTCTCCTTTTTCTTCTTGTCCACAGTTTTTTCTTCATTTCCTATCCTTCTGTCTTTCCTGACAACAAGTAGTTAAATAAACTGCTTTGTCTTTCTTTCACACCAAGATACTCTCTCTTACCACAAGCCTGAAGCAATGGAATCAGATGACCAGAGACTGAGTCTTCTGAACCAAGGTTAAAATTAAATTAATCTTCCTTATAAAAGGTTTGTACTGACCCAGCAAGAGTCAGAAATCTCTCTTGTCTGGGTACAAATGTGTACCAGAGGATATCTAATCTCATCCACTAATACAACTATTCATGAAACCATTGCAATTGGAGAAGTAATGTAATAAAGGAAGAGAAAAAGTCTGTGTATGCTAGAAGTTTATTTATTACTTTCTAATAATGCTCACTGGTTATAATAGTAACATTAATATACTGTGGCTCAGAGAATAAGTGCTTACCAAGACTCATGCATAATTATTCTACTACCATATTTGAAAAAAAGTACAATAGGTGAAAATAAAATATAAATGAGATTGAAAAATCATATTGAATTCTAGTTTTTGGAATTAGTCTAAGATTATTTTAGCTTTATAAATTCTTTTTATGCAAATACACCTATTAAAAAGTCAAATAAACTTTAAATTGTCCAGATGAATTCTAGAGTACACTAGTAAATTTACAATAACACAAACAACTCCATTATGTCAAAAGACTCTCTTTGTAATCTGTCTACTGACTTACACAGATGATTTGCAGACTTCATATAACAGCAGTATGAACAATTTTTTTTTGGGGGGAGTGGTACATCAATGTATGATCTTGACATTTTTCAGCATGGAAACTACTGAGCTATGTTATAGTGTCACAAAAATTGATACTTTCTTAAACGTTAGGAGAAAAGAGTGTAGAAAAAGAGTAAAGCACTAATGATAAAGAGCCAATGCAAAGTAGAGCGGTCTTAGAGTTACTACTGCAGTGATGAAACACAGTGACCAAATCAACCTGGGGAGAAAAGGGTTTGTTTGGCTTATACTTCCACATTATTGTTCATCATTGTAAGAAGTCAGAACAGGAGCTCAAGAAGTGCAGGAACTTGGAGGCAAGACCTGATTCAGAGGACACGGAGTGATACTGCTTCCTGGTTTGCTCTACATGGCTTGCTCAAGCAGCTTTCTTTCTTTCGTTTTAAAAATTTTTTAGTTTATTATAATATATTAATATTATATCCTGAATATTGTCCCTCACTTGTACCTTCCCTTTCCCATTCTCCCTCCCTCTTCCACCCTATTCCTCTCCTCTAGGCCTCTGACAGAAGGTGACCTTTCCCCGACCATATGACCACAGCCTATCAGGTTTCATCCAGATAGCCTACTTTGCCTTCTTTTCTGTGCCTAATGGGCCTCCTCACCAAGGAAAAGTGATTAAATCAGTGACACCAGAGCTCATGTCAGAGGCAGTCCCTACCCTCCTCACAAGTGTGGAGAATGAGCTGCCCATTGGCTATATCTGAACAATGGGTCTAGGTTTAGTGCATGCATTGTCCTTTCAACCATCTTTCTTATAGAACCGAGGACCACCAGGCCAGCGACTGCACCACCCATAATGGGCTGAGCCCTCTGCTATCAATCACTAATTAAGAAAATGCCCTGCATCTAGATCTTATGGAGGTGTTTTTCTCAATTGAGATTCTATCACATAACTTGAGCTGGTGTCAAGTTGACCAAACCAGCTCATAGACTAAGTAAATAAAGTATCCTGGTACTATTTGTCTTATGTGAGGATTATGAAAATACAACAGAAAATGTCATAAATATAAGAAGTATAAAAATATAGTAATTCATGTCTATTAAACACTCATTCATTTAAGAGGACATTTCTAGGTTAAATAATTTCCCTGTAATCTTCCGAATATTCATTTTGAAAGTGACACAAGTCCGATCACCTTACTACACTCACTCACCTGGACCTTGAAATGTGAGCCCTTGATTTAATTTATCCATTTCAAACATTATTACTGTTATGTTTTCTATTCTCAATACTAATATTCACTTTATAAACTTCCATAACAAAGAGAACTAATTTCAAACAAAACAGTAATTTTTGTACAATTACTTTTCTAAAATGTGAAAAATTATATATTAGCCACTATTATGAACTTGTAAACATCTAATACAGAGAAATCCCTTAGAAGCAGATATGATGGGTTTGATCCCAATAATATGAGGACAGTGGTCAAAGGTATTTTAACATAGAAACACATTCACTGCATAGTTCTCAGATTACAAAACAGAAGGAAAAACAGGTGTTCTGTTTCATTGAAAAATTCACATGACATTATTACATCTAAAAAATTTGAACAAAATTATCAATATTACCTTATTCATACTATTATACAAGGACCTTTAATAATCTTCATTTTGCATGTATAAAATTTTCTTGAATTTTTTGCTAACTGAAAATACATGTTTCTTTATGTTCATTCTTTTTTATAAATATTTATTATTTTTACATATAAATTTATATTATTACACATATATACAAAAAACTACCTGTAGCAAGAAGAACAATGATACAATGTTACATTCTTAGTGTTTTGTCTATTTGTATTAGACAGGCTTGAAGAAAACATCTTTCCTATTTTGATGGGTCTAAAATTCTGAATGTGAATCAACCTCAAACACATCTTAATGAAATTCTTTAATGTAATTTAATTTTTTATTAGGTAACCACTTTATTTTTTACATATACATTTATATTATTACACACATATATAATAAACTATCCATACCTAGAAGAACCATGACACAATCAGCAATTATACAAAGGTTACACTCTTAGTGTTTTGGCTATTTGTATTTGACAGCCTTGAAGAAAACATCTTTCCTAACTTAGTGCATCTAATATTCTGAATGTAAAGCAATCTCTATCACATCTTGTCATTATCAACATAAAACATCTATCTAGATCTAAAAACATCTTAACCCCTAAAGAACTAAGCATCATTGTAAAATTAAGCTACCTGGTCTTCAACTTCATCAGAGACTTGAGAAGGAATAAACTTGATTACCTGAATATGCTGGGAGTGCAGGTTAGTAGCTTTCCAAATGAGAAGATGACAGAGACAGTTTTCTGCCTGAAGAATCACTCAAAACTCTCTATGATGTTGGAACATCTTCGTCAGGCCTCTGGTCCAATATATCTGACAGACATATTTGTGAAGCATGAACTATTGAGGACTTACTCACCCTGTCTTGGCATAATTTGGCTGTTGACTCTGTCTGCATCCAAGCTTGCCCATTTTTAGGCAAAATTCTGTCACTGGTAGAAACAAGGACAATTTTCCCAGTGGCTTGTTTGCCACATTTGATGCCATCTCCATAAAGAGGTTCTTTGATGCCCATCATCCTCTTGAGGTAGGCTGGGTGTTGCCAGGAGTTAACCTATCTCATTGTTTATCACAAAAATATACATCTTAGATAAATTCTTAATAACAAAATTTCCAGAAAGAAGTGTAACAATGTTCTGGAATCACTTAGGATTTAACCTGAGTTAAAGAAATAGTATTTCAATTCATCAATTCATCATCTATCTACTGGACACCACTAAGTCATGCAGATGCAAACTGTTTATACAAGTTGGCCAAAAATGAAAACTTTTGCATGATTAGCCATTGAAATAAGTAAAACGAACCACTGTTTCAATGTAATAATCAGGAACACTGAGACACCTTTAAAATGTTTTATGCATTTGAAATGTTTCAGTGGTGCTTTCAAGTTAATGAGGAGGAACAGAAAGTAGAACAGAGAGTAGAGTACTGGGAGAAATCATTGTTCCTATTTATCACGCAAAAGCTACTTCTGACACTTTACTATTGTGAAATCTTCCAATAAGTTCTGAATACTTTTAAAATGAATTCTACCTTCTTAGAGGAGAAAACACTGGTTCCAGTGATAGAACTGCAAAATAATACAAAAAGTAAAAATTATTTCAAAATAATGGATTTAGGTCCACATCATACATGGTTCTTTGTTGATGTTTCATTCTCTGTGTTGTAGTGTAACTATCCTGTATTATATGGCTAATATCCGCTTATGAGTGAGTATATACCATACGTGTCTGGGTCTGGGTTACCTTACTCGGGATGATTTTTTTCTAGTTCCATTTTATCTGCCTGCAAATTTCAAGATTTCCTTGTTTTTAAAAGCTGAATACTACCTCATTGTGTAAATGTGCCACAGTTTCTTTATCCATTCTTCAGTTGAGGAACATCTAGATTGTTTCCATATTCTGGCCATTACGAATAAAGCTGCTATGAACATCATTGAGCAAATGTCCTTGTTAGTATGGTGAAGCATCTTTCAGATATATTCCCATGATTGGTATGGCTGGGGACTGAGGTAGAGCTATTTCCAATTTCCTGAGAAAGCACCAGATTGATTTCCAAAGTGGTTGTTCAAGTTTGCACCCCCACCACCATAGAGGAGTGCTCCCCCTTTTCCACATCCTTGCCAGCATGTGCTTTCACTTGAGTTTTTTTTTTTTTTTTTTTTTTTTTTTTTTTTTTTGTCTTAGCCATTTGGATAGATGTAAAATAGAATTTCAGAGTTGTTATGAGTTGCATTTCCCTCATAGCCAAGGGTGTTGAGCATTTCTTTAAGCATTTCTCAGTCAATTGATATTCCTCTGTTGAGAATTCTCTGTTTAGTTCTGCACCTCATTTTTAATTGGATTATTTGGTTTGGTAGTGTTTAATTTCTTGTGTTTATTTATTTATTAATTCATTTATTTATTTATTTATTGGTTTTTTGAGACAGAGTTTCTCTGTGAAGCCATGGCTATCCTGAACTCACTTTGTAGACCAGGCTGTACTCGAACTCACAGTGATATGCCTGCTTCTGCCTCCCGAGTGCGCCACCACGCCCAACCTATTTCATGAGTTCTTTATATGTTTTGGATATTAACCCTTTGTCAGATGTAGGATTGGTGAAGATCTTTTTCCAGTCTGAAGGCTGCTGTTTTGGTTTGTTGACAGTGTCCTTTGCCTTATAGATAGAACCTTTTCAGTTTCATAAAATCCCATTTATTAATGATTGATCTTAGGGACTGAGCTGTTGGTGTTCTGTTCAGGATGTTGTCTTCTGTGCCAATGCGCTCAAGGCTCTTACCCAATATTTCTTCTAACAGATTCATTGTGCCTGGTTTTATGTTGAGGTGCTTAATTGATTTGGACTTCAGTGTTGTGCAGCATGATAGATATGCATTTAATTTCATTTTTCTACATGTAGCCATCCAGTTAGATCAGGACTATTTGTTGAAGATGCTATCATTTTCCCACTGTATGAATTTGGCTTCTTTTTTAAAAATCGAGTGTCCATAGGTATGTGGGTGTATTTCTGGGTCTTCAGTTATAGAATGGAGATTGCGCCAGAAGGTCTTTTATTTTACAGGGTCGTTTTAGGTATTCTTGATTTTTTATTTTTCCATATGAAGTTGAGAATTGATCTTTCAAGATCAGTAAAGAATTGTGCAGTTATTCTGATGGCATTTGCATTGACTCTGTAGATTGCCTTTGGTAAGATGGTCATTTTTACTATGTTGATTGTCCCAATCCACAAACATGGAAGATCTTTCCATCTTCTGAAATGTTCAAATGCTTTATTCAGAGATTTGAAGTTTTTTTTCATTCAAATCTTTAACTTTCTTGGTTAGAGTTATCCAAGACACTTTATACTATTTGTGGCTATTGTGGAGAGTGAAGTTTCCCTAACTTCTTTCTCAGCCTGTTTGTCACTTGTATACAGGAGGGCTACTGATTTTTTTTAGTTGATTTTGTATCCAATCACTTTGATGAACATGTTTGTGAGCTATAGAAGTCCCTTGATAGAATTTTGGATGTCACTTATGTATACTATTATATCATCTGTGAATAGTGTTAGTTTGACTTCTTTTCCGATTTGTACCCCTTTGATCTCCTTTAGGATTGAAACTTGTTCAGGTTTTTTAACTACCATCTTATTTAAAACAATCTACAAATATAATAAAAACAGCATCCATATTTCAGCATTATTCTCCACAGGAAAGAAATTCTAAAATTTAACTGGAACTAAAAGGACTGTGTCTAGCTAATGACACACTCATAACAAAAATGAAGCTAATTTTCTTAGTTTGGGTTATATTGCTATGAAAAGACACTATGACCAAGGCAACATTTAATTGGATTTGGCTTACCATTTCAGAGGATTAGTCCATTATCACCATTGTGGGAAGCATAGCAGCATCTAGGCAGACATGGCTCTGGAGAAAGAATTGAGAGTACTACATCTTAATTCAAAGTCAGCAGAAGTAAACTGGCCCACTGCATGTGGCTTGAGCATATATAAGACTTTAAAGCCTGCCTCCACAGTTATCTATTTTCTCCAACAAGGTCACACCTACTCCAACAAGTCCACACCTCCTAATAGTGTCACTCTCTATGCGCCTATGGTGGCCAATTATAATTAAATTATCAATTCTACTCCCTGTCCCCCAGAAGCTTATAACTGAATGCATTAAGTCCAACATCAAAAGTGCCTATAGTCTCTAAAAGTCCCAACTTGATTAGATGTCCAAAGTTCAAAGGTTTCTCTAACACTCAAACACAGTCTCCTAACTGTAATCTCCTGACAATAAAAATTAAAAAGCAGAAAACATTCTTCCAATATTTAATGTCATAGGATATACATTACAATTCCGCAGTGGAGAAAAGGGAGCATGGCAAGGAAATTCTGGGTCAAAGCAAGACTGAAAACCAGCTGGGCAAACTCCAACTCTGCATTTGCATGTGTGATGTCAAAATTGTCTTCAGATCTCCCACTCATTTCAGCTTTGTTGACTGCAATATATTTCTTTTTCTTTGGCTGATTCCACTCACTGTTAACAGTTTTCCTTTTCAGGTCTCCCATGACTTTGGCATCTCTAACACTTGGGGATCTTCAAAGCAATCCAGGATTAACCTTCAAATCTTCACATAGTGACTTTTCATAGTTTCACACACTGACCTTTTGGGACCTCCGTGTAAGGACTCCACTACCATATGCTTGGCCTCAGCACTTTTCCTTATTATGGAGGGAGATTCCTCTTCTATCTTTCTATGCTTCCTTGTAGGGACAACTGTGTCACACACCTAGCCAGAGAAATTTCTTTGGTCAAGGAGTGAGATTAACTAGCTCCTTTTTTTATACCTGATTCTAAATCCAGAAACACAAAGCTGGAGCTGCCAAGTTCTGTTGCTTTCTACAGATGTAACATGGCCCTCTTGTTCAAATACATTTCTGATTGTTTCCTTCACTGCCTAAGCTCGACTGTTCTTGAGCTTGCTCTGCAGAGCAAGCTGACCTTGAACTCAGAGATCGGCATCCTTCTGTCTCCTGAGTGCTGAGATTAAAGACATCTACTACCATGCCTGAACCTTGGGTTTTCTTTAATTTCTTTTTAGACAGTAGCTTGTAAAAATCTTAGTGGGATTTTGTTTCAAGATGACCAGTCCCTTAATTATACTCAGTATCTTTAATATGTTTATATCCTTTAGCTCCGTTCTACTTCCTATTGCCCCTTTAATCTTTAAACTGTACATTTTTGTATTTTTCTTTCTCAACTTGCTATGTTTCATCAAAATATTATTAACAAAATTTCCTTATTTGTGAGTAACAATTAGGCCTTAAGTTGAGGAGGAGATTCAATAATTTACTTTTTGTCCTTTCATCCAGATATGTATCTCCCTATTCCCTCTTCTTTATTTCCAACCCCTATCTCCAAGTCTAAGAAAGAAAGATGAAGGAAAAGAGAGACATCCCTGAGACCAACCTCATTTTCTCTCTGTATAAGACAATAGTAACTTAAAATGAACTCTCCATGAAAACAAACATCTATAGCTAGAGAAAGCAAGCAAATACCTACCCAACCCCCGTTAAAGTAAACAGGGTATTGTTCTCTTAAGGTTTATTCCAGCTGATTTGGGACAAATAATACCTTAATTCAGCCTAAAAATGGGCAAGCTCAGTTGCAGGGGTGAATAATACTTTTTCATGGGCCCAAATAAAATTGAAGAAAATGGTTAAACAGGTCGGGAATAGTATTCATGGTCCAGTTTCTTAATGTTGATAAATTTCAGGTTAAATAAAAGTCCTATGTGAAAGAGTCTGAAATTTTGCCCCAATTGGGATCTGAAGCTTTATTCTAGCTGTCCTGGGGGTGGCCTGTTCTGATAAGGAATAGCAACTAAAGCACTTGGAGCTATAACATGAAGAATGCAGGATGTCAGCAACCAGCATGCTGAGAGAAATGGATCCTGTCATATCTAATCCAGATTCAGTGTCTGGTTCTTTTGTTCTAAGAATGTATAATTTCTCACAAGCATTATACAGTCCTATAACTATAAATGTATAAGGTGTGTGTGATGCACAGAACAATTAAGGCTGCATCTCTGTTCTTTGTATGAGCAGAAGAAAGACATCTGCAAGTCTTCATTCATGTCATATGAAGAATGGCATCTAACAATAAGTCACAGGGATTCTGTGACCAATGAGAAGCTATTTCCATTAATTGGGATTAGCAATATAAGTTACCTGTATGTTCTTCAGTTTGAGTTCTTTTTTCTTTGTTTGTTTGTTTTAAATTCTTATTTAAGTAATTTAATCAGATTACATCTCATTTGTTATCCCCTCATTTGTATCTTCCCATTACTTCTCCCTCCCTGTTTCATCCTATTCCCCTCCCCTACGTCTCTGTCAGAAGGGGACTTTGTAACCCACTATAAGATCACAGCCTATCATGTCTCTTCCTGGTAGCCTGCTTACTCTTCCTCTGAGTGTCACCAGGTCTCCCCACCAAGGGGAATTGGTCAAATATAGGGCATCAGAGTTCAAGTCCAAGTCAGTCCCTGCTCTCCACACAATTGTGGAGAATGTGCTGTTCTTTGGCTAGATCTGGATAAGGGTTCTAACAGAGGAATATCAAATGACTGAGAATCATTTACAGAAATGATCAACGTCGTTGGTCATCAGAGAAATGCAAATCAAAATGACTCTGAGATTCCATCTTACACCCATCAGAATGGCTAAAATCAAAACCTCAAGTGATTCCATAGGCTGGAAAGGATGTGGAGAAAGGGAAACATTCCTCCCTTGCTGGTGGGAGTGCAAACTTGTACAACCATTTTGGAAATCAATCTGATGCTTTCTCAGAGAACTGGGAATATGACTACCTCAAGACCCCGCTACCCCACTCCTTGGAATACACCCAAAAGATGGTCTACCACACAACAAGGATACATACTCAACCATGTTCATCATAATAACCAGAACTTGGAAACAACCCAGATGTCCCTCAGTTGAAGAATGGATAAAGAAACTATGGTACATTTACACTATGGAATACTACTCAGTCATTAAAAACAAGAAAATTCTGAAATTTGCAGGCAAATGGATAGAACTGGAAATTATCATCCTGAGTGAGTTAACCTAGACCTAGAAAGCTACACATGGCATATACTCACTTAAAATTGGACACTAGACCAACAGAGATGTCCCATGAAAGTCTTCACGTAGCCAGAGGTTGGGATAGATAATGGGACTTCCTATTGGGACTCTAGGTGAGAGAGGTAAAGAAGAATGGGGAAATAGAAGGATCCAGAGGGTCCTAAAAACCTATAGGAAGACCATTAAGAATGGCAGATCTGAACCCAGGCAGGTCAGCTCAAACTACAGTTTGAATTCTTTACATCTCAACTGTAGCCCCCTCCCACATCATCTCCTGATCCTGCCCTCCCTCCCTCAGTCATGCCCTCTCTCTCCCTCACCTAGTCCTCAGAAAGGGGAGCTCTCCTCCCTTAACATCTGACCTTAGCCTATCAAGTCTCATCTGTAGTACCTCTGTCCTCTTCCTCTGTTGCCTGGCAAGGCCACCCTGCGTGGGGGAAGTGATCAATGTTGGAAGACCAGAGTACATGTCAGAAATAGTCCCTACTCCCCATATGTGGGACCCTCAAAGAGGCTGTGCTGCCTATCATCTACATCTAAACAGAGGACATAGGTTCACATCATATATCATCTTTGGTTGGTAAATCACTCTGTGTATTGGAGTATGGTTATCCTGTACTAAGTGGCTAATATCTGCTAATGAGTAAGTATATACCATGCGTGTCTTTCTGGGTCTGGCTTACCTCACTCAGGATGATTATCTCTAGTTCCATCCATTTGCCTGCAAATTTCAAGATTTCCTTGTTTTTGATAGCTTGAATAGTATTCCATTGTATAAATGTACCACAGTTTCTTTATCCATCCTTTGGCTGAGGGACATCTAGGTTGTTTCCAGATTCTGGCTACTAAGAATAAAGCTGCTATGAACATAGTTGATCAAATGTCCTTGTTGAGGATATGCCTAGAGTGGTATGGTTGGGTCTTGAGGTACGATTATTCCCAATTTCTTTTTTTAAATATATTTTATTAATTTATTCATATTATATCTCAATTGTTATCCCATCCCTTGTATCTTCCCATTCCTCCCTCCCTCCAATTTTCCATTTACTCCCCTCCACTATGACTGTGACTGAGGGGGACCTCCTCCCCCTGTATATGCTCATAGGGTATCAAGTCTCTTCTTGGTAGCCTGCTATCCTTTCTCTGAGTGCCACCAGGTCTCCCCATCTAGGGGATGTGATCTAATATTGGACAGCAGAGTTTGTGTGAAAGTCAGACCCCACTCTCCACTCACTCAACTATGGAAAATGTTCTGTCCATTGGCTAGATCTGGGTAGGGGTTCAAAGTTTATTGGGAGCTCAGTTTGACCCAATTTCTTAAGAAAGCACCACATTGATTTCCAAAGTGGTTGTACAAGTTTGCACTCCCACCAGCAATGGAGGAGTGTTCCTCTTTCTCAACATCTGTCACTTGAATTTTTTATCTTAGCCACTCTGATAGGAGTAAAATGGAACCACAAAGTCATTTTGATTTGCATTTCCCTAATGACTAGGGATGTTGAGCATTTCTTTAAGTGTTTCCCATTTGATATTCCTCTGATGAGAGTTCTCTGCTTAGCTCTGTACCCCATTTTTTAACTGGGATACTTGGATTGGAGGTGTTTAATTTCTTGAGTTCTTTATATATTTTGGATATCCATTTGTCTGATGTAGGGTTTGTGAAGAACTTCTAGTCTGTAGGCTGTCATTTTGTTCTGTTGACTGTTTCCTTTGTCTTACAGAATATTATTTTTAATTCATTGAATCGTTTTAGTATGTCGATGCAAAATAAGTTTAATTTTGATACATTGGTATAGAATTCAGTTTTAAGATACAAACTTGTCCACACACACATGAGGTATTGTACCCAGACTACTCAATTATAATACAAGGTTTACTTCCAATATTTTGAAAGTGCTATTGCAGGCCGTTTAGTATGAGTAATACAACCTACTTGTTAGTTGGTCAAATCATGGTCATGTCAACAACTAGTCTATTTTTATCACAAGATTATATATCCTAGGTTTAATAGATAGATATGATTGTATAGATATATAAGGTAAAAGAGTTAGATAAGGTCTTCAAAAGCCTCAGAGATATGGCATTTAAAGATGTTTTTTATTATCTTAAAGATTTTTTTGAAAATGAGACAGGTTAACTCCTGGTAACATACAGCCTTACTCAAAGAAGATGATGAGCATCAAAGAACCTAATTATGGAGATTGCTTCATATGCAGCAAACCAGCCATTGGTCAAAATGTCCTCATTTCTGCCCCAGACAGAACTCTGCCTAAAGATGGACAAGTTTGTATGCAGGCAGAGTCAGTGGCCAAACTCTGCCAAGACAGGGTAAACAAGTCTTCAATAATTTTTGCCTCACAAATATCTCTGTCAGATATACTGGCCCAGAAGGATGACGTTGATACTCCAACATTATAAAGAGTTTTGAGTGACTGTTCAGGCAGCAAATTTGTCTCTATCATTTTTTTATTTTGGAAGCTAATAATATGCACTTCTGGTTTACTCAGGTAACTAAGTTTTATTCTGTCTCAAGTCTCTGATGGAGTTGAAGACCAGATATTTAGTTTTACAATTAAGCTCAGTTGTTTAGGGGTTAAGATATTTTTCGTCTAGATAGTTGTTTTAGGTAGATAGAGATGAGATATGATAGATATTGATTTGCATTCAGAATTTTAAACTCACCAAGATAGGAAAGATGTTTTTTTCAAAGTTGCCAAATACAAATAACCAAAACACCACAAATGTAACATTTATATAATTCCTGATTGTTTCATGGTTCTTCTTGCTGTATGTAGTGTATTCTATATATGTGTAAAAATTTTAAATAAGAAAGTGAAAAATATTCTTCATAAGAGTGAACCATAGTCTATGTAGGACTGTTTTGAGATTTTCTTACATATGTAACTAATCTAAATCTCTTTACATTATCCTTAGGCAGACAATTCAGAGAAGGCCAAAAACCAACCATATTCTTCACCAAATTTAAAAAGAATTATCTGTAGGCAGCATATTAAAATTCTTCTCCTCTGAAAGCTCTTGATCCAGGTCTTCATACTTCAAATCACTCTCAGCCCCACTGCCTTCCATTGTCATACTAGGATAGCTCATTAAGCAGTACTTGAAGTATTCCACTGCTTTTCTAACCCACAGCCCCCAAATCCACATTCCTACAACCAAAAGCGTGGTCAGATATATCACAGCAGTACCCCAGTCCCTGATACCAATTCCTCTCATAGTTAGGATTTATATTGCTGTGCAGAGAAACCAGGACCACAGCAACCCTTATAAAAGAAAACATTTAATTAAGCTGACTTACAGTTTCAGAGGTTTAGTCCATTGTAATTATGGTGTGAAACATTATAGTTTCCAGACAGACATAGTGCTATAGATGAAACCAGCAGTTCAACATCTTGATCCAAAGGCAGGAGAAGGAGACTCTCCTACTGGGCATGGCATGAGCAGATATAAGATCTCAAAGCCTGCCTATACCTCCTAACATTGGCACTCTCTATGAGCTTATGTGGGCCAATTGCATTCAAAGTACCACAGAAATGAAATGACATCAAAATGTAGTTTGAGGTGTCACTGTCTTTGACGTCAAATTATAGTTCAAATCTCTCGATACTAAAATAGATAAAACTGATACATAAAACTGATACATAAATGCAAAGAATTTATTAGTTCAGTGTATAAAATAATGTTAACAAAGTTAATAAGCTTTAAACAACATTTCTAAGTATGTCTAAACTGAATAGCAAGATATTTGAAGAAAGATTCCCAAAAGCTATGGGATATGAAGACCATGACTTCCCAGAAAACCTCTATGTACATCCCGGCCTTTCTTATTTTGTATTTTGCAGGCTTCTCTGTCTCAATAGGTTTTCATTATATGAAGGCCAAGAATGGTGGACTTGCAGTCTTCTTCTGTAAAATGGGCTGAGTCAGTTCAATTTGTTGTATGAAGTCCAGTGGGAAAATCTTGAGATAGCTTTATCTACTTCTACTTTCCTCACAATTTTTCTTCCGGATACCAGTTCAAATGCATAGCCTATCCATCATGGAAGAAATTCAGGGCAGCAGTAACTTGAAGAAGGTAGCCACAATGTACTGACAAAAGAAAGAAAACGAAGAGAGACAAATATGTGTGTCACTTAGTTCCTTTTCTTCACTTATATAGATACTCATTCACAAAATAATGCTACCCACAGTGGACTTATATTTATACTTCAGTTAATACAGTAAAAATAATCTGTCACAGATATGCACTTGATATGGCCCCATTGTATGCCTATGACTCTCCGTAAAGCATAGCCCACAGTCCAGGCGTTTCCATTCCATTTTGGCCATCACCTTCACAACTTTACAGAATAGCATTCTGGTCCTTCTTTCAGAGGCTCTGTCTCTGGCACATGTTGTCAGAGACTCAGCTGCTCTATGAAACTGTTGAGCAGGGCACCATGGCCACCTAAGTCTATGCTTCTAAGTTCTGCTCTCAGCTTAGATGTAGCCTGGGTGCCTTGGACCACAAGTGTATAAGCTTCTGTGCCTGTAGCCCAGGGAAATACTTTGTTAGGCAACTGCTTTTATAGAACAGGGAACCTCTTCAGTATAGTCTTTCTTCCTGTAAACCAACTTGTATCTTCACAAAAAGAGCTTCTGAGAGGTAGAGCTTTACCCTCACGGCATCTTTTCTTTTATCTCAGTTGAGCACAGGAAGTGTCTTCTCCTGAGTTGTGCTAATATCTTCACAGCTGCTTTCACAGCACCAATCTGAATACTTTCTAAATATCACAAGAATGGCTCATAACCATGTTCCTGGTAGACTCTTTATTTCACTCTGCTACTTCATGAGCCAGACATCTTCTGTCCATTTGTCCCTCAGTACTGCCGTCTTCCAAACTCTAAACAACATAGCTCATTATGTTTTGCTGAAGGTATTCAAAGGCTTTTCTAGCCCTGCAAATTCTTTTATGTTACTCCCATAAATTAATTCCAATTTTCTAAGAACCATATGGTCAGATTTATCACACCAACGTTACCTTTTCTGCTAACAATCTCTCTTTGTTTCATTTTATTTTCCTTATTAAAATACTCACACAAAGACAACTTAAGGAAGAAAGGGTTTATTTATCCTGGCTCATAGATCAAGAGTGCAATCCATGATCAAAGAGTAGTCCCAGTGGTAAAGGTATGAAGCCGTTAGTCATACCTTATCCACAAACAGGAAACAAAGAACAGTGGATGGATACTGTTGTTCATCTCTCTTTCTTGACTCATACAGTCCAGGATCTCACCCGTGGAATAGTTCAACCTACAGATAGCTGGTATTCCCACTTCCATTTATCCAATCAAGACAATACTCCATATCCTGATCACAACCCCATGTCTGTATTCTGTAACTCTGTATTCAGAAAACTCTGTATTCTGTCAAGCTGACTATTCATACTACCTACCTCCCCAAATGGCACAGGAAAGCATCAAGTAAAATAGAGCCTGAGACCCTGCAGCCATCCTGTCTGTAGGCCCAATTGTGTCTGAATTACTGTGCACTTAATCTAGTTATTTTTGCTTTATTTTTAGAAACTGCTTATTTAGGCCTTCTGTGAATACTGTTGAAATTACAGTGAGAGTATAAGAAATGATAGATGCTTAAAACATTATCAGGCTATTTTTAGTACAAAAACCATATTACATTATTAACATGTGTATGAAATATGAATTACATGATTTTACAAAGAAGGACGTTACCTTATTTCTTTACTGGAGTCACGAGATTATTTATTCTTTGTAATGTTTCAATTGGTGGCTCTAGAGGAGCCCTAATGCAGCTCTCTCTACTTTGCTGAGACATCCAGGTGATCTCAATATGTCTATTGTCCCACATGCTTTCATCTTCTCAAAAACAAAAAGTATTCAAAGTATACAAACAAAAGAAGCCCCTGACATTAACAATAAATGTGGGAGAAAATTGGTTATCTTCTGAACACCTAAAGTGGTGTTACCTTCTCGGTAGTAACATCCAACAGAGTGAGAACCACTATTTACTTGCAAAGCTCATTTGGAAAACCCCTAATCCTTAAGTATGGGGATTTTAGATGCATCTCCAGTGAAGTCCAAAGGCACTTTAATAGATTCTCTTTTCATTGCTCAGTGAACAAGACTAGGTACATAAATTGTTCCTAGGTGCCCGATCTTCCTCACACTCTCTATCACATCCATTCTAAAACATTTTGTTTGAATCAAAAGAGCCTGTTTAATTTGATAATATAAAACACTGTGGAACCATTGACACTTCAATCAGAGTGTATTATACTGAAATCACAGTGGGAAATCCCTTTTACATATGATGTACTAACATTAAAGGGGACTTGATTTCAATCTAAGAATGAAAGGTAAAACACAACAGTATGTATGTGCATAATAATAATGTGTGTGCATAAAAATCCAGGGTGATTTCATTGCACCTGTTAACTGTATAGCAGATCTCACTGTCAGATAGAACATTTATGATTATTTTCATAGTTCTGGAAATAATAAGAATGAAGTTAAGTCAACGCGATTTATAAAACAGAGTTTTGTTATCACTTCTTAAAAAACACTTAGTGAGGAAACATCTGATTTTTGTAATATTCCTGCTTTGCATCTCTGCCATTAGTTCATGACTTATTACAAATAGTTATTGGAGCCTTTTTAAAGAGTGATTTAGACAAGTCCATACACTTTTACATGCATCACAACTGCAACATTTTATCACATCTCATGTCATCCGTTCTCTGGCCTAGGAACTAAACAACATTAAGACCTGGAGATGCCTTTTGTAATAAAGTTGAAGGATGTGGGTAAATAAAGGAGCTTTACACAGACAACCACAGGGTAAGATTTGTTTCATTGTTCCTAAGAAGTAAGAAACTAAGTACCCTACATTATACATGCATTTGCTCACTGACATTGACCCTCTGCTTTTGGGGGGATGTGTAGCTGGTTGAATGAGGTGTTCTCAGGACTTTTATACTACCGAAGCTTAGTGGTATGGTCTGTATGCTCTTGCTCCAGGAAATAATCATTAGGCCAGCTTTGAGAGCGCAGGGATTCACATCATTTCTAGTCTGTTCTTCATTTGCTGATTGTGACTCCAGGTGTGAGTTCTCAGCTGTTCCCACCACCATGCTTTCATGCTCTCACTCTATGATATTGGTGTTATCTCAGTGGTACTGTAAGCCCAAAAGAACCCTTTCTTCTAAACACAGACCTGGTCATTGTGGTTTATCATAAGAATAAGAAAATAACTAATACAGGAACAGATAGGACATTGAGTATGTTCTCAGAGAATGTCAGGCCTACATTTTAGTTTCTCAAAGAAATATCAAAATTTTGCATTTCGAAAATATATCCAGAATCATTAGTTTAAACCAAATAAAATGCTATCCAAGCCTATATTTGTGAAGAACATGTCATTTTTAATCATTAAAACTTTAACTTGAGGCCAGACACAGTGGTGCACACCTGTAATCTCAGCTCTTGGGGAGACAGTGGGATGTAGATCTCTATGATTTCCAGGCCAGCCTGGTCTACAAAGCGAGTCCAGGACAGACAAGGCTAAAGAGAAAAACCCTGTCATGAAAAAAAAAAGTTGAAAAAATGTCCCATTTAAGGTTGAATGTGCTGGGTGCACCGGGGCATGCCTATAATTCCAGCACTCAAGAGCCAGAGGCAGGTGGATCTCTGTGAGTTCAAAGCCAGCCTGGTCTACTAGGTGAGTCCAGGACAGTCAAGGCTACACAGAGAAACTCTGTCTCGAAAAATCAAAACAAAACAAAAAGCAAATTAAAAAAAGATTGAATTCTTAAAATATATAAATTTACAAATATATATTTTTAACATTAGAAGATCACCACACACACACACACACACACACACACACACACACACACACACACACACATCTCGTATAAAACAAATGGCAATTTAAATTGGAGGACAATAAAGACAATGTGGAAGATTTTAGATGGTAAAGGAAAGTTGCACAAGACTGTGCCTTCTTTGTATTTCCAACACTATAATGAAAAATGTAATAATCTGAAAGGGAGAATGAAATTTAGGTCATCCAGATAATTTAAAGATTTGCATATATTGTATTCTTTGATTTAACCATACCAATTTCTCACTATAAAACTCATTTCCTAGAAAAAAAAAAAACCCAACCATAATTTATATTATAATTTTCATGTTTTCTTCTTGACTAATTATAATGTTTATTTTCATAGAAATAAAGCTTTAGATTTGGCTAAAATAACAAAATGGGTACACTAACTTGACATTTACAAAAACAGATAACTCTGAACTAATTTGATGTAACCAGATTTGTAGAGAAAAATGCCCATCTTCAGGAATCCTAAATGATATTGCCTTAGCTACCTATCTAATACCTCAGGTTAAGGACCTGAAAACAGGCAAGAAGTGGAAAAAATAGATTTAATTAGGGGACATCAGTAAGCAACACAGATAAAGGTGTCTAATGAAGCCAAGATCACTGTTGTGTTATTTACATGAGTTTTAGCTCTATCAAGAAGGAGAGCTGGGGCAGATAGGGATGCATAATTAAGAACCCCCAAACGAGGTGTGGTCTGCTCTGGCATTGTCTCTGTTCTGGTTACAAAAATTGATTTGAGTAGTCAAACTTGATAGAGGGACAAGGTAATTTTTAGACAATGATTACTTATGTACTAGGGTCCAATCTTACCTCTATCTGAAGAAAATCTGTCCTGTGAGAAAAGGTGACTGCACATGTAGTACAATTTCTATGGATTTTAGATGCCTGTATTCATTTATTTTCGGCTGTTGTGGTAAAAAAGAAACAACCCTCTCCCAAACAAAAACAACAACTTGAAAAATACATTGTATTTGAAGTCTTTATTTCGGCTTACAATTCTAAAGGATTAGCATCCACTGGTGGGGAAGTTACAGATGGTAAGAGTCAGGGAAGGCATGGAGGTAGGATAAAAAGCTGGCTGGTCATATGACAGCTACACTCAGGAAGCAGAGAAAGAACAAGTCAGCTAGACAACCACACCTCGGGCATCTCTACAGTGACACTCTTCCTCCAGCATGGCCCCTCCTCGCAAATGTTCCATCACTTTCCCACACAGCACCTCCATACGGGGATCACAAGGTCAAATAAATGATCATATGAGGAATATTTTATACCCAAACTGCATTCAGTTCTTTTAGAACTATTAGATTGGGACATTGTACAAATCTGACAGCAGTGTGACTGTGTTACTCTTATTTTTGTGCTTTTATACATGAAAGTGAGGGGGACAGATTTGCAGTTAGTATAGAGACTTCTTCAATACTCAGCACATTGGTGTATAGAAACACAGATAAGTGAGTGGCCCGAAGTAAAGGAGAAGCATGGGAAATGAAATCAGGGACATCGGGATTCCATCATTCTTTTAGTTATCTTGTGAGCCGCAAGGAGGAGTCAGCGCTTTTTAGCTAAAGCACCGTCCAATCCAAGTGTTCACTGTATTCATAGTTCATAATATTTTTTTGATGAGAGGAAGCCAACATTTATAATAAACTCAATATTTAAAAAACCCATTTTAATAGTTTATCCTTTTCTTTACTGGACTCATATACATTATATATGTATATATATAAACATAAATGCTTAATATCCTATAGGTGGAAAAAGGTTATTAGACTCATTCTCTTTCTCTGATTTAATATCAAGACACAGAAGACAAGAGTTGACTGGAAGAAAATCTCAGGGACCTGAGGGCTGGGGTTCTCAAAAGATAGGGTGTACAATTATCCTGTCTACTAAAAGAGCTACCTTAAGGAAACAGACACCTCAAACATTTTAACAGAAAAGAGAAGGAGGTACAGCAGGACAAAGTGCAGAAAAATCTAGGTGTTAGGTGAAATATTCTCCAAACACATTATCTGTCCCCCTTTTCTGGCAAAAAGCATTACATTTGACCTTATTATCTAGGTCTAGCCCATATGTTTTCTTTATACAAAGAGATTAATCTTATGCAAGTTAAACATTATAGCAATTAGCATGATTTATATAATTTGATAGACTGAAGAGAAGAATATGGAAGAGCATAACCCTTACTCATCTGGAGGCCATCAGATATTCAGCACTCTATAAATCTAAAAACCTTCCATCATCTAATAATGTAGGTTTTATCTTCTTTAGAGCTCAGAAAAAATGGGATTGGTGCTTAGTTCACTTGTACAAGCACACTTAAGAGTCTGAGCTCAAATAACCGAAGAAAGGAATATTTCAACAAAGTAAAATATATATATTTCAGCAAGTATATTTCTGTCCACTATGATGCTGACAAAATTTTAATAATTAATCCTTATTTAGTGATACTAAAAAGAAGTAATATGTTAGAAGAAACAAATCATTTTCACAGAAGTAGCTATAGTGGAGATTTAAACATTAATTTAAATGTATAGGTCTACAAAATAGAAATGTGTTCATCAATTCAAAAGCAATTTATACATTTCCACTGATTTTCAACTTACAGGAAGAACCAAGTGTTCTGGTAGACTTAATAAACATATTCTAAAATGAGTGGCTATAAAAAAAAGCTGCAGCTATAAAAACATTCAGGAGAAGGAGATAAATATTCTATTTTTTATTTCTTCTTTTTCTTCCTATTTACTTTTATCTTTTGAGAAATGATATGTCCATGGGAGATTGAAAATGTACAGTTTTTAAATATAAACATTAAGTTACCCATTGACTATTTAACTTTGGTTTTACATGAGCTGAATGGCTCTATAGACTCATGGTTTGGTGCAACCACAGGTTATGACAGTATAGTCTTCTTATAAATCACTTGAGCCATTGAATTTTATTCTTGAAGATGCAAAGTAGTTGCTGGTAGGAGGCTTGTTGCTGAATGACTGCTAAGTTCTGCCTCTCTCCAAGTTATCTAGTCAAAGATGGTAAAATGACCATCTGAGTCTTATCATCAAATTAAAATATCTGTCAAGTATTTTTGACAAGGTATACATAATTGTTCAAGTTGTTGAGAGAAGCAAGTTAAAAATTGCTTATAATCTTACCATCATCAAAATGGATGTTTATGAATGAAGATGAGGAATATGATCTCTCATTGAATTACCATTAAAGAATGAGTCTTGTCTGCTTTGCTCATTCAAATGTCTAAATGCTTTAAGGGTGTAGAGCAGGGCCAGCCTGATGTGGTCTGCTTTTAGTTTACTTGAGAGCAGAGAGATTGGGTTAGAAGAGCTTTAGTTACTAAGTTTGAAAAAAAATGCTTTTTGTGAATTAAGAGATAGGGCTATTTACAGGAAGCGTTAAAGTATTTCATGTGCACAAATGGCAGGCTCCTGTTACTTGATACTGAACATCTTCTGGCTTTCTTCTGCCAGAAACAGTTTGGGTAATTGAACTTCGAAGACACTGTAAAATAGGAGGAAAATTAGACTGTGTTCCAAGGTTAAGAATCTGGATGTGAAACAAATTTTAAAATGCCAAATATAGCACTTGTCAATTATGATAATGAATTCAGTTAATAATATACTGAAAATGTCTAGAGTTTATTAAATAACAAATGGAACTAGCAATTAGAAAGAGTATTTCAGTTCAATTCCAGGCTATATCATTGTGTCATTAAGCATTAAAGTACAATATATTACCCAGGACTAATTAACTGATACAACCCTCTAAGTTTACATTCAGGAACATTTTGACTTCTGGCCTGTATCATAATCCAATGTGGGTTGCAAAGGAGTTAGGACCACATTGCTTCATGGAGTGTTCTTGGAACCTTGACTCTCAGTTTACACACCAGAATCTTTAGCAGCAGTCAGAAAATGGAAGACTGGATAAGACTGAGCATTCATTGCATTCACATGCCAGTGGCTACACCTCTGCAAAAGTGCAGTTGTAAACATAGTTTGTCTCTCTGTTTAGCCAAAAAGGACAGAAAGAGGGCATCATCAACTCCTATTAGGGCTGAACATGTTCTCTTCCTCTGTGGCCTGGCAAGACAGTCCCACCAAGGGACATAATTGAAAAGCTGGAAAGAATGTCCATGCCAGAGACAGCCCTGGGTTCTCCTTACCAAGGGAACTCACATGAAGCCTGAGTTGCACTTCAATCAGCTACATCTTGGTAGCAGATCTAGGTCCGTCTATGCAAGGTTCATGGTTGGTGCTTCAGTCTCAGCAAGCTCCTCTGTACCCTGGCTAGTTGGCTCTGTTGCTTTCCTCATGAAGCTCCTATCACCTCCAGGTCCTTCACTTCCCCATTCCCTCTGCCCCCTGCTTTTCCAAAAGGCTCACTATGCATTGCCCAGTGTGATAATGCAAAGTACTCTATGCAAAGTGCTCTTTTTTTTTTTAACTTTGTTCGAAATAATTAGTTATATGTGTTCAAGAAGACTTCTGTACTTCTCTAGTCTAGAAGTCCTATTTTTAACCATATTCAACTCCATGTACTTTTGTATACATTGCCAAGTGCTGGGACAAGGCCAGACTTTAATGTATTAATTATAGTAATAATCTGTTTCTATGCCTGAATCATGCAAAAGACCAGTCTGTAAAATAACAGTTCTAACTGAACTTATATATTATGTCTGTTCTTCAGCTGCCACAGTCACACTGTACCCCTTCATATGTAAGGACAACAGTAGAGAAAGGAAATTTGCCAGTAATCACTTCAGAGGCTCTTTCCATAGAACTCTGACTATAATACAAAATCTTTGAATATTCCTTTCAGTGTGGTGGCAATGGTTTTATACATATCCCCAATTTGTGGTAGAAAAATTGTATCCTAAATGTCAAATGTGGCTTGCGAAAACTACCTATATTTCTAATCCTCCCTTCTCCTTTGTGGTTTTCTTTCTTTCTTTTTTTTTTTTTTTTTTTTCAGTTATAAAGAAATGTAACCCCCATTTTTCTCAACAGTGTATATCTGAGGCTTTAACTCATCTGATCCTTCATTTCTTGAAGCTTTTTGTTTTTAGATATTTCTACTAGGCCAGCAATTTCACTGTTCCACCTGGTTGTTGTGATACAGCCTCTACAAGCTGTATTAAAACTCTATACTGTAAAACTCTGAGAAACTTAACTCCCAAGATTTTCTAAAGTCAAAATACCATTAAAACACCCCAAATTTCTTTTAACATCTTAGCCATGACTGCAGAAACACTCATTATGGGCTTTTTTTTTTTTTTCACTGTGAAGGACAAAATAAAAGGAGTCTGCATTATGAAGACCTTGATTTTCTCTCCCAAGTCTCACAATGGACAGCCTCTCTTGAGCTGCTGTCATCGCCTGTGGATTGCAATTTGCCACATTGCAAGGTGCACTGGGGCTCTGAGAGGCCTTTGCTTTCCCATGCTGTTTTGTGAATGGGTTCTCAACTGTCAGCCTAGTATGTGTCAGATGAGGTCGGAGCTCACAGCACTGAAAACTATGTTGTAACTTAGATTCTGAAGGAATCTGCAATGTATTTAGACAAAGCCTGTGGGAGAATGTGCCCAGCCTGTAAATAAGAGCAAGGGTGGGTGCAGGAGATTTCTCTAGGGCATGAAGTCAGATCTCTTGAAATCACTCTCACCAGAATCCGGAATGTTCCCAGTGGCTTTTTCATTAGTGTCATTAATCACTAAAACCTAGGATTACTTGTGTTTCATGGTCTAGCTCACAATATTCTACCCCCATTTTGGCACCTGTTCCTACACTTAAACTTTTATGAGCACAGATTCATTTGTTCTTGGAACTCTTCTTCCCTCATGGAGGACCAATTTAAGTTTTTGAAACACTGAAAGTGCTCATACCAAACAAACAGAATAGCAACAAACCCATCTATGTCTAACTCCCACTCAAGGAAATATCTCTAAGGGATGTAGAATATGGTCCATGTACGTATTTTGAAATGATTACTAATTATAAAAATTACAAAATAGGACCACAGTGAGATAAAAGGGAAGTTGTCCTTTCTCTGAGGAAAGCTGCTCTCCTATCTTGTAGCTCCTAAGACAGGAGGTGTCAGTTTTCTTTTAAGGACTGGCCACTGTTTTGTTTTGAGGACTGTTGCCTATGTCATAGTGATCACACCCATAGCAATGCCCATTTTGGGAGCATTGATTGAACTCAGTGCAGTATGAAATAAATAAGAGGACATGAACAGGTAAGGATGACATCTGGAAAGGGGGCACTAGAGGGAGGAAGTAGAGAGGAATGTGACCAAGGTGCATTCTACACAAATGCAAATTTTTTAAATGATGAAGATCAAAAGACATCTTTTCCAAATACATCTTTTGGATGTTCAATAACTTTTCATATAGGCTAAATTACCTTTAAAACAGAACAGCTGTAGCTCTAAGAGGAGTCCATGCTTGGGATGATATCTTCACAAAGTCAAGATGGTGCAGTGAGGAATAAGGTATGCTCAGGCTCAGCCACCAGAGAAGTGACACATCTAAGCAGTGGTGTAACAGGAGACATGATATGTACATGTCTGGAACCTTCCAGATGAATACCAGCAAGACACAAAACAGATTGCAGTGTCAGTCCTTAGGTGAATCAAGCATGGGAAGGATTAATGACCGTCTACTTATAAGAAGGAAGAAGTCAAAATTCTGACCAGCAGAGAGAAGAGGAAACAGACTGGAGGGGAAATAAAAGAATGAGAAGGGGAAACCACAAAGAGATGTTTTTGTTCTATGGAAGTTTTCTACCTTTTCCTTCTGTCCTTCCCTCCCTCGTTTGCTACCTCTGCACCTCCCTGGTGGTAATTGTTGCCTGTCAGTTTTCTTTCTTTCTTTGTTTTTTTAAGATTTTTTTATTGAAAAATAAAATCATTCATATTACATCTCAATTGCTATCCCATCCTGTGCATCCTCTCATTCCTCCCTGCCCTTCTGCTTTCACCCCATTGGGGACCTCCTTCCCCTTGAATATGATGCTAGGGTATCAAGTTTCTTCTTGGTAGTCTGCAATCCTTCCTTCAAGTGCCATCGGGCCTCCCATCAAGGTGACATGGCCAAATAAGGGGCACCAGAGTTCGTGTGAAAGTCAGTCCCCAGTCTCCACTTAACTGTGGAGAATATTCTGTCCCTTGGCTAGGTCTGGGTAGGGGTTTGATGATGACAGTACATATTGTCTTTGGTTGGTGCCATAGATCAAGCAAAACCCCTGGGCCCAGATCTGCCCATCATAGTGTTCTTCTTGTAGGTGTCTAGGATCTTCTGGATCCATCTATCACCCTATCTCCTATATTTCTCCCACCTTAGGATGTCCTCACCACTATCCCATTTTCCTGGTAAGTGAAGACTTTCATGAGATATACCCCTTGGGCTAGTGTCCAGATATAAGTGAGTATATACTATTTGAGTCTCTCTGCTTCTGGGTTAGCTGACTAATTATGATCATTTCTAGTTCAATCCATTTGTCCACCAGCAATGAAGCTGAGAAGCTTCTGTAAGGCAAGAGACACTGTCAACAGAACAAAGCTACAGCCTACAGACTGGGAAAAGATCTTCCCCAACCCTACATCTGACAGAAGTCTAATATCCAAAATATATAAAGAACTCAAGAAATTAAACACCACCAAACCAAATAATCCAATTGAGAAATGGGGCTGAGAATTAAACAGAGAATTCTCAACAGAGGAATATCAAATCGCTGAGAAAAACTTAAAGAAATGCTCAACGTCTTTAGTCATCAGAGAAATGCAAATCAAAACAACTCTGAGAGTCCATCTTACTCCCATCAGAATGGCTAAGATAAAAAATTCAAGAGACACCAAATGCTGGCAAGGATGTGGAGAAAGAGAAACACTCCTTCATTGCTGGTGGGAATGCAGTCTAGTGCAGCCACTTTGGAAAGCTATCTGGCGCTATCTCATGTTTCTTTCTTGAAACCACAGCAAATAAGATTTATACAGAGAAGCAGAAGAAATTGAACAACAGAAGTCAGTGTAGCCAAGGAAAAGAACTGAATGACCTGCACTCCAGGAGAAGCACTGAGGATCATCTTTACAAATCATAGCACAACACACAACTTTCCAGAAAGGAGCAATGCATTATAACAGAAATATTTGTCACATTTTAATTACTTGAATTTCCTCTTGATTGCTTAGGGGTTTGATGAAAGGCACATGTTAGAGAGCAACAAACAAAATTGAACATAAGGATTTAATATTGATGAGATTCAACTATTTAGTAGGTCAAACCCAAAATTTGTTATTTCTCTTTTATAATGAGACAGTGAACACAGGAGAGATGGTGGCCTAGTTAAGGGAAATTGGAATAAATGAACAATTATGGTTAAATTAGCATATGGTTGGGGACTTGTATTAGGTGATAGAATTAGGAAACAGTACTTGGCAAGAAAAGGATAAGCCACATTATAATAATACCTTTGCACCCAAATTGAGGAAAGTATAATTAGAAAGTGTGCCTAAATACTGATCAGCCTCAGGCCAAGCACAGCACACCCTATCTTAACTTAGTGTGCAATTAGAGGATGTGATGCACAGAACAATTATATATTAAAAAATAATTACTGACTGGAGCTCTTACTGATCATTATACAGATACTCAGTAGAATGTTTTATAAATATCAGTATACACATATACATATATGAATATTGATATTGCTGTAAATTCAAATAACATGAATTAAGAAGGAAAAAAGCCAAATTTCTTTCAAAGCTAAAATCTGTAAGGGGCAGAATTTGTTGTCAAAATTAATGTTCTTAATACCCACTAAAAGTTGAAATATACACAACCACTGTTACTAAAAGCATACAGCTAGTCCAACATCCATAGAATATTTCTTAATAAGGCAAAGACGGTTAAAAAAAAAAAAAAAAAAAAAGAAGAAGAAGTATTGCTAAATTGGTTCAAGGAAAGGATAACATAAAATTTTGGTTCTCACTATCTGCAGGGGAAAATTTTAGGGGCTGGAAAAGACAATGGAAGAAAGAGATATTAAGGATAGATGTGAAAAATAAAGACAGACTTCATGTCGTGATAAGAGGCATGATGCTAAGCTGCTGAGATAAACAAGAGATGCCGCAAAGAGGCAGTGGGAGGAAGACTTCTCTGGCAGAGTGAGAGAGGCCTGGTGTGTTTATTTTTGAGCACACAGTTTTGTATGAAGTCTAAATATGAGAAGGAGGAAAGGAATCAAAGGAAGACATTAATCCAAACAACAAAAGGTAAAGCCAAAAGTAAATGCGCAGGAAGGCACCTACAGTTGGAAGCCATGTTTCTGATAGAGAATAGGATGGATAGGTTAGGTAGTGGGTACCAGAAAGCCAAGTAGGCAAGCTGATGGTAACATAGAAAAAGTACACAAAGTGACAGCATTATAGGTCAAATTGTTCTTAAAGGCTTAGCTTGCAACTCAAGCAGCACAGCCACAGATGTCAAAGAAATGCACTCCATTGTAGTTGAAGGGTTTGGTTTCTGTAAAAACTCATTTATGTTATGTTTTCATTTTAGTTCCAAGTGTGGGTACGGGCTGCTTTTAGTTTGTCCACAGCTGATAATTGCCTCAAGCGGTTGGGAGAGGGGTGTGGTCATTGCCAGCTGCTGATAATTTAATTCAGAGGACTCCAAAAGGGTTTGAATACCAGAGTGGGGCAGAGGGAGGTGGAGAAAGAGAAAATTATTCGAGAAGACTTTCAAAGGCAGAAGAGGGCCGCTTATTGCTGGTCATGTGGCTGCTGGATATCCTGATGATATTCATTTATTCTTCTCTCATATAATATATAACAACTGTAACCTCTGCTGACTCCTCTCCTCCAAGATCCCTTACCCCCTCTTTTTACTCCTCCATTTCACTTCAGAAAAAAAGCAGGCCTTCCTCTCAGCCATATCAAACACGGAATAAAGAGGTGCAATAAGACTCAGCAGAAACCTTTATATCAAGGCTGAACTAGGCAAGCCAGTAGGAGGAAAAGGATCCCACAAGCAAGCAAAAGACTCAGAGGCAACACCACTTACACTGTTAGGGGTCTCACAAAAACCCCAAGCTAAAGAACTGCATATTGTATTCAAAGGCTCCATGACTGCCATTCAATCTCGGTGAGCCCCTATAAGATTCTATACATTTTAAAAATATATATTGATTGCCTGGTGTGATTTTATGGAATGGGTGCGTTTATATCATTCAGAGATGATATATTTTCTTGCTCTTCATTTTTTACCCTCAATATAATACTAAAGTGAAAATTTCCTAGAGTGGGTAATGTTTGCACAAGGTTGTAAGTACCAAAATAGGGAAAGAGATTTGAAATAAAAATCTTAAAAAGTGCTGAAGTATCTAGGAAGAATAATGTCTCAAATCATACTTAATCTTTCAAGTGGATGATTTTATCCTTATTAATAATTATGCTTTTGTGTTTTCAAATCTATCGTATATTTATTACTGAAATTGTCTAGAGTACTCTTCACCACAGTTGGGACTTCCAGATGTGACATGTCAATTCCCAAGCCACGGAATCCATGCAAATTCTATAGATCCCTGAGAGCTACCTGCAATGTTTCATCAATATTTTGTGGCTAAAATGTCCTTCTTGCATCATCACTTAGTGGTGGGAACTACATGCCCCATGCTCAATTTACAGAAAAGCAATTTTCCAGCAGCTATTCAATATAAGGCTATGTTGTTGCCTAATTAATTTGAGAAGAGATCGATTCTACCGAAATGTGTACCAATGAATGAGAAATTAGGTTGATTTCTAACCCTGCTTCCCCAAAGCTTCTCAATTCTGAAATATTAGCTAATATATTTCAACTATTTGGAGAGAATGAATTTTGAATTTTATGTATATGTTTATGTATGTAATATACACTTATGTTTAAAATTTTAAAACAAAAAACTCTTACAAAATATTTTAATTAACTCTTATGAGTAAATAGTGATACATTTTAAAATTGTACATTATATTCTGTATGTAGATATCTACAACTTAATCTAAATTTATTTATATCATGTAAATGATAATTCAACATCCAAGTCACACTAAAGAGACTTGATAGGTCACATTAATATATTTATGCATTTGTATATGTGTATTAAAATAATAACTAAAGAAAAAGAGTTCATTAGTATGTGAGTCACTGAATAGAGGGACCTGGGGAAGGGTTGGATAGGGAGACAAAGGAGGAATTGAAGTGAGGAAAGGGAGGCCAAGTGACCTAATTATAATTTTAAAAATATGATAAAAAAGAAAAATGACAAATCACAGCCCAAAATACTAAAAATACTCTACATAGTTCACAAATACTACATGCTTTAGCTTTTTTTATGACACAAAAATTTATTTCTACTATAATACTTATGAGTGTGCTGTGGCATAAACTTGGGTGAACAAATTTGTTTTCTTCACATTGGCAGAATATATTGCCTTCTAATGTCTAAGGACCTGATGTGTTACCTCCAATCCCAGCAGCATTGGTTATACCATCTTTCCTATTAACCACTGCCTTACAATATAAAATCTCCTATTTCAATTCAGCTATACTTTTCAAAGAGTTCTAATTCAAACCTAATAAAGAAATTAGATATATATATATAATTTTGAAACTCAATTGTTACGGCATTAATATACCTTATTTATCACATGAATTTCCTGTGAGATTTGGTCTACTTATTTTGCTTTTCATAAGTAGCATAAACCACAAAACGTGTCTCTATAGATGGTGATTAACCATGTGATTCGTAAAATCACATTTTAATCACCTTTTTAGCTAAAACAGAAAATAATTAAGAAACAAATTTAAGTTGTATGATTTAAAAAATGAAATCCATTTGAGGTTTGTAAAATGTTGTTTATATTGATAAAATTATATATATATGAAAGTATGCATTCATAGGCTTGCACTTGCACATAAAATTTCTAATCATATTTACAACTATATTATAGGTGACTGAACAATGCAAAGTGTTCAAGAAATCTGGAAGGAAGAGAACAATTACATCTTGATTTCAATTTATTTTTAATATTTTGAATTTTCAATATTGACGTGAACATGTATTACTTTTTTCTATAAATGGATTTGAATAATTGTAATCAAACCAGTATCCTCAAAGGATTCAAATCTGTTGTCCATGCCCAAATAAGTATAACAAATGATATAATAAAATTAATAACTTTCTCAATGATTTCTATTAGAAAGTAACATAGAAGAAGCAACTTGGGTTATAAATACGGAACAGCATAATAAGCAAAACATTAACCAGGGCTTAGATTCCTTGTTTTTAAAATGGAGTCAGTAAAAGAGGTTGCTATAAATTTTTAATTCTGTGTAATGCTTACTGCTAATGCAATTGTGATAAGATTCCAACCATAAATAAAATGAAAGCAACTCCAAACACCATAGTGGTGAGACCTTCTTCAGGGTCTACTTGCCACTCTGACTCTGGCTCCCGACTAACTGCCTCTGAAGTATCTGAAAGGATGTTTGGTCTCTTTGAAATAGCTATTTGCTCAAATGGGTTTTTTTTCCAACCTTGGGGAAAAAAGCTGTTATTTGTTTGCTGTTTGAGTAATGCATTCTCTTTAGCCTTGTCATGTACAGTATTACATTATGTACACATTCCTAGCAATTTTATCTACTATTAAGTATGAGAGCTGGTTGTATATAAATCAAGACTAAGAATTGTTTTTGAAAAAGAAGATGTGTGGTTAGTATTCCAGTGTCATCTTCACCTTACTATTTTTCTCCTCATACACCTCTTGACAGAATGAAGTATTCACAAGAGGGAATCAACGATTTATGCCAAATACCAATTAATGCTCCAGCAGTAATGAGAGGAAAAACTCTCCTGGCAGCAAGTGTTGCCCAACTCCAGGGTAGGTACCTAGAAATTTAACTTTCTTCCCTTTCATTCACATACAGTGTCATTTAGAATGTCACCTAACAGGCAGTCATTAGTGTAGTTCTATAGGGATATCGGTTATACGGCTAATAAACAGTTCAAAGGGGAGAGTGTGATTGTTCATCTCTCATGCATTTCCATGTGTTATTTCATAATCCAAGTGCAAACTGGATTAAGATGCATAGTATTTTCTGTTTATATAAAACATCCATCCATATTTTACTATTTTGGAAAAAGTGTTTGGGGCAGAAGGCATGGGTGTGTAGGTTTGGGTGTGTGTCCCTTGGATTTTTTTCATGTGATAGAGTGTGGTCATAGTGAAAGGTACACACCTGAAGAAAGCTTATTTTCCTTGCACTTACTTACTTTTTAATCTGTTAAAATTGATAAATATATTGACAGATTCATGTTAGACCAGCCCCACCCATTCTGGTATGAACACCCTATAATAATGACACATTGAGTTTTAAAAATGTTGTCATGTAGTATTTCATGATAACAACTCGTGTTCTATAGTGAAGAGCTCTACAGGTCAAGGTGCTGAGAAGGACTTGAAGATGGTAGGAGACTTTCCCCAACGTCAGGCTGTTAAGCCACCTTCCCACTGCTTATCTTAGTTGGCTGCAAGCTTCTGTGAATGGTGAAACTTTTGGTGGATCCTATCATCAGCCACGCCTTCTAGTTGGCTGGGATTTCTCCTTCACACCTGCTCCTGCACAGCAACACCCGCTATGAAACTCAATGGGCAGAATCCTACATATGTTGCTTCTCGTGCTAGGCTATTATTCTAGGTGTCTAGTTTTGCATTTTCTGTATTTTCAAGGGTTATTAGTTTTACCTAGGTAATCCACCTCAAAAATGCAATGATATGAATGTACAGGTGAGTACTGGGCATCACCATTCAGCCATCTTAATTCTCCCACATGCACCTTTCTGTTACTAGAAACCTGGCCCAGTTTTAGGTTAGAGATGTGTTGTGGCATTATCTCAGGTTATACTATTTTATAGTGAGAGTTTTGTATTATTTAAATATAAAAAGTTGTTTCTTATAATTTTGTTCACAAAAAGAATATTGAGATAACTGAAGAAATTATCCATTATACAAAAGAGTACTTGAATATTAACTACAAATAAGAAGAGAGAGAGAAAAAATGTCAGGTATGCCTGTGTATGCATTGGTTACAGTATTAAATTACAGTATTTTTTTTTTACATCTTTTCAAATGCTCATCTATATTATAGGAGTTACTGCATACTTGTTAAATTTGAAATAGTTAGCATATTAGGAAATGTTGTTCAAGATCAATGTGGAAGCAATATTTAAGGTACTGTGAACAAATAGTTTAAGAGCATCCCCTGTAACTTGTACGCCTGTGAATTTTTTCAAGTTCAGTTCTCCTTAATTCTTCATTTTGGTATGGATAAAAAAGGAACAAAATTTATATATACAAGTACAAAAAACTCAATATCACTTGAAACATGATATACTACATTTACTATTTCAGTATTAATTTAGTGACCTCCAAGTTTCACCTACACATCAACTATATATACACATATTTATAAATCCTCATACATATAAATAGATAGATATGTATATATGATGGTACACATACATGTATTTAATATAGATGAAGAAAATTTAAAATGTTTGATTCATAAAATTATTGTCACTACATCTATCAGGGAGTACAGCTGAGTTGGTAATTAAGGAGCTGTACTCCCACTGAGGGGCCTGCAGCTAAGTATCAGTCATCCGCAGAAGACCAGAGGACTGAGATTCAAGCCCAGAGACGCCTTTAATTATGCCTACATTATACAAATTCAATCTCTCCTGTTGAAGTGTGCAAATTATAAAATGTGTTCTGAGAAAAGTCAGGCAATACTTATTCCCTATCAAAAAGTATGCACAAGGTCATAAGGAAAGGTGGTTTTTAAATGGATGAACGCATTCTTCATATTATGAGTCAAGGCTTTACAAAAATTGATTTGCAGCATTGCAGAGATTGGCAGTCAAGTTAAAAAGAATATATATTCTTAATAACAATAATAACAATAATGATGATGATGCCTGGTGATGTCTGTTAATAGTGTTAAGACCACACAGCGTTCCTGGATTTCAGCATGATTACCCATTGATTACTTGACTTGACAGTCTAGATAACCAGATGAGTTAGCAGATGACAAAGAATAAGTCTATTGTGCTTTCCTGAGTATCTACTCTATGTCTCTCACAGTATTTGGTACTTTATTAAAATTGTTTTTAGTTATTTTATTCCCTCATAAAAATTATTTTTATGTCAGAAAAAGAAAACAAATATTGATCACATTATTCACTATTAGAAAAAAATTAATTTTGAAAATGATCGGCTATCTTAAATAGCTCTTGGCTGCTAAGAACAGTTAAAATGCAGTCCTTCCAATCTTAATGAATTCTATAGTGCTCCCAATAGCAATAGAGTCAGAATTATCACAATACAGATTGGTATGCTGACAGCTTTTCCATGGGAATCAGTTTCTTTGCCGGGTGTTATTTCTTTTTGCACTGCACTTTTGTGGAAATAGAGAAAATAGCATTCTCATATTAATTGGAATCCTACCTACACAAAAACAGGATTTTATACTTATCCCAATATAATAATGAATTGCCAATCATATTATTGTGGAGGAATGCTGAGTGTATGCATCAACCATCAATAAAGCCCTGTTTAGCCAATCAGCTGGGCAGGAGGACAGGAAGTGGAAGGCGAGGCTTGCTGGGTGAGAAAGCAAGTTTGGCAGTTGAAGATAGTTGACTGGGGAGGAAGATGAAGAAAAGAAATGGCTGGAGAAGCATCTTAGTGCAAATGCTTGGAGTATATGTACTATATATCAGTTTAGAGTAGATTGTTTATCATAGTTTAGGAGTTGATTTGTATTAGTTTAGATTCTGCCCAGCGTTGTGCTAGCAACTTTAAAGTACGCTTCAGTCTCTGTGTCTTTATTTAGCATCTTAGGCTGAACCGATACTTTTTTACTGTAACATTATTTTTAACAAAACCTCATGAAATACATGTTTCTTTACTTATTTTCCAACATTTTCTGTCCCAAGTTCACCCTGGATTAAGTCTTTGTTTTATCCTCTGTATTTTGAGACACCGTTTAACATGTTACACAATTCCTGTACCAGTGTCTTAAGTCCCCAGCCTTTTTGTTTTGTTTTCTTCTGAATTACAAGTTTAACGTTCTCTATTTTTGAAATTAAAAATAAAAATAATTGCATCATTCTCCCTTTATTTTTTGTACTCCTTCTTATGTACCTCAGTTCTGCTCTACTTTTTCTAAAATTTAAGTCATCTCTTTCTTTAATTAATTATTGGTATATATGTATATCTATATGTATATCTGTACACACACATGTATAAGCACTATACACACTAATATATACATACAACCTTTGCAATTTGGATAATGTTACTTGCATATATATGATTCATGGCTGAGCTCTAGGTATTGGAGAGCCAACTAAGGGAGCTTGTTGTCTTGGTAAAAATTATTTCTCCTGCTCTAAACATCTCTTAGTCTCTTGTGATTCTCTGAGGTGGAAGTCCCATGAGCTATTCTCTTGCCATGTTAGCATGTTTGGTCTTCTTTTGGCAACAGACATAGTTTTTTTAGAAACAGGGTCTTGCTATGTAGATCCGCCTTCCCTTAAACTCTTGACTGTCTTACCACAGGGCTCACCCACCTGGAGGCTGGGATCAAAGGATTATGTCTTCAAGACTGGCTACTCACCAACTTTCTTTAGATTGAAATTTCCAAAAAGGCTTGTGCATTATTTTGCTGAAATTGTTTGTTCAGGAAGGAATGAAAAACAAAAGTAGCAATAAGCAAGGTTGACAGTGAAAATATAGCACATCCAAATAAAAAGTATTCTGAGCATATCACTGCTTTAATGCAATTTATTCCTTACATGGTATCAAAATAAGGCTTTTGATATACTGATTATGGAGAACTGTAGGAAATTCTATAGTCTCTAACCTAATGAAATAAAAACAACAACACAAAATTATTCCTGTTGCATCATCTAACACTTAAAATCTCCCCTATCAATCTTTTTGGTGTTTTGCTTTTTAACCTGCCTTTTACATCAAGAAACTTCTAGGATTTTGTCTGCATAATTTCTGACATACACACACACACACACACACACACACACACACACACACACACACACACATATATATATATATGTATACACATATATAAACACACACACACACATATATATGTATATATGTATATATTCTCATCGTAATCCAGAACTTGATGAATGGATTTCCTTTGATATCCATGGGCGGTTGGACACAAACACTGTCAGCACTTCACCTTTGCCTTCTGATATTTATGATATATTTGTTCTTCCTTCCTTCCAGCTCAGCTCGAGGCACATTCTGATGCCTGTTTCTGCTACTTCTCACTGTCTTCACATTATTTTGTATTCACTTGGTTATAATAAGAATTTGTATTTACTAGGTTAATTCTATGCCATAGTTTACATCCCTCATGCTTTTAAGTACAAGCAAATGCCAATGTGTCCCATGAAACCAGACTTATAGTCATATTTTCTCTCATAGATCTCAGAATCTGTGATTTGTGTTTTTCATAGAACTAATAGGATAGATGCCATCAAAGACAGGCAGAGGGATTCACCTGCCTGCCAAGGGGCCTGACAACCTTTTCTATAAACTGAGATTTGTGGGAAAGACATAGAAATGCTGCAAGGAGGAGCTGTCTGATGGAGAGTGGGATTAATAAGTGTCCTCCCTCAGTATAGAGGTTTCCAAAGCCAAATACTAGGACTTAGAACAGAGACATGGCTGGCCTCTAGGAGCAGGTACTTTGTGTGACCCTACAGCTCTTTCACAAGAACTACAATGCTATGGCCATGATTCAAGTCTGATATGAAGAGAGAAACCTCTTTTCTTCTTAACAACCCCCCTTTCCTGTCCCACACATAATCACCACCAGAGACCTACAGGCAGTGCTTGTTAACAGTTTATTGCTGGTCCTGAAAAAAAAACTCACACATAGAATTTTGGCCTGGAGCCAGACTTTGCCACAACTTGTAATTTTTGTTGAAAGCCAGACATGTTATTTTCAGTAATAGGAACTGAGCCTAATAGGCCTTCAGTGGGGGGGCGGGGTGGCGAGGGGAGGTTGTGTTACTTGGACAGCAGCCTGGCTATGGTTAGTGATTTCGTTATCTGCAGGTACCGGTGTATTGAGTGAGATTCCTCTGGTGCTCTTGTGTGTTTCCACTCTTGACCTCACGTTCCCCTTCGTACTTGTCAGAGGATTGTATCTTGTAGCACTCTCAGCTGTAACACTTACACTGGGATACTCTCACTGTGATAACCAGTTTGTATATCCAGTCTGTGTTTCTGGCTTGTGAGTGCCACCTGCTTCTTGTCAGTGACATAACTTCTGTTTTTTCCTCTCGGATGACAGGCCGTTTAGAGGCTATAAGATAATAGATTGGGAATAAGGTCTTTCTCCAGAAGACCTGGGCCTGGGTAATTAGTCTGTATATATAGAAATTAACCTCTTCTTCCTGAGAATATGTTTGGTAAGTTTTCAATGATTATGTTTCTCTTACAGCCGAGGCAGACAAGTGTGGGCAATCGCTTAAATCCAGACTCCATTTGGTTTAGGCTATGTATACACCCCTTTTCAGACAATGCACTTGACAACTTGGGGCACCACACATGCTCCACCTACATCCCACCTGAAACAATGGCGTGACTTGCTCTTCCTTAGCAATCTTTTGATGATTCCTCCATACTCATGGAAATACTTCATGGCATACATCTGATAACTCTAATCAATGAAATGATCAGGCCTGAAAAGGTTTTGTATTCGTGTGCAGCAATAAGATATGTGCCCTCTGAACATACTTTTAGGAAAAAAAATTCTGTTAACAGTCTTGTGCCTATGCGTAATTGGTCATGTATGTGATTGAGGTCATATGTTTTAGGGGAAGGAACGTGTACAAGGAACAAAAGCTTATATAATCTATGCCCCCTGCCAATCAAAACACAGAATCAGCCTAGCTATGCCTCTTAGTAACTAAACCACTATTAATCTTACATTCTACAAAAGGAAGCCTGCAATAATAACCATGCCTCTTGCATACTTTCTCATTCTTGGGGCCAGTTGTCACTTTTGACAGTGTGTTCTGGTTTATACTATCACTTTAAGTTGAATGAAAAATTTTTTGCTACTTTTCCACTTCAATTCCTTGAATAAAAAGCTGCAACTCTGGAAGCACCTGAGGTAGATGCAGACTGCTGGTAGCATTCTTGCCAAAGATATAACAGAACATGGAATATTCACTATGCGATCCTGCCTAGTTTCTTTTATTTATTCGCTTTATATACCAGCTGTAGCCTCCTCGCTTCTCTACTCCCAGTCTCACCCTCCCTGGATAGTTTCTGAAAGATGAAACCATTGAAAAGTATAGATCTTGCACCACAAACTTTGTCTTTGAGAATTTTTCTCACACAGGCTAATCCACAGCCTCCAATGATTTATCATAGCTGTGTTTATGTAAGTCAACAACATTATGGCTGCAAAGGCTTCTTTCTACTCTGATGACACACATCAGCTCTGACTCCCAGGATTCATTATCTGTCTACAAACAGTACTAGCACATCCCTTGCAACTTCAGTTCTGTGATGCATATGCAAAAGTCATCCATGTTTAATGTGTTAGTTTTCTTTGTAACATAAAGCTGAAACCAAAAGCCTGACACATTTTCTCCTCTCCTCTTCTTCTGTCTTAAAGGGGAAACATGATTCTATTTGAGTTAGAAAAAAAAGATAGGTACCTTTTTGAATTGTATTTATTCTGAAAATGAAGATGCCAGGTGTTTCTGAGAAACTATAGGATAAACACATTCCATAAACTTGGGCCTCCTGGCAGTCTGAAATATTCATAAAACAAAGAAGAGGTTTCTATTTCATATAGGTTATGATATTTACACTGCACGTTTTATACCTTTTAGTTAGAGCATAAATAGTACCTTGCCTAATGTTTGCTTCATAGTGGAATTAGGATTTATCATTATTTTTCTTTGTTCCCTTTCCTTGAATAACCAACTGTTTATAAAACTGGCAATTGTTGGTAGCTTGTTACTCTCGACCTCATGGAATATTCCCTTAAGTAAAATTGAGGAATCTTAATTACTTTTACAAAATTCTATTCTGAAATTCTATTAATAAAATGTTTTGAATTTTTAAGATTATGTAATGCTAGTCCAGCATCTTTAAACGAAATAAGGGAGAATTGTCCTTGCAAAGCTCTTTCTGAAAATGAGAGAAAAGTGACATTCCAGCTGTGAAATATTTCCCAGAGACCATTTCTTCTTTTTTCCCAAAGGTATAAAGAGACTCTGGGTTAGAAGGTTACAAACAAAAAGCAGACATAATAGTTGATGATAAAGCACACTTGAGCAATGTTGCAAAACAGAGTTCATGCTGCCATTGAATACCAGTTTAAAATTTTAGCCCATCCACTTTATTGAAGATTTCTCACTTACTGGCTTACAACCAATAACTATTTTCTAAAAGCTTTATCGATCACTGCCCCCAAGTACAGTTCCATGAATCATTCTCTCCAGTGGGTAGAAATTGTCTGAAAGAAAGTATAACCCTGTTCAATAAATTTACATTTACTTCATATTGTCAGGAACAATCTTAGTGTAAATCACCCTGATCGTTTCAAAATTCCCATTTCAAACTCAACTAAAGCTTTCCTCTTTCAGCTCGGCCTGCAAGTATGAATCCAGTTTCTGAATCAGAGAAGGGAAGTGCTTAGTGCAGAGCTTGTCTCTCTTCCTCATTAAAAAAAAAAAAAAAAAAAAAAAAGTAGGTCAAGCTTCCTCAGGGTTGAAATGAGGAAGGAAATGAACTATTGCGAAAATGACTGCCTTGAGTAGCTGCCAGCGTCGCTGCTGATGATTTTGCATCTCTGACTGATACTTTCAGAGTACCATTTAGAACATCATTGAAAGTCACTGTTTTGAACTGGTGGTCCACTTCAGGATTACACACAAAAGGAAAAAACCTGTGTTTAGTTGCCATCAAATCCTTGGTCTACCACAAACTTTTGCAATTCTTGTGTGTGTGTGTGTGTGTGTGTGTGTGTGTGTGTGTGTGTGTGTGTGTGTGTGTGTGCGCGCGCGCTTGTGCGTATTACTTATCCAAATATTATTATAATTTATCTACATTACATCCAGATTGTAATCCCTCACTCTTTTCTTCCTGTTCTTACCCTTACCCCACCTCCAACCTACTCCCCTCCCCTAGACTTCTGACAGGCGGAGTCCTCCTCCCTGGCCATCTGACCACAGCCTATCAGGTATCTGAACAGCGTGCATCCCTCCCTCCTCGATGTTCCCACAGAGCCTCTCTGCCAAGGAGCACCAGAGATCTTGTCAGAGGCAATCCCCTGCTCCATCCCCTTCCCCATGTGGACACTGAACCATTCTTAAGCCTGTGAAAGGAGTCTGTGCAGTGGTTTCCTGGTAGAGAATAAACAACACCATCTCTCCTTCCTGCTCAAGTTCCACCAATGGGTGAATGTCCTTCCTGGTATGGAAATTGGGAAGCTAGGTCCTGGCTTGTCCTCCATAGTATTTGATTGACTCACATGATTCTTTGTTTTAGAACTGTGAATGGTGAGGTCAAGAAATGTCAACACTCCCACTCTTGACCCCAACTCCACCCACCCCACCCCACGCCCCACCCCGTTATCCCCTTGTGCTTACTAGCATAGATACAAATCAGGTCACAGTTCATGAAGCCGAGTGGGGATGGTGGTGACATAATTTTGCAACATCCCTCTCAAATCTGACCTTCTCAGTTCTCTATAGTAATGCTTTGGACGTTGAGGTATGGTAAGGGAAGTGACATCTGCTTGTGACTAAGAGTTCAGTCACAATCTCAAGGTTCACTGGACCTTTGAGGGTCAGCTAATATCTTTAACTGTAATTCGAGAAGAAAAAGAAAAAAATATAGTTGACTTTGTGATTTTAGAATAAAGACTTTTCTGGTAGGTGTTTTGTGTTTTAAAGAGATTATGACACTTTAAAAATCTACAATAAACAGTCTTCCTAAAAATAGATTCTTCTGAAATGTGATTCTCTCACAAACTTGGTATATCTATAATTTGATCTGCCCCTTCTTCATAGTAAGCTTTTAATTTTATCTTCCCAATGTCCAATATTTGACAGTCCGTATTGGAGAGTTCTGGAAACATTCTATTTAATTTTAAAGATACATTGTCAGGATTCTGTGAAATCTCAGAAGTCTCTGAGCAGGAACTACTCCCTGGCAGATCAGCATTCTGTCATCATCTTCTTCAGATCATGGGAAGCAAATGTAGACTCGGGTGGGAGAGAAATACTTAGTAATTTATGAACTGTGAAAAGAATAAACCATAGGCATTTGGCCCATCAGTGGTCTGCTAAATAGAGGTGCCTAATGAAGCAGAGACAAGCTTGGAGCTTCACCTTCCCTTCTCAGTCAATGACCTTGTGATACAGTCTTTATATCTACTTTCTCTATGTATATCACATCAAATGATGAAATCAGACATCACAGTACAGGAGAGATGATGAGCAAAGACCAGTTTGAAAGCTACTATCACACAAGTGTATAGCTGTTTATTTTTAAAAACCAGACTTTACAAATAGTTAACATACTATGTTCATATAAATTGTATAATAGGCTATATATTTCATCATTAAGTGTCTCATATATTTATCAAAAGTATGTTGAGAATATTTAAATACTAATCTCTTTTATCATGTTTAAAACAACCATATAATTTAAAAGGTGCTTTACATGTTAGAAGCATTTATTCATACACAATGGCACAATCAAGGAGAATTTGATACTTCATGGATCACTTTCCAGAACCTTGCCTCTTCACTTTTCTACAGTAAATGAAGTTCCATTTGTCCATTTAAAATGCTGAATTTTTAATATCCCTCTGCTCTTCATCTCGTCTTTCACTTATCCCACAGTCCAATTCACATATAAACACCCATTAGCTTCCACATGTCACGAAGGGGGAGGGGGCAGGATGAGATGCCTGCCCTACCACTGACCTTCGTGTCAAGATGAAGATAAGCCCCTAATCTTATCGTTTCTCAGCATGTACACTTTACACATGAAGCAAGTTCACTGATACGTTGCTTTTTCTTTTTGAAGTAAACATGTGAACTTGACCTGGACTTTCTGCCATAGAGATAGCCTTTCCTATAAAAGCAATTTAAGGCAATTTAGGATGAGTTCCTGCCCAGAAAAATCCAGGCATCAGGGAGAATTGAGTAAGTTCTATTCAAAATAATGGTGTGTTTAAAGAGAAATATGAAGTGATCTTTTAAGTAGATTTTTTATTTCCATTTAAATATATTTTTAAAATTCATTTTTAATTAATATACTCACTTTACATCCTAATCATAGCCCCCTTTGTCCTCTCCTCCTGGTCCCTCCTTCCCACCTCTTGCCCCCTCCCCCTATTGTCTTCATAAAAGGAGAGACCCCCCCTACCAACCTACATCAGCATACAGAGTTGCTGTATGCTGACTGACTGAGTCTGTCATCTTCCCCTGTGGTCTAGTGAGTCAACATTATTAGGGCAAAGTGATTGAAAGCAGATAACGCAGTACACGCAATGGACAGAACCCGCTCAGCTTACTAGAGAACCTACAAACATGTGGTGTTCAGAACAGATTGGCCCTGTTTTTCGTTGTGTTTGAGACAGAAACTCTTGTTTCTCACTGCAAGGGCCAGCCTAGTTGGACCAAAAAATTTTGAAGACTCTGCTGTCTTAGCCTCCCATCTTGCAAAAGAAGTACTGGGATTATGGAGGAGTAGGGTTTTGAACCCAGGCCTGTACACTTATGTGGCAACTGCTTTTTCTGCCCTGCTCTTTCTCCATCTATTGGCTAATATTTTGAAAGCTTATATCTGATTAAACTCTCATTAATGAATAAAATTACTATTATTTTATAGAAGTTTGCATCATAAAAAAGATTATTTAAATGTATGGGAAATGGAGTGGATCCAGCAGGGACGGACAGTTGGGAGAAACTGGGAGATGTAGAGGGAGGGGAATCTGGGGCATGTCGGAAAATGCCTTACCCTCTGCGGCATTTCACTATCCCTTCACACACTGCTTTTTATGATGAGAAAACTGGAGATTCTTGTTGCTAATTTTCAAGTATAAAATGCATTATTATTAACTATAATCGCCAGGCTGTATAACAATTGCCTAGACTTATTGAATCTGCCAAGTAAAATGTCATACTCTTCCAGCAGTTTCATAATATCTTGTATCTCATCTATCCACCACACATGTCATCTGCTAAAGCAACTCAACATTTTAAATCCATGCAGTATTTTTACAAGTCGGTGTCCTTGTGTGTATCAGACTTATTTCAGTTAAGACAGTATCCTGTGGGTTCGTTTATGTTGTTACAAATGACAGACTTAGCCCCTATTTTTCATAAAAGCCAAATAGTTCCATTACATGCGTACATATTTGTTCTTAATTTATTCTTCATGGAAACTGGGGTTAAAGCAATATCTTAGCCATCCAGAATAGTGTTTCAGAGTATGTGGGAAAGCAAGTATTTTTTCAGCTGATACCATTGCCTTTGGATATGTATGGACTACTGGATCATATGAGAAAGAACTTCTACAAGAAAATTAATACATAAATTAAACACAATATATTTAAGATATATATTTTAAAAAATAGTAATCACGACAAATAGAAGCATTTGTAGTGATTGTTCTTACACAGCATTCAGTATTGTATCCAGGCTCTCATATTTGCCATGCGTGCATCCTACCCCTAGACCTTCCCACTCTCAAAAACTCTTTGAACTTGAAAATGTCACACACATCACAAAAGCACTGCATTTTAATCAATGACCTACATGAGACACATGTGTTTATATTTGTACATTTTTTTAGTCTAATATGCTTTTCAATGAACTTCAAAGGCACACAGACAATGTCATTTGCATTTTCATATAAGAATATTCAGTTCTGTGATTTTTTTTTCATTTATTTAGTCATTCACTTTACAGGCTGATCACACCCCTTCACTTCTTTCCTCCCAGTCCCATCTCTACATCACCCCCTCTTTCCCCTCTTCATTAGAGAAGAGGAGGCCCCCATGCATACAGGACCATCTTGACACATCAAGGTGCAGCAGGACTAAGCGTATCCTCTCCCATTTCATCAGTTTTAATCATAATATAATTGACATGGGTTTACTATTCTTTTAAAGTGTTCACTCATTTTCACATTAGGTATTGTTTCACTAGGGTTTCTATTGCTGTGAAGAGACACCATGACCGTGACAGCTTTTATAAATGGAACTAGTTCATTGGGGCTGGCTTACAGTTTCAGAGGTTTAGTCCACTATCGATATGGTGAGAAGCATGGCTATATTCAGGCAGATATGTATTGGAGACAGAGCTGACAGTGTGGAGATTACCATACTGAGTGCATCTTGAGCACAGGAGACCTCAAAGCCCACCTCTACAATAACACACTTCCTCCAAGAAGGCCAAACCTACTCCAACAAGGCTAAGCCTGCTAATAGTCCCACTCTCTATGGGCCAAGAATTCAAATACATGAATCTGTGGGGCAGGGGGAGCATTCCTATTTAAACTATCACATGTAGTATTTTTAAAGATGCCATTGTATTAGCACTGAGCCATGTGCATGCATATGTGGGTATAACCATATCAATTCAGGTACCTGCAAACTCCAGAGGCATTCTGTCCTTCAGGAACTAGAATTACAAGCAGTTGTCAAGCTAACTGAGTCCTCTGTAAAAAGCAGCATGTGTGTTTTCAACCAGTGAGCAATGTTGTCAGCCCCTTTTGTGCCATTGTTAAGATCATCCTGGATTGTAATAATTTCTATGCTCAACACCAAAAGCGTACACAAACCCTAAAAGTCATTTAGCCAGTGGTAGGGAAGTGTCATATGGGAGATGAGAAATGGAGGAAACAGCAATGAAAGCTGAATGTATTCAAGTACCACTGATGGAATCCATTGTGTTTATGTAGCGGTATGTGTTGGAGTCGGGCAAGTGGCTGGATTTGGCCATCAGAGGACAACTAACAGGAGCTGGTTCTCTTTTAATATCTGAGACTCCAGAACTAAACAGGAATCATCAGGTAGCAAGCACCTTTCAGCTCTGAGTCCTTCACAAGCCATCTCTGGTAAAATGTGAGACCCAGTGACTGTCTATCACACTGGAGATCCCTGAGCCTTCATCCATGCCTCTCTAAATCTACCCATGTCGTTGGTTTTCACAGTCCTATGAAGTGCTGTACTGAGGCTACCTTATAAACTGTCAACTCTGAGCTCTGTTAATCTGTCCTCAGTAAATTTATATAAATAATTAGAATGGGAAGATACAAGGGATGGGATAACAATTGAGACGTAATATTAATAAATTAATAAAATATATTTAGAAAAAGTAAAAAGTAGAATTTTATTGTAATGGAAGACGTTACACCGGAGATGGCCATTTCTTCCCTTGTACAGTCCTCTCATTATAGCATCAGCTTCCTGCTCCTTAAGAATGAGAAGAGAGGCAGATGGGCTATTTTTTCCTGCTGTTTTTGAGCTCAAAATTTAGATAGACTCTTTCTTATGAATATTTTAATCTTTGTTGGTTTGTTTGTTTTTATTCATGATAATTTATATCCCACAATCTTTTAATCTTAGCTGTGAAATGTAGTGTCTATTTCTGCATAATCATTTTCTCTCTTTCTGCAACCCTTAGAAATCATGTATTTTACCTCTGCTATCTGCTCTGAAGACATTCTTGATCTGATAGGTGCTCTTTGAACAAAATCTTCAATAACTCTTATTTTATCCATCTTTCAGTCTGTTAAAAAAATGTACGCCTTCTTTACCCAAACAGGCTTTGAGCATTCGCACTACTCCGCATGTAGCCATTTCTGTTTTATTTGTGTAAGGTCACGTGTTATTCTGATTTATGAAGCAGACATAGCCCCCTTTATAGCTCTTCCCACTTTAGAAAACACACTTTAAACACTACTGGAATCTCTGTGGAAGTAAATAATTTATCTCAAGTGATGAAAGATATGTTTTCTCTCCCCCACCCGCTTAGACCATGGATATGTTTCAGATTAAATTGTGTACCTCCAAAATTCAAAAGTTGAAGCCTAATTTTCTGATACATTAACATAGTGATGATTATGTTTTTGGAAAGAGCAGTGTTACAAACATATTATGTTAAAAATGAGGGACCACTAGTGTGGACTAGAATCCATTCTGGCCAGTGTCTTCTAAAGAGCACTTGTGAATGAACAGAGAGACACTGAGTGCAAGCACAGTAAAGACCATATAAAGAAGAAACAAGAATATAAACATGTCTAAGCACAGAAGAGGAACCTGGAGAAGAGTAGCTAGCAGGGACAGGAGAGATGTTTCAGTGACTGAGAGCAGTTACTGTTCTGTTAAAGTGTCTGAGTTTGGCTCCCAATAGCCATATCAAGTATTTCACAATCACCTGTAATTACAGTTTCAGGACATCTAATGCCTCTTCTGTCCTCTAAAAACACCTATATTCAGATAATGCAAACACACACATATATATATACTTACAAAATAAGAAGTAAATGATCTAGGAAAAATTAGAAAATCAGTGCTGCTATCAATTTGATCTTGGGCTGCCTGCCTTCAGAGTCCTAGGACGTGAATTTCTGTTGTTTGAAACAACTTACTTTGTGACTTTTTGTTAATTTGCTTATAGCAAATTAATATAGTCTGAGAATAGAAAACCTTTACTTGTTGCCTTTTTATATATGTGAAAACTATTGGCAGTCATCCTGTAGCAGTTCTCCTGCAGTCTTTGCCATGGAAGGGTCTGCTTTGAAATGTCAGTCGCTGCAAGTCTTGTCACTCATGTCTCATGGTTACACAGACATGGCACAAGGAGATGAGTCAGCAAGGATAATGGCACCACCAGTCTTCCTCCGAATACAACCTTAGAATGTACTTTAAATTTTTTTAATTTATTGTAATTTATTCAGATTACATCCCAATTGTTATCCCCTCACTTGTACCTTTCCACCCTCCCTCTTTTGTCTTATTTCCCTCCCCTAGATCTCTGACAGAAGAGGACCTCCTCCTCCACCATATGACCACAGCCTATCAGGTCTCATCCAGATGGCCTGCTTCCCCTTCCTCTGTGTGCCTGCCAGGCCTCCCCACCAAGAGGAAGTGATCAAATCAGGGACACCAGAGTTCATGTCAGAGGCAGTCACAAATCTTACCATAACAATGGAGCCGTCCATTGGCTAGATCTGAACAGTACCATCTAGGTTTACTGAATGCATTGTCCTTGGTAGCTGCAACCACACCAAATAATCCAATTTAAAATGGGGTACACTCAGCTAAACTGAGAATTTTCAACAGAGGAACATCAAATGGCAGAGAAACACCTAAAGAAATGCTCAACATCTTTAGTTATCAGAGAAGTGCAAATCAAGATGACTCTGAGGTTCCATTGTACACCTACCAGAATGGCACAGAACATGCTGGCAAGGATGTGAGAGAGATGGGAATACTCCTCCATTGCTGATGGGTGTGCAAACTTGCACAGCCACTTTGAAAATCAATCTGGCACTTTCTCAGGGAGTTGGGAATAGTTCTACCTCAAGACCCAGCCATACCATTCCTGAGCATATACACAAAAGAATTTCTTACTTTTTAAGTTGGTCATTCTTTGGCTTACTGTAAACATCCTCATTCTGAGAAATCACACTTTCATTTTCCTTCATTTATTTACTGTTGTTGCATAACAACTTTCCCCAAATTGAAACAGTCCATCAAGGAAAATGTGTTTAAGACTCAAAAAGTCAACAAAACTCTCAAAGTCCTGTAAATAAACAATTCACAAATATCAGAAGTTCTTAAAATTGACATTTATAAGGTCCTTTCCAAAATCAGTGTCAATTTCTGGGGTGAGCAGATGTGCCTACCAACTCAGCTGTGTGTACATCATCCAGAAAGCATCAGAAAAGCAAGTTTTGTGAGTCACCTTTGAAGTTCTGGTCAGCTTTTTAGTGAGCCAGCTGTCATTAACTATCCATGCTCCTACATGTAAGTAAAGCCAATAAAATAATCATTTAAATTAGCACACTGTTTAACTACAGAGAGAGAGAGAGAGAGAGAGAGAGAGAGAGACAGAGAGACAGAGAGACAGAGAGAGAGAGACAGAGAGAGAGACAGAGAGAGACAGAGAGAGACAGACAGAGAGAGAGACAGAGAGAGACAGAGAGAGAGACAGACACACACACACACACACACACACACACACAGAGAGAGAGAGGGAGAGAGAGAGAGAGAGAGAGAGAGAGAGAGAGAGAGAGAGAGAGAGAGAGAATAATCCTTCAACTCTCTAAAACTATTAAGCAAAAATAGTGAATCAGTAGAAAATAACTAAAATGATACTTTCTTTTGATAACATAAAGTAATGAAGTTCCTCATAAATGAAGCTGGATAAACTTGAATAACAGATTCATAAAGTGAATACTTCACTGTTTATTAAACATTTGGGAAATAACTACCCTTCAATAAATAATTTCATCAACTCATATTTTCAGTTTCCTGGTGAAGCACACATTACAGTTTTATCCATAAATGCATGGAGATAATAAAACTTTGCAGACTTACTTCACTACTGCTTCTCATGAATCCTGGCTCACTGTAGAGCATGGAACACGTCTCTGTTTGGCATTTCCCTGCCTTGAGAGTCATTTGTTCTCTTAGTTCTTTCTCCTTTACCCTCTGCTTCCTCTAGCTGGTGGCAAAATTTGAACAGAGCGTGAGAATCTTCAGTCACTCCTTTGCCTTTTACTTTTCAATATCGTGTTTACTTTTCCATACATTTTAAACTTAACTATTTATTGCAACTTTCTAAGGGAACTAAAATTCGCACATTATAACAATCTCTTCTGTAGCAACACCTCATGAAGGAAGCTAATAAATGGGTGGCCGACCAAAGTATAAATCATCCAGAAATGACAGTAAAATTTAACTGTTTTCAGTGGCTACTGATGAATCAACATTGTACTTGACCCATTTGGTTCTTTATACTTTATACATATTTATAAATATTTATAAATATTTGTAGAGATTATAAGTATGCACTCTTTTCCATTCCATATTTTTATTAATTAAGTAGCTTTCATGGAGAAAAGCATTATCTTTTATCCTTGTTATCATTATTCTCTATTTATACCAGCAGATTCTCTATCATTTGGCTGAAGAAAGTATCTGCATTTTCAATAGAAAAAAATTTATATGGTACAGAATCTAGCTCTGCAAAATTGCCTCCAATGATCAAACACAAATGTTTTCTCATTAACTTATATGGTCATCATCTCTGTTTTGATTGAACAATTTAGTGCAAGCTGTACATGTACACTCACTGTGGGCATAATGAGGACAAATTAATGATTTAAAGCAACACAACTCGATTCTCTTGTGTTTTGGTGGTTAGGAGATTGCAAGAGTCTTATTGTGCCAAAATCTGGACCTTCATTTCCTGTGTAGATTACAACTGATAATATAACTGTTTGTTTTTTATTTGTTTGTTTGCTTGTTTTTTACAGTTTTCATAAACCAAGAACATTCCTCATCTCATGAGTCTTTGCCCACCTTAAGCCAACAGCATATCATCTTCAAACTTCTCCAACTGACATTTACCCTCTAAATTCTAACTAATAAGGACTTATACAGCTACAATAATTTCCCCAGATGACGATCCAAGGTAATCTAGCAACCTCAATATCTTCTCTTTTCCTGAGACTAAAAACATGGGACTCTTAGGGAAGCAGGTATTATCATTCAATTACTAACAAGCCATCAAGATACTCAACAGTATTCTCAGGATTTGGATTTTGTATATAAGCTAATTTTTATTTGAACTTCAACTATAAGAAATATATCTGTGACCTTATGTGGGTTGAACTTTACAAATTCTAGTTTTCTTTCAGAAAAGAAAATATTTTCTAAGCTAAATTAAATAAATAAAGTATGTTTTTATGGTAGTCTAGGCATAGTATTTTGTACATTGTAAATACTCAAAAAGCTGAAGACACCACAACACTCATTGCCAATAATTGAAGCAAGGGGGATTAATGATCTCTCTTCAATGATTTTACAGTCAATGCTTAAATACCTATGACCATTGTACCTTCTCAAGCATTATACTAAGGCATGTGACAGCTTAGAACATTCTCCAAATATCAGCATCAGTGTTCAATATCCTTGAAATTTCTGATTTGACAGCTCAGATATGCCTTACAGTAATTTATTGGAGTTATAAAATGTGGCCTCCAAATTCTTAAATGCAATGATGTGTCAACCATTATAGACAACAGTATGAATTTCCCAAATATTTCTCGTTGTATCAGCTCAAATGACTCTTCTAAAAAAATATTTTCAAAAGCAGTTCTAGTTAAGCATCCTTTTAGCCTTCTGTAAGATTAGGATGCCCTAATACACTTATGACATCTAGTCCTTAACAGTACCCCACTTATAACCCCTTTCACTTTTTATTTTTTAAATAATTTATTCGGTTTACATCTCAATTGTTATCCCTTCACCTATATCTTTCTGTTACCCATTCCCTCCCTCCTTTACCCTACTTCCCTCCCCTAGACCGGTGAGAGAGGGGGACCTCCTCCCTCACCATATGATCACAGCCTATGAGGTCTCATCCCAATAGCTTGCTTCCTCTTCCTCTGAGTGTCACTAGGACTCCCTACGAAGGGAAAGTGGTCAAATGGGGTTACCAGAGTTCATGGCAGAGGCAGTCCTTACTCTCCACACAACCATGGAAAATGTGCTATCCATTGGCTAGATCTCAATAGATGGTCTAGGTTTACTACATACATTGTTCTTGGTTTATAGAGCAGTTTGTGCAGGCCCCCTGGGTACAGATCTGCCAGCCTTGGTGGTCTTCTTGTGGGGCTCCTGAGCCCTCTATGTCTTTCTATCTCTCCAATCTTCCATACCCCACTAACCTGGAGTACAATAGCAAGTGCCAGCATCTGTCCCAATCCCCCACTGAGTGAAAACTCTCAGAGAACATCCATGTTGGGCTAATATCCAATTAAAAGTTAGTTTATACTGTGCATGTCTTTCTGGGTCTGAGTTATCTCACTCATGATGATCACTTCTAGCTCCATCCATTTGCCTGCAAATTTCAAGATTTCCTTATTTTTTAATAGCTGAGTAGTATTCCATAGTGTACGAGAGTTACTTTATCCATTCTCCGACTGAGGGACAACCAAGTTGTTTCCAGACTCAGACTATTATGAATAAGGCTGCTGTGAACATAGTTGAGCAATTGCCCTTGTTGTATCGTGCAGTATCTTTCAGGTATATGCCAAGAAGTGGAATAGCTGGGTCTTAAGGAAGCCCTATTCCCTATTTTCTAAGAAAGGGCCAGATTGATTCCCATTGTGGTTGTACAAGTTTGCTCTCCCACCAGCAATGAAAGAGTGTTCCCCATTTTTCACATCCTCACCAGCATGTGCTGTCACTTGAATTTTTTATCTTAGCTATTTTGATGGGTGTAAGACAGAATCTCAGAGTCAGTCATTTTGATTTGCATTTCTCTGATGACTAAGGACAAGAATGTTGATCATTTCAACATATCTCTGCTGAGAATTCTCTGTTTAGCTCCTAGTTGGGTTATTTGGTTCAGTGGTGTTTAATTTCTTGAGTTTTTATATGTTTTGGATATTAGCCCTTTTTAAGATGTAGGGTTAGTGAAGATCTTCTCCAAGTCTGTAGGCTATCACTTTCTTCTGTTGACAATATCCTTTGCCTTAGCAAGTTTTTCAGTTTCATGAGGTCCCATTTAGTAATTGTTGACCTTAGAGCCTAGGCTGTTGGTGTTCTGTTGAAGAAGTTGTCTCCTGTACCAATGAGTTCAAGACTCTTTCCCGCTTTTTCTTCTAACAGATTTGGTGTCTCTGGTTTTATTCTGAGGTCTTTAATCCACTTAGACTTGAGTTTTGTGCATGGTGATAAATATGGATCAACTTGCATTTTTCTACATGTATACATCCAGAATTGCCTGATTTTCATTAATGAATTCCATACACTACTACCTACAAATGTGCTCTGACATGCACCCTGCTTTACTAACCAATGATAAAATGTTGGAGAATAAAATAATAAAATGAATGTGAATGAACTTTAAAACTATTGAGAAGTCTATCGGTGCTAGACATAATGCTATTCAGTATTCATAAATGTCATGTTAAAGCAGGCATTATATGCTGAAGTACCTAATTATGACTGTTCCACCACATACATATACATCTACTCTGAAAATTGCTAGTTACCTTTACTTGTATGAAAAAACAGAGTTTCCTTATGTTAATACACACACATACAGGAGAAAACACACACACATACACAACAAAACACACACACACATTCCTATAAGGACTTTGTTTTATTATTTAGGATAGTAAAGTCAAATGAAAAAGTACTTTTATTCCTTGGAGTTCAAAGAAGTCTAGTACAATGTATATTACCTTATTTTTATCTTTGTATCTGCCATCATATATACTAATTTTCATTAAAGTTACATATGAGACTTAACAGTTTTCTAATGGTATACTTTTGCCTTTTGTTTATTTAAGACAACCTTCATTAATAAGTCTACCTCCTTTTGAAGGCTTTGCGGCTTTTGACACTTGATGTAATAATAAGCAATACATAATATTTTATCCTTTCTCTGACAGTAAACAGAGTAGACAATACTATAATTCTCATACAAGATTCACATTAATTTAGAGATAAAATATCATTTTAGTGATAAATTTAAGAAAAATGTGTATATGTAGAGAGACAAATTCTAATATACATACACATACATATACTGCTATGTATATATGAATATGTATATATATTAGAAATATATGTAGCCTTATGACATATCCATGCATATAAGGGAAGACTGATAACTACCATGAATAAAAACAGAGCAGAAAGTACAAGTAGCAAAGTGAATTTCAGACATCTTTTCAATGGTGCTGGTGCTGAAGCAGAGATATTAAGGAAAACTAAAAAGAGCCAAATAGTAACTTTGAAGGAAAAAGTTAGAGACACACTATAGGTAAATGCCTGCAAATACTGGGAATGCTTATGTGAAGATAACACAAAAGGTTAGGAAAAGTAAAAATAGCAAAAAGTGTTGAAATCAGATTGAAGAAGTAATTTTCAAATGAATTATTACGTAGACTATGTAAGACCATAGGTTTGTTCTCAGTGGTCTCAAATTCTAAATGCGGCAGACCAGCATAATACTACTTACAGTTTTAAAGGATCACTGAAGTTGTTTTGTGTAAATAGCAATTGGCTGGGAGTGTAAAAGTATATTTAGGGCAACTTGGTTGGAATTTCAGTGAAATGACATGAACTTGCTCTATGCTCTCAGTGTAAGGTAGGAGGTGTCACAATTCTGAATTTATGTGGAGAGTAGGTTTAGAGTCTACACTTTCTCCTCATATATAAGGTATCAGAGAATGTTAGCAGTTGGGAGAGCAAAAAAAGTCTAACCTATACAAATGGAAGGACAGCCTTTTAGCTTTGATAAGAAGCAAGAAGGCAGAAAAGAGAGAGAGTCTTTCTAGTTACAATAAAAAATTAATTACATTTGGGGTGGATGTACATTTTCTTAGACACTCTGGATTTAACATTTTGCCAAGACAAGAAAGACTCATAAGCATTTGACGATGTCATTTCCGTGCAGAATTGGTTGAAACTAAAAGGAAGCAACTTGATGACAACAGTATAGGGAAAAACTGGATTTCAGAAAGTGTTATGCTGGAATTGTACACTTTACAGTTACCAACATAAACATGGTATTTACATCCATATGACTGAATGAGATCATCTAGGCCATGAATATAAACAAAAGAAGAGAACTGTTCCAGAACTCAGCCAATTTATCTTTGATGCCTATGTTCAAGTCTATACTAATTAAGAGATTTTCACAAATTCCACCAGTGATTTCCAGGACCAGAATTCAAAATGCAATCTCTAACCAAGTATTTCTTTCAAAATTTGTCTTCTGCCTCAAGTTGAAATGTAAATATGTTTCCTACCGCGACCATATTCAGTCACACAAAACATAGGTAAATACTAGAGTATCTCTATGGCTTTGAAAATCTTCAATATGTAGAACCCGAAGTTATTCTTCACCAACACTGTGAAATCAAGTGACTTTATGCAAGGCCAGCACTGTGGAAGAAAGGAGCAGCTGCCTTTGGGGAAATTTCTTTTGTACTATAATGTTCTTAAGCCATGCCTCTTGCATCTCCAAGGCAGGGTAATGGTCAACATCCACATTTCTTGAAATTCCACTCTCTCTAAAAGGTACCTTGTAAAGACCATTGGAGAGGTCAAGTTCAGGGGCAAAGGATGAAGCTGCAACCCTTTCCCACAGTCAGACTATCAGGTATGCCTGGAGAATGAGTGTTGGAAGCTTGTGCTTCTGTACCTAATAACTTTCAACACGGGATTTTGAGGGAAAAGAATCTTATCCAAGAAACAGAAAGAAAGACTAAAAAAGCCAAAATGTGTTTTGGTTAGTTTAGGCTGTTAAGCCATATTCTGATTATAAAACGGCTGCTTACTTTCCACAGTTTCTCAGTTCGTAGCCAACTACTCCGAGCTAGTGTAATCACGGGTCCTGGAGGAGAACCAACAAGCACCACCTTTTTAAACTAGTGTAATACCTAACCACACTCTAAACATTTGTCCTTATACCTACATGTAAAGATAGTCCTTATCCCTCATCAAAAAAATTTCTCTTAACGACATAGGGAGACCATTGCAGAAAACCACAACCAATCAAAGTACAAGATAGATTTACAACTCAACCGCCAAACCTAAGTCTCAGAGAACATCAGAAAATTAGGGGAAACTGTGAGCTGGGGGAGAAAAGATTATAAGAACCATAGGACCAGAAAAATTGCTGAGATTATGTCTCCTAGGAATGTGAGATGCTCCACACTGTAAGTCTCCCCATGACTACCTAACATGACCTAAACATGACCACAGCACAAGACCTGAACCCAACACAGAGGTCTAAGGCAATGAAGGGATGCTGAGAGTACAAGGAACAGTCTTTCAAAGAGAATAGTATGTGCACTGGTTCATCAACTCTGAAAACACATACACAGATAACATCATACTGACTTATCAGCTTATATTTATGTATATAGAATGTGTGTGTGTGTGTGTGTGTGTGTGTGTGTGTGTGTTTAACAAGTAATGAATAAAGGGGCCTTAAATATGGATGAGAACAAGGAGGGGTATATGGGAGGGTTTGGATACAGGGGAGGGAAGGATGATCTGATATAATTGTAATTATAATCTTAAAAATTAAAGGAAGTGATTAAAAAATGACTCATGATCAGGAAGCAATTATCATCCTGTTCTGGTGAGGGCTCTTTTCTAGGCTGGAAACAAGGACTTCTTTTTATCATGGCATGAGTGGATGAGAGAGATTTCTAAGTTCCCATCTTAGTGTTAGTCAAGCCAGGCTCACACCAGCCATGCTAGGACTTGAGAAGCTGAGGCAAGGTCGTTATGAGATAGAGGACAACTAGGTTGCATGAGGAGAGCATGTTTTTATTTAGAGGAGCTTTAGCCAAGTTTTTGTTTTTTAACTGAACTCACTTGGGACTTTTGAAAGGCAGTTTCAGAGTAAGTAGGTAAGGAGAAAGGGCAGATTTATTGAACAGAAGGGGAAAAAGAGGGGTAGTAAGAGGCAAAGGCCTAACCTCACTATACAAAGTTTTATTTTACTAGAAACCATAAGGAATCCATTGAAGATGAGACGATTCAAAGATGTAAGCAAGTGTTTCAGGGCTTTCCATCTTAGAAAAATGGGAAAAGGAGCATAAGAAGGGTAATATAGTGGCTGGGAAGATTATTCTGTTCATAAGGTACTTTTAGTGCATAAAAAGGAGCTGAGTTTAGGACACCCAGGACCCAGGGAAGCAGGCAGATGAGGCAACATTAAAGAAGGGGATGAAGTGGATTCTTGACCAGTTAGTCTAACTAAACCACCAAGCTCCAGTTTCAGTGGGAGATGGAGCCTCAGAATATAAGGTGGAAACTGACTAACCGAAATGAATGGGGGAAAATGAACGTGCATATGTATGTGTGTGTATACATTACATATTATATATATATCATAAATATATTATATATAGGTATTATATATTTAAGGCAAATATATTTATATAAGGAAAAGAAGGTATTGTTTAAGAGGGGAAGACATGGAAAGGCTAGGAGAAGGAAGATACTCAATGTCAAACTGTGATCTCCAAACACATATACACACACATGTGTGTTTATTTATACATGTGAACAAAAATGGTTAATGATTGCAGTTCTTAGACTTCAATGTGCAGAACAAATTTCTCTTATGAAACAAGAAGTCAGTAAATAAATAGGGAAAACGGGATAGATAGCAATTCAGAGATAAAGATGAATCTAATTCAATGAAAAGGGAAGCCATGCTCTTCTATTAATTATAAGAAGATGATTGGGATTATTGAATACTATAGAAAGTTTCAAAATATCAGGATAGCCACAGAGAATGACAGGAAGTCCACAGGAAGCAGATAGATGGTGTCCTAGTTGTTATCTGAGGTAGACTAAAGGATGAGAACACAATATATTTTGTACTCTAGAGATGTACCCATATTCATGAAAATGCCTTAGCAGTACTAACTCAGCACGAAAAGGTTGTAGAAGTACAGTGAAGAGATGATGACAAGTCACTACAAACACATTACAACTTGCTGTCACTTGTTGAGTAGCATACTGTGTGCTGCATTTTAATCCAAGCACTACTTACTTCATTCTTTCAAAGACTTAATGGGCTAGGCTCTATTATTACCCCCAATTTAAATATAAGAATCTTTGGCATATAATCACTTGGCTATTTAATATAGCAAAAGAAGTAGGAATAGAATAAGTAGGTTGGGCTTTGAACTATAAGTAACTTCAGTTCATAAATCAAATATTAAACACAGATTAATGAATGAGTACTTAATATGAGTATGTATGGTGTTCTTTTTCTGATATTTGTGATGGAGGAAAAATAAGGTAAGCCAAAGCAAATAAAACTCTGTAAGGTAAAGTGTGCATTATATGAGGGCATTTCTAAGTAAGGAAAAGCACATCCAATAATTTAATAGATTAAAGTTCCTGTAAACATGAAGGTCAACATATTTTACCTTGCTGAAGCAGCAATGTCATTGGAAAGGTGTCTTATTTTATTTTATTTTATTAATTTATTCATATTATGTCTCAGTGGTCATCCCCTCCCTTGTATCCTCCCATTCCTCCCTCCCTTCCATTTTCCCCTTACTCCCCTCCCCTATGACTGTGACTGAGGGGGACTTCTTCCCCCTGTATATGTTCATAGGGTTGCAAGTGTCTTCTGGATAGCCTGCTATCCTTCCACTGAGTGCTCCCAGGTCTCCCCATTCAGAGGATGTGGTCAAATATGAGGCACCAGAGTACATGTAAAAGTCAGACACCACTCTCCACTCAACTGTGGAGAATGCCCTGTCCATTGGCTAGATCTGGGTAGGGGTTTAAAGTTTACGGCCTGTATTGTCCTTGGTTGGAACCTAGTTTGAGTGGGACCCCTGGGCCCAATTCTGCCTATCATAATGTTCTATTTGTAGGTTTCTAGGACCCTCTGGATCCTTCTACTTTGCTATTTTCCCATGCTTCTCTCATCTAGAGTCCCAATAGGATGTCCTCCCCTCTGTCCCAGCATCCTGGTAAGTGAAGATTTTCATGGGAAATGCCCCTTGGGCTAGTATGCAGATATAAGTGAGTATATACCATTTGACTCTTTCTGCTTCTGGGTTAACTCACTCATTATGATCATTTGTTGAGTGGAGAGTGGGGTATGAATTTCACACATACCCTGGTTCCCCATATTTGACCACGTCCCCTGGAGGGGGAGACCTGGTGGCACTCAGAGGAAGGATAGCAGGCTACCAAGAAGAGACTTGATACCCTATGAGCATATAAAGGGGGAGGAAGTCGCCCACAGGCACAGTCATACTGGAGGGGAGTAAGGGGAAAATGGGAGGGAGGGAGGAATGGGAGGATACAAGGGATGGGATAACCATTGAGATGTAATAAGAATAAATTAATAAAAAATTAAAAAATTAAAACCAAACAAAAACTAACACAAAAAAAAAAAAAAGAAAGAAAAGAAAGAAAGAAAGAAAGAAAGAAAGAAAGAAAGAAAGAAAGAAAAATGCACTGGGTGTGGTGAAGTAGATCTTTAACCCCCAGCACTTGGGAGGCAGGGACAGGCAGATCTCTGTGAGTTCACGGCCAGCCTAGTCTACAAAGAGAGTCCAGGACAGCCAGAGCTGTTACACAGAGAAACCCTTTCTTGGAAAAACAAAACAAAACAAATAAAATATAAAAAGAATGAAAAATGCAAGAATTGTGGAGTCATTGAAACTTAAGCTAGTGTCCCAGAAGCTTCCCTAGGCAAGCAGTGTGGCAAGGCTGAGTTCTCTCCACTCTGTGGAAATAAAAATATTTACTTGGTGCCACTGGATTTTGGATGTATGTAAATTGTTTTGAAATTTTCTAAGAAGTCAAAATTGTTCATTTGTCTTTAATCAGCTGATAAGGGAATTTGCACTTTTGAATGGTCTTAAGGCTGATTAAAATAAATAAGTTATATAAAGTAATGGTTATTTGATCAAATCATGGTCTTGCCAATTACTAGTCTACTTTATCACAAGATAATCCATCTTAGGTGTGGCAGTTAGATATGACCCTATGGAAAGATAAAGTAGGATAGTTAGATAAGGTCTCCAAAAACCTCAGAGACATGCATAATACGGCATTTTAAAATGTTTCTATTATTTTAAAGATTCATTGACAATGAGACAGGTTAACTCCTGGCAACACCCAGAATACTCAAAGAAGATGATGCACATCAAAGAACCTCCTTATGGAGATGGCTTCAAATGTGAAAAACAAACCACTGGACAAAATGTCCTTATTTCTACTACAGATAGAATTCTGCCTAAAAAAGGGCAAGCTTGGATGCAGGCAGAGTCGACATCCAAACTCTGCCAAGACAGGGTAAGCAAGTCCTCAATAGTTCCTGCCTCACAAATATGTCTGTCAGATATACTGGGTCAGAAGGCTGAAGAAGATGCTCCAATGTTATACAGAGTTTGGGTGATTACTCTGTCATCTTTCATTTGGAAAGCTACTAACCTGCACTTCCAGAATACTCAGGTAATCAAGTTTATTCTTTCTCAAGTCTCTGATGGAGTTGAGGACCAAGTAGCTTAGTTTTACAATAAAGCTTAGTTGTTTACGAGTTTATATGCTTTTAGGTGTAGATAGATGTTTTAAGTTGATAATGACAAGATGTGATGGAGATTGATTCACCTTCAGAATTTTAGAAGCACCAAGATAGGAAAGATATTTTTCTTTAAGGCTGTCAAATACAAATAGCGAAAACACTAAGAATGTAACATTTATATAGTTTCTGATTGTGTCATGATTCTTCTTCTTTTTCTTCTTTTTTAAAAAATTTTTTATTAATTTATTTTTGTTACATCTCAATGGTTATCCCGTCCTTGTATCTTCCCATTCTTCCCACCCTCCCATTTTCCCATTATTCCCCTCCCCTATGACTGTTCCTGAGGGGGAATACCTCCCCCTGTATATGCTCATAGGGTATCAAGTCTCTTCTTGGTAGCCTGCTATCCTTCCTCTGAGTGCCACCAGGTCTCCCCCTCCAGTGGACATGGTCAAATGTGAGGCACCAGAGTACGTGCGAAAGTCATATCCCACTCTCCACTCAACTGTGGAGAATGTTCTGACCATTGACTAGATATAGGTAGTTCATTGTATATATGTGTAATAATATAAATATATATGTAAAAAATTTAAAAAGTTTTTTAAAAAGATTGTTAAATGTTATGGAGTATTGTGAGATTGATTCTTACTGCATCATTGAAAGAAGAGAATAAAGGTTAAGGGCCCGGGGGCAGAATGTTATAATTTAATATGAGGGTTTCAGTGTCAAACTGGCAGGGGGAGACTTGTGCTTGTTAATCTACACTGATAATTTGACTGAATTGAGAGTTCCTTAGGGACATGCCATGGAGTGTGTTTGCAAGCTTGTTTCCAGAAAGGTTTAATTGGAAAGGAAGACTAATCTTGAATATAGTAACAAGAGTCATTCCATGGACTGGGGTCGCAAACTGCATAAGAAATGAGGAATGAGAAAGCAGGTTGAGAACCAGCATTCATCTCTCTCATCTGGAACAAATGTAAACCAGGAAGGTTCAACACACATAATGGAAAGATGGTTTAAGTTCTCTACTTTTTAGAAAAATCTTGTATATTTGCTTTCACAACACTAAATTTCATCTTTGCAAAACATTTTAAGCTGGTCCATGTTCTGTAATTTTGATGGGCAAATGAATACTCACCACATTTGGAAGTCCTGTATATAAGCTGATATACTTTAGAAATTGTGAAATCATAGATCTCATTTTTCTAGCTTCTTTCATGGCTTTGTTAAGGTGTTTAACTATTGCTTATAAGCTACTTCTATGATAAAATAAATAATAGCATATTCAAACTTCATTAGCCTACCCATATTACTATGCTTAGCGTATGTACCAGCTATTCCATCACCGTACTAGCATTCTTCCTCCTAAGAGGAGAAACAGCCTCACATGAAGATGTGATTTCTAGTTGGTATGTGATATGGGTAATGAAGACCCAACACAGAAAACAAACAACAAGCAAATAGCTCTTGGCCCTGACCTGCCCTAGGCAGTGCTTTGATTTGTTTGTGTGCATTTTGCTTTCTTTTATTATCTACTCAGCACTACACTCAGAACCTTGCAATCATCTACCAAGACTATTGCTCTAGCTATCCTCAAGAACTTATAAATCTCCCACTTCAACTGTCTATGTAGTTGAAACTACAATATCATATAAACAGTAGTGGTGTGTGTGTGTGTGTGTGTGTGTGTGTGTGTGTGTGTGTGTTGCTTTTCGTAATAGGAGAAACAGGCTCTCCTTACTTGCCAATAGTAATGAGTAAACATGCTTTAGCTTAACTGTCATGTTTTTAATTATATTTATTTTATAAAGATAGCAGATGCTTTCCTTTCTTATTTTGACAGTGATACTGCCTTTAATAAAGAAATATTTCAAGCACACACATAGTAAAGAAAAGATCATTGTCAAAAAACTAGCTTGTTTAAAGAAATAACCCGAAGAGGAATAAGCATTCATAGAAACTATTTCACAGGCATTTTGGAAGAAATTAGAGCCATAAGTGATTTAAAAAATACCATGAAATGCAGCCTGTCAGATGTGACATTGTTGACACTATGAACACACAGCAGCTAGAGAGACCTGTCAGAGATTTAGTCCCTGGTTTTCCATTATGTTTAAAGAAAGTACTTTTCATACTCAGTCCGTTATTGGAGAGTTAATGACTGTCAATAGTTGCTGAAAAAAAGGGGGGGCATGTGCAAAGTAGGAAGAAGAGGTTAAAATAAGAGAACAATTAATTTTATTTACTGTCTAAAATGTAAATAGTTCCCCCAAGGATACACATTTCTCTTTCCCTTTCTGACTACAGTACTCTGGCATGAAGAGGTACCATAAATATTACCCCTGGAAATAAGAAAAGCCGATTACCATCTAAATTACAAGTTCACACTATGGAAAAAGAAGTTTCCTGAAACAATGGTATAGATTTTTACTTCACAAAATAGCTTACCTGAGGTTATCAATTTTTATCATCTCATAGTATTTGACTACAATTTAGAGGCTTAAGAAAACAAAATAGCATTTACTTATATTAAATATTGGCAAGAAAGATGAGCATGTCTTTCCTAAAACCTCTGGAGCTCATCTAAGCTGTTACCCATTAAGTCATTCATAATTTCAAGTGATACAAAGAGATAAGTGGGAAGAATATATTTCACACTAGAAAGAAAGACTAGAAGTTCCAATAAGTAAAATACATTCATCAAAAGACAGTCAAAAAAAATGTATGCAAAATCATAAAAAGAATATTTAGAAAACATAACAAGCTTAATATATTAATTGATTTCATATGTCTAAAACTCATATGCTCATTATTGAATACTGAACAACATAATAAAATAATTTGCATTGAATGATATAAATAAATATACACAAAAGAAAAGCTATGGTTATATTTCTTAGTAGATAAAATCTAAATAACTCAGTGACATGAATTTATACTCACATTTCAACAGTGGTTGTTGCTGAGTTTCTTTTGGTTTCTGCCTATTTATCTTGCAGTCTAAAGCTTATATAAAAACAAATCTACCTTCAAATAATTAAGCCATTAAGTATTACATAATTTTCTTTGCATTTAAAAAATGCAGACTAATTGCTCACCTAAGACAACAGAATATGTACTATTTCTCATTACTCCTTAGTTCTGTGTATTACCTCTGAGAAACCATGCAAATTTCTGTAACTGTCCAATTTACAGAAACACAGTCTGTTTGATCAAGCTTCCGAGGATCCAGAACACTAGAGACGGTCCATCCAGGATAAGGAAACTAAAATGTTTGGCATGTGCTCAAATAATGAAGATCCAACACAGTAAAGCAGGCAAACAAACAACACAAAACAAGACCAAGAAAAACAAGCCTCTTGACTCCTTGTTTGCCCTTGGTAAATTTTAGTTTGTTGCCTATTTTGCTGCCTTGTTTTCTCTGTTTGGGATTACACTCAGGATCTCTCACACACTGGGTAACACTCTACCTTTGAGACGTAACCTCAGCTGGATTTTTAGTTTGTGAGACAAAAATCTTACTTGTAGCCCAGGCTTGACCTTGAGCTCACTCTCTAGCCAGGGCTGGCATGGAACTTACAATCTTTTTGTGCACTTGGAAGTACAAGCCTGAATCAGTAAGCATGGGAAAACAAAACAAAAAAAACAAAAAACAAACAAACAAACAAAAAAAAACCCTGGAGCCTAGAGCATGGTAGATCCCTCTATCAAACAAAGTGTAAACTCTTCAATAAAGTTGATTTCTTTTCTACTAATTCTTATCTTCCAAGTGTTTGAATTTAAAGTGGGACTGGATGGAATTTGATATGGTAAAAATTTTAACACCACTATAAAGATCAATAGTATTTGTGTTTTATTCACTCTTAGATCAAATAATAAGGAAAGGTTGAGTTTGGTTAAATTGTATTTCTGAATTGCATTCTCCTTTACAACAAATCTCCCTGTTCCCTAAAAGCCACATAGTTTGATTTTAATTTCTCCAAACTTAATATACTAATAAGAAAAGCTGTAACTTTAATATGATTTTGTATTATGAAAATCCTTACACAAACTTTATTAAAACCGTACAAATAAAGAGGATTGTAAAAATAAAATCAACTAAATATATCCCAAACAATGGGACAATGATTACTTTTGTAGTTTGTTATGCTTCAATGTTTAAACATAAACATAAAAATGTTCTTAAGGTTTAAGATTTTGTTGCCTTACTTAATATTATATTATAAGGCTTTGAATCCTTTGTGACATTATTTATTGTTTTGTTGCTTTTCTAAAATGCAAAACTTTAAATAGTATTTTACAATGAAGTTTTACAATGAAGCTTAGTTGTTTACAGATTAAGATGTTTTTAAGTGTAGATAGATGTTTTAAGTTGATAATGACAAGATATGATGGAAATTGATTTATCTTCAGAATTTTAAATAGTATAAGCTTTAAATAGTATTTAACTTTAAATAGTATTTTACCAATGAAATATGGTTCTCCATTTGTACCTTTCAACTGATTCAAAATTTAGGTGTAGGAATTCATTGTACGGGAACAATTTTAAAAGTCTTTTATTGTGACATTGCTTTTCAAAAACTTTGCAGCAAATTCCATTACTACTAGTTAATGTACAAAGGTACCAGTTTTACACCAAACTCATTACCACTGGGTATTACGTTTGTTAATTTAATAGGTTTTAAATGTACTTTTTTATTGCTTTAATTTGGGTGTGTTTGATTACTGTATAGCTGCTTCATGTTAACAGATGTTTACTTTCCACCTGGAACTTTTTTTGGAATGAATTGTTTAATTTCTCCCTCACTTACTTGCCTGCCATAATCTTGATGTTACCATGACCTTACATCTGTAGTTCAAAAAATATGGTTCTAATTTTTGGTGCATTTCTTATCTGTTTCTTAGTATGGACACTGTTTAAATTTGTACACGTTACTTTAGATTATCTACCGATTTGATATTTTTGATCATGGCACTGTAGGTGCTGAAGGTTATTTTGAAGTGGTCTGGTTCTTTCTGACACTGTTAATCATGTGTTAAATAGAACCAACCTGTTCTGTTCCATTTGTATTGTTAGTGTGAGAAATTTCAGTAGTAGGATTTTTCAGGTATGTCTGTGTCTCCTCTTGACTGTGCAAAATAATATAACCAATTGTCTCAGATTCCTGTTACTGTGACTTCTTTCCACAATGGACTTATATAACCTGGAAGACAGAACCAAATAAATGCACTCTCCCACAAGTTTTGTCAGAGGGTTTTATCATAGAAACAGAAAAAGAAAGTAAGACAATAATCTTTTGAAATGAAAGTCTAGCAGTTGAATTTCTCAAGGAGAAACTAAACTAATTAAAACTATTAATTGTAGTCCCAGTTAAAAGAAACTAATATTCTACCACTATCTTTTTGTCACTCCCTATAGTTGAATTTAATCCATAGGAAGCACACTCTCTTTATTTAATAACAAAAAGGACACCGTAGACTCTAAGGTGGAATGAACACGTAATTCCAATGATGCTGTTTGATACTGAGAGTCCCAGTCTTTTACCTGTCATTGTTTTTATCTTCTCCTATTGAAGAAGTTACATCACAGTGTAATCACTGGGCTAGAGAAATGTGCAGCAGTTAAGAACACAGGGTACTCTAGCTATGGATCTGAGGTCAGTTCTCAGTACTCACACAGCAAAGCAAAACCATCTATAGGTCTAGTTCCAGGGGATCAGACTCCAATTTTTGGTCACCAGAGCTATTACACATGCTGATAGTATGCCTACATATGCATAATCAGAAGAATTTCTGCAATTAAAAGATCTTTAGATAATAGCTTATCATTGAAATGTAATGATAAATCAAATGAAAGAGCATCTAATATGGCTTAATGATTAAAAAGGACTCGTGATTGAAATCAAGATAAAATGCGGAATAATGCACAATTTAGAATTATCATTTATTTAACATTTTTAGTGTGCAAATATATTTAGCCAATTAGTGTGGTAATGTAGACTTTTTCAGCTTTTGCAGACAGGGTATCACTATGCAGCTTTAGGTGGCCTGGATCTTACTATGTGAACCATAATTGCCTCAAACTTACAGAGATCCATCTGCCTCTGTTTCTTGCCCCAAAGGCTTGAATAAAAGGCATGTGCCAACAATCTAAGCCTTTTTCAGTTTTAAAATGTAGCACACTGTGACAATATTTAAGGGAAGAAAACTAAAATCTCATTCCATTATATGTTCTTCTAGGAATGATACTTTCACAGGGCTGATATGTGTGCTGCATTCCAGCTAGGAATAGTGAGATAGACAGCCATGCTTCAAGCTCTATAACTTTTAATAAGCTATTTTAGTTACTCATTTGACAATTCCAATCATTTTCTAATCAATTTAAGATACCAATAACTTTGCCAGCCATGGCGGGGCGACTTGACAGTTAATAAGGTGATCTTGACTCTAATCTTTAAACATTTCATAAATGTTGGTATACAAATATGGGTTTCTCAGAAATCACAATGATTTTAGTTAGTTTACATATTTAAATTACTTCTTTTTTTAAAAAAAACAATGTAAGAAAAGATACTTAGACAGTGATGTTTTATATTGTTTCCACTGCTCATCTCTCTGAGCAGTATTACAGGTCAGTCTTATTATCAAAACCCACACATCAACAAGGTTTATTCTGTTTTGACTAATGAGAAACCACATATCCTTCACCTTTATTGATTAATTGCTAGGAAAGGAAATGCTGGTAGCATGCATACAATAACTTATTTATAAGCATAAGGATACATTGTGGAATGTACTTAAGAAATGTGCTAGTCTAGTAAAGTGCGAGCAGTATGTTCCCTTCTAAGATCCACGACCTCACTAACCACAAGTATTTGGCTAGCCTCCTAGTAAAAGTCATTATTTCCCTCCTTTCGGACAGGCCTTAAGTGCTCTTAAACATCTGGTGCCTATCACACACATATGTGTGCCACTATTGGACCTTCCATGCTGGTCACTGTTGTAATTCATAGGCGTCAAGGCTGGGTAGGAGAACTACTGGATGCTTCCCTCCTTTTCAACTTGACCTCAAGAAGCTAGACCTCAAGAAGGAGGTTTTTGAGGCTGGATCTGGCTTAAATCATTCATTCTAATTGTGAAATAATGTCAACAATAAGAATAATGTAAGAAATTTAACACATTAAAAGAATGAAAGGTAAAATCCATATAGCCACTTTAATAGATATATAAAAGGATTTTGACAAAATAAAGCATCTCTTCATGATAAATATGTAAATAATTTAAGGATAAAAGAAATGCATCTTACCTTAAAAGAGGTCACAGGTGAAACACTAAAGATAATACCATACTGATCAGTAAAACAAATGAAAGTTTCTATTTATTACAAGGGTACTTTTTTCTACAAACTACCTTTACCTTCATTGTTCTGGATTAAATGCATGTACCACCACAGCTGGACCTAAGCTTTTTTTTTTTTTTTAACCTGAAATGTGTTCTATTAACAGGCTTGCCTTGTACTCAGATCTGCTGTCCTCTGTCTCCTGAATTAAAGGCATGTTTGATTAGAAAAAAAAAAGAACAAGGCCAAAATATCTATGCTCTTTTCATAGTGCTATGCATCCTAGCCAAAGGTACTGTGCAAGAAAAAATGATAATGTCATTCAGATTAGTATTGGCTGTTTGTAGATGAGTAATATTAGCATAGAAAGTTTTAAATAATCAAAGGCTTCTATAACTAATAAAGTATAGTGTTTATATATGTAATTCACAAGATGGCAACCTCACTTCTGCTGTATTTCTAAAGGAAATAAAAGCCAGGTTGGGGAGATTATATCTACAGTCCTCTGTTCACACAGTGTCTTCAGGCGTCTAATGGATAAGGGAAATATAGTACATGAATATACAATAAAATCATTTGGCATTTTTAAGAGAAATGCAGAAGAATCTAGAGAACACTGTACCATGTAAAAGAAGCCAAGACAGAGACAGACAATTATTGCAAGTACTTACAAATGGTTTCTAAAAATGTCAAAATTTCCAAAGCACAATATGACAAGATGCTGGCCATAATAGATATGTTGATTAGCATGACTCCACTAATCATCTTACAATACATAAATGCATTTGAAACATCATATATACTGTCAATAAGCTCAGAATGGGTAGAAAACACAACTTGATATATATACTAACAAAAAAATTTGCCAACCTATTTCTCAATTTCCCTATCTATACTTTAGTTTTATTGGTATAATTGCAGATAATACTGTAAGAATTTTAAATTGTGACTGTTGGAATTTGGGTAAGATTGTCAAATGTTTATATGCTTTTCTTCTGCTTGATGACTATTTGTGACACTGATGTAGGGAATCAAAGCTTTAGAATGGACTAAATATGGATATAAATGTAATGTCATAACTATTTGTGGAAATAAAATTATAAGATATATGACAATGTATATTCGTTCCCATAATAAAAGAACTAACTTCTACACTATGCAGTAGCACCTATATTGTTAACAGCTGTTACTAAAATTTATTACTCTGATTTCATTTGTACATATTTGCTAGTGAAACATCTATGAATAACTAATAATTAGTTTCCTTGAGAAATAACACTAATGAAGATAAGAAGAACCTGTAGAAAGGATGACTTGATTCTTCCAAGTTTTTAATTATATATTTTATTAATTTATTCATATTACATGTCAATTGTTATCCAATCTCTTGTATCCTCCCATTTCTTCTTCTGTCCCATTTTCCCTTTACTCCCCTCCCCCATGAGTGTGACTGAGGGGGACCTCTTCCCCCTATATATGCTCATAGGGTATCAAGTATCTTCTTGATAGCCTGCTATCCTTCCACTGAGTGACACCAGGTCTCCCCATCCAGGAGACGTGGTCAAATATGAGGCACCAGAGTTCGTGTGAAAGTCAGTCCCCACTCTCCACTCAACTGTGGAGAATGTCCTGTCCACTGACTAGATCTGGGTAGAAGTTTGAAGTTTACTGCGTGTATTGTCCTTGGCTTGTGCCATAGTTTGAGCAAGACTCCTGGGCCCAGATCTGCCTGTCATTATGTTCTTCTTGTAGGTTTCTAGGACCCTCTGGATCTGTCTATTTCCCCATTCTCCCATCCTTCTCTTACCTAGAGTCCCAATAGGAAGTATTCCCCTCTGTCCCACTTTCCTAGTAAGTGAAGACTTTCATGGTACATGCCCCTTGGGCTAGTGTCCAGATATAAGTGAGTATATACCATTTGACTCTTTCTGCTTCTGGGTTAACTCACTCATTATGATCATTTCTAGTTCAATCCATTTGTCCACAAATTTCAGGAATTCCTTGTTTTAAATAGCTGAGTAGTATTCCATAGTGTAAATGTACCACATCTCAAGATATACTATAAAGCAACAGTAATTAAAACAGCACGATGCTGGCACAGCAATAGGCTGGTTCATCAGTGGAATTGAATCGATGACCCAGAAATGAATCCACACACATATGGTCATTTGATTTTTTGACAAAGAAGCCAAATCTATTCAATGGAAAAACGATAGCATCTTCAACAAATGGTGCTGGTCTAACTGGATGTCTATGTGTAAAAAAATGCAATTAGACTCCTATTTGTCACCATGCGCAAAATTCAAGTCCAAGTGGATCAAAGATCTCAACACAAAACCAGACACTAAACTGGTTAGAAGAAAAAGTAGGGAAGAGCCTGGAATACATTAGTACAGGAGACAGCTTCCTGAACAGAACACCAACAACCCAGGCCTTAAGGTCAACAATTAATACATGGGACCTGATGAGGCTGAGGAGCTTCTATAAGGCAGGAGACACTGTCAAAAGAACACAGCAACAGCCTACAGACTGGGAAAAGATCTTCATCAGCCCTTCATCTGACAAAGGTCTAATATCCAAAATATATAAAGAACTCAAAAATTAAACATCAGCAAACCAAATAACCCAATTGAGAAATGGGGCTCAGAACTAAACAGAGAATTCTCAACAGAGGACTATCAAATGGCTGGGAACCCTTAAAGAAGTGCTCAACCTCTTTAGTCATCAGGGAAATGCAAATCAAAACAACTTTGAGATTCCATCTTAAACCCATCAGAATGGCTAAGATCAAAAATTCAAGCGACACTTCATGCTGGCGAGGATGTGGAGAGAGAAATACTTCTTCATTGCTAGTGGGAATGCAGATTAGTACAGCCACTTTGGAAATCTATCTGGTACTATCTCAGAAAATTGGGAATAGGGCCTCAAGACCCAGCTATTCCACTCCTTGGAATATACGCAGAAGATGCTCCAGCACACAACAAGAACATTTGCTGAACCATGTTCATAACAGCCTTATTCATAATAGCCAGAACCTGGGAACAACCTAAGTGTCCCTCAGTAGAAAAATAGATAAAGAAACTGTGGTACATTTACACTATGGTTCTTCCAATTTTTAATGTAAAATGTTTAAGCCTCGTAAGAAATTCTATTGAACTGTCTGAAACTTCATGGTCAGGGAGCTCAAGGTTTAGAACTCAGGGAACTTCTAGCTTTTATGGAGTATCTACTCATTAAAATAATATTATCTTCACTAATTCTCCATCTTGCATGTTAAAGAATTTTATTGTATTTAACATTTCATCTGTCATATAAAATTAATTAATAGTAATAAGTAAAATCATTATAGCTACATTTCTGGATATGAGCTAGAGAATAATGAAGATTTAGGTTTTGTAATCAGATTGTGTCACTACTGGAGCTGTAAGTCTTTCTTGCGACACTTTTATCCCTTTTAGATCATCAATAAGCTTCTGTGACCTCTGTGTATGAAGCTGAAGTGCAAGGCACCATTTATCAAGCTGCTTCATCTGCTGCTACTGATGAATACTAGAGTGGTTCTCCAGAGAGTGTCCAATAGAAGAGCAACCCACTGTGCACTATTTGTAAAATATGTTTGCCTTGCTGTACAGTTATTTTTCTGATTTTGCTTCTCTCTCATATTTTAAGATTCCCATATGCATGCTATTTATACACACAGTTACACTCAGGTAAACACGTGCACACACACATGCACACAAATGTGCACATTGCACATATCCATCCATTTGTCCTTTATTCCCAGATTAAGATGCATTATTTGTTATTTATATTATGCACATCTTACCAACATTTCCTTTCCTAGAAATTAATCAATAAAAAATGACGGATGTCTGGTTTCTCCTAAGTCAAAGCAAAATGAGGCTTGTTGATGTACTGGTTTTAATGATAACATTGACCTGTAATCTTGATAAGAGGAATGAGTGGTAAAAACTATATTGTAGATTATTGTCTAAGTATATTTACTTATATTTTTTAAGAATTCATTTGTAACTAAAACATAAATAAGATGGTTGTGATTTCTGATATTGTCGTACTTTATATAACTAAATTTATATACCTAAATGAAATGTTTAAATCTTTGACATCAAGATAAACCTTATTTGTAATTATGTTCCCCTTGTGGCTTGCAAAGTTACAAAAAAAAATGTAGACCATTATTGAAAACCACAACTAGACACAAGGCATAGATCAAAAGATCATAGGTATCCTAGCCTCGAGGAGAGTATCCAGAACATAAAACTTTTCATAGGGCTCAGGGAGCATCATAGAAGGAGAGTCAGAAAGATTGAAAAGCCAGAGAACTATAAAGTCTGTCGTGAGACTGTGTCTCCTAGAAATGATTTGTTAAACAAGACCTGAAAACAACACCAATGTACAGGCCAAAACATAAGAAGGAAAATCTTCTAGGCTTTCAAAACTAGAAAAAAGATCTATGGGCAGCTAATGACAGCTGAAAGAGGTAAAAATTATAATAATAATTAGCAACAAGAATAACAATAACTATTATTTTATAAAAATAAAAACAAACAAATAAGAATAGCTTAAAACAAAGAGAAGAAAAATAGCCAAAGTAAAAGCAAAAAAAAAACAAAAAAACACACATACGAATGCAGAGACACACACATTCATACACACATAATAAAGCACAAAACCAGAAACCATAAGATATATACAAAGGGGCTGTGTGGTTAAAAAGAAGAAAGAAAAAAGGAAAAGAAAACAACAACAACAAAAGTCCTGACAAGGCATTTTGAAGCAAGGAATCTCCAAAATGCCTTTGGTTTGGTTTGTTGCTGCCCATCTACTTCTGGCCATGTGACTTGCCCTTAAGTGTGATTTCTATACCAGTGAGACTCCATTGGAGAGAAACAATTTTTTTATTTGCAAGCAAGTATCTTTTTAAATTGTTGTTAAGTAAACTGTACGTTTTTGTTTTTTATGTACATTCATAATGAAAACAATTCTCAAGGAAAAAAATGAAGCATTTGATCTGCTTTCTTGATTACATTTCAAACAATGCTTGTAGTTTGTTGACTTATTTTAATGAAGAAATTATTTCTATGGGTAGTCTATTTGCTCTTCATAAAGAAACCAACTCTAACTTGACACATGTCAACATATCATTGCCCTAAATTTATGCATCTTTTGTGTGCCCATGCCTTTACAGGTCTCTATAAAATGTTACCCAATTAATTTTAATTACTTATAGTTCACTGAAAAATAGAATAGCTACAATGTTTTTAGATGCTTTTTCAATATTAACGATTAAGTGGGTGACAAAGAAAGTTAAAAAAAATGTATTTTGAGTTTTTAAAGTGAGTCTTAAAACTTGGCTAAAAAAACAACCAACTGAATAACAGCAACAAAAAGTGTAGTGTCAGTGCAGTAATTAAAGCCTATGCTTAATATCTTTATTTCCATAACTTGGGCCTCAGAAATGGTCTCTTTTCTGTTAGAGACTTGGAACTGAGATATAACCAAAACTAAGGTTAATTATTATCCTCTTCTATGTATAGTTACATAGCACATTTCCCACCCAATTTTGTGCTATTTTTTATTATATTTTGAGTGTTTATCATTTGGAGATAGCTTTCAGGTTAGGAATAGAGAGTTGTGACCACTTCCTGTAAGGCCTTACAGTTTGTGGAGAACAGCCTTGGTCACCGCTTGAGTTGTTTGAGGGTTATATTCAGGACCCTTTGGCCAAGAACTTGATTTCATATAACACATTCCATGAACTGGAGGCTTTTTGTTGGTGGAAGATGTTCCATTGTTGAAATTTTGATTTTGTTCATATATCCTTTTTCTGGGCTCATGTATTTCCTGTGTACTCTTAAAATGAATAGAGTTAGTGCATGTTTTGAGAGGACAAGTACTGGAAGGTCCCATCGCATCTTCCTGCTGATGACACTCTATATAATCAAAAATGTCTAAAATCCAATATCTGTGGTTTCAGGATATACAGTGGTAAACTATGCATAATTTTATTTCAATATTTACCCACATATAAGTGAAGACCTTAGATTATCCATGTCAATCACTCATCTTTTAAAATATCTTTTGAAGACCTATGCTCAGGAGGTAGTCACTGATTGATTAACAGTGTAGAATGATTATTATCAACACTGTTTTTTGTTTGAGGTAAGGTAGTATCTTGCACTTTGCTAATTATGGAAAATTAGAAAGCTTATTTATTCAGCTTTGAATACATTGTTCAATTTATCTAAAACACAAGTTTATTCATTTTGGGGTTGTTGGTCATAGATATATCTACTTCATTGTGCTAAGAACAGTCATTGAATAAAGCTCCTTGAAGAAATGTATGACTTGTAGTTTATTTTGGTTGTGAGCCTAGACCTATCTCTTGTCCTTCTTGTAGTTTATAGATCAGGTTCTTAAGCCACTGTCCAGTGAATTTTGTAACTGTATAAGATAGTGTGATATTTTACTGAGTACTTTTATATAATATTCAGTACATTAATTTATTAGATTTGTCTATGTATATGGAGGTGATAAGGGATATACATGTTACAATGTGTATGTGGAGGTCAGAGGATAACTTGTGAGCATCTGTTTGCCCCTTCACCCATGTGGTTTCTGGTGATCAAAGACAGGTCATTAGCCAAATGCCTTTACCAGCTAAGCTTTCTGCCCCTGTTGAATACTTTTTAAGAAAGAAAACTACATTCAAGAAAACACGAGAAATTAATAACCCCACAGCAGAAAACCAAAAGAAGGGAAACACACACACACACCACCCACATCAAAATAACAGGAATTAACAATCATTGATCATAAATTTCTATCAACATTAATGGACTCAATTCCCCAATAAAAAGACACAGGATAAAAGAATGCATGTAAAAATAAGATCCATCATTCTGCTACATATAAAAATACACTTTAACAACAAAGACAAACATATAGCAGAGCAAAGGGCTGTAAAAAATTATTTCCAAGCAAATGGACACAAGAAGCAAACTAGAGTAGACATTCTAAAGTCTAGTAAAATAGACTTTCAACTGAAATTAATTAAAAGAGAGAGAGAAAGACACTTTGTACTCATCAAAGGAAAAATCCACCAAGACGACATCTCAGTTCTGAACATATATGCTCCAAATGCAAGGGCACTCACATCATAAAGGAAACATTACCAAAATTTTTAAACAAAAACCTCAATCATTAATAGGAGACTTTAACCCCCTCCCTTTACCAACAGGCAAGTCATCAAGACAGAAACTTATCAGAGAAATAATGAAACTAACCAGCATTATGAAATAAATGGACCTAATAGATCCCTAGAGAACATCCCATACCTACAGAAAAGAATATACCTTATTCTCATCACCTCAGGGAATCTGATCCAAAATTGATTCCTTGGTTGGCCACAAAGAAAGCTGCAATAGAAGAAGAAAATGGAAATAACTCCTTGTATTTTATCAGATCACCATCTATTAAAGGTGGACTTCAACAACAACAACAGAAACAATGAAAAGCCTACAAATTCATGGAAATTGAAGAGCTCTTATACAATAGTCACTGAGTAGGGAAGAAATAAAGAAATTACAGACTTCCTAAAATTCAATGAAAATTATGGCACAACATGATCAACCTGATGGGATACAATGAAAGCAGTGCTAAGAGGAAAGTTCAAAGCACTAGTGCCTTCACAAAGAAATCTGAGAGATATCATACTAGAAATTTAAATGTACACTTGAAAGCTCTAGAACCAAAACACATCCAAAAGGAATAGACTGCAGGAAATAATCACACTCAGTATTGAAGTCAATAAATTAGAAACAAAGAGAAGAAATCAAAGAATCAATGAAACCAAGAGCAGGTTCTTTGAGAAGATCAGCAAGATAGACAAACACTTGCCAAAACTAAGTAAAAGACAGAGAGACTGTATCTATGTTAACAAATATAGAAATTAAAAGAAGGACATAACAACAGACACTGAAGAAATCCAAAAAAATCATTAGGTCTTACTTCAAAGTCTATTTCCATAAAATTGGAAAGTCTAAAAAAAAATGAATGATTATCTTAATAGCCAGAATATGGAAACAACTTAGATATCCCTCAACCAAGGAATAGGTAAAGAAATTGTTGTACCTTTACACAATGGAATGCCCTTCAACTATTAAAAACAAAGAAATCTTGAAATTTGCAGGCAAATAGATGAAACTAGAAAATATCATCCTGAGTGATGTAACACAGACCCTGCATGGTATGTGCTCACTTACAACTGGATATTAGCCATGAAGTAAAGAATAACCACACTACAATTCACAGGCCAAAAGAAACTAAGTAACAAGGAAGGACCAAGGGAGAATCCTTGAATCTCATTCAGAACTGAAAATAAAAAGATATCTGAAGTAGATGGAGGGAAGGAACTTTGGAAAGGGTGTGGGGATCAGGTGTTAAGAGATCAAGGCTGAGGCTGAGAATATGGCTGGGAGAAAGAATGGAAGTCAGTCGGGAGGCATCCCTTACTCTTAGCTGGGCTGCCTTATCTGCCTTAAGTAGAAGAGGAAGTGCTTAGTCCTGCTTCAACTTGGTGCCACTTATTTGGTACCCTTCCCCAAGGAGAAAGGGAGGGGGAGTTGAAGAAGGGATATATGAGGGTGTCACTGGGAAGAGAGAAGAGGGGGACTGTGATCTGGTTGCAAGATGATTGATTAAATTAATTAATGATGTTAAAAAAAAGAATTCAACAATTCTCTATGTTGATCCAGAAGCCACTACTTAAATTCATAATGACTTTTTCTTCTACTTTCTTCCTGACACACATTCATGTCTTCGTAAAATAGTTGTTGCAGTGTTTTCCATTTAATTTTCTCCTCTATGTAAGTTCAACTCAATAATAATATTCTTTGACTATAATGTTTAAGAAATCATATAGAAGCATGTACATAGACCAGTATTTCAAGTATTTCATATTACAAATCTTACCTCCTTAATCTAATTCAGCTTTAGATAGCATTAGTTGTTTTAAAGTACAGCATGACATTTCCCTATTTTACAAAGATCATAGAATATATACTATTAGTACCACAAACAACTTATGTGTCAAATAGAATAATTCTTATTTTTACAAAAACTAGTAACTGAGGACAAGAGAAGGGAGTGCAAACTAGTAACACAATTTTGGAAATCAATTTAGAGGTTTCTCAAAAATCTCTTCCCTGAGAATTGGCTTTCATAGTCCAAAGGGCAGTGGAGAAAAGCTATCAAGAGTACTATAGAGCAGTGATGGTAGACAATCACAACAACCAGGATGGAGAGATACCCTTAGAAGTGCAATAGTGGCACTTACATTTTGGCCATAACCAGGATCCCTCCACTTTGCCATAGCCCTGCTTATCTGGATGAAAATTATGCTTGGTATTTCAAACCTAGCTAAATATCTAAGGTTGCCTAGAAAGGTCATGGATCTTAGAAGAGAGCCTACTACAGCCATTTTGCTAATCCAGGATAATCCCTAACTGCATTCCAAATACTCTGCCTTATCCCCATAAATAAATATAGGTCTCACCCTCCACCATCAAGGAATAAATTGGTTTTTGCAGCAGACAGAAATCATTACAGAGCCTTAAGACATCCAAATATAGACAACAGTGGCCTTTTGGGAGAAAAGCCCCAGTCAACTTATCTATAACTCAGCCTTTACCAAAAAACACAAGAAACATTGTTGAAGAAGGAAAGGAAAGCTCTTTAAGAGCTAATTATAAGATTTTGCCTTTTATATGCGACAGGGAGGCTACATTCATGACATCTCAACAACATGACTTCCTAAACTAGAGATGAAGCAATCCAATACCAATTGATATGCCAGTATGAACAGAACAAACCACCCCCTGGGGCTCCATTCCTAGATAAAGAGCTACAAGCAATTAATGACTGCTGAAGGGGAGGATAGTAGGCTTCTCTAGGGATGAGCTCACTCAATGATTGTCCAATACCCAGGGCTCAGTGCTACAACTATATACATACTAGCAAAATTAAATAGACTCAGAAGTTTATATGTATATACTTACTTGTATAGATCTGAGTGTTAAACAATGATAATTAAAGAAAAGTAGACCATGGGAGTGAAAATGCACGGGAGGTATTGGAACAACAAGGAGTGAGAAATAATATAATATTGCAATTAAAAATAAAATTTTAATTTTAAAAATTACAAAATAGGAGAACTTATATTTGGCTTGGAGAGAGTTCTTAGTGGTTAAGAGAGTTTGCCGTGTTTCTGTACAAACACGAGGACCCAAATTTAAATCCACAGCATCATGTGAAATTTGGGCACACGCATGACACTCATGACAAAATTGGGTGGGAAAGATAGGTGTGTTCAATGTGCTTGCTGGTGAGGCAGTGTAACCAGAGAGCTGAGCTTCAGGTTCATTCAAAGATTCTGTTCAAGGGAGCAAAGCAAAGAGGAATAATGACAGACACCTGAAGTCTGCCCGAGCGCATACCTCTACATGTACACATACCCCATACGCGTACGCAAACATGCACATGCTTTTTTAAATAATAAAAGCTTCAAACTGCTAACAAATGTTTTATAAATTGCCACAACAGCATCGGCTAGACCAAAGACCTAAATTGGGACTCTAATTAGAACTTTCTAATTCTCTTCAATTTTACATAGAGCAACGTGTCAAGTCTACAACAGCTTCCTTGCTCCGAAGTGGGGCAGGTCACAGCAAGCATGTAGTGCTTATTGGCCAGTTCAAAACATCTCTCCTCTGGGACCAATAAAGGAGTAAGTTGTGAATATTGAAGCACTAAGCAGCATGATACCTGGCTGCCCAGGAAGTATTTCATCACCTGTGCCTGCAAGGCAGCTTCCTTACGGGTCTTTAAAAGCTGGACTGCCTTCTCATTGCTATTAGGAGAAAAATAATAAGTAAAAGGAGCTATACCTTAGTTTTTCCAGAGCCCACTGCCTTCAATAGAGACTTTAAAATATATTTGTCATACCAACTAAACTCCGAGTCATCCTACGACTTAAAATAAAATAAAGTGCTTGCGCCGTGTGTGTGTGTGTGTGTGTGTGTGTGTGTGTGTGTGTGTGTGCGTGTGTGCGTGCATGCGTGTGTGTGCGTGTGTGTGTGCGCGCATGCTCATGCTCATTGTTTCTAAAAATAATCACATGGTCAGCATTGCTTTGTGTCAGGCAGCACCTGGGTGTATATATACACAAGAGGCCATCATCGCAGTTGTGCGCATTTCTATTGCTCAGTCAAGGCAAACAGCAACCAGCTGGCTCAAACTAATGAGCATAAAATCAACATAGGCTGATCCAGGCTGAGTCTCTGCATCTGTTAGGCCATTGTCTCCACTGATATATCTGACTGAGCAGAAGGAAGAGATAGAATCAAGAGCCTTCTACGAAGCAGAACGTGAGATGAGTGGCCCCCACCCACCTGCCAAGCTCCTGGTGAAGGAGCAGGCCTAGGAGGAGGGACAAGTGACACATGCTGAGAAGGTACTTAGTGCAGCCCACCGAAGACTCTGTCTGTGCTTTTCCAGGCAGATCTATGCCTTCACACTGATCTTGGCTTCTTAAAACAAAGGCAATGAGAAAGAACCATCGATGAGTCAGGAATTAGTATTAAAGATCAGGAATCATAATATCATTTCGTGCGTCATTACACTCTCCGGAGAGAGCAGGATGAGCAGCGAGGGCAGGCAATGTGCTATTGGCGTGAACGATGAAGGAGCTCCCTGACCTGAACAGGTAATGTTAAAACAGAGGGCGCTTATTTTCACATCAGCTGTGAATAAGACTTCCTTTTCTACCTGGAGTTTCCTCATTCTGCCAACACCTCTGCGCCTGAGTTTTATTTCTGTCCCTGGGGTCACTTGCCACTTCCTGCCACCCACTACAGAGGTTGTCAGGACCTGAAAATAATCCTCAGCCTTCTCTGATGCTTGATTAGTTCACAAACTAAACTACACATCACTCCTGAGAAGATGGCCTCTTGAACAGTAATTTAAATGCCAGGGCAGAAAAACCGATGAAGAGATACAAAATGGTCCCCTTCTGATCTCTTTTCTAATACACCAGTCTAGGTTTTGGTTTTTGCTTCTTGTTTTTTGTTTTGTTTTGTTTTTTAAGAATCACTTCTCCATACTGTTCTTCTAGCAAAAATAAGCTGAAAATTACTTGATGTCTTCACTACAATAAATCCTCAAAGCTCTGTAAAGTATGGAAATGTCTATCCCCTGGTTAAAAAAAAAAAAAAAAAAAGTACAGTTTCACAGGTTCCATGTGGATCATAGGCATGTCTGTGATTGGCAGACGCAGACATTTTTGTATGTGGTCACTAAAGACCAAACTATGAACTGTTTTTTTTTTTAAATGCCATGAACAACTGCATGCTTGTTTCACTATGCAAGTCTGAAGAAGGGCATGACAAATAGACAACCTATTCTAATCAGTATAATTGCAGAGAAAATGGTCTTTTTGGAAGCAAGTAGTGAAAAATCAGTAAGCTGTGAATCACAGTCAAGAGAAAGGTTAGTGTTTTAAGTGGGCTTTTTTATTCCTTTTAAGAGAATTTAACAAAGAACATGTAGAAAACTACAGTGCTTGTACATCAATGACTTTCGTGTGTGTGTGTGTGTGTGTGTGTGTGTGTGTGTGTGTGTGTGTTTGTGTGTGTGTGTGTGTAGTAATAATTACCTGGTGCTTTATTTTTTATTTTTTTATTTCCTAAACTTTAAGTCATCAAGTATCCTCACCCTACAGACTTGTCTTGGTGGACCAAACACAGATCTTTAGAGGCTATCCAGATGATTTTGTTCTGGCCATGCTTAAAACTCCTTACCTGTTAATAAGGGATCCATACCCTTAAAGAATAAGGGATGCTGTTGTTTAAATTTGAATTGTCTTTTGAATATGTAGTCTAGAGACTTAGTTGCCCACATGCAGTTTTGGAAGTGACTCTAAAAGGCTGTGACCCCATCAATGGACTAATTCTTTGATGGATTCATCAGTGGATGGCATTACTGGGAGGCCACGGAGAATTGAAGTTGGGGCTGAGATAGAGGAAGAGTATCCCGGAGGGATACTCCTTTGCAGGTTACTCCTTGACCCTGCCATGCTCACTTTTGCTCTTGGCTCTACCTGCTATGAAGCAAAGTTCTTTGTTCCAGAGCACACTGTCGGCCGTGATGTCCAAATTCACTTTAAGGTCATGCAAAGAAATCTAATCATAGGCTGGATTCTTCTAAAGTTGTGAGTCAAAAATAAATCTTGTCTCCTTTGAGTTGTTTATGTCAGGCATTTTATCATGGCAACAAGGAACTTTATCAACACAAAAAAGCGGGTACCATTGAAGTAGGATCATTGTAAGAACCTGACAATGTGGCTTAGCACCTTTGGAGAATGTTCTGTGGAGAAGTGAGATAAAAAAAAAAAAAAAAAAAAAAAGCTTAGAATGCTATAAACAGACATAAGGGATGCTTTTTATGGTGACCTCATGAAACTCGAATATAGAGAAGAGAGGGAAAAGTAAAAGCAGTGATTTCAAAGTTTCAGAAGAGAAAAAGTACTGTACCAGGAATTGTGTTAAAAGTAATACTTGCCGTATTATTGCAAAGAGCGTCTCTCCGTTTCTTAGTGCCTTGAGAGGAAATTTCAAAACAAGCCAGCAGTCAACCAAGCCATGGCATGGATTCTTCTGATTTCTTTTATCCAGATTTACTGTAAAAATTGTCAGGAAAAATGAGAAGAAAAGATGTGCATGAGTGTGTGTGTGTGTGTGTGTGTGTGTGTGTGTGTGTGTGTGTGTGTGTGTGTTTGGTTAGAAATGTTTGGTTAGAAAGGAAATGTGAAATAAGCTAGAGCTGGAGAAATTTTGTTGGTACAGAGTTTGGTGGCAGGAAAATAAGAAAGGATACCACCTATTATATTAGCAAGACTTGATGAACACTAAATGAAGGGGGTTCTCTTCCTGTGAGAAGATACGTGACCAAAGCAACTCGTATAAAAGAAGCCATTTAAATTGAGGGCTTCTCTGTGGGTTATCCCATTACCACCATCGTGTGGAAGCAAGCAGGCATGGTGCTGGAGGAGCATCTGAGAGCTTTACAAGCTGACTGCGTGTGAGAAATAGCCAGAGTGGGACACTGGACTTTGGAAATCCCAAAACTTTCTCCCAATAATGCATGACTTCCAGCAAGGCCATACATACTCCCCAAAGGCCACATCATCTAGTCCTTCCCAAAAGTTCATCAACAGGGACCTAGCATGCAAATACCTGAGCCTAGGGATCTCATTCTCATTAAAACCACTAAAGGTATAAAACAATAAATATGTTTAAAAACTTCCTTCTGAAGGAGAAAGCACTGCTAAGATTGCCTATGAAGGCGTGTCCCTGGAATGAAGTAAGAGAAATTGAAGACAACTGTAGCCATTTTCCACAGAGTCACAACTACTCATTCTACTGGCAGGAGACACTGGCATCATCCATTGGATACTTGTTTGACATCATAAATAATGAAATATTCTTTTTTTGGTACAAGAGCTGACAGTATGATCTTTCTTTGGTATTCAGATGCAGCTTAAAGTTTGGACTTAAGACCAAGAAGAGACTTGATACCCTATGAGCATATACAGGGGGAGGAGGTCCCCCTCAGTCACAGTTATAGGGGAAGGGAGTAAGGGGAAAATGGGAGGGAGGGAGGAATGGGAGGATACAAGAGATGGGATAAAAATTGAGATGTAATATGAATAAATTAATAAAATATATTAAAAAATAAAAGTTCTAATACGTAAAAAAAGAGAAATGCTTGAACTGCTGAAACTGGGGACTCCGAATATTGGTTAACTGTAATGTAAATTGTAAAATATATATGATGAAAGATGCAATGTTTTGTGTTTTTTGATCAGAGATGTCACTAGAAGAATTAATTGCAAGCACAAAACAGTTTGTGGAAGTGATTAGACCTTAAGGGTTCTCACCTCATCAATATGTCAGTCCCTTGAATTCATATTCTGGCACTATGCAAAGAATTTCAGGTGAAGAGTAGTTGGAGAAAGAATCAATTACTCACTGGTTCATGCTGGAAAAAGATATATCATGTCCCCAGGTCCTGTGTTTGTGTGTCTCTCTGCTGGAACATGAGCTACTATGTTTGAGCATGTGTTTACTTACTGCAAAAAATTTCATAGCCATAGCACAACTACAGAAATACACACAGCAGATTAAGGACCAAAACCTATAACCACCAAGCATAATAAATCTTTCAAAATTTAATTTACTTCTCTCACGTATTTGCCACAGTAATAAAGACTGGATAACATAAAACCAAAATGGCTTCTAAAATCAAAGGTAATTTTTGCAAGTTTCTACTGTAGAATTATGATAGAACAATGTCTTTCCAGTTATTTGAACTTTATATACTTAGAATTTTATATGACCAAATAATAAAACCTTAATGCCTCAGTTATATTTAAGAATCATAAAACCTATGTTTAGGGAGATGACAGGACTTTATTTATGCACTATGATAAACAACATCATAGTGAGCCTATAGCTATTACTCATGGCTAAAATACAAAAACATTCTGCTTTACATTTGTCGTTATGTGTCTAGAAACCCAGTTCCTACAAATGGTCCAAGTGCCATGTTGTCTAAGAGAGTTTGGAGAACAAAGTAGAGCAAAAGGAAGGAGTCAAGGACAACTGAAGGAAGCTTAGTGTGCTCAGCAAGGCTCACTTAGATTTCAACATAGAGTGAGGACATTTGTAATGAAGGAAGGCAAGAGTATTCCCTAACTGCAAATCCAAAAATTAATCCCACTTGCACAAAAGACTGTAAAGTAAAAAAAAAAAAATATTTCAATTTTGCAACAAAATAAAGATGTCATTTAGGACTTTTAGATAAAAAGAAATGTCCTCAATTAAACATAAAACATACAGATCACAAAATAAATGAGGAATATTTGATGTAAAGAAGAAGGCAATCACAGTAGAAATTGTGAACCCAGATTGAAGGAAAACACTGCAACAAAGGAAAGGAAAATTCTCAGCAAGAAAATATAAAGAACAAAATTTGAATTGTAGTTACCAAACAGAAAAAAGTATCATAACTTATGGAAGAGAAACTCCCGTGGCCAATACATATGAAAAACATGCCCAATATTATGAAAATAGAAATTCACACTACCAGAAATCATTCTTCACAACTAATTAGATGGTCAAAGTTAATTGTTACAAGTAATATAAAATACCATAAAAAAATGGAACTATTGAAAAAGCGATTGTTCCAACTGCTATTAAGTGTCATGTGTCGATAACTAGGCAGTGTGATGGGCAGATCTGGGCCCAGCGGTCCTGCTCAAACTATGGCACCAGCCAAGGAAAATACGAGCAGTAAACTTCGAACTCCTACCCAGATCTAGCCAACGGACAGGACATTCTCTACAGTTGAGTGGAGAATGGGGACTGACTTTCACACTAACTCTGGTGCCCCATATTTGACCACGTCCCCTGGATGGGGAGACCTGGTGGCACTCAGAGGAAGGATAGCGGGCTACCAAGAAGAGACTTGATACCCTCCAAGCATATACAGGGAGAGGAGGTCCCCCTAAGTCACAGTTATAGCGGAGGGCAGTAAGGGGAAAGCAGGAGGGAGGGAGGAATGAGAGGATACAAGGGATGGGATAATAATTTAGATGTAATATGAATAAATTAATAACACATATATATATAAATTTTAAAGCTTATAACTATCTGAACTTTAGACAGAGAAAAGAAAATTATGTATGTACAAGACTATTCACTTAGGCATTATTTTTAATTAGTAAAATAAAAGGTAGCACATGAATATAGATAATCATAGACAGAAAACAAAATATAATATTATACCGTCCCTGTGCTAGACTCTTGTAGAACTAGTCAGGTAAGTGGTTAGAGCTATTTCAACATAAAAGTGAGTAGAGTCAGGGGAAAGGGAAGGATCCTGCTATTGGCAAAGCCTCCCAGTTGCTGGAAAACACACAAGGAAAACACACTGCAAAACTACTGACAATAATATCTGAGGGGTAAAGCACAAAGGGGTATATGAGTTACTTGATGTTTCTATGGTGACGTTAAAAAAGTGATTAAGGCCTGGACATCAATTATATCTGTGTATAATCTATGAATAAAAATGATTAACATATAAATTGAAAAGGCATATTAAAATGCTTAAACTGTTTATTGTTTAAAGAGTTACTCACTAACCAATTGAACATATTATAATGATATTTTGTCTTGCTCTTCATTTTTATCTTTATACGTATCAACTAGAAATGCTGTGCTAGCAAATAATATGTGCCTGTCCTTTGCAGAACCTGTCATCACAATGGACATAGTCACTGAAGTTTCTGTGACTCTCCATAGCAGAATAGCTAACATCCACATGCTTCACAAGCATTTGGCTGCTTAGATTCCCAATCAGCACATCTGTCAGAAGATTTCAAATACTCCTTCCAATGAAAACATCCATCGCCTTAAAGGCATTTCTGCGGAAGTAGATGCTGCTATTACTAGAAAGGTCAACTCTTCACTCAGGCTTGAGACAGTTGATCTCTGAGGGGGCTGAACATCACGGGCCAATGCTTGACAATAGCAGATCACTATGTTATAGTATCAAGCAAGGGATGAAGCAAATTCTGTTCATGTTGGCTAAACAAAAACTTGGCACTTAGTTTTAATTAGCTTTGACTAACTTGTACTCTGTGACATTAAACACTTTTAGAACACTACATGACTGAAAAGGTTCTCCTGCAGCATCCAACACAGGTTTAAGAGATAATTTTCTCACCTGCTCCCTACCAGCAACAAGAAAGTATGTGAAGGCTGAGAGTGCAGTTTAATAAAGTGTCAATTTTTCACAACCCCATACCCTCTCACTCTCTACTAATAATTTATTACAATTCTCATTAGATTATTTTACAGTAGATATTTCTCACTGCACAAAAGTAATAGATTGTTTATGCACATGGAAATCAAAATTAAACACCCAAAGATTTATAAACATGATTTGTAAATCATAAGGTAAAATTCAATTTAGTTCTGATTAACAAAGCCAACGATAAAAGTAAAAGGAAAACGTGAATCATTATTTTCATGTTTGTTTGTTTGTTTTTGGTTTTGTTTTTTTCCAACACTTTAATGTTAGGGCTGAATTGAAAGCACTGTTATATAAGTATTTGGCGAGCCGTTCATGCTAAATAGTTATTCAAACTTAAGCAAAATAGAGGAAAAGAAAAATAGGAATTACTGCACTTGATTAAATACCATAACAGTAAACAGAGAGAGGATATTTCCTTTAAGAGATCTGGTTCAAATTACTTAGGTCAATGATGTACACAGGTATCTTAGTAAATATTTTGTGAGCTCATTTTTTGCTAAAATATGAATTGAAACACTTAGCACATACACAAAAAATATATATGTGTGTACAGATAAAATGTATATATACATTATAGGAACATCTTCTTTAGGTATCAATAAAAGAAAAATAAGTCATCACCTTAAAAAATGCTGCATTTTATTATATGAGGAACACAGAATGCACATGGTAACACATATTAGAAGAGATATTTTCAGATTCAGTTTTTAGCAGAATTTTGAAGGGTAGTTAAAAAAAAGAATTAGTTTAAAAAGTGCCAGATCATCTCTTCTCAAATACAGAAAAGAGTTCAATTGTGAATAAGGTACCGAATTGTGGGGTGCACTTGAGTAAAATTGGTTATCTGATTGTGAATAAATAATAGAGTATAATTCCTAAATGTGATTAACACTAGTGTTTCAGCAGCAGCCTGATTTCTCCATATACGCTCCTCTTGATGGGAAGTGCCATTCTCTCGTGACAGCTCCTGTCACAGATCAATGTATGCATCATAAAATATGACCACTTTGGCTTCATCTCTGATCTCCCAGAGGGAGGTTAATGTTTCATTTTAATGGCTAGAGCAAAGATTGCATGGAAATTTTCAACCAATTTCAAGTAACCCATGGGAGAAGGGGCTGGCTAGCTTTCATAATTACATAGGTTCTCTCTCTGTCTCTCTCTGCCTCTCTCTGGCTCTCTCTCTCTCTGTCTCTCTCTCTGTCTCTCTCTCTCTGTCTCTCTCTCTCTGTCTCTCTCTCATACACACACACACACACTGAGTTTCTCTGTCTTTATCTCTCTGTCTCCTCTGTACATGTGTCATTTGCATATTTTATACCTTATATGACATAAAGTTAAACAATATAACAACCTTAAATTGCATCTGGTACAAATATTATGACTGATGTTTGTATATCTCATTTTATATATGAAGAACTTGTTACTCATGTCATATGACATATTCCTAGACTTTACTATTAGAATATTGTTACTGCTGACTCGATGCACTCATAACCCATAATAAATATTGAAGTGTGTTGTGGCTCAAAAATGCTTTAGTTTTTGTTGTAAGACCTGTCCCTATGTTATGTTTTGGAAAGAAGTCACATTACTAATTATGTCATTTTCCATAATACTAAATTTCTGAGTATAGTAAGAGAGATTATTTTCTCTCTTTGCATTACTGCCTTAATACACAGCTTGTCAATCACTCAGTGGTTGATAATAGCAATACTTTCTGGTGATAATTGTGAAGTTACATGTGATAATAAACTTTATTAGAAATTTAAAGTGACAGCACATGAATAGCTTTCTAATAGATCTGAGAGTATAATGGAAGATGAGGTCATATTAGATCATTTCAAATCAGTGATTCAAAGTTCAGTGAAGGGGAAAAAGTAGTGAGAAAATCCTAGGGCTTCTGTCAAGCACTTTTGATCAGCTGCTTTTCTGTTTTCTGCCCTTTCTTGACTCTGAAATAGACCAAAATTCCTAACAAACTTGAGAATCAAAACACTAAAATATGGAGACTGTTCTGACCATTGGCTAGGGGGAGGTAATCCTCCTTAGGAACAGTCATAGGCGAGGGGAATAAGGGGAAAATGGGAGGGAGGGAAGAATGGGAGGACACAAGGGATAAGATAACCATTGAGATGTAACAAGAATAAATTAATAATAAAAAATTTTTAAAAAACACTAAAATATTAGTGAACTATTTTTGGTGGAAACAAAGTGGCACTGGAAACTGCATGTATTTACTTTTATATTATGGTAGCAGTGTTTTTAAGGTAAATGAATAATTTCTAACCAGGAAAGAATTAATTTGATGATCACTTTAATAAAAAAAATATTGACTATACAAAAATTCTGGGCAGAAAGATATTTCCAAAACCTGAATCTTGTCATTCGAAGAAACACATACATCTTTTAACTTTATGTTGTTTTTGTTGGGTTTTGTCCTTTTTTTGTGGTTGTTTACTAAGTTAGTTCTTTGCAGTTTCACACATGTATATACTGTGTTCTAGCTTCTCTTCTCCAATCCCTCCTCATATCCCTCTTAACCCTTCCAACAGACAATCAATCCTCACTACCCTTTCATTTACCACATTGAAGACTTTTAGTTATTTTTCCAGTAAAGGAAAGAAATTATATAGAAAAGAGGAGATTCAACAGGGGATAACAAAGGAGGAGCAGAACAAATGAGAACAGTTTTTAGTGAAATGTGTGTGTGAAGATACCATTAAGATACGCACTACTGGATCTGATCTGGTCCTGACCTGAAATCCTCCTCTTCAAGTGCTCTTAAGGGTTCCAAGGGAAACAAGTAACCAATATGCTCCCTATAAACTAAAACAACACCAGCATCACATGATAAGAGTCTAATAGTGGCATGGATGCCTTCACAGTAATCAATAGTTCTATAATTGAACTTAAGGCCCACCAAACAAAGGGGAAACATGTCTGGTAATGGGAACCTGGAAAACTACCCAGAGCTAGTGCAGTTACTGATATAGGGGGAGATTCTAGAACTGCCTCTTTAGTAAACCAGCCTAATTCCTAACTACATCCTAAATGATTTTTCTTTATACTACAGAAAATTAATTAATGGTCTCACCAATCATCAAAGAAAATCTCCTTGAAACAGATGGAGATTATTACTGAAAATCACAACCCATTGAGAAGCAGAGAACACATGGCTTTATGATGGCCAGTCCTAGCTGATACATCTACAATACAACCCTTGCATCTAAGTCTCAGGCATAATAATGGGGGTAAGGGCAAAAAATTATATGATCCCGAGAAACAGAAAGTTAACTATGAGAATTTATCTTCTAGAAAGGCTCAGCTACACTAGTGGTGTGTCATCATTATGTCTGCCAAAATAAAACCTAAATAAGGATGACACTATTAGACATGCTAAGATAAAAGGGAGGTTTCATGAGTCCACAATCACAATAGGAGAATAAAGAAGAATGCAGAGAACATGAAGAATGTTCTTCCCCAGAGAAAAGCCCACCAACTGGTTACCCAATATAAAGAGGTTATTTCTGAAGTTTTATATGTATATAACCTTATATGGGATTAGCAGATGATGTTTTCATTTTAGTATAATGGTGATTAGAGAATTAGAGGACAGACCTTCTACTCTCTCTGTTCCCCCAGACCCAATCCCTCAGTCTCATTCCTAGCAGATGCATCCTTCCCTTCTACTGCCCATATCTCCTGTGGATCCCACAGTCCATCCCCTCCTAACCATCCCCATTCATCTCTGCATTCCAGCCCCCAACTCCAGCAAACACCGTATGCTAAGCTACAAGCCGCACCTGCTAGAATGCTAGGTGGAATACATGCAGATTTTCTCCTTGGAGTCTGTTCCATCAGACCCCATCCCTCATTCTCATCACTGGACCGAAACAGAACACTATCTGAAGCCTCCGCTCACTCCTGCCCACATCTCCTGTAATATCAACAACAAGAGAAACAAGAAAAAGCTTACAGAATGATGACCCAGTCAAGACAAAAATAAATTAAGGACTTTCTAGAATTCAATGAAAATGAATACATGCCATACCCAATCTTATGGGACACAATGAATGCAGCCCCAAGAGGAAATTTATAGCATTAAGTGCTTACATTAAAGAAACAGAGATATTTCATACTAACAACTGAGCAGCATTCCTGAAAAGTCTAGGAAAAGAAAAAGAAGATGGGGATGAGGAGGAATCATACCTAAGAGAATGAGACAGCAAGAAACACTCATATTGAGGGATGAAATCAATAAAATAGAGACAGAAAGAACACCACAAAGAATCAATGAAACAATAGTTGGTTATTTGAGAAAATAAACAACATAGACAAAACTGTATCCAACCTAACTAAAAAGCAGAAAATATCCAACTTAAGAAAATCAGAAAAAAGAAGACATAACAACAGATACTGAGGAAATTCAGAGATTCGTAAAGATACACTTTAAAAACCTGTACCCCAACAAATTAGAAAAAAATGTCTAAAAGAAAAGCCAGTTTTCACACTAGGTACCACCTATCAAAGTTCAATCAAATCAAAAACACCAATTTAAATAGACTTATAACCTCTAAGGAAATAGAAATAATCATTAATAGTCTTCCAATAAAAAACAGGCCCAGGGCCAGACAGTTTTAGTGCAGAATTCTGCCAGATTTTCAAAGAGGAGATGATGCCAATACCCTTCAAATATTCTACAAAATAGAAGCAGAAGAAACATTGCCCAATTCATTGTATGAGACCACAGTCATACTGATATGATAACCACATAAATACTCAACATAGAAAGAGAATTACAGATAGATTTCTTTTGTGATGCAAAATATTCAAAAAATGCTTATAATTTGAATTTATGAACATATCAAAAGATCATCCACCATGATCTAGCAGCATTCATACCAGAGATGCATGGATAGTTCAATATATGAAACTCATTAAATGCAATCTGTATTTGATGTAAATATGTTGATTGTTTTGGTCTCAAGTATGGAACATGAAACAGTTGTGTGTGTGTGTGTGTGCGTGTGCGTGTGTGTGTGTGTGTGTGTGTGTGTGTGTGTGTGTGTGTATACTGTATTTCCACTGGAAACAGACTTGTGAGAGAACAGGTGATGTTTGTTTGTTAGAAGAGGAGGCATGGTCTTTGCCATCTGAAAAACATCCTACTATGAACTCTGATATCCCAGATATATATATGATCCAAAAACAAGAGGTTGGGTTTATGGGATTGGTATCATATCCTATTGTTTGGCTGTTCATCACTCCTCTTCCAGGGAATGCTTTAAGATTCCAGCTGCTGCTCTGGGTTTTGGCTGCTGCTCCAGATTCCATCTGCTGTGGTTGCAGTCGCCTTTACTGAATTGCTGGTTTTCTGTTTCACAGGTCTGCTGAAATCCTGCTATGTCAGTAAAATCGCTTTAAGGAACTGAGTGTAAAAAGGTTTACTTCTCCTATTCCCATTAACATCTTTTCTCACCTTTCTAGGGTAGGTGGGTTGGAAGGGAGCTATTAATCTTAAAGAACCACAAATAAAGTAAATTTGAAAAAGTTCAAAGCCTACAGCAGTATAGCAGATAAAGAAGCTAGAAGAAAAAAATCACATAATCATCTCATTGACTGCAAAAAAAAAAAAAAAAAAAAAAAAAAAAATGAAACCATCTCATTAGATGTGGAAAAGTGTCTTTTATTTGCCTGATATAATTATCATCTTGTAGACTTACTGAAGAATAAACTCACCCTTTGTGGCTTTCTGAACTCTGGCAAGCTGGTTCTACTCAGCTGCTCTGGTCGAAATTGCTCTCCAATGTGACTGATTCAAACTAGCTTCCCTCAGTTTCTTACTGATTTGCTCCACTTAACCTTTCTGTAGGCTTTGAACTTTTTCAAACCTTCTTAATTTGGGGTTCTTTAATGCTTATACCTACCTTTAAACCCACCTACCGTTAATTGGAGAAAAAAGAGGCTAATGGGAACAGGAGAAGTAGATCTTTTTAGACTCAGTTTCTTGATGCAATTCCACTCTTTGTAGTCAGGATTTCAGCAGACCCACTAAACAGCAAACCAGCAATTCAGCAAAGGTGACTGCAACCACAGCAGATGGAATCTGGAGCACCAGGCAGAACCTGGAACCTTCAAGTATTCTCTGGAGCATTTCTTTCTAGGAGCATATTAAAGTGGAGAAACACTTACAGAAATACTCAACAACCCTAGTCATCAGGGAAATGCAAATAAAAATGACTCTGAAATTCCATCTTACACGATTCAGAATGGCTAAAACCAAAAACGCAAGTCACAGCACATGCTGGTGAGGGTGTGGAGAAAGGGGAGCACTTTATTGCTTGTGGGAATGCAAACTTGTACAATCACTTTGGAAATCAACCTGGTGGCTTCTCAGAAAATTGGGACTAGTGCTACCTAAAGACCCACCTATTCCACTCCGGGGCATATACACAAAAGATACGCCACCACACAAAAAGGAAATGAGCAATGAACAGCCAGATGATGGGAAGCAATGCCAAGATAAAAAGCCAAGCCTCTTGTGTGGGGGCTGGAATAGTAATATATATATGAGTCCATACTAGGATGTTATCAGTTGGCAAAGACCATGACTCTTCAAGAGGCAGTTCCTCTTCTACTGGACAAATACCACGTGTTCTCTCAAATGTCTCTTTCCAGTCGACAAAACATAGCACAACCTCATACAAATCTTTTTCACATCACACCACTTGGGGTCAAAACAAAAACACGTTTACATTCGCTACATCTTACACAGTCAAGAAAAATTACATCACAAAATTTGCCTTCAGATGGATGGAACTAGAAGGAAATTGTCCTCAGTAAGTCAACCCAAGTCGAGAAAGATATGTTCACTTATACAGGGATATTAGCCAGTAAGTAAACGAAATCAAACTATAATCCATAGGCCCAGAGAGGATAGATAAGGAGGATGAGTCAGGGGTGGGGTGGGGGGCGGGTGATGCAAGGATCTCCCTGGAAGGGAAAAATAGGATATATTTTTATGAGCTAACTTGATGTGGGTGTGGAGGGGAGGGGAGATCAGATGGGGAGCGGTGACGATGTGATGATGTAGAGGGAGAGAGTACAAGGAGAAGGTTTGGAATCGGGGAACCATTTTTGGATCACAGTGTGGAAACCCAGGGCAGTGAAAAGTTGCTGAAATATATGAAGGGAATACTAGTGAGATGGGGGATGATTTAATGTATTTTGATGCTAATTACTGCATGCTGTCTCTGTGATCCACCTTTTGATTAATAAAAGGCCATCCCACATGGGCAAGGCAGAGGAGATAGAGGTGTGGCTAAGGTTCCAGAGGGAGAGAGAGGAATTCTGGGAGAAGACAAAAGACAGCAAAGAGGGTTAGATGGAGGAGAAGCACATGGCTGGTGAGGATGGAGAATCCGGCCCAGATGAAATACATTAGCAAGTATTTGAGATTATGGGATTATGGATGGGAGGTAGCTTGATAAAAGTTATTAGAAGCAGATGGCATGGGATTGGGGCAGGGATCCCATACCTGCCCTACTATGGGAGGTAGTTTAGAGGATTGATGATATCTGCCCTGCCCCAGGTTAACAAAGGTTATTTTAAAATATAATAAGTGTCGGTGTCTTAATTGATTGCTAGCCGGACATAGTGATAATACTAATAATACAGATAATTAAAAAACAATACTAGTGAGGATTTCTGATCATAGAAATACAGAGTCTCAAGTGGCTATCTCATGTAGCCAGGCAAAACTTTCAAAGGTAAGACTATTTTATGCTTAATTGAGTTGTTGGACAAGGAAGTCCCAAAGAAATTCCCAAACAACCCTGGCTGTTGTTAAGATGAAAGATTACTCTCTGCAAACTGACAGCAGGGCACCATTGTGACATTCAGACAACACCGACACAAGTTATTGAATATGGGGAAGCAGAACTGATGCCTGAATGGAGCCCTCACCACTGTGCTCTAGTCTCTTTGGTATGCAAAAGCACTCCACAGACTACCAAAAGAAAAACATGGATACCAAGCCAGCCATAAAACCTTTGACCTACAATCTGTCCTGCCTGAATAATGTGCTAGGGCAATGGAATCACAGAACATCTGGGTATAGCCATCCAGGGACTTATTTGACCTAAGATGTACTCCAATAAAGAAAGCCTACATGCCGTGCTGCTTGGGTAACCAAGAATCAAAAACTAGATAGGCCAAAGACCTAGCATAAAATCAATTATAACAAGTATTTAAAAAATAAATAAAATGATTCCTAATGATATTCTGCTGTACTCATAGATTATTGCTTCATCCAGTCATCATCAAAGTGGCTCCCTCTTGAAGCAAATGGGAACAGATGCAGAGATACACAGGCAGACATTAGGCAGTGAGAATATAAATTGAAGGTTACCAAAAATCTCCTCCCCTCAGAGCTCAGTGAACCCATGGAAGAGGAAGCAGAAAAGTATAAGAGACAAAGCTAATAGAGGATACCAGGAGAATAATGACATCTAAATCAACTGAAAAAGCTCATATAAACTCAGGGAAACTGAAGTAGCAAGCACAGGACTTGCACAATTCTGCACCTGGTCAACTGCCTATATATTACAGCTTTTTTAGTTTAGTATTTTTATGAGACACTTGAGTGTGTGAATGAGTGGATCTCTGATTCTCGTGTCTACCCTTGGCTTCTTTTCCTTCTCCTAGTTTGCTGTATCCAAATTCAATATGATAGTGTTTGCTTCATCTTATTTTATTTTGTTATGATTGCTTGTTATCTCTTAGAAGCTTATTTACTAATGAGAGACAGAAAGGGAATAGATCCAGAGGGGGAAAGAGGTGGAAAGGAAATGGAAGGAGTCGAGAAAGGGGAAACTATAGTAAGTTCATAGTGTATGAGAAAATAATGTAAAATATAACACAATTAAGTAACACATATTATAGATGAGATAACCATTGAGATGTAACAAGAATAAATTAATAATAAAAAAATTAAAAAAAAAAGAATCTGATGATACTAATCTTGGACTCTCCATCACTTCTGTCATTTATGACTACTCAACACAGACTATGTTTACTAATATTACTGACATACTATTAGAAGTGACACTGTGAAATATCACAACAATGACACTTAGAATTATTCTAAATGATATGACAACATACCAGGTGAGAATTGATAGGAACCTGTTGTGTGACACTGTTTTTGAGGAGACAGAGGGGACATCTTCTCACCCCAGGTCGGTAACTGATGACAGACAAAAGCAAGACTACCACCCAAGTCCAACTTGGTTAAACTATGAGGCTTATTGTAAAGCTTAGAGGAATATAGGTGAAGCATTACAGAAGCAGAAATGACTCAAACACAGGTGGATCATCAAAGCCTAACCCAGCACAGGTTACATCTCACAAAATTTGGAAATTTAGGTCTTGCCATGCAGCCCTCAGGCAGCTCAACATCTTAGAGAGGGCCATTTCTACAAAGTTTGCTTGGCCTGAGCCTCTTCCAGGCAGCTCAGATGGTCTCTTCTTTTTCCAGGCAACTTGGCTAATTTGATTCTTCTAAGAAGTTCAGTTTTTCTGACAGTATTTCTCAGGAGTCTTTAGTGCTTATATATGCTTAAAGAGAGAGATGATCCCTAATGTATCTGGTCAGTTTCCAGGACTTATTGAGGCCTTTGAATTGTTTTTTCCCTTAGTTTAGGGAGTTGCTTTGCTGGATGCAATATTTCAAATACTCTTAGAATTTCCTGTGTTTTTAAACCTCCTTTCTAACACCCTTTCTATATTAAGGAACTTCCCTCCCAACTGAAAGCTTTTAATCTCAGGAGGAATTACTACAACACAGAACCTAAGACAAAAAACAAGAATTGGGTCCAGGAAATAATTAGAAATCAGAATCCACAAGACACGGAATCACTTAATTTGGGGAACTCTTAAGAGATTACATGAGGTCCAAAAATTTCCTTGAGCAGAATCGAGCTGGGCAGTATAAAGATTATCAGTGAACTAAGGACTACAGGCAGAGTGGATTTGGAAGGTAAGAGAAATGATTGCAGAGCCTGACATCACAACGCTGACATTGATTGCAGAGCATGACATCACCCGGCTGACATCAATGGCAGAGCATGACATCACCCAGCTGACTTAATGCATCTCTGTAGGAACAATATGAAAAGAAAGATGATACCCAACAATAAAAATATGCTGCTGAATATGTAGCCACAATAAGAGTTTGAGTTACAAAACATAGCAGTGCTAGAACGTAGATTTTGAACAACTATAGAATTAAAGTCTCATAATTTGGGTAATTGGTTTGAATAAAAGTTTTTCAGAAACCATTAACTTGAGGTATTTTTTTACAGTTGCACTCCTTTGTATAGGCCTACTCATGCTTCCTAAATATAAGGCTGGAATATTTGTTATAAATCTCAACAGAAGTCTAACATTCGGCTGGTGGATCACATAATGAACAAGCTTCCTTTTCCATGAAGATTGATCAAATGCATGCTTCTAGTAATAGGAACTCTTGGGGTACATGTATAGATATTAGAAAAGGGTCCTCTAGAAAAAGTAGTTTCTTCACTTGGTGTCTCCAACTACACTATTCTGTAGACCAAATGTCCATTATCTTTCTGTGATAAAGTAGGAGGAAATGTGCCATAGAAGCAGATGTAGCAAATCCCTCCTCTGGCATTAGCAGAGCAGAAGAGGTCCAGTTGGACAAGGCCAGTATAATTCATCTTTAGCCTAGAATTGTCCTGAGGATTGGGCACATTTCTGTATTGTCTGCTTTGAAATAATGCCTATGAATGTCAGCTAGCCCAGCCAAGAGCAATAAAATGTAACTTAGCTTTGTTGTTCAGGTCTTCACTTTTGTCCTTGTGGGACAAATGAACATAATAGAACATACACTTGAACATGCTGTTTTCTTTTTATTTTGTTTGTGAGCCTCTATTCTATCTGATGTAGAGAAATATATCTAGTAGCTTGTAGAAACTCTAATAATTTACTGATCTGTTAATTAACTCACATATACACATACACACATATGTATGTATATATATGTATGTATGTATATTCATTAATCATTTTTTAACATGCTCCCTTTCCTATTCTGTGGCTTTCCTAAGCACTCTGGTTCATCGATTGGACTATCCTCAGAACAATTAAATTATCAGTTCACAGTCCACCAACATGCACATTTCATTTTCAAATGAAGGAGAATTCCAAATAACTAGAGGATGGTGGGTTCTCTGTTGCTTAGACAAGCCTCAGGAACTCTAGTCTTGGCATCAAGCAGAAATATTTAGGATGGCCACCACCATGATTCAGCTTCCATTTCAGTGGATGAAGGCTCAGAAAATGTGAGGAACAGGGAGAACGCTGTGCCCTTCCTGCCCTTAGTTTTCTCTGCTCTCACTTTGGCCCAGCTCCTTCACCTTCTGCAGAAGAGCAGCTTGATAAATTAACTATAAATAAGTAATGGTTAAATATATCTAGCCTATAAATTTAAAACAAAACTCTGACATATTTTGGTCATTGATTCACTGTACCTTCACCTGGACTAGAACTATGTGCAGCAGTTTGTGTGAAAGATTGTCAGTGAATGCTTCACATATGGTTTCCAAGTACTTCTGCCAAGAGTGTATTCCTGCCAAAAAATGGGTTTTATGGATATTCCTAAGTAAGGGGATGGTGTAGATAAATTAACATTCATCACAGAGTTCAACCTTAAATTGAGTTCTAGCTAGTTTATATTAAAGTCGGCGCGGGAAACCTGCGAATGAGTGCAAGCTTAAGGAACAAGCTAGAATAGTGTTCTTTTATGCGTGACGAATGACACAGGTTAAGGTTCTATTTGTTTAGTGTCATGAAAGTTTCCACTTTCGTAAAACTGAAGCATATGTTTGTTCCCTGGCAACAGAGTCACACTTAAACCTATTTTATCCTATTTATGTTTTTTGACACCAGAAATCTTGGGGATAAAATGCTTAGTCGATGGGTTAATTACTTTCTCTGAAAAAGTTTTATTTAGTACTATTCCTTTCTTTATATGGCATAAATGTCAAGATTTTAGCAGGTCAACACATTAGGAAAAAATATGCATATGGAATTTTCTCAAAGCAAGTCACTTCCTAGTGATGCAAGAAATGAGTGAACCTCAGGACAAGGGACTCTTCACATTATAAATAGTACTAAAGTATGTTCTGACTTTCCTCTCCATCTGGTAAAACAACAAAAGAAAACAAAACAAAAGATCCAAGATCCCTTATTGGTGTGGAGCTGAGAAGAGGCTGGCAGGAATTAGAAAGATGAGCAAGTAGGCATGACTCTAAGGATGGTATGGAAGAGACAGACAAGGTGCACTGTGGCCTGTGCAGAGTCCTTCCTCCATTCTCACAGGACCAGTGTAGGCAGGGGTGATTGCTAAAGCCTATTGCTCTCTTAACTCATCCTGGTCTAAATATACAAAGGCTTTAATGAACTGTTGTTTGGACTTGAAGCAAAATGCTGTAACAAAAAAGAAGAAAATAAACATTTAAAACATTAGGACTATCCAAATTTGAAATAAAGAATTTGTAACCTCTAAGTACAAAAATTTATAATAACAATGGCAATTGTTTATGTTATTGGCTTTATCAATTATAAATGTATATTATATTCTAGGTAAAATATGGATATTATTATATTTGAATACATGCCTAGATATACAATGTACACATGAAACATATGCTTATTGTAAAATTATTATCTATTTAAGTACAATTTATATTACTTGCATTGTATACTTGTAAGTCATCATTGTCTGAAGATTATTATAATATTATGTCAGAATATTTTTACATTAATCTCACTCTAAACATTCTCAAAATTGAAATTGGGGTAAAACTTTAACGCATCACCCACTTATAGTCTACACACACACACACACACACACACTTGATCCATTGACATCCACAGATACATTTATTCTACTGTATGTGGCTTCCATTGATTTAGAACTCTAAACAGAAGGTTTTGCACTAGTGAGAGTTTTGTAATAATCACAGAATAATAGAAGGAAGTTAGAACACTGCAAGCATGTCTTCAAAAGGATGTTAGGACCTTGGTCTCTTCTTTCTCTTTTTTGTTTCTTGGCTGCCATGCAAGGAAAATCTGTGCTCTACCACAACTTCTATACCAAAAGCTACAAAACAACAAAGCAGAGAGATCATAGTTAGAAATTTCTGGAAAGGTAAGGCATTATAAGTGTTTGTTCTATTAGGTCATTTACTTCAGGTATTTTGTCATAGTGGATGGAAGCTAACTAACAAATGTAGAAAGCAGTCTGTTAATGCCTTAAATTCATTGTAAATGTATGATGATTATATTTTCATATCATTAACCAGAAATTACATATGCTGTGCGGGTAACTGTGTGTGTGTGTGTGTGTGTGTGTGTGTGTGTGTGTGTGTGTGTGTGTGTGTGTGTGTTGGGGGGTCATCTGTGAATGGAACAAATTATTTTGTAAGGTTCCTTAATTTTTTCATATTATTTAAGAATTCTCAGTTCTATCTATATGTTTAGTTTATGTAAGGTTATTATTACTGTTTCTTTGTTGCCTTTGTTTCCAACCTAAAATACTTAGATTTGAAAACCCTGAATTTCGGTACTCTAAGATACCCTCCACATTTCCTGCTTATCTCTATAAGATTAGAAGCAAAATTGAGAAGCACGGATTAAGGTTGACCTTAAATATTAGTAAGAGTCTGGAGACTCATTAGGTAGATTATATTGGAAAAAATAAGTTAGTGATGGGGTCAACTGTTTTTAGAGAATGAAAATGCTTTCCACACTTGAAAAGTGATTGAGAAGAGAAGCATATCACTGCATTTTTGCCATTTGAACCTGTGAGGGAAGAACACAATTATTTCTTTAGCTAAGGAAAACAAATTAGAAGAAATCAGCACACAGACTGTGGCTTCCTGGATACAATATTCACAGAAATCATGTCATTGGGTATTAAACTGGGGTAGGATTATTTGAGACCAACTCAAATATTTCAAATACCAGATTTGTTAAAAAGTATCTATGGATATGGACTGATTACTACATGAATGATTTTCACATATATTTACAGTACATTTTGAGGATGGATGCCAATAAGTTTTGACTAACCATTGACTATCTTTCTGTAAGCTGAGATGAGAATTCTCTGAGAGTTATTCTGCTATAACTCTGCCTGTTTCACATCTCATGTAATTTACTAATGGCTATCATGAAGCACTCTAGAAAGAAAGTCTAAGTAACATCAGTAAAGAGATACATGCCCCTTGCTTGCTGTTTTCAAAAACTGAAATCACTTAAAAATTATGCTTCCATGAGGGAAGTAAAACTTTTAAAAAGTCTATATATTTATTTCTCTTAGAGTTATTTTTATCATATTTTTCTTCCAGTTTACACAGTTGCTCAAACACATATCGTATTATCTCCTGAAATTTTTTCATGTTCCTTTTCTCTAGTAAGATGTTTTTTTATCAATGGGTCAGCTTCTAATAGGCAAGTCCTTTAAATTTCTGTATGACTATCTCTCAGATGCCTGCCATGGCAGCTGGACTTCTCCTACTTTAGTATGATCTGAAGCAGATGTAACCAGTCTCACCAGAATGCTGTGAAAACTCAGCTTCCCCAGCTCTGCCCTGGAGCTGCTACAACAAAGCTGCATGGGGAAAACATGAGAAGCTTGTTTCATGCACAATTCAACAAGAGTCTAATCAATTCAGATTAATAACTGACATAAGTGGTAAAGAAAATGTGATCTAAATGCTCATATTTGAACTGTTTGTGCTAATTTCAGAAAAAGAAAGAAAAGAGTAAAAAAAAAAAAGAATTTTGATGATTGAGGCTTAACAATGACAAACGGATTTGATTTTCCAATTTCTTTTGATAATTTGATTAAAACAAATCCCTCATTATTATAAACAAATTTCCAGAATCTTTGTAGCAATTGAAATTTTAGCCCCCCCCCCAAAAAAAAATCACAATTTAGACCTTGGGTGAGATGAACAGTGAGGGAAGGGAAGTGCTTGAGGCCAAAATGTAAGAATATTTTTAGTTTTAATCATCAAGCATTCTCAAGCTTAAGCAGTTGCATCATTATGCTGAAAAATAGTGAGCAGTAGAAACTAGAGTACATGCCAGTTATATAATATGTTTCTCAGTGATTTGAGACAACACACGGGGGGGGGGGGAGGAGAGAGAGTGAGAGAGAGAGAGAGAGAGAGAGAGAGAGAGAGAGAGAGAGAGAGCGCAAGAGAACATATTTGGGCAAAGGACATCCATTTTGATTTCTGTCTTGTTGGTATGACCTATGTCCTTTTAATTCATTTGAGTATGTCAATGAATCAGACTGGTGGCTTTTCCTTTCAGCATGTTAGAGAGCACAGAGTAACTTGATAAGGGATGTTGAAGTAGTTACAGCTCTCTTTATCTTTACTGAATCAGTTCTAATAAACATCTCCTAGATGGAACTCACAGGTTACCAGTTCACTGAAAAAATAAGAACTTGTTAACCACAAAAAGAGAAATAAAAAGACTCTTAATTATATTTTACACTTGGCTAGATTGGTAGTGCATATATTTTTATCCCAGTTAGCTTACGTGATACATCACAAAGACACTAAGAGGTTTGATGAAAGTTATCATACAATTTCTTTTCTAGCCAGTTAACAACGTGAAGGATGATGTGTCAAGTGTTCTTCCCAACATCATAGGTGAGAAAATACCCATAATTGCTCTGCTTGTAAATATCTAAAAAGTTTAACTACAACGTGTAAAGGAGCAAGTGACAAAAACATTATTATTTCACATATAAAGAAATATAGTATACATACTCTGCTACTACTTACTGTAGGCAAGGATTACAATGGAACATATTAATTTAAATAATTCATTGTCTATTTTAGATGGCTCTACTATTTAGTCTGCATTCAACTTCAAGTTCAATAAAACTGACCAAGGAGGTGAGAGTGGCTACTACAAAAAATATAATTATTTTCTCTTATATTGCAAATGTTAGTCATTTCAGAACAAGAAAGACTATCATTAAATGGGCTAATGGAAGCTCAGAGGACATAAGATCAATTCTCGTGCTGCCTTTTCATGCCAGGCCATGGAAATGAAAAGAGAACCCTTATTATTTCCTTACAAAATAAGAAGGTTAAATATATATTTCAATAAGTGAATTTGTTTCCTTTCATGTGTTTCATAATGCCTAGCTCACATTTAAACACTCAACGAGTATGAGCTGAAACAATAAGCACAGAAAGATATGGATTCGCATGAGAAACAATGGAACAAATATTAACCCCAAACATCTTCATATGTTCAGCTGTCTAAATAAAATAGCAAATAATTGTTTCAAAATTTTACTAATAAACCATAACAAAAGTTTTTAAAGCATAATATTGCATTCACCCTGTGAGAAAGTACTGCTTTCCTACTAAAACTAGAGTACCCATGACAGCAAGTCTTTAAAGAGGAGAAAGTTATATTTTTAGTGTCACCTAGAACCCAATAATTCAGGACAGAGAGGGTTGACAAGTTTGAGGCCAGTATGGTTTACATAGAGAATTGCAGACTAAACATATGAGAACCTGTTTCAGAGAGAAAAGAATACACCACACACATACAGAGAGAGAGAGAGATGAATGCGAGAATGGATCTGGGAGAAGTTATTGTTGAGTATGTTCAGATACAGTATATGAAATTATCAAAGAATTAAATAAATATTTAAAGTAAAAATACAAAAGGAATAGACTGGCATCCTGATTAAAAATCATTCCACCAGGGGAAATACCACTTCAGGAAATAAAAAGAATGTATACTCCGTCAGTCACAGTCATAGGGGAGGGGAGTAAGAGGAAAATGGGAGAGAGGGAGTAATAGGAGGATACAAGGGATGGGATAACAATTGAGATATAATATGAATAAATACAAAAAATATATTTTTAAAAGAACATAGTATAAATGTATCATAGTTTCTTTATCCATTCTTCAGTTGAGGAACATCTAAGTTGTTTCCAGATTCTGACTATTACAAATAAGGATGCTATGAACATAGTTGAAAAAAAAAGAAAAATAAAAGAAATGGCCTTGATTTTTATTGTTTCCACTTATTAAGTAGAGTATATGTGCTTTTTATTCCACAACTCCATTCTGCAAGAGTACTGGCTAGTATATATGCTAGCATAACAATTATTCCAGGAAACAAGAAAATAATTCCATTACAGTTTTAGCTATGAACTCAGTCCAAATTATTTGCCTTCCTTATGGTTTAAGACCAGAAGTTAAGGAAAGAAACACATTTCTACCCTGTCAGTGGTACTTCGCCTTAGTGATGAGAAGAAAATCAGGATGCTGTTAAAGAGAATGGTAAAGAGGTTATGTGTACATCTCTCTGGCCCACTGACATGAGCGTAGGCATTTTATTGCCTAACTCTGAATATAAATGGGCAAGTGAGACATGTATGGTCAATAAACCCATGATTTCCAAATATTTAGACCATGTAGGGAAAATGGTCTGAATCAGTTATACCAGACTATACTAGATTTGAAACTAATAATTATTTCTCTGTATCACCTTTAAACTTCCTGTTCAGTGATACTACATTGGGAGCATGAAATTACCCATTATCCTAGTTAGGGTTACTATTGCTGTGGTAAAACATAATCATCTAAAGCCAACTGGGGAGTGATGATGTTATTTGGCTAACACATTCAAATCACTGTTCATCATTGTAGGAAAGTAGGGAAGGAACTCAAAATAGGCAGGAACCTTTAGGCAGGAGCTGATGCAGAAGCCACAGAGGAGTGCAGCTTACCAGCTTGCTCTTCATGGCTTGTTCAACCTGTTTTCTTATACCACCCAAGGCCACCAGCCTTGGTCTTGACCATAATGGTCTTGACCCTCCCCAACCAATCACTAATTTAGAAAATGTCCTACAGACTTGCCTATTGCACAGTATTATGGAGGCATTTTCTAAATTAAGCCTTTCATCTCTCTCATGACTCTACCTATGCCAGGTTGACATAAAACTAGACAGCATAGCCATGGTGACCATCTGTATACTGCAGAAATTGATAAATTCAAGGACCTTGGCCCATTAAGCAAATTCTATCACTGAGCTACATCCCAACCTTCATTTATTTGTAAGATGAGCAAACTGAACATCACATGCTCAATGTCTCAGAATCACCTACCATTTAGCAACCTAGCCCAGCAGAAAGGATGGATAAGAAGTGTGGAGAATGCTTTCTGTAAGAGGGAGAAGATAAGATTAACTGTGGTCACAAAATACTTTACACAAATGGGGTTCCAATTTCTCCCCACTGGCTTTCTTCTTATAAGTTTATACAATGAAGAAAATTAAGTAAAACTGTAGTGGCTACTCCCAGGAAGCACTATATGAAGGAATTGAGCCCTCTGACTTACCTTGCCCTAAATTTTGGGCCATGGTGAATGCCCCAGGTAATTATTGTCATTATGGTTAATTTCAAGGTATCAAAGCTGCCTCACTTTGTCCGGTGGGGAAGAGTTGTGGAAAAAATTATTCTCACATTAAAAAAAAACAAGTTCAGTTTGTAGGTTTTGTTCTCAAACATTAATTGATATTCAAATATTGAGTTTAATGCATAAGTCATTTATGAGTAGTGGCCTTTGAAGCAAGACACCTGATATAGAAAAGGAGCAAATAGAATTAGTCAAGCAAAAGCATCAGATGGGTGTGCAGGCCTGAAAAAAGCCAGCCAACCCTGCAAGGAGCACTGGAGATGGGAAAACTCAGCAGGTCCCAGGCTTCTGGCTGACAGACCTGTGCCTTTATCCTCCACATGGACAGGTCAGTGGAAGAGGCCCAGTGCGATGGTATGAACTGAGTCTCCATTTACCAATGAATCTTATGGTGCAGAGTGAGGAATATGATCCGTTGATAAGCTGCTAATCACATTTCCAGAAGGTAAACAGCACTTCCTTAAAGAGAAATTGAGGTATAGCATCTCCATGCCAACAGTGGCAACCCTTATTCAGGATTCACTTTTTTGGCTTTTATGAGATTGACAAGTAAGTTTGTGACCTAAAAGTCTTTTAAGAATTTGAGCCAGCTAAATCACCTTCCTGTCAATAAAACATGTCCTTTTCCTAGGAAAAACTCAAATAAAAAATTTGGTTGTTTTTGGATAGGATTTGGCATAATAATCTAGTCATCCTGTCCTCATCAACAAAACCTACTTGAGATTGCCTGTGGCTTTTTAATTGATTATATAATAGACCAAAACTCTGATCAGTCTTTAGCCCACAAGCTCTTACCATGAAGGCCACAATTCTATTAACTTTCCTATACAAATTTGAAGCTCAATGCTTGTTTCCCAGGCAACATAATCAAACTGAGGAAAGTCAATCCAGAAATGATAAATACTCATAACAAAAGCTACCACCGAAGCAGGCAACAGTCTCCATAAGCAGGTAGCATAAGCATCCCAGGCACCATTGGCTGTAGAGAGTCAACAGGAGGGCCTGCAGTAGTCCTATCCTTAGTTAGAGATCATCTGCTTCGCACCCTGTCCAATTAGAGTGGTGTCTTGAGAACTAATAGTTATAGTTTTAATATAGATATATATAAGTGAAACCTAGTTGCTGAGTAAAAGAATAATATTTTTCCTCGTGTATTTTTCTCCTGTATCAAGGAAACTTTATACAGGAAATCCAGAGCTGCTGATAGCTTCATGTCACCAGTGTGGCATTATTGTCTGTCTGTTTCTTCCTGTCTTGTGACAATATACCCCAGGGTCAGAGAATAATTACCAAATTTGCAATGTTTTCTTTTTCACATTTTCCCATGGATGTGAATAAAATGTTACCTTGACTATTGTTATAAGATAAAAGCAAATGCTGCCCAGAAATGAAACCATTGATATGTGAATGAAGTCACTGAAATGGGGAAAATAGCAGTTAGCAGACTAGATGAAGAATTAACTACATACACAAAACATAGCAACGTATGTCAATATGTGGCAGCATTTTTGCCTTCACCAGTCATATTGGTTGAGCTGCAAAAAATGAAGCAAAGGAAAGAGTCCAAGTTGCTGCAGTTGCTGTTTAAGCAATTTCCATTGAACTCACGGAGCAGATTCAGGGACTACATTATTCACGCCGTGTCTTACATACACAGAATCCAGAAATGATTTATAAAGTTAAATAATACAATTACACAGTTAAATAACCACAAAGAGAGAAGAAAATTAAGAGAGCTTTAGGCAAGAGAGTAGACTTTCAAGAAGCATATGAGAAAAAGAAGAGATAGCGTCAATGAGGCAGAGAAATGCAAGAAGTTTCTTCCAGATGCCAAAAGCTATAAAGGAAAAGGCTTTTGATCCTATCTTACAACAAAGTGCCACGGGAGTAAGGCAGAATTAATGTCAAGTTGTGAGGGAACAGGATGAAATGGAAGCAGCTATTCCTTGATATGTATTTCCTAGCTTTAAGTACATATAAAATTTGAAAGGAATACTGTTCTATCAGTACTGGAATAAAAAAAAACATTTAAAATATGAAAATGATTGTGAATGCCTGTCATTGCAACTGTACATGGTCTGTGGGGATGTATTTGCTTCAAATACATCCTTGGAGCAAGAGCATTGTTTTATCTATGAGTCTGTCCTCTGGCCATTTCACAGCACTTGATGTATATGTGATAACTCTGCTCTGAAGGTTTATTCTGTTGGGGTGAGATGGGTTTCATTTCTTTAGGACACACTCGTGAACACGGTTGCTATTCCAGTAAGAGATGTGCACCATGGTTCTTTGTCTTGTCCAGGATCTGTATTCAACACCGCCACATCTCACACCAATTCTAGTCCAGCACACATGTTTTCTTTATATAAAACCATTACTCCTTTTCCTCTAATACATTTCCAGTTAAATCTTTTGAATATAGTTCCATTTTGTAATGGAACATAATTCTATGCTTTAAAATAAAAGTAAAAATTCAGTAATGTTTTTCATTGTTTCTAGTGTTATTTGTCACATGCCTTTTAACACTTTGCAGCCTCGTGCTCCTGTCCTCTGATAGACTAACAAGAACTTCTGCAATCAAAGCAATGAAATTAATTTCAGAATAAATGGAGAGAGAAACAAGATGTATTTAAGCCAAAGGAAAGGTAAGTTTAGATTAGGCAAAAAAGTGTATTCTATTACAACCAAAATATTTCAAATACATATGAATACTTTGTGAATCTACATATCTGACCTAGTCAATTCAAGAACATTATGGAGGAAGTAAAATGAATGAGGGGCATGACTGTAACTGGAAAGTCTGTGACACATTGATCTCCTTTTCGACATCATTAACATAGGTACCTTCTTAGATATCTAATTCTGCATTATTCTAACATATTTAAGCAGTTAGATACCTTCTCACCCCATCCTTTCTAATGAATATTTTGTAAATGTAATCCTCCTTGACTGACCTTTTTTTTGGATATCTAATTAGTGTAAAGTTGGAAAATATAATGGCAGGCAAAATTAAGTGTCACAGAAACTAAAATGGTAGCATTTGGATAATTGAAACTTTGTTACATATACTCTTTTTTACAGTGATACTTGCTTCATTACCAGGTATCCTTGCTTTGTCCTGTAGGATTTGAATGGATGACAGAAAGAATAAAAAGGCCAATTTGAATTATGTGGCATGCAAGTCTAAGAATAGAGAGGGAAAAGGTCATCAGACTCACGATGGAGAAAACACCAGCAAAGGAGACTGGCATCTAGGGAGCAGCAGTATGGACAAAATAAATTTTAGGCAGTCAAGTGATAAGGATAAATCAAGATACGCTGTTAGATTCCAGGCCAAGAAGGGTCCTAGTTTTACATCTATTGAAGACATGGTTTTCATTTTGTGTCATACACTTTTAGTTCTTGATTTACAGATTTTCTTTTTTTCTTATGTAGACTTATATTAGCAAAACTCACAAGACAATGTAGGTAAGTCTACATATTTACAAAGAAGTATTTAAAATTTCTCGTACATAAATACACTCACATGCAGAATTGTGCACTCATGGAAGGTCATTGATTCAGAAGTGAGAGAATGACCCACATTTGAATCCACAGTGTGAGAGGCACCATCATTCTTTAATCCAAGAATTTTTATGGTCTTCTAACCAAATTCAGCTCTGGCAGTCCAAAGTTTCCTTTGAAACAGAAAGGTTGAATAGAACAAATAATTTCTTGTGGAAAAAAAGTAAAATAAACCATTTAAAAGAATCTAGCTCCTGTGACATGAAATTTACCCTTAATCTTATTGCTTTACTTTACGAAAGAGGAGAGTATTCATTTGAGAGTTTTTGCCTTTTTATGTTTCTCTGGCTACAAATCTGACCCTTCATGTAAGAAACTACTGGTGTCCCAAATGTACCATTTAGAATAAATTATACTCCAGAGCTCATAATTTTAGTCACTTTGGAATGATTTCTTTCACCTCAGTTTGCAATTCTCCTTGGCATCCATGTGATGTTTTCTTAAAGTCATCATTGAACAGTCTGCTTATTAAAAATGCTATAGGGAGAACAAGATAGTGATGGATATAAGGATGCAGAAGGAGTCACTAGCATTGAAAACTGCTTTAGTCACTGTAGTTAAGTAAAACCATATGTTGATAACAGTCATATTTTTCTGTAAACCATATTCTTGTGGCTTAATTTGCTCTGCAAGCCCAAGCTCTTCCTCCTACTGTTTCTGTCTTGACACAATATTCCCTTTTCTCTGTAATTATCTTAACTGCAGTCCCATAAATAAATGAAATAGCTTAATTGTGCTTATTTGTGAGCTATGTGTTTCAGTGTGGCTCTAAGTGATTACCTTTTCCAATTATTTCTATGATGTTGCTCCTCGTAAAAGTAAGATAAAGCCTGTGACTATGGCACAGGCAGAGAGTACATTTCTAAAAGCACAGAACATCACTGTTGAAATGACAAGAAGAAACTTTAGAAACAAGTTGGTTCTGCCGGCTAAACTACCATCCCCATCAGAAGAAGGAGCCCAAGTAACCAACTTGTCAAAATATCCACTAATTTAAAACTTTAAAACCAAAAGCAAGCAACAGTCTGAGACTCCATTGTTAGTGCACCCACACGACAACCAAGATACACAGCTGAACATATGTGTAGTGGGCCTGTGTCCAGCCCACTCTTGCTGTTTTGTTGGTGGTTCAGTCTCTGTGAGCCTCCATGGGTTCAGGGTGTTTACTCCATAGGTCTTTTTGGAATGTCCTTTATCCAACTGGCTCCTTCAATCTGTCTTCCCACTCTTCTACCAGATGCCCTGAGTTCAGCTTATTATTTGGCTGTGGGTCTCTGCATCTGTGTCCATTATCTGCTACATGAAGCCTCTCAGAAGACAGCTATGCTCACTCCTATCTGTAAGCATAACAGAGTATCTTTAATAGTGTCAGGGGTTGGGTTGATCCAACGGGGTGTTTCTTAAGTTGGGCCAGTCATTGGTTTGCCATTCCTACAAACTCTACTCCATCTTTCCCTCTACCCTTCTTGTAAGCAGGACATATTTTGGGTCAAAGATTTTACAGGTAGATTGGTGTTCCTCTCCCAGCAGTGTAAGTCCCACCGGGCTACAGGATAAGGCCACCTTAGCTCCATATCCCCTGATATTAGAAGTCTCAGTGTTTAGTCCTGCTAAAATTTGATGTGCCAGGGTGGATTGTTGCCCATGGGGTCTTCCATTCTGAGAAGAAGAGGAAGAGAGAATGTGGTTTGGGAGGCATAAGACTGGGAGACAAGGAAGGAGGGGGCTTAGATCAGGATGTAAAGTGATTAAATAAATAAATTAATGGAGGGGGGAAGAAAGAGAATCAGGAAAGTTTTAGGTGGCAGAGAAGACTGGAATCCACAGAACTGTGAGCTAGTATAGCACCAGATTTAACCTCTGTAATTGTCCAATGCAGAAGTCAGAATATTCCACTCTGAATAGGTGGTTCTTCCAGGAAGAGCTCATAAACCAATCTTCTTCTGTTGTTGCCTCTGAATTTGGTGTGTGCCACAAATGCACACATTCCTAAATTGTAGTTTGGGACTGTGTGGGAAAACTCTCCACAGCTTTTGTCTTCTGCTGCTGTACAGGGCATCGGAACCTCTACTCAGATCTCCCACTAGCTCTTGGCTATATTGGTAAAGCCAAGGGGGCAAGCTGGCTAAGTCAAATGCAGTTCAGCAAAATGGCATGAGCACCAGAGTAGAGCATTCCTGTGAAGCCATCATGGAGGAAGGGGGCACTTGCACTTGCTCTTTATGACTCTGAGGCAGGTTCTCTGAACTGCCACATTGTTTCCTATCAATGACAGGTTTATCCCCTTAAAGCAAAGAAATAACTGCATAAAAATTAAGATTGAAATGTTAAGGAAAAAGAAGAAAAGAAAAATGAAGACAAAGAAATATTTAAAGCCACAGAGGTGTCTATGATGTGGTGGTACATATGCCTTTCCTAAAGGAGGCAGTTGTTTCTATGTCTCTTTAAACACTGGTACAGGGAGGTAACCACTGAGACCCTTCTATAAGTTCCCCCTTTAAATAAGACGGTTTGTTATCTTATCCAGGATAGCAGCTATTTTCTGGAACAGTTTCATCAAAAGATTAGCATATGTGATTTGGCCCCCTGTTCTCAATTTGAGATATCCTAAAAGTGTAGCAAAGCCAATGAGTTAAAAGCTTGGTTGTAATTAACATCACAATCCATCTCTTTTCATTCTCTACACAATCCTTCCTTCTCCTCAGTTTGTATTCAAGAGCACTCTCCAATAAATTTTCTACATATTGATTCCAAGTTCAGGGTGTTTTCCAAAGAATCAACTATGTATTACAGTATTGGAGGAATTTTAATATAAGCTGCTTAACATTTAGTCACGTTTCTTTAAAAGTATAGTAATAAATAGTTTGCATTATATAAAAATGTGATGAGGAAGTCTTTATTATTTAACTTTGTGAATCCATACAATCCTTAAAAATAGAAAACATAAGAGTGGGACTGATAAATTGATGAAACACTGATGAGGAAGAAAAGGAAAAATCAGAAAGGATAATTCAGGCAGCTGTGACAACACATGCTAGTAATAGGCACACAAAGAAAGACATTCTGCTTCAGAAAAGCAGGGTGACCCAAGATGCCTAATACATGAGAAATGCGCTTGTGTTCTTTAACAATACGTTACTGTAGTTTAGAATGAACATTCTGGAAGATGTAAGAAGAAAGCATTGAGAAACACAAGATCCACAATGGGGTAGCGGATGAGAGCAGAGGCAGCTGTGATGGAGGCGCACATCCAAAAAAAGAGAAAGTGAAAGCAACCAGGCATAATCACCTCGTTTCTCTTGAAGCAATCTAGTCTCTTTTTGTTAAGATGCCTGAAGGATGTTCCTCAAGCTTGTAATGACCAGAGACAACTAAACTTTGCCCCTAAGTATACCACAAAGACCATTCTGCTTTGAAGCCTAGGCCTTCCAAATTACTTTTTGCCAGACAAGGAAAAACTACCTTTATGAGGATCTTCTACATTTCCTAATAGTGTGATAAAACTGTAGGTTTTAAGTGTTTCGTCTCACATATAGACAGCGATGGTTTAGTCTGAGTCTTAATGGATTCATGTGGTTTTAACACTGCCATGGGCCACTAATGGGAGTGGCTCTCCCCATGCTTGAGGCCTGCCCTTTTCTTACATATGTATCTCTTTTCCATCAAAGAAAATTGCACTATATGTTGGGGCAAAACCAAGTAAAAGTAATCTGCATTTTCCAATACAGCTGAGTTAAAAACAAATCCTCTGTGGCCATTATTTTATGAATTTGAGAAGTGCCACAGTTAGGAGATTGACGAAGAAATTGGATATCCCCATATTGCAAACCATGGGTGGAAATAGATGTTCAAAATCAGAAGGAAGGCACAGATTTAGAAATGCACAGATATGTATTCAAAAATTAAACAAAGACCATTAATCTTTCACCCAACTTTCAGATCTTACAGAAGAGTAAACACATACCACAAGAGATAAAGTAAAACTCCCAAGATTAAATAATTTGCCCACATTTGTTGAAAAAGCCAAGATGAAAAAAGTCATATTCAATCAATACTTCAATTCAATTGTGTTCTAGTACTTAATTAATAAGAGTGGATGTGCTCCAAGTGAGCACATAGTTTGTGACTTGCTAGAGAATACATGTCAGTGTAAGTCATCTCTTTGTATCCAACGCTAATATATTCATAAAAGAAATTTTCTACTAACGTATTTGATCCCATTTTTGTAAGACTATAGTATGTGTTTCAACTTCCTTTGATTTCTCTCTAAAGGGTTCTCAAAACATGCCCCCATGACAAGGCTAAGAAGAGCGTATGACTTGTCATCTCCAACCACAGAGATGTTTGATCTTCCAGTGAGGAATCAGTTCTTCAGCCAGAGCCTTATCTAGGTGTGTTTCAAATCTTTCCTTGGATAAAAAGTAAAGTACAAATAAATAGATGTAATAATACCATGTTTTATACTTCTTGGTCCTTTTTGGACATTCCCCTGGTTAATTGGTGGCATCGAGCACAAATATGCTGAGTTTTCAAAGGCAAGAAGAGGTAGACAAAACAAATCTTACGAACAGCTCTGTTTTCACTCAGACCTCAGTAGAAGATGGGCATAATCCATGAAAGGTGATGAAGACATGTACTCCAGGTCTTCCACCCTTCAGGGGATGAGGACATGCACTCCAGTGCCTCCATCCTCACTTCTTCAGAGACCTTGCTTGTCTCTGTCTCTACCTCTGCATCTTTCTCTGTCTTTCTTTTTATTTTTATTTTTATATTTATTTTAATTCATATTACATCTCAATTGTTAGCCCTTACCTTGTATCCTCCTATTCCTCCATCCCTCCGCTTCCCCCCTTCTCCCCGCCCCTATGTCTGTGATTGAGGGAGACTTCTTCCCTCTATATATGCTCTTAGAGTATCGAGTCTCTTCTTGGTAACTTGCTATCCTTCCTCTGAGTGCCACCAGGCCTCCTCATCCAGGGGACGTGGTCAGGAAAGGGGCACTAGAGTTCGTGTGAGAGTCAGATCTCACTCTCCACTCAACGGTGGAGAATATCTTGTTTGTCGGCTAGGTCTGGGTAGGGGTTCAAAGTTTACTACCTATATTCTCCTTGGCTGGTGCCTTAGTTTGAGGAGGGCCCCAGGACCCAGATCTGCCTGTCATAAATTTCTTCTTGTAGGTTTCCAGGACCTTTTGGAATCTTCTATTTCCACATTCTTCCATGCTACTCTCACCTAAAGTCTCAATAGGATGTCCTCCCCTCTGACCCACATTCCTGGTAAGTAAAGTTTTTCATGGGACATATCCCTAGGACTAGTGTCTCGATATAAGTGAGTATATACCATTTGTCTCTTTTTGCTTCTGGGTGAACTCATTCATTATAATAATTTCTAGTTCAAACCAATTGTCCACAAATTTTGGGAATTTCTTGTTTTTAATAGATGAGTAGTATTCCATAGTGTAAATGTACCACAGTTTCTTAGTCCATTCTTCTACTGAGGGACACTTAGGCTGTTTCCATGTTCTGGCTATTATGAGTAAGGCAGCTATGAACATGGTTGAGCATATGTCCCTGTTGTGTGGTAGGGCATTTTCTGGGTATATTCCAAGGAGTGAGATAGCTGGGTCTTGAGGAAGTCCTATTCCCATTCTTCTGAAAAAGCGCCAGATAGCTTTCCAAAGTGGTTGTACTAGTTTGCATTCCCACCAGCAATGAAGGAGTGTTCCTTTCTCTCCACATCCTCACCAACATGTGGTGTCACTTGAGTTTTTGATCTTAGCCATTCTGATGGGTGTAAGATGGAATCTCTGTGTCGTTTGACTTGCCTTTCTCTGATGACAATGAGGACGAGCATTTCTTTAAGTGTTTCTCAGCCATTTGATACTCCTCTGTTGAGAATTCTCTGTTTAGTTCTGAGCTCTATTTCTCAGTTGGGTTGTTTGGTTTTGTGGTGTTTAATTTCTTGAGTTCTTTATATATTTTGGATATTAAACCTTTGTCAGATGAAGGGTTGGTGAAGTTCTTTTCCCAGTCTGTAGGCTGTCGCTTTGTTCTGCTGACAGTGTCTCCTGCCTTACAGAAGCTTCTCAGCCTCATGAGGTGCCATTTATTAATTGTTGACATTAAGGCCTGGGCTGTTGGTGTACTGTTCAGGAAGTTGTCTCCTTCGCCTATGTGTTCCAGGTTCTTCCCTACTTTTTCCTCTAACTGAATTAATGTCTCTGGTTTTACGTTGAGGTCTTTAATCCACTTGGACGTGAGTTTTGTGTATGGTGACAAATAGAGGTCTAATTGCATTTTTCTACATGTAGACATCCAGTTTGACCAGCACCATTTGTTGAAGATGCTACAGATTCTCCATTGAATAGATTTGACTTCTTTGTCAAAAATCAAGTGAGCAAATGTGTGTGGATTCACCTCTGGGTCTTCAATTTGATTCCATTGATCCACCAGCCTATTGCTGTGCCAGTAACATGCTG